>NC_090940.1:52599205-53996205 GCF_040938575.1 Ambystoma mexicanum | reverse complement strand
CAAATAAATTGTTATATGCTCAACTAACAAACTGCTGTTATATATCTATATCCATATATTTGAAGGCCCTATGTGGCATCAGTAAACAGTGTGCAGGGGACGGGAGGGCCCCACTTTTTGGGTCCTCTTCTATTTTCTCTTTTCTTAGATGCCGGCTTGCCCTGGGGGTTACCGAAGGTCACAAAAAGTTGAGAAGAACTCCTAAACTCAGAAGTCCTGTCCAGGTAGAACTTAAGAGCTCTTCGGACATCAAGACAATGTAGAACCCTTTCAGGCTCTGAGGCAGGGTTCGGAAAAAAGACCGGAAGGGAGATCGACTGATTCAAATGGAATTCGGTCACCACCTTCGGTAGAAAAGCCGGGTTTGTCCGAAGGACTACCTTGTCCTTGTGAAAGACCAAGAAAGGATGCTCCACCGACAATGCCTGGAGCTCACTCACTCTCCTCTCTGAGGTAACGGCGACCAGAAAGGACACTTTCCAAGACACGTACTTGAGGTCTACCGTAGCCATTGGTTCAAAGGGTTTATGGCACAGCGCCGTCAGGACTACATTTAGGTCCCATGGCGGGTGCGGATTACGAACCGGAGGGTAGAGGCGTGTCAAGCCAGCAAAATGCCTCTTCACCACTGGGTTAGTTAGAGAATAAGAACAAAGGTCTATAGAAAGGTAAGCGGAAACCGCTGAGAGATAAGACCTGCATGACAGAACATGAACCCCTGACTCTGCTAGGGCGGACACGAAGGACAGCACCGTGTTAATCGTGACCACCCTCGGATACAACTTCTTCTCCGAACACCAATGACAGAACCTGAGCCATTTACTCCTGTATTGAGATCTGGTTGAGGGATTCCTGGCTGCCTGGATAATGCGCATGTTATCCGCAGACAAACTCAGATGCTCTAAAGACTTGAACTCAGGCACCATGCCGCCAAGCTGAGCGATTGTGGGGAGGGGTGCCACATCTGTTGTTCCGCCTGGTGAAGAAGATCGGGAGTTACTGGTAACCTGATCGGCGGATACACCGACAGGTGTTGAAGTTCTGAGAACGAAAACCTGGCCGGCCACCACGGGGCTATCAGTATAGGGGAACAGTTCACAGAGTTCTTCAACTTCCAAATTGCACGGTGAACTAGAGGCAGAAGCGGGAAGGCGTAAGCTCTCATGTTGTGCCATGGAATCTCGAGAGCATCCCCCAGAGAGAGGACTCCCAGCCCCCCTCTGGAGGCATACTGAGGAAGTTTCTTGTTCACCGCCGTGGCGAAGAGGTCCACCTCTGGTGTGCCCCAACACGAGAAAATCCATGATAGGACTTCTGCCTTCAACTCCCACTCGTAACTGACCACTGTCCGCTGGCTGAGGGCATCCGCTGTGACATTCAGCTGGCCCGGGATGTGCACTGCAAGCAGCCAGACACCATGAAGCACGGCCCACTCCCAAATCTGGATGGACAGGTCCACGAGGGGGGGAGACTTTGTTCCCCCTTGCTTGTTTATGTAATACATTGATACCACATTGCCCATTCATATGCAGACCACCTTGTTGACAATGAGCGGTCTGAACGCTTTGAGCGCCAGGAAGATCGCCAGAAGCTCCAAATGATTTATGTGCAGGAGCTTGTCCTGAGGTGACCAGAGGTCCGAGACCTGAAGAAGATCTAACGTCACACCCCACCCCAAAAGGGAGGAGTCCATCGTGATCGTCACCATGGAGGCTGGGTCCTGAAACCCCACGCCCACAAACAGGTTGCTGAGAGATGACCACCAGTCCAGGTCCACTCTCATGGAATCCGGAATCATTATCCGCTTGGAATCCGGGTCCACAGCCTGATGCCAGGAATTCCGAAGAGCCATCTGGGTCCGTCTCATTTTGAGACGAGCAAGAGGAAGAGCCAGTACACACGAGGCCATGAGGCCCAGAAGCCTCTGGAACCACCAGGCCGACATGCTCTCCGACTGCGCAAACATCTGACACGTGGCTAACAGATCCGCCATTATGTCCCCGGTCAGATACACTCTGCAGTCGATCGTGTTCTGCCAGTTCACAGACAGCCCAAGATGGAACAGGAGATGAAGGAGAGACTGGAGGTTTCCTGCTGCTGCCAACGGACAAGGGCTGCGTAAAAGCCAGTCGTCCAAATAAGGATACACATGGATACCCTGGAGACGAAGATAGGCCGCAATCACCAACATCATCTTCATGAAGACACGCAGCGCCGAGCTGAGGCCAAAAGGAAGCACCCGAAACTGGAAGTGCTCCTCTCCCAAAGAGAAGCGGAGGTATCTCCTGTATGGGTTCCTAATCAGGATATGCATGTACGCATCCTTAAGATCCACCACGCTGAGCCAATCGCCCATCTGCAAAGAGAAGCGTATCTGGCTGGGCGTGATCATCTTGAATTTCTCTTGGGGTAGGAAAAGATGGAACTGGGAAAGGTCTAGGATGGTGCGCAGGCCAACCTGGTTGGGTTTGGGCACCGTAAACAGCCGGGAGTAGACACCCTCCCCTCGCTCCCCAAGGGGAACGGGTTCCACAGCTCTGAGGTCCAGAAGTTTCTGAACTTCGGCCTTGAGGGAGGGTGAGCCTGACAGCTGAAAAGGAGGGTTGAGGGGTAGGGTAGGGGGTAAAGGCAAGCGGAAGTCCGCTCGAGCAACTGACAAGACCCATCTGTCTTCTGTGATGGTCTGCCACGCCTCCCAATGAGACGCAATGCGTCCTCCCACGGGGTCTCGTGCGAGCGCAGAAAACCCTCATTTGGCAGGCTTATCGGTGGCAGTGCCACCTGAACCTGATGAGGAGGCTGAGGAGTGGGAGAAAAACTGCGTGCGTTAGTGTCTACGGCCGTTATTCCCCGCAGGAGTATCCACTCTGCGAGATTTGTGGTCGAGGTAGCCCCTAAAACCAGAGGAGGGTCGACTTTGCGACAGCGGTTTCTGGGATTTGAAAGGAGCTTTGACCAGAACAGACAATGATTTAGCCATCTGAGTGCTATCCTTGGTCTTGGTGAGCTCTACATCAGTAATAGAATGAAAAAGCTCCTTACCATCGAATGGAAGGTCCAACACCTTGTATTGCACTTCCTTAGAAAATTTAGTAGCATGCAGCCACGCCTGCCTTGAGGCATCAACCCCAAGCATCAGGCCCGAGCCGAGGTGTCTACGTGGTGAGCTGCAGCCTCCAGGAGATCCTGGGCTAAGACCCTGGCATCGGAAAGGCCTCCTTTGAAGTCTTCCAACTTCTCGACCGGGATGTGCTCCTCAAACTCCGACAGACCTTTCCACATCCGCATGTTAGCTCCCGCCAATATCAATTCAGCGTTGGCCTGCGTGAGCTGCAAGGCCGAGTTGGCGAAGATTTTCCTCCCGAGGGAGTCGAGGAGCTTGTCCTCCTTTCCCAGAACCTGAGTAGCCGTCGTGGAAGAGGATGCTGAAGGCCTGGACTGCAAAGTGGCCGCAGCCACCACTGTGGAGGAGGGAGGCGGACAAGACGACAGGGCCACCTCTTCCGAAGAATGCAGCCTGTACCTCGCGTCAATCTTTTTATTGACAAAAAGTCCTGAGTGTGGCTTTTCCCAGACACTTTGGACCTCTGCCAGAACATCCTTCTGCAGGAACAGGCCGGTACGCTCCAAGGGAGACAGGGTGAACGCCCCAGAAAGCACGCCCTCCTGCGGAACGGGTGCCTCGGGCACCGGAACATCTAAGAAACTCATCATGTCCAGTACCCGGTCATGAAAGGCTCTGATAGAGCGGGGAAGGTCCTCGTTGTCCTGATCGCCTTGAGAGTCATCTGACAGGTCAGGATCCTGGTGAGCCGTGTCAGGCACTGCCTTGTCCACTGGGGACAATGGAGGCAAAGGCGGGAGAGCAGGGGGGGCACCACGGGCAAGGGAGGCGCCGGCGGAACCACCAGAGGAACAGGTGGAGCCGGAGGCACCGGTGGACATATCTCCTTGAAAAGCCCTTTGAAATATTCCCTCATGGGGTCCGTGCGCATAAGCGCTTGAAATGTACTGAAAAAGGCATCCTCAGGAGATTAGTTCGGGACCTGAGGAGGCTTCTCATGAGGAGGACAAATCCAGGGACGTAACGGGGAAGGGTGCCACACCGGCCCCTCCACCGACATATCCACATAAATCAAAGGAGCCGCCCCAGCGGGCAACGAAACATTGTGCGGAAGAGGCATCCGGGCATTCCAATCGTAAACCGGCCGGTAAGGATGCGCACAACGGACCTTAGGTTCACCCAAGAGACCGGGCCCTACACCAGAAGCCAATGGCATAGTTGTAGGGGTAGCACCTAAAATGGCCGCCGTGGTCGTGGCGTGAACGGGCGCCATTTTGTCCTCATCTGAGGGGAACTGCGGCATGTGAGGAAGTGAGGCAGGGGTCCCCGTCGATGGATCAGGGGTCTTAATCTTAGCCTTAACATAAGGAACCTCGGCCGAGCCGGTAGTATGAGGCCTGGAATGTTTCTGTGACATACCAATCGCCAACTGAGCCTTTGAAGGAAGGACCTTGGCACTGCCGGTAAAAGAAGAACTTTGCTTCTTTGCCCCCTCAACAGATCTGGTGTCACCACAAGAGCTGGAACAGTGCGCTTTCACCGACAAAGTCTTGATAGGCATCTCAGAACTGTTGGTAGGTTTAGCGTCTGTACGAGGGACCTCGGACCCAGGCCCGGTAACAGCCTTTTCTGCGCGGGCCTCGAACATCCGTTCGGTAACTACAAGCCCAGCCAAGGCCTCGGGGTGCACCCCGGTTTTGTTTTTGAGGGAAGCCGACAGAGAGGCCTCAGAGCGAACTCCGGTACCCTACGACTCAGTAGAACTGGGTCTACAAACAGCCCCCACAGGAGGGGCCTCGGAGTGTACTCCGGTGTTCACAGGCCCCTTACGGAGACCCTCAGAGAAAACTCCGGTAGAATTATTATGCCCAACGGGCACCTCAGGGCGAACCCCGGTGACAGAGCGATCAACGCCTCTCCCGGACCAAGAGGAACCCGGAAAGGTATCCCCCGGTCGGGGTGCTCTGAAAAGTAAAGAACTTACCAGGCGTTTTTTCTTCTCGTAGATGAATGACTGAAAATGCGAAGGAGGAGTTCGTCTGAAGACCTCCTCCCACTGCTCCAACCGACGTTGAAGTGCCCGGACCGAAAGGGAGTCACAGAAAAAACAGGAGTCCCAATGGTGTTCCGGACCCAAACACTCTAAACAAAGAGGATGGGGATCCGCCCTCGCGAAGCGACGGTGACACGATGAACAATCTGGAAAGTATAATTTGAAAGACATAGACAGACTAGTAAACGAAAGCCAGCGAGAGCCAGAGAGGTAAAAAGGGAAGAAAACCTTCCGAGGATGCAAGTGCGTCCGGCCCCGATCGAGCAGAGAAAAGGACTGATGGGCGATGCGCGGGGCGTAGCCAAGGTGGGCGGGGTTACGGCCGCGTGCTGGGCCCTGCGCAGGAAAGAGAGGAGGGACACATTTTTGAAAAATATTTGGATGCTTTTTACAAAGTGCACGGTCCCGTCCCACAGGATGGAGAGATGTCCCACAAGTATGGAGGAAAGGGGATGGGACGTAGAAGTAAGACTTTAACCGCTGACAAAGAGAGCAAGGATTCCATCTCCAGAGTTGTTGTGTACGCCGCTATGGCTGACAGATGGACCTTGATGGAGGACAATGAAAGCCCTGTTTTAGCTAGGCACAGTAAATAGGGTAGAACTTGGTCAATCGAAACAGTGAGAGGATCGAGGGCAGCTCTCTCGCACCACTTGGAAAATCGAGTCCATTTCCTGGTGTAGGTGACTCGTGTCGACGGGGCTCTCGCGGCCCTGATGATATCCCAACATTCTGATGGTAGCTTAAGATTCATCAGTTTACACTGCTCAGGAACCATGCCTTGAGAGATAGGCTCCTCGGGTCGTGGTGGAGGACCTTGCGGTTCTGCTGTATCAACAGATATTAATGCACCTTGAGGCGAATCGGGGGCTGCCGGGAAAGATGCTTCAGAGTTGAGTACCAGACTTGTCGCACCCAATCTGGGGCAATTAGGATCATTAAACAATTGTGTTCCTTCAGCCTGCGAAGTACCCTCGCAATGAGGGGAATAGGGGGAAGGGCATAGAGGAACCTTCCTGCCCAAGCCACTGAGAACGCGTCTCCCAGTGATTGATACCCCGGGTACCTCGAGGCAAACCTTCGACACTTCTTGTTGACATTGGTGGCAAAGAGGTCGATCTGCGGATGGCCCCATAGGGCAAAAATCTGTTGGATTTCCTTTTCGTCCAGCTCCCACTCATGCGACGACGTGTATTCCCTGCTTAGCTTGTCCGCTAAGACATTGTCCACTCCCGGAAGATGTTCTGCCTTGATCTGCACCCCGTGGTGCAAGGCCCATGCCCATAGCCTTTGGGCTTCTTGCGACAGGATCTCTGACCTTGTGCCTCCCTGCTTGTTTGTGTAATGCATGGAGGTCGTGTTGTCTGTTTGGACTGTGAGTACCTGTCCAGCTACCACCGTCAGGAAAGCCTTCAACGCCCACCTTATGGCCCTGAGCTCTAACACAGTGATATGGAGTTGGGACTCTTGAGCCGACCAAGTGTCTTTGGTTTGGAGGTTCCGCAAGGTGAGTGCCCCAGCTTGATAATGACGCGTCCGTCCTCAGCAGAAGGGTCGATGTCGGTGCCTGAAACGGCATCCCTTGTTGACAATTCCGCAGAACATTCCACCATCGAAGAACCTTGTGTAACGTAGATGGAATCTGGACGACGTCTTCCCAACATCCGAGAGCTTGTTTCCATTGGTGGTCCAGGGCCTCCTGAACCGGTCTCATGCAAAGTCTGCAATTTGGTATGAGGAATCATGCCCAGAAGGGATTCGTATGAATGTACCCATGTTGTCTGTTTCGCCAGGAAGCACGAGGTTGAGCATAGAATCGCTGCTACCCTTTCTGCCGATGGCCTCACCCTGGGAATGCTGGTATCAAACTCGGTGCCCAGGAAAAGAGCTGTCCTGCTGGGAACAGGGCAGGACGTCTTGTTGTTTATGGAGAAACCTAACCCTTTTAGGAGGTTGATCATCCTTAAAACTGCTGAGCGAGCTCTTGCGGAGGAACATGCTTTTATCAAACAGTCATCCAAGTATGGGAAGACTTCCGTTCCTGTCCTCCTGAGCTTTGCATCTACTGGTGCCAAGCATTTTGTGAAAATTCTTGGTGCCGATTTCAGCCCGAACGGAGCACTCGGAACTTAAAATGAAGCTCTCCCACCGTGAACCTGAGGAACTCTGTGAGCCGGATGGATCGGTATATGGAAGTAAGCGTCCTCCAAGTCTAAAGTTGCCAAGAAGTCATTTGTGTTCAACCAAGGGAGCACTCCTTGCAATGCTACCATCTTGAATGTAATGCGTTTGATATATTTGTTGAGTGCCCTCAGGTCCAAGATGGGTCTCCATTGACCGTTATTCTTTCTGATGAGGAAGAAGCAGGAGTAGAAACCTTTTCCCCTCTGGGGGTACGGCACCGGCTCCATCGCTGCTTTCTGGAGCAGATTTTGAACTTCGGACATAACCAGTTTTAACATGTGCACACTGTGCAAAGATGGAGGCAGGGAAGGAGGTTGGTCTAGAAATTCTAAGGTGTGACCCTCTCTGATCACCTGCAACACCCATTTGTCCGATGTAATTGACTGCCAGTGGTGGAAGAACTGGTTTACCCTTCCCCCCACTGGGCTGTGACTTTGAGGGGACCGAATCGGATAGTCAGTTTTGTTTGCGTTGTGACTTCCCCTCGGCAGAGCCATGCCTGCCTCTATGGTAGTTTCTGTTGGAGGATTGATACTTGTTCTCTTGGTACGTGCTACCTTGCGCCTTCTGACCATAAGAGGAGCGGCCGTACCCTCTGTATTTAGAAGAAGAACCCCTAAAGGGGCGAAAAGCCCTACGGTCCTTGTCCTTTAAAGAACTGATGGCTTGGGCCGTATCCATGATTTGATTCCCTTCAGGTGGTTGTCTATTTTCTTCCCGAAGAGCTCTTGTCCATCAAAGGGCATGTCCAATATCTGCGCTTGGACTTCAGGCCTGAAATAAGTAGCCTTCATCTAGGCCTGCCTTCTGAGTACTGTGCCATGGGCCATCTGTCTGAAGCCTGATTCGACCACATCAACCGCTGCGTCGATCATTAGATCAGAGGTTGCTTCACCATTGGCGATTATCGATCTAGCCTCTTCCTGAAGCTCTGGTGGTAACTGCTTAGCCAATTTGGACATGCGTAGCCAAAGCTTGCGATCATATCTCACAAACCGAAAGTGATACCTTCCTGCCCATGGCTTCTAGCTTACGCCCGTCCTTGTCCGGTGGTGCCGACAGCGACGAAGCGGGATTGGCAAGCTTCTTCCTAGCCACAACTGTGATAACAGAGTCTGGTTATGTATGACTTCTCAAGCAAAGTGGTGCAGATTCGGGCGCTTTGTATTTCTTCTCTGGTTTGGACACCAGAGCCGGGGTAGACAAGGGCGTAGATAAGATCTTGGATCTCGACACCCAGATGGTGTCGAGGAGAGGAATGGTGGTAATCGTCCACCTGCGTTTGTCCCTGTGCTCATAAAGCACCGACTTCTTTTCTTGATGTAACCTGAATTTTGAATAATTCTGCAGCCTTGCCGATTATGGTGTGGAAAGAAACCAGATCACCCGACGGTGAAGCATCTGCTGGGGAATCTCTCCTCCTGGGATTCTCGAGGATGTACTCGACCCACTCACTGGCTGCGACAGGCTCCTGTGTAATTCCGCCTTCTTCTGGATCAGAGAATTCTCTAAAAGGATCCTCCTGCCAATCCGAGACTGAAACGGAGGACGGCACCATTGTGGGATCCCTATCCGGAGATCGAGGTCTATGCGATGATGACGGTGATGGGACCCTTGTCAGTGAAGCACTGTGCGTCCTGCTCCTAGACCTTCGAGGAGGCTCAGGTGATTGTGCCCTCTTCTGAGGTCTACTCCTATGAGGTGAACTTCTTCATGTGACTGGAGTTGGAGATGTGTCTCTCCGACGGGTTTCCGGTTCTAAGGGATCAGACAGCATGCTCTTCTCCCTTTGACACCTGTAAAACTCATCCATGATCCTCTGTACAGACAACATCAGTATCGGGTCATGAGGATAGTTGGCCTCTTCCGCAGAGGGCTGCCAAGGGGGACTGTGCTGCTTAGGGAAAGAACAAGGTCGTTCCTCCACCACTTCTGCATCTGAAAATTCCTCCTGGAGAATTACATCAGGAAGCTCTGCCATGTCCCCCAACGGAGAAACTTGCGCTACCATTGGTTCAGCAGCTTCAGCAGCCTCAAGGAAACTGTCCTCAATGACAGGCGTCACCCTGGCGTGAGTATAAGGCGCCTCGGGGTCCAATTTCTCCGTGTTAGATGGCACTTTCGTTGACAAGCGTCCCGCCGACAGTAGTTCCGTTGACAAACGCGGCTTGGTCAGTTTCTCCCCTGTCGACAAGTGCTCTGTGGACAAGCGTCTCGTGGAGTGCTTCGTGGACGAATGGTGTTTCCTTCGTCGACGACTGTTTCGTGGACGATAAATCCGATGATAAGGATCTTGCCTTAGACAATGTCTTATTTGTAATCGTCGTCGATGAGGGGTTCGTCGACGGTGTGGCTGACGATGGGCCTTTATCTTTCACATCGCTCGTGGACAGTTTCCCTGTCAACGAATGCCCCCCCTCCCGGCTTTTTGCAAACTCCTCCTTACCTTTGGAGGTAGATTTGGGTGACGAATGTGACTTTTTCTGGCTCGAGGAGTCCAGTGGAGGTAGAAAGGGTATTAACTCCAGCTTCCTCTTACTTTTGGCAATGGGAGAGGAACTCCTTCCCACTGAAGAGGCCCTTCTCTTCGAAGTTTGCCTCTCAGATGGAATGCTGGAGTAGGCAGGAGCTGTTCTGACAGACTCTTTGTCCGAAGATTGATCCCTGACTTTCAGATGTATAAGAAGTCTTCTGTGCCTGTCCTGAAGAGTCTTGTTGGAAAAAGTGTTGCAAATATCGCATTTCTGAATGTCATGTGGGTACAAGCAGTAAATGCAATGTTCATGGGGGTCTTTCATGTAGACTAACTTCTTCTTGCATTTCGTGCAGTCCCTGAACAGGGAAGGCTTCTTAACAGCCTGTGATGCAGCCATTTTGAAGAGAAGGTTTACACAACGATTTTTGGGTCGAAATCAAGAGATATTTGTCTCAAAAACCACCTGAGACCAAAGCCCCTAAACAGGAGAACAAAGTGGAATATATTTGAAATATATATTCCACACAAAAAGTAGAAAAAGAATTGAAGAGCTCTGAGAGATTGAGGATTCCCTATGTCTGTTAGACTGCGGTGAAAAATCTGAAGATGGCTGCCGGGGGCGGAGCTTAAGCCCTGCCACCTCATTGGTCGGGGTCATAAAGGACCAAAGTGAGGTGGAGGGACTACACAATAGAATGGCTCATAGGCCACAATGGAGTAATTACATGCATTCTCAAGGGGAGAATGGATGTATATGGAAAATTTATATTACTAATTTCTATCACTGAGGATTCCCAGTCTGATGAATTCAAGCATCTGTATCTATGAAAGATCCAATGCTGGAGAAGGAAAGACATACTTAAAAGAAAGGAAACCCGTAGACCCTACAGACCCTACTCTCCCTACTGTGTAGGCCAGCCAGAAGGCCTGGCCACACGGTAGACAGCGTCGACCGGAACGCCAGCCGTCGAAGTCTGTTGTTCTGTCTTCGGAGGCGGTTCAGTAATCATCGAAGAGGGAACGAATGGTGTTATAATGACCGAGGGTTGGGATTTTAACAAATTTGCAATTTACGTAGAGCTCTGCATGAGGCGACTAGTTAGCTGAGCGGAAAAATCCAATCTGAGGGACCTCAACGCATGAGGATTTCTGGGTACACTACACGGCACGTTAGGGATAGTGTTACAGACACGCCTATGCCGATGTCCCCTTTCGATCCTCGAAAGACAAGATACAATACTCTGCGGTTACCACTAGATGTCAGACTATCGCCCTGGCACTAGAACCCTTGGTAGGATACTTCAGGCACTATATCAACGAGACCGGGACCAGAATCCATGGCATAATACACAACATATCATTATACCCGGATGACGCACTGATATATGTGAGTAGCCCCAGGGTCAACATTCCAGTTATATTGGAGGTACTACATAGCTTCAGGAAACTGTCGAGCTACATTGTCAACGAGGAAAAATCCTTGATGTTCTCCATGCATGCCATGAATACACTAACATCGGGCTCACTCCCCCATGGAGGTATCCATTGGGAACCAGAATCATTTCGATATCTGGGAATCACTATATTTCACAACCTGGAGGAGACATTAAAGTTCAACAGAGGGAGAGCACTGGCGGGTATAGGGGAATCGATAACATTCTGGAAAACTCTCCCGATCTTCTTTATGGGGAGAATAGCCCCATGTAAGATGGTGATACTACCTAGGTTATTGTATTATTTTTTTAACATCCCATATCAAATTAAGAAGATATTTTTCAAGATGCTAGACACTTACATCAGGGAATTGCTTTGGGGATCCAAAAGAAGAAGGGTGGCACTAACAACTTTGCGACGACCGCATGCGGAGGGAGGGCTTACACTACCAGACTACGAGGGATATTATGCGGTGGCCCAGTTGGGATTTACCTAAACACAGGAAAGGGATAGAACTACTGTGGGACCCATCAGTAATTAAAGGACAGAGTGCAATCTATACTGTACCAATGGTATCATACATATTATCCCCACCAGAAATATCGCCATATATATGGTCGTCTGGAACGGGGGTGTCCCCCGCTCCATTAAAAATAATGCGGGGGTTGTGGGGTGTCCCCCGCAGGTTCCATGCCATAATATTGCTGCAAAAATATGGCGATATTTTTGTATGGCGATATTTTTGCGGGGTTATTAACACATGGAACCGTACCAAGTGTGGTATGGACTCAAATATTAAAGACCCCTCGAGACCCACACCCACATAGCTCGAGCTTGCCGTTAAGTTTTGACCCAGAAATCATAAAAATACTGGCTAATCTTGACAGGGCTAGGCTACGGAGCAGAGGGTGCACAAAGGTGGAAGACCTCTACAAGGGAGGGAAACTATGATCATTTCAGGGGTGGCACCAACAATACATCATGCACGAAGGAACCTTTCAAAGTTATGCTCGAATAGTCAAAAGAATGGCTGCCCTGTGGGAAGACACCCCGGATGAGCCGGAAACAAACCCTCTACTGCACCAAATGCTAGATATCACCAATAGTCGAGGACTGATATCACACCTTTATCCACAGATAAATGGAAGGAAGAAACTCCCGGAGTTGGCAGTGAAAGCAAAATGGGAGAGAGATGCAGGAAAAGACATACCAGACTAGCAATTGGTTAGAATATGGGAACAGACCCCGTAAGATGTCAAGAAACGCCAGGTTTAGACTCATCCAATACAACTTCATTCACAGGGTATACATGACCCCATCCAGACTTCACATGATCAGTCCATAGGAACCACATACCTGTCATAGATGCAAGGGAGCCATGGCAGGTTTCTGGCGTATGACATATGTGGTGTGTACTACCAGGGGGAAAATGTAAGAAACCCAGGAGAAAAAAGGTGGCCTATCTTCTTATACTGGCCAAACGCAGAATTGTGATCTCTTGGAAACACCCAAAGGGCCTAGCGATCCAACAGTGGTTGAAAGATGTATCTCGCTGGGGGAAGGCAGAGATGGAATTGCTCAGGGACCAAACTATGACGGACAAAGAAGTGGACAATAGTATGGATTGGGGACAAATGTTAAATGACATGATGGCCTCTGCCGACCTGTGCCCACCATGAAGAGAGAGGTGCCAGGATTGGCGAATTGCTAGATACAAACGGTTCTTCACTGAGACTCGCACTGAATGCAGGGACGATGATCTGTGTCACAGGTGTCATTAGAGAGACCCACACATGTGACGTCAACAGCTGATAGAACTACTGACCCCCAACTTTGAACAGTTAAGACTAGTCTGCCTGAACTTGCGAAGCATATAATAGTTAAAAACAGTTTGTTTCATAATCTAAACAAAAACTGTTGACATGTTGATTTGATGTTAATTCGAAGTATATGTTGGGGTACGAGAAATGGTTTATAATGACCCATAAAAATAACAGTACTCTATGAACTCTATGGGAATGTAAAATGTTAAAAGCTGTGTCTATCTATTAATAAACAAATCTAAACAAAAAAAAGTAATGTTGATTAGGCCCAGTCCTTCTTTCATGTCGCATTCCAGTTCCCTCACTCCCGCCCTGGGAGGGGGAAGTTATACGTAAAGGTTGCTTAGGACATAACAAGGCAATGTCTGAGGGGCAGGTCCGACCTCTTATGCCCAACCCCTAGAAAAAGGAAACTGGGAAATCACAGATGATGGACTTTTTTTATTGAAGAAACAGTTATTGTCTAGAGGGAATGTCCCAGAATGTCATGCACCACGTGCTAACTTTGACAAAGAAGATGAAGTAGGTGTAATGAAGATTACTGGTGAGTAATCGGGCCATTGACATATATGCCAACTGTGAAAATGCTAAAAGATTTGCTGGGCTCCTGGAGACAGTACCAACTGAACTCATGGAATGTGATGAGCAACATGCCATTAACATATGCAGCGACCTGAATGGAAAGATGGGTGAGGGGGGAGGAATGCAAGAATACATGCAAGAAAAAGTGATCACGCTAGGTATTATGTATGAATCATACTTTCTCGATAATTTGTCAAGAGCAAGCTTCTGCCGAAATTCGCTGTGAAAACAGACCTAATTTCAGCCCACAAGTCATACAAGTCTAACACTTTACAATTTCCAAATAACAATGTGAAAGGGGCAGTCTCTCTAATCAATTATATTTTGATCAACCAAGACTAATGGTTTAAATATGAGAACTTTGAGATGTGCTGCAGTAGTGAAAGTGATTATAACACCATGCATTGATAATTCAATCTGCGATATATTAAACATCAGCTGAACAGGACATTTCTATGCAACACGCAAATGAAGTCAGGGTAAGATGGGGTGCACATACAAAGAAAATGTCAATGTTTGGCTTGAACAGGAGATGCAAAAGATGGCTATGGCGATTCTTAAGAGTTCCGTAATCAGTTATGGGTGTAATGCTGAGGCAGTAGAAGCAACATGGTAAAGTAAGCAGTGGCTGGTATCACTATAACCAATGGTCGTGAAAGATAAGGCACAGTGGAACAAAGGGTGCAACCAAACAAGAGGGCCTTCATTGGTTTGATAAGGATTGCAAAGATGAAAAATGTGAGCTACAAAAGACAATTGAATTGGGAGTCCGACTGGATGCCATTAGGGAAATGAGAGCCTGCTACAGAGCCCCAATATGGATCACAAAGAAACAGTTTTGGAATCAAAGATGGTAGATCATGGAAGGAGCAGCAAATGGAAATGGTCCAAGAACATTCTGGCAGGGCATTGCGCAAGAGTTGGGGCAACATTAAATTCAAATCAATCCTATATCTCAGAAATGGATTGGGTCAACCCGTTTACTGGACTCCACAAAATCAAGGACATGACCCTGTAGGATTAAGCTTTCCAGAACGTGAAGGTTCAAAAGCAAATACTAGCCATTAAAGTAGGATATGAGCAAGTGGTAACACAACAGCTCAGAGAACGACTTTGTCACGTCCCCGGTCATGAAACACCGTGCTAGCAAACTCCCCCTAGGTCCCCACTTACCTCTGCATACCCGACGATGGCAACTGGGCGACAGGTCCTGGCACATCCAGAAGAAGGTCTTGATTGGCCGCCCGGGATCAATTCCTTTCCTCCACTGGCAGCTACCATGGCGTCTTCCCACGCTGCACCATAGGTATTGGCATCCCCTGGGGGCTCGTGGGTTGAGACATCACGTGGTCAGGAAGTAACTCCTTGCCTTACAGTGGTCGGGTGGGGGGGTCCTTGCGGAGTTTCCTGGTTCCAGGCTGACTGCACTCTACACCAGTGGCCTCAAAGATTGCACTAGCAGTTATTTTGATATTTGCCCGTGTGGTACTTGGGGACGGAGGTTCCATAATCTACACGACCATCAAGTCTTAACAGACCTCTACTTGCCGTTCTTAATCCCATGGTTCATCTGTTTCTCCCTCCCAAAAAATCAGAGAAGCAATAAACCATCTGGTGTTCAAAGGGAAAGCCCCACAGCTAAACATGATTCCTGCAGAAATCTTCAAGCATGTTCTGGAATAATGGGCCCCACTATTGAAAGTCATCTCAACTCTTTTTCCCCCTTGAAATTCCTGTATTCCTCTTTCAAAAGCATAATTTCCCTGTACAAAAAAGGCTCTACAAATGAAACAGCATTGTATAGACCAATCCCTCTGATAGACATAGAATGTAACATTTTTAGCCATGTTATATTAACTGCAGGCAATGAGTGAATCAGGAAGAAGGCCTTTTCAAATCCAGTTCAGGGACTTTCTAGACCCACATATTTAGGAGGTATCATGTATGCACAAATTTGTGAGTTCAGAAAACATGCTTTTTTATGCTGCATACTTAAACCTTTCTTCAAAGTTTCATTTAGTTGTAAGAGATAGGTCGTAGGCCAAATTGACAAACCTGAATATAGATGACAATTTTATCAATTTAATCAGAGGGCACTGCATAAAGACCACGTTGCAATTCCGATTTAGAAGTCACGGCAAGGTTGTCCAGAAGTTCAGGATGACAAGAGGAGTGAAGCAATGATGTCTTTTGGCTCTGATGCTGTTTTGCCTTCATATTAATGATATGACTAGTGGAGATATAGGGGCAGCAGATGATGTCACAAATATTGGTGAAAAAACAGTATCTACTCCATCCTATTAACAAGAACAACAAAGGCCTTGAAAGACCAATTAGCAGCAATTGCACACTATTGTGGTAGTAACTATATTGTTATCAATAAGGACATGTCCAAAATGTCGTTTTCATAAAACATCTTAAAATAATGAAAGCCTCAATCCGGGGCTAGAGGGTGCCAATCAAACAAGTCAAGAACGTTCTGTATCTGTGTGTAACCATATCAACAGATTTATCATGGAATCTGCGTATTTCCATAGCAATAAAAAAAGCAAAAGTAGCCGGAAATGCTTTAACCAAAATTATCAGGAAGCACAAAATGTGGGTAATTCTGAAGCAGATACAACAGTGAGTTATGATGCAGAGCTATGGGGTTTAGACAAAAACATTGAAAAAAGTAAGATAATTGAAAGGAGGTAGTGGAAACGACTTTAGTATCTGCCACATGGGATTCCCCACTCAGCCCTCGATGTGGATGTTGGCTTTGTCTATTAATGTGCAAAAGCCTGGGAGAGCCAAGCAAGATATGCCATTAGAGCTTTGCCTGCAAATGATAATCTGATGGATAAAGCATGCAGGAAATGCTTTTCATGTGCAACTCCTTCTAAATTTAGAATTAACATAAAGAAAGAACTCCAGACATTGGGGATAGATGAAGTTTTAGAACCACAGTACACAAATATTTTGTCCTAGCCAGATCTTTTCAAATAACTTCAATCCAAAATTAGACAGGAACAAACACCAGCTTTAAAATGACCTGGAGAATTAAAGTTATTTGCCATGGGCAGATATCTATATCCATCTGATAATTTATAACAAGCAAATGTGAAAAATCTGCCAAGACCACATGAGAAGCATCTCCTTGCCGTGGAACACGCAGATAAATTGCTATTGGCTAGCAGCAGGAAAAAATGAAGTACAAAGACGATGAAATATGTAAATGATGCCACAATCAAGGAAAAATCTGTTAAACGTTTTATTAAATTGTCCTAGGTATAATCAGTAGAGAAATCACTGTATTGGCCCTTTATTGCATGCTGAAGCAAACCTGAAAATCACAAATCGTCAATATTGTTACTCATGGGGGTCTTTCGTCTGAGTATCCCAAGAATGGTGGGCACTTTTTTAGATGCTGCATGGAAAATACATGTGCAGAAAGTGAGCCATTTGCAGAGTGCCCTGGGTAAAATGGGGAAACGCAAGGCTTGTGCTGTGCTTTGTAAATATAAACCCATGTTTAAAGTACATTGACATAGTACCCTTGAAGGCTGCAAACATAACATAGATGACTGCTTACTTTTCCATGAGATGTTTCCCATCAGTCTACTCGTTTTTTTATCTGTTTATTTTCTTCATGTTTGATTAGGAGATAGATGTTTAGATTATTAAGTTCAGCAGTAACCCTGAATGGTGTATCAAATGGGGAAGGGTGTATTTTATTCTAAAATAGTACATCTGACAATGGGCCTCATTACGAGTAGCCCGGTAAAAACGGGTTAATTACTGGCATGTCGGTAAGAGCGGGTCCGTGCTCGTATGAACCCGCTAATAGCGGGTGATTACGAGTGCGCGAGCACGCGCGAACCCCCATGCCGGTAATACCGGCATGCCGCTAAAGGCTCTCCAACCCCCGATAGCGGCATCACGGGACCCGCCGATACCGGCACCGTCTCAGAGTAACCCCTAAATACCAGCCCGGTAATACCACCATGCTAATACCGGGTTCGCAAAACCGGACCCGGAAATTACGTCATCACGCAGGAACGGGAAATGGACCGGCCGCCATCTTTAAAAACAAAATCCATTGCTATCCACACTAACCACCAGTCTTTTCGTGTCGTGCTGTGTTTGAAAACCCTGAGGATGTCCAAGGGCACCCGGAAGACAACCACCCGGCAGCAGAAGAAGCGTTTTTCAGACGCTGAGCTCAATATGCTTGCTGACACTCTGGCTGCATATGCAGCCATAATGAAAAGTAATGATATGAAGCGAGAAGCCCAGATGAGGAGAAAGGAAATCTGGCAGGAGGTTGCCTGGAAGGTGTTGACTGTGGGACCACCCCACGCAACGTGCGTGACTGCCGCAAGAGGTGGGACGACCTCCACTTGAGGGTGCGAAACATCCTATCGAGCAACAGGAGGGGTGGCCATGGAGACAGGTGGGGTCCACATTCATCTACTAAGCTGATGCCCTGGGAGGAGACTGCCAGCACTTTTATTGATCCTGAGTCAATAGAGGGATTCAGAGAGATGGAGATGGGTGCGGCATCATCCACAGAAAGAGGTGAGTGGCCCTGCACATCCCTGTAGGGGAAAACATGACTTAGCACTAGTGACGTGGATGTGAGACTAGGCAAGGCAATGCATGTCCCTACACCCACATCAACATATCCAAGTCAAGATTGCGGCCCAAACCCTGCCACACAGAAATGCATGCTGAGTGCCAATACCATAACCTGCACACGGGCAACATACCAGGACCGTGCCCATGTAACCCAACACACAAAACCCATATCAACGGCATGCCACCTGTCATTCAGTGAATGCTAACATGCCCCCTCTGAATACCCTGCGTGACACACCTGTAAGACATGAATGCATGATCAAATTAATAATGAACAGCACCATCATATGCCTCTGCCATGTCACACCATCACTGATGCCCTGCATCTCTTCTACCCCCCAGGTACCGATGAGGAAGAAGCAACCCAAGAGACCACTGCAAGGGCATCCGCCTCACACCCTAAGAAGAGGGCTACCAGCACCACCAGCACCACCTCCGCTGGAGGCAAGCAGGCCACAGCCACTGCCAGTGTGCCTGTGTGAGCTGGGAAACAGCCAGCAACACCTGCTGCCAGTGTGCCTGACACACTACTGACCCAGCAGGCCACACCCACACCTGGCAAATGGGAGTCCCTGGAAGCACCCGCCTCCACTGGGGAAGAGCCTGATGCCAGTGTGGAGCCTGAGGGAGACACCGAGGTGACATGCCCGGCCACCCCGAGCCCCGTGCCCACCCCCTCGCCCCAACACCTGCAGTCACCCACCTGCAGAGAAGCTGATCCCTGTCTCCGTGACTGTGACCTACCCACCTCAGATGAGTACAGTCCCGAAAATGCCGTCCGCGTGACTGCACAACCCACTACTCCAGCCCCCTCCAAAACCCTGGAGACACGATTGTCGACTGTGGAGGCCCGACAGGAGGCCATGTTAGACCTACTCTGCCAGTACATAGCGGACGGGAAGGAAACCAGGCGGGGTATTGCTACAGCAATTGCAGGGACCACAGTGGCCATTGCATCCAACACAGCCGCTGTTAATGTATCGGCTTGGCTAATGAGGGACTGCCTGGGGGCGGTGACACAGGCGCTGACTTCAATGCTGCTCCATATGCAGTGGCCACGGCTTGCAGGAGGTGTGGAACCTGCCAGCGACTCACCTACTACCTCCACTCCAGCTTCATCTGTCCCCACTAGCCCAGTGCGCCAGACACGTAGGAGTGCAAGGCACACTGAAATGCCGCCTCCGGACAGGAAGAAGTCCCGGAAGTAGTGTGGGCGGACAATGGGAGTGGGACACAAGGTTGGGGGTGAAGGGGTGCTTTTTGTGGAGTCTATTGGGGGTATTGGTGTTGTTTGGGGGGTTTTGGAGTTTGTCGGGGGGGTTTTGGAGTTTGTTGGGCGGTTTGGAAGTTTGTTAGGGGGGTCTGGGAGTTTGTTGGGGGGTAAAGAGGGGGGAGTGGGCACATTTTTGCTGTTGTAAATAATACAACTTAAATAAACAAATAAATAATCTTATCACGTTGTGATAAGAACAATCCATGGCTGGACATTGATATTTTCGTGTGCATCCATTTAATGTGTTACGGTGTTCAGTGCCCAACTCCCAACATTCCCTGTGTGCATGTCCACATTGGCCCAGTATCTGACTGACACATGTCTTTCATAGTCCATGTGGGTCAGGAGTATTCGTGAATCTGTGCTTGGCGTACTGCATGGCCCTCCCATCCATCATGTACTAGCAGGGGGGCTACTTCACCTCCGTTTCCATCCTCATCATCCTCACTCGGGGCATGCATGTCAATGTCAGGTGGCAGTGGTACATTTCTCCGGACGCACATGTTGTGCAGCATGACACAGGCCATGGTGATCTTTGACACCTTCTCAGGCCTATATAGGAGTGCCCCACCAGACCTACTTAGGCAGCGGAAATGCGCCTTCAACAGGCCAAAGGTCTGCTCTATCACAACACGGGTGCGGGTGTGCGCACAAATGTACTCCTCTTCATGGCTGTTCTGCGGGTTCCGCATAGGGGTAAGTTGCCACGGCCTCAATGGATATCCTCCGTCACCTGCAAGCAAATACAAATAGGTGTGTGTCACTCTGAGCTGGCACCTTCAGGAAGCACAGTCATGGCGGTATCAATTTGGTGTGGACATGCACATGTCCCTGTACGTATGCAAAATTGTCACCTAGATGCATTCTGAACTGTTATGAGGTGTGGTAGTCTGGATGGCATACAATAGATGATGCAGGGTGTAATCATGCATGCTGAGGCGGATGTACTGTGGTAGTACGACAATGTTTAGCCTCCCATTCAAGCAGTTAGTTCTATGCACGGTCACACTAGCCACATTGGCCCAGTTGCCATCCTGTACAGTCATGCATTGCTTGCCGTCACCATGGTGGCCTGGTTGTGCCTCTCACTTGTTGTCATCGATATGCATTATTTGTTTAATTTGTGCCAGTGATGTGTCATGTTCCGTTTGTGAGGTTCATGTCTGGAGTGTTTAGCTCTGCATGCATTCTCCAATCACCGACAATTGCCACCCAGGTGGGGTATGCATCCCCCCACCCCTTTCCCAACCAGGTGGAGTATGCATCCCTACACATCAGTACCCCAGAGCACTGCCATGGCCCAGTTGTGCAACTCACCAAGCAGCCAGGCACGTGGTCCAGCATGTAGCTCCATGTGATGGGGTAGGGTGGAGTTGTGCAGTACCATGGCATCATGTGTTGATCCGAGATATCGGGTGCAGCAATGTGTGATGATCTTGCTGGAGTCAAATGCCATCTGCACATTGATCGAGTGGTATTGCTTGCGATTGCGGTACACCGCCTCTATGGCATGGGGGACTACCAATTCAACATGGGTGCAGTCCAGGGCACCAACACAATTGGGCATGCCTGTCAGTGCATGGAAGACTACTTTGGTGTCAGCTATTTCCTGGCCAGTCCGTGGTAGGGATATGTGGGTGCTTGCGTGCTTCAGGAGGGCAACCAGCGCTTGATTCAACATGCGTGAAAAAAGTGGTTGGGAAATGCCATGCAGCTGACCTACTGTGTGTTGATAGGTGCATGTGGCCAGGAAGTGGAGCACAGACACCACCATTAGTAGCGGGGGGAAGGCAGTGCGTATTTCTATGAGGCTGCCTATGGCGTTGTGTATCATGTCCTCTATGGTGGTGATGGGGTCCCGGTCCAACCGGTACAGGGTGTGGATCTGCTCAGGGGTTAGGTTGAATGGGCTGGGTCTGGTGCAAGGGATTTGTGGCTGCCTACGAGGCTCTGCTGGCTGCGCTGGTGGTATTTGCTGGGCCTGTCTCACCCTCCTTCTTCTCCTGTGTCTCCTCTGTGCTGCCTGTTGTTGCTGCTGTAGTTGTTGTTGTAGTTGGTGTTGTTGCTGTAGTTCTAGCAGTATTGGCATGTCCTCCAGTGCCTTGATTGCAACAGCTAGTAGTGTCATTTTGGTGTTGGAAGGGGTGTGGTGTGTAGGTGTGCTCATTTTATACTGGCCCAGCCTCCATTGCCTCCACCTGTGGGGATTGTGTGCACCTGTGGCAGTTGGCACGTTTCCTGATTGCTGTTTGCGGGTGTTCCGCAGTGCCTGTATGGCCGGCATCATGCAGCCTGTGATTACCGGCTTCGCGATGCCGGTATTTGCATGTCCGCGTGGGTTGGGATTTCCCCCTATTACCGGCATGCCGGTATTTGCTCCCCGAAGGATACCTGCTAATACCGGGTTGCCGGGTCAGAATACACTGGAGCGGTAAACGATGCTGGTATTACCATACCGGCCTCGTTTTTGCCTTACCGCCAATCTTGTAATGAGGCCCAATCTCACTCTTTTTTATTTACATCTATTATTTTTGCATTGTTCTGCTGTCATCAAAGGCTCTTGGAGACTAAAGTGTAAATACATTAATTCAAATGTGTAACCCAATGATTATACTTCCTTGCAAAAAAGAGCATTTTACTTTAATAAGTAATTTGATTTTTAGAATGTTCAACCCTGCATTCATTACTTGATATGTCTTTGTGGCGATTCTGTTAATATGAACAAATCCTCATAGAAGAACAAGTTACTTACCAACTGCAACGTTCTTTGGATTGGATGTTCGTCCCACGTATTCCTCATCTTAGATATATCCTTACCTTTGGCTTTACTGCTTCGGAAATTTGTTCTCTCTCTCCACCAGAGGGCACTCCACTCGAGGCCGCGGCGTCGATGTCCCTCAGCGGCATCCATCGAGCACCGACGTCATCCGCTGTATAAATGTCTCGAGTGTGTCGGTTGGCCTCAGTTCTGTTTTTTCGTGTATTATAGCCCATGGATTATAGTTACAGAGCGTGCCTCTTTTGACCCAGGTCTTAAAAGAGTTTAGAGTGTAAATCACGTAAATTGTACTGTGGGGTCGGTAGGGAGGATCGATGAGGAATACATGGGAGGAACATCCAATTGAAAGAACGGTACAGTTGGTAAGTAACTTGTTCTTCGAATGGATTGTGTCCTCCCATGTATTCCTCATCTTAGATAGACTCCCAAAGCAGTTTTGTATTGGAGGTGGGAGGGCAGAATTGTTCTAGTCATGTACAGAATAAAGTAAGGAGCCTTAATGGATAAGAATGTAAAGGCTCAAATGGAATACATGTAAGGAACTTTAGAACCAAGTTTAAATCCCACACAGGAACGTGAAAGGGTATTGAAGGAAACACATTATTTAGGCCCTTTAAGAATTGAATTATTAAAGGTATAAAGGTATCTTAAAGTAAGATTCTTCCTCTGAGGAGTACTTCAAAATGGACAGCGCTGCTAAGTATCCTTTTATTGTACCAACCTGGAGCCCCAGATTAGCCAAGTGTAATAGAAAAGACAATACTGTGGGAATGTTACATTGAAATGGGTCCACATTCTTTTCTCTGCACCAGTTACTGAACTTGTTCCAACGACACCGATACAGAGATTTAGTTGCTGGACTTCTGGCCGAAAGCAAGATCTCCATTACATCATCCGGAAGGTCCCAATCCTTGTATCTCAACCTCTCAGAAGCCATACGTGAAGGTTGAGTGTGTTGACCTCTGGATGGAGAACGTGACCTCTGCCTTACGAGAGAAGATCCTCTCTTTTTGGAAGACATATTGGAGGGCAGATGGACATGTTCAGAAAGTCCGGGTACCACGTTCTCCTGGCCCAATCCGGAGCAATTAGGATCATGGTTTTCCCAAACTTTCTCAACCTCCTGATTACTTGAGGGATCACAGGGACTGGAGGGAACGTGTACAGAAGTGGGAATTCCCATTTCACCACGAACACGTCCCCTAGAGCTCCTCTCGGGGGAAATTCCCTTGGGTAGACAGTTCGCACTGCCGGTTGGCACCGGTCGCGAACAGATCCACTTGAGGGTTCCCCAAAGGGCGAAGATCTCTTGAAGGACTTCCTGAGCTAGCTTCCACTCCTGGGAGACTGTGCTCTGCCTGCTCAGAGCGTCCGCCGCTGTGTTTTGTTCTCCGGCTAGATGAACTGCCGACAGAGAGATCCCTTCTTGTATTGCCCAAAACCAGAGCTGCATTGCTTCTCTGCACAGTGGCAGTGACCCTACTCCTCCTCTCTTGTTGAGGTAATACATGGCCACCGTGTTGTCCGTCATTATCAGGACATTCTTTCCCCATACAGAGGGCAGGAAGGCCTTCAGCGCTAGTCTGATTGCCCTTATCTCCAATAGGTTGATATGTAGTTTGGACTCCAATGGAGACCCACGACCGCTGATTGTCAGATCGTTGGTGTGAGCTCCCCACCCCGTGAGTGAGGCGTCGTTACTACAGTTATCTCCGGCCATGGTTGCCAAAAAGATTCTCCTTTGAGTATATGTTTCCTGCAAGCCCACCATTGTAGATCCTGTGTTACTCTGGTATGAACTTGCAATAGATCTGACATTTCCCCTGAAAATTGAGACCATTGAGTCCTGAGAGCCCATTGAAGGGATCTCATCCTCAATCTGGCTTCTGGCACCAGAAAAATGCAGGATGCCATGAGACCGAGCAACCTGAGAAAATCGAAGCCCGGTAGATACTGGGCATTCTGGAATTTTATTACCATCTGCAGAATATGGTGAGCTCTCTCTTCGGGAGGCGAGGCTTTGCCCGGACAAGTACCCAGGACTGCTCCGATAAACTGGAGTTTCTGTGATGGTATCATGTTTGACTTTTTGAAATTCAGAGAAAACCCTAGTTTGTGAAGGAAGTGGCAAGTCTTGGGCAGATGATCCTGGGCTTGTTCCAGAGAATGTGCCCTGATCATACAATTGTTCAGATAGGGGTAGATGTGGATCCCCCCTCTCGTGAGACTTGCTTCCACTACCGCCATCAACTTGGTGAAAACTCTTGGGGCGGAGGTCAACCCAAATGGCAGAACTCGAAACTGATAGTGAGAATTGCCATTCGCAAACCTCAGGTACTTTCTGTGCTTGATATGGATTGGAAGATGAAAGTAAGCATCTTGAAGGTCCAATGACACCAACCAATCCTGGAGTTGGAGAGCCTGAACAATCTGAGAAAGTGCGACCATCTTGATCTTGTCCTTCCTGAGGAACTTGTTCAAGTCTCTCAAGTCCAAGATGGGTCTCAGTCCTTCATCTTTCTTTGGAATGAGGAAATATAGGGCATACCAACCCTTGTTCCTCTCCACTGCAGGTACATGTTCTATTGCACTTCATCAACCGGGGTTCCAATTCTCTCTCTCCTCTCGGGATACATCCCTTCTTAAGGGGGACAAATTCTCGCCCCTCATAATTTGCCTACTGCCCCCGGCCGAAGGACAGACAGCAAGCATGGGAGGCAAGAGCGGAAAAATCCAGAGAGCAGTGGAAATACCCAGCTCGTCTCTTGCACACTCATCTCTTGCACGCTAGTTCCCAGCACCCCTTATCAAAGCACCTGCACATCTCTGACTCCCCTCTTGGCTCGTCCTTGAGTGAACAATGCAAAAACTGTCCTCTGTAAAAAACTCATCTGCTTCACACTAAAAATATCACAACCGTTGCAGAACTCATGTCTGCCTTCTAACTGAGCTCACAAAAATGTAGACTTTCATTGTGGTTTGGAAGTGAATGTCCAAAATAGCTGCGAACCGGCGCCATGTTTTAACTCATTTTCGCACAGGCACTCCAATCCACCCTTTGGACAATCAACTACCATATCCCAATGTAACAAAAGACGGTTTCCGTAACTGACGAAACATCCCTATCAAACTGGTAATGCTAAAGGGTTCTCTGGTGCTACAAATTTAGTTCCTTTTACTGATAAATTACCTGTTTCTATAGCGGAATGTGACATGCCTGTCCCTTTGCTATATTCACGACATAAGCCAGTTAACATCCTGGGAAGAGAGTTGACGGCAAAACATAACATGACGATTTTTATTCACTGATCAAGGAATAGTGTGCTCCACTCCAGGCATACACTATTTAAACGTGGGGGAATATATACTGGCAATTACAGGACAAGTGGCTCTACGAGAAGTCCCGGTAGATTTGGAAGTCTTCCTGTATGGGGTGAGCATTTTATTGACATGGCTACCTGGATTAGTAGGGAAGAGTGTAAGAAAACCGGATGAGTTTTTATTCAGACCACAAGTACCAATGGATGAGGAAGGATAAACTATTCCCATAGATTGGAAATAAGTACGAGGAGAAATAGCAATGCTTGAAGGAGTAGATGACGAAGTCAGAGAATGGAGGACAGTGATAGCCTCTTGAAGAGGGATACAGATTGACTAACATAAAAGATGAAGCTATGTTCAGAGATGAACATATCGGTGATGAGGTAGTGTTATTAATAAGCATTACATACTGGGTCAAGATCGAGAAAAGGGAAGTTCCACAGTGAATGGCGATAATGCGGCAAAAACAGCATTCTTTCAGGAAGACCTAGAAAAGGTGCCAAGTGTCCTTTGGACTATGGGCCCATATGATGTAAGCCTACTGAAGGGAATAGAAGAGGTTAGAATACAACTCAAGCCAGGAGCAATTTTAAGCAAAACATTACCCCATGTCTCCAGAAGCTGAGGAAGGCATATTTGAGACTATTTCAGCAGCAATGAATCAGGTGCCATCAGAATCCATGTGCAATACTGCAGTGTATCCGATAAAGAAATCTAAAGGGGGGGGCTGTGGAGATTTATCCAGGACTTGCACCCTCTTATCAGATTGTAGAGGCTGAGATTCCATTTGTTCCTAATCCTGTGACAATACTGTGTTGTATCCGAGTTGAAGCTAAGTATTTTACGGTGATCGATTTGAAAAATGTGTTTCTCGATCCCGTTGCATAAGGACTTGCAAGTCCTTACTTCCTTTACGTTATGACAAAAGACACTAAAACATACTTGTTTACCCCAAGGCTATTGTGAGTCCCCATCAATCTTTAACAGGGTCCTACAGATGGATCTGGGCAACATTGAACTCAAGAGTGCGATAATTCAGTACGTAGATAACATTGATTTGCAGTGAAACAGAAGATGAACGCAGACAAGACTCTGTTCAGTTAATGACTATATTGTCAAACACGAGATAAAAGGTGAACAAGGAGAAATTACAGTATGTCAGGAAGAAGTGTTGTACACAGGCCAGTTAATTTCACATGAAGGAAAGAAAGTGACAACTGAAAGAGCTGAGACTATTATGAAAACACCAAAGCCAAACATAGTGAGGCAAATGCAACCGTTTCTGTGCTTGTGAAATGATTGCAGGTCCAGGGGTTTTGACTAAAGCAGGTATACCAAGCCACTTTTGCAAGCACATGTTGGTAAGGAAAAAATCAAATGGACTGAAGATATGGAGGAAGGATTTGAGGAATTAAAAAGAGCAATCTGTACAGCTCCAGTTTTAGTGCTTCCCAACCATGGCAAGGAATTCTATTTATTTTCACACACTAATGGGTCAGTAATGACAGCAGTACTCACACAAAGAACAACATTAGGATGCAAGCGTTTGGCATACTACAGTGGGATTTTAGACCCAGTTATGAGGGGGCATTTGCCATGCGAACAATCTTTGGCTGCTGCTGCATTTGCAATTGAGAAGTCCACAAGTATTACCATGGGCTGTTCCATGACTATGTGAAGCATGCCTTAATAATGATTTCCAACCCGGCCATCAAGGTAGTGAGGTGTAAAATAGTGAGCCCAGCTACGTTGTAGCTGAACCAATAGATGAAAGTGAGTATGCGCATGAATGTTCAAATTATGTCGAATTCTATGATGATATACCCTGTGCGAAAGAAAATGCTCTAGCGGGAGGGGAATTTCTCTTCATTGGTGGTTCTTCTAAAATTGATCAAACTAGTGGGGAGAGTCATTCAGGCTCCGCAGTTGTAAGACACAGATTAAATGGTGAATTTGAGGTAGTTGCGAGTGCAAGACTACCGTCTCACTTTTCAGCACAAGCGGCAGAATTGGTAGCGCTTATTTTTGTGCTCGAGAAACACGAAGGGCAGGAATTGATGGTGTACAGTGACTCTGCCTATGTGAAGTCAACTGTACACGCAGGGCTATCACGCTGGAAAAGGAGGGGTTCTCTCTGCGCAGACGGCACTCCAGTGCAACATGCATCTTTATTGGACAGACTCATTAAGGCACTACAACTCCCGGTAGCGATAGCGGTCATTAAATGTGCAGCACATACTAAGCAAACAGACTATCTCTTGTGGAAACTAAGCTGCAGACAGAGTCCAAAAGAGCTGCATATTCTTCAGAAATTCTGAGTTTTGATACTGAAGATACTAGAGACATTTTGAATAGAAGCATGCTAGTACAAGAAGGGTTTAATATGCTGTCAATTACGCAACTAATCGAGATTCAGGTAAGAGCCCCACAGGAAGAGCAAGAGCTATAGAAATGTAGGGGGTGTTCTTTATCTCCCACGGAAGCATTATGGAGACAAGAAAGCACTGGAAAGCCAGTGATGCCCGCGGCATTGTTGAAAGTCACACTTGAGCTGCTGCATTACCGCGCATATAACCACAGAAAGTCTTGCTGCCACAATTACAGAAGATTGGTTTATCCCCAATTTATTGGAACATGTTGCACAGTTTATGATCAATTTCAATGTGTGTCAAAGGTTTACTGCTGGGAATACTCTTAGGACAATTAGAGGAGTAATAAACCGACCAAATGGTGTGTTTCAACATTTGCATATCGATTACATTACATTGATATGCTGCAGACATGTAATGTATATAGGTATCTATTAGTGGTGCAGTGTCCCTTCTCTAGGCGGATCGAAGCCGGTCCTTGTACACACCCTGATGTCACTTGCGCAGCAGTTATTAGTGCGCAAAGCATTTCCAAGATGGGGTGTTTGTGAAGTACTAAGATCTGATAATGAACCACACTTTGTTAATGAGCTATTTAAACAATAGGACTACTATTGAGCATAAAGCATACATATTCTTCTGCTCATATCATCCACAAGAGACTCAACAGTCTCCTCAAAGAGAGGATAGCCAGGATCAAATTATCTCTGAAGAAGGGATGGCTACATTGCCTACCCCCCCTAGCCCTATATTCCCTTCGAAATCAGCCAGGTTCAGACCACCATCTTACTCCCCATGAGTTAGTGACAGGGTGTTGCATGAGGACACCTCTTACGCCTCCATTTAGAGTCAGGAGTGATGCCCAGAGTGTAGCGAAGGCTCCAGGTGATGAAATGCACGATTATTTGACATGTATGACTACCAGTGTTTCTTTCATTGCAGATGAAGTCATGCAGCGGAGGGAGGGTTCAAGGAACACGGAAGAGGACAGTCCAGTAACCAAGCCAAGGGAAGTATTCCCACCGCCAAAGTTATATGTTGGTGGTCTAATCCTTTTCAAGAATTTTACCCGCAAGTGGCACAAGCCTAGGTTTAATGGTCCCTTTTGTGTTGAGGAAGTCTTCCCTTCTGCAGTTAAGGTATCGAGAAGAACAGCTTGCCTGCATTTAGGAGATATGAAAATCTACAAAGGCGAGACCCTCTCTGCAGAGCCTGTTGACTAAAAAGCAAGACAAGAAGAAGAATTGTAGTGTGCAGACTTGATCTATGACCAAGAAGACGGACGATAAAACAGCATGTGATTAGCACATATTTCTTTTGGACTGGAATTGCCCCTGAGCTATCCTCCCATGGACACACATTCGGCCTCATTACACGGATGGCGGTAGGGATTTACGGGTACCGGTAAAATACTGGTACCGGTAAATCCTTACCGCCTTACTACGAGGTCCCTTTGCGGGTTGGGGGATTTAACGCCTGCTGTTTGCAGGTGTTAAAATCCAACCCGCTAAGGGATCTCAGAGCTAATTACGGCACCGCAAAATTGCGGTTCCGCAATTAGCGCCTTCCCCATTCCCATAGAGCCCTATGGGGCAGAAATGGGAATGGGGAAGGGCAATGGTGGAAGGGGGATTTACCGCCCCTCCAACCTTGGAATGGGGCGGTAAAACCCCTTTCCGCCAAGGCGGTGCTGGTATTTTACCGGCATGAGCCATGGCGCTAGTAGCGCCATGGCTCACCGCCTACCGTGTAATGAGGCCCATTGGCTTGTAGTTGCATTTTTGTGTTTATACTCCAGTCCTACCCTGCCCTTGTTAGGAGAGATGTTAATATTCATACCTTTCTACATGACCCTAAAAATTTCCTGTGATATGAAGATTCTAAATCACGATTATTGAGCAGAGTGTGCAACTACAAATGTGAAATTGAACTCTTGTAGTAAAAATGATTTGTGAAGAGGATCATGTGATTAAAGAAAGAGCACGAGTTCAACAAGTACTGGGATGGCACACCAAGTGTTTCTCCAGGCGTTTATGCCTGATATATATACATGTCTGTATATTTTCTTTATTTTTCTGTATCTTACATTTCAAAGTCTCTATTACCCTAATGGTCCCATTGAAAAAGGAACTCCTATGATTTTTCCAAGTATGAGTATAAATGAGGAGAACTTCTTTAACCTCTATGGGCATGCCAGACGACATAAGATGCAGAAGAAGATAACCAGGGGATAAATACCCATCTTGATAATGCAGCTCACCTGGGGAATGATATGTGGTATCAGCACATGAAAAAGGTGAGGGAGAGAGCATCTGATGAGAATTGCTATGTCTGCTCTCTCATTCCCTATGCCATGTATACAGTAAAGACCTACATTTCAAAAGAGATGTCGGCACATGATTCAAAGTGCCTCAGTCACCACTAGAGGACAGTTTCAAGAGAGCTGGGCAACCTTGCGATGGAGATCAAAACAGTTGTTCCCATATCAGGATGATTACATCAAGACAAAACAAATGTAGAAAGAGCCGGGATGGACAGAAAAGATGCTTGTGTATACTGCCACAGGTAAAGACAAGGTCATTGTTGAAGAAATGAAAAGAATTAACTGTTCTGACCTGACAGAAAAGACTGAAATGCCTGGATGTTGGGAACATCCACAACTACCGATTTATGGACTAGTGAGTACAAACAATGGATGGGAAGATGGAATGATGTCCTCTGCAGCTGAGGAAGGAAGCAGTGCAAGGAGTGCAGAAGGTGAATGATAAGTGTCTGAAGCCCTGGGCCAAGTACTGCAAACTACTGAAATGGGTGGAATATGAAGCAGGCCCGGTGTCTGTAGTCCCACTGATTAATGCAACAATGTGATTCCAAAGCAAAGGAAAGAACTCAGAACATTTAGAACATCAAAATTCCATATATGCTATTCGCTGACGATATTGTCCTAAAGAGATTATCAGCTTTTGTCCAATTCACAGAAATAAATCATTCAAGAATTAATAACAAAAAACAGAAGTGATGGCGTTAACACATCGACCCAACTCAAAGAAGAAACCTCTAGCGATATTCATAAAAGGAGAAAAAAATTCCCCCTAACTACTAGGCTTGTGGGTGAATCAATCAGAAACCGATAAAAGATGGGCTGACCACCTGAAAACAAAATCTCTATCATTAGCCCGTCAAGGGCTAGTAATCCATAAGAAATATGGTAAATTCTTAGTTAAACCTGTGATTACTTTCTATTGACAAAAGGTCATAGCTATTTTAACATATGGAAGCAAATCAGTCTTGAATATACCTCGCCATACTTGGACTCAACTAGAAGCTATCTTCTGGAGACAAATCTTAACACTACCAGTGGCCTATCCAATGCCACGAATAAGATACGAGCTGGCCTTACAATCGTTAGAAGCAATAGACACTTGGAAGCACTTAAATTTATACAGGAAACTAATCTCATGGACAAGATCCTGTCGAATGTTTATTTGTTTATTTATTTGGTAATGCGCACCGAACCCTTAGGTAGCTGGGTGCAGCAGAGACAAGTATACTTAAGGCTTAGTTACAACAGGTACAATAATTACAACATAGACAAAGACCTTAGATACCGCACGCGGGTTACAGTGATTGGGTAATATAGGTCACAGAGTGCAGTCACAAGTACAATAGATACAGAATTGCAGTAAAGCAATAGGCCATGATTACCATATGACAGTTATAGTGAAAACAGTGGAGCTAAGGTTGATTAGCAATTTGTAATAAGCAGAGATAGGGTATTCCTGAGCCGGGAAGAGGTCAGTGTCGGGGGGGAGTTAGGTGTTAGTGGTCATTTATTTGTAGCCAGTTTAGCATGTTATGTCTGAATTTTAGGTAACATTGTTCACTTCTGAGGGCAGGTGGGAGTGCATTCCAAGATATGGCTGCTTTGACCGGGAAGCAGGAGCCACCTGCTTTGGTTCGTTTGAACCTGGGAATCTCTAGAAGGTCAGCATTGGCTGATCTAGTGGGATGTGATGAAGTTCTCTTATTTCTTTCTGTAGGATATGGGGGTGCTATGTTATTCAGACACTTAGAAGTGAGGGATACTGTTTGGAGAAGAATCCTGTTGTTAATTTTTAGCCAGCGGACATCTCTTCTGAAATTGGTGATGTGCTCTCTGTTGGGAATGTTTAGGGCTACTCTTAGGGCGTTATTTTGTAATCTTTATCTAGTATGTATTTATTGCCACCTAAGTATAGGGCATTGCAGTAGTCCAATTTGGACATTATTAGTGCATTAGCTAGAGGGATGCAACTGGTCTCAGAAAGGAATGGTCTGCAGGCTCTAATAGGTTTACAGGTATATGCGGTCGAGGATGCTAGGGAGTTGACTTGTTTCTTGAGTGTTAGGGTGGCGTCAAGGTAGAAACCTAAAGTTTTTACTACGGGCATCACCTTAATTGTGTTACCATCAATGTTGAAGGAGGCGTAGCTGGAGCTGAGTTTTTTTGGATTCGCCTCTGAGCCCAGCATCAGTATCTCAGGTTTTTCGTCATTCAGGCAGAGACCATGGGATGCCATCCATGCCTGAATGAGGAGGTATATCTTATTTACCAAGGCACTATCCTCGACAAAATTGCCCAATAGGGGAATGAGGATCTGGTTGTCATCTGCATAGTTTGTGTAGGTGACAAACAATCTGTCCAATTTGTCAAAGAGGGGCTTGGTAAAGATGTTATAATTGGTGGGTGAGACACAAGATCCCTGTGGCACGCCGCAGAAAATTTGGATAGGGTCGGCAGAGGCTAAGGGGGAGAACACTCTCATTGTCCGGTTTACTAGAAAGGACTGGACCCAAGTTATAGCATCACTTGAGAAATGGGCAGCCGACTCAAGGTGTTTGCATAGGACTGCATGATCCACCAGGTCGAAGGCTTCCGATAGGTCAAAGAGGAGTAGCATAGCTGTTTTCCCATTGTCCCTCAGCTCATCAATTTGAGTCTTGAGGTCTATTAATGCTGTTTCAATGCCGTGCTGAGGGTGAAAGCCGGACTGGCGGGATCCTAGTAGGTGGTTTACTTCCAGGTAGTCCTGAATTTGAAGGTAGGCTACTCTATCAATTATTTTGAGTAGGAAGGAGACTGTGGTGATGGGTCTGTAATTAGTTGGAATAGAGGGGTCTAGAGTTAGCTTTTTTAAAAGTGGGAGAACCCAAGATTCTTTGAGGTTATTTGGCACTGTGTTTGTCTCGAAGGAGACGTTAATGAGCTTGGAAATGAAAAGGGCTAAGTCTCTAGCTGCGTCCTTGATAATTTGTGCCGGGCAGTTGTCTCCCTGGAAATTTGACGGCTTCAAGGAGAGTATCATTTTCTCAGTCTCTAGAATAGAGATTTTTGTGAATCTAAAGAGTGTGGTGGTTCTGTTGGTTGTAGGAGGTGAGGTGGGGTGCGGCTCATTCAGGAGCAGCAAGGCCTTTTTATTGGCTATTTTAATTTGGAGGGACGTGATTTTGTTTGACAGGGCATTTTGGATGTCGGTACACCATTGCTTGTCTTTAGGGACATTGTTTAAAGGTGGACTAGGGGCTTCCATTTGCCGGAGGATAGTGAATAGTTCCTTGGTATTGGAGTTGGCTTTTGAGATTCTGTCGTTGAACGTGTTTTTTTTGTAAGAATTATTTCTTTTTGATACATGTTGGCAAAGTTAGTTTGGCTTTGTTCTCGTCTGTGGGAGAGTGGCGCCAGGTGGCTTGGAGTTTTCTTTTTTGGAGTCTTAATTCTTTAAGATGTGGTGTAAACCAGGCATTGAGGTGTGATTTCTGCCTACTTTTCTTTTTTTATTTGTTTTGGTTATAAACACCTTTACACAATACAGATTATGACAATGGGCCTCATTCCGAGTGGGGCGGTAAGGGATAACAGGCACCGGTAAGGAGACCGGTGCCGGTAATCCCTTACCGCCCTACTACGAGTTCCCTTATCAGGTCCCTCCTTTAATACCTGGTCTGGCCAGGCGTTATGGATGGGACCCGTTAAAGGAATTCAGAGCCAGTAACGGTAACGCAATTTGCGGTATCGTTATTAGCACCTTCCCCATTCACATTGAGCCGTATGGGAGCTCAAATGGGAATGGGGAATGGCTTTTTCAATGGGGACTTACCGGTCCCGCAAAGGTCGGACTACACCGGTAAGTCCCTATTGAACCATACCGGTGCCGGACCCGTTATTGGAGGCAGTCATGGGCGCAAATAGCACCATGACTACCTCCAATCTCGGAATGAGGCCCAATATATAAAACAATTCTTCAAACAGATACATAAAACATAAATATCCATAAACGAAAACAACCCAAAAAGGATAAAAGATAAAAAGATAAAAAGGGGAAAACAAAAATACACCCAATACTAATTCCTTCTTAAGGATAACCATGCTTCCTTAGCTTTTATGGCTACCCAAACTATTAGAGCACAACACCCATCCTTCCTAGTCCCTTTGTTTCCCTTTAGATTGTAATATTACATCTTTTTAGGACTTGCACTATCGTAGCAGTTAATGATGTTTCATGGCCTGCTATCATTCTTCCCCAAAAGAACTCTGTTAGCAGACCCTCCTCCCGGGCCACGACTCTCCTGAGAAATAACAATCTCGCTTCCCAGGTGCCTTCACATTCAATCAAGAGGTGTCTTAATGATTGTTTAAGCAGAGATTCACAATGTTCACAAAGCTTCTTGGTCTGGTCTCCTTGGTTTCTTCTTGACAGAATTTCCCCAGTGTGTGCCATGTTTAACCTCAGTCTCAAGAAATCATTTCTCACAGCCCTATTTGGATATTTTGACAGATATCGTGGTAAGGTTCCAAATTTTTTCTCTAATAGATTTGGGGGATTCAAAGATCTCAGGCCCGCAATTGTTTCAATCCAATCTCTTGTTTCCAAAGTCTTCTTTATTTTTAATGGGTTTATAACTAGGACATCTAAATTTAAATCGAGCTTGAACAGAATCTCTTATTTTTTGCTCAGGGTCTACGAGTATCTTAGATCTTCAAGCCTCGAGGTGAGCACCCACATCCCCATAGAGTGTATTTTTCTCTGCAATGATGATTTCCCGATATAATGTAATCATTTCCCAATCTGCGCAACACCCCAAGGATACGAGACCCAGTTCAAATAGTAAAGTCCAAATTAAAGTACAAAGTGGGAGACCCAGAGCCCTTTTCCAAAGGAGGCCCTCCTGTTCGTTCCAATTTGCGTGCCATTGTAAGGGCTTAGCTTCCAGTCCATAAAGTAGTACTGGAATTGCTTTTGCCGTATATAATCTAATTAAAGGTGGTATGGAAAATTTACAATACTTGGCACTGAGTTTTTTCATTTGGGGTACTATTTGAGCCACTTTCTCCATGCCTTCCAAATCTACTTGATACTTAGCACGAGAGGCATAGATCTTGTAACACAAAAACACTAATTTGTCTACCCGTGGGATGATTTCCCATCCAAGATCCAGTTTACAAAGCCAATTTTCTTTCGACGATGTTTAAAGACGGGGACCTTGGATTTCAGAGGATTGATTGAGAGGCTGTTTAGTCTTGCGTACTCTCCCAACTTTGTTAGCAGACATTGCAATTCTATCGCCCACCTATCCAAGAGCACTATATCGTCTGCGTAGGCCAGCCAGTGAATCCTCCTTCCATTTAACACTGGACTGGACAACGCCGACGATTGCAGGAAATGCCCATATCTGACATGAACAGATTAAAAAACGAGGCGCCCAAACAACCTTGTCTCACCTCCCGGTATACATGTATTATTTCAGATAAATGCCACTGTGCATCCAACCATACTCTTATGGTTGTGTTCTTGTGCAGATCAATAAGCATAGCCAATAGTGTTTCAGAAATCCCCCAACTACGTAGTTTCCGCCAGAGTAGGGGTCCATCTTCTTGATCGAACGCTTTAGATAGGTCTACTCATGCCCCATAAAGGGGGATTTCACCTTTCTCCTTAGACTTTTTGCTAACTAGATTTAGTATTAATCCATTCAGGCTAGTGGAGAGTCCCCGTCTAAAACCTGTTTGGTGACAGGATAAAATCTGCCTTGCTTCCACCCACTGCGATAGTTCTCTCAGAAGAATCTTCATTAAAAACTTTACTATCAATATCAAGGAGGGCGATCGGACGGTAGTTTGCCAGGCTTAGCCGATCGCCCCACTTGAAAAATGGGATAACCAGCACAGTTTTCCAGGATGGTGGAAACAAGCGTTTTTCCAAAACTTCTCAAAAAAGCCAGTTTAGTATCATGGCCCAACGTTTTGGATGGTTTCTCAGGACCTGGTAGGTGAGGCCATTTATCCCTGCAGCTTTAGATGTTGATTATTTTAATATTATTTCAAATATATCTTGCTCATTAAAAGTTAAGTGCCACGGGGTCTCAGCAACCAAACTGTCGTCTGAAACCCCAGAATCCTTAAAGTTCTCTGAGAGATATTCTACCCATTTTGCTTCTGGGACCAGGTTAGAGAGAGAACTGTTTGTGCCCAATTCTAGTTGACCAACCACTGCCCAAAAGTTCCTAGAGTTGTTCTCTCTTAATAGATGTAACATTTGTTCACCATCTTGCTGTAATCAACTTAGCCGTCTGTTTTTAGACAAGTTCCTATAGTTCAACTTTGCTTTCTTTGCCTCGTGGTAAAGCATCATTGGGTCGCTTTGCATCTTTTTTAGTATACGCAATCTATATCTAAGCTTTCTTTTTTTCTAGGTCTCTTCATGATAATTATGAAGATGTTGCTTAGAATTAGCACCTAGATTGCTCGTAGGGTGTATTGACAATATATATTTTCCAAACTTTTCTGGGTGACATTTAGCCTCCCAAGTGACATTCTGTAGTTCTCCTAGTTTCTTATTTAAAATGTTCCCACCTTGTTTATACTTGGTCACTCGTAGCTTCCCTTTGTCCCCTCTAGTTCTTGATCACTTATAACTAATGGGAGACCACACGTATCTGGGAAGGACAGCTCCAATCTTGAGTGGTCACTCCCCCCTCATGCCTTATGTCTAGGGTGGGGCGAAAACATGACAGACCTGTCGACACAAAGATATAACCCAAAACAGAGGCTGAGTTCCCCCGATGCCAGGTTGCTGGGGTTTTATCACCCTTTTGGTCCTCCCCCCTGAACATCTCTAAATCCCATGTGGCCAGAAACTCTAACCAGATTTGCCCTTTTTAAGACGTTTTTCTCACCAATAGGGGAGGTTTATGGCTGCCATGGCTAACGCATTCTGGGCCTCATTACGACCCTGGCGGTAAGGGGTTTACGCCAGCGTTAGCTGCGCCGACCCCTTACCGCCAATTACGAGGTCCCCTAGCGCCATGGTGCTTTTAACACCTGCTTTTAGCAGGTGTTAAAATCCATGGCGCTAAGGGACCATGGAGTTAATTACGCCACCGTAATTTACGGTGGCGTAATTAACGCCTCCCCCACTCCCATTATGCCCTATGGGGCAAAAATGGGAATGGGGAAGGGTAAATGGGGATTGGGGACTTACCGCCCCACCAAGGTCGGAATGGGGCGGTAGGTCCGCCAACCACCATGGCGTAAACGTAGTTTACGCCATGGTGGTTACCGCCTGGGTCGTAATGAGGCCCTCTGCGTTTAGTTCACCCGCAAGGAGAAGGTTTGTTTCCCCGTATTCTATCTTAACCCTTGTTAGCAAAGATCACAGTTCGGTTGGAAATAGCTGGAGTTCTGAACTGGCGGGGTTCCAGTAAAGATTGACGATTATCATTTCAGGGCGTGGCAAATGTAGGTTTATTTCTATTTTACAGGCTTGAATGCCTAAAGCGTTATTACAGACTGGAATGACAGATTTTACAATACTATTTTTAATGGCCATCAATATGCCTCCAGAGGGTCTGCCTTTTACTTTTTGTACTGCCCGAAGGCTTAAGATGGTAAAACGCTCAATTTCAATGGGATTTACTAGCCACGTCTCCTGAAATAGCAATACGTCATTATGATCAAATAATTCTTCTTTCAGTTTTAAAAAAAAATAAACCTGGGCTCTGCATGTTCCAGCTCAACAGCTTAAAGCCATTCTGTCTAAAGATGGTTTACTCCCACTCCGGGTTTTTCAAACAACTTAGGAGATAATTTCCGGGATCTTAAGCAATAAACCTTCATTTGAGTTTGCACCCAAATCTAATCTTGAGTCAGATTTATAGGTCTCTTCAGAATTTTCCTCTCTCTTGCTTCTTTCTCTCTCCACCACATTCATGTCCTTGGGGGTACTCTTTGTCACATCCTGTTCCATTGTCAGAAGTACTTTTAGACCAGCCCGGCCTAATTCTTTTGTGCTGTTAAATATTGCTAGCTGGGCCTTTCTTGATTTTAATCAAAATTTCCACGAAATAAGGACTTTTCTTTGCTGGAAATTTAACATACTCAATATCTTCTGAGGAAAGTAAGTATAGGTTTGGAGACTTTATGAGGTACGGTAGTATCACTGTTCTACACAGGGATTTATCTTTATTTTTAAACATCAGCCTCAACCAAACCTTTGGTATAGAAACTCAGTAACTTCCTTTTACTCCATTTGCCTTGTATCTGGGATATCAGTTGTCGCTTGCTCCTCAAGGGGCACCTCCCTCTCATTGTCTCAATCTCTCTTGATTTCCCTGATCCATTCTATATACCCATAATGATGGAGGTTTTTCTTTGGATGGCCCCCTCACCCACATTTATATTTAAATGTAGTTGATCTATTCCGAGTGAAGGCTGGGATTTTCTGCCTGGTTTTAAGAAGACCAGGCCAGTTTCATTGGCACAGTTGACATGTTACTTTGAGGGTCAAATTCATCCAATGTTTGTTTGTCCCCATGCTAATTGTTCCTCAGAAATATTGGGGCTATTCTAATACCAACATGAGCTTTTACCAGACTTTTTGGGGTCTTCCCCAGGCCCTGTGTCCCAGTATTATTTATTTTTTTATTCCTTGTGGACACTTCCTCACTTATTTCATTCAGGGCCTTTAAGTGAACATCCTGTGGTTTTGTTTGTAGCACAATACTTGCCTTAAAATTTCTATTTTCCTTACATACCAGTGCGCTTCCTTTTTTCAATCCCTTTTTTCCATCTCTCTCTGGTTTGGGTTGGCTAGCCTCCATTTGAAGATCTTCCTCCCTCTCAATAGATATGACTGGGCCAGGAGAGGTTGAAGACACTGCCTCCTGATCCTCACTGTTCTGAGGCAGTGATATATTTTTCAAACATACATTTGTGCCTGAGTTCTTTACACTGATATTTTTATGATGTTTTGTTTTTTTAAGTACTTTTGTCACCTCAGGGGGAAGGGTTCTCGATCTCTATTCCCCCTTCTTTCTGTTTTGATCTTCTTCTTCCTCTGTAGTTTTGACAAGATGCTGATGTCCATACAGCTTCTTTTAAATTACTCCCCAGGTTATCCACTTCATCATTCACTGGCGAGATTTCAAGGATCCTTACCTCCTCCTCCTCCACTACGTTTGCCAATCTCTGGAATTCTTCTAATGTCGATTCGGACAAAGGAGTATCATCAAGTATTAGGTTTGCATCAGAGCCCCCTTCTCTTGGTTCTTGATTAGGGGTTGTATAAGACTGTATACCCACCAAAAGATCTTTTATCAATTGGTGGGTAGTTTCATCATTCCTTTTCCCCCAAGTTGAGTAGGTGGAATATTTGAGAAATGTCCAGCCCTTGTTTCACAACCTCCAGTTGGACCTCTTTCATTGTGGGAACCACAATGCTATTCATTGCAGTACTGAGGTCTACCATTGTGGACTCACATTTTGCTGTCTGATTAGTAAGTTCTAAAAGAATACTGGCCTGTGATTGAACTTCCATCGTCAATAATTCAAACACTGAAACCAGTGAGTTTAACACAAAATTCAGTGCCGACAATGTGCTTTTGTTTGTCTGCACTACAGTATCTTGTGTACCTCCTGTGGCTTTATCTACAGGATGTGGCGGTCGATCTTGACTCTCTTTGTTCGTACAATTCTGTGGCAGACACTTTTCCATAACTATTAAGTGAGGTTATTGCCAAGTCTCCTCCCTCATTCATTATTTCAGAGGCTTGCCACATGCTATTCTGAAATTCTTCTACGTCGTTCAAGCTTTTATTTCTTTTTATTTCTTTTTTTACTGAAATGATCTTTAATTCTGCTCTGTATTTTCTTTGTTGTTACAGTATATTCTAGGCCCCGTTTCCAGCCTTTTTTGAGGGAGGTAAGTGTGTCCTTTTCCCCAGCTGCTTGAATTATTTGAAACATGGGGGCTTGTGAATGTACTAAAGCCTGTGTCATTGCGGTTGCATTCTGTTGTGCAGCTGGATTATTTTTAACAATTTCCTCATTACCCACTCCTATGACCTGCTTCAGATAGGAGCCTTCCTGGTCTGATGAGTTCCCCACTCCTAGAGATAGGGTACTGCGTAATCTCATGTTTGGGATGGTTCTCGTTTATCAGGGTAAAAGAATCCCAAATGATTTTGTAGTGTGATCCAATGCGTTGCCACCACCTGTCAGTTTCCCAACAAAGTACTATAGTCTTGCTCACCCTGCAACTCGAGGCGACCTTCCCACAGTCTCAGTTGAGGGCGGGCGAGGTAGATACTCCCCACTCCTAGCAGAGCCTGTACGCTCCGGCGCTCTGCCCTCTCACACACTCCCCCGTCTCACTTCACTCAAACACTTGCTTCTTTGTGCCAGCTTGCCGCATTAGTTATACGTTAGCAGTAACAGTTCCCGCAGTTCTTGTTACCTTATAATGCGGCTTGACAGAAGTCCTCCCGGATGGTTGTAGAATCGTTGCGGGGTACGCCAATCACAAAGAGCACAAAGAACACGAAGACAGGAAGACTCTGCACCCGACTCTGCGGCGGCGGTCTGTGTTTAGAGTCTGAGAGTCTGAGAATCAATGAAGGTATAAAGAAGACTTCGTCCTCACTGTATCCACGCTGGTAATCCACATGCAATGCTCAACTCAGCAGCAGAGTACAATGAAGACAGAAGACAGGAAAACTCTGCACTCGACTCTTAATAGAGGGGAGGAGGTGCGGTAGTAATTTTTCTGCTGTGATATCCTTCTTGCTTCTGGTTGGGAGTGGGGGTGTCATGGCAATAGCTTTGGGGCTATGGAGTTCTAGGGTGGAGATGAAGTTGACTAGGTGGTGGTCAGTCCATGATTCCAGGGCAATATTAGTGATTAAGATATTACAGTTCAGATCGGCCACCCAGTCAAGGGTCCTTCATTTGATATGGGGGGGGGGGGTAAGAACTTTTTGTGTGAGGCCATGATTTGCCAATATGGCTGCTACTGATTGGGCATTTTTATTTTCGTGGTTATCGAAGCCCAGATTTAAGTCTCCTATCAGTAGGATCTGTGAAGAGTCTTTTATGTTGTTGGCCAGAAGGCTGGATAAATCCTCCTCAAAGGTTCCCAGTGGGCCAGGGGGTCTATGTACCAGATGAATGGTTAATGTCCGGTTACTGGATAAGGGTAATTTGGCTGTGAGAACCTCGCATAATTGGCATGAGGGTGGAGTAGCAAGTCTAATGTCAAAGTTAGTTTTCGATATAATAACTAGTCTGTCTCCTCTGGCATTAGGTCTGTCAACTCTATCTGGTAACTACCGGGGATAGCTAGCATAAGGGCAGGGCTGCTGCGTAATGAAGCCAGAATTTGGTTATAGCTAGAATGTCCAGGTTCCCATTGGATAAGGTATCTGCAATTTCGGTTGCATGTGCTACGAGTGATCTAGCATTAATAAGAGCTCCAGATAAAGTTGTGGTGCTGCTTGGTTTATGGGGGGTGGAGTGTTTAACTTTGGGTAGGTTAGTTCTTGTGTGGGTTTTAATAGGCGAGATGTGCGCAGGGTTAGGCGTAGCGTATTATGCCTAGTCTCCTGCAATGGCCTAATCGTCAGTACCTGGGCTCGAGCAGTGGCGTTAAGTTTAGGGTAAGTGTTTTGAGTGGAGTTGCTGTTAGTCTTCGGCTCATAGATACGGGGCAGTCTTGATCTTAGTCTGTTGTTTCTATTCTGTGGTGGGCAAGATAAGATCTTGATGAGAGCCATTAGAATAAAGGCAGAGTAAGAATAGGAGTAGCTGGTTCAGCTGGGTCTTACTTGTGTTCATGGTTTCATAGGTCCAGTGTGTTTTAGATTAGTTGCGATAGGTAGAGGGCAGTCCTAATAGTTTTAGCCAGTAGTTAAAAATAGGATTGGGTAGTGCTTACTGCGACCGGGTCCTGCAATAATAGGCTACTTCAGCCTACCTGTAGTCCTGCGATATAAGGCTAGCTAGGCATTGCAATTGGTCCTACAGTAATAAGCTAGTTCAACATCACATAAGGTCCTGTAATAATAGGCCCGGTTGGCATTAAGGGGCAGTTTGTGGGTGGGCTAATCCAATATAGTTGGGGCGATACGCAAGTGGGATAGTCCAGCATATACAGGCATTTCACAACTAGGCTGAGCCAACATGTAAAGCAATTCATAAGTGGGCTAATACAATATAAGTGGGGCAGTTCACTGCTAAGATAACATATGTATGGCAATTGACAGATAATCTGGGCTAACATGTATTCAGCAATTTGCAGGATAGGCTATTTCAGCATAGGGAAGGTAATTGGAGATGCAGTAAAGGATGGGCTGATCCAACATATGAGGCCATTGTTTTAAGAGAGTATGGGCCTCATTAAGAGTAGCGCGGTAAAAAAGGGGTCATTACCGGCATGGAGGTAAGAGCGTGTCCGTGCTCGTATGATGCCGCTAATAGCAGGTGATTACGAGTGCGCGAGCATGCGCGAACCCCCATGCCGGTAACGGCCATACCGGCATGCTGCTAAAGGTCCTCCAAACCCCCGATAGCGCCATCACAGGACCCGCCGATACCAGCTCCGGCTAGGAGGAACCCCTTAATACCGACCTGATAATACCAACATGCAAATACCGGGCTCGTAATACCTGACCCGGAAGTAACGTCATCGCGTCAGAACTGGAAATTTGCCAGCGGCCATCTTTAAAAACACAATCCATTGCAATCCTCCCAAACCAACAGTTGACTACAGGAGAGACCAGTCCCAATACATACACCATGTCCAAGGCAACCCGGAAGACCACCCCCCGCCTGCGGAAAAAACGTTTTTCTGAAACAGAATTAAACATACTTGCGGACACCCTTGCCGCACATGCTGATGTCATTAAAGATCAGAACCTGAAGCGTGAGGTGCAACAGCGCAAGAAGGACATCTGGCAGGAAGTAGCCCGCAAGGTCTCCGCTGTTGGAACCACCCCACGGACAGTGCAGGATTGCAAGAAGAGGTGGGATGACCTCCGCCTCAGGGTCCGCAATATCCTTGCAAGCAACAGGAGGGAGGCCATGGCTACAGGCGGGGGTCCCCACTCTCCTGCCAAACTGACCACCTGGGAGGAGACGGCAAGCACCTTCATTAATCTGTAGTCCATCGAGGGATTTGGGGAGATGGAGACGGATGCAGCAACATCAGCAGATGGAGGTGAGTGACCCTGCATATCCCTGTAGGGGAAACCATGACATAGCAGAAGTGATGTGGAAGAGAGTCTAGGCAAGGCAATGCATGTCCCAACACACACATCAACATATTCATGTCCAGATGGAGGCCCAAACCCTGCCACACTGAAATGCATGCTGAGTGCCAATCCCATTACCAACACGCAGCCAACACACACAGACCTTGCCCATGTAAGACATCACACAAACCCCAATACAACGGCATGCCACCTGCCATGCAGCAAATGCCAAAATGCCCCTCATAATACCCTGTGTGACACACCTGTAAGACATGAATGCATGATAAATGAAATACTCCACAGTACCATAGAATGCATCTGGCATGTAACACCATCACTGATGACCTGCATCTCTTCTACCCCCCCACCCCAGGCACCGATGGAGAAGATGCCAGCCAGGATACCACCACAAGGGCATCCACCTCCCGGCCACAGAAAACGGCAACCGACACCACCACCTCCAGGGCAGACTCGCAGTCCACCCCTACACCCAGTGCGCCTGACACTGTGGACACCCAGTTGCCCACACCTACACCGGTGGAAGGCGAGGCCCAAAAACCACTGGCCACCACCGAAGATGACATGGAGGACTACGTGGACCATGAAGGAGTCACGCATGTGGAATGTCCACGCTCCCCAAGCCCCGTTTCCACCCCCCCACCCCAAACTCAGCCCTCACCCACGTACAGCAGTGCCGATCCCTGCCTGCACGATTCCGACCTGAGCCCCATCCCCGAGGACAGCACTTATAATGTAGGCTCTGTGACAGCACCCTTGACCACTGCTGCACCCACCAACAGCCTTGAGGTACGGCTGGCGAGGGTGGAGGCCAGGCAGGAGTCGATGTTGGACTTGATGCACCAATACATCGCGGATGGCGAGGACACCAGGCAGGAGATAGCCATAGCGTGGACCACAGCCACCATAACGGGCATCACAGCTGCAGTCAATGCCTCGGCAGTGCTGATGAGAGACTGTCTGGGGGCCATAACACAGGTCCTGACATCCATCCTACTGCACATGCAGCGGCCACGACTTGCAGCAGGCGTGGAAATCCCCACCAACTCCTCACTAGCCACCCACACCTGCTTCCTCTGTCCCCACTTCCTCTGGACCCCCCAGCCCTGTGCGTCCTACGAGAAGGAGTGCGAGGCACACTGATATGCTGCCCCCGGACAGCAAGAAGTCTTGCAAATAGTGTGGGAGAACAATGGGACTGGCTCAGATGGTGTTGGGGGTGAATGGGAGCATTAGGGGGAGTTCACTGGGGGGGGGTTGGGAGTTTACTGGGGGGGTTTGGGAGTTCACTGGGAGGGTTTGGGGGTGTTGTCACATTTTTTCAGTTTGAATCAATACACCCGTTGTGTGAAGAAACATTCAATGCCTGGACATTGTTCATTTCGTGTGTATCCATTTAATGTATGAGGGTGTTCAGAGCCAACTCCCAACATTCCCTGTGTGCATGTCCACATGGAGCCAGTGTGTCACTGACACTTATATATCAAAGTCCCTGTGGTTCAGAAGTATTCGTGGATCAGTGATTGGCGTACTGCATGCCCATCCTGTGCATCATGTACTGGCAGGGTTGCTGCTTCACCTCCGTCTCCATCCTCATCATCCTCACCCAGTACATGCATGTCAATGTCAGGTGGCAGTGGTACATTTCTCTGGACGCACATGTTGTGCAGCATGACAAAGGCCATGGTGATCTTTGCCACCTTCTCAGGCCTATATAGGAGTGCTCCACCAGACCTGCTTAGGCAGCGGAACCGCGCCTTCACCAGGCCAAAGGTCTGCACAATCACAACACGGGTTCGGGTGTGAACCCGATTGTACTCCTCTTCATGGCTGTTCTTCGGGTTCCGCACAGGGATAAGTAGCCAAGGCTTCAAGGGATATCCTCCATCACCTGCAAGCACATACAAATAGGTGTGTGTCACTCTGAGCTGCCACCTTCAGGATTCACAGTCATACCCACAGCTACTTGGTGTGGACATGCACATGTCCCTGTACATATTAGGGGTGTACCGAATAGTACATTTACTATCCGGCCGAATACCGAATAGTTGTACTGAGTATTCTGCCGGAACCGAATAGTGAACCGAATAGTAGTGTAGTACAAATTTGTCAATATATTGCAGACATTTTTCTTTAGGAATATAAATATAGGAAAATTGCATTAATTAGTCCTGCAAAATAAAACTGATGGAAGGTACTATACTATAGTGTACTATATATATATATATATATATATATATATATATATATATATATATAAATAAAACAATAATTCAGAGTGGCACACATCAATGAGCTATGCAGCAGTAATGTGGCGGAGTAAGTAAAAGGCTGCTACCTGGCACGGTATGCGATTACTGTGCAGATGTCCAGTGTGTGCTAAAACGGGCATGTAATACGCATCAGGCAAAAACTAATAGAGCAGTGTCACAGTTTGCTAAAAAAAACAGACATTTTACATTCTGCTAACATTGAGTTTATTTTTTGCAAGTATTTCTGTCAAGTTGGTATTTAAATGTTATCTTACCTAATTCAAATCATGTTTTCTTTTATCAATGAAACATTTTAAAAAATAAATTGGGGGGAATTACTCGGCGGGAACCCTATTGACAAGAACTAAATTACAGAATCTTTTTCCCTTTTTGCGCAATTGAAGTCAGTCCTGAGCAGGAAGATATTTTTAGATCCAAAGCATGGTGGAAAGTCCCAGTCCCTCCTTGGAGGGAGGGTGGTTGGTACACAGTTCTGAGGAGTTCAAACAGAGCATAGCACGCACATGAGCTAAATGCACCCTTCCTAGCATGTACGGTCCATCTGTAAAAAGATGCGAGTCCTTTGTGGCACTATCATTCTTGCTTGACTGTGTTTTGCTGCAGCCCATAATGTCCACCCACATTCAGTACACTTAAAATTAGGCGCCATTCTTGCATACAAGACTTCAGTACACTTCTGCATATAACACACAATCTACATTTTCCTCTTAATGGAAACCTAGCATCAGGTGCAAACTAATAGCATGGTATCACAGTTTGCTAAAAAGACATGTGCAAAATCAACCCTTGTCGGGAAGAAGCATACAGTGTTATATTAAAAGCACATGACAAAGTAGGGTGCACAGTGCTGCACACACAATATATTTACATGCTTCAGAAAGCCTGCAGCAACTGCAGTGAAATTCTAGTGATGTGTAAATGCCCCTGCCAAGGCATCAATCAGAATGGGAGTTGTTTGATTGTAACATGCTTGAGACCATCATTCAGAAAATAATTGCCAATTACTTTACAAAACACACACTTGGCCCCATGCAGATTCGTGAAAAAAACATCAACTAACGGAATGGCCGGCCTGAGTATCCTATTCAAGATGACACCGAGATGCCTCCAGGGTGGAAAAAGGCTGGTGTTGCAAGTGCAGTGGGATAGCCATTTCAATCCAGGCGATGGGCGACAATGTGACACCCCCTCCCCTGAGGCAACACCTCAATGAGACAGGCACATTAGCACAAAAGCCAGCAAGAACGGGGGTGGAGCAGCGATAGTTACTGTTAATAGGGGCAGTTAGACGGCAGAGAGTGGCATGTAGTGGCAGGTTAATGGTGGTAAAGTTAAGGGGACAGCAGGGTTCCGGTCTACTTAGTTCAAAACAAAAGGCCTTTTATCTTCTATGCGTCTGAGGAAGGCCGCTCAGGAGGGGGTGCTGACAGTGATCAGCTCTGGGGTGGGGCCAGGTGTTGGGAAATGTTTTCTTTTAATTGGACAAAGTCCTGAAAGCAATACAAACTTTGTACCTGTTCATTTCGGAGCACGAGGAAAACATAACAAGCAGATCTGTGCAACAAGTGCATTTACCTTCTTTCAAAATGTTTGCTTGCATAGTGTAAATACATTTAAGGCAGGAAATAAATTCAACCTCGACACAGCAATGTATATCCCCTCCTCAAAAAATACCACTTCTAATTGAAACAGCAAGTATTAGAAGAAAGAAATGCTGGTTAGATGAAAGAACGGAGCCCTGTGGAAACACGCTCTGCATCTGCTCTGCTCTCGAACAACAAGAGCAGCTTTTTCAAAGGTTATCTTGGCAACAGCGATATGCACCCTCCTTACCTGTAGGAGTCCTTTCATCCCAGGGAAGGGTCCCGTTTGCTTATTGGAGTGCAATATGTGTTCTTGGGAGCCCGCGTTTTGCTGCATGTGCTGCCCTGTGGCCATGGAATGTAAGGGCCCCACAGCCTGGGGACACCACCATTTTTCTGGGGTACACCAGTGTGCGCGAGTCACCTGGTCTCACCCCGACTTGTGTGTCATCATATGCCACTCGCGCTGCGTGCGGTAGGCAAACGAAGAGCTGCAGAGGGGGCAGGCGAAGTTCTCCTCATTATTCTCGTGGCGGTACTTGATGTGCTCCTTCAGTGATGTCAGACGCTTGCAGCCACCGTCGCAGTAGGGGCAGGTCAGCAGTTGGGCAAAGGCATCTGGAGTTCCAGGTGGCAGGTCTGTTGCCAGGAGACAGGGGAGAGGAGAGCAGCGCAAGAGGTCAGGGAATCAATGGCAGCTAATGGGCTCGCTGCCCGAGATGGCATGATAGCGCGAGCTACAATCTGCGACCCCCAGAGACACACCCAAGGAAAGTGTCTCTGACTCATCCCATCTCGCACTGCACAATCCATCTCACAATTTGGGATGGCCTTTTTGAAAACTCTACATGCTGTGTTATTTGTGGGGGTGTAACAACTTCGGCTTCGAGTACAGATTGAATAAACGTTCGGCCGAATGACGAATAGCTTGTTTCAGCCGGAATTCGGCCGAATGTTTACTCGAAGCTGAAGTTCGGTACACCCCTAGTACATATGCACAAATATTATCTAGATGCATTCTATACTGCTATGAGGTGTGGTAGTCTGGGTGGCGTTGAATAGATGATGCAGGGTGAAATAATGCATGCTGAGGCGGATGTACTGTGGTTGTACGACAATGTTTAGCCTCCCATTTATGCTGTGTATACTACACTGTGCATGGTCACTCTAGCCACATTGGCACAGTTGCAATCCTGTTTAGTCATGCATTACTTGACATACACATGGTAGCCAGGTTGTGCATCTTACATGTGGTCATTTATATGCGTTAATGGTCAGATGTGTGCCAATGATGTGTCATGTTGGGGTTGGGGGGTTCAGGTCAGGAGTCATTAGTTCTGCATGCATTCTCCACTCACCGTCCATTCCCACCCAGGTGGAGTATGCAGCCCCCCATTCCCACCCAGGTGGAGTATGCATCCCAACGCATCACTACCCCGATGCACTGCCATGGGACAGTTAGGCAGCTCACCAAGCAGCCAGGCACCTGGTCCAGCATGTCGCTCCATGTGACGGGGTAGCGTGGAGTTACGCAGCACCATGGCATCATGTGTTGATCCGGGAAATCGGGCGCAGCAATGTGTGATGATCTTGATGGAGTCACATACCATCTGCACATTGATGGAGTGGTATTGCTTGCGATTGCGGTACACCGCCTCTACGGCATGGGGGACTAACAATTCTACATGGGTGCAGTCCAGGGCACCAACGCAATTGGGCATGCCTGCCAGTGCATGGAAGCCTACTTTGGTGTCGGCTATCTCCTGGGCAGTCCGTGGTAGGGATATGTGGGTGCTAGTCTGCTTCAGGAGGGCATCCAGCACATGGGTCAGCATGCGTGAAAATAGTGGTTGTGAAATGCCATGCAGCTACCCCACTGTGTGCTGGTAGGTGCCTGTAGCCAGGAAGTGGAGCACAGACACCACCTTTAGTAGTGGGGGGGGGGGGGGGGGGTGGCAGTGCTTGTTTCTATGAGGCTGGCAATGTCGTTGCCTATCATGTCCACTATGGTGGTGATGGTGTCCCAGTCCAACCGGTACAGGGTGTGGATCTGGTCAGGGGTTAGATTGAATGGGCTGGGTCTGATGCAAGGGATTGGTGGCTGCCTACGAGGTACTACTGGCTGCACTGGTGGTAATTGCTGGGCCTGTCTCACCCTCCTTCTCCTCCTGCGTCTCCTCTGTGCTGCCTGTTGTTGCTGCTGTAGTTGTTGTTGTAGTTGCTGTTGTTGCTGTAGTTGTAGCAGTATAGGCATGTCCTCCGGCGCCATGATTGCAACAGCTAGTGGTAGCATTTTGGTGTAGGAAGGGCTGTGGTGTGTGGGTGTACTCCTTTTATACTGGGCCTGACTCTATTGAGTCCACCTGTGGTGATCGTGTGTACCTGTGCCAGTTGGCTTGATTGCTGATTGCAGTTTACGGGTGGTCCGCGATGCCTGTATGGCCGCCATCGTGCAGGCCCTGATTACCGGCTTCAGGATGCCGGTATTTGCATGCCTGCGTGGGTTGTGATGTCCTCCTATTACCGGCATGCCATTATTAACTCCCCGAAGGGGCGCGTGAAACCTCCCATGCCAGTATGAGGGGGCACGGTACGGGCGGTGCCGGTATTGGCGGGTTGTCGGGTCGGAATGCCCCAGACCCGTTAACGATGCCGCTATTACGATTCCGCCATCCTTTTTCCATTACCTCCAATCTCGTAATGAGGCCCTATGTGCCCAAAGTAGAATGTTGTGGGGCCGTTGCATAGGATGACATAGCAATCAACATATCATTGTGGAGTTGGCGAGTAGATCGCATGCGGGAGGATTTGAACGAAAGTGAGCATACAATATTAATTAATGCACATTTCAGTATATTCGAACAGTGGGTACAGCGAGTAACATACCGGGCATGCTGCTAGCAGGTACTGGTTGCAAAGCGTGAGGACTGTGCTTTGCATCGAGTTGGGTATCTGTGTTAATGCAGGTCAGCATGATGCAGGAGAAAGGGTGTCAGCGATGCGATCCTTGGATGTGGGAGAGTGTATGTTTCAATGTTCAAGCAAGTAGATTGCATGCACTAGCGCGCTAACAGGTGCAAACAGGACCTTATCTCTCGAGGGCCTTGCCTCAAGAGAGCCGGCTTCCGCCTGCCGACTCTCTCGAGGACTTGATATCTTGCGTGAAAAGCCATCTTGTTTAAATGATACAGTAACAACTAGATGGAAAAATACCTGCAGACAACTGATGGTGAACGCAGAAATAACTCCCGACCTGCTAATTAATCGCCCCTCCAAAGCAAACGCAATGATTGGATACGCACATCAATGGAAAAATCAAAATATCAATTCGACATATATCCAAAGGTGGAATCAAGAGCTTTGAATCAGCTTCCCCAATACTTAATTCTATTTCCGGACCGACACATTAGAGACACCTTCCTAAGACTGAGATTAAATGTCCTTCCAACTCGAGAATACTTGATGACCTCCAAGAAAATAACAGCAGAACAAGCCTTCTGCAGATTCTGCAAGCAACAAAATCAGAAAGAAACCCTTTTACATCTCATCATGGACTGCTCAGCTGTGAAAGAAAAACAAGAACTATTTGCAAACATGATGCCTCAACAGGCGAGACCAATGGATTATCATGAACGATGGACATATATTGTCCTAGGAAGCGACAAGTTAATGATTTTCAGAATAATTCAATTTTGGGAAACTATCATGAAGCTCGACAAAAATTCACAATAGAAGGTGGTGTTGATAATTAATATTTGAATCCTTTAATGATATTTAAATGTGAAGGACAAAGAACTGCTGATAATAGAGAACAAGTTATTTACCAACTGTAATCTTCTTTCGACTGGATGTTCCTCCCACGTATTCCTCATCTTAGATAGGCTCCCAAAGCAGTAAGAATTCAGAGGAGGGAGTACCAGAGATTTCAATCATGGACTGAATGAAGGACGGCTTTTGCAAAGAGGCCTCCTTGATATGATGTAGAGTCCAAGCAGTAATGTTTTACGAAAGTATGCATTGATGACCAGGTGGCTGCCGCACAAATATCCTGCACCGGAACACCCCTCTGAAGAGCCGTAGAAGTTGCCATGCCCCTGGTTGAATGAGCCCTTAGCCCATCTGGAGGCTCCTTCCCAGCCAATTTGTAGCACTATGAAATTGCCAGAATTATCTATCTGGATAGATTCTGCTTAGACACTCCAAGGCCCAATTTGTGTCCAGTATATCCAACAAACAGTTGGCCACTTTGTTGGAAATTCGCCAGTCTAGAAATATAGAAACTGAGAGCCCTTTTTGGGTCCAGTCTGTGCCATCTCTCCTCCTCTTTACTTGCGTGTGGAGGAGGGTAAAAATAATGTAAGGTAATTTTCCGTGACAGGTGGAAATCAGAGACTATTTTAGGTAAGGAGGATGGTTTGACTTTTAGAATGACCATATCCCTATGGAAAATGGTGTGAGGAGGCTTACAAGAGAGCGCCTGCAACTCACTCACCCTACAGGCTGATGTAATAGCCACTAGCAAAATTGTTTTCAAAGTGAGGAGCCTTAAAGGACTAGAATGTAAAGGCTCAAAGGGGGCAGACATGAGAAATTTTAAAACTAAATTTAAATCCTAGATGGGAACCTGAAAAGGTGTTGGAGGGTACACATTTGTCAGCCCTTTTAGAAACTGGGCAACTAATGGCATTTTAAAATAAGAAACCTCTTCCGAGGAGCGCTTGAAGATAGATAGCGCTGCCAAGTATCTTTTTATAGTGCCAACTTAGAGCCCCAAATTGGCCAAGTGTAAAACGAAAGAGAGTACTGTAGGAGTATTACATAAGAATGGATCCACATTCTTATCTCTGCACCAGTTACTGAACTTGTTCCAACGACACTGGTACTAGGATTTTGTTGCTGGCCTTCTGGCCGAAAGCAAAATCTTCATTACGTCATCCGGGAGGTCCCAATCCTTATATTTCAGCCGCTCAGAAACCGTGCGTGAAGGCTGAGTGTCTTGACGTCTGAATGGAGAACCTGACCATCCTCTTGCGAGAGAAGTTCCTCTCTTTGTGGGAGACATATTGGAGGGCCGATGGACATGTCCAGAAGATCCGGGTACCACGTCCTCCTGGCCCAATGCGGGGCAATTAGGACCAAGGATTTTCTGAACTTTCTCAATGTTCTGATTACACAGAATCGCAGGGACTAGAGTAAATGCATATCGGAGTGGATATACTCAGTCCACCAAAAACGCATCCCCTAGAGCTCCTCTCGGAGGAAATTCCCTTGAGCAGTATAGTTTGCACTTCCTGTTGACACTGGTCGCGAAGAGATCCACTTGAGGGGTTCCCCAAAGGGCGAAGATGTCTTGAAGGACTTCCTGAGCTAGTTCCCATTCGTGAGAAACTGTGCTCTGCCTGCTCAGAGCGTCTGCCACCGTGTTCTGCTCTCCGGCTAGGTGAACTGCCAACAGAGAGATTCCTTCTTGCATTGCCCAGAAACAGAGTTGAATTGCCTCTCTACACAGTGGTAGTGACCCTACGCCTCCTCTCTTGTTGAGGTAGTACATGGCCACTGTGTTGTTCATCATTATCAGGACATTCTTTCCCCATACAGAGGGCAGAAAGGCCTTCAGCGCTAGTCTAATTGCCCTCAGCTCCAACAGGTTGATGTGTAGTTCGGACTCCGATAGAGACCAACGACCACAGATTGTCAGATCGTTGGTGTGGGCTCCCTACCCTGTGAGTGAGGCGTCTGTCACTACTGTTATCTCCGGACATGGTTGCCAAAAAGATTCTCCCTTGAGGATATTTTCCTTGCAAGCCCACCATAGAAGATCCTGAGCCACTCTGGCCGGGACTTGCAGAAGATCTTACATATCCCCCGAAAATTGGGACCATTGAGTCCTGAGGGCCCATTGAAGGGATCTCATTCTCAATCTGGCCTCTGGCACCAGAAAAATGCAGGATGCCATGAGGCCCGCAACCTCAGAAAATCGAAGGCCAGCAGTGGTTGGGCATTCTGAAACTTTGTTACTATCTGCAGAATGTGGTGAGCTCTCTCCTCGGGAGGCAAGGCTTTCCCTGAGGAAGTATCCAGGACTGCTCCAATGAATTGAATTCGTTGGCGTGGAATCATTTGTGACTTCTTGTAATTGAAGGAGAAGCCCAGTCTGTGCAAGAAGTGGCAGGTCATGGTCAGATGTTGCTGGGCTCGTTCGGGTGAACTTGCCCTGATTAGCCAATCATCCAGGTAAGGGTAGACATGAATCCCCCCTCTCCTGAGACTCGCTGCCACTACAGCCATCAGCTTGGTGAAAACCCTCGAGCAGAGGTCAGCCCAAATGGCAGAACTCAAAACTGATAGTGAGAACCGCCAACCACGAGCCTCAGGTACTTTCTGTGCTTGAGATGGATTGGCACATAAAAGTAAGCATCCTGAAAGTCTAATGAAACCAGCCAGTCCTGAAGTTAAAGAGCCTGAAGGATCTGAGAAAGGGTCACCATCTTGAACTTGTCCTTCCTGAGGAATTTGTTCAAATTTCTTAAGTCCAAGATGGGTCTCAATCCTCCGTCCTTCTTGGGAATGAGAAAATAAGGAGAGTACCAACCCTTGTTCCTCTCCGCTACAGGTACATGTTCTATTGCACCTTTCTCTAGCAGGACTGAAATCTCCTGCACAAGGAGCGGGTCTGGAATTTTGACAGAATTGGCTCCCGATGGATGATCTTGAGGTCTTTGTCGAAAAGGAAGGCAGTAACCATGGGTCACTATCTCTAGCACCCAGGCATCTGATGTAATGCCCCGCCATTCATTCAGATACCGAGTGATACTGCCTCCCACCAGGGTTTTGTGGGTCAAGACCTCAGAATGGCTTTCCAGCGGCTGCAGCAGTGACTGAGGAGGTAGTCGCCGCTGCTGAGGCTGATTTAGCACTTTTCCTTCTTCCACCACAAGGGTTTTTTTTCTGTTAACCTCTATGACTGACCTGTCCCTTCCCTCTTCCAAAAGAGGAGTAGAAACGAAAGGGACAGCTCCTCCAGGAAGATGACCCTGCGTAGGAGTGTTTCTGAGGCTGCCTTATAGCAGCGCGGAATGATTTGGCTGCCGCTTTAGAGGTCTGCAGCTTCTCCAAGCTCTCGTCCGCCTTGCTGCCGAACAGCCTCAAGCTGTCAAAGGGCATATTGAGTAATCTGGATTGCCCATCAGGGGCAAAGCCAGATTTCCTCAGCCATGCAAATCTGTGTAGGACTGTGCTAGATGCCATGGACCTGCTTACACTATCAGCAGTGTCCAATCCTGACTGGAGGCATTCCTCCATAGCCTCTTTTCCATCCCTTACTATTGCCAGGAAGGCACCCGTTCCTCACTCTCTGGGATGTGTTCAGCCGCTGATGTCATAAAGTCCCACAGGGTGTATGTAAACCTTGCCAGAGTGCAAGTGACGTTCATAGATTCAAGGGCCATGCTGCCCGAATAGAAGACTTTCCAGGCCCAAGCATCAACTTGTTTGTCATCCATATCAGGTGGTATCGAATGGTAAGCTGATTGTCTAGTGGAGGTTGCAGCTTGTACCACCAAGCTTTCTGGCGAGGGATGCTTTGACAGGTGCTCACGATCTGGCCTGTACTTCCCCACAATATTTTTATTTACTGCAGGCCCAGAGTCTGGGGTATCCCAAGTTGCCATACCCTTTTTTACAATGGCCTACAGAAAGGGAGAACAGGGTCCCTTTGATGTCCCTCATTAAGGATGTCCGTCATATCGTCCTGGTCAAACCTTGGGGAATCAGTTTTCCATCCCAGGAAGTCAATGACTCTTCCCTTTAGATTTCTATACCTGGGGTCTGCATGATCTGCAGGGTCTGGCCTCTCAAATTCTACTTCAGGGGAAGCATCTAGGCAACTGGCTGTCTGGAGATAATCATAAAGATCAGCCATTTTAGAGTTTGGGTCTATCAACTCCTCAGGAACCTCTTTAGTTCCAAATCTAATCCCAGCTGAAGTAACATCCTCCTCAGAGGAATGATCCTCATAAATAGAGGACATAGATTAATAAAATTATTGCCTCGGTTGTGGATGGAAGGTCTTCTGTGGTGAAAAGGTTGGCATTGATCTAGGCTTTGACAAAGGCATCGATTCTGGCATCGGAATTAAAGATTGCCTCAACAAAGGCGTCGAAGGTGCCGATGATATAGAGGCTGGCTTCGACGGTTTCGCAGGAGGCTTCGACGTCGTCGAGGGAGGCCTCGACACTGTCGCGGAAGGTATCGACACCATCTTCGACGGCGGCTTCGACGTTGTTATCGAAGGCTGCGTCGAGTCGCTATTCAATGTCGACTTCGATGTGGACGCCATTTTGTCAGTCGTCACACCCCGATGTATGCACCAGTGGTTTCACTCTTTTTTTCATGAGGTGTCGGAGAGCTTACCCCCAATGACACCCTCGACTATTTTGTCGGATCTCGCGTGCCTGGTCTTTGATCTCCCTCTGTCACTCTTGGTGTGGGCAGGGGCATGATCTTCACGTGGCTTTTTCGAAGGGGTCTGGGTCGCATTCTCGAAAATGTTTTGCATCGAAGCCCTGAAGGCCTCCCATTTTTCAGGGGAATCATGCTTCGAAGGGTAGGATACGACCCTTCTGTCAGACGAGGAGCAAGAGGAAGAAGAAGATCTATGTTGTTGCTTCTTCGATGTTTTTGGACGAAGATGAGGAGGATTTCCTCAAGTGACTCCTAGACCTTGATCTCCTCGACCCGTGTCGAGACCTTTCACTGGACCCTCCCAAATCTCTTTGTCTTTTTGAAGACTTATAAAACCCCCCCACGCCAGTTTACCTTTCTGTTTCTTAAGAGCCTTATTGGACTTAGCCTGACAGGAACCACATTCGTCGACCCGATGGTCAGGGCCCAAACACCAAAGGCAATTACGATGGGGGTCGGTAATCGACATCTTTTTCCCACACTTTTGACATTTTTTAAAACCTGTCTTGGGTGTGGATGGAGTCGATGGAGAGGACATTTCGTCGAAAAAACTGATGCGCCGTTTTGTGACACGAAGCAGTGTTCGGAAAAACAGAACTGAGCCAACGGGCGTGGCTCGAGCCCTTTATATGGCAGATGATGTTGACGCTAGACGGCGGCCCTCGAGGGACTATGACTCCGCTGCTTCAAGCACAGCGTCCTCTGGTGACATTTTTTCGAAGCAGCAAAGCTGGGAGACAAGATATCTAAGATGAGGAATACGTGGGAGGACACAATCCATTCGAAAGAAACGTATGCTTCGACTGTAATATTTGACATTACCTGATTAGCTCAAATTTTTTGTATAATCATGCTGCACAATGTAAAGTTTGTTATCAAACTAAATCATTTTAATACAAAAAAAAGTTTTTAAAAAGGAAAGAATTATGTTGGACATAATAAAGGGTGAAAAAACACCATTTACGTTCCAGAAATGAGGAGAGGAACGGCTGTCTTAATGGATCGATATTGGGCCTGAGGATCCAGAGCATCCATGAAGCTACCCAGGAATTGGGGAGGGGTGTGTTCCTTGGTATATATCAATGTTCCAGCACTGGTGATTTCACAGAGTGACTTAAAGATTGAATATTTTCCAAAAGTGGACGATCACCTGAGAAGGAAAAGGTCAATAGAACTCCGGAGGATGAAGAGATCTAATTATTTCTCACAAATATCACTAATGGCTTATGAAGACATTCCTGACGAACACAAACCGTTCAGCAGAACCGCAGTGATGTTCACATCCATGTTCATGCCTGCAATCCAAACAACGGTGAATGCCAAATGGCTACAGATCACCAGATGGGAGCTGCTTTAAACAATCAATGCCACTATAAAAGGATTTAACACTATGGCCCTCATTACGACCCTGGCGGAGTGGGATACCGCCAGCGGTAATCGCGGCGGACCCGTCCGCCGTACTACGAGTTCCCTTAGCGCCATGGAGGTTTTCTCCGCCTGGTTTTACCGGGCGGAGAAAACCATGGCGCTAAGGGACCTCGTTGTTAATTACGCCGCCGTACTTTACGGCGACGTAATTAACTCCTTCCCCACTCCCATTATACCCTATGGGGCAAGAATGGGAATGGGGAAGGGTAAAATGGGGATTGGGGATTTACCGCTCCGCCAAGGTCGGCATGGGGTGGTAAATCCGCCAACCCCCATGGCGCTATCGGCGGCTTTCCGCCATGCTCCGCGGTGCATTTTGCACCGCGAAATCCGCCAGGGTCGTAATGAGGGCCTATAAAAGAAGATCCGAGGGCCATAAGGTTGATGACCCTGCAGACTAGGTATGTCCTCGACATGATTACCGCAATGGAAGGAGGTGTTTGCGCCAAGATCGGGCCATTAGGTTGCACATTTATGCCATCTCATGACGGTGAGAATGGGACCTTCACAAAGGCAATATCGATGTTAACAGACCTACACATAAAAATGGTGGATGAGACAGAAGCCATTGGAGATGACAGTTGGTTTGCACTCCTGTTCTCATAGATTCCTTATTGGATGGTCATCCTATTCAAGTTCCTTGGAGCAATATTGGTGATTATCATATTTGGATTCTGTATGATAAGGATAATAATTGGACAATGTAAGAAAACGGCCAAGAAGGCAGTAAGAATGAAGATTATGATTGACTCAAATGATGAACCAGAAGACAAGGTGCTGAACGATGATGCCATCAGAGATTACATAAAAGTATTGTGGCACCTGAAGGAACGAAATTCTTGTATCCAAAGGATTACGTGGGATGTTGAATCTACTGCACCCCGATTGGACAATGCAGCTGCATGACCTGGAGTGTGGATGAACATGTTAAAACAGCAGGCATCCTGAGGGGGGGTGACGAAGATATGGACAACGAAGAAACACTTACTCAAGAGAAGATGCAAAGAAGCAGAAAAAATTGAGGAGGTGGTCAAGGACTCGACCAGAGGGGGTAATGTAGAGGAGCAGCTGTATACATTTGCAGGACACCCCACCCCCTACCTCCCCTGTATTGGAGGCATGAGACCGTGCCTTGACTGACACCAGCTATCGTACCAATACTGCAGCAAGTCATTGGAAGGAGATACCCATTGAGACAACCATATCGAATGTACCCCTGAAGTGATGACAACCTGCAGGAAGAACTCCCTGAAGGGATATGAGAAGGAGCTAAACACATGAACTGATGACGTCATAAGAAAGTGTGCACGGTCTGCCAAGATAACTGACTGAAGACAATGGGCCTCATCACGAGTTGGGCTGTATTTCCGACTGTAATAGCGACGACTGTAAAACCCCTAGCACCGACCGGCCCGGTGGTATTACCACCGGATCACCGGGTGAGCCTTAACGGTAAATCCCCATTCCTGATTGGGTCCATTGGATCCAATGGGGAATTTCCGGTGCTAATACTGCGGGCTAATACAGCCGGCTGTAATACTGCCGAAAACAGGGATTTTCACCTTCAGAAAAAAAGCTGGAGGTAAAACAGCCGATTTAGCACCCAACTCGTGATAGGGCCAGCCCTTAAATGCAGCAGTAATACTGTTACCACCACATTTAAGGGCTACAGCCCAACTCGTGATGAGGCCCAATGTATGGACCCTAAAGGACAAAATGATGAAGTAAAGAATCGAATGAACTAGCAACGTGGAAAACAAGATTACACGTTAAAGTGCTGCAGACAACAGAAGCTCAATAAATGTACAGATGCTGAAACGCAAGGTAGATCAAGTCATCATAGAGGCTAGCTATGAGTAGTAAATAGAATGCAGGCGAAGCCACAATTTTACAGAAACTGGACATTGGTATCATTTATTAAATAAGCCAGAAACCATGAAGGGAGAATGGAAAAGCTGTGTCGCAGCTGAATAGCAGGCTCATGGAGTTGCGTGGCGGAGCTGTCTGGCCTGAAGTCAAGATCATAGAACTCGAGGTCAGCTATCTACTCTCAAGGAGAACGAGTATGCAGAGGATGAATCTTCTCACGTTAAGGTGCAAGAAAGAACACAAAAGATGCCAAGTTTTAATTCATTTAGAGCATTTAAAAGCTGCAAAACCTACATCTGTCCTGATTTGGGAAATATCCTGTGAAGACATTTCTGAGAATGAGTTTGAATTTTACACTTATGAGAATGCTAACAACTGCCCTACAATGTTTTACTGGCTTCTCATGGAATGACATTTATGACAGTTGACCAGAAACGACTCCTAACACAGAAAACTCAGGAAAAGGAATTGTCGATCAAGCCGAGACACTTAACATCAAACAAAAACCCCCAGAAATGACCTAACCTTGATTTTCCATGACAAACCTCTTCCGCCTATACACTAGTGATTGAGCGAATGGTAAAATCATCGGACGGCTTGATATTGAATCATGCAAACGTTCTGAAGCGTCTTCACTTTTTGGCAAAATTGCAAGGAAGCAAGAACTAATTGGGTAATACTACATGCCTTCTCTAAGAGGATTCACTCTGCTATTCTCGATCAAAGTGATGCCTTCTTTCCTCTGGGATTTGACCTTGCCCGAACATTGCCCAAGGCGAACCTGAAAAGGGATGAAGTAAGGTCTGAGGAAACAGCTAGACCTTGTGACTCAGCTCCTCGTCTAGAGATTGATCTGCAAAATTGCTTCCAAAAAAATCAACCCAAAGAGGAGGCTGAGAAAGAGACAAGAACTCATTGCTTGACGATAAAATGTGATGCTCATGATGTAGATGCGCCGAGAGAAGTGAAGAAATATGAGAACTACAGTGCCCCCAAACAACGGACAAATGTAAGCATCTCAACTGAAGCTACTCCACAAGCTCCCCAGAACAACTAGCAATCAAGAATAACAGAGGCATCGCCATGGAAGCTTTGTTTGTGGAACACAAAAGGATTTTCCCACCTATTCACTAAAGGAAATTCAGAAATTCAAAACTTCCATTTTATCTGCCTCCAGGAAACATCGTTACGTAATCAACCATTACGTGATGGCTATCTCATGTATCTGAATCTGGCTATTTCGAGATCTTCCGGTCGACCTTCATTCGTGCTGCTGACTTTAGTGAAGTTTGCCTCTAACCTGATAGTCTAAGAGGTATTGAATCCCAACCCGTTTATACAGATCACCCTCATTAGCGAATTCACAGACTGTAAAGAAATCTGAAATGGCTTAGCAATCTGCAATCTGTATTGGAACCCTGTGGGTATTAACAACAACGTATTCATAATTACTTTACTTTCGGCTATTGATGATCTCCAGCTTCGCTACAAATCTCTGAATTTCATCCTGTGTGGATACCTGCACATCAATTTATTCAAGATTCCGGGAGTCTTGATCCCTAGAGGGAAGCTTCCCTTGAAGGCCCAACTATGGATGAAACAACTACAGGCAAGGTAGATTCTGCTAATCAACGGCCAGCTGAGGGAAGATATACCACTGATCCCGACCTGGCAAAAGGGAAAGTCACTAGCCTATTTGGACTAGATTTTCACCTCGCTATCACTGATCCCCGGGTTAGATACCTTGAAGACCATCAAGAGTGATCACCTGATGTTGACATGCATCTGGAAAGAACCCAAAGAAAGAAGAACTCTGAGTATTCTTCCGACTCTACACGTGAACAATGGGAAAAATAGGTTGCATATTAAACCAGAAGATGTCCCAGCATTGACAGAAACATTTTTAAACAGCACAAAGTTTGGCACTGAGAGACTGGACTATGAGTGGCTACTAGTTCCATATAGAACTACAGATTCAAAAATACCAAAAAATATTTTCCAACCACGATCATCCCTATCATTTAGAGCTCGTCGGGAAAAGGAAATGCTATTGTGCTGAATTAAGGAAAGTGAGATCCCTCCCGCTGGAAGTGCGTCTGACACGAACCAAAAAAATCAAGCAAAGGTAGAAGAATTGGCTTCTTTTGTCCAAAGCCCTCCACTCCCAATGGGATACTGAATGCATGCTCAAATCATTAGCTAATCGCAATACCGGAGCTCTATGGTCTCTTTTGAATGGCCAGACAGACAGGCTGCTTTATTAATCTCTGATGTCTTAGAAACAGCGTGGGTGTCTCATTTCACTTCACTATTTGCAGAGACCTGACTAGGAAGATATACCTGACGATCCCAGCCAATCTACAGGGAAACTCAAGTGGGACAGAGATGACTTACTGACCCAAATCAAACAACTGAATTCCTCTCGAGCACCAGGCCCTGACGGTTTGACCAATACGATCTTGAAAGCCAACCCTGATGCCTGGGCCGATCTCTGCCAATCCCTATTTAAAGTGATCATGGAAACTAAGCAGATCCCCGACACTTGGAAAACTGTGGTACTGATTCCGATTTTTAAACAAGGAGATATATCGATTCCCTCCAATTATCGTCCAATTGCTCTATTGGACCCACTGGGGAAACTGTTTGCCTCCATGATCCGACGGCGACTATCTGTAGATTCAAACTAGCAGAAGAGATCCGCGACAGACCGGGTTTGTCAAGGGCGTTGGTACGAACGTCAACCTGATAATATTGAAGCTACAGGCGACAAGATCTAAAACGACATTGTGGCCCTCATTCCGAGTAGGGCGGTAAGGGATACCGGGCACCGGTAAGGAGACTGGTGCCGGTAATCCCTAACCACCCTACTACGATGTCTCTTAGCGGGTCCCTTCCTTAACGCCTGGTCTGACCAGGTGTTAAGGATGGGACCCGTTAAGGGACCTGGGTGCAAATAACGGGCTTGGCATACGCCGGCCTGTTATTTGCACCCTCCCCATTCCCACTGAGCCCTATGGGGGCTCAAATGGGAATGGGGAATGGTTTGGTGAATGGGGACTTACCGGTCCCGGCAAGGTCTGACTAGACCGGTAAGTCCCCATTGCACCAAACCGGACACGGTACCGTTATTGGTGGCAGTCATGGCGCAAATAGCGCCATGACTACCACCAACCTCAGAATGAGGACCTGTATGTCGTTTTCATAGAGTTGAATCAGGCAGTCGATAGCATAGACCATAATAACCTGTAGAAAAAACGGTGGTCTTAGAACTGCTCCCCTAACCTACTAGCCGCTATTTGAGCTCTTCATTCCAACACCTCGATCCAAGTGAGGCTATCACCTCTGGGGGCCACCACAAAGAAAATTGCCACGTTGAATGCCTTGAAACAGGGCTGTCCCTTTGTAGCAACTTTATTCAACCTGTACATTTCTGACATAGCAGCTTTGCAGGAAGTAGTAAGCGCACAGCCACCGATCTTGAATGGCACTGCGGTACCATGGATGGTATACGCGGATGATCTGGTCCTTCTAGATGAGACTAAGATCGGAATCCAAAGAAGATTGACTGCCTCAACACGAGTTTGACGGTAACCCTTAAATGCGGTGGTAACGCTATTACCGCTGCATTTAAGGGTCCGCCAAATCACAGGCTTGGGGGGAAAATCTGCCGCGATTTTGCTGATTTTCTGCAGTATTACCACCTCGCAGCAATAGCGCTGGCGGTAATACCGCTGAACATTCCCTATTGGGCCCAATGGGGAATGGGAAATTCCCAAATGGGCCCAATGGGGATTGGGTACTTCCTGTTACAACAAATCTGTGATCCAGCGCTAATATCGCCGGGGGGTTAAGCGGTAGGGCTAATAGCCCCATCGGTAATACCACTGGGGTTAGCACCCAACTCGTGATGAGGCCCAGAATGCCTTAGCTGTCAATGTTGATGAAAATGGCCTTACTATAAATGTAGTAAAGACTCAATCCATGACCCATGCTTGCCAAGAAGGAGTAAGGAAAATACCCTTCTCCCTATTATTGAACAAATTGGTTCAGGTGCAAACATTAAACTACCTAGGAGTGTGGCTAAATTCAGGCATCAGTGAGCACGAATGGGAGGCAGTCTTGAGAGTGAAAATCGGATCCTATCCCGTCAAGGTCGCAACCTACACGAAAAATATGGAAAATTCTCTTTGCGCTCAGTCCTCGCTTTCTATCATCAAAAAGTAGTGCCAATATTGACATATGGTGCAGAAGCAACACTCAATCTGACGTGGCGCATCTGGGACTAGTTAGAATGCCTCTTTTGGAGGAAAGTTCTCTCTCTCTCGCAATCTTTCCCAGTATAACAGATAAAATTTGAAATAGCTGTCCAATCCACAGACTCACTGGTATTGTGGAAATCACTCAACCTCTTTCGGAAAACTGTTGTTGATGACAAAGTGCCACCAATTGCTATTTTGAGAACAAGACCGAACACCAGTCAAAATACGATACTGAACGACTGAAGGCAAATTGTATTCAATGGATTGAAGCTCTTGAATGCTCAGTTGAAACTCTGAAGACCAACCCGTTTTCAATCAAGAAGAAAATCCAATGGAATGACTGCATTGAGACTCAAGAGTTTAAAATGCATTACAAACTTTCCATTCATTGTTCCGCGGCAAATCGTGCATTGAATCAAATCCCCTCATATTTAAAGCTTTTCACATGTCCAATGTTCTGAGATTTGTTTCTATGATAGAGTCTAAATCCGCTTTCAACGAGAGAGGTTCTAGTGCAAACGAAACAATTGATAGGTCTGTCTAATACCCATCGCTTCTGCAAAGACAGCTCGCAGCAAGAATCTTTACACCATCTTCTAATGGTTTGTGATGCGTTAGCCTCTGTAAGTCGAAAATATTGAGACTTGCTACCACCAGATTCTATGCCTTTAACTATGGAGGAAAGGTGGACTTCTCTGATAATTGGGGAAAAAAAGTGCTTATTCTTCAGAGTCCTACAATTCTGGATCAAAATTACAAGTTTAAAAGACTTTTAAGATTGTAAAACGAAATATTGCTATTCTTTTCCTTTTTTTTCTTTTTTCTTCTGTCTATAAGGAAATGAAATTAATGTGAAATAATGAAAAGTTTCTAACAAACTAAACCTTTAAATTTTTTTTTTAAAAAGCTGCAAAACGGACGAGATCGTGGTCTCCTGTCACGTGAGTCAAGGATGGAAGTAGAGCTTGAACTTGGAGTTCCAGACACGAATAGCGAGTGCCCCCACCTCTGTGCATTCCTAAACAAGAATACTCTACAAGGCCAAGTTGGCAGAAGGCATGGGTGGAGAGATGCTGGGCTAATTGTGTGGTGAGGTAGCTTCATGTTCTATCTGCCTGCACCTAGGTCTGGGCTTACGTGCTGCTAAATGAACCAAATGTTCCAGACATGGCACAAGCGTGCCAACCAATTGTGTTAGTCCGTATAACGAAAGACCTTATCGTTTGTAAGTCCAATGAGAAACTGTACACCGAATGTTTCTAAAGTGACATGTATTAAGAGGTAGGCATAAGTTGTCCACCTGATAAAGGACAGCCTGTAACAATTCTAGCTCCTATATAAGTGTATATCTAGATTTTTCCCTTAACCAATCCCAACCCATGACAGGTTTTTCACTATTGCCACGTCACTCTTACCCATTATTAAGTATAAGAATTGTATATTTTGTGGAGATCATTGAGAGACTGAGCGTATGTCCGTTGATGTTCGTTGTAACCTCCCTGTTTTAGATAATTGTTAATAAAACAGTACTCTGTCACCTTTTTGAGTTGGTTCGGTTATTTGGACTCAGAAAAAATTCTAGTGTAATCCCATCCATTACCATATGCACGTTCCAAAGGGCCATAAACTCACATACTTGTTCTAGTTTAGACAATATTCGAGTTAGTAGGAGTTTACCACAAATTATGATTCTGGTAGGTCAGAAATAAATACAATGAACACTGAGTGATGCACAACAATAATATACGCTCTTTGTCTTGAGGTCCTGGAACTGGTTCTCCATATCTAGCTTTCCTAGATATTATAGCAATATAAGAAATTCTAGCAAAAGCATTGGCTACAATTACAAAGGGCCAACAGCGGTGAGATGATACACTCACCCTCAGTTGCTGACAGATAGCCCAGCATGGTTGATATGGCTGACAAGGGGAATTCTAAAAATGTAATAAGTATGACCGAAACCAAAGAAATGTTAGAGCTACTTGTGCATCTCCAACCAGACTTAGTTGGATGAGGTTTTCTGGTGGACCCAGGCTCAAACCAATATCTCCAACTTTAGACAGCAAACCATAGATGTGGACCCATCAAGAGCAACAATCTACTAGATGATGCTCAGAGGTCAAGATGCTATTTGCAAGGAAACTGAGGAGACCACATTGATGCACGCATCAATGACATCTGACAATAAAATCTAAGGATCTCTGAAGAATACAGGTTTCAAGTTAACAACTGTGACTCAATGGGCCTCATTACAAGTACTCCGGTCCGGAATTAACACTGCCGGTAAAACCATACCGGCACCGTTTCCATGTCTGCCCAATCATGACCCTCGGCCCCGGTAATAGCACCACCCTCAACCGCCACCACGGAAATAGGGGCCCCGTTAAGTCTGTCTGCACGGAAAACCCTCCGTTACCGTCAACACGAAACACCGTGAGCATCACAACTAGCGCGGACACGGAAATACCGGCAAAAAAATGGCGTAAATACCGTGATCACGGTTGCGGAACCGCCGCCACCGCGAACATGGCGTTATACACTGCCTGCTGAACTGAATCAGGGCACCGGTGAACCAAATCAGCCCAGCTGGACCTAGCAGGCCACTGGGAGCCTACAAAAGGGCCACACCCAGCCCAACACAACACAGAACCATGCAGGCAGCAGGTCTAGTAGCACTGGGACTGGGCCTACTCAATCAACAGGCAGCACTGCACATGGTGGCAGTAATGGCGCAGAGGAGGAGGCGTAGGCGGAGGAGGCGCAGGCGGCAACCAGGCAACCCTGCAGCTATGGCAAACCCCATTGCCCAGCCAGCCCGACCCCGTCGCCAGCCAGCAATACCACGCATCAGGGCCTCACCCTGGAACCTCACCCCAGGACAGATCCACACACTATACCGGCTGGACCGTGCAACAATCCTGCACATCACCGCCATGATTGAGGACAACATCAGCAGCCAAATTGACACCCCCACCGCCACCCCCCCCCTCTTGAAGGTTGTCTCAGTACTGCATTTCCTTGGCACTGGCACCTATCAACACACGGTTGGTGAGCTGCACGGCATATCACAACCCTGTTTCTCAAAAATCCTGGTACAGGTACTGGATGCCCTGTTGCACCATGTGTCGGAACACATAGCCCTACCCCGCACCCTCCCCGAGGTCATTGCCACCAAGTTGGCCTTCCATGCCATAGCAGGCATGCCAAATTGCATAGGCGCAGTTGACTGCACCCACGTTGAGCTGACAGTACCACGTGCAATTGAGGCGGTGTTCCGCAATAGGAAACAGTATCACTCTTTGAATGTCCAGATGGTTTGTGATGCCATGCAACTGATTACACACTGCTGCGGACGTTTCCCAGGCTCATCACATGACTCAATGGTACTGCGGAATTCCACGTTGCCACGGTACATGGAACGCTATGCCGGACAAAGCACATGGCTATTGGGTGAGTACAGCTGACAATGCTACAACCCTGTCGAAGTGGTGTGTGTGTGTCCAGGCCAATGAGCATTGTGAGTGTGCCGCTGTGACCGCACATGCATCACCCCCCTTCCATCTACCAAATACACAGCGGATGCCAAACATCATGAAGGAAGACATGACAGGGCACCACAATTGTGCCCGTGCACACGCTGGCACAGCCAATCCCGTCATTGTCCCATGAACCTTGTGCCACTGCAGACACCCACCCTCAATTGAAAAACTGCCTCAAAAAGCACGAGAGGCGTGTAAATGAGACGACGTGTATTTACTACTTCCGTACAGTGGAGTCACTCTGCGATGTGTTATCAGCACTGCACCGTGACATGCACACAATCAAATGTCACCCGCAGGGCACAGTAAACATGCAAGTTAATGTGTAGGCCCATATCCAGTTAGCGACATACATCGTGATGCCCAAAACATACCTCCATACACTGCATGGTACATATGCATGAATGAATGATGATACAAGAATGCACAGCAGCAGATGAGGACATGATGCCACAAACACTGACATGTTCCCCCATCTACATTCCATGTAGGTGTTGCGGTATATGCACTCACGCCATGGATGATGACACCTGTACGGAGACCAAGGAACAGGCATGAAGAGGCATACAATAGGGCACATATCCGCACACGTGGAATGATTGAGAGGACATTTGGACTGCTGAAGGCCCGTTTCCACTGTCTGAGCAGATCTGGCGGATCACTGCTGTACAGCCCAGTGAAGACGGGTAAAATCACGCTCGTATGTGCCATGCTGCACAATATATGCCTGCGCAGGAACATCCCAATGCCACCAGACGCAGATGAGGAAGATGGGGATGGGGATGGGGATGGAGATGGGGATGGGGATGGAGATGGGGATGGGATGGCACCGCCTCAACCTGGGGGTCCACATGATGGCCAGAGAGCATGGGATGCCCTGATTCGCATTTACTTTTGAGTCACAGCACATTCACAGAAATGCACGAACATGGTGACGACAATGAATTAATAGTTGCACTGCAAAATAAATGATCAATGTCCACACATGTATGTCTTGATTTGAAATGGTGATGTATTGATGTAATAACAACAGGGAAGGAGGTGCATTGGTTAGGGAAGCTGTACACCCGGGGCCACCCACCACCCAAACGTGCCCACCCCCACCCAGGACCCATTGTTCAAACCCCCAAAACTACCTACCCCACCACCCAAACGTGCACACCCCCACCCAGGCCCCATTGTTCAAACCCCCAAAACTACCTACCCCACCACCCAAACATGCCCACCCCCACCCAGGCCCCATTGTTCAAACCCCCAAAACTACCTACCCCACCACCCAAACTTGCCCACCCCCACCCAGGCCCCATTGTTCAAACCCCCAAAACTACCTACCCCACCACCCAAACGTGCCCACCCCTCTCACACCCTTGTAGTCCACATGTGTCCTGCACTGCCCCACACACATGCCATCACTTCCGTGTGCGCTTCTGTGCTTGTGCAACCTTGCCCGAGGGACCCGTTAGCCTACTCGAGCACCTCCTTGGACTGGCAGTAGTGGAGCTGGATGGGGTGGTTGTGTTTGATTGCGCAGAATCTGGGATTGAGGGCATCAGTGCCAGATTTGCCTGTTGGCCAACCAACATGGCCTCTGCAAGCCTGGAGGTGTGGTCGCTGCCCTCCCGCACATGGCGTGCAAGGGTTACTATCGTGCTTGCACTGAGGTGCTGTAGCTCTCCCTCTGCAGCCTGGATTCCTCTAGCTGCCTCTCCACCAGCTGGGTGAGGGTAGCCTGCTGCTCCTCCATCCGCTGCATGCGGGCATTCAGTTCGGCCATGGATGGGGTGGGCGACCTCATGGGACTCCTCAGTGATGTGGGGCTGAACTCCAGCTCATGGAAGGAGCCCAGGTCTTCCAATGTGGGCATCTCCCCCTGTGGCCCCGTTTCCGAGTGCTCTTGCGGGGCACTGTAATCACTGCAGGCCACCCCCTCTGCAGTGCTGCTGCCTTCGGTGTTGTGTTGGGTGGCCATGATAGGTTCCTGTGGCACCTGTCTAGACACAGGTAGTGTGGAGACGGCGGGGATGTCGGTGGTGGTGGTGGGCGGCACATCTGTAGTGGCTGGTAATGTGGTCAGAGGTGCAGAACTGCCGGCAGCATCCTCCTGTGTGGTGGTGGTGGCTTGTGTACTTGCCGGTGCAGATTGGCTGGCCTGTTGTGCAGTATCACTGTCACTTGAAACGGCTGTGGGGACACAAAGGCATGCAATTAGTGTTGTTGTGATGGCAGATGGGTGCATCACATGCGTCATTAAGATTGTACATTGAATAGTGTTAGTCACATGCATCTGATTGCTGGTGTATGCATTCTGTGATATTGGTTGCCATACGGATCATGATGGGTCCATGATTTGGACCACACATGCACTGCCTGGGGGGGCGGGGGTTGTTAATGGGTCCTTTGGCCCACACATGCGCTGCCTGGGGGGGGTTGTTAATGGGTCCTTTGGCCCACACATGCAATGCCTGGGGGGGTTGTTAATGGGTCCTTTGGCCCACACATGCACTGCCTGGGGGGTGGGGGGGTTGTTAATGGGTCCTTTGGCCCACACATGCACTGCCTGGGGGGGGGGGGGTTGGTAATGGGTCCTTTGGCCCACACATGCACTGCCTGGGGGGGGGATATTAATGGGTCCTTTGGCCCAAACATGCACTGCCTGGGGTGTGGGGGGGTTGTTAATGGGTCCTTTGGCCCACACATGCACTGCCTGGGGGGCGGGGGTTGTTAATGGGTCCTTTGGCCCACACATGCGCTGCCTGGGGGGGGGGGTTGTTAATGAGTCCTTTGGCCCACACATGCAATGCCTGGGGGGGGTTGTTAATGGGTCCTTTGGCCCACACATGCACTGCCTGGGGGGTGGGGGGGTTGTTAATGGGTCCTTTGGCCCACACATGCACTCCCGGGGGGGGGGGTTGTTAATGGGTCCTTTGGCCCACACATGCACTGCCTGGGGGGGGTTATTAATGGGTCCTTTGGCCCAAACATGCACTGCCTGGGGTGTGGGGGGGTTGTTAATGGGTCCTTTGGCCCACACATGCACTGCCTGGGGGGTGGGGGGGTTGTTAATGGGTCCTTTGGCCCAGTACTCACAACTGCATATTTTCATGTGGCATTCATGTTTGGGCACTTACCGGCATCTGCAGGTGGGCTCACTCCTGCCTCAGCCTCCCCGATCCCATGGATTCCCTCAAGGTGGAGGACGCTGCTGCAACGCTCCTCCCATGCTTGCAGCCTCAGTGGGGAAGGGGGTCCTCCGCCTGTCCCACTGCTGCATTGGCGGTGCGTGGAAATGAGGTTGCGTACCCTCAGCCTCAGGTCGTCCCACCGCTTGTGGCAGTCCTTCACGCTCCTCACTTTCACGCCCACAGCGGTGCACTTGCGTGCAGCTTCGGCCCACACCTCCTTCCTCCGCTGCTGTGTGGCACACCGTTGGTCGGCGCTGAACAGCATCTCCGCATCGCTGAAGCGCTGTTTGCGCTGCCTCTGAGCAGGAATCCTGGCAGACATGCTGGTGGTCCCTTTTGGCTTCTCAGAGTTAGGATTGTGCTTGTGCTGACTCTGGATGGCAATGGATTGTGCTTTTATATGATGGCCGCCTCTCTGTTTCCTGTTTTGGCGATCATGGTATTTCCGGTTCCGTGTCCGTGGCGGCGGAGGCGGACACGGGTTTTGCGCCACTTGTGGCTGCGTTATTTCCATTTCCGTGGGGTTTTCCGTGACGGCGGTAACAACGTTTCCGAGTCCGTGTGGTGCGCGACCGACAGCGTGTAATCGGACGGTTTTTCCGCAACCTTGCAGACACGGAAACGTTTTTACCGCCGTCACGGATCTTGCACGGTCCCGGACTGGGAGGTTGTAATGAGGCCCAATGTCTTGATCACTTAGAACAAATAAACTCTGAGGAGGAAGATTTGGATGTGGCACTAACAGAACAACTGCACACACTAACAGGAATCAATCAACTGCAATTAGCTAACCTTGATGATTGAAGAAATTGATCATGATTAGCTAATCTCAAAATATCCCTGAGAACTGTGATGATCAGCAATTAAGGACACATAGAGCATGTTTAGCAATAGGCCTATTGAGACCCACTTCTTTGTTACCCTGGACATCTTCTAACCCAGGTAGGAGTGATGCAGGCTTCTTCACTCGGTAAAGTGGTTAATTTATGAGAAAATTACCTTTTTCTCAATAGAAGCTCTACGTAGAGAAGCATAAAAGGTGCTGAGGGCAATATAATGAATATTATGTTAGATTTAATCAACGGCACCCAAGTCTTTATTCAGGAGCCAGCACATCCAACTGTTGCATAGAGACAGAATACTCTTTTGCCACACCATGAAGTGGCAGAAACATTATTGAATAAATTAATCTCTTAAATTATGAAAGGGATGATTAAACCTCTACGAATGCCTAGAAATCTTTTCCTTTTTTTCTCTATGTTTTTCTATTTCTCCTTTTCTGGTAGATGGGTGGGAAAATGGGAAGCACTGGCAAAAAAATGACAAATTACAGTGGATGGTATGGAGGACCTGGAGGTGCTGTGAAAGAGGTTAGGGAGGAGGAGCGGGGACTTGGGCACAACAGGTGTTTAAAATGATGTCTCATAATAATAGGAAATGGAGAACGAATACAATGTATGTTCAACTGAAACCTTTTGTTGTTTTCTCTTTTCATAGAGAGACAGAAGATAGCCTGGGGAAACAGAGAAGAAAAATGACAGATTTATTTTTACACAGTACATACTGGCAACACCAATTTGAAAGCAGGAGTAAAGGTATCAGCGAGGACAGAAAAGATCATCAGCAAAACTATGTCAGTAAAGTCATAAGTATGCAATGGCTAAGAATTCTGATTCTGAAAAGTTGGAATGTTAATGACCATAGCTCAAACACATATGTAAGGTTGCAAATTGCAAGATCAGCAGGGTAATCCAGATCTCCTTTGCCTACAAGAGACACAAATTACTTTCAACAAAAGGATTTAAATATTCGGTGGGCACTTGAAAACTGGGAACTACTGCTCAACATCCCTGGTAGGAACACAGCAATTTTTTCTATAATCTGAATTTTGCAATTACAACATTGAGCACGTACACAGAAGACAGATGGGCTACCATGAAAGTAGATATTTCCAAACCCAGCATCACAATAATTTGTCTACACGGCTCAACTTAAAACAAACCAAAATTCTGGAAAAATTCTAGCATAGAACTGTCTGACTGGCCTTCTTCTAAGATTATAATGGATTTTAATCACCTGGGTATGGATGTAGTCAAGGGCTGCATGTTGGCTAGGGATACTAATTATATGTTCCAAACCCAATAAGAAGTCCAGCAAATACTGATGACATACAATTGGTCGATTTCTGGAGGAATCAACACGCTAATGACTTTAAATTCCCTTTTTAGTCTAGTGCTCGTTCCCAATGTGCAATATACAAGTATTGATTATCTCTTAATATTGCCTGACCTTACTATCTATTTGAACTCAAATTAACACTCAAAGGATTTGTTATCACTCTCCTGTTGAAATCAACCTCTTACAATATAAAATTAGACTGATACCCAGGATATGGATACAGCTTTTCTCTCTGATAAAACATGTATTGAAAAAACAATAATAGAAACAACAGAATCTTATGAAACAAATCCAGATTTGATCACCTCATGAGATGAGATATGCCTTATAAAAACAAATTACTTACCTGTAACTGTGGTTCTCTAGCGTTGGCATCTGTCATAGAGACACACATCAAAGTTGCCCACTATCCCCTCTCCTCTTTGATATTTTTAATGAACTATTGACTTGTGCTCTGTGAAACAATGGAGTCACGGGATATTCACAGTGACTCCATTTGCTCATTTAAATGCATTCAATGACAATAATTACCACATATGAGGAGTAGCTCATTATCGTGACTACAGTACTGCTAGTCCATAGTCCCATTTAATTCATGCTTATGGGACATTATGTCCTACGAGAACAGGACAGACCTAAGTGTTTTTTCACAGCACCAAGAAATGAAGTCTTTCTTTTATTTTGAGCAAAACTAGGCTCAGGTGCTGCCAATACCCGCCTTCCCATGCCCCGTCCTCAGATCTGCACCTCAGTCCTTTTACATCCATGTAGACACAAGCTGACTGATTGCTACGTTTTAGAGGGTAAGAAGGGCGGCTACATGGAGGAAAGGTGACAGTGGACTAAGATACAATAGTCCCAACTGTGAGCTCTTTGTCCTTACTCCCACATATCGTCCCCTTTCCACCATAGATATGGTATATCCGCAAGCACTGACTACTGGTGGGGGGGTGGAACCTACCTGAATTACCAAACACATTTCCAAAAGCAGCTTGACCGAGCTGCGCATCTGTCCTGGAACTAGTACCTAATCAGTAATGCTTGCAGCATGCAGACGGAGAGGCCTAAGTGGCTGCCCTAGCCATGACCTCTAACAATACATGCCAGTGAAAAGCTATAGAGTAGCTTTTGCGTGTACTGTGTGAGCATGAAGCCCTTTTGGAGGTGGAATCTTTTGAGTAGAGTAGCAGTCCAGAATGCAGGACACCAACCGTCAGGCAATAGATGCTTTTGATGCTTGGTCACCCTTATTAGGACCCCCAAAGTTGATGAAGAGTCTTTCCGATGCTTTGATGTCCTTAGTCCCATCTAGATAAAACATGAGGGCTTGCGAACATTAAAACAGTGAAGCACAATTTTGGACTCAGAAGATGAATTAGGAAGGAATGTTAGTGAAGACATCTGCTGATTCAAATAGACCTCAGTTAATACTTTAGGGAGTAAGGAAGGTTGTGTCCTCAGCACCACCATATCCCTATGGAAAAAGGAAAACTTTTTGCGAGCACAGAGAGCCTGTAATTCCCCTACTCTTTGATGTAAGTCAAAAGGCTGTTTTCCCGGTCACATGTTTGATATCCTCCATGCCCTTGGTTCTGATGGTTTATTACTCAAAACTAGTAGCACCACATTAAGATCATATAGAGCGTTGTCATGTCCTAGGAGGCAATACATGGAAAAGACCCTTGAAATGGTGGAATCGAGAAAACAGATGTATCCGAACTGAGATAGCTCAAATATCCAATAAAAAAGTTCTGCACAACTTTCAAACTGGGCACAAAAGATAAAACATCAACACAAGACCATTTTACTGGGTTCTTCCTTTTTTCGAGTGCCCAATGGCAGCACCTGAGCCTTTTATTCTTGTGATGGTTCCAAGTTAAGTGCTTCCTTGCAGTCTTAACAATTCTCATATTCTCTGGCAATATGTCCAGGTTGCCGAACTTGAAGTCCTAAGGAGCCAGGTTTCTAAGATTGAGGCTAGGGCTGACGAATCAAGCTCCTGCTCCTCTGGGTCAGGAGGTGTCTCATGGTAGGAAGAAGAATCAGTCTCACATGTCAAAGTCCTCATGTGTGCGAGACAGAAACTGACCATCCACCACAGAACTATAAAAATGATAGGGCAGCAATGGATCTGACAGAGGTTCTGGGTTCATAAGGGGAGTAGGGAACAAATAAGCAACAATCCTTCCCACTTTATCTCCAGGGGACTCCAGAGACTTTACTGCCTGCCCGTATCTTGAGGCATAGAGGAGGTATCGGTTGTTGATTTGAGACTCAAATCGGGTTGAACAATTTCTGAAACGAGATCCTGGCAAAGGTGCCATTTGTGATTCTCCATGAAGTGGTGACTCAGCACATCTACCTCAACGCTGCCACTCCTGGGAAGTGTAGAGCCTGTGGGGAGATCACATGACTTACTGCACACTCACAGTGCCACAACTCTACAGCTAGGCGGAGAAGGGGGTTAGACTTTCGTGCCTCATTACAAGTTTGGTGGTATCTCGGCAATAAATTGGCTGAGATACCACCAGGTGGATTCACTGTTACCGCAATTACCACCGGATTACAAGTGGTGGTATGGTGGTGTTATTCCCCATTTATGACTCCATAGGGATTTCGGCAGAATTACCAATGGCAGTAATTTCAATGGCAGTAATTCTGCCGAAATTGTAGTTTTTGGGCGGTAAACTCACAGAATTACCTCCAGCATTTTTCTGGATGTTTTTTTCTCCACCGTAACTCCAAATCCATAGTTTGGCGGGGCATTAATGCAGCAGTAATGCAGTGGCAACTCCATTACCACAGTTTTTGGCCACACCGCCAAACTCATAATGAGACCCATTGTCCTTCCCTGCTTATTTATATAAAACATTTCTGCCAAATTGTTGGAGGGAATTTGAATACTTCTGTTCAGGATAATTGGTAGGAAAGACTTGTTCGCCAGGAAAATTGCATGAAGCTGAAGAACATTTATGGGCTCCTTGTGCTCCTGGGGGGAATAAAGATTGTGAAACTATAGGTCTCCAAAGGTCGCTCCCCATTCCAGTGTCCAAACAGCCCATATTTTGGGTTACCACCGTGGCATCTAATAAACCTGCCCAAAACTGTGCAAACGTTTCTGCAGGAAGGACTGTTTCAAAAATACCAAAGTTTCTTCCAGGGCTTTTGAATGGCAGTTGCAAATATCAGATCTGTGTTTGTCTTAAGGAAAGAGCAGTGTTCGAGTAGATTTCCTTCTCTAGGTTAGTTTAACAAGGTTACTTGCCGTAGTGACAACCTTACTCCTAAGTCCATAGTCCCCTTTCCTCCATACTTATGGGACATTTCTCCGTTCTGTGGGACGGGACCGGAGCGCTTTGTAAAGGCATCCATGAGGCCCAGAAGCCTCTGAAACCACCAGGCCGACATGCTCTCCAACTGCGCAAACATCTGACACGTGGCCAACAGATCCGCCATTCTGACCCGGTCAGGTACACTCTGCAGTCGATCGTATTCCAGTGAAAACCCAGGAAGATCAAGTCCTGAGAGACTGTCATGGAAGATTCCCGCCAGTTCACCGACAGCCCGAAGTGGAACAGGAGCTGGAGGAGAGACTGAAGATTGCAGGCAGCTTTCAGCAAGCAAGGGCTGCACAAGAGCCAGTCATCCAAATACGGATATACATGGATACCCTGCAAACGAAGATAGGCCGCGATCACTGACATCATCTTCGTAAAGACACGTGGTGCCGAACCTAGGCCAAAAGGAAGCACTTGAAACTGGAAATGCTCCTCTCCCGCAGAGAAACTGAGACATTTCCTGTGTGGACCCCAGATCAGGATATGCATGTAGGCATCCTGAAGATCCACCACGCTGAGCCAATCGCCCATTTGCAGGGAAGATCGTATCTGGCCAGGCGTGATCATCTTGAATTTCTCTTGGGGTAGGAAAAGATTGAACTGGGAAAGGTCTAGGATGGTGCGCAGGCCAGCCTGGTTGAGTTTGGGCACCGTAAACAGTCGGGAGTAGAAGCCCTCCCCTCGCTCCCCAAGAGGAACGGGTTCCACAGCTCTGAGGTCCTGCAGTTTCTGCACCTCGGCTTTTAGGGGGGACAATCCCGACTGCTGGAAAGGAGGGTTGAAGGGTGGGGTAGGGGTAAGCGGAAGCCCGCCCGAGCGACTTACAAGACCCACCTGTCCTTGATGATGGTCTGCCACGACTCCCAATGAGACACAATGCGTCCTCCCACCGGGGTCTCGTGCGAGCGAGGAGAACCCTCATTTGGCAGGCTTTTCAGTGGTGTTACCACCTGAACCTGAGGAGGAGGCTGAGGAGCGGGAGAAAAACCGAGTCCGTTGCTGCCTCTGGCGGTTATTACCTGAAGGAGTATCCACTCTGCGGGATTTCCGGTCTAGGAAGCCCCTGAAACCAGAGGAAGGCTGGCTTTGCGATAGCGGTCTCTGGGTCCTAAAAGGGGTTTTAACCAGGACTGACAAGGACTTAGCTGTCTGGGAGCTGTCCTTCGTTTTGGTGAGCTCCACATCCGTTGTGGGATGAAAAAGCTCCTTACCGTCAATTGGCAGGTCTAACACCTTGTCCTGCACCTCCTTCGAGAACTTGGTGACATGCAACCACACCTGTCGAGAGGTGTCAACACCCAGCATAAGGCCCCGAGCCCACGTGTCAACGTGAGGAGCCACGGCCTCAAGCAGATCCTCGGCCAAGACTCTGGCATCAGATAAACCTGGCTTAGGGTCTTCCAGCTTCTCCACCGGAATGAACTCCTCAAACTCCGACAGACCTTTCCACATCTTCATATTCGCCCCCGCTAACACCAGTTCCGCATTAGCCTGCCGGAGCTGCAAGGCAGAGTTAGCTAAAATCTTCCTCCCAAGGGAGTCCAGGAGTTTGTCCTCTTTCCCCAGAACCTGAGTCGCCGTCGTAGAAGAGGACGCTGCAGGTCTGGACTGCAAAGTGGCCGCGGCCACTACTGTGGAGGAGAGGGGCGGACAAGATGACAGGGCCACGTCTTCCGAAGAATGCAGCCTGTATCGCGCGTCAATTTTCTTATTGACGAAAAGTCCAGAGTGTGGCTTTTCCAAGACCCTGCGGACCTCGGCCAAAACGTCCTTCTGCAAGAACAGGCTGGTACGCTCCGAAGGAGACAAGGTGAACGCCCCCGAAAGCACACCCTCCTGCGGAGCGGGTGCCTCGGGCACTGGAACATCCAATAGGCACATCATGTCCAGTACCCGGTCGTGAAAAGCTCTAATAGAGCGAGGCTGGTCTTCGCTGTCCTGCTCGCCTTGCGCATCATCCGACAGGTAAGGATCCTGCTGAACCGTGTCAGGCACTGCCTTGTCCACAGGGGACAATAGGGGCAAGGGCAGAAGGGTCGGTGGAGGCACCATAGGCAAGGGCGGCGCCGACGGAACCACTGGTGGAACGGGTGGAGCCGGAGGCGAAGGCAGGCATATCTCCTTAAAAAGACCCTTTAAATACTCTCTCCTGGGGTCGGTACGCATGAGCGTCTGAAATTTGCCGAAAAAGGCGTCCTCCGGAGACAGTTTTGGAACTGCCGGAGAAGGCCTCTCATGAGGAGGATAATTCCAGGGACGTAGAGGGGACTACTACCTCTTTCCTCTCAGAGTGGGCTGACCTTGCTTCCTCCCTCCTGGCATCGACCACTCAACTCCTCCTCCTAAGAAACCTCAACATCCACCTGGATGCTTCTTGTCCTTCAGCCGGACTCTTTCACAACCTCTGCAACTCTCTCTCCCTTTCTATTCTTTCCTCTGGCCCGACTCACTCTGCGGGGCACACTCTCTATGTTCTCATCTCCTCCGACCTCCCTCTCTCTAACCCTCTCACCACTCCTCTCTCCTGGAGCGATCACTTTCTCCTTTCCTCCCATCTCTCCCTCCCTACCCAGCAGACCAAGCCAGCTCCAGCACTGCCACCTACGTTCTCGGTCGTCAGGCCCATGAAGCATGTGTCAGTTGAGGCTTTCGCTGCCACCTTCTCTCCCCCTCCTCCACCTCTGGCTGACTCCCATCCTGACACTGCCCTTTCCAAGCTCCACTCTGCTATCTTAGATACTCTTGATTTCCTTGCCCCTGTCATTGGGATCCGCTTGAAGCCCAAAGCCAAGTGCAACTCTTGGTTTGACTCAGACCTAGTCACACTTATTAAACGCAAGTGTAGGGTGGCAGAGAAGAAATAGCAGGCTTCTTGTGCATCATCTGACAAACTGGCTTGCCCCCTGCTTCCAAGGCAATACCGGCTCTCTGTCCACATGAAGAAGAAAGCTCACATCCAAGCCCGCGTCTCTGCGGCATCTAACAACTCAGTCGAACTTTTTAAAATCTGAAAGGAGCTGGCCAATCCTGCTGCAGTCTCTACTTCTCCTGTCTCCTCCCAGGCCCTCTGCACGGCCATGGCCTCTCATTTTATCTCTAAGACCCAGGACATCCTGTCCACCCTCTCATCATCCCCTCGAGTTCTAGCGTATCTGTCTGCCTTCTCCGGCCTCTGGCAGCTGCCTCTCCTCCCTCTTTCTCTAACCTTTCCTCTGTTCTCCCCTGGCAAGATTACTGGACCAGTCCGATCTATGAAGGTCTCGTCAAAACAGGTTCTTCCCTGTTCATCCAAAACCATCAAGGATCATATTGACACCCTTGCTCCTGCCCCGGCATACTTCTGCAATCACTCCATCACCACTGGAGCCTTACCGTCCCGTCTAAAGCACTCCCTTGTGCACCCTCTTCTCAAGAAACCCACTGCCGACCCTTCCTGTCCAGCTAGCTATCGCCCGATCTCTATCACTCATTTCCTGGGAAAACTCCTGGAAAAGCTGGCCATCTCCCAGCTTAACCTTCACACTGATTCTGTCGGCTGCCTCCATGACCATCAGTCTGGCTTCAGAGCTGCCAGAAGCACGGAAACTGCGCTCCTGAACATCCATAAAGACCTGCTCTCTAATCTTGATTCTAATCTCCCCTGTATCCTCATCCTACCCGATTTCTCTTCTGCCTTTGATACAGTCAACCATGACATCCTGCTCAACCGACTCTGTGATAACCTGGGTATCACTGACCAGGCCCTGGCCTGGCTGACTTCTTTGCTCTCTGATCGACCCTCCCAGGTCCAACTTGGATCCTTCCTTTCCTTTATCTCACTCTCTACTTGTGGTGTTCCCCAGGGGTCCAGCCTCTCTCCCTGGCTCTTCAACCAATACCTGGTACCCATTGCTCACTGTATTGCTTTTCTCTGTTCCAACTTTCAATGCTATGAGGATGACACTCAACTCGTTTTCAGGCTCCCTTCTGCCACCTCTGCTCCCTCTCTCATCCCTGACATCTGACTGCAATCCAGGCGTGGTGTGCCGCAAACAACCTCTGCCTTAATGCCAGTAAGTCAGAGATCCTCCTCATTGGCACTCCTGCACCTTCCTTTCATTTCACTCGCTGGCCGGCCTCCCTTGGCCCTCTTCCTGCTCCCACCTGTGAGGCTAAGAACCTAGGGCTCATCTTCGTCTCCACACTTTCCTTCTCTCCTCACATCTCCGACGTCTCTAAGAAGTCAAACTACCAACTGCACCTCCTCAGGAGTCGTCTTCCTTTCATCTCCTTCCCAGAGAAGCTCACTGTCTTTAGAGCTCTGGTTCTCTCTAGGCTGGACTACTGCAACAGCCTCTTTTGAAATCTGCCTGCTACCACTCTTCACCCTCTGCAACTCATCTAGAACAGGACTGTGAAACTTGTCCTTGGCCTCAAGCCATGGAATTTTATCTCTCCAGCCCTGAAATCTCTTCATTGGCTCCCAGTGGCTGCAAGGATTAAGTTCAAGAACCTCTGCACTGTCCATAAGGCCTTCTGGGACCTGGGGCCAAAATACCATGAACTCTCCCTTCGGAAACAGCTTCCTACTCAAGCTCTTCGCTCCTCTACCCCCAAATCCCCCAGGGTCAGTTGCTTCTCCAAGCAACAAGTTTGTGGTAGGTATCTTTCTATGGCGGGGCATCACTCTGGAACTGTGCTCAGGAGACCCACCTTTTCCTGTGCTAAAAACGTGGGAAAGGGAGACCTTTTGCAATCACATCTTGACTTATTATTTGTGAACACATCCTTCCTTATTGAAATTTGTATCCCACACTCTTTCTATAATTAGTGGTAAGTATTTGGCAACAGGTTTTTATTAGTATAGGCCTTTTTACTTTGATAAGATGGCACAAGGACTGCCATATTTTTCGAGATGGTCGACGCTTGCTCCCATTTTAGATTTAGGTTTAGGTTAGGCATTTGTCCAACCTGCATATTGTTTAAATAAACACACTTGTGTCTGTCTTTACTGTTGCCACCATGAGTTCCTTACACTATAGAGCAAAGGGAGGGCTAGTTGCTCATTGCAATAAGGAATTCTTTCAGGCCAGTATCATCCCATACATTGGCCTGCTGGGTGCGCAGTGTCTTAATGCAAGCGGGTATTTATTTGACCCAGCCACGGTCTAGCCTCTGCAGGAATCTCATGCAGAAAGATATGCCACACCAGAGGGGGATAAGCAACCACTCAACAGCAAACATAATGATACACATGTACAAATCATTCCACCCAGACCGTCCCCAGTGGAAGAGTTATCAAAGTATGAAAGCGACATCGCAAAAATGGGAAGTGTGGGCATTAAGAGGTGGTTAAAGCAGGAATTTGGTCCAAAATGGCAGTTCAGGATGTAGTTTGTAGAAGAGGGCTGGAGAAAGAGAGAGGAGCAGAGGTTGCTGAAGGGAAGGTAGTATTAGGGGGTGGGGAGAAGAGACATTGTAATCTGGAGACCTATATATATATTATATTTATATTTATTTGAAGAACAGGGATATCAATTTCAAACAATCACATTTACACAGGACAGAGACATTCCCCGAAAGGATGCCTGTACATTAGCACAAAGATGAGTACATTTGGAAAAACAGGTGAGAAAGCTGTGAACAAAGTAGGACATGCAGCAGGGACACAACAAACAAAATAAACAACCACATTTAAGAAACAGGTGACTTACAAAGATGTAACAATATACAAAATTACATTATTATTATTATTATTATTATGGTATTTATTGCGTACAGACTTAGCTTTGAGAAGCCACGGAGTGCTTTACAGAGGTATACAACAATACAGACACATAACAGAGCCCTTAAATCGCTGCCCTTGATGGGCGCGGCTGGCATTCTGCCACCGGTCGGGTGCTCCGACCTAAATATTGGCGCAAAGCCTATCAGCTGAGCTGGCATGTGAAGAAGTAGGGTGTTGCATGTCCTGGGTGGCCAGTGGGTAAATGATTGTTTTTGCGTGCATGCGAGTTTGCAGAGTGGAATGTGTATAAGGTGTCGGCTGGCTTGTCTGGTGTTTGTGTGGGTGATGGGTTTGAGTGTGTCATGAAGGTAAGATGGTGTTTTGAGGTAGATGGCTTTGAATACAATGCAGAGTTCTTTGAAGGCAATTCTCAAGGGTGTGGGGAGCCAGTGGAGCTGGGCAATGTGATGTGTGAATGTTTGTCTAGGTGGAGGATGAGCCTGGCTGCTGCATTTTGTATGGTTTGCCGGGGGGAAAGGGTGTTGTTGAGGAGTGTGAGGGGTCCGAAATGAGAGGCGGGCACAAAGAGGTATCATTCTCATCATTAGCCATTTTATTAATAGAAAAGGGTTAGGATAAAGAGCTAACTTTCCCGATTCTAACAAGAGCGTCAGTCCTATAAAAGGTAAAACTAAAGCAGGATGACCATGTATCCAAACTCAATCTGACCCTTACACTAATACATATAAACAAAATGTGCAAGTTCAACTCAACAGAAAAGTGCAATAATTCAAACATAATTTAAAAAAAACACTTATTTTATCGAAGGGTTGGCTCCCTTCCTCTGGATTATTTCAAGCAAACTATTCACAATATACTGTGTCAAGGCCAGCCTCTTAAAGGCATTACAAATGCCTCTTTCTCCCAATATTCTCCTCAATGTGATGAAACAAATGTTCTTTCCATGAGACTGATATGTAAAAGAGGAAGTCCCTCCTGATCTTTCAGGATGCCAAAACAAGGTATTGTTTCCACAGTGTTGGTTTGGATAAGGTAAAGGAAAGTCTTTAAAATTTTTCAGGATCGCAAAACAATTGTCCTTTCCAGGATAGAGGTTCAAACATGGTGAAAGGCACGTATTTTAAGGTTTCTGGTTGACAAAATGTTCATAGGAAACAAGAACCTAAAAAGAACAAATCTCTTTTCAACATACCAATTCAAAGTAAGTTTTCTAGTACACTCTCCTGCCAGGAAACACATCAACTGTAACTCTTGATATCCTGGTTTACTCTCCTGCCAGGAATATCCCCCTATCCCGCTTTTTTGGCCCACTGAGATCCCCTGGTGTACTCTGCTGCCAGGTATCCGTGTCCCAAAAGGTTTCACTACCTGATATCCTTATCAGGCTTCACTGCACATTCACTTTCTCCTTAACTGTTACTTGTACCAATTTTCCCCAAACCGTCATCCAATATCTGAGGGTGTGTTCAAACTTTTCCTTTTAACAATCTCTCTTGACTCTTGGCAATGCTTGTCCGATGTATCTCCCAACTGACCTTGTTAAGTCAGGAGAGTTACACTAAAGTTGCGCCTTTTGTTCTTTTGGCAATGTCTCCTGGCTTAGGTAATGCTGGTCCCATGTTTCCACCAACTGATATCTCATGTCAGGGAAATTGCACCATATTCATCTTTTCCATTTAGTTCTATTAGGTTGGTACTCAAAAGTACTTTTCATATGCTCATCAGCATGTTCGCACATCCCAGGGGGCACCTTACACTATAAGGCTGACTCACCGGCTCTTCGTGCTGCGGATGAGAGACGTGAGGGGCTGGCTCCCCTTCAGTGGCAAAGTTTCTGCTGGGTCTCTGCTTCGGCTCTCCTAGCCTTCGCTGCCAAGATCGGCACTGCTCTTCAGGACTGTCTCTCCAGACACGGCTTTGCTGCACACCCTCTGCTTCTTCTTGACTGGAGCTCCTCTTCCAACGCCCCAAACATTGCAAGCTGATTTCTGCTGTGCTTCTCTCCCCACAGACCTTTGTGTGATTTTGTCTGTTACCATCCACGCTTCCTGCTGCATGCACTTTCCAACCTGCCTTCTCTCTCCATCCACGCTCAGGTTCTCGTTCCCGTCCTTGTCCTTGTCTGTCTCCTCAGCTGCAGATGGTTTGGACATTTAAAAGTCCTGTGCAGTTGATTAGCTTGATGACAACTCGACCGCATATTGTTCTCAAGTCACATTTCTTCCACATTAACTCCTTGCTTCTCTTCCTCGACACAGGACTTGACTTTTTCTGGGACTTTGAGTGCAAAGAGGTTTTAATGGATTTTACATCACATGTTTGAACAGTTGCACCAATATTACAATTACCATAAACATCAGATGTTTCACATGTTTTACTTTTACCATATCTACATGAAGACTGAATGGGTTTTTGTTTAGACAGAATATTTCTTCTATTCTTAGGCCCTCATTACGACCCTGGCGGAAAGTGACTGACCTGACCGCCATAGCGTAAATAGCGTTTCCGCCATTGCACGACGGAGCAAAGTGCGGCTAATTCCGACCCATCGGGCACGAGCACTACGCCATGGCGGAAGTGCAAAGTCCGCGATGGCGGAAATGACCCCAAAACGCCCCTCACCGCCGTCGTACGGCGCCCAAGGTGCAATTCCGCCACCCATCTTAGCGGTCACCGTAATGAGCGGCAATCGGAAAGTACGGTGACCGTAAATATACGGAAACGGAAGCAAAAACATGGTCCCGGAACGGGAAACAGCACGCCGTACACCTATAAAATCAGAATCCCCACACAACCATTAAAAATACTACCCTGAGACACATCCCAACCCGTCATCCACCCTAGTGAAAGCAATAAAAATGGGAAAAGTAGCGAAAAAAGCGTGCGACCGCAAGCGGCAGGTCCACTTCTCCCGTGAGGAACTCACCGTGCTCACAGAGACCCTCCAGGAGAATGCTGCCGTCGTCTTCTCGACGCAAATGACCAGGACAGCACTTGCGAACAAGAAGGCCATATGGGCCCGGGTGGCACAGCGGGTAAGTGCGGTGGGGACCGCACCCCGCAACCCACAGCAATGCAGAAAGCGATGGGACGACCTGCGGATCCGCGTCCGTAGCATACTTTCTGCCAGCCGAAACATTGCCACAGCTACCGGGGGAGGATCGGAATCACCCATCAAGTTGACCCCCTGGGAAGAAATCTGTGCCTCCACCATCGGAATGGAGAGTATAGAGGGAGTCGGAGGGATGGAGAAAGGAGTGCAGACATCCGAAGAATCAGGTAGGTGGGCCAAATTAAACAATGCTAAATCCACAATGTCCAATCATGTGAAGTACCATGTGTCCACATAGTCCAACAGTAACACATGTCCATGAGAACGTCCACATACATCGGCCAGATAGCGCACTTTAAAACTCACATTAAATACATAAATAATTAAAAATCCTAAAAACACCCTCCACATGTGCAGCAGGCACACCCTAACTGCAGGCTGCAAAACAACTGCACCCTCAATCCACACAAAAATGAAACCACCTCCAAGGCCCCGACCCAAATCACCCTCAGGTACCACCCCAATGCATGTGATACATTGCCATTCCAATTTCAACAGACCCATTAATAACGCTCGGCCTCCTTTACTCCACCACAGGGTCCGATTCAAACGACGAGCTCAAGGACACCCCTACCAGCGCACCTGCAAAGAGGGCCAAGACCAACGGCCAAAGACCCTCCACCTCAGCTGCACGCATCAAGACACGGCAGCAGCACAAATCAAGTGGCAGCACACAGGAGGGAACTCCAACAGGCACCCCAGCAGCCAGCATGCCCACAACAGCACCACCACTGGTCCCCCCAATGGATGCCACAGAAGGCACTGCTTCTGGTGGCAGCAGCACCATAGGTGACACTGCATTAATGGCAGCATGCTCCGACACAGAAAACGGGGATGTCGAAGTAAGATCCATCCATGACCTGTCTCAATCCCCCTGTTTGTTTCATCCCGTACACCATGAGGATACCACGCAGGGGCACCCACAAGACGACGACTGGCCATCCCCCACAAGCCCTGTGGCAAGTCAACATGAGGTGACCAGCCCCTCTGTGACACCACGGCAAATGGCCATGGCACAGCAGAGGCAACAGGCCCTCGACCTGGTGATCGTGCAACAGCAGCAACTGGCCACGCTCCTCAAGGACCATGCTGATGAATGTGGGGCTACTAAGTCAGCCATAGAAACATCAACTGAGACACTTAGGGCAGAAATGGAGAGAAGCACCGAGAGCCTGAGAGTACAAATGGAGGGAAGCACCGAGAGCCTGAGAGTACAAATGGAGAGAAGCACCGAGAGCCTGAGGGGGGAACTGCATGCGACGTCCAAAGACGTATGTGCTGAACTTGCCGCTGTGCGCCGTGTGCTCACTGAGCTCTCACAAACCCTTAGGGACATGCATGGACGTGAGCAGGCAGAGACATCATCCGTTGCAAGTTCCGTCCAGGGCAGCCCCCAACGTAGATCTGGGAGGAACCTGCGCTCCACAGGCAGGGGTGCCCCTGATACCCGGAGAGGGGGCTTGCAATAGCGTCTGCCCACTGACTATGAGCATCTTCGGACACTGGTGTTCGGGGGGAGGTAGGAGGGTGGAGGGGGTGTGTTGGGCTCACTTGGGTGGCGGGTCGATGGGGTGTGTAACATAATTTCACATATGCTATAAACAATGCACGATCATCCAATGAGATGTGTGGACATTGATCTTTGTGTACAAGGCCTTTATAGGCGTACAGTCCATATTGTGCATGTTCCAGACACACACAGTGCCACAAGTCCCGTGTCCATGTATCAGCCACCAGGCGTGAGTGCTAGAAGCATGAATCAATGAGAATCTGACGAATGTCACGGCCCTCCTGTGCCTCGCAGACTCCTTGAGGTGCTGCCACATCCCCACCCTCATCATGACCATCTTCAGGTGCTTGCAGTTCTGCGTCAGGGGGCATGGGCACATTTCTACGTACGCACATGTTGTGTAGCATGACACATGCCATGACCATCTTTGCAACCTTCACATGGCGGTACAGGAGTGCCCCGCCAGACCTGCTGAGGCAGCGGAAACGAGTCTTCAGTAGGCCGAATGCCTGTTCTATGACTACACGGGTACGTGAGTGGGCATGGTTGTAGTCCTCCTCAAGCTGGGTCTGTGGGTTCCGGAGTGGTGTAAGGAGCCATCTCTTCAGTGGATACCCGGCATCACCTGTACGTGGACAACAAAGGATGTTTGTGGAATGACATTGCTACGTAGGCCCCCCCCCTTCCTGCCAGGTCATTGCCGCATCACATACCCCACATTATCATGCATGAAATGAGACTCACCGAGTAGCCAGGATCTGTTCCCTGCGTGTCGCTCCATGTAGCGTGGTATTGTAGAGTTCCGCAAGACCATAGAATCATGGGTTGATCCAGGAAATCGTGCACAACAATGTGTAATGATCCTGTTGGAGTCACACACCATTTGTACATTCAGAGAATGAAATTGTTTTCGGTTGCGGTACTGGGCCTCCATGGCATGTGGGACGACCAATTCCACATGGGTGCAGTCGATGGCACCAATGCAACCCGGTATGCCGCCAAGTGCATGGAATCCCACTTTTGTGTTCGTAATTTCCTGCTCCGAGCGTGGTAGAGAGATGTAGTCGTCTGCGTGCTTCAGGAGGGCATCGAGCACTTGCAATAGTGTCCGTGAAAACAATGGCTGTGAGATGCCATGCAACTGTCTGACTGTGTGCTGGTAGGTGCCTGTGGCCAGGAAGTGGAGTACAGACACCACCTTCAGTAGGGGTGGGATGGCGGTTGGGCTATCTATCATGCTGACAAGGTCAGCCTGTGTCATGTCCACAATGGCGGTTATGGTGTCCCGGTCCAAACGGTAGAGGGTGTGGATCTGCTCATCCGTGAGGTCGAACGGATGTGCTCGGAGGCGTGGGATTGCGGGCTGCCTGCGTGGTGGTAGTGGCTGTGCTGGCGGGCCTTGCTGGGCCTGCCTTGCCCTCCTCCTCCTCCTGCGTCTCCTCTGTGCGGCCGGTTGTTGTAGTAGTTGGTGTTCGTCTTCTTCTTGAAGTTGGAGTACTTGCAGTGCTATCAGGTCCCCCAGGGCCAACATCGCTAGTCCTGCCGGTAGCATTTTGGAGTGGGTGTGGTTGTGGGAGGGGGTTGGGTGTGCAATTTATGTGTTTTCAAGCTGTATTGCCTCCACCTGTGGTGATTCATTCCACCTGCGCAAGCTGCAATCCCCTTTGGGCGAGCACGTCCCGCACACAACGCTGCAATTCGGCACATGGCATCTTGCTATTACAATCATGTATTTGATCCCGATGGCAGTGAAATATTGGTTCATATGTTCATTCTGCTATGGTCCCATTGTTTCACATACTATCTTTGCAGTCGCGAACAAACTTGTGAAGGGTCAGTGGAATGTAGTACTCGATTAACGGTGGACCCTCATGCAGCACTGTACCGCGGTTCACCGACGGAGGGGGGCGTCCCATTTGTGAGTGAAGCCACTTTGCATTTTCACACATTGCCGCACTCCATGGATGGATTTGTGATTTCAAGCGGTCACAGATGCCTTTTCGATGTGATGTTGCAAATGAGGAATTCGAAGGACGGCGCTTTCGGTCTTCAGCTAGCGGCGAGGAGACGCCCACAGGTCTGACTGCAAATATAACGTTCTATTGTTTAATGTCCTTGGGACAGGGGCCATGGCGAGAATGCAATGATTGATATGAATAGTATGGGATGCGCAATAGCGTAGTGGACGATAAGGCAGGACGTTCCCAAATACATGTTACTTCACAACACTGGAATTCCTGCCTGGAGCACAGTGGATTTTGCAGACTGCATTACGCACGGACTCAATGGAAAATTCACATGTTATGTGAGTAAATAATCAGGCGTTTTCATACCGGGATGAGGGAATGATGTATGGATGCATGGACAGATGATTTGATGGAGAGTTTGCCATTTACAGGGCTTTTTGGGATCTATCCACCTCCCCTGCGCTATGTGATGCAGAGCTGCCATAGTAGGACCACCGTCTATCTACCCTTGTTGAACCCTCCCTGTCTCGACGCGCCTTCAGACATTTGTGTCTATGCACGTTACTAATCCCATCGAATGGATTCTGTTTTGACAGACGCATGCACACAAACACTCGTTTGTAATAGTGTTTTCACCTCGATTTTCATAGTTATGATTCGCAGGTGATTTTTGGGTGGGAATGATCCTTTGGAGTGGGCTAGCATGCATATGGCTGTGGATTTAGTGTGGTGATTGAAGTGAGTAATACAAATCAAGTTCTGATGCCCATACTATTCTTTTTCATTTCATTTGGGTGACAGGTATCTCCTCCCCTTTTGCCGCTGCCATCTGTATGCCACTCCTGCAGATGGCTTTTACTCCCGACACCTGCTGCTTCGAGTTAATCAGTGGAGCACCATTACGATCTTATGGGACGATCGACAATGGGCCACATGCCCTTACGCAGTTCTAGTGGCTAGGAGCAACATTTCGACCCTTCAGCTGGATTAGTGCCTACCTAATGGGACGGCCCTGCCGTTCTAGGCGCTTCCATGTTGCCTTTTTGAACGTGAATGTAGCCCCTGTGTACCATGGAGGAACAGGGCGTCACACAAGAAGAAGCTGGTCATTTATTGCGGATGCAGCCCACAATGATGAAATGTATTTTGGGGTTCATGACCTAATGGCTGTATGGGCTTGGTGATTTTGTGGTGCATTAAATTTCTATTCTGATATTAACCGTGTAGCGTTCTTCTTTCCAAGTAATGTAGCATATTCCTATTTGTGGTGCGATGTATTGTGAGAAGATCTGCTTTGGGTTCCGGCTTCTGAGTATAGTTGCGTGGTACTGTACTGGGCGCGTTTGCCTACGAAGGCCAGTAAGGTCAGGGATAGGGGCTGCCATTATGTCTGTTTTGATGATGTCATGCTCATGGGAGGGGGATTAGCTTTTGTGTAACAGATGCCGGTCAGCCAGGTGGATTGGTGGAATGATGTGATTATCAGAATATGGCTGGTCACAGGTGCCTGTGTTTGCGTGCGTTTCTTGGAGGGAGACTGAGGTCATGTCCATTGGAATAGCTTCTGTATTTGTGCCATCTGTGCCCTGCAGCTCCCATTGTCCCCTCTTGAGATGAGCCTGGCTGCTCAGTCACTCTGCCAACTTGTGTGGTACATGCTTATGCTGATGGTTGGTTTGTTTACTGGCAGGAGTACAGGGCTGGTGCAGTCTCACTCAAGATACTGCTTTGAATGTTGCCTTACACTGGTGTCAAGCGATGGGGGGCCTGTTTTTGTTTGTCTCATATTTCAGTTCATGTTGCTGTACTTGAACCTTCACATGCCTGTGCTGCTTCAGTGCGGCAATGGTGCCATGGCATATATGGATGGCCACTCACAAGGCACTTGGAGCCCCTAGATTTATTTGTTCGTTGGCATGCATGGGTGACTTGTACATTTCACTGGTTGCATTGTGTGACTTCATTGCACCTACGGGGAGTTGTGCAATGTGGCCAGGGAGTGGTGTACAGGCACTCAGTAGGGCCGTTTACGGTTGATTCGCGATGCCGTACTTCTCACCATGGCGGAATGGTACTTTCCGCCATGCTTGATGGTGTTAGGTACATGTCCGCTAGGGTCAGAATTCGCGTACCATTGCGCCATGGTGGTAGTTACAGTTTGGCATGGCGCGCGTGCGCGTACTTGGTGCAGTTAGCGTTGGCGTTCACTACGGTGTCGCTAATGGCATCGTACTTTACGGTGACGGGTCATGATCGCACCGAGCGCTATTCGATGGCGGTATTGCATTTCCGCCATCGTTTTTCGATTTCTGCCAGGGTCGTAATGAGGGCCTTAGAATCAGATGGTTTTGAATAATGTCAGAAAGCCATCAGAACCCCTAGAATGAATGGATCTTCTTCACAATAAAGAGAAGTATATTGCTTCTCTCCTTGTGGAGTCACCATTCTTCCCATACAGCCATCTCCTACCATGTGATCCACCCTCTGAATACCACCCCCAGGGTCCGGATCAGGTAGCAGCTGCCTTCCCCTGGCCACATTGCAGGAGACTTTAGGTTGGTGATCAGTGATGATTCTGCAGGATTCATGACAGGAGTCCAGTGAGGAGAGCATTCATATAGTCCAGCTTAGAGAGAAGCAGTGCTTGGACTGCAGTTTTCGGTCTGGCACACATATTGCTTTGAAGCACTCCTGCCTTTCTCTCAACACCATCAGGAAGGTAAGACCCATTCATATGGGCAGAAAAAGCACTGCGCACTCCCAGTTTGCTAAATTGTTTTAAACATGCATTATTTATCAAACTTGCGGCGTGCGTGCAGCGGACTACCGAAGAGAGCACATTGGAGGTTAAGGGGCCTGATCATCTCCCCTACCCTGAGATGCAACAGGGCTTTATGACACAATTTAAATTTAATTTTTTAAAAGTTCTTTCTTTCTTTGGACTGGGACCTCAGCCTCTCCAAGATGGCTGCCTGCACATAGGGCACCGAGTCATCCTCTTGCCTGGGCCTTTTTCCCCCACCGATTGGCTACCTGCTCAATCATACTCCAATCGCCTGGACCGGGATGTGAAAGCCAGCCCAGCCAATTGAAGGCCTGCATCTAAGGCCCTGTCTCTTCCTGTCTGTGCCTAGCCGTGCTCTGAGCCCAACTCTTTTGCTATCTTTAATGAAAATGCACCGTGCTGATACATTTACACTCATTGCCCCTCATGACTGTGTCATCCCTACTTGACCATCATGTGAGTACTGCTAATTAGTGGTTGCTTCTGCGCCACTGAATTAATTTCTTCGGAATTCATTTCCTCTGCCTCCAAGTCATCCACCTTCAAGATGCCCCATTCTCTTTGGTGACTCTGCATGCTGGCTTTCACTCTCTGTGACTCATTCCCACTGTCAACAACTACTTTACTGCTGCCTGTCTACTGAAAATCGTTTTTAGCTGTGCCTTCTTCCTGCTTTGAAAGTGCCTGTTTGCCTGAAAATCATTTTTAGCTGTGCCTCCATCCTATTGTTTGACCTGCCACCTATTCCCATCAGCCAACATTGCCAAGTGGAAAGGCTCAGAACCATGTTTTTCAGATTACTTGCTGCACTGTGGTCTTTCTGCTTAGAAAAATCTCAAACTTTGCTGTGTGCACTTGCTGCATTTTGTTTCCTTCTGCCTTAGCTAGGATGGAACTTGATTGAGTGCACATACTGCACTGGGATTCTTTCTGCCTTAGCTAAAATTGAACTTGAGGTGTACTTGCTGTTACCATTCTTACAATTGCTTCTTCCTAGGTGCTCAACTGTTACTATCTTTTTACAAACAGCGGTTGCTGTTGAGTACATCTTGCACTAAGTCCTGCACGCCCTACCTGTCCTCAGTGCCCCCTCGTACCCTCTTGTCCCCCACCCCTGTGTTTTCAGGATCGCAAAGAAATTGTCCTTTCCAGGATAGAGGTTCAAACATGGTGAAAGGCAGGTATTTTAAGGTTTCTGGTTGACAAAATGTTCATAGGAAACAAGAACTTAAAAAGAACAAATCTCTTTTCAACATACCAATTCAAAGTAAGTTTTCTAGTACACGCTCCTGCCAGGAAACCCATCAACTGTAACTCTTGATATCCTGGTTTACTCTCCTGCCAGGAATATCCCCCTTTTTTGGCCCACGGAGATCCCCAGGTGTACTCTTCTGCCAGGTATCCTTGTCCAAAAAGGTTTCACTACCTGATATCCTTATCAGGCTTCACTGCACATTCACTTTCTCCTTAATTGTTACTTGTACCAATTTTCCCCAAACCGTCATCCAATATCTGAGGGTGTGTTCAAACTTTTCCTTTTAACAATCTCTCTTGACTATTGGCAATGCTTGTTCCAAGTATCTCCCAACTGACCTTATAAAGTCAGGAGAGTTACACCAAAGTTGCCCCTTTTGTTCTTTTGGCAATGTCTCCTGGCTTAGGTAATGCTGGTCCCAGGTTTCCCCCAACTGATAACTCATGTCAGGGAAATTGCACCATATTCATCTTTTCCATTTAGTTCTATTAGGTTGGTACTCAAAAGTACTTTTCATATGCTCATCAGCATGTTCGCACATCCCAGGGGGCACCTTACACTATAAGGCTGACTCACCGGCCCTTCGTGCTGCGGATGAGAGACGTGAGGGGCTGGCTCCCCTTCAGTGGCAAAGTTTCTGCTGGGTCTCTGCTTCGGCTCTCCTGGCCTTCGCTGCCAAGACCGGCACCGCTCTTCAGGACTGTCTCTCCAGACACGGCTTTGCTGCACACCCTCTGCTTCTTCTTGACTGGAGCTCCTCTTCCAACGCCCCAAACATTGCAAGCTGATTTCTGCCGTGCTTCTCTCCCCACAGACCTTTGTGTAATTTCGTCTGTTACCATCCACGCTTCCTGCTGCATGCACTTTCCAACCTGCCTTCTCTCTCCATCCACGCTCAGGTTCTCATTCCCGTCCTTGTCCTTGTCTCTGTCTCCTCAGCTGCAGATGGTTTGGACATTTAAAAGTCCTGTGCAGTTGATTAGCTTGATGACAACTCGACCGCATATTGTTCTCAATGTCACATTTCTTCCACATTAACTCCTTGCTTCTCTTCCTCGACACAGGACTTGACGATTTCTGGGACTTTGAGTCCAAAGAGGTTTTAATGGATTTTACATCACATGTTTGAACAGTTGCACCAATATTACAATTACCATAAACATCAGATGTTTCACATGTTTTACTTTTACCATATCTACATGAAGACTGAATGGGTTTTTTGTTTAGACAGAATATTTCTTCTATTCTTAGAATCAGATGGTTTTGAATAATGGCAGAAAGCCATCAGAACCCCTAGAATGAATGGATCTTCTTCACAATAAAGAGAAGTATATTGCTTCTCTCCTTGTGGAGTCACCATTCTTCCCATACAGCCATCTCCTACCATGTGATCCACCCTCTGAATACCACCCCCAGGGTCCGGATCAGGTAGCAGCTGCCTTCCCCTGGCCACATTGCAGGAGACTTTAGGTTGGTGATCAGTGATGATTCTGCAGGATTCATGACAGGAGTCCAGTGAGGAGAGCATTCCTATAGTCCAGCTTAGAGCGAACCAGTGCTTGGACTGCAGTTTTCGGTCTGGCACACATATTGCTTTGCAGCACCGCTGCCTTTCTCTCAACACCATCAGGAAGGTAAGACCCATTCATATGGACAGAAAAAGCACTGCGCACTCCCAGTTTGCTAAATTGTTTTAAACATGCATTTTTGATCAAACGTGCGGCGTGCCTGCTGCAGACTACCGAAGAGAGCACATTGGAGGTGAAGGGGCCTGATCATCTCCCCTACCCTGAGATGCAACAGGGCTGCATGACACAATTTAAATTTAATTTTTAAAAAGTTCTTTCTTTCTTTGGACTGGGACCTCAGCCTCTCCAAGGTGGCTGCCTGCACATAGGGCACTGAGTCATCCGCTTGCCTGGGCCTTTTTCCCCCACCGATTGGCTACCTGCTCAATCATAGTCCAATCGCCTGGACCGGGATGCGAAAGCCAGCCCAGCCAATTGAAGGCCTGCATTTAAGGCCCTGTCTCTTCCTGTCTGTGCCTAGCCGTGCTCTGAGCCCAACTCTTTTGCTATCTTTAATGAAAATACACCGTGCTGATACATTTACACTCATTGCCCCTCATGACTGTGTCATCCCTACTTGACCATCATGTGAGTACTGCTAATTAGTGGCTGCCTCTGCGCCACTGAATTCATTTCTTCGGAATTCATTTCTTCTGCCTCCAAGTCATCCACCTTCAAGATGCCCCATTCTCTTTGGTGACTCTGCATGCTGGCTTTCACTCTCTGTGACTCATTCCCACTGTCAACAACTACTTTACTGCTGCCTGTCTACTGAAAATCGTTTTTAGCTGCGCCTTCTTCCTGCTTTGAAAGTACCTGTTTGCCTGAAAATCATTTTTAGCTGTGCCTCCATCCTATTGTTTGACCTGCAACCTATTCACATCAGCCAACATTGCCAAGTGGAAAGGCTCAGAACCATGTTTTTCAGCTTACTTGCTGTAATGTGGTCTTTCTGCTTAGAAAAATCTCAAACTTTGCTGTGTGCACTTGCTGCATTTTGTTTCCTTCTGCCTTAGCTAGGATGGAACTTGACTGAGTGCACATACTGCACTGGGTTTCTTTCTGCCTTAGCTAAAATTGAACTTGAGGTGTACTTGCTGTTACCATTCTTACAATTGCTTCTTCCTAGGTGCTCAACTGTTACTATCTTTTTACAAACAGCGGTTGCTGTTGAGTACATCTTGCACTAAGTCCTGCACGCCCTACCTGTCCTCAGTGCCCCCTCGTACCGTCTTGTCCCCCACCCCTGTGTTTTTTGCCCCGCCCCCTCTCCCATGTGCCTCAGTATATCAGCCTGGTAAGTGTCCTCCTCACCAATGCAGCTAGATATGTCACTATCTATCTCTCCTACCTTCTGTAACTGCTTCTCTATTTCATATCCCTCCCCTATCACTAAATCCGTCCAGAAGAAAATTAAGAAGGACATACTGGGCTCCAACCCAGCGGCTCACTGTCTCCAGAATCCTGGTTCTCTCCAGGCTGAACTACTGCAACAGCCTCTTTCTCAGCCTCCCTGCCTCTGCTTTACACCCTCTGCAACTCATCCAGAACAAAACTGCGAGACTTATCCTTGGCCTCAAGCCCAGGGACTGCAACTCTCTGGCCCTAAAATCCCTCCACTGGCTCCCTGTGGCTGCAAGGATCAAGTTCAAGACCCTCTGCATTGTCCACAAGGCTTTCTGGGGCCTGGGACCTACCTATTTGCAACAAGGCCTACCTAAATACTGTCCCTCCCGAGCCCTCTGCTCATCTACCTCCAACCTTCTGCGAGTGAGCAGGTTCTACAGGCAGAGATTTGGAGGGGGATCTTTATCCTCAGCAGGGGCCTCCCTCTGGAATAGCTCCCTGCTGCCCTCCATCTTGAGCCTGATCTCCTTAAGTTCTTGAAACTCCTTAAGACATTCCTCTTCTCCTCTTCCTTCTCTCTTCCGCTACCCTGCAAACCTCTCTCTCCGCTCTATCCCTCCTTTTCCACACAGCTTGCCGACTGCCTGCCGGGTGTACCTCAGAATCTCACAGGTCCCTGGCACCCTCGCCAGTCCTCTTGCACTTGCCTCCGGGCCTGCACTTGCCTCATTGCTACTCCACTTTGTCAATGACCCATGAGAATGGTATTCTCTCAGCACTTACCCAGTTTCTCACTAACCGGCGCACTTGGATTCCCCGCCCTTCTCCAGTACCGTCTGTGCACTTGCACAATCTGAACGTACCATGCCTTGAAGATTGTCTATCTATCGTCCCTGTCACCCCTGCTTGCGTGGTGGCACCTCAATACACTTGGAAAAAGTGCAGAATCGTCGTCAGACCTATTGGCTGTTATCTACATTGTTAATTGTATTATATGCACTTACTCTGCCTGTGCAGACTTCTATCGTTCAGAAACTCAAGGGCTCTGAATGACTGTTGTTTTTTCCCCTTGTTCCCTCCCTCCACGAACGCTTTGAAACACTTGCCTTGTGTATAGGCACTTTACAAATAAACATTACCATACCAAACATTACTATCCCAGTGCAGAAGTCAACAGGAAGGATATGTCAGATTTTGCATAGGAGATGTAGCATGTTTTGGTGACAGCGACTATGTGGTGTGTAAAGGAAAAGAAGGGGTCAATGGTGAAGCCAAGGGATTCGACAGATGTGGAGAGAGATGTGTGGTTGTATGTGGGAGTTCTTGGATCCAAGGGTAGAGGTTGGGTTTCTGCCTTGGGGGGCAGATGAGGAGGTATTCTGTTTTGGAAGGGTTGAGTTTGAGGAAGTGGGTGGGTGGCCATCTAATTAGTGATGTGGAGACAGGTTTTGAGGGTGTGAAGTTCTGAAGGGGATGACATTTGGTAGTATATTTGTGTGTCATCTTGTATTGTGGAATAAGCTAAGACTACGTTTTCCTCTTTAAGCCTGTCACACTCTCCCACATCAGCGACTAACCAGACCCATTGCGCTGTAATCGATCAGATCTTGGGCAATTCCCTATGGATAACATACTCCGAAAGTTTCTCTGCCAAAACGATAAAAATCAGATTGGCACTAAGGAACCAGATACCTCCGACCTGCACCCATTAATACCACTGTTTCACATCTGCCTTTCCCAATGTGCCACTCAGCCCTCCAGAGAAGGTGTGTATTAGGCCTTTTTAGGCACACAAATCTGGTCAATACAATGCTTTGAGTTCTTCCTTGCACCACTTACTCAGCTATTTATGGCACCACCCCCATACATCATGGAGTTCACTGGTGATAGCCTAGCCAGCAGAAGCTTGAAAGTCCACTCTTTAGCAATCCACACAGTTCCTTGAAAGAGACAACTGGCACGGGTCCTGGTCCGTTTATTTTTTCAACACTCATCTGTCAATGATTTTGTAAAGATAATACCTTCCGATTAATGTAGAGGGAAATGTGTGTGTTTTTCACTTTGTTAAACTGCTTGCATTTAGTAGGTTAGAGTATTAATAAAGCGTTTTGAATAATGAACATGCTTTTCACATTGCTTTAGGACACATGCATTTTCGTGTAAAATTAAAATTGTCAAACAAGAGCTGCATTTCTGCTTCATTTGCCTCTGTTTTAATCTGCTTTAATAGAGGCAGTGCAGTTGCAGCAGAATGGGTATTTTATACTTTGTTTTCTTTTCATCACAGAAGCACATCAATTGCATTTAATGGCTTGGAATTCATGATGTCTTGAATTTTAGGAGAACCTCCCAGCAAGCAGTTGTTTGGCATTTGTAACAAGGAAAAGCTTTTGGTGTTCTATATGAAGACGTGTTTTTTTAGTCTTAAGATCGCATGTGTTTGCGTGCAAGAAAGGGCACTGTACATAGTTTGCTATCTTAGAGAGCAAGGAATAGCTGGGCATGTGGTCTGAACTTTACTTTAACTCCCTTTCTGAACACCAACCACAAGCAGGTATAACGGATACAGGTAGAAGCAGTACTGTATATATTTTCAGTGGCACAGATTGTACCGGTACCTCTGAAAAGGACTGCTCTATATTCAGGCAAAGAAGCCTAATTTATCAGCGCAGCTGCTATATGCATGTCATGGCACAATGCCAATTATTCACAGAAGGGCTGATTGCATCATGCCCACATTTCTTAGCAGGACTGCTATGTTTTGGGATAGTACTTGAATTTCTTAACAAAGCTGCAGTAATGACACAGCACCAAGTGTTGGCATTGTCTGCATAGAGGTAAAGTACTGAGCAAGAACAGTGTCTGAGCTCTCCCCATCATTCTTCTGAGCTGGTGTGATGCACACTGGCTGGCAGTGTGAGAAGATGATAATGCAGTTATGTATTTCAATCCCTACTACTTGGTCTTCATCTTTTCCAAACTTCTGCTTCTCCCATGTGTTATTACTGAGTCCCACTGCCAAATATCTAGCACATTTCAAATCCTCATTTTGAATCTCCTGCCTCATGTAGGATAAACCAAGCATGCTGAGAGCTGTTGACAAGCCAGTTATGTCAGCCAAGCCTAACATGGAACTGCCAGTGTCCTACCCCTGTGTGCCTTTCAGAGTCAACATCCTGTTGGGAAAGGTAGCTCAGTGGGTCAAACACCCTGCTGCAGAGCTCAATGTGCAGTTCAAATCCTGTTGATAGGTCAGTTAATGTGTCTGTGTAGGAGTGGGCCTTTTGATCACCGTAACCAAAAGCAGGCACACCCTACGTACACGCTTTGCCCGTAAAGCAGGTTTATTGTACAAACGGCTGCAAGGGGTTAGATGACATCAGAGTCAAACAGAGTCAAACTAACTTGTCTCCCTGAACCACACAAAGAACACGCATTTTACACCATTTGAAACAGTTAAAATACTCGCAAAGGTTTTGTTACAGGGTTAACCCCCCACCCATTAATGGTTAAACCTATACAATGTAACTATATTCCCTTCAATTCCCACACTTCGTATTAGATACATTCATCTAAGCACCATGTTTCATATTTACACTACACCCCTCTCTGGGGCCTTTCCATATTTGGTCATAGCCTCATCTCCCAGTTACACAGTTTACGCAATGTATTAACAATTGCAATTATCACAGGTTCCATCTGGTTAGAAACCTTTACCCCTACTTGTGACGCACACGGCTATTCTATGAAAATATCATTGATGTGAAGAGGAGGAGAGTAACAAATTTCCTTTTGATTTATTGTTACTGATTTAATCTCCCAAACATGTTAGTGTCCACATTTCATTCTAAAATATGCGACTTACCATTCCAGCCCACATGGTCCCAACCCACACCTTGACAACTCTATTGAAAACACATGATCTATCAGTACTCCTTTCCCTGCAAGCAACCTGCATCAGGTTTAATTGCCCAGCCCTAAAATCAAGCCCTACCAGGTGGCCGGAATCCTTCCGTGATTCAATAACAGACTCCTATATACTTGCAGAGATTGCATCTCCCCTTCACAGTGTACCTAGGCCATAAAAAAGGCCTGCCTGAGTCTGACCATCTGATATTCATTGAAGCTGCTTCTGTCTTTCCCCAACCTTTGTAAATCTAGTTTCTCAGTCACACCGAGTTCAATTGCTCAACCCAGGTTTTCAGCCAGCACAATGTGTAACTTATCAGAGAACTCTGCAGCAAAACAGATCTGTATATTCATGTTGCCCAAAACCTATTTCCCTAGAGACCCCCATGTATGTGTACCTATACATGTATGTTCAGGACTACCGCATCCCCACTGATTTTCCCATTGCAAATCTCCTACCTTGCATGCACATGTAGAGCTCCTCGCTACATGGTTGTTAAGCGCTATGTGGCCTGACACACTTATATTGCGTTTATATTGTTATCAGCCATTTTGACATTTATCATGCTGCACACATGCAATTCCAAAATGTTGAACTAAAACACAAACTCTAAAAATAACTCACATCTCATTCCCATTAGCTACACTGGACTCATGCTAAATTGCCATATTATGTCAACATCGCTTTCACCCCAGCCCCTAATATGGTGCACGCAATTCAAAATACTCTTTATCCGTGGGACCCTTATCAACTAACCCATTTTCATCAGAAGTGTGTGTTTATAATTCAGGTAACATTCATTTGTAAACAGAGCTGACTTAGCTTTCGACTTATCAAAAGGACTACTAAATGTTGAGTGATTCAGAACATACACATTTCATCAGGAATGCTATACGTGTAATGGCTCAGAATTAGAACATGCACTTTCCACAAGAGCTTCTATACTTGTAATGCTCAGAACACACGCCTCATCTGGGCTGCTATACTTGTAGAGGCTCAGAGAACACACATCCCATCTGGGTTGCTATACCTGTAACGGCATTCCATGCTGGTAAACCATCTGCATTCAAGCAAGTGCTGCAGCTGGTGAGACAAACCTCTAACTCTATAATTTCCAGCATAATGGCCAAAAGGAGTTTTGCCCACATCTAAAAGGGGCACCCAATATTATAGCTGCACTAGATGTGTAAATAGAAAAGGCATTTTCAGCTTTTTGAATATTTATTGATGCTATGTGAAAATAGAAACAGAAAAACAAGAGAGGAAGAGCGAGCAACTCTGAACCCAAGCAATACAGGCGAACAAAGTGGGCTGGGAGCAAGAGAACAGAGAACATACTTGAAATCCAAAACAGGAATTGGAGCCACAGGAAGAGAGAGACCAAAAAGCTACATGGGAGAGCAACAAAGAAAGTGAGAAGGGAAACAGAGGTAAATAATAGGACACACACAATAGGAGCAAGGGATAGAAGCAGAGCAAAAAAGACATTTAGAAACAGCAAAATAAGAAAACAAATGTCAACAGCAGGCAGGGAGAGCTGGAAATAGAAAAGCAAAACTCGACAAAGGCTTGTCAATAACATAAGAGGCAGTGCAAGAAAGATAATCCAAATGGGTAGCAACCACAACAGAGAAAATGAAATGAAAAGATATAGCAAGAGTAATGACATGAGAGAGGAAGAGGTGTTATATAAACCAATGCAGCAAGATATAGGAGGAAAACAGCAATAATAGAATGCAGAGATGGGACATGAAGAGTGACAGAGCAACAGACTGCAAAATGTGGCATAGCAACACTTAAGGGTGAGAGGCAGAGCATCAGAACGTCAGAGACGGGAAACTGAGTAGCAACAGGAAAGAGAAATGGAGCAAAAACATGGCATAGCTGACACACAGGTGGTGCCAGGCAGCAACAGAACACCCAAGAGGAAGAGAAATGATGCTGGTAGAGTGACAGACTTTATTTATGATCTAACTAGCTGGCATGTGTAGCAGTTCTTAAGCGAGTTTTAGTGTCCAAGTATCATGAAGCTGGGTAGTATGCATCTACAAGGTTCTTTGTCACTTTTGTTTTCCAACACCGTTTTAATTTCACGCACAAATGGATAGTTGTCAGACTCTTTTTTACTCTTTTGAAGGAGTAAACTCATATTTACTCTCTTGAAATTGAATTTACTCTCTTATTCTAAAAATTGGGAGTAAAATACTCTCACGCCAAAATCCTATTTGGAGCACTGGTAATGTATCCCACACCTGTTTTAACTTGCAGAGCCAAGTGCAGCAAGGCCACAAATAATGGTAGATGGGCACCATATAAGAACAATTACATTGCATTACATAATACCTGTGGAAAAGCTAAAACGTTTGGTTTTCTTAGTACTTGCTTTCAAAAGGAGTTAAGTACAAGGAACAGATGCAAGAGATGGTGACAGTGCCTCACAAATGCCTATCTATTACCTATACAAAAACCTAATCTATAGTCTCTTAGTACTTTCTTTAACAGAACTTAAGTACAGGGAACATATTCAAGAGCACACATCTGTCCCATTGTAATTAGAACAGGAGCTAATTTACATGCACAATTAAGGCATTACATCTCAGAAGACTGCCTAAAAATAAAACTGGCCATCCTGGACAACACACACTTGGATATTACTACATGACAGGCATAGCTACAAATCAAGTAATAGACATTTCCCAAGCACTGCCATAATGAACCTTGCCATACCATGGCAACAGCTGCAAAATAGAGGAAGTACTCATTTTTATGATGCCAGTGCCTCACAAATCCCTATCTATGTATGCATGTGTATATGTGTAAGTGGGTGTGTGTGTGCACATGTGTGTATGCGTGTCTATACACAGGTCAAGGTAGACTAAAGGTAGACTCTTACGGCAGCATTCTAAAACTCTAGACCCAGCTTACACAGTAGCCTAGACATTCACAAAACGACTGATCCTATCCACACAAATGCTGTGTTGCTTAATTCTCAGGGACCTACAAGCTTTTTCTTTTTGTTGCATGTATGAATGTGTTTATATGTCTATAGACTGGACAGGACAGACTAAAGGAGCTCTTACAGGCAGCATTCTACAACTTCACACGCAGTTCACGTGCAGCCAAGGGATCTGCAAGCTTCTTCTTTGTGTTGAACATCTCCTATGTACATTTCTCAGCTGGTTTGGCATGTGACCTGGTTGAGTGCAATGTACCACATCAGCTGCCCAGTTTAGGAGAGAATGTGGGGTACTTCTACTGCCGTCTCTGACATTTTCTCCCGGACGTCTTAGGATACATTTCTGCCTATTGCACATTCTATAAACTTAGCCTGGAAGGGTAGCTAAGGCTTTATTTTCTCTATAGATATCTATGTATTACCTCATTACTGAAGTTGGTTTTTTTCACTACATTCCACTCTGCATCACTGTATCCAATATAAAACACTTGTATTGCAATAACCCAATAGTTCGGAGAGGAAGACATGCATTGAATGTATCTTTGACATATATGGCAATTGTATTTATTTTATTTTTTGCATTTGTAGAGCGCACTACAGCCCACGGGCATCGAGGCGCTATAAACGGAACGTAAGAAGGCTTATTTCAGGGTGACAAGAAAGCCGCCCAGCAAAAGTAGTCTTGGTACAGGATACATGGTTACATATACAGAGGTAGCGATGATAGTTACTTAATTACAGATCCACAGGTGTATACAGAATAAATATGTGCAGAGTCAAACAAAGAGCCTGGGTTTGATGGCCTTGCGAAAGGCTGCATGAGAATCCATTAGTCAGATATGTGGTGGGAGTAGGGAAGCTGGTACCACTAGCACGAGCTCTGCGTATTTTGGGGACGGTTTTCATGTTATAGTATGCCGTTCTGGCTGGCCTGGATGCAGGGGGCTTGGAGATCCTTTGGACCAGGTGGGGGTGGGGGGCCTGGTCGTAGAGACACTTGTGCGTCAGGGCAAGGGTTTTGAAAATGACCCTTTCCTTAACTGGTAGCCAGTGGACCTGCCTCCTGAGCTCTGAGATATGATCCCTGCGAGATAAACCAGTGGTGGCCCTAAGAGCGTTATTTTGAACTAGTTGCAGTTTAGCAAGATTTTTGCCTGAAGTTCCAAAAAGAAGGGCATTGCAGTAGTCCAGTCTTGATCCAATTATAGCCCTGGCGATGGTGAGGCAATTCTGTTGGGATAAGAACGGTCTTGCTGCATTAAGTAGTTTGGAATGATAGGCTGAGGAGGATAATAATAATAATAATTTGGCATTTATATAGCGCTACGAACCCTCAGGTATCTGAGTGCTACTTATCATTACCCACGGTGTGTGGTGCTCATTTATCGAACTCGGAAGGATGAAAGACTGAGTTTGGCCTTGCCGGGATTCGAACCTGCATTAGCAGACTCTGCTCCGATGTCAAAGCGAGCGGTCTACTCGCTGTGCCACTTGACCAGCTGACAGGATGCAATGGCATTAACCTGCCTGTTCATGGTTAGGTTGGGTTCCAGATAGACACCAAGGGTCTTGACCGTTTGTGAGACAGTGATGGGGATATTATCAATCAGGGGTGTTGCTATGTCTGGAAACAATCCGGGGGTACACTAATGTCAGGACTGTCGGGATTTGGGGCTAGCTAGCCTTTTGGTTGTAGCCCCTGAGATTCTATCAAGGGCTGCAATCAAAAGACCTGGGGCTATAGCCCCCATAGCCCCCCCCCAGCAACCCCTTGGTTATCAATGGTGAAGGAGCTGTATTGTTTGTCCAGCTTGCCCAGGGTGGATGGGGAGCCAATCAACAGAAGTTCGGTTTTCTCACTGTTGAGGCATAACCAGTTTTCTACCATACAGGATTGGATCGTTGAGTGGGTGGAATTGAGGGTGTTCAAGTCAGACAGGTAATCACCAGAGAGGGGGATGAGCTCCTGCGTGTCACCAGCAGTTTGCATATGAGATGCCCAATGCATCCAGGATTTTGAACAGAGGCCTCGTGAAGAGATTGTAAAGGGTGGGAGCAATGCATGAACCCTGTGGGACCCTGCATTGGATGATGCTCGGGTCGGCAGAGGAGGAATCGGAAAAGACCTTCATTGCTCCTTCCTGCAGGAATGAAGTTATCAATTTACAGGCACTCGGGAGAAGTTAGCTGTGGTGGAGAGATGATGGCAGAGGGTACTGTGATCCACCAGATCAAAGGCAACAGAGAGGTCCAGGAGGAGAAGAGCGCAGGTTTGCCTGCATCTCTAAGGTCATCCATCTGGTTTTTAACGTCAAGGAGGGACGTTTCTGGACCAAGTCGCGGCCAAAAGCCTGACTGCCGTAGACCAAGAAGATGGTGGTCTTCAAGGAATTTTTGTACTTGCAGGTAGGCTGCCTTGTCCAGGATTTTAAGTAAAAAGGGGACAGTGGTAATGGGCATGTAGTTCCCTGGGACCGATGGGTCTTCGGAGGGTTTTTTAGGGAGCGGACAAACCCACGCTTCCTTAAGTCCAACTGGGACATGGCCTGACTGGAAAGAGCAAATTAACAAGGGGGGTCCTGGGAGTCCCTCTGCCAGACATTAGTCCTGGTTATGAGAGACTTACCCAGAGTCTTTAGCTCACTTTCTTTCACAGAGAAAAAATATCCCAAACATATCAGTCTTTGTCCTGCCCTGGGGCAGTCCAGCACTGAAATGCTAGGCAATTCTCCTCTGAACAAGAGTACCAACAGAAACCCCAGACACATGTTTCGGTCTGGTTGGACCTCATCAGTAGGGTGGATCTGTGCCTCTCTAAGAATAGTGAGCAAGGGGTCCACGTCTGGATTCCCCTAGTAACTTAGGGTGAGACCCAAAGTTACGTAAATATGTAAATTAACAAGGGGGGTCCTGGGAGTCCCTCTGCCAGACATTAGTCCTGGTTACGAGAGACTTACCCAGAGTCTTTAGCTCACTTTCTTTCACAGAGAAGAAATATCCCAAACATATCAGTCTTTGTCCTGCCCTGGGGCAGTCCAGCACCAAAATGCTAGGCAATTCTCCTCTGAACAAGAGTACCAACAGAAACCCCAGACACGTGTTTCAGTCTGGTTGGACCTCATCAGTAGGGTGGATCTGTGCCTCTCTAAGAATAGTGAGCAAGGGGTCCACGTCTGGATTCCCCTAGTAACTTAGGGTATGACCCAAAGTTACGTAAATATGCAAATTAACAAGGGGGTCCTGGGAGTCCCTCTGCCAGACATTAGTCCTGGTTACGAGAGACTTACCCAGAGTCTTTAGCTCACTTTCTTTCACAGAGAAGAAATATCCCAAACATATCAGTCTTTGTCCTGCCCTGGGGCAGTCCAGCACCGAAATGCTAGGCAATTCTCCTCTGAACAAGAGTACCAACAGAAACCCCAGACACGTGTTTCAGTCTGGTTGGACCTCATCAGTGGGGTGGATCTGTGCCTCTCTAAGAATAGTGAGCAAGGGGTCCACGTCTGGATTCCCCTAGTAAGTTAGGGTGAGACCCAAAGTTACGTAAATATGCAAATTAACAAGGGGGGTCCTGGGACTGACTGGAAAGAGGCATTAATGAAGTCTGTTATAAGAGGGGCAAGGTAGGGGGCACAATCCTTAATGACCTGTGCCGGGCAAGCATCCCCTTTAGAATTGGGTGGTTTAATGGATCTGAGGAGGGTAATAACTTCGGGTTCACTCATATCCTTAAATTCAAACAAGGGTCACTGGCTGGTGTCGGTTACTGATGAAGGGCAGCTATGGCTATTGGCTATTAGGTTGATAAGTGCCTTTTGGTGGGCAAGGATTTTGGAGTGCAGAGTGTCCAACTTGTCCAACATGGCCGGTTGAATTTTATTACACCAGGAATCATCCTTTAGGAGAGTGGGAGGCAGTGAGGCAGGGGTCTCCAGCTCTCAGAAGATGATAAAGATTTCTTTTGTCCCAGATTTGGCATTAGCTATCCTGGTTTTAAAGGAATAACGCTTTGGCCTTAATGATGACGGTTTTGTATTCTGTAGACAAGAGCTTAAAGTCTGCTTTTGTGATGTCCTTAGGGTTGTTTTCCCAAGTAGCGAGTGCAGCCCTTTTTTTGGATTGCAGCTGTGAGAGCTCCTGGGTGAACCAGGCATTAGCATGCTTCACATTTCTGGCTTTTTTAAGGGTGAGTGTGGAGCTACAATGTCGATGGCCTGGGTGACAATCCTTTTAAAGGCATTGACGAGTACCTCAGGGTCATTGGAGAAAGGGGGCAGTAATGCGGGCACCAAGAAGTGTTGGAGTGAGATTCTCCTTCGTTAGCTGCCGAGAGCTTCTCGTGAGTGCAGCAGGGAGAGGGATGGTAGGCTTGGGGGCCCTCTGGAGGTGATGTCAAATTCGATGCAATGGTGGTCAGACCATGGACTGGGAGTAATCTCTTTGACAAGCAGGGAGCAGTTATGGTGGGATACCCAGTCTAGCATACGACCTTTAGTGTGGAAGGGCCTGGAGATGGCTTGGGGAAACCTAAGGGTGGAGAGTGCTTTATGGAAGGCAGTGGTATGGGAATCATTGGGGTCATTGAGCCTGAGGTTAAGATCACCCAAGAGCAAAACTTTGGATGATTTTTTTAGGTTATCTGAAAGTGCGTGAATTAAGGCTTCCTGAAAGTCAATGGTGGGGCCGGGAGGGCGGTAGATGACGTGGAGAGACATGGTACAGTTGGAGGACAGCTTCAGTTTGAGCAGAAGCTAGTCAGAGCTCTGACCAAGGTCCCCTTAAATTCTCCTGATCGAGACATTCTACTTGGCGATGACAGCTACCCCACAGCCTCTATGAGAGGAGCGGTCTTGTCTATATATGGTGTAACCATTTGGAATGGCGAGGGTAAGGGCAGGGGCAGACATCTCATTTAGCCAGGTCTCACTAAGGAATAGTAGGTCGAGTTTATTCCTGCTGAAAAGGTCGTGCACATCTAGGGCGTGGGCTGGTACGGATCGGGAGTTGATCAAGGCGCACTGCAGTGGGACATCCGCCAAGGTGGGCAGGGTGACAATGGGAGGGGATACGAATTCCTGACGGTCAGGAATACCGCTCAAGGTAACATCATTGGCAATACTAGGCAAAGTAACATCAGTGGCAATACTGGATATAGTAGCATTAGTGGCATTACTAGGCAGAGTAACATCAGTGGCAATACTAGGCAGAGTAACATCAGTGGCAATACTGGGCAAAGTAACATCAGTGGCAATACTGGGCAGAGTAACATTAATGACAGTATAAGGCAAATGTGATGTAGAGATGGCAGGCACAGTTATAGGTACAGTGCTATTGGTAACAGCAAAGGGCAAGGGCATTGTATGTCCGGTTAGTACAGTTGAGGGTCTCCGTACACAGAGGCGTATCGGCGTGCCTGGGTGTGGTAGCTGTCTTTGAGAAGGTGGTGCAGAGGTTCACAGGCATGCACCTTTTGGTGGCGAAGTAGCAGGCCCATGGTTGTGCATGGCCGTGGCAGATGTCATCAGTGCCTTGCCATGCGCAGTAAGCGGCACAGATCGGGGTTGCGTGTTGGGCAGCAGCATAGGTATCGGCCCATGTGGTGCATGGTGCCCTGATGGAGCGAGAGAAAATCGAGAGAGCTGCGTGTCCTTCCAGGGGGTAGGGAAGCAGGAGCGAGCCCCTTGAATGTTATGGGGAGGAGTGACAGGAGCCCAGGCGCTAATGAGTGTGGAGGGGGAGTGCATTATTACAGAGTTGGGCGGTATTGAGACATGAAGGTGCACGGAGGAGGGGCGGGAGATCCTAGCCCCAAGGAACGCAGTCCTCCTGATCATGTTAGGAACGGTGGTGGGGAATGGAGGAACAACGTGCGTGAACTGAGCCGCATATTTCTGTGAGTGATCAGACTTAGGAGGGAAGGTCTGGGGTTGCAGATAGCGCCATGACCCTTACCTTGGGTGGAGGGGCTGGAGCCAGCAGTCAGCGCTGTCGAGCAGCAGAGACCTGCAGAGAATGAGCTTGGCCTTTGCTCCTGGCCTTTGCTCTCCTGCGGCTTTGCCTGTCGGTGCACCTCCCCTCCATTAAAGGCAGGAGGGGAGGGATGGACCAGGCAGATCGACCAATCATAGCAGCTGGGCTGGTGCGGGCATGTTGTTGTGTGGTTACCCTGGTGACCGCAGCAGCGGTCATCTTTTTTATTTCTGTTCCGTGATTCACGTGGCTGGCAATGGGGGCAATGGGGGAGGAGGCTTCCTCCAGCCAGCACCCCTGTTGGTCGGAATGCATCACAGGAGTTGGGGGGCGCATACGATTGCAATGTTGTTCCGGCGGGCTTCTTTGAGTGCTTCTGCGCTCTGTGGGTGATTCCAGGAGCTGGAGTAGGGGGCAGCGGTAGGTCCCCTAGCAGCTGAGCCGCATAGAGTAAGCTTGGCATTTGCTCCTGGCCTTCGCTCTCCTGGCGCTTCGCCTATCAGTGCACCTCCCAGCCATTAAAGGCAGGAGGGGAGGGACAGACCAGGCAGGTCGACCAATCGTAGCAGCTGGTGCAAGCATATTGTTGTGTGGTTACCCTGGAGACAGCAGCGGCCATCTTTTTGTTTTCCGCTCAGTGATCCTTGTGGCTGGCAATGGGGGCACGTTTTCTCATGTCCTCTTATATCTTCTTGTTGGTCTTCTTGCTTCTCATCTTCCTCCTTTGCGTTCTATCTTTAATTCTGCTATTCAAACTCTTTGCAATAGCCCTCCTCTCCCTCTATTTCGCCCTTTTTTCACTCTCTACACAAGCCATCTTTTGAACTTCATCTATAGTTCAGTTACCTTTATGTCAACGTTAAATGTCTCAATGGTCTGGCCCTCCCTATCTTTGTTCTCTAGTTTCTTTGTATGTGCCCACTTTGTCCACTTTTATGGGTCTCAATTTCTTTTAGCTGTTCCCAAATCCTCCTGTGCACAAGCCCACTTTCATGCTTTCTGTGTTCTTGTCCCCAAACTTTGGAACGCTTTGCCTCAACACTTCAGATCCATCTCCTCTTACTCTATTTTTCGCTCTCATCTTAAAATCTATTTACTTTCCACTATGTAGTAACTGCTCTTCTTTTGGTTTGTTTGGTTTGTTTCACTAATTCTTGTACCGCTCTTCGTATGTGCGTCTCTTTGGAAAAAGCACCTTTATGAATAAATAAAATATAAATACAAGAGCTTTACATTGCATGCAAATAGTAATTAGAAATTATGTGACTATTCAACTAGGTGCATAAATGACAAGGTTATAACATTATAAAAACCATGCAATGCAGTGTTTTCAGGTGCATGGAAAACTGCTATGTTCGTGACTGTGACAGCTGAACATGGGACTCAGGTGCATTCTATGGCTTACTGCGCAAAAGAGGGCGGGCAACAGGTATTATAAAATAGTATATCAACTCCTGAGGGCACTGTCTACAGTTGATGGCTCTTGTGTTTTAACACATGCACAGTGAATAACATGCAGTGACATGCAAGCTAACATGCAAGCTACGTATGCACCCTCAACTGCTGTGATGCAGTCCAACCAAAGGCGCCAGAACTGGGTCCATTTGGACCCTTTGGATGATGAAAGTAATGGCCCTTGACTAGTGGCCATGACAAACATCTATCAATTTTTTACTTTTGGCTCCATTGGAAGCAAGACGATGCAGAGCAACATAGGTTCGATCCCCGGGTCCACGCTGAGAAACCTCTGGGTATTAAGCGTGTTATATATAACAATGTATAATAATAATCATGAGGAGGGACACCCAGACAGCAGGGTTTTTAGCTATAGTAGATTGAGTGACCATGTTCTAATGAAGACTTGCGCTGCCTATCTCGATTGGGGAATTTCCATCATGAAGCATCAAGCACAAAAAGGTATTTGTTAGAGCAAGATCGTTATTATGTATGTTATTTACCCTAACATAAAGTGTATTTGCAGCATCCACTCGCATGTGAGTGTGCACACACTCAAACTGAGCCACATTGGGGTGTTTTAAGTGCTTAATGAGAAAATTGGACTCTGGGACTACTACGATTTCTGGACATATTGCTAACTGGTTTTACAGTGATAACTACGAATTTTGGAATGTGGCCTTATTGTGCTAACTGGGTATAATCGAATCTGACACCGCTGTTGCAGGGTTCGACATTCAGGAGAGCTGGGATTTATTTAGCTCATGCCTGTAGCTAAGAAGAGCTTGGCTAGCTGGACACCAACAGCTACTAGGTGCTACTTTTGGCTCCCCAGGCCAACTTATGCTCAACAAACGCACATATGTTAATTTAACTTTGTGCATTTGGAATAGTCAATTAATAAACATTAGGACTCATCTACACAACATTTAAAGCTAAACGACAAAATAATAGGTTTGCATCTTATGCGGAAGTCAGATTTGTGGAACGCTATGCACTATAGCTCCTGGTTCTCCAGTGGTATCTCCTAGTCACTGGTTAATGTTGGATACACAGGAGCTGCTTTTCGTTCATGCTTATCTATCTTAATTTCGATCCCTGTATTGTCAATGAGTAGAATAGTATCTGGCCTTAATGAGATGAGTGGGCAAAACTCTTGGTGGCATTTATATCCTAATTGGGTATAATGAAAGATGGTTGTTGCTCACTGGGGATAGCTGATCCTGCTATGGCTCTGCTAACTACACAAATGCTTGAACATGATTTCAGTATCTGGGAACTTGACGGCAATGGTTCCAATACCTGGTTTTGATTTCAACACTTGGCAAACGCGTGAATACTTGTGATTTTCATAGTAAAATCTTGAAATGGTGTGCACAACTGTCCCTTATATGGCATTACCTGGTATGTCAGAGCAGAACCTGGCATATGAATACCAGTGCATATTATGTCACTATCTGACTGATTATGGTACTCTCTGAACACATGATGGCAATAGCTGGCGAATGGTGTGAGTACCTGTGTATAAGAAACCAATGCATAAAGATAAATCAGACAAAATGTATGGCTTGTTGTCAATGTTATATTAGTACAAGGCATGGTGAACTGGTGGAAATGTTACTTGATCCTTTCCAAATCGATTCAACTGGGTTCAGTTTCTCAAATGTGGGGTGTTGTGCATCTGTGATGAAGAAAGTTTCTGTGGTGATTTGTGTTCCACCGTTTGTAGTGTGCTGCACTCCCTCTCCATGTAAGTTCGTCTGTAGAACGTTGCATGCAAACTCAACTCTTTGCCACCCTCGTCATCTTTCATCCCCATGCTGCACTTCACCAAATGGTGACTGGAGTGAGAGAGAAATGGACAACAACTTCTTCTCTCCTATATCTGTAATTAATTGCTTTCAAATAAGGGTAAATAGTTTAATGAGTAAAAAGTGCGTCCGTCTTTGCTAATGAGCCGTTGGGACCTTAATTAGATTGTAAAGCTCAATGATGTATATATTACAGGTTGGGGAACATTTGTTAAAAGTGTAGCTCAGGTGGGCCCTGTACAACTGGTTGAGTGGTCTTCACTAGGCAAGGTATCTATAGGCAACACCATTAGGTAATGCTAGGTTATACCAGTCATTTCATGCCTTGCTGTCCCATGTCTGTCTTGCTAGCCTGCTATCTATTCTACTTTCTACATGTTACTATACTGCTCCCGGGTGCCCCACTCTGATTCAGAAAAACAAAAGAGGTGATGGCTGGGAGGTTTAGAATTATTCTTAAACTCTGGCATTGCTCTGGGCAGCCTTACAGACCATTGTTCTACGCCTACCTAGCCATTACAAAAGGGGGAGACCATATGCAAATCAGGATTGGGCCCACCCACAAAAGGGCAGCCCAGCCCGAACTGCTAGGTCACATCCCTTCTGCACTTCTGGGCATACCCGTCCTGCTCAGGGTGACTAAGCAAAACAAAAGAGGTGATGACTGGAAGGTTCTCCTAGGTGTGCCACTCACCGTGCTCCTTTTACTCCTGTGTGTCCCACTGTCATTTTGTCGCACTGTCATTTTTGTCCTCGGTTTCAGACTGTGGGTGTGCCCTGAACTGAGTTTAATTGTAGGTGCTATACTGTAATTTTGCACCTCTGCGTTTTGCTTCTAGATGTGCCTATGGTGATTTCCCCCTAGGGCGATTTCATTCCACTGTTGACCTGGTACTCACTGCTGCCTGCTCCTGTATGTCTTCCCCCAATGTAAGTTAAGGCCAAGCATGGCACACTGTACACTGCTAGGAACATCAGCCCATTCCAGTGTGTCTTAGGTGTTCTCCTCACAATTACCTTATCCGCGGCACACCACTACCAGGACGTCAACACGGCCACACCATTTGGATGCTCCTGAGGCTCATCGAGCTCGAGGTCTCCATTAACTGCTCCCTGCACTAACACTGTCAAGTTCTATATTAAAACACAAAATTCACATACCAACCTGGCCACTCTCACATGGCAATTGAAAAACCCTCCCAAAAGACATCAAAAACAGAAAGTTCAATCTTTACAACTAATTTACCTATCAAAGTAGCACCAGGAGCTCACAAGGCTTCCCTCTGGACACAAATGCTTGAATGCTCTCAACACAGAACTGTCGGAAGCCTATGGACCACTCTCAAAAGAGACCACCCAGGAAACGCTGCCCACAGAATCCTGCCAACAGAGAAGAGGCTGTAGGATGGGCATGTAGGCCAGGAAGAAGGACGAGCAGGGTGGCAGCATCACAGGGGTGTGGGATGGGCCAGGTTGGTTAGGGTAATTGGTGCGGTGTGTGTGCAGTGGAGGATGGTGTGCTTAGGAGTCATTAATGCCGACCCAACTCGCTGGAAGGGGTGGGCGGGCTGGGACATGAAGCGCCAAAAGGAGAGTGACTAGGGAAGGGCAGATACTTCTTGCAAGGTTGTGACTGGTGTGGAAGATTTCGTGGGGGGAAAGGGAGCACCAAGAAACTCCCAAGTGAAAGAGAAAAAAGGTGTCTTTGGTGCCGGTTTGAGGCTTTACCGGTGTGGTTAAAAGAGGCATCCTTTATTAAGAGCTGCCTCAAATGGGTGAACTTAAGACATAGAACCCAATGAACACCAAGAAACAGACCTGCATGCAGATCTCAGGGTACATCGGTCAGCAAGCATCAACACAAGAGCAAAGCTAACTTGCACTTCTCTCTCCCCACTAACATAACCCAACCCCTCTCTATCAGATCTGCCAGGGTGGCTGGAAACCATGCAAATGGCAGGGGGTAGGTGAAATCCAAGTGAAATAACATAACAAGGGCTACAATGAATATTAATTTTGTGTGTGAGCTCTGCTGCGGCGTTCAATATACTGGAGTTTGCAAAAGAGGTCCCTATAATTGGATCTCAATGAAAAAAGACGAGTGATCATATTTGGACTGGAATATTTACTCATGCCTCTTTGCAAGTGCAAACTGTTATTTGTTACTGCACACTGGTGCAGTACCCAAGGAGGTGGCGCTCTAACGGGTTCCTAAGAGACAAACAGCTGTGATGGGAACTTGTAAAGGAAAAGATGGCAAGCTGCTCCACCTGCAAGTGTGGGGACTGTGTGGAAGCAATATGTGTGCAGCAAGAAAAAGGCAGGAGACGTGTTGCACCACACAGAATATTCTTGGGTTCTTTGGGCTAGTTAGGGGGCCCTGTGGATGCTGTACATGAATGAATAAGATACAAAGCAATGTGATGTACAAATAATAGAAAATGTAATAAAACCATTAACACAAAAGAAGGTGTAATAGCAAATGAGATACTAAGGCTTGTAAAGTGGTTAAAAACCTCGTTAGAGGATATTTTTACTTTTGTATTTTGCAACTGGGTGGCACATAATCCACCCACCTCACTGCCCCAGATAAGATTTTGAGGAGGGAGTATTGTACTCCCTATTTTTATACTTTGAGAGTAAATGCTATTTCAAGGGTGTAAAATGAGATTTCTCCTTTGCAAGACATTAAAACGCATGTCCAGTAGGCGGGTCCAAAAAGTTACAAATGCATGGAAATCATTTTCTTTCATCAGCAGTCCAAATAATGACAGAAAAACAGGTTTCCCTCTCAATTAACAGATAAAGCACAAGCACTGTCTCACAAATGGAACAGAGGAGCACTAACACTCTGAGCTACCCTTGCTTACAAAGAAAAGGTACATCAGCAGCGTAAGGTTTTTAACGCGTCTCTCACACAGAACAGGTCCGTTCGAGTAGGAGCAGTGAAGGCTTCACTCACAGAAAGAGAAAAAGGCAAATTATGGCAGCAGCAATGCAAGCTTTCCTCGTGTAGAACAGGTGGAGTGGATTAGTGCAAGGAAAAGCAAAGTTAGATGATTCCTATACATGGAACCGATAAGGATAGGGCCTCCACTGTGTGGGCTTCCGCTGTATACAGGTACAGCAAAGGCTGCAGGAGTGCACAAACCTGCTGGAACAGAAACTGGATGCCACAGACCTCAGTAGATCATGCTTTCCTCACAATGAACAGAAATGCTGTGGTTTCCACACTACTCATTGAACTGAAACGTGGTCAGTCACATCAGTAGAGGTTCCCCCACAACGAACAGGAACATGAAGGGCCTCAGCAATGTAAGCTACACTCCCACGGAACAGCATGGTCCTTAGCTGTCCAAATTCCCCATCATAAAGAACATGCTAAGCCTGGGCCTCAGTGATCCAAGCTCCCCTCGCATAGAAAAGGTACAGAATAACCAGAGCACTGGGAGCAGCCTTCACATAGACCATACAGCTACATTAAATGTGTCCAAAGGAATACAAACACTCTAAAAGGTTCACATTGATACACACTGCATGAACACGATATAAAACACCCCTCAAAGCCGGGGTTAAAAATTCAAGATGCAATATGCTAGCCAGGCATAAATGTTCACTTGCCCCATCAATTCTCTACATACAACAGCACACCATTTTCAGATTCAGAACCAGCAGAAGCATGTCTTCCATACGGTTCCATAGTAAAACAGCCCCCAGATACAGTACCATACAATGGAAACATTATATAATGTGGTCTGGGTGATGATTACAGCAATTACTGTATCCCAGCAAAGCCCTACCACTCTTATTACCTTAAGCACACCCATTTTAATCACCCAATATATTCGTTTTTCAATCACTGCTATATGGCAAAGATGTCTCCCCATTGACTGTTGACTCTCAAATCTAGGCGGACCCTCCAGCTTCCCAACTGTCTCAAATCAAGCTGCTTGTTCATTGCCTGCCGTGTTTCAAATCTAGTTGTCACTGCATTTACTGTTGAGTCACAAATGTAGGCGTTTTTCCATTTACCCAGGTACCCAAAATATGACTGTTTTATCACTGACTGCTGTGTTTCAAATCTAGGTGTCACTGCATTTACTTCTGAGTCCCAAATTTAGGCGTTTCATCATTTATAAAGCTACCCCACATTTGAGCGTTTTATCACTGACTGCTCTTTTTCAAGTCTAGGTGTCACTGCATTTACTGTTGAGTCCCAAATGTAGGCGTTCGCCCATGAGAAGGACTGGGGAGTAAGCCTGGGGAGGGCACAAGGACAACAGTCAATCAAAACAGTGAGGATAGGATAGTGTACCATCACTGACAAAACCTACTAAAAAAACTCACCTTTCTGCATACACCTCTCAAACTACAAACTAAAAACAACCATAGCTCTACAGCTCAGCAAACCGCATGCACTTCACTACACCACAAAACAAACCACACATAGCCTCTTACAACAGTACATGACAACTACCAACCAAAAATCACATCTACCCTCAGCAAACTGTGTAAACCGCACTGAAGCTGACAACAGCACATCACAGCTCCCTTGCTCTTTTCTCCCGCTCAGTCCTACTACCTTACACCCCCCTTGCCCTCTTGCTTTACAGATCCGCCAGAGTGCCAAGGGATTACGCAGTGCACGGTATAAGAACCTTTAACATAACATAATGACAAAACAGTGCCAGTTAGCATTGTGCACAAATACAGTGCTGAAAAACAGTGTCATGGTTGTAGCTTAACGGAAACACCCTTATGTATTCATTCATTTATTTAGCATTTGTTAGGCACCTATAAACGAAATGTTGTTTCCAAGCGCCACAAGGCAAGTGGGAGGGAACAAGGGGAGTAAATACAATGGCAAAAAGAACAGTACCTATAAAACTGAGGTCCTACTAGGCCTTGTGACATTCAGATGTACAAGTGCAGTGAAGAGAAGTGCAGGAGATAAGGGGGGGGGGCAAGGTATGGCCAATTGCTGGTCTGCCCGGGAGGGAAGTGCCAAGGGGTTCCAGGGGAGGATGCCATTGGCTAAATCCTGGGCAGAGGGAACCCAAGGGTGGGATGCACAGCCGCCAGACAGGTTGTCCACAAGGGCAGTAGTGAGGTGGGGGAATGGGGGGTAGTGGTGTCGACTGGGCAGAGGGACTGCTAACCTGTGGGATTCATGAAGGACTAGGCCACCAGTCTCAGTGGCAGTGGGGTGATTGACAGGGAAGGGAAAGAGGGAAGGAGGTAGAGAAAAGCAGATTTTTGAGATGTTTCCAGAACTTAAGGCGGTCCGGCTCAAGTCTGAGAGGGGCAGGGAGGCTGCTCCAGAGAGAAGCACCAGCCGAGGAGAGAGACCTGCCCCCCACTCTCTGATTGGAGAAGCATTTGGCAATCAGAGAGTTTGAGTTAGAGGAGTAAAGGGCTCTAGCAGTGAGGTATTTAGGGAGAGAACGTTGGAGATAGCGTGGACACAGGCCCCAGAAAGCCATGTGGATGATGCAGAGGGTCTTAAATTTGATCCTCGTAGCCAGTGGAGAGATTTTAGGGCTGGAGAGATACGATCCCTAGGCCTGAGGCCAAGGATAAGTCTTGCAGCCCTATTCTGCATTAGCTGAAGGGGGTGTAGGGAGGAAAGGGAGAGATTGAGGAAGAGGCTGTTGCAGTAGTCCAGCCTAGAGAGGACCAGAGCTCTGGAGACATTGAGCTTCTGGGGAAAGATGAGGAAAGGGAGAATGCCTCTAAGGAGGTGAAGCTGGAAGTGGGCCTTCTTGGCAAGGTCCAAGATGTGAGGGGTAAAGGAAAGAGAGGAGTCGAAGATGACCCCAAGGTTTTTGGCCTCAGAGGACGGTGAGGGTAGAGGGCCCAAGGAGGGTGGCCAGAGGGTAGGAGGGAAACAAGGCACAGGTGTCCCAATAAGAAGGATCTCTATCTTACTACTATAAAGACAGAAATCATTAGTCGCACACCATGGGCCTCATTACACGGTAGGCGCTAAGGGATTACCGGTACTGGTAAGGTCACCGGTGCCGGTAATCCCTTAGCGCCCTACTACGAGGTCCCTCAGCGGATCCCGTCCTTAATGCCTGGTCTGACCAGGTGTTACGGACGGGACCTGCTAAGGGACTTCAGAGCTAATAACAGTACCGCAAATTGCGGTACCGTTATTAGCTCCTTCCCCATTGAGCCCTGTGGGGGCTCGAATGGGAATGGGGAATGGTATTTGGCATGGGGACTTACCGGATCCTCCAGGGGCGGAATGACCCGGGAAGTCCCCATACCGCCTAAGTCCTCCTACCATGTAATGAGGACCCATGCCTGGATAGCAGGCAGGCAATTGGGATGAGAGGAGAAAGAGGAGGTAGTAGAGGGTAGTTTGAAGGAAAGCTGTGTATCATTAGCATAACACTGGAAGTGAGGAGAGAAGGAGACTAGGTGAGCAAGAGGGGTGAGATAGATGTTGAAAAGCCACAGCGTTAGGATAGAGCCCTGGGGGCACCGCAGGTAGAGGGTGAGGTGGTGTAGAAGAAAGGACCCAGTTCCAACTGGGAAGGGAGGGTAGTGAGGAAAGAAGTCAGCCAATCCAGTGCCCGGTCTGTGATGCTGAGGGTATCACAGAGCCGTTTTAAGAGGAGAGAATGGTTGACTGTGTCAAAGTCAGAGGAGAGATCAAGGAGAATGAGAACAGCATGAGAGTTAGCGTTAACAAGTAGGGTACCAGGAAATCAATGCCCAGGAAGAACGCCAGTAAAACAAATCAATATAGATAGTTTCAGATTAACATTGTCTTTTGACACTGTGAGAAGGTCCACGTTTCCAGGTCAGTTGGTAAAATAAGGCAATGCTAGCCAGTGGCCCATAGTGGCACCAGCAGAGGCAAAAGGGGGCGCATGATGGTCACCCTCAACACATCAAATCTAGGGAATAAATAAAGACAAGATAACATATGATCCCTCCAGACTCCCTTATCAAAGACAAAGAGTGGTGTAACAAAATCCAAGAAGCTATGCTCAACAAATTGAACACCTTGCAAGAAAAAATCATCAGCCACCAGAAGGCATTAAAACAACAACTATCCAACCTACACCTGAACACTCCAACTGAAATCCCAGCATTCTCATTCCAAGAAATGAAAGAACAGGACGTCCTAGCTATACTCAACTCTATCAAGCCGTCAAACTGTAAGGGTGACTCTTGTCCAGCTCAGCTCATCAAGGACAGCACTCCCGCCCTAGACCATTCTTCACAGCGTTCATCAACGCTTCCTTCAAGTCCAACCAAGTTCCCACATGCCTCAAAGAAGCTTGGGTGCGTCCATTGCTGAAAAAACCCACTCTGGATCCTAAAACCCCAGGAAACTACAGGCCCATTACCTCAGTACCCTTCCTAATGAAGATTCTGGATAAAGCAGCATACCTACAAGTCCAGAAATACCTAGGGACTCATCACCTACTAGGTCTTCGCCAGTCGGGCTTTTGGCCTAACCATGGAACAGAGACCACCCTAATGGACCTTAAAAACCAAATAGATGACCTCGGGGATGTAGGCAAACCTGCCCTCCTGCTACTCTTTGACTTAACTACGGCTTTCGACCTGGTCGACCATGACACATTATGCCACCACCTCTCTACGGCAGGCAACTTCTCACCCAATGCCACTGTTTGGATCTCCTGCTTGCTCAGCAGTAGAGCAATGAAGGTCTTCTCAGACCAAGCCTGCACTCAACCCGACCTAATTAAATGTAGAGTTCCACAAGGACCCTGTATCTCGCCCACTCTGTAGAACCTATTCACAAGGTCACTATTCAACTATCTGGACTCCATGGTCATCACATACACCAACTATGCTGATGATAATGAGGTCCTAATCCCTCTCTCGGGATACTACGAGGGTGACCAGAAAACCCTCAACACCATTTACGCCACCATCCAGACCTGGATGGCTGAAAACTGGCTTTGTCTCAACAGTGAAAAGACAGAACTCCTACTCATCGGATTACCGGAAACAATCAGAAAACTGGGGGAAATATATGACTCCTTCCTCATCGACAACACTCTCATCCCTGTATCCCAGTCAGTCAAAACTCTGGGGGTATACCTAGATTCCAACGTCACCATGGTTAGACAGGTTAACGCTATATCATCAGCAGCCACCTAGCACTCAAAACTCATCACGGCAGCCAGGCCATTCTTAACGCAACAAAACTGCCTCACCATCTCTAGAGCAATTATTGGCTCTAGCCTCGACTACTGTAACGCACTCCTGCTAGGCACCTCAGCAAGGAACATTACTAATCTCCAGACGGTGAAAAACAAGGCCCTCAGAGAAGCCACAGGCATCTCCAGGAGAGACCATATCCTATCTACTAGGAATCAGGGCACTGGCTACCCATCAAGGAACGTTTCCACTTTAAGTCCCTGGCACTAACCCACAAATGTCTCCATGAGACATCACCCTGCTACATTTCACGAATATTCTCCATACCTCCCTCGAACAGACCTACTAGATCAACTTACACTAACCGCCTAATCATTCCCAAAAGCATAAGGGTCCGTGCAGGTGGCTCAAGCATCCCAGTCATTGCTGCGACCAACTGGAACCTGCTTCCCCCCACACTCAGAAGCATTGAGTCTCACGCAGCCTTTAGGAAAGCAATTAAAACAATGCTGTTTAGTTTAACTGTATCGTACCATTCCATTACCAGCACCTCATCTGCGCTGTTTCTGTCTAATACTCCTCTGTTCATTGTAAGAATACAAGTATCTCATGTATGTTTCCATGTCTGCACTTCTACCTGTAAGGCACATGCTACCTGTAACCCTTGTATTGCCTCTCAGGTCATGTTACTAAGACACCTTCTTAAAACAGCGCCTCAATGCCTTTTAAACTGTAAGCACTTTACAAATACAAAATAAAATATGTCCCAGAGTGAGCGAACGGAGAAAAGATAGTGTGTCCAAAGAACTTGTGCATTGTCCAGTCTCCTTTGAACCTGAGGAAGATGTCATTGAAATATTGTGTTGCTATACTATCAGGGCTATATCATCAGAAACATCTCCTCAGAGTATAGAGCAAATGGCACAAAATTATAACAGAAAGAAGGAATCAGAGTACTATAAAAGCTTGACAATTTTGCATGTTTTACTTTTCCACAATACTTGTACGCCCTTACCTGAGAAGGTGTTATGCTGCGCTTACTGAATGATGGGTCTGGTGCAAGGCCACAGCTCCTGTAGCCCCTCTAGTCTGTAACGTGCCCGCTCTTCAGGCATCACACCAGAGCACAGTGCTGACGCTCATAGTGCATTGGTTCCTCTGGCCAATTCTGTTCTTCAGTGTGCGCAGCAGCAGAGAGACAACCGAGGGGCTGAGCGACCAAAGGCACTGTGGATCCGCGACCGGTCCCACTCTACACCAGACCCGCTGCCTCGTAAAAATTAAGTGTACAGCCTACGGCCAGCTACACTAAAACATGGGGTCTACTGGAAAGAGCCTGTGTTCAACTAGTGCCTGAGATTTAGCCCCCCAGAGCAATAGAAAGGATTTGGCTAAAGCCACCTTCAATACACGTCAATAGCCCCCCAGTTCATCCTAATGCTGACTCTTTATTATGAAAATAGCTATTAACAACCCTAGAAAAGGGATTTCACAGAATAGGGTTGAAAGATGGTGTAATAAAAACACACCTGTATACAGTTCTCAACCTTTTGCGTACATAAACTGGGCGGGGGAAATCAGTTGATGTTGTTTTTGAATGACCCGATTACAATGCGGATGACACTGGCGAAAAGCATGTAAAAAAAACGAATTCAAGAGCCTCAGAGAGTTCTGAACCCTCATTGCCTGGAAGGTCAGTTGGTCACGTTTTCAGTCCAAACCCTAACTTCTTTTGACCTCTGCAGGAATGACCGAATAACAACAACCCCGCCACCATGCCAATTGTATTGGAGGCTCGCGCTTTTTCAGCCCAAAATGGTATTTTAGAACAATTTTTAAGTTTCCCAGTGCTACTCAAAGAAAAAAGTCAGACCCGTTTCCTCAGGTGGCAGAATCGAATACATCCTTAAGTGTTTCCACATGTTGAACGTCATGGACCCCCCCCTGAACCGCCACAAATCCTCCACCACAACATGTTTGACTCGACACTATGTCTCTATTAAGGCCATCTTGGGTGCTAAGTCTTCCATATGGGTGTCGAAAAGGGCCAGGCCCACTTGTCTGCCCTTCTACATGCCCCATTACCTTCGAAGTACGACGTTCGGTTGCAAATGGCGGGAAGGAGGTGCTGCCCGTTTTATGCGCATGCGCTCTTTGTCTCAGGGGGACCCTGAGGAAGCGGGTGCGAGGTTCCGAGTTGCGCGCGTGCGGGACTGCGAAGTCCCCCTGCCCCCCTCTGCACAATGCTGCCTCGCGCTGCGTAGCGGCGGTTGGCGCCAGGCTCGCCACTTCCGGGAAGCTGCCCGAGGCGTGAAGGCGGGAAGCGCGCGCTTGGAAAGTGAACTGGGCATGCGCAGGAGACTGAGCAGGTGGCTCTGAGGTGAGACGTGAGGCTGGAGGGGCGTTCTTTTGGGGGGAGTGTGCCGTGCAACGGTTCGTGTTGCGAGAGGGGGCAAGGAGGGCAAGTGGGCAATGCAAGGGCCTCCAGGGCCTGTGCCCAGAGCAGAGTCCAGAGGGTGAATGATTGCTCAAGATTGTTGGCTGGTCTGAGGGAATGGTGCTGTGTAGCAAGGTACAACAGTGAATATTCAGAGGCTGTGCAACCGGGCAAGCATGCAGAAGGTGGTAAAGCAGCCAACCCACTGGCATACATGCGAACATTCAGATGCCCCCTGGGAAGGAGATTTCCACAGGGAAATAGGGAGACGCATATTTTCCCATACGAATGCATTGGGGCTACAGTTATTTTAGGCGGGAGACTGTGAAAAATAACAATATTTTTCACCTAAATATCAAGAGTCTCCCGCCTAAATCGGGAGGGTTGGCATGTATGCACTGCCCACATTTCACACCTAATAACTACAGACATAGCTCTCAACCATTTGTGTTTCAAAGGTGGGTTAAATCACCAGATTTTGTTTTTGGCTGGTGAGACGCCCATTGAAATGAATGGGCGTACAGGAGGCTTGGCGGCTGAGTCAGCCCTTTACAAGGTGGGTGACACCCGCCAAAAGCGTGTGACTTGAGAGCTATAACTAGAGATGCGCTGAAACAGTCAGAATTCTCAAATTATAGTCTGCTAAATCCTTTTTGTGTGTGTGTGTGTGTATGCCTATGGTTTGTAGACACATTCTACAAGTACCAGACTGCAATATGACGTCATTCTAAAAAGTGAAGATTGCAAGAGGCCAAGGCGCGCACCTGTTGTCATGTTGTGACACAAGCATGTGCATGAGTGCTAAATTCAGATGTTATTGGAGTCCCCAGGCAGTTATGTGGATTAGTCTAAATGCTGGGGCTAGCAGAAGTTATAGCAGTCTTTAACTGAGATGGCATCACAGAAAGCAATGTCATCTGACCTTTCGTCATATGGCATCACAATGCCATTGCTGAAGGTATTAAACCACAATATGTTAAAAAGTAATATTAATGCAAACAACATACCATTAAAAAGATGCCCAATGCCCTTATAGGTTCCTATTCACTAACACATTCTCCCATGCATGTGTACCCTGTTTCCCACCCTTCCATTGCCCTTTTCGCAAAAATACATTCTATGTACTTGAGGCATTTCTCCTTCCTTGTTAATCATCGTCAGTTGTCTAGAAATGGGAGCTCATGGTGCAGAGCACACGTCACATAATAAGTGCAACAATGAATGGTAAGCCAAAAGGTCTTCATGTGAGGTGTGCATTGTGAACTGTTTTTCTATATACATTTTGGTATATATGTAGTTTTGCTTTTCCATTATAAGTCGGGTTTGCTGTTTTAAGGCATTTATTTTCTTCACATTTCAGCCTGTATTTATTAATGCTAGGGTTTTAGCCTGTATTTATCCATGTTTATTTTTTAATGATGTCAGAATATATCCACATTTCTTTTTTGCTATGTGTAAAAGTTCAATGCAACAAGTAGTTTTCCGCATTTTGACCACATCAAATGTTTGTTAGTGCTTGGATTCCAGTAATATGACATGTACAGGGATGAGCTCCTGCAGATTAATTATGGCCTTTTTCACATTTGATACAAATATAGGATTTGTTTTAAACAATATGCACGGGATAGGCATGGAGCTGGAATCCTGCAAATCAACACAAGCTACACTTAGAGTGTTACTACAAAGTGCAGCATTTTCGAAACCCTTAATATAACAAAGCAAAGACATAACTCTAACGTGATCATCACTTAGATGACAACAGTCCATCCACATAATCAGTGGCGGCTAGTGAATTGTTTAACTGGTGGGGTGTAAATATGTCTGTCTAATATGCAGGAGCGACCAAGCACAGTGAGGGAGCCCGAAACCATAAAAAAGGGGTCTTCGGGGCATTCTCCCACTGAGAACATTTTTAAAATAAGGCGTTAAAATGGGGAATTTCATAGCACTTTCAGAAAAAAATTGGGTAAAAAGCAAGATAGTTTGCAATCCATTTTGTATGGTATCAGATGGAAAATTCCAATAGATAAAAGTCGCCAATAGTGCTCAGCACCACTTTTCAACTAATTTTCATTATGCCTTTGCCCACACCATATGCCAGTGTATAAAACATTTTCATGGTGGCTGTGCCCATACATACATAATCTATAAATGAGGGACGTGGCACTTACCCCTAACCTCTCAGGGACCATATAACAGATAAACAATGCTTGTCATGGGCTGGAACATTTAGATATAGAACACAATGGCTTTCAAAGTATTTGGAATGAATTTCATTGAAAAAATCAATTATTAAGGAATACACAATTTGGTCCTATTATCAATAGGTATTTGTATACAAAAATGCTAAAAAAAAGTTTCAGAAACAGTGCAACAATTTGAATATTCAGTGCGATACACAGATCTCCTTTCATCATATTTATATCATCTTTTCATTCATACCATTATCATTCATGTCCATTTTGTGGTCCAATTGAAAGCTGACATGTCAAAGTACAGTAATCATACAAAATGGAGTTACTAGGGCTATTCCATCCTGTCTCTGCCCAGTCATCTGTAACACTATAAAGACAGAATTCATTATTTGATCATTTATTCCTGTGACTAAATCCCCACATTTAACTGGATGTCCATGTGTGTCTTACTCTCTCTCAAAAGGGGGTCAAACTGGCCCTTCGGTACGCTCTTGTGCCGCCTGATAAGGGAGTAGTATGATCCTTACCCTGTCAAATCAAATTCTGGTCTTGTGGTAAAATTTGTTCTAAACCGAAGAAACTGTCCAAATGGCAGGTTCTCCTTGAGAGATCGCTGGTGAAAGCTATTATACTCTAGGAGGGAATTTCTGTCTGTACTCTTCTGGTGCACCGTAGTCTCTAGCTTGTGTCCAACTCTGTTTATTTTCAAATCCAAAAAAGTGGCTTCTGTTTTACTTGCAGATTGTTCAGCCAATTCATGAAATTGGTTAATGTTAGATCATTGCCCTCAAAGAGCAACAAATGTCATCAATGTATCGCCGCCAACTCAAGATGTTCTTTGAATATGGGTTGGTTTCATGATAGATTTGGCTTTTTATGATTATATAATGTATTACTTGTCATTATATGTCCTGAGGAAAGCGGAGACTTAGCACAACCGCTGAAACCGGTCGACAGCACTGAGAGGCTCAGGAGTGATGACTTGAACCCCGAAGCCCAACTATATTTACAATTTGCGCTCGAGAAAGAAATACCATCTTTTATTAGAGACAGCATAAGAAATATAACAGCTGGCAATTATTTTGGTTTTTAATTTTCAAATTTGATCAGAAGCATCAGATTCTTTGTTATTAATAAAACACACAGTGGGGGCCATTACAAGGTTGGAGGTAGCCTTGGTGCTATTAGCGCCATGGCTACCCCCTTACCGCATACCGGGTTCCCTGAATGGGGAATTACTGGGCCATTCCAACCTTGGAGGACCCGGTATTTCCTCATTCAGTGAACCCATCCCCATTCCCATTCGAGCCCCATAGGGCTCAATGGGAATGGGGACCATGCTAACAACGGGCCCATTAATAAAGGGCCTGTTGTTAGCATGCTGGTCCTTTAGCGGCTCCCACTAAGGGCGCCTGGTAAAACCAGCCGCCCTTAGCGGGACCCGCTAAAGGACCTCGTAATGCGGCGGTAAGGGGTTAATGGCAACGGCACCTTTACCAGTACCGTTAACCCCTTATCGGCAGCCTTGGAATGAGGCCCACAGACTGGTGACGATGTGAATAAAGAGTACAAAATCGATCACCAGGACGTGCGCACTTCATTTTAGATTCAGGAAAGTAGCGAGAGAGGACTGGGCAAGGATCATACTACTCCCTTATCAGGCGGCACAACAGCGTACCGAAAGGCCAGTTTGACCCCCTTTTGAGGGAGAGTAAGACACACAGGGACATCATGTCAAAGTACAGGTCAGAGTTTAATTAACAGGCGTCCTGCTTAAACAGCATTATGATGGGAACAGCGGTAGGGTTGATGAAACCAGTGAATACTCTGTGTAATTCCGTTGAGTATTAGAGATCTTCTATAAAGCAAAACTTAAAACAGAACTGTGGATGATTGTCATTCTACTGAGTGGAATGTTATGTGTTAAACTCATGGGTGTTGCACTAATTGTTGTGTAAACAATTATGTCCCGGTGAAGGCCATCGCATGGAAAAGAGCAATTTGAGAATTTGCCCCAAAAAGGCCAGAGCACACTGTGTTGATGCTTCCTCATAACCTTTGAACTCAGAATATTCTGCAGTGAAAAAATGGAGCACATACATGATAGCAGTATAATTGGAATGAAAAGATGATATAATGATGATGAAAGGAGTCATGCTAATAAGATGTGTTTACTGTTCTTTGAATATTCCCAGGTTTGCAGAGTTTTTACAACGTTTAGATTTTTTTGTATACAAATAAATACTGTTTAAAGGGCCAAATTGTGTATTCCCTAATTATTGATTCTTTCAATTAAATAACTTGTATGTGTTCATTCCAAATACTTCGAAGGCCATTGTGTCTCTATCTAAATGGTTTAGCCTGTGACAAGAATTACATATTTGTGCCCATACATGTCCACACATGCTGCACCAATATATGTTAGTATTACCGTATATTATATTACCCAGCCAGTAATAAAAAAGTATGCCACAGAAATAAAGTATTGCAAAACACAAGAGGTGATGGCTGGACATTTTAGAATTAATCTTAGCCTCTGGCATTGCTCTGGGAAACCCTCCAGATCATCATTCTTTGTCTGGAAAGTCACTACAAAAGAATCAAAAAGACCATATGCATATATGGCTTGGTGGCACCTCAAAATAGGCAGTCCAGCCCGAGCTGTTTGGTTACAGCCCTTCTGCACAAGACCACAAGCATCGCCAAACATGTTTCAGTCTCATCAGTGACGAGTAACTTGGATCTCCTGTCCCAGCAGGCACGAGACCCATGTCTAGGCATACCCATCCCACTCATGGTGACTGTAGCAAAACACAAGAGGTGAGGTGATGGTTGGAAAGTTTAGAATTAATCTTAACCTCTGGTACTGCTCTGGGCAACCCTCCAGACCATCGTTCTTCACCTTACAAGCCATTACAAAAGGGGGAAGACCATATGCAAATCAGGTAAAAAACAAAAAAATCCACCCACTAGATGCGCTGTAATTGAAAATTATATTTGTATTTTCAAACAAAGAAAAATAAGCTCCAGTCTCTGAGCAAAAACAACTTAGTAACTAGATACTTGAAATTACACATAAGTTAGCACCTCCATAAATAGAAATCAAATTATGACAACTCAGCACATACTCTTAGTCACAGACCTGCATTTACTAATGAAAGCACTTGCTAATGTTTCGACCTCCAGGGCTTTGTCCAGGTAATAATTTATCAGTCCATCGATAAACACAAATACAGAAAACCAAAAACATAAAGCAAATTCACATACCGTTATAGACCATTATATTGGTACAGTTTCATCAAAAAAAATTGTTCTTTAGGTTTCCCTATCCTACATTTCCTTCACTAATACATAGATATATCATTCGCAATACAGTTGCACATTATATCCCTTTACAATCCGCAGGTATTTTGTGGATAATAAATCTAAAAAGAGAAGACAAACGTAACAAATAGTTTGGGTGAGAAAGAGAAGAAGAAGACGTTGAGGTATACACATGAAAATGTTTTGTAATTCGAAACTAATATTAATGTGCATCAAAACTATAATAGTTGATAGTAGTTGAATATCCATCTGGGGAACCAAGCCCACACTACCTTCCTGTACCACCCAAAAACAATAAAATACATAGTACATTTGCTTTACACTGAATCCCATTAAATATCTCGATGGACATATTGCCTTTCTACATTGACTACATGTCAATTGCCAAAACAAGTCCCTGTGCATCAGTATTACCTTACTACCAATTGCTCTTTGATTATCTTGTATTGGATCAAAAATGGGGATCCAAGCAACTCACTCAGTGCGAAACATTCTGGATAACTATGTGAATTGCTTAGCCTATAACACAAGGCATGTGCAGGGATCGAAATTAAGATTGGATAAGCATGTGTTAAAAGAAGCTCCTGTGTATCCAGCATTAACCAGTGACCAGGAGCTACCACAGCTGGACAAGGAGCTAGTGCATAGCGTTCTGCAAATCAAACTTCCACATTAAATGCTAACCTATTATATTGTCCTTTATTTATGACCCCTTAATGCTTTAAATGTTGAATAGATGTGTTTATTTAAAGATTGTCCCAACCCCACAGGTACATTCACATAGGTGTGTTTGTTCTGTATCAGTTGGCCTGGTTAGTCAAAAGTAGCTCCTGGTAGAGGTTGGTATAAAGCTATCCATGCTCTTCTAGGCTACAAACAGCAACTAAATAGCTCCCAGCTCCCCTCAATTCCAAACCCTGCATAACTCCATTAGAAAAGATACTACTAACATGAGAATTAAACAGTTATAACAACAGTCAAACATCTAAAATTTCCCAAATATTGCTGTTTGCAAACAATATTTAAATGGCCAACTGGTATAAGTAAAAATAAATATTTCCTCATTACGAGTTGGGCGGGAGCCCACAAATCTGGCGGAAATGGTATTAGCGCCGCCAATAGCGCTCCGCTGGATCACAAGTCGGCGCAAATACCGCCGGATCCAAAAAGACACTGGTGGTATTACCGCCGTGCAGTCACAGCAGGCACTTATAGCGCCGACCACACAAAGAGCAAATACAGCTGTATCACAAGTGCATTCTCAGCGGTATTAGCACCAAAAACCGCCGCTAATACAGCTGAGAATTACCGCCAGCTGGAGGTTGATGAACCCAGGTGCCAGGAATCAGGCCACAGGTGAACACAATGCACACCAGAGGGCTACATACGACCCACTCAGGCCCCAAACACTGTTTGAAACACCATGAGGCCATTATTTGATGCAAGTTGGGACAGGCAGCTGCTCAGACTGCTCCTGGCCCTTCTGATGCAGGACAACCTTAGGCACAGGAAGTACGGGGGGGTGGAATGAGGAGGAGGAGGGGGAGGGCAGCCCCAGCAAGGCGAGCATCCATCCCCATGGTCAGTCCATCACTCTGGGCTCTCAGTGACACCCAATTGGTAACTGAGTACTGCCTGGACCGGGAGACCATCACTGAGCTGTTGGCCATAATACATGAAGACATTGGGAGCATGATTAACATCTGCACAGCCGTGTCCCCACTGGTGAAGCTGGTGGCAGTCCTGCAGTTCCTTGGGACGGGCCCTTTCCAGCACTCCTTGACCATGATGCATGGCATGGCATAATCAACATTCAGCGCAGTCCTTGGCCAGGTGCTGGATGCCCTTCTACACCATGTCAACCAACTGCCCACCACCCAGGCCCAGATGAATGACATGAAGGCCCGCTTCTATGCCACTGCACGACTGCCCAATGTGATAGCAGCCATCAACTGCACCCATGTTACGTTCGTGTTGCCCCATGCCCATGAGGTTGTCTACAGGAACTACAAGCACTACCACTCCATGAAAATGCAGGTGACCTGTGGCCCTGACCTCATCATTACCCACTGCTGTGCCCTCTACCCAGGATCCACCCACAGCTCCATGGTCCTTCGCAACAGCACCCTGCCGGGATACACGGAGAGGCATAAAGGACAACAGACCTGGATAGTGGGTGAGTACATACCCCGCCACATATGCATGTTGAAGCACAATTTTAAAAATGGGGTGGGGACGGTAGCTGCAGGAAGCATTGCATGTCAAGAGTAGGCACTGGCAGCACCTGTTCATACCCTGCAAAATCGATGGTGGGCATCCAAAGGTGCATGCACACGTTTGACAATGGACACACACTGCTGCCATCATAATGACACAATGGACCACATGTACCACAATGCACCTTGAATGTGCCACTGCGCAGATCCGCACAGCATCACCCAGCAGCATGTTCACCCGTGCCACAGTTGTCTGCCCATTTGCAGTAAACCCGGGCACGCCACAGAACACCCACCACAAAATCATTGTGTGCATGTACAGGACACGTAATCAATGGAATTATATACAAATGAAGAATATTAAGGGTGGGCACCACTTGAAGTTTGTTCTGTAGTTTGTGTTGGCGTAATTATAGTTGTCGGTGCAAGCCTTGGCACAAGGTTACAAAGAACTATAGAGAAAGACCTAGATACAACTAGATAAAATTCTAGTTCAAGGTATGCTCTAGCCTTGCTCTCCAAAAAGAGCTGCTATTTCTTATCTTGTTTTTTCGTGCTTGTATTCCATATATTAGAATAGAGAAATTTTGATGGTGGCCATAACATGTTACTGTCGTTCAAGGCGAGAGCATACCTTGACTAGAATCATATACAAATGATGCACACCCATCACCCATACACATTGCATGGGCCGGATGCACACAACAATGCCCACAGCTAACAATTGCCGTATACATTGAGATTGCAGACCAATGCATGAGACAAATGACTGATGTCTGTATTACACCCCATGCAGGTGACACTGGATATCACCAACTAGCATGGCTGATGACCGCTGTGTGTGACCCATGTACACCACAGGAGACCGCCTACAACCATGCCCACAGCCGGACCCGCGTTTGCATACATTTGACATTTGGACTCCTGAAGGCAGGATTCAGGTGCCTGGATCGCACAGGAGGGGCACTGATGAATGCCCCTGACAAAGTAGAGAAAATAGTCTTGGTGTGTGCTATGCTCCATAATACTTGCCTAAGGAGGAATGTGCCTCTACCCCTGATGCTGACAGGCCACACCCACAGGAAGATGGAGATAACGACTATGTGGCAGGAGCCAGACCAGACACCCACAGGGATGAAGTGAGGGAAGGGAGATGGGTCCGACAAGCGCTAAGAGACAATTACTTTTAGTTTCTTGACCTGACCCAGTACACAACCTGCACAGTGTGAACAAAGAGCCCAAGAACACAATCATGAATGTCCTTGCATGTAATTTGTTCAACGCTTTTTATGTAAGTTTTAAAACTACATCCCCCCTCTCCACCACCACACTCCAGCACACAGTTCCGCCTGCCCCCACCCATCACCAACACCCCAGCACACAGTTCCCCCTCACCCCACCCAGCACCAACACCCCAGCACACAGTTCCCCCTCACCCCACCTACCACCAACACCCCAGCACACAGTCCCAACACCATAGCACACAGTGCCCCCACCCACCACCAACACCCCAGCAGACAGTCTCACATGCCCCCAACCAACGTCGTATTCATCATTTGGACACTCAGGCCATCAGTACGCATGCCATTCATGATGGATGTGCCCTATTCCCCCGACCCCCAGAATTCGGTGAGCGCAGCTGGCTCTGGGACCTCCGCCTAGGTGTGCCTTGCTGGGATCCCACCGTGTGGGTGGTGGATGTTGAGGCAATCAAGGATGCCATCTGCAGCTGCTGGCGATGGAGGGCATTACTCTCCCTCGTCTGCTCAGTGAAGGCAGAGAGCCTCTCGCACAGCTCCCGCATTCTCTGGCCAAACCCGTTCATAGAGGCTGTGCAGGCAGCCACACCAGTCCTTGTCCGTGCATTATCCCCAGCCATCCTCTTTGTGGCCCATCTGATGGCTTCACTAAGGGCCTGAACCTGCTGGTTGTGGTATGTGGCAAGGCTCTCCATGTGCCACTGCCATTGCTCCATGGTATCGAGGCACGCCATGACAGTGCCCAAGGCGTCTGGGGTGGGGAGGACAGACGTTGCCTGGCGTGGCTCACTACCGGGGACCCATATGAGCTTCTGTCAGTATCCTGCTGTGGGGTGTGAGCGCACGCCGCTGCCGTGCTGGGCCCTGTGGGTTTGTGCTGCGTTTAATTTCCACAACCGGGCTGTTTGGTGGCACGATGTCTGGCGCTGTCTGCGGCATGTCAGGGGTGCATCCTTTTGTGGATGCCACAGCTGGGGCTGCTCGACCCTCCCTCCTCCTGGGTGCCGGTGATCTGGGCTGTGTCCTCACTATCAGCCTGGACAGCCACGGTGGTTTCCACATTAGCCACAGGTGTGCCCCTGGCGGGCTGGCTTTGTGAGGTGGGTGTGCCGCTGCTGCGGCTGGGAGTGGTGGGCTGAGTCTTGTGCCTAGGCGTAATCTGACGATTTCTTTGCGGGGTGAGGGTGCATGGGAGGCCGCGTGTGTAAGTGTCCCCGCTGTGTCCTCGTCCCTTGATGCCTCAGGTGATGGCTGTGTGTCTGTAGGGAACATAGGGGATGGTGTTGGGACACATTCTGTCACATGTTTTGGCATGCTTGGCAGTGATTACAGGGTCAGGGGTGGAGCACAGGGCTGTTGGACTGATGCACGGGCCTGTCCTGCTTGCGTCTAGTAGCGGATTGGCAAGATAGGGCCACATGCTGGGGGAGAGGTCATTTGCGGATGTGATATTGCTGTGGTCGCATGGCAGGAGTACATTGGTGGCATAGCCGTTGCTTGTCTCGCATGCATCAGATCCCCATGGCCAAATGGACTGTTGCACATGGTGATTTGGGGGGGGTCTGGTACTTGTCACTGCCAGCTACCAATGGGGCACTGCTGTGCCCCCAACATGGCTGTGTGGTGTATGGGGCGTGGATGTGTCCCTTGGCTGCCCTCCCCATGGCTCTGGCTCACAGGGGTGGCCTAGGTGCACTGGCACATGGGTGCTGCCATAGGTGCCTGTGGTGGCTCCCATGCACTGCCCCAGTCACAATGCCCGGCTCATGGCTAGTTCCACTGGGGAATGCTGTGGTGGGCTGCTGGTGTTACATTTCTGTTGGGGGCTTCACTCACCTTCTGCCTCCTGGGTGTCAGCACCAGCCTCGGCTCCTCCTACTCCCTCTATCCCCTCCATGCCAATCACTGTGCTGCAGCGTTCCTCCCAGGGTGTCAGGTCAAGTTGTGGTGGTGATCCTCCCCATGTGGCCAGGCTGTCTGTTTGATGCTGAGACAGGAGTCCCCGGACCCGCAGGTCAGTGAACTTTGGTTTCCTGAGCCGATCGTGGCCTGCCTTACCCCCTGCTCTCTCCTGTGACACTTTTGATGGTCAGAATATGTGGATGGCTGCTAGGGGCTCCGATGTTAAATGGATTGTGATTTTCAAAATGGCTGCAGCAGTGTTTCCCGTTCTGGCAGTGCGCATTTCCCGCCGGCGCTATTAGGGTGCACTGATGGTGCCACCGGTGGTAGTGCTATTTGCCCTGGGTTTTCGGACGATGGCCTGCTTTCCGGCACTGCTACCATTGGATGCAAATAGCGTTACCGCCATGGCCATGAGCGCATCGGATTCTTTGTTATTAATAAAACACACAGTGGGGGCCATTACAAGGTCGGAGGCAGCCTTGGTGCTATTAGCGCCATAGCTACCCCCTTACCGCATACCGGGTTCCCTGAATGGGGAATTACTGGGCCATTCCAACCTTGGAGGACCCGGTATTTCCTCATTCAGTGAACCCATCCCCATTCCCATTCGAGCCCCATAGGGCTCTATGGGAGTGGGGACCATGCTAACAACGGGCCCATTAATAAAGGGCCTGTTGTTAGCATGCTGGTCCTTTAGCGGCTCCCACTAAGGGCGCCTGGTAAAACCAGCCGCCCTTAGCGGGACCCGCTAAAGGACCTCGTAATGCGGCGGTAAGGGGTTAATGGCAACGACACCTTTACCAGTACCGTTAACCCCTTATCGGCAGCCTTGGAATGAGGCCCACAGACTGGTGACGATGTGAATAAAGAGTACAAAATCGATCACCAGGACGTGCGCACTTCATTTTAGATTCAGGAAAGTAGTGAGAGAGGACTGGGCAAGGATCATACTACTCCCTTATCAGGCGGCACAACAGCGTACCGAAAGGCCAGTTTGACCCCCTTTTGAGGGAGAGTAAGACACACAGGGACATCATGTCAAAGTACAGGTCAGAGTTTAATTAACAGGCGTCCTGCTTAAACAGCATTATGATGGGAACAGCGGTAGGGTTGATGAAACCAGTGAATACTCTGTGTAATTCCGTTGAGTATTAGAGATCTTCTATAAAGCAAAACTTAAAACAGAACTGTGGATGATTGTCATTCTACTGAGTGGAATGTTATGTGTTACTCATGGGTGTTGCACTAATTGTTGTGTAAACAATTATGTCCCGGTGAAGGCCATCGCATGGAAAAGAGCAATTTGAGAATTGGCCCCAAAAAGGCCAGAGCACACTGTGTTGATGCTTCCTCATAACCTTTGAACTCAGAATATTCTGCAGTGAAAAAATGGAGCACATACATGATAGCAGTATAATTGGAATGAAAAGATGATATAATGATGATGAAAGGAGTCATGCTAATAAGATGTGTTTACTGTTCTTTGAATATTCCCAGGTTTGCAGAGTTTTTACAACTTTTAGATTTTTTTGTATACAAATAAATACTGTTTAAAGGGCCAAATTGTGTATTCCCTAATTATTGATTCTTTCAATTAAATAACTTGTATGTGTTCATTCCAAATACTTCGAAGGCCATTGTGTCTCTTTCTAAATGGTTTAGCCTGTGACAAGAATTACATATTTGTGCCCATACATGTCCACACATGCTGCACCAATATATGCTAGTATTACCGTATATGCACACCCAGCCAGTAATAAAAAAGTATGCCACAGAAATAAAGTATTGCAAAACACAAGAGGTGATGGCTGGACATTTTAGAATTAATCTTAGCCTCTGGCATTGCTCTGGGAAACCCTCCAGATCATCATTCTTTGTCTGGAAAGTCACTACAAAAGAATCAAAAAGACCATATGCATATATGGCTTGGTGACACCTCAAAAGAGGCAGTCCAGCTCGAGCTGTTTGGTTACAGCCCTTCTGCACAAGACCACAAGCATCGCCAAACATGTTTCAGCCTCATCAGTGACAAGTAACTTGGATCTCCTGTCCCAGCAGGCACGAGACCCATGTCTAGGCATACCCATCCCACTCAGGGTGACTGTAGCAAAACACAAGAGGTGAGGTGATGGTTGGAAAGTTTAGAATTAATCTTAACCTCTGGTACTGCTCTGGGCAACCCTCCAGACCATCATTCTTCACCTTACAAGCCATTACAAAAGGGGAAAGACCATAAGCAAATCAGGTAAAAAACAAAATAATCCACCCACTAGATGCGCTGTAATTGAAAATTATATTTGTATTTTCAAACAAAGAAAAATAAGCTCCAGTCTCTGAGCAAAAACAACTTAGTAACTAGATACTTGAAATTACACATAAGTTAGCACCTCCATAAATAGAAATCAAATTATGACAACTCAGCACATACTCTTAGTCACAGACCTGCATTTACTAATGAAAGCACTTGCTAATGTTTCGACCTCCAGGGCTTTGTCCAGGTAATAATTTATCAGTCCATCGATAAACACAAATACAGAAAACCAAAAACATAAAGCAAATTCACATACCGTTATAGACCATTATATTGGTACAGTTTCATCAAAAAAAATTGTTCTTTAGGTTTCCCTATCCTACATTTCCTTCACTAATACATAGATATATCATTCGCAATACAGTTGCACATTATATCCCTTTACAATCCGCAGGTATTTTGTGGATAATAAATCTAAAAAGAGAAGACAAACGTAACAAATAGTTTGGGTGAGAAAGAGAAGAAGAAGACGTTGAGGTATACACATGAAAATGTTTTGTAATTCGAAACTAATATTAATGTGCATCAAAACTATAATAGTTGATAGTAGTTGAATATCCATCTGGGGAACCAAGCCCACACTACCTTCCTGTACCACCCAAAAACAATAAAATACATAGTACATTTGCTTTACACTGAATCCCATTAAATATCTCGATGGACATATTGCCTTTCTACATTGACTACATGTCAATTGCCAAAACAAGTCCCTGTGCATCAGTCTTACCTAACTACCAATTGCTCTTTGATTATCTTGTATTGGATCAAAAATGGGGATCCAACCAACTCACTCAGTGCGCAACATTCTGGATAACTATGTGAATTGCTTAGCCTATAACACAAGGCATGTGCAGGGATCGAAATTAAGATTGGATAAGCATGAGTTAAAAGAAGCTCCTGTGTATCCAGCATTAACCAGTGACCAGGAGCTACCACAACTGGACAAGGAGCTAGTGCATAGCGTTCTGCAAATCAAACTTCCACATTAAATGCTAACCTATTATATTGTCCTTTATTTATGACCCCTTAATGCTTTAAATGTTGAATAGATGTGTTTATTTAAAGATTGTCCCAACCCCACAGGTACATTCGCATAGGTATGTTTGTTCTGTATCAGTTGGCCTGGTTAGTCAAAAGTAGCTCCTGGTAGAGGTTGGTATAAAGCTATCCATGCTCTTCTAGGCTACAAACAGCAACTAAATAGCTCCCAGCTCCCCTCAATTCCAAACCCTGCATAACTCCATTAGAAAAGATACTACTAACATGAGAATTAAACAGTTATAACAACAGTCAAACATCTAAAATTTCCCAAATATTGCTGTTTGCAAACAATATTTAAATGGCCAACTGGTATAAGTAAAAATAAATATTTCCTCATTACGAGTTGGGTGGGAGCCCACAAATCTGGCGGAAATGGTATTAGCGCCGCCAATAGCGCTCCGCTGGATCACAAGTCGGCGCAAATACCGCCGGATCCAAAAAGACACTGGTGGTATTACCGCCGTGCAGGCACTTATAGCGCCGACCACACAAAGAGCAAATACAGCCGTATCACAAGTGCATTCTCAGCGGTATTAGCACCAAAAACCGCCGCTAATACAGCTGAGAATTACCGCCAGCTGGAGGTTGATGAACCCAGGTGCCAGGAATCAGGCCACAGGTGAACACAATGCACACCAGAGGGCTACATACGACCCACCCAGGCCCCAAACACTGTTTGAAACACCATGATGCCATTATTTGATGCAAGTTGGGACAGGCAGCTGCTCAGACTGCTCCTGGCCCTTCTGATGCAGGACAACCTTAGGCACAGGAAGTACGGGGGGTGGAATGAGGAGGAGGAGGGGGAGGGCAGCCCCAGCAAGGCGAGCATCCATCCCCATGGTCAGTCCATCACTCTGGGCTCTCAGTGACACCCAATTGGTAACTGAGTACTGCCTGGACCGGGAGACCATCACTGAGCTGTTGGCCATAATACATGAAGACATTGGGAGCATGATTAACATCTGCACAGCCGTGTCCCCACTGGTGAAGCTGGTGGCAGTCCTGCAGTTCCTTGGGACGGGCCCTTTCCAGCACTCCTTGACCATGATGCATGGCATGGCACAATCAACATTCAGCGCAGTCCTTGGCCAGGTGCTGGATGCCCTTCTACACCATGTCAACCAACTGCCCACCACCCAGGCCCAGATGAATGACATGAAGGCCCGCTTCTATGCCACTGCACGACTGCCCAATGTGATAGCAGCCATCAACTGCACCCATGTTACGTTTGTGTTGCCCCATGCCCATGAGGTTGTCTACAGGAACTACAAGCACTACCACTCCATGAAAATGCAGGTGACCTGTGGCCCTGACCTCATCATTACCCACTGCTGTGCCCTCTACCCAGGATCCACCCACAGCTCCATGGTCCTTCGCAACAGCACCCTGCCGGGATACACGGAGAGGCATAAAGGACAACAGACCTGGATAGTGGGTGAGTACATACCCCGCCACATATGCATGTTGAAGCACAATTTTAAAAATGGGGTGGGGACGGTAGCTGCAGGAAGCATTGCATGTCAAGAGTAGGCACTGGCAGCACCCGTGCATACCCTGCAAAATCGATGGTGGGCATCCAAAGGTGCATGCACACGTTTGACAATGGACACACACTGCTGCCATCATAATGACACAATGGACCACATGTACCACAATGCACCTTGAATGTGCCACTGCGCAGATCCGCACAGCAGCACCCAGCAGCATGTTCACCCGTGCCACAGTTGTCTGCCCATTTGCAGTAAACCCGGGCACGCCACAGAACACCCACCACAAAATCATTGTGTGCATGTACAGGACACGTAATCAATGGAATTATATACAAATGAAGAATATTAAGGGTGGGCACCACTTGAAGTTTGTTCTGTAGTTTGTGTTGGCGTAATTATAGTTGTCGGTGCAAGCCTTGGCACAAGGTCACAAAGAACTATAGAGAAAGACCTAGATACAACTAGATAAAATTCTAGTTCATGGTATGCTCTAGCCTTGCTCTCCAAAAAGAGCTGCTATTTCTTATCTTGTTTTTTCGTGCTTGTATTCCATATATTAGAATAGAGACATTTTGATGGTGGCCATAACATGTTACTGTCGTTCAAGGCGAGAGCATACCTTGAACTAGAATCATATACAAATGATGCACACCCATCACCCATACACATTGCATGGGCCGGATGCACACAACAATGCCCACAGCTAACAATTGCCGTATACATTGAGATTGCAGACCAATGCATGAGACAAATGACTGATGTCTGTATTACACCCCATGCAGGTGACTCTGGATATCACCAACTGGCATGGCTGATGACCGCTGTGTGTGACCCATGTACACCACAGGAGACCGCCTACAACCATGCCCACAGCCGGACCCGCGTTTGCATACATTTGACATTTGGACTCCTGAAGGCAGGATTCAGGTGCCTGGATCGCACAGGAGGGGCACTGATGAATGCCCCTGACAAAGTAGAGAAAATAGTCTTGGTGTGTGCTATGCTCCATAATATTTGCCTAAGGAGGAATGTGCCTCTACCCCTGATGCTGACAGGCCACACCCACAGGAAGATGGAGATAACGACTATGTGGCAGGAGCCAGACCAGACACCCACAGGGATGAAGTGAGGGAAGGGAGATGGGTCCGACAAGCGCTAAGAGACAATTACTTTTAGTTTCTTGACCTGACCCAGTACACAACCTGCACAGTGTGAACAAAGAGCCCAAGAACACAATCATGAATGTCCTTGCATGTAATTTGTTCAACGCTTTTTATGTAAGTTTTAAAACTACATCCCCCTCTCCACCACCAACACCCCAGCACACAGTTCCCCCTCACCCCACCCACCACCAACACCCCAGCACACAGTTCCCCCTCACCCCACCTACCACCAATACCCCAGCACACAGTCCCACCACCAACACCATAGCACACAGTGCCCCCACCCACCACCAGCACCCCAGCAGACAGTCTCACATGCCCCCAACCAACGTCGTATTCATCATTTGGACACTCAGGCCATCAGTACGCATGCCATTCATGATGGATGTGCCCTATTCCCCCGACCCCCAGAATTCGGTGAGCGCAGCTGGCTCTGGGACCTCCGCCTAGGTGTGCCTTGCTGGGATCCCACCGTGGGGGTGGTGGATGTTGAGGCAATCAAGGATGCCAGCTGCAGCTGCTGGCGATGGAGGGCATTACTCTCCCTCGTCTGCTCAGTGAAGGCAGAGAGCCTCTCGCACAGCTCCCGCATTCTCTGGCCAACCCGTTCATAGAGGCTGTGCAGGCAGCCACACCAGTCCTTGTCCGTGCATTATCCCCAGCCATCCTCTTTGTGGCCCATCTGATGGCTTCACTAAGGGCCTGAACCTGCTGGTTGTGGTATGTGGCAAAGCTCTCCATGTGCCACTGCCATTGCTCCATGGTATCGAGGCACGCCATGACAGTGCCCAAGGCGTCTGGGGTGGGGAGGACAGACGTTGCCTGGCGTGGCCCACTACCGGGGACCCATATGAGCTTCTGTCAGTATCCTGCTGTGGGGTGTGAGCGCACGCCGCTGCCGTGCTGGGCCCTGTGGGTTTGTGCTGCGTTTAATTTCCACAACCGGGCTGTTTGGTGGCACGATGTCTGGCGCTGTCTGCGGCATGTCAGGGGTGCATCCTTTTGTGGATGCCACAGCTGGGGCTGCTCGACCCTCCCTCCTCCTGGGTGCCGGTGATCTGGGCTGTGTCCTCACTATCAGCCTGGACAGCCACGGTGGTTTCCACATTAGCCACAGGTTTGCCCCTGGCGGGCTGGCTTTGTGAGGTGGGTGTGCCGCTGCTGCGGCTGGGAGTGGTGGGCTGAGTCTTGTGCCTAGGCGTAATCTGACGATTTCTTTGCGGGGTGAGGGTGCATGGGAGGCCGCGTGTGTAAGTGTCCCCGCTGTGTCCTCGTCCCTTGATGCCTCGGGTGATGGCTGTGTGTCTGTAGGGAACATAGGGGATGGTGTTGGGACACATTCCGTCACATGTTTTGGCATGCTTGGCAGTGATTACAGGGTCAGGGGTGGAGCACAGGGCTGTTGGACTGATGCACGGGCCTGTCCTGCTTGCGTCTAGTAGCGGATTGGCAAGATAGGGCCACATGCTGGGGGAGAGGTCATTTGGGGATGTGATATTGCTGTGGTCGCATGGCAGGAGTACATTGGTGGCATAGCCGTTGCTTGTCTCGCATGCATCAGATCCCCATGGCCAAATGGACTGTTGCACATGGTGATTTGGGGGGGGTCTGGTACTTGTCACTGTCAGCTACCAATGGGGCACTGCTGTGCCCCCAACATGGCTGTGTGGTGTATGGGGCGTGGATGTGTCCCTTGGCTGCCCTCCCCACGGCTCTGGATCACACTGGTGGCCTATGTGCACTGGCACATGGGTGCTGCCATAGGTGCCTGTGGTGGCTCCCATGCACTGCCCCAGTCACAATGCCCGGCTCATGGCTAGTTCCACTGGGGAATGCTGTGGTGGGCTGCTGGTGTTACATTTCTGTTGGGGGCTTCACTCACCTTCTGCCTCCTGGGTGTCAGCACCAGCCTCGGCTCCTCCTACTCCCTCTATCCCCTCCATGCCAATCACTGTGCTGCAGCGTTCCTCCCAGGGTGTCAGGTCAAGTTGTGGTGGTGATCCTCCCCATGTGGCCAGGCTGTCTGTTTGATGCTGAGACAGGAGTCCCCGGACCCGCAGGTCAGTGAACTTTGGTTTCCTGAGCCGATCGTGGCCTGCCTTACCCCCTGCTCTCTCCTGTGACACTTTTGATGGTCAGAATATGTGGATGGCTGCTAGGGGCTCCGATGTTAAATGGATTGTGATTTTCAAAATGGCTGCAGCAGTGTTTTCCGTTCTGGCAGTGCGCATTTCCCGCCGGCGCTATTAGGGTGCACTGATGGTGCCACCGGTGGAAGTGCTATTTGCCCTGGGTTTTCGGACGATGGCCTGCTTTCCGGCACTGCTACCATTGGATGCAAATAGCTTTACCGCCATGGCCATGAGCGCGTGCCTGCGTCCTTGTGATACGGTGCTAGTTGCGCCCGGCTCCCGGCAGTAACCCTATTCCCGCTCTGCAGAAATAGCGCCCGCTTACCGCCCAACTCCTTATCAAGCCCATATACCTCTGTGATCATTAGCCAATTCCCTTATAGCACTCTTAATATGAGTCTTCCCAAATTCCAGGTATAATCACCATCACAGGTTACCAGGACAGATTGTCTATAAAAGATAATACTCATCAAAATCCTTAGTAGTACTCGTTCAGTCATCTCTTGATATTCAGATGACTCTTGTGACAGAGGTCACTGACATCCTAAAGGGCCTTACACCTTCCAGATGTAAAGCAGACCTTTGCCCAGTGCCCCTCATCAAAAAGTGTGCAGACCTCCTACTGCCACAAATCACAGACATCCTTAATGTCTCTTTTGCCTCCTGCTCCGTCCCTGTCTCACTAAAAGAATCATGGATTTCACCCCTCCACAAGAAGCCCTCACTCAACCCCTCCATTCCCACCAACGTCCGGCCTATCACTGCAGTTTCCATCCTTCCTAAAAATCATAGACCGGGCCGCTTCCCTCCAGATTCAACAACATCTTGAACAGCATCATATACTTAGCCCAATTCAGTCTGGCTTCCTCCCTAGCCATGGAACAGAATCTGTGCTTCTCGACCTCAAGAACCTGCTGGACGATGCCAGAGACTCAGGAAACCTCTCACTCCTCATGCTGTTGGACCTGTCTGCAGCCCTCGACTTGGTTGAGCACGCAATCCTCTGCCACCATCGGAGCACCACTGTTTTCTGGCCCCTGCTCTTAAGAGGCCCTGGGTCAGGTTGCAAGCAGGGGCAAGGTGGGTTCAGGCATGGCATGATTGGCCGCATGCTCAAGTACTTGGGAAAACAGACACTCATGGGTTAATAAAAGCATATGGGAGATAGACACTCATGGGCTAATAGAAGTGCCTCTAGGTACATCGATTGCAGCCATTTCCTGTTACTAGTTAAACCCCTCCAACATGGAGGCATCACTTTAATTAGCATCCCTAAGTGCAGGCCAGTCTTTGGGGCGTGGCTGGGTGTGGCTGACTATTTAAAGCCCCACCCAAGCCAAGATCCTCGCTTCACGTTGTTCTGCCAATGCAGCGTGACGCTCCCGGCATCGCTCCTGCAAAAGAAGAAAAGCACAGCTGATTAAAGCCAACACGATCACGGACTCTCCGATCCCCAGCAGCTCTTATCTGTTTCCTGATCCTCTCAGCTGCGACGTCCAGGAACCTCCGCCTCGCGCATCACTGCTCCGGTAGTCAGCTACAGTTTCCAGGATCCTCCGGCTCCACATGTCATCGCTCCGCTCATCAGCTGCTTCAGCCACACACCGAGTTCCTTCGCCGGGTGAGCAGCTTCTTCATGGCGGATCAACAGCTACTTGGCATCGCCCTTGTGATAGGAAAAACACAAACAAGGTTAGTGTTTAACAGCATAACAGCGCTCCATAAAGACATTTAAAGACAAGATAGAACCTTGGGACATTGAAGAGCAATAAAGTGCCCTAACAAAAGGCAATCGGAGAATTTTAGGAATAATAAAGCGCCTCACACAGAGGCAATAAGGATGTTGAAGGACAATTAAGTGCTTCAATAAAAGACAATAAAACGCGCATTAAAGACAATAAGGGACCGCGAAAGCACCTAAAGGCGCGGCATCATTCCTGTGGCGCTATAACATTACCAAAGGCGCCAAGAATCGTGGAACTAGAGCACACTCACAAGAAGGATTGTCACGTGTGCATACTCACCTAATAAGACGCACAGTCAAGAACATTCACGCCACAGCAGGTCTGAGCGGAACTTCCAACAGTCAGTGACTTAACTGGCTGCATCCAAAGGCACCCCTGTTGAGACTTAACAGGATGGATAGCTTCCTATTTTTCTAAAGTAGGTGGGAAAAGACCACAGAGGTTGGGAGGTTGGGAGATCCTGGGTGGATGGTTCTACACAGCGCCACCAGTTTACATTCCTGTGCATTTCCTTTTAGATGCACGCCTAAAAGTCCAGCTTCCCCAGTGTATCCCAGTAGAGGCTGCCAGCAAAGGAGGTTTCCAAGTGCCCCTGCAGAGCTAAGGTGAGCGTTACACTAAGTGGGTTGCATCCTTCCTGGCTGATCGCACCTCAAGAGTCTTTGCTGACAACCATTCCTCCACCCCTACAGCTATCACCTGTGGTGTTCCCCAAGGATCTTGCATTTCTCCTACCCTCTACAATGTCTATAATAAACCCTTCTTCGACCTCTTTGACTCTCTCAACATTAAATACACAAACTACGCCGACGACACCCAGATCCCCATTCCCCTCACTGGTGATCACTGCCTGAACTGCCAAAAAATCAATGCCATATACGAAACCATCCAAGCCTGGATGGCCTCCCACGGCGTATGCCTCAACAATGAGAAAACTGAACTCCTTCTTGTTGGTAACCCCTCAAAGCTCGCCAAACTCAGCCCTGACTACCAGATGTTCAATATTGACAACCACCCCATCTTCATCTCGTCTGCTGTCAAGACACCATCTTGATGCCACCCTCACCTTGTCCCACCACATCAACGCCATTGCCTTGTCTGCTGCATATGTGACCAAACTCATCAACGCTAGTCAACCCTTGTATCAACGGACAATGGCCCCACCCGCACCCAACACGGTCCTAGCCCTATTCCCCTCTTCTCCCTTTCCCTCTACTCCCACTCCTGGTGTTCCATTTTCTCCACGCTGCACCATTACCCCTCACCGTGCCCCTCCTTCTTCGCTGGCCAGCCTCACTCCGGCACCCGCTACCCCTACAATCCTATCCGTCCAGCACCTTCAATGAAAACCCACCAACAATCCTGCATTCTCATCAATGGCAGGTCAGTTTCTAAAAATAAATTCCACATCTCTGACCTCATCACAGAAGAAAACCCAGACACGCTTTTCATTACTTAGACCTGGTTTTATGGAGACTACGAGCCCATCGTTCCTGAGACCTTCCCATCTGGCTATAACCTCACCGCCTGGAACAGATCACAAGGGAGGGGGGCTTGCAATATTACACAAACACCAATTCCCACTAATGCTCAAGGACACCTCCACCAACACCACAGACTACGAATCTCTCTTGGTAAAACTGCAACTCCCACCCTCCACCTCACACAATGTCCTACTCATCTACAGACCCCCCGGCTACAACAAAAACTTTGCAGACACATTTGGTGAAGCACTGGCCACTGACCTCATCCTACATCCAACACTTACCATCTTAGGGGATTTCAACATATGGTTCGACTCACCATCAAACCCTATGACCCGATCACTCACAGACAATCTAGAATCACTCACCCTGACACAATACATCTCCACACCCACCCACACGGGGGGTCACACCCTTGATGCGATTTTCAGCACCACAAATATATCTACCCAGCCCCTCCATCCCTATCATGGACTGATCACTCAACAGTTTACTTCTCCATACCACTGAGTACCGTGACTGGCGTCCAAGGCCACATACGGCCACCACCAACCGCCCCCCTATGGAACAAAGTTGTAATCACCCCATATCGAGCACACTCAATCCTCAACTCTCTCCATACACTTTGCCTCCAGGAAGGACCTCCAGCGATCAAATCCTTCGACCTCTGGCTTACAAACACCCTCACTCCACCAAAACTGACCTCTCAGAGATCAGGACTGACACCTAGGTGGTTCACCACCAATCTCAAACCATTAAAAACACTCAAGCACCACCTGGAACAGACCTGGAGAGCTGACCCTACAGCCAGAACAAAACCTGTCCTGCAAGAAGAACCAAAACATCCAGACTGGAAATCAAAAAAAGCAAGAAAACATTATATGGGAACAGAATCCTAAATGCTTGAAACCCAAGCAAGGAACTACATAGAATCATAACCAAATTCAAATCCCCTGCATGCTCGAGCCACCCCTCACCGACCTCCCAAGCCCTATGTGACACCTTATCACTGCATTTCCACACTGCCACTAATGACAGACACTCTGCCATCTCTAAATTAAAACAAATGATCCTGCCCACAGACCGACCTTCCAACCCCCTAACCCTCACTCTGGATACAAATCCTCAACTCTTTCTCTCCCTTCACACACCTAGAGTTCCCCTCGCGCATAGCACATAGCCGCCCTTCAGGCTCCCCTGAAGACCCCTGCCCACCCTCACTCCTCAAAAACATCATAGTCTCTACCTGTGCAGGTAGTGCCGCACACACAATCCTCAACCACGCACTCACATCGGGATATTTCCCGAAAGCCCTAAAAACCTCCTACATCAAACTCATCCTCAAAAAAACGACACTCGACCCACTGCTCCCCTAGAACTACCAGCCAATCTCCAACACACGCTTCATCACCAAAGTCATGGACCGGGCTGCATACAAACAGCTTGGCCATTTTGCTGAAGTCAACAACCTCCTAGACCCTGCACAATCGGGCTATTAAGGGGAACAGAATCTTCCCTAGTCTCCATCTGGGACGACCTGAAAAGAACAGCCGATGCAGAAGGCTGCGCTGTACTCATCCTACTGGACCTCTCTGCAGCCTTCACCACCATTGATCGCACTATACTACTAGGCAGGCTACAAACACTAGGAATCAGAAACACAGCCCTCTTATGGATCTCCTCTTTTATCTCAAATTGATCACAAATCATGCAACTTCACAAGTTCACATCCACATCACGACCAGTAAGAAAAGGTGTCCCACAAGGAGCATCTGTATCTCCCCTAATCTTCAACTTCTACCTCAAACCCCTGCCCGCAGTCATCCGCTCATACAATCTTACCTGTTACAACTACACAGATGACACCCAGATCATCCTTAAAATCCCCAAATCTCAAGGCTCCGGCAGTACGGACCTTTTGTCATGCCTTTCGGATATTGACCACTGGACGGCCAATCACCTCATCCTAAACCCTGGTTAAACTAAAATCCTAGTTTGCAGGAAAACAGCCCTCCTCCCTCAACCGATTTTGTGGCCTCAATCCCGAGGACAAGCTCCGGCAATCTCTAACTTGGTAAGAAAATCCTTGGATACACATTGGACTCAGACTTATCCCTCGCCCAACCCACCACTACCCTATCTAAAGCCTGCTTCTTCCATCTACGGATTCTAAGGCATATCTTCCCTTACCTCACCTATCCCCACCGTCATTTGGCCATCAACTCCATCATCCTGTCCCGCCTAGATTACGCAAACTGCGTCTACCTGGGCACCCCGACATCTCAACTAAGGAAACTCCAAAGAATCGAAAACGCGGCAGCACACCTGCTCATTAACCTACCTGCCAGAGAACACATCAGCCCTACACTAAAAGTCCTCCATTGGCTCCTGATTGATCGTTGTACTACCTTTAAAGCAATGTGCATCACCCACTGTGCCATCCACAACACCAGACTGGAATTCCTTTGAGACAAAATCCTTCCCTACCAGCCCTCAGGGAATCTCAGAACTCACACAGCATTTTGCCTAGTAATTCCACCTCAAAACTCCTCCAGGCTGGTTGGATCTGCCTTCTCCATCCAAGCGCCAATCATCTGGAACTCCCTACACCTACACATTCACAACACTGAAAACCACCTTAAATTCAGAAAGGACCTAAAATCCTGTCTCTTCCCAATATCCCCCTGAATCCTCCTCTCTTGAAACTACACTGCCGAAACCAGCATTCCCATACACCAATTATAACACAGAGGCCGGCAGCATTTGCAGCGGCTCACCTGACACAACAACACTCCTCGATAAATACTGCACGGAAATCAGCAGCAATCACTGAGGCATACCACTATAAACATACTACTCTCCCAACTACAACACAGACAATGATAGCATTCGCATCGGCTCAATCTGATAAACTACTGCCCCATGAACAACAACATACCTACCTGAAAAATACCCTAGGGAAGCCAGCAGCCTTCACTGTGGCACACCGCAATAAACTCACCCGCCCTCACCGCTCAGACCCACACACCCGAGAGACCACGAATAATGAGACCATGCCCTCCGCACTGGACAAAGATTGCTGCAGCTGAACAACATCAAAGCCTATGGTACGTATACCATACACCACGTCTGTGGACACAGGCTGCAGGCACGGCCAAACTTCCATGTATCGTAGAATGCAGCTATGGCTATGCATATCCGGTCTAGCAGCGCATATAGCCGTCCACACTGAAACACCTGACGTACCTCTACACCTCTGCCACTAGCATACAGCGACTACCAACGAAAAGAAATTCGGTAAAGCTGGCCACACATTGACTCTCTCAACAATAGCACTATATCGCAAACCACCAAAAGCGCCCACCCACGTGCCTGACCTTCTGTGCTGCTTAGTCGAGCCCAGCCAGCCACATACATCCTAGACCAGCGAAAATGAACACATGCATCTCCTAATCTAAAACTGTTAGAACCTCTAGAACATTTACTATGGTCACCAGGGGTGTTCCAACCACAAAGCGCATTTAGGCCATACAAATGGGGAAAGAGCGCAATTACAATACAGTACAATTGCAAAGCCATTATTGACTCAAAATTGAACTACTGCAACGCCCACCTTGGAGGTGCTTCGGAGCGAAGCCTGAACAAGTTACAAACCATCCAGAATAACGCCCTGAGAGCTGCCTTGGGTTTAAGCAAACGGGACCATATCACTGCTGGTTGAGACTCTAACCAGGGATATAGGCCGGTAGTAGAGAAACTCCCAGAACCCACCTTGTTTTTGCATATTAAGTAGCTTTGAGTTTTCACCCTAAATTACTAGGGTAATCCAGACGTGGAACTCTTCCTCACTGTTCTTAGAGAGGCACAGCTCCACCTCACTGACCAGGCCCAACCAGGCTGAAACCGTGTCTGGAGTTGCTGTTGGTACTCTTGTTCAGAAGAGAATCGACAGGCATTTCGGTGCTGGACTGCCCTTGGGCAGGACAAAGACTGATATGTAGTGGACATTTCTCTTCTGTGAAAGTATGGTGAGCTAAAGACTCTGGTTGAGACTCTAACCTGGGATATAGGCTGGTAGTATAGAAACTCCCTAAACCCCCCTTGTTTTTGCATATTAAGTAGCTTTCATTGTTCACCCTAAGTTACTAGGGTAATCCAGACGTAGAACCCTTGCTCACTGTTCTTAGAGAGGCACAGCTCAACCTCACTGACAAGGCCCAACCAGGCCGAAACATGTGTCTGAGGTTGCTGTTGGTACTTTTGTTCAGAAGAGAATTGCCAGGCATTTCGGTGCTGGACTGCCCTTGGGCAGGACAAAGACTGATATGTAGTGTAAATTTCTCTTCTGCGAAAGGATGGTGAGCTAAAAACTCTAGACTCTAACCCGGGATATAGGCCGGTAGTAGAGAAACTCCCAGAACCCCCCTTGTTTTTGCATCTCCTAATCTAAAACTCTTAGAACCTCTAGCACATTGACTACGGTCACCAGGGGCGTTCCAACCACAAAGCGCATTTAGGCCAAACAAATAGGGAAAGAGTGCAATTACAATACAGTATAATTGCAGAGCCATTATTGGCTCAAAATTGAACTACTGCAACGCCCACCTTGGAGGCACTTCGGAGCGAAACCTGAACAAGTTGCAAACCATCCAGAATAACACCCTGAGAGCTGCCTTGGGTTTAAGCAAACGGGACCATATCACTGCAGGAAGGAAAGAAGCACACTGGATCCCAATCAGAGAACGGTTCGAGTTTAAAATCCTCACCATTACCCACCAATGCCTCAACAACACTGCCCCTGGCTACCTGGCCCAGAGTCTCTCTAAACCAGCCGCTTCCAGGCCCATACGGACAGCCTATGCCAAATGCATATGCATCCCTGGGTTCAACCGTGCCGCAGCTGGTGGCGCCAGCTTCCCTGTCTCTGCGGCCAGGCTCTGGAACTCCCCCCTGCCTGGAGATTTGAGCCTTCCCACACCTTGTTCCAAAAGAGACTGAAAACCCACCTGTTTCATTAGCAGTCTTCCTCCTGCTAACTGTTGTAACTGTTGTAACTACCTAAGCTGTAACTAGCGCCTAGACGCCCACAGGTTAAGTGCGCTATACAGATGCATAAATAAATATCAGGTTAGCTTTACCCTTAATGAAAAGTAATTGTGCATCAAAGGTAAAGCAAACAAGTCAAAACCTTAGGTGTCCATCTAGACTATAGTCTCACTATGTGCAAAAACATTAGCGCGCTCTCATCCTCCACAGCTTACACAGCCAAACTCGTAGCCCTAAGCAGACCCTTTCTCACACCTCAAAATTGCATTACCCTCACCAGAGCCCTTGTACTGGCAAAATTGAGTATTGCAACATATTACTCGGGACCTAAAAAAAAAACGAAACAAATTGCAATTAATCCAGAACAAAGCCCTCCGAGCAGCACTAGGCATTAAAAAGAGAGACCATATTTTGCAACACAGAAGAGAGGCCCACTGGCTACCTATACAAGCTAGGATCTTACACAAAACCCTCACCATAGCACACAAATGCATTGCAGGCATAGCACCAGGCTACCTCAACCAATGTCTAACCTGCAAAATCTCAGCCAGAACACTTAGATCAAACACAGATACACAATTATGCATCCCCCGTTTCAAAAACGTAAGATCAGGTAACTCCAGCTTCCCAGTAGCAGCCCCCAGAATCGGGAACTCACTCACATCCTCCATCTCAAATTCTAAATAAGCCTTATCTCCAACACAACAAACGGCTAAATTACCCACAGACTTTAAGAAAGCAATCGGGAACCACCATGCCATCGATGAAGCCTTGCTTCGCTATGTAACGCCATGCAATTGCCATATGCAAACTGTATAACGAAACTATGGGGGGTCATTAAAAGGTTGGAGGTAGCCATGGCGCTATTAGCGCCATAGCTACCCCCTTACCGCATACCGGGTCTGGGTTCCCTGAATGGGGAATTACCGGGCCATTCCAACCTTGGAGGACCCGGTATTTCCCCATTCAGACAACCCATCCCCATTCCCATTCGAGCCCCCATAGGGCTCAATGGGAATGGGGACCATGCTAACAACGAGCCCGTTAATAACAGGCCCGTTGTTAGCATGCTGGTCCTTTAGAAGCTCCGACTAAGGGTGCCTGGTAAAACCAGCCGCCCATAGCGGGACCCGCTAAAGGACCTCGTAATGCGACGGTAAGGGGTAAACGGCACCAGCACCGTTAACCCCTTACCACCAACCTTGTAATGAGGCCCATTGTCTGTATGTTTAAAGTCTAAGAAACATTGACTGTATGTTAACAAATATGCCAATATGTACCAATTAAGCATTAAGTAATCTTGTAACCTATGCCGTGATACCTGAGGGTTTGGGCGTATAACCAAATGTAATAAATAAATAACATAAATAGATAATAGACGTAACACTTTTGTTGCTTTACCATTGATGCAGTTACTGTGCATCAAGAGTAAAGCAAACATAAGCATTACTACCTGGCTAGACGGTCGGACCAAATAGCCAGGTAATAATGCTTATCATGTTGGTTTTACCCTGCGACGAACATAAGTGTTACTACCTTGTTAGACGGTCCTACGTTCAGTGTAGGGCAGACTAGCCAGGTAATAATGCTTATCATGTTGGCTTTAGCCTTAATGCACAGTACATGCATCAAGGGTAAAGCAAACATAAGTATTATGTTTGCTTCATCCCTGATGCACAATTTCTCTGTATCAAGGGAAAAGCAAACATGGTAGGTGTTATTACCCGGCTAAACTGGCCTACATTGAATATAGGCCAGTTACAACAACACGTGTCATGTTTGCGTTACCCTTGATGCACAGTAACTGTGCATCAAGGGTAAAGCAAGCATACGTGCTATGGTGAATACAAAGCACCAGACCTGCTATTCTGTTTTTTTGTTTTTATAAATACTGAAAAGAAATAGATGGATTCCGATCTGTATTTACCTGTAAAAACGGGAGCCTTAATTATAAATGTAGGGTGTCAGTGACAGAATGCATTCAAAGGTGGCAGTGCAGGATATACTGTTCACAATCGTATCCATTCATTATAACCACAGGGAAGAACATTGTTGAGGAAACAATATTTTTACTCCCACCATCCAGTACTTTCTCCACATATTTTAGGACTGAATTTTGTTGATATAATTCTACCAGTCATAGAATATGTTGAGATTGCTAATAAGTAGAAGACAATAATATTGTTGGCCCCAACAATGTTTTTTCTTGGAATGTAGTCCCTCAGAACTGTTCACAATGACCGACTACTTGAGATGTCTGCAACATTTTATGTGGATTATATATAATCAAGAAAATCCCGCAATCAAGATCTCAGATTTGGTATTTTTCAAAATAAAGGTCAACCAGCATATGTGTGTTCAATGTGAACTACGTGAGTCTATACGATCAGAACAGGTCTTAATTGAGAATAGACTGTCCTTGCACTCGAATTTGAACACTAGCACTTTTCATCAAGATTTGAATCTTTGCACATAAAATGATCATTGAAATGGACTTGACCTCCCTGGGATGAATTGGATTGTGCTCCGCAGGAGTACAAGGATAAGTAGGGCCTACTCAGCCCTCACACTTCTACAAACCAAAATCCAATCCAATCCTAAAGGTAAAACAGGGACAGCTAAGAAAGATAACTTTTCGCCTTTTGTCATAGCATGGGCAGAGGAAACGCTATGCTCTTAAGAGGGGTGTGATGGTGAAACAGTAGGGTGACGAGTCAAGAATGTATTTATTGTTTATTTGTACAGCGCTTATACACAAGTGAAGTGCTTCAAAGTGCTTCAAGGTGGGAAGGGAGCAAGGGAATACAGTAGTCTTTCTTAGGCCTTGAAGTTTCAGAATGATCTAACAAAAAAGTAATTAGCATACTAGGCCTGACAGAATTTCTCCTAGTGCAAGTGCGTGACGTGTTTATGGCACAACCAAACTAGGGAGGGGAGACAAAGGGGGGACAAGACAGAACTTACTAGTCCTAGTAAATTCGGGTCATGCAAGTGTACAGACAGACGTGCCGTGGGGGACACAAGTTTGCCATGTTTTTGGTTAAAGACTTTTATTGAAAACAAGCAAAAAGTACCAGTTCTCTTAACGGGTTTTGTAGACAGACATGACAACACTCTCTTCAATTGTTGAAAATCAATGATCCTGTAGGTCGCTGTTCTGATTCGCTTATCGCTTGATGTGCTTTTCACGTCGAAGTAAACTGCACTGAGAATGGGCGTGTGTGGCTGGCTGACATACACCGGAGCAGAGGTTGGGGGGAGGCAAGAGTTAGTGTGCTGCTGAATAGTGAGACCTTCTGTGCTCTCTCCCCACCTGTCACCTCACCCTGCCATGGTGCAGTGGGTTGCTGTGCAAATATCTCAGAAACCGTGCATCTTAGGGCCTTGAAATATGGTGTTTGTTTCTCGTGTCAAGACATGTCCTTCTACGACCACATTAATGTTTCACTAATTTCAGGCAACTGTCTCAAGTGTGAAGATGCTGAAATCTGGTGAAAGCGGTGGGGTGTTCAAATGTCATGTAGCCAGTAATGTCTGGAGGGTCCTTACAGGTAACTTTGCAAAATTTGGTGCAGCTTGGTGAAACGGTGTGCATTTGTATAAGGAACAACGCTTCCCAAGCCACAAGCCCACAAACAAATGTTGACTTTTATAAATATAACTTAAAGGGGTTGGGAAAAGGCTTCTCTGACCCTGCTCTTAAAGGCATTTCGCTACCTAAACCAAAAATAAGGATCTGCCCGTGTCAGGATGTCAAAACCAACATTGTCCTCTGTCCAAAGTTCTATTCTGACCCTCACACTACAAAGTAGACTCTAAGCTGAAAAAAGGAAATGTCTTTAACCTTGGAAAGTTCAGAAAGGTGTACATAAAGGAAGAATAAATTATACAAACAAAAGTTCTTCAAGGACGAAAGACTTGGCACCATAGAGTAGCTCCCGTCCCCTACATTCTTTTTTACTCATTGAGATTTTTAAACACAACAGTTCTTTGGGTATTTCATGGCCAACTGCCACACTTGCACACAAAAACTGTCTGGTTTTACAATTGTGGATTCTACCTGGATGCCTGATATTTCTCTCATGTGTTGTGGTTTCTTCTTTCTTGTTTTAACACAATCCTTTTCAATTGCCTGATATATTTTCCTTCCAGGACTTCTGTTTCACACACGTAAATTTGCCTGGTATACTTTCCAACCAGACCGAAACACGTGTCTGGGGATGCTGTTGGTACTCTTGTTCAGAGGAGTATTGCCTAGCATTTCGGTGCTGGACTGCCCCAGGGCAGGACAAAGACTGATATGTTTGGGATATTTCTTCTCTGTGAAAGATAGTGAGCTAAAGACTCTGGGTAAGTCTCTCATAACCAGGACTAATGTCTGGCAGAGGGACTCCAGGGACGCCCCTTGTTAATTTGCATATTTACGTACCTTTGGGTCACACCCTAAGTTACTAGGGTAATCCAGACGTGGACCCCTTGCTCACTATTCCTAGAGAGGCACAGCTCCTCCCTACTGATGAGGTCCAACCAGACCGAAACACGTGTCTGGGGATGCTGTTGGTACTCTTGTTCAGAGGAGAATTGCCTAGCATTTCGGTGCTGGACTGCCCCAGGGCAGGACAAAGACGGATATGTTTGGGATATTTCTTCTTTGTGAAAGATAGTGAGCTAAAGACTCTGGGTAAGTCTCTCATAACCAAGACTAATGTCTGGCAGAGGGACTCCCAGGAGCCCCCTTGTTAATATGCATTTTAAGTAACTTTGGGTCTCACCCTAAGTTACTAGGGGAATCCAGACGTGGACCCCTTGCTCACTACTCTTAGAGAGGCACAGCTCCTCCCTACTGATGAGGTCCAACCAGACCGAAACACATGTCTGGGGATGCTGTTGGTACTCTTGTTCAGATAGAATTGCCTAGCATTTCGGTGCTGGACTGCCCCAGGGCAGGACAAAGACTGATATGTTTGGGATATTTCTTCTCTGTGAAAGATAGTGAGCTAAAGACTCTGGGTAAGTCTCTCCTAACCAGGACTAATGTCTGGCAGAGGGACTCCCAGGACCCCCCTTGTTAATTTGCATTTTTAAGTAACTTTGGGTCTCACCCTAAATTACTACGGGAATCCAGACGTGGACCCCTTGCTCACTACTCTTAGAGAGGCACAGCTCCTCCCTACTGATGAGGTCCAACCAGACTGAAACACGTGTCTGGGGATGCTGTTGGTACTCTTGTTCAGAGGAGAATTGCCTAGCATTTCGGTGCTGGACTGCCCCAGGGCAGGACAAAGACTGATATGTTTGGGATATTTCTTCTCTGTGAAAGATAGTGAGCTAAAGACTCTGGGTAAGTCTCTCATAACCAGGACTAATGTCTGGCAGAGGGACTCCCAGGACCCCCCTTGTTAATTTGGGTTTTGTAGACAGACATGACAACACTCTCGTCAATTGTTGAAAATCAATGATCCTGTAGGTCGCTGTTCTGATTCGCTTATCGCTTGATGTGCTTTTCATGTCGAAGTAAACTGCACTGAGAATGGGCGTGTGTGGCTGGCTGACATACCCCGGGGCAGACGTTAGGGGGAGGCAAGAGTTAGTGTGCTGCTGAATAGTGAGACCTTCTGTGCTCTCTCCCCACCTGTCACCTCACCCTGCCATGGTGCAGTGGGTTGCTGTGCAAATATCTCAGAAACCGTGCATCTTAGGGCCTTGAAATATGGTGTTTGTTCCTCGTGTCAAGACCTGTCCTTCTACGACCACATTAATGTTTCACTAATTTCAGGCAACTGTCTCAAGTGTGAAGATGCTGAAATCTGGTGAAAGCGGTGGGGTGTTCAAATGTCATGTAGCCAGTAATGTCTGGAGGGTCCTTACAGGTAACTTTGCAAAATTTGGTGCAGCTTGGTGAAACGGTGTGCAATTGTATAAGGAACAGGGCTTCCCAAGCCACAAGCCCACAAACAAATGTTGACTTTTATAAATATAACTTAAAGGGGTTGGGAAAAGGCTTCTCTGACCCTGCTCTTAAAGGCATTTCGCTACCTAAACCAAAAATAAGGATCTGCCCGTGTCAGGATGTCAAAACCAACATTGTCCTCTGTCCAAAGTTCTATTCTGACCCTCACACTACAAAGTAGACTCTAAGCTGAAAAAAGGAAATGTCTTTAACCTTGGAAAGTTCAGAAAGGTGTACATAAAGGAAGAATAAATTATACAAACAAAAGTTCTTCAAGGACGAAAGACTTGGCACCATAGAGTAGCTCCCGTCCCCTACATTCTTTTTTACTCATTGAGATTTTTATACACAACAGTTCTTTGGGCATTTCATGGCCAACTGCCACACTTGCACACAAAAACTGTCTGGTTTTACAATTGTGGATTCTACCTGGATGCCTGATATTTCTCTCATGTGTTGTGGTTTCTTCTTTCTTGTTTTAACACAATCCTTTTCAATTGCCTGATATATTTTCCTTCCAGGACTTCTGTTTCACACACGTAAATTTGCCTGGTATACTTTCCAACCAGACCGAAACACGTGTCTGGGGATGCTGTTGGTACTCTTGTTCAGAGGAGTATTGCCTAGCATTTCGGTGCTGGACTGCCCCAGGGCAGGACAAAGACTGATATGTTTGGGATATTTCTTCTCTGTGAAAGATAGTGAGCTAAAGACTCTGGGTAAGTCTCTCATAACCAGGACTAATGTCTGGCAGAGGGACTCCCAGGATGCCCCTTGTTAATTTGCATATTTACGTACCTTTGGGTCACACCCTAAGTTACTAGGGGAATCCAGACGTGGACCCCTTGCTCACTATTCCTAGAGAGGCACAGCTCCTCCCTACTGATGAGGTCCAACCAGACCGAAACACGTGTCTGGGGATGCTGTTGGTACTCTTGTTCAGAGGAGAATTGCCTAGCATTTCGGTGCTGGACTGCCCCAGGGCAGGACAAAGACGGATATGTTTGGGATATTTCTTCTTTGTGAAAGATAGTGAGCTAAAGACTCTGGGTAAGTCTCTCATAACCAAGACTAATGTCTGGCAGAGGGACTCCCAGGAGCCCCCTTGTTAATATGCATTTTAAGTAACTTTGGGTCTCACCCTGAGTTACTTGGGGAATCCAGACGTGGACCCCTTGCTCACTACTCTTAGAGAGGCACAGCTCCTCCCTACTGATGAGGTCCAACCAGACTGAAACACGTGTCTGGGGATGCTGTTGGTACTCTTGTTCAGATAGAATTGCCTAGCATTTCGGTGCTGGACTGCCCCAGGGCAGGACAAAGACTGATATGTTTGGGATATTTCTTCTCTGTGAAAGATAGTGAGCTAAAGACTCTGGGTAAGTCTCTCCTAACCAGGACTAATGTCTGGCAGAGGGACTCCCGGGACCCCCCTTGTTAATTTGCATTTTTAAGTAACTTTGGGTCTCACCCTAAATTACTACGGGAATCCAGACGTGGACCCCTTGCTCACTACTCTTAGAGAGGCACAGCTCCTCCCTACTGATGAGGTCCAACCAGACTGAAACACGTGTCTGGGGATGCTGTTGGTACTCTTGTTCAGAGGAGAATTGCCTAGCATTTCGGTGCTGGACTGCCCCAGGGCAGGACAAAGACTGATATGTTTGGGATATTTCTTCTCTGTGAAAGATAGTGAGCTAAAGACTCTGGGTAAGTCTCTCATAACCAGGACTAATGTCTGGCAGAGGGACTCCCAGGACCCCCCTTATTAATTTGCATATTTACGTAACTTTGGGTCACACCCTAAGTTACTAGGGGAATCCAGACGTGGACCCCTTGCTCACTATTCCTAGAGAGGCACAGCTTCTCCCTACTGATGAGGTCCAACCAGACTGAAACACATGTCTGGGGATGCTGCTGGTACTCTTGTTCAGATAGAATTGCCTAGCATTTCGGTGCTGGACTGCCCCAGGGCAGGACAAAGACTGATATGTTTGGGATATTTCTTCTCTGTGAAAGATAGTGAGCTAAAGACTCTGGGTAAGTCTCTCATAACCAGGACTAATGTCTGGCAGAGGGATTCCCAGGACCCCCCTTGTTAATTTGCATTTTTAAGTAACTTTGGGTCTCACCCTAAATTACTACGGGAATCCAGACGTGGACCCCTTGCTCACTACTCTTAGAGAGGCACAGCTCCTCCCTACTGATGAGGTCCAACCAGACTGAAACACGTGTCTGGGGATGCTGTTGGTACTCTTGTTCAGAGGAGAATTGCCTAGCATTTCGGTGCTGGACTGCCCCAGGGCAGGACAAAGACTGATATGTTTGGGATATTTCTTCTCTGCGAAAGATAGTGAGCTAAAGACTCTGGGTAAGTCTCTCATAACCAGGACTAATGTCTGGCAGAGGGACTCCCAGGACCCCCCTTGTTAAATTGCATTTTTAAGTAACTTTGAGTCTCACCCGAAGTTACTATGGGAATCCAGACGTGGACCCCTTGCTCACTACTCTTAGAGAGGCACAGCTCCTCCCTACTGATGAGGTTCAACCAGTCCGAAACACGTGTCTGGGGATGCTGTTGGTACTCTTGTTCAGAGGAGAATTGCCTAGCATTTTGGTGCTGGACTGCCCCAGAGCAGGACAAAGACTGATATGTTTGGGATATTTCTTCTCTGTGAAAGATAGTGAGCTAAAGACTCTGGGTATGTCTCTCATAACCAGGACTAATGTCTGGCAGAGGGACTCCCAGGACCCCCTTGTTAATTTGGGTTTTGTAGACAGACATGACAACACTCTCGTCAATTGTTGAAAATCAATGATCCTGTAGGTCGCTGTTCTGATTCGCTTATCGCTTGATGTGCTTTTCATGTCGAAGTAAACTGCACTGAGAATGGGCGTGTGTGGCTGGCTGACATACCCCGGGGCAGACGTTGGGGGGAGGCAAGAGTTAGTGTGCTGCTGAATAGTGAGACCTTCTGTGCTCTCTCCCCACCTGTCACCTCACCCTGCCATGGTGCAGTGGGTTGCTGTGCAAATATCTCAGAAACCGTGCATCTTAGGGCCTTGAAATATGGTGTTTGTTCCTCGTGTCAAGACCTGTCCTTCTACGACCACATTAATGTTTCACTAATTTCAGGCAACTGTCTCAAGTGTGAAGATGCTGAAATCTGGTGAAAGCGGTGGGGTGTTCAAATGTCATGTAGCCAGTAATGTCTGGAGGGTCCTTACAGGTAACTTTGCAAAATTTGGTGCAGCTTGGTGAAATGGTGTGCAATTGTATAAGGAACAGCGCTTCCCAAGCCACAAGCCCACAAACAAATGTTGACTTTTATAAATATAACTTAAAGGGGTTGGGAAAAGGCTTCTCTGACCCTGCTCTTAAAGGCATTTCGCTACCTAAACCAAAAATAAGGATCTGCCCGTGTCAGGATGTCAAAACCAACATTGTCCTCTGTCCAAAGTTCTATTCTGACCCTCACACTACAAAGTAGACTCTAAGCTGAAAAAAGGAAATGTCTTTAACCTTGGAAAGTTCAGAAAGGTGTACATAAAGGAAGAATAAATTATACAAACAAAAGTTCTTCAAGGACGAAAGACTTGGCACCATAGAGTAGCTCCCGTCCCCTACATTCTTTTTTACTCATTGAGATTTTTATACACAACAGTTCTTTGGGCATTTCATGGCCAACTGCCACACTTGCACACAAAAACTGTCTGGTTTTACAATTGTGGATTCTACCTGGATGCCTGATATTTCTCTCATGTGTTGTGGTTTCTTCTTTCTTGTTTTAACACAATCCTTTTCAATTGCCTGATATACTTTCCTTCCAGGACTTATGTTTCACACACGTAAATTTGCCTGGTATACTTTCCAACCAGACCGAAACACCTGTCTGGGGATGCTGTTGGTACTCTTGTTCAGAGGAGTATTGCCTAGCATTTCGGTGCTGGACTGCCCCAGGGCAGGACAAAGACTGATATGTTTGGGATATTTCTTCCCTGTGAAAGATAGTGAGCTAAAGACTCTGGGTAAGTCTCTCATAACCAGGACTAATGTCTGGCAGAGGGACTCCAGGGACGCCCCTTGTTAATTTGCATATTTACGTAACTTTGGGTCACACCCTAAGTTACTAGGGGAATCCAGACGTGGACCCCTTGCTCACTATTCCTAGAGAGGCACAGCTCCTCCCTACTAATGAGGTCCAACCAGACCGAAACACGTGTCTGGGGATGCTGTTGGTACTCTTGTTCAGAGGAGAATTGCCTAGCATTTCGGTGCTGGACTGCCCCAGGGCAGGACAAAGACGGATATGTTTGGGATATTTCTTTTTTGTGAAAGATAATGAGCTAAAGACTCTGGGTAAGTCTCTCATTACCAAGACTAATGTCTGGCAGAGGGACTCCCAGGACCCCCCTTGTTAATATGCATTTTAAGTAACTTTGGGTCTCACCCTAAGTTACTAGGGGAATCCAGACGTGGACCCCTTGCTCACTACTCTTAGGGAGGCACAGCTCCTCCCTACTGATGAGGTCCAACCAGACCGAAACACATGTCTGGGGATGCTGTTGGTACTCTTGTTCAGATAGCATTGCCTAGCATTTCGGTGCTGGACTGCCCCAGGGCAGGACAAAGACTGATATGTTTGGGATATTTCTTCTCTGTGAAAGATAGTGAGCTAAAGACTCTGGGTAAGTCTCTCATAACCAGGACTAATGTCTGGCAGAGGGACTCCCGGGACCCCCCTTGTTAATTTGCATTTTTAAGTAACTTTGAGTCTCACCCTAAGTTACTAGGGGAATCCAGACGTGGACCCCTTGCTCACTACTCTTAGAGAGGCACAGCTCCTCCCTACTGATGAGGTCCAACCAGACCGAAACACGTGTCTGGGGATGCTGTTGATACTCTTGTTCAGAGGAGAATTGCCTAGCATTTCGGTGCTGGACTGCCCCAGGGCAGGACAAAGACTGATATGTTTGGGATATTTCTTCTCTGTGAAAGTTAGTGAGCTAAATACTCTGGGTATGTCTCTCATAATCAGGACTAATGTCTGGCAGAGGGACTCCCAGGACCCCCCTTGTTAATTTGGGTTTTGTAGACAGACATGACAACACTCTCGTCAATTGTTGAAAATCAATGATCCTGTAGGTCGCTGTTCTGATTCGCTTATCGCTTGATGTGCTTTTCATGTCGAAGTAAACTGCACTGAGAATGGGCGTGTGTGGCTGGCTGACATACCCCGGGGCAGACGTTGGGGGGAGGCAAGAGTTAGTGTGCTGCTGAATAGTGAGACCTTCTGTGCTCTCTCCCCACCTGTCACCTCACCCTGCCATGGTGCAGTGGGTTGCTGTGCAAATATCTCAGAAACCGTGCATCTTAGGGCCTTGAAATATGGTGTTTGTTCCTTGTGTCAAGACCTGTCCTTCTACGACCACATTAATGTTTCACTAATTTCAGGCAACTGTCTCAAGTGTGAAGATGCTGAAATCTGGTGAAAGCGGTGGGGTGTTCAAATGTCATGTAGCCAGTAATGTCTGGAGGGTCCTTACAGGTAACTTTGCAAAATTTGGTGCAGCTTGGTGAAACGGTGTGCAATTGTATAAGGAACAGCGCTTCCCAAGCCACAAGCCCACAAACAAATGTTGACTTTTATAAATATAACTTAAAGGGGTTGGGAAAAGGCTTCTCTGACCCTGCTCTTGAAGGAATTTCGCTACCTAAACCAAAAATAAGGATCTGCCCGTGTCAGGATGTCAAAACCAAAATTGTCCTCTGTCCAAAGTTCTATTCTGACCCTCACACTACAAAGTAGACTCTAAGCTGAAAAGAGGAAATATCTTTAACCTTGGAAAGTTCAGAAAGGTGTACATAAAGGAAGAATAAATTATACAAACAAAAGTTCTTCAAGGACGAAAGACTTGGCACCATAGAGTAGCTCCCGTCCCCAACATTCCTTTTTACTCATTGAGATTTTTATACACAACAGTTCTTTGGGCCTTTCATGGCCAACTGCCACACTTGCACACAAAAACTGTCTGGTTTTACAATTGTGGATTCTACCTGGATGCCTGATATTTCTCTCATGTGTTGTGGTTTCTTCTTTCTTGTTTTAACACAATCCTTTTCAATTGCCTGATATACTTTCCTTCCAGGACTTCTGTTTCACACACGTAAATTTGCCTGGTATACTTTCCTGCCAGGACTTCTGATTCACGTGCTTGAAATTGCCATGTGTACTCTCCTGCCAGGGCTTCTGATTCACACACTTGAGATTGCCTGGTATACTTTCCAGCCAGGGCTTCTGATTCACACACATGACATTGCCTGGTATGCTCTCCTGCCAGGACTTCTGATTCATACACTTGAAATTGCCTGGTATATTCTCCTACCAGGGCTTCTAAAGTCCACACATTTGTGACTGCCTGATATACTCACATGCCGGACTTCTGTTCATTCAGGGTCTTTACCCGCTGCAACAGCTGCTAATATATATTGTTGGATAATGTATTCCTCTTATATATTATCCTCTCTCTGCTTCTCAAGTATTAGCACTGTGCACATCGGGCATTATAATAGAGATGGTTTGTGATTAGAGCTCCCCTTTTCCAATATGTCCATTCTTTATCTCGTTTTCAAGTAAGTGGTTCGCAAATGTTCACACTCGACATGCTCACCGATACACCCTGGTGTCCCTGCTGCTTCTGGGTAGACGCACCAGTTTCTTTGGCGTTGGTGAAATCTCTTGCAGTCTGCAGATGAGGGATTCCTGCCTGCCTCCTTCTCGCAGCTGCCCTTCCTTGGTACGCCGGTCCTCCGCGGCTTCCACTGGACACGCCTGCTTTCCTCTTAGCTCCGGTAAACAAAATGCTGATTTCATTCTTCTGGAATCACTCAGGGGTCCCTCACTGATTCCTGCCGTTTCCGCAGCTTTTTCTTTCCCGTTGGTGAGCTGCCTGGCTCCACCATGCCGGTCCCAGTTATTCGGTTCTCCGCTCCTCATAGAGATGTGCAGCTCTCTCTTGCCAGTCACCACAGAAGCTGTCATTGGTTTTCGGTTTGGGCTGCTTAGATTTCCCAGGCACAGCTGCGTGCCAGGAAACACTAGAGCAGTCACTGACCTTGCAGTTTATTTTGCTCCACATTGCTCAATCTCTTCTTCATCCCAGTATTTCGGGGATTCTGGGAACCGAGGTCCATTGTTGACAATTGACTTGTGGATTTGAAGTAAGCATTTTAAAAAGGTTTTGATGGCAAGTCAGTTCTGTTTGATTGACAAGTGCAATTGAAAAAGGTGATTCCATCAGATTGGTAAGGTCCACCAAAGTTGGATGGTTGGTTCATAGATCCGGTGAAAGGGATTTTCCTGTTCTTCATAGGAAAATCAGAAGAAGCATGACAATAGGCCATGAGGGTTTCAGACATGGGAATGTTTTTTTTCTTAAGGGAAAATGGGGGATACCATGTCTCATCCAATGGAGCCATGACATATCCCTGGAGGCTGTCTCCTCCCATGTGATCCTCCCTCATATAGCCGCCCACAAGTTCAGGATCTGGTAGCGGCTGCCATCCCCATGCCACATGGGAGGAGATCGCCGCCGGGAAATCAGTGGTGACTCCACCAAATTTATCACATGAGTCTCTCCCAAAAAACACATTATCACAGCTCAAAATATTGGGAATGTCCAAGGTTCTTTGAATATATTTATATATACTTTAATCAAACACACCATTTGCACATTGAACGAATCGGTAATAATGCAAAAAGAAATGACCCCAAAAGAAGAACAGAGGGGACTGAGGGGGCAGTTCACAGTCAACAGCACATGGATTCAGTTCAGAAGTTAGTCCTGGTGTCGAACATCGATGCAAGCAGATCACGTTCATTTGGGGGACATTGGGTCGCGGTGGCTCCAGCAGCAAACAGGCATCAAGTAGGGGCAAAGGCGTCTACTGTGTGCGGTAGAAGGGCGGCTCTCAAAGATGCAGGTCTGGGTGGTCCCAAGAATGCTTCGCAGTTGGCCAGGTCGAGTCTGACTTTAGTCGCCAGGAGGGGTCGATGAGGGACACTCCAATGTTTTGAGTTGGCAGGCGGCAGTCAAAGCGTCGAGTGATTGGGTTTGGGTCCCAACGTTGAGGAGTCGCTATGGGCCTAGAAGTTGACAAGCTTTAGCTAGGAGCTGGTTGAAAGTGCAATCAAGTTCGAAGTGGTGGAGGAGTGCAGCAACCAGTGCCAGCGACTTCACTCTTGTTCCAGTTGCGGTGCATGCAGGGTGACAGGTTCGGTGCATCAGAACATGGATCTTTGGCTGGTCTGGTCCTCCGCTTGCTCTGAGGCCCACTCACAGGGACTCGAAGATGGGATGGCTCTGTTCAGGATCTTCTATCCCAGCTTAAGAGATTCTAGTGCAGAGTGGTATGTCCTGATCCACAGCAGAGATTACTCCTGATGTGCCATGAGAGTGGTAGGGAAAAGATCTTTCTTATGTTTCCTTCTTCATCCCAGGCTGACGGCTTTGGGAAGTGCAACTTTCCCAAAGGAAGTCCAGTGAGATCGTCAGAGTGAATTTGCAGCCTTAATGGATCCGAGAGTTAAGGGAAAAAGTCATCCAATAATCCCTGCTCTTGGACAGAGTGGACTTTGCCCTTCTGATGTCACACCCCAAGTGCTTTGCTCCAGAGGATTTGGAGGTGACAGGAAAGAGAGAGAGGGACAGTGAGAATTAAGATGTGGAAGTCTTCTGCCATTGAACTGAGCCCTCCCATCTGTCATAATCCTGCCCCTTTCCCATCTCACTGAGAACAAAGACCTTTAGAGATGCAGCACCCTGGTGTGAGGCTACCTCTTTTGAATGAGGGGACTCCTTTGATGCTTAGGCCATCTGCCTGCTGTGTGGCTGTATGAGGCGTAGAGTGTTACCTGCCCTCAGAAATAGATAAAAGAGGGGGCCCGACACTCCAGGTTTCTATCCTGCCATTTGGCAGGCTACACCCGGCTGACCACAATACACATCACCTTCCACAGCAGAGCTTACTCACAGAAGCTGACACGTGCAACATCAACTGGAATGTGGCAGCCATGATCATGAGTAACACCATGCAATATGCCTAAACTCAGGTGTAGCTTTATTTTAGAGATGTTCCTGCCGCCATCATGGGCTACTTAAGTTCATTATCGTTTGGGTACATGGGTTCATATCTTAAATGCCACCCCTGCGTGGCAGCAACTTTTCTGTCGCTGTCACATGGGCATCTGTGACCTCTGGACCTGCTCGGTGCTACAGGTAGAGCAGGCACTGCAACTCAGGATTCTGATGCAGCAGGCCACATGGGCTTGGTAGTACCGGCATAGCCAGTCTTTTGCCATCATCACCCGGAGGAGCCCAGGGCTGCTTCCCGAGCTGCTTCCTTTGCCCTAGATTGTGTGACCGCAACAATGTTTTGACATCCGGTTTATAGTTTCCCAGCAGACAGTCTACTTTAATGGCATTTTTCAAAACAACGCAGGTCGAGAAGTTTCTTCCCTCCATCTGAACTCCACAATATCCAGTGGGCATTGCGTTAGACCAACGGATCCTCCGACTGGTCTGGGAGGACCAGGGATGATCTGGTCCTCTCACACTCAATGTCCTTGGACAGCGGTGATACTCGCAGTAGTATCACAAAGTGCTGGGACTATGCTCCCGTTAATTAACACATGGTCCAAAAAGATCTCTGTGTCAGCAGGAACGGGTACCTTGGTGGGAGTACCTGCGCACTCATGGATAATAGGGTGCATTCGGCCAGCTCGAGGCCGAGTGGGAATTCATCATGTAATGTGTCCACGTTGACTATTTCCTCTTCTTCCCCCTCCTCCATGAGCATAATGCTAACTACCACCGGCTTGGGTATACCCTTGCAGGTGGGACTACCCTTCCTATGTCTCCGATCTCCACAGACAAGGCTGGCTTGTGGGGCTGTGAATGTGGGTACCCCAGTGCTAGGAGTGCCCTCACTTCCCCTTTCTGATGGAGCGGACGATGCAGGTGACTGGTATTTCCCCTCTGGTTTTTGGGGCCCTTTCTTAGCAAGAGGTTGTGGACCTTCGTCCTTAGCCTCTTTAAATTACTTTTCTCACGCCCCATGTCATCTGGTTTGGATGCAAGGGCCACTGCCTTTTTATGGACGTGAGTAGCCACAAACTGGTTGGTGGCCTTGGCAAGCTCCTGAGGGTCTGTGATACTCTTGTCCACTAAATGCTGGGGTAACACCATCTTACATTGTTTAAGTATGCTCTCAAATGCAATCAGATTAAACATTCCCTCAAATGTGTCAAGGTTCCTACCTGTGACCCAACCATTCATATATTTCAGGGACTGATGCATAAATGCCTCAAAGGTTTGACTCCCCTTTTTGGTGAGTGCCCCAAAGCTATTAAGGTATTGTTCTGGGGTTTTGCAGAACTTCCTGAGGCCTGCAGCCTTCATCTTGGAATAGATAGGCCTCTCTTCAGTATTTAACTGAATAATCACATCAGTTCCAACCCTCGGCTGCTCCCCACATCTCCTCTTCCGCCACCTGGAGGCAGAAAGCTGACTCCAGCTTTTCCAGCCAGTGAAAATGCCTTTCCCCTCCACATACTGCTAGACTAATTCCTTGGGGATGTGGCGCGTAGGCTTTCCTTGGGATGTACCTTCGGACACACTTCCTTCCCCACCGGATGTTTTGGTGACCTCATTGTGGGCCTCAAGTTCCAGTTTACATAACATTACCTAATCCTGTTGCTTCTGTTCCTACAGAGCCATCCTCCTCTCCTCTAGGAGGAAGAACCTGTCAGCGATGAGTGCTGCAGCGGTCTCCCATGACCTGGCTAAAGTGCTACCTGATGAGTGCATCTAGTGTGAAGCTTTTGACCTTTGGGATACTACAGTGCCTGTCTGATGGGAGGAAAGCTGAGATGCGCTATCGCTGTCGCTCTCCTCAGCGGTTTCCACATCCTCCAGGTGCATGGGCAATAAGGCTTAGGGATCTAGCTTGCCATTGGTCTCTTGAGAACCCTCCATCCCCTAGCTTCCTCGAAAGCTTGGAGGCATTTTAACAGTTCGGCTTTCTTCTCGTTCCTGCCATGAGGGAGAACCCTCTTTCGACAGAGGTCACACAAGAAGCTTGATGTCAAGGTCTGCACCGTGCTCATGTTGAATTCCATTGTTGTAAAAGTACCTTGGCAGTAAAAACTAACAATACCAGCACACTTTTCTTTTGGCTGGCTAGGCTGTGGGCACAGTCTGTTTCAAATCCCATCTCCTCCACCAGTTTGACAAATTGGATTCTGCTCCGTAGGAGTACAAGTTTGAGTAGGGGTAAAATGGGCCACTCAGCCCCCACACTTCACCAAAACAAAGCACAAAGCAATTATAAAGGTAAAACAGGGGCACTTAAGATATATATCTCCTTCGCCTTTTGTCGTAACATGGGCAGAAGAAACGCTATGCTCTTAAGAGGGGTATGAAGGTGACCACACCAGTAGTGACCCAAACAACATAGTATCACAGTCCAAAATAAAGGGAATGTTGAATCAAGGTTCTATAAAAATATATATACTTTAATCAAACACTCCATCTGCACGTAAAACGGATAGATAATACTGTATGAAAACCCACCCAAAGGAAGAGCAGAGAATATGCAACAGACTGGAAAAAGTAGTTCCAGCGGTGGTAGGTAATTCACTAGCCACAAAAAGGATATCAGTGCTGAAAACAGGTGCAATGGTGACCTTACCAGCCCATAGGGCTCATGATTTGTGTCTCCCAATAGGCCTTTCTCCTCTTCTCTAGGTTCCCCCACTCTGGCTCCCAGCTCTCCCCCTAGGGTGCACTGAGTTGGCTCCCACTGTTGGTACTCATTGCCTGTGCTGTTCTGTTCTCTGTACTCTGTTCTAGAATTGTTAGCCTACGATAGCTTGTTCTAGAATTGTTACCCCACTGTAACCCACTATTTTAGCCTGTTCCCTGTACTTGTGTATCCCTGTGTTCTCTCTTCTCCCTCCCCTCTTCCATTGTACCCCTCCCTTGCACCTCAATTGCTAAGCCGTGCGAATTGCCTCTTCTACTCCTTCCCACTCCCACTATGGTGCTCTCTATTACCACCATCTTCTCTAATTGCTTCTCTATCTCCTATCCTTCTCCTCTCACTAAGTCTGGTAGGAAGAAGGTTGAGAAGGAAACACTGGTCTCCAACCCAGGCCTTCCCATCGCTGACACATATGTCATTAGTTATGCCAGAGAGACTCTCACCGACATACTCTTTGTTGTTCCTTCACCCAACATATGGATCCTTCATATGGTCGCTCTGCTATCTCCTTAATCCCCCCCCCCATTAATGGTGGCACATGTTGGGAAGTCTTCTTAGCCTCCTACCATTCCTCCAGATTCATCATTAATGTCTATCTGAATGGTACCATCCTGGTGCAAGGGCCTCAACCCGAGCTTTTACTTTTTTTGATGGGCGCCTCCCTCGCCTCATCAACTTCCTTTCTTCTGCCACCCCGGCTTCCTCTGCACTGTCCCCTCGATCACCTTCTTCCACCACTCTGGCTCCCTTGCCACCTTCCACCCGGGCTCCCTTGCCACCCCCTGCCTCTGTTACTCTGGCTCCCTTGCTACCCACCTCCATGGCTCCCTTGCCACCCCCTCCCTCCACCACTCTGGCTCCCTTGCCACCTGCCTCCATGGCTCCTTTGCCACCCCCTCGCTCCTTTACTCTGGCTCCCTTGCCAGCTTTGGCTCTCCTGGCTCACTTGCCTCCCTCGTCCTCTGCCCCTCTGGCTCCCTTGCCTGATGCCTCTCTCCTGGCTACCTCGCCTCCCTTGGCTGCCACCTCTCTAGCCCCTCTGCCATCCACTTCTTCGTTGGCTCCTCTGCCTCCTCCTCCATATACCTCTCAGGCTCCTCTGCCACTTCCAGTGGAGACCCCTGTCCCCTGTATGCCTCCTCAGAAGTATTTCAAAAGCGGTAACCTGCTCAACATGGCTACTCCTAACTGTCACTCTGCTGTCAAACACTCCTTTGACATCTGCCACCTCCTTGAACTGCTTGATCTAGATGTTCTCGCCCTTACAGAGACATGTTTTAAGAACAGCTTGTCACAAGTTTTGACACACTTCTCTCTGAGGGCTACAAGATCCTGTCCGAGCCCAGGCCCAACAGGGCAGGAGGTGGACTGTCCCTGGCCTTTCCTGAGTGGATTCCTGTCTCCATCATTCCCATTCAAGCCTACTCCTTATTTGAATGCCTGGTCTGCAGGCTCTCTGTTTCTCCTGGCTCCTCTCTTACCCTGGTCACCTTCTACCGGCCCCCTGGCCAGGCCACCCTCTTCCTCTCTGAATGGGCTGACCTCACTTCTTCTCTCTTCTACTCTGCCTCCCAGCTTCTCCTTGGGGATCTGAATATCCACCTGGACTTTCATGACTCCTCAGGGCTTTTTCCGCAACCTTTGCGACTCTCCATTCTACCCTCTGTTCCGACCCACTCTGCCAGACACACCTTGGATGCTCTCATCACCTCTGATATGCCTCTTTCTAACCCTCTCACTACTCCTCTCTCCTGGACTGATCACTTTCTTCTCCCTTTGCACTTGAAGCTTTCTGTACCCCTGGCAATGGCCCACCCAGCACTGCCACTCACCTTCACGGTCATCCGACCCATGATGAGAGTGTCACTGGAAGCCTTTGCTCTACCTACTCTCCTCCACCTACTCCTGCGGCTGACTCCCATCCTGACACAGCTCCTTCCAATTTTCACCTTTCCATCTCTAACACTCTTGACATCCTTGCCCCTGTCATGAGGACCCGCCTGAAGCCTGCCAAAAAAGTGCAATTCTTGGTACAGCCAACACTGGGCCACCCAGAATGCAAGTGCAGAGGAGCCAAACAGAAATGGGGAGCTTCAAGTTCACCCTCTGACAAACTGGCCTGCCACCTACTTCAAAGGCAACATAGACTATCCTCTCAAATAAAAGAGTCTACATTCAAGCCCACATCTCTGCGGCATCTAACGACGCGGCCAAACTTTTTAAAATCTGCAAGGAGCTGGCCAATCCTACTGCAGTATCATCCTCTACCACACCCACCCAGGCCTTCTGCTCGGCCCTGGCTTCTCATTTCACCACAAAAACTCAGGACATCCTGCCCTCACTCTCATCTGCTCCCCTCCCTCCCTCTACCTCTCTCAGGCCCTCCTTGGCCGCCCCTTCTCCCCTCCTCCTCGCCTCCCTCTCTCCTGTCACACCTGATGAGGTTGCAAGACAAGCCTGGTCTATGAAAGTCTCATCCAAACAGGTGTCTCCATGCCCATCCAGAACCATTAAGGACAACATTGACTCTCGCACAGCCTTGGCAACCACTCCTTTGCCAATGGTGATGTCCCCTCTCCTCTCAAGCACTACCTTGTGCACCCCCTGCTCAAAAAAACCTCTGCCGACTCATACATCCCGGAAAACTGTTGCCCAATTTCTATTACCCCTTTCATGGGCAAACCCCAGGATAAATTGGCTATCTCCCAGCTAACCATCCACACTGAATCTGTTGGTTGTCTCCATGACCATCAGCCAGAGGCACAGAAACTGCTCTCCTGAACACCTTTGAAGACTTGCTCTCTAACCTTCAATGTAACTCTCCCTCTGTCCTAATCCTCCTTGCACTTTCTTCTGACTTTGTCTTAGCAAAAAAAGACACCTATAATAAGCGTATCCTGTAAGCAGATTCTAACACCAAAGAGCTCTTCAAGATTCTTAAAGAACTTGAATCTTCCATAGTCCCTATCATCAGTTATAACGCTGACACCACATGGTGTACTAATATCCAAAAAGCACTCCTTGATAGAATCTCCACACTGCAAATCAAGATTAATGCTAGAAAATGTAGCCTATTCTTGGACCCACTACCTAGCTTTTCCTCCAACAACAATCAGTCACCAACTCACTCCTTCAAACCATTTAGCTTCTCACCCCTGTCCATCTCGGAAGTGGAAAACATCATTAAAAAACTCAAACCATCCAACTGTCAAGGTGACTCGTGCCCAGCTCCTGTCATCAAAGAGGCTGCCCACGACCTAGCCCCCTTCATCACCACCTTTATTAATGCTTCCTTTAAATCGGGCACTGTCCCTGACAACCTTAAGGATGCGCGAGTCATCCCTCAAATGAAAAACCTACCCTCGATCCTGGTAAACCTACGAACTACAGACCTATTACCACGGTGCCCTTTCTACAGAACATTTTGGACCGTGCCGCCTATTTACAAATACAGGACTACTTAGAATCCAATAAACTTCTTGGTCACCGACAATCAGGCTTCCGACTTAGGCACGCGAGAGATACTGCCCTCGTTAATTAAAAACGCAAATCGAAGACCTAAAAGACGAAGGCAAGTTAGCCCTATTACTGCTGCTTGACCTCTCGGCAGCATTTGTTTTGGTCAACCACCAAATTCTCTTCCACCACCTCAAAATTGCAGCCCACTTCTCTGATGAAGCAACCTCCTGGATCAGATCCTTTTTGGCAAACAGAACCATGAGGGTCTGCTCCCCTTCCGCTTCTGCCGAACCATCGCCATTCCTGTGCGGGGTTCCGTAAGGGGTCCTGTGGCTCTCCAACACTTTATAACGTGTTCACGAAGCCACTCTTTGATATTCTTGACTATCTGGATGTCACATACACCAATTATGCGGATGATACTCAGATACTCATCCCTATCACTGGTGACTACGTGACCGACTCGAAAGCCCTCAACGATGTCTATACAGTAGAATCCATCAAAATTCCAGTATCCGAGTCAGTAAAAACCTTAGGCGTCTACCTGAACTCAAGTCTGTCCATGACCAGACAAGTAAATGCCATTGCCTCCTCGGCTGCCTACCATGCTAAACTCCTCAATGCAGTCAGACCCTTGCTCTCCAATGACACCTGCACAAACATAGCAAGAGCCATCACTGGATCCCGGTTGGACTTCTGTAATGTTCTCTTCTTATGGACCTCCTCCAAAAACCTTGAGAAACTACAAGTAATTCAAAACAACACCTTACGCGCAGCACAAGGCATTTCCAAAAGAGAACACATCTCTGCTGCCAGAAGAGCCTCCCACTGGCTCCCCATAAAGGAGGGGATCATCTTCAAAGTCCTGACCCTCACCCACAAATGCATTCACCTCGCTGCACCAGCATACCTATCGCAAAGAATCCACCCTGCTTCTTCCTCAAGACCAATTAGGACCCCCTATGCTAACTTGCTCACCGTACCCTTGGTAAAAAGAGCAAGAGCAGGTGGCGCCAGCTTCCCCTACTTAGCCGCCCTGCACTGGAATGCCCTCCCCACTGCGCTGCGAGCTGAACCGACACTCACTGCCTTCCGTAAGACCATGAAAACCACCCTATTCGCCTGATCACCTTACCCCCTGACACGATGTCCATCCCCTATACGGGATACTATGAACTGTGTACGTTTTTATGCATAACATATATTACATCTCTGCTCTCCAATGCACTAACGTATGCACAATGTAACTAAGTCTACTGCAAGTAACAGCGCCACAATGCCCTTGGGCTGTCTCTGCGCTATATAAATGTAAAAAATAAAAATAAATAAAAATACAGTCATTCAGGCTTGGATGGCGCATCATAGGCTCTGTTTAAATGATGAAAAGACTAAGTTACTCATTCTTGGATCCAACCTCAGACTCAATAACCTGGATTCTGCCTTCAAATCATTTGTTATTGACGGTAACAACATCAAGGTATCCAATGACACAAAAACCCTAGATATCTATCTCGATTCCACCTTATCCTTTACGAGACAAACTAATGCTGTGGTCTCGGCATCAGCCTACACATGCAAACTTATCACAGTACGTAGACCTTTCCTCACCGCAGCCAACTGCATTATCCTTGCCAGAACACTCATTATGGCTAAAATTGATTATTGTAATGCCTTGTACTTGGGGACGAGTCAAAGGAACATTAACAAGCTTCAAGTAACCCAAAATAATGCTATATGGGCTGCTCTTAATATTCCCATGAAACTACATATCTCTGACACCAGACGCAGTCTGCACTGGCTCCCTGTCGCTCACAGAATGTCACTTAAAACCCTTGCACTTACTCATATGTGCCAGGCAAACCTTGCCCCTGATTATTTAGCCAACCGATTCACCTCATACACCTCAACCCGCCCTGTGAGATCTGCCCAAACCCACTCCTCTTCCATGCCTAGATTTAAGCTGCAGAAAGCAAGGGGGTCTAGCTTCCCAGTCCTAGCAGCTAAACTCTGGAACACACTCCCCAACTCACTCAGAGCTGACCCTCTTATCACTCATTCAAAAGCAAAGCCAAAATCTGGCTCTCTGAGCAGGATCAAGCTGCCACTTGCCCAGTATAAAAATGCTAACTGGCATTGGGCTCAAACCCCGTCATTCCAAATTTGACCCAACCGGTAACTTGTTTCATTTTGTAAATTTACTGCATTACCTGTCATATTCCTATGTAATCCTGTGAACACGTTGCACACTTGCTTGCAATCTTACTCCTATTGTGTCGCATATCACCCCTGTCATTGTATTGTGATGCACTTGCGCATTATTGTATTCTGATTTTATTATGTCTTGTACCATGTAATGGTTTTTATCTGTAACTTATGTACCCTCAAGAAATGCACCCAGGTGCCTCAGGGCCAGGGGCGCAATACAAATAAACAAATACAAATTTGCCACAGTCTACCACAACATCCTGATCACCCGTCTCCGAGATACCCTGGGCATCACGCATCAGGCTCTGGCGTGGCTATCCCCTTTCCTCTTGGACCAACCTTCCCAGGTTGAACTTGGGTTCTTCTTCTCCATCTCGCTCTCTACATGTGGTGTTCCCCAGGGATCTATCCTTTCTCCCTAGGGTTTCAATGTCTATCTGACCCCCTTGGCCCGTCTGTTCTCTACTTTGAGTGTTATGTAGATGACATGCAGCTTTCTTGCTAAACTTAAATTTGTATTAGCATTTTAAGATTCAACACAAGGACCACAGTTACATGTCACTTTAACTCTTTGCCAGGGTATCCAGTGATTCCCTCGAATACAGAACATTGAATGCAAAAGCCTCCATTTTATTTATTTTTTTGTAGGTCAAGTTTTTTTAAAAATTTACTACAAGGGGTAAAAAAACAGGTGTTGCGGGGACCCCAAAAAAATGCATTTTTTTCGAGGCTTTTGCATTCTATGCTTTTGCATTCTATGCTATCACTATAAACCCTTTGCCTGTCCCCTTGAACAACACATTTCCCCTCCCTCCTCGCCCCTCCCCCCTAATCAAACACACAATGGAGGTTTCTCGTTCAATTATACCAAGCAGTTTGGAGAGTCTTCTCTATGTGTCGGACTCCCCTTCCGGGGACAGTGCTCCCAGTCTTTGGATGTATGTTTGTCCCGTTGCCCTCCTGAACATAGTTCCATTGTATCCTCAGCTCCGCCAGGGGCCATCTACCCCTCTTCGATCACTCGGGCCTGCCCCCTCTCACCCCAGGGGAACTCTCTCCCTTCCTCTTCCACCCACCTTTTTGCACTACCTCGCCCCTTCCCCTGAGGGCCAGAGTCACCCCTCCCCTGGTGCACATCCCATCTCCATTTCTGCCTGACCCCGCCCCAGGCTGATCTGAACGCCCCCACCTGGTCATTCACCATAGCCGTTAGCTTATACATAAAAAACATATTTTTTAGTTTGTTCAACCACTCTTTTTTGCCTGGGATTATTCCACTGTTCCATTTCTGGGCCAGAGCCACACTCCCTGCCCGCAGCATTGTCTCCCACATTCTGGGGTGCCTATATGTCTCTGAATCCCTTGGTGGGATCCCCAGTAACCTCTGCAGAGGGTCTAGCTGGAGTGTTTCCCCTATGACCTCCGCCATCCACCCCTGTATGTTTTCCCAGTAAGCCCGGACGCATGGGCAGTACCACCACATGTGTCCTCTCAAACCCACTTGGCCGCACCCCTTCGGGCACAGTGGGGATGCTCCCGCAAATATTTTAGATATCTTGAGAGAATCTCTATGCAATCCTTGGAGTACCTTGAAGTTATGCTCCATATCAGCCGTAAAGAGATTCCCATGAAAGGTTACCCTGTATATCTTACCCCACTCCTCTTCTGTAACATATTCCCCCGCTAGCTCATTCCAATATTGTTGAAACCCTTGCCTATTTTTTTTTTGTTGCTAACGTTCATGACCTTGTACAACTTGGAGACCATCCTTTTCCGTGTGTTGGCCGAGTCTAAGACTTTCTCAAATGGGTTTAGTGGTCTCTTCAATTTCACTCCCCACTTTTGATCTTTCAGGAGTCCTTTCAACAGGAGATACTCGAACACTGTGATTTTACCATCTTCCAGAACCTTTACTACTGCCTCATACGGTAGGAATTCTCCCTCTTGGAACAGTTGTCCCACCCTTTACAGACCTTTCTCCGACCAGTCTTGCGAGTTACGAACCTCCTGTCTCCCAACCCTATAACGGGACCCCATAATGAGGCCATTTGGGCGGGCCATGTTGATAGGTTCTCTCTTTGTCCCCCCCCCTCCACACGGACCACAACACTCCTAGGGTGGGGTGGTCAATTAGCCTACTTGGTATATATTTGTGGGGGGCCCATAACAGATCCCTCATTTTGACCAGGTGTGTGTCCAAATCCTCCAGATAGGTCCAGCATGTACCCAGCTTAACTCGCATATGTTCCAGAAGCACCCTGAGCTGGGCTGCTCTATGGTATAGTCGGAAGTCTGGAAGGCCAAAGCCCCCCCTCCTTTCTGGGGATGGGGAGGGTGGATTGCTTGGTCCTTGGTGTCTTGCCCTGCCAGATACATTTCTTTACTGCTAACTGGAGTTCTTTAAAGGTGGCTTCCGGTACCTTTATGGGGAGGGCTGTGAACAAGTACAGGAGTCTCGGCAGAACGTTCATCTTCACCGCGGCCATACCACAATAGTATCATGGTGCCCCACTGCTTCAAATCTGCTTTGATGGTGCTCAGCAGCAGGTCAAAATTGGCTGTTGTCAGCGCTGCCAGATTTCTGGTCACTTTTACTCCCAGGTATTGGATTGCTACTTTGACAACTTTGTCATGTGTTCCCCAAAATCCATTTTGCCATGTACCTACATTCCACTCAATCGAAGGCTTTCTGCGAATCGAGGGAAAGCAGGCTGGAATTGAGGTCAGACCCCTGTGCATAGTGCATTAGATTGATGGTCTTCCTGATGTTATCCGACCCTGGCGCCCTTTAATAAAGCCAACCTGGTCCCCATGGACAAGGGTGGGCATAATCCCCTTCATGCTCTTACCGAACACCTTTGCCAAGATTTTGACATCCGTGTTCAGTAGGGAGATTGGTCGGTAGGAGGAGCAAAGTGGGTAAAGACCCTCTGTTGGGTCTTTACCCTCTTCTGGTAGCACCAATATAATGGCTCCCATCATTGTTTCTGGTAGGATAACCCGCTGCATTGAAAACCCTAGCTAGATGCAGGGCCAGGGTAGACTGATATAGCTTTGAAGATTTCACCAAAAACACATCCTCCCCCGGTGTTGTGCCTCCCTTCATCACCTTTATTGCCTGAACAATTTATTCCTCTGTTACCGGGGCCTCTCGGTTCTGCCCCACGCCAAGCCCGGTATGGGTAGCTTTGCTAGAAAATCTTCTATCAGTGCCTCCTCCCCCTTGAACTCTGATTTATACAGACGCTCGTAATATTGTGTAAAGCCCCCCCTATACCCGGTGTATCATACCGTAGTGTCCGCTATTTGGATTTCACGGCCTTAGCCATTTTACTTTTCTGGGCTTCCCTCAGCTTTCACGCCAATATCCTATCCGCCCTATCCCCTTTTCGTAATATTTTTGTTTGAGTAATAAGAGGCTGTTCTCAGTCTTGCTCAATAGTTGATCCCTAAGTTGGGTTTTATACTGGTCTAGGGCCACAGCTTGCTCCGGGGAGATTGAACTACCGGGTACCCGTCCCATTTGTATTTGCACTGTTCTTTCTCGTAGGGCCTTTTCCTGAATGTCCCTTTCCCTTTTTTTTGTGCCCCTATCTTTATGAGGACACAGCGGATGGTGGCTTTAAATGCGTCCCATAGGACATGTGGGCTGACCTCCCCATTATCGTTCAACTCAAAGTACTCCACTATGTTCTCTATTACCAATTGAGCTATTACCGCGTCCTTCAAAAGGGCATCGTTACACTTCCCAGTCCCCCCTCAGTATGATTCGCACCAGGTCGTGGTCAGACCAAGGGACTAGGTCCACCCGTAGGTCTTGTGTATGGGCAAGCAAAGCACATTCCACCAGGATATAGTAAATCCTTGAGATATTATTGTGGATTTTTTAATAGTAAGTGTACGGGGGTCCCCCGTGGCCGAGCCCAGGAGCGTATCAAGTAGGCATAGATCGAGGTTGATTCGGCCGAAGCTCTGAGACATGGAATTGTCTGCTGTGGAGGTTGTCTGTGATGACATTCTTTTCCTATCTCTAGTAGGGTCCAATACCATGTTGAAGTCCCCTGCCACTATGAGTGTGCCCACCACAAATGGTCTCAGTTTGTCCAGAAACCCCTCCGAAAAAAAGGCACTTGACCCTCGTTCGGGCCATAGATCACTCCCCTATACTTCCCCCCTTATGAACATATATCGACCGCCTGGGTCCCTAACCAAAGCCTCCATCTTGAAGCCCAGGTCACATGCCATAATAATCACCACTCCCCTTGTTTTGATCTTGTAATAGGCATGATACACTTCCCCTATCCCTCCACCACGAATGCCTGGTTCTTTTCCCCCTCGCCCAGTGAGTCTCCTGGAGAAACAGTAAGTCTAATTTACCTCACCTAAATTCTCTACTTAGGAGGGATCTCTTTGTTGGTGTATTCATTCCCCTGACATTTAGCAAACCTTTCTCCAGCACGGGCAGTAAATCAGCCATTTGAATGTGTGGATGTCTCTCCATCCCCAACCTCGCTATGCATCCCTGGGATGCCCCCGGGACCTGTTTCACCTCTCCATTGCCCTATAACCAGCACTTGCTGTATCCTCGAAACCTCCAACACCCCTTCCCCCCAACCCTGTGCCACCTCCCTGCCGGGTGGAGCCTAACCCCAACTGCCCCCCTTCCTAACTACCAATCCCTCAGTCCCTTCTTCCCTGTTCCGCCCTCCCCTGGAACCCACCCAAAAATTTTGACCATTCCTGGTACTTAACTGGACCACCAATGTGCCCACCTCCCCTGGGCCCTTACTTATAGGCACCACGTGGGTAGAGCCCCTCAACTTTCCCCCCCTCCCACCCCATCTAGGCCTCCTCTCCCCCCCGCTACCCCGATTGGCCCCTTGATGCATATCCCATTGCTAACATGTCACCCTGCAGTTCACCCCATACTTGCTGTTGGTGTGGGGGGGCATGAACCTGCTCCTGAATCGTGAGCTGGTACATTTTCCGTTATCCAGCCTGTGTCCTTCTTCATTCGTTGGAACCTCCTGGGTCACCACTGGGAGGAGAAGGAGAGTTCAATTTCTTAAAGTTTCACGATCCCGGGATCTGACGCCTGTCCTTTGTGCTCCCTCGCCCGCTTTTCCCTCTCACCTCTTCCCCGGTTGGTTGTCTCTGATCCGGCACCCCATTCACATACCCTTGAATTGCTCCTTTGATGTCGTCTTCTCTGACCAGGTGAGATCTTTGGTCTATTTTTCAAATGAGAGCGAGAAGGGGTAGCCCCATCGGTATCAGATTCCCTTCTCCCATAGGCATTGTGTCAGTGGGGCGCACTTCCATCGTCTGGCTAAGGTGTATGCTGTCAGGTCTTGGAAAATCGTTATTGTCACACTGTTGTATGTGATGGTATTGGCTTTCCTAGCTTTCTCCAAGATTTTCGCTTTTCAGCACATTAGTGGAAGCGGACAAGGATGGAGCGAGGGCGCCCAGCCCCCGCCCTATGTGCCCTATCGATGGTGAGGTCTGTTGTTGCATCGCTCCCGAACAGGAGGCGGATTATGTCTTTAACCGCTCAGCATATGTCCCTCTCCGTTTCCGGCAAGCCAAAGAACCGCAGGTTATTCCTCGTTCCCTGTTCTCGAAATCGTCCATTTGCAGGGCCCTTTCCTCACTATTACTTTCCAGGACGATCAGTCTGGTGTCGATCTGTGTTTCCAAGATGTCGACCGATGTTTGGTTGGCTTCCTTTTCCTGGAACCGATCTTCTACTTTATCCACTCTCTGGTCCATATTCTCAAGCCTGTGCCCTATGTCCGCTCGCATATCTCTTATTTCCTGTAGTATCGTTGCAATATCCCTCTACGTGGACATAGAGTCTTCCGCCTGTTCCACTGATCGGTCCGTCATTATGCCTGAGCCTGATCTGCCTCAGGAGTGCCTCCCTCTAGCTCATTCAACTTCGACCTCTCAGTTAATGGTGTTGTTCTTATGTGTGGAATGGCTAGGCAGGGGCTCCTTCCCACCCCTCTGCCTGACGGGAGGTTTCCTGTTCATCTCCTCCCTCCCCACGAGTGTGCAGAGCCTCATTACTTTCGCCACACCCGAGGTGGGCACATGCCCCAGTTATGGTTCCTGGGGGCCCTCACCTTAGGTGGGTTCTCTAGATGCTGTTAGGGCCCCTTGTGGAAGATGGGGGTCCACTCCAGCTCTTCCTCTCCGGACCTTCCTCCCTCCTTTTCCTGGGTCGTTGTGGTGGTGGCATCTTCACCCTATGGGGTTCGTGGGCTGAGTTCCCTGCGAGGCAGGCACACGCCCCCAGACAGGACCTGGGGGCCCTCACCTGCGCAGGCTCTCCCTACGCAGAGCCTCTGTGTTGATCTCTGACTTGGTTGCAAGGGTTAGGCCTGGGCTGCGCTTACTGCTGGGCCTTTCGTCCATTGATGCTCCTCTCCAGTCCCCCTCACCGTGTCTGCTTCTGCTGACTGGCCTCGCCTGGTTTCCTTCCCTGCACCTCCCCCTCTGCACTTTTATTGCCTTACGAGTTTGCAGAGCCCCCGTAGTGTGGTGTGGCCTGGCTCTATATGGGAGGCAATGCTGGGCGGCCCTCCGTACCCCCGGCCAGGCTGCATGCCAAATGCCACTCCCCAGATGTCATGCGCACCGCAGAGCGATCAGGTCTTCACTGAACCAGCCGGGAGGGCTCAGCTGACGTGAGTCCTCTGCTTTATGTTCTAGTCCTCTGCCCCACTCTTCACCTTTGTCCACCTTAAACGTTGCTTGCAGCAGTCTAGCCGCTGTGTTCCTCTAAGATCAACAAATACTGTAATCTGTTATCTCCATACCCACTCACTTTGCCCCCAACCTTTACTAATGTGTTTGCCTGTTGGGCCCCTCCTTCACAGATTGTATCGTGCTTCTCACATGCCATGCCTTCCTTCTCTACGCACCATGTCCTTTGTTGTAGCCCAACACCTCCTCTTGTACCGGCAATGGTCCCCTCTGTCCTCCGGAATGTTCACTGATGAGGCCGGCCAAAGTAAGCGGGTGTACCTGTGTTAATCTGTGTCCTTTCCATTGTGTACGGGCACCTTGCACCTTCAGTCTCCCTGCTTGTCCTGAGGGAGCTTTGCCCAGCTACTCAGTGCCCTGTTCTACCCACGAGACCCGGAGTTGACTTCCCTGTCTCTCCCTTCGTCCCGCGGGTTTGTTCGTTGCAGACGTTCCCACTCACTTGTGTTGGTGGGGTGCTGGGGGCCGGGCCTGAGTGCCCTCGCACCACTCCTTCACAGCCACGGACCCAATGGGGCCCGATGCAGCAGCACAGGGGCCGCTCGATGTAGCAGAGCGGAGACCTCACCTTGCTTGTCGTGTGCGTGCGGGTCTGCTACACCCCATGCCGTAATTGCCTGTGCCTCCATCCACCTGGCAGTCCCGCCGAACACAGGCTCCCCCCCGGCTCCCGGTCGGCTTCCTCTCCCTCCTCAAGGTGGTCGGGCAGCGGGGGGCAGCCGAGACGCCAGCCGCCCCTCACTGTAAATGCTTGCTATTTCCCGGGAGCGTTGGTTCCTCCACTGTCAGGCCGCGGCCTCTGTCCCACCTCCATGATCGTTCTCGGGCAACCCAACAGGGCCGCCGCACCCAACATCTGCTGTCCTCTGCAGTTTCTCCTCTTCCCTGGGGTCTAGAGAGACCGGAGCAGGACCGGGGGGGAGCCTGGGGACTTCAGCCACCACCTGGGGGGATTTTATGTCTGTCCTGTGGCGATCTGGGGGTGGGGGGCTCAACCCGATATTTGGCCCACGAGGGGAGGAGCTGGTCAGAGAGACGTTACATCATCACATGCGCCCCCTGGTGACCACGCTGCAGCTCTCTTTCAGGCTACCCTGGGCCTCCTGCTCGTCCTTGCTCATCCTTGACTGTCTTTCCGTTTTTCAGGCAGGGTGCGCCTCTAATGATCTCTGCATTAATAACAGTAAAACAGAGATCCTTCTCATTGGGATCCCTGCTCCCGCTTTTCCCCTTTCACTCTGGCTGGCCTCTCTGGCCGCCCTGCACCCTCACCCTCTTGTGAGGCAAAAAACCTCAGGGTCATCTCCCATTCCACTCTCTCCTTCTCCACACAAATCTACCTTTTCTCATCTACCCTCAGAAGCTTGCTGTCTCCATAGCCCTGGTTCTCTCTAGGCTTGACAATTGCAACAGCCTCTTTCTCAATCTACCTAACTCTAATCTCCTTCTGCAACTCATCCAAAACAGGACTGCAAGACTTATCCTTGGCCTCAAGCCCAGAGACCGCATATCACCAGCTCTGATATCCCTCCACTGACTCCCGGTGGCTGCAAGGATCAAGTTCAAGACCCTCTGCATTGTCCAAAAGGCCTTCTGGCACCAGAGCCGGTACTAGCTCTCTTCCTAAGTACCTTCCTTCCAGAGCCCACCGCTCGTCTACCTCCAATTCTCTACAGATGAGTCGCTTCTCCAAGCAGAGCCTGGGTGGTAGATCTCTTTCCTCTGCAGGTGCCTCCCTCTGAAATGCCTCCCTGCAAATCACTGCCTTGAACCAGACCTCCTTAAGTTTGGTTAGCTCCTCAAGACCATCCTTTTCTCCTCTTCCTTCTCTCTGCCTCTCCCCTGCTAACCTTTCCCCGCCTCCCTTTCTCTCTGCCTTCCTCTGATATCCCTTCTTTCTGTTACATCGACTGGCTGCCAGGTGCTCCTCTGAGTCATATAGGACACCTGCAGACCAACCCCCATCCACCCCTAGCACTTGCCTTCGGGCCCTCCTACTCTGCCACCTGGCCTTCCTTGCACTTCCTGGGCATGTTTCCCCTTGAAGGCCCTGCCTTCCTGCATTTAACCCAGGACACTGTTCCACTGGGTGCACCTCTCCCCCTTCCCCACCCCTGCACTTCTTATCTGTGGACTTGCACAATCTAAATTATATATGGCCTAGTAAGTTTGTCTTGTTCTCCCCTGCTTTCCCCCTCCCTGCCTGATTGCGCCTTGAAACACTTGTGTACAGGCACATTATAAATAACCTATCAATCAAGGGGACCAAGGAAGCAGTTAAGAGTCAACAGTACCTGGATTCAGTTCTTGGTGGGCTGACAAAGTCAGGCTCGATGTCGACCATTGATGAAAGCGTATCAAGCTCGGTTCAGGCACGTTGTATCGTAGAGGCTCCAGCAGTAAGCAGACATTGAGTAGGGGGCGGGTGCTCTGTACGGTAGAAGGTGGCTCTCAAAGATGCAGGTCAGGGCAGTCCCAGGAACACTTTGCAGTTGGCCAGGCCGAGTCAGGCTTTAGCTGCCGTGAGGGGTCGATGAGTGACACTCCAATGGTTCAAGTCAGCAGGCGATGGTCATTGAAGTGGTGATCTTGGGTGTGTCGAGGCGCAATTAATGAGGCGTCAGTTTAGTTGCTAGCTGGATCAATTTGTGGATGTAACTCCCCATTAAAGTCAGCGTGTGGGGCGCTGTTGAGCGCGATACAAAATGGCTGCCTAGAGCGCGAGCACCGTTCCGACAAATATCCTAAATAAAACGATCCTAACTTGGAGCACCCCGCGGATGATTTTGAAGAGTGAAGGCTGTAGCGGAACAATCCTGCATTCAACGGCAGAAATCTGGAAGAAAAACGCTGTTGTAGGACGGAAATAGAGTGCATGTAACTGTTGGCGGTGAGAGTGGGGGGCGCGGGCCGCCTCCCAGACCCACGCGGATATTGGAAGCAACCGCAGACGCTCTAGCCGGCAGACCATAGAGGTCCGGCGATCCGACACCAACAAGCGAGTGAACCGAAGGACGATTCATACAAGCTGAGGCGGCCGACGTGTCTGTGGTGGGAAGGAGAACAGCGAAGGTACGGCGGGAACGGGAGAGGAGTGTGGACGGCACATTAACCCTGTGAGACGGTCAAGCGAGAGTGAAGGCCAGAGTGGATAAAGAAAGCTCCAGAATAACAGAAGCCGAAGGCAGAATTAGTAACAACGAGGACACTATTGCAAGTCATGCTCGAGACATAACGCAATTAAAAAACGACTTTCTCAGAATACAGTCTAAATGTGAGGATCTTGAATCTCGTTCTAGAAGAAACAACATAAGAATTGTTGGGGTATCCGAAAAGTTCGGCAAAGGAGCAATGGAACAACAAGTAGAAGCTCTCCTACAGACCCTCTTCGGACCTGAAATTTTCTCAGAACACTTTCTGATAGAAAGGGCACATCGCACACTGGCTCCAACACCAAAACCAGGGGCGCCGCCCTGCACGATCATAGCGCGCCTCCTAAATTACAGGGACAGAGATGCGATTCTTAAAAAAGCTCGTGAGCAAGGTACACTACACTATGAGGGGAACCGTATCCACATATTCCTGGATTTTTCGGCAGGCATACAGGCCAACCGACGATCCTACGAACCAGTGAAAAGACTGTTACGAGCATGTCAGGTCCTGTATGCATTAATATTCCCTGCCAAAATGCGTATTCAGCACGGAGGAAGAGCACATTTCTTTGAGAATCCAGCGGCTGCTATGGCCTATATCGAGTCACATATACCTCTGCCCCCAGTAGGCCGAGGCCCGGATCAAAATGGCGGACCCCACCCCGAGGCGGACTAATGATACTCTGATGCAAGAAGAACCAAAGCACATGCCTACCACAAAAAACGGAACAGGAATACGACAAAACAAGCAGTGGTGCACCACAGGAAAATGTGGAAGTCGGACCGCGAGCTCAAGCGGGCGGCCATACAACGGCAACATGGCAACCCCAGGAGATCTCCAACAGTTTGTAAGGTTAAATCATCGAGTTGGGGCGGATGATGGGGGTGGGGGTTGGGGGAGAAGGGGGGGAGATGGAACTTTTGTTGAACAGTTAAAAAGTTGCTTTGTTGAAGGTCGAACAGATAATTGCGCTATGCATGTTGAACGGTATTTAGATAACACCGCAATGGTGAACAGATACGATGGCGGGTGGCACTGACAATGGCAAAGGGATGAAAATCAGACTGTTGTCATGGAACGTCAGGGGTCTGAACAATCCCTCCAAAACTAGAAAATAGGAACTTACATTAACAGACACTCACCCCATATAACCATGTTACAGGAAACACATACACGGGGTCCCAGCAACGCAAGTATAGTGGCCGCATGGGGCAAGCAAAGATACCACACAGAATATTCCACTCAGGCACGAGGAGTCATGACCATACTACATCCATCACTGGGATTCCAGACCAAAGGGCATAAAGAGGACCCCCTCGGGAGATATGTACTGGTTTGGGGAGAGGTTGCGGGAAAATCGATTGCATTGGTTAACACTTATGGCCCCAATATAGATGACCCGGACTTTTACCTCAATATACTGGAATTACTGATTACACTTGATACTACTAGTATTATCTGGGGTGAGATTTCAATTTAATACTAGACCCAAATCTAGACAGATCCTCCAGAGCCAAGCGGATGCGGTCTAAAGCATCTATAGTCCTAGATCAGGTTATGCCACAGCTGATGCTACGAGATGCCTGGAGGGCACTGCATCCAAGTTCAAAGGAATACACGAGCATACATGACTCGGAATCTCGTATAGATTATTGGTGGGTGTCGGAAGACATGCTGGGAGGGCTAGAAAGTTGTGAAATATACCCACAAACATTATCAGATCATTCCCCAGTATCCCTGGACTTAATGTTTGGGGATGTCCCGAAACCGCAGAAGAGATGGAGAATGTCCACACATATACTCAAAGACCCTAATGTTACAGAGGCATTACATATAGAAATGGAAGAATTCTTTAATAACAATGTGGGAACATTGGATAAATATTCAACAGTATGAGAGGCTTTCAAGGTCTGGGTAAGGGGAACTCTGATCTCCAAATCCTCGGGGCTGCTTAAAGCGGTGAGACAGGAACTAACTGAAATGGAGACGCGACTTCGGCAATTAGAGAACTCTTATAGCGAGACCCGAAATAAGGATAGTTTAGCTGAAATAAATCACCTCCTAAAGGAATTTAATAAGCTTGCCACATGAGAACTGCAATACATAGCAGCCCCAGCCAGGGCGCACAGATACGGGGAGGGGAACAAGGCGGGAAGAGCTCTGGCCAACATCATCAGGGCGGACCGCCAACTCACTCCGATAACATGCATTGAAAGCACGGAGAGTGGAATGGTGACCGGGGGTAGATCCATTAATCTTGAATTCCTGACATTTTACCAGAAACTGTATTCAAATACAGACGAGAAAACTGTACCTGAAATACAAGCATACTTCAATGACCTGGAATTCCCGACCCTCCCACCAGACACAAAACTGGCCCTTGATAGCCCAATCACAGAGGAAGAAATCATAGAAGCCATAAAAGCATTGCATTCAGGAAAGGCCCCGGGATCTGATGGGCTGGGGGTGGAACTATACAAAGAATTTGAAAAGGAACTTGCCCCAATCTTGTTAAAAGTATGGGAGGAAGCGCTGGAACTTGGGGTGCTCCCCGGATCCATGAGAGAAGCTGTAATAACAGTACTACCGAAGCCCCGCCGTCCCCCACAGGATATGTCATCGTACAGGCCACTATCACTCATTAACGTCAATGCTAAAATTTTCACCAAAGTCCTGGCAAAATAGACTATTACCAAACATGCCGTCTCTGATTCATCCGGATCAGAACGGATTTATCCCTACAAGATCCACTGCGTTCAATTTGCGCAGACTGTTTGCAATAATGGCGCAGATTGACCCAGAGGCTCAAGCGGTAGCGGTGTCACTGGACGCCGAGAAAGCATTTAATTCGGTGTCCTGGGTGTACCTCTTTGAAGTATTAGGAAGGTTTGGAATGGGCCCCAATTTCATTAGCTATGTTAAATTACTGTACAGAAAAACCGGGGCGAGGTTCCTTACAAACACTGTGGTCTCTGAGTTCTTTGCACTGGGCAGAAGTACCAGGCAGGGTTGCCCATTCTCACCAATATTATTTGCACTGGCTATTGAACCAATGGCCATAATGATTAGGCTAAAACACGGGGATAAAGGAATAAGAATGCCTGGGCCGCCCCAATCGATCTTTTTATATGCAGATGTTACTTTACTGTACCTTAGGAACCCTGAGACTAACCTGATTCCTGTAATGCAAGATATAAATGAATTTGCTAAATACTCGGGATATAAAATAAATAATGAAAAACTCGAAATACTACCGCTGACACCTCAAACCACATGCCCGGGAACCACTGGAAACCTTAAGTGGGCAACCGGACACATTCGATATTTAGGCGTGCTGGTGTCTCGAGACAAAAAAACACTCTTTGCAGACAACTATGAAGCAATAATGCAGACTTTGAAGGCAAAATTTCAAACGTGGACCAAGTTACCCATATCCCTGAATGGCAGGGTTGCGATCCTTAAAATGGTCGTACTCCTTAAGTAACTTTATTTCTTTACTAATATACCACTCTGGCCAGGCAAAACCTTTTTTGAGAAAATAAGAACAATGGTGGTCCCCTTTGTGTGGGACGGGAAAACCCCCTAGAATGAAATGGGAAAAACTCACTGAACCTTACTGGACAGGGGGGCTAACTACACCGGACTTCGAGCTATACTATCTTACAGCACAAGCGCAGTTCGCAAAGCACTGGTATGACCCCGAGGGTAGATCGCCCCATATATGGTTTGAGAAGTTTGCGGCACATACCATAGACCTCCGTTCTATAATATTTTATTCTCAATACAAAGATCCTTGTCCCTTTGACCCAGTTGGGACCACTGTACGCGCATGGAAGGCATTATATAAAAAACTGAAGATAGATACCCCATACGACCCAGATGTACCCCTTTGGAAATACCCCGGTATACCACCCACACTGGATTAGACAATACAAAGGCACTGTGACCCAGACAGGGAATCCAAATGCGAGACATGTTCCCGAATGTCAGATTTGTAACGCTCGAGAAACTCAGGGAGGCAATAGGGGGAGGACCAACCAAAACACTTGAATACCATAGGATGAAATCTGCATTCAGTGCACGCTGGCCACTCTTTCCGGACGAGCCACCATCCCATCCTTGTATACAAGCCGCAACATCTGGTACGGGGCTGGGAGTCTCTAAACCTTATGCACTGGTACAACTACACACCCCCACCACAATTCAGGTAAAAGCCAAATGGGAAGAAGACCTGAACTTAAATATCCCGGATGAAAAATGGGCAAAATATTGTATGCTTACCAAAGCGGTATCCATGAACGCAGGGCTAAGACTTATTCAGTTCAAAATCCTAAATAGGTTACACTACACTCCTGCAAAGATGGCCAAGTTCTCAACAACTCACTCTGGGGACTGCCCTAAATGCAAGGCTAGCCAATGTATTGGGAATGCCCCCCCTGTTGCTGCATTCTGGAGAGAAGTGGCAGAGATGCTTGAAGACATTACACAGATCCCTGCGGACATGCATCCACTGAAATATTTGTTCGGAGACATAGGAAAACAAGGTGAAAAGATCAGACGGTTGTTCAATGTTGCATGTGTTGTAGCCAAAAGGTGTATACTGAGATGTTGGACAAGTACCTCTCTGCCAAAAACTGAACATTTTATTCGAGATCTGGCCTACGTAAACGAATGTGAGGAACAATATACAATATACTATGACTGTGACAATGAGATGTCGTCCCAAGGACACATGGGCCCCGTTTTTGAATGTACTTACGTGAAATGGCCTCTGATGAGGAAATGTCTGTGTAAATTGTTTTGTGATACCTGAGCTATGTCTTTAACAACTGTTGAATTGTATGTACCGTCATATGCAGGTGCAATGAGTTTAATCTGTGTTGACCTTCAGTAATAAAAAGAGTTTACATTTTTTTTAGAAAAGTCAGCGTGTGATTCTACAGTGATTCGGTTCGGGTCCCAGTGTTCAGCAGTCGCTTTAGGTCTAGCAGGTGATGAGCTTTAGCTAGGATACGATGCAGTGTCAAGCTGGTTGAAAGCGCAAGCACGTTTGAAGTGGTAGAGGAGCGCAGCAACCAGCGCCAGCAACTTCCCTATTGTTCCAGGTGCAGTGAACAAGGAGTGACTTGTTCGGTGCAGCAGAACAGGGAATTTCAGCTGGTCTGGTCATTAGGTTGCTTTGAGGCCCACTCAGGGGGACTCGAGGATAGGATAGTTCCATTCAGGGTCTGCTCTCCCAGCTTATGAGATTTCCGGTGCAGAGTGGTTGTTAGGTCATAATGCACAGCAGAGGTTACTCCCGAGGTGCCCTCAGTGTGGTAGGGAACAGATCTTTGTTCTGTCTGGATGATTCCGTCTTCACCTCAGGCTGAGGGCTTTGGAAAATGAAACTTTCTCAAAGAAAGTCCAGTGAGATATTAAGATCCAATCTGCTGCCTTAAATGATCTGAGAGGATCGGAGTGTATACCAAGAAGGGTATCCCTTACTGTTGCAGGCCCCATGCACCAAGCCCCACCTAGAGGAGGGGTAGATGAGTTGCCCAGTGATGAGCCTCAAAATAGGTAAGTTAAATAGTTGCCTTTCAAGTGTAATCAAATTGGGGACGTCCAACTCCCGGTTTTTATATTCATGAACTGCCCCGCTCATCCATTTTCATAAGTGTATAATGAGCCAGTAGTAGTTGGCAACAGCCTGTTGCCCCTTCTGCATGCCCCTGAAACCATTTTTTTGTGCAAGAATACACAGATCAATAACAATTGGTTGCATTGTGGGGTACAAAGAATTGACTTTTACTCATCTTAATATAACTATGCATCAGTTCGCAGCCAGCCATATTCTTTCAGGTAGTATCCTGCACTATTTAATCCTGCCCTTTTATAAAAAAACGTCCAAACACTAACTTGCGCAAAAACCCAATCCTGGACCATTTCTGTTGATCCAATATGTATGGGATGATTTATCGTAACCCAACCACTATCTTTTACATTTATTGTAAACCCAACCAGACTCAACAAGCTATTGCAAATTCTAAGCTTCTGAAAACGTACTATAAACCCACATCTTAGCCTTGCCTAATGGTTCTTCATATGTGGGGTTCTTTTACTTCCTGAGGCCTATAAGAAATTGTGTTCCATAGTATGCAGGAGAATATTGAAAAGGCACATTAACATTGCTGATAATGTTTCTTTATGTGTCACCATGTTTTTACAATATAAAAATATGATGGCATAACGTTCATGGGTCTTCTTCATTTCTCTTGGGTCGAGTAGATAAACTAAGCTACTTGAACTGTAGGCCTAGCAGGAATTCAGAAGATTTTTCAGTGCCTGAAATCTGTGCATTTCACATACATTTAGCCAGTTGGGTATTTGCTCTCTCTTGGATGTTTGCAACATGATGGATTATAGTTTTTGTGTGTGATGCAAGCAACTCAATGTGTTGTTCTTAGTGTCCAGTTCCCTTTATGAACTCTTGATTGTTTCGTGTTTGCTGATCCTTACTCAAATTTGTATGTGTTGATTTTGTTCATAATGTTGATCTTGTACTGGACATTAGTTCATTTGGGGTATTTTCAAGGATTAAGGAGGCCCTAATGTATAGCAAAGTGAATGGAGTCCACTCTGATATCGCAAGCAACAAGAGGGGAAGGAAGGACTGGGACCAGAAGCAGACCTTTGGCTATGAAAGATATTTGGATATTGTCTCTCCAAAATTCTCCAAGGCCTTGTGTCTCAAGCTCCAGTTTAGTGCGCTATCTTTGGCAGAACTACTGCACAAATGCCGGTAATGCAAAAATGAGACTGAAAATGTAACGTACTTTCTTTTATTCTGTCCATTATATTGCCATATTAAGTAGAGATACCTCAAGCGACCATTTAAGTATAGATCAATCACAACTGTAAACAACGTTTTAGCACTATGTGTCAATTCAAAAGGTAAACTGGGAGTGAACTCAGTTGTGAACTACCTGACAGGCGCATGAAGGGGAAGATACTGCTCCATTACCTAATACCACCAGGAGTGTAAAATGAGAGTTATTTTTGTGAATTAGTACTCTGTGTGTGTGAGAGCTTATGATCTTATCTGCTTTTATTACCATTGATATTAGTATTTATATGTGTATTCCTGATTTTGTAGTTAAGTGATGTTTAAAAACCACCCAAGAATTTGAAGAGGAATGTTCTTATACTGATGTTTTATCTTAGTTTTTAAAAAATAATTGACATGCTATTTATTCTTGACCTAAGTATATATATGATTCAGTAAAAAAACTTTGTTAAAAGGACGTTATGGCTACAAGTAAAATCGAAAACCGCCTGAAATTCGACAGTTATGGTAAGCTAAGCAACCATAACTCGCGCCACTACCGTGCACTGCTAAGACTAACACCCAGGACATCAAAGATGACATCACAAATATCATTGATGACATCACTGATGACATCACATGTCTATCCCCTTCTTTTTTGTTCACTGCCATATCTAGGCCAGGTGGGTCTATTTACTGACAGTCAGAAACTTAACTTTCAAAAGGTATTACATTTTTAGATATTGATATTCTCACGTGTTCTTACACTACTTTCCTTAGAATTTAAGTTTAAGTTTAACAAGGTTTTTATTAGTGCAACTTAACCATAACGTCCCTTTAACCAAGTTTTTTGAGTGAATTTCATGGGTTTTTACCAGTGCATGCTATTTTCCTACAACTTACTAATATCATACTTATCAAATATAACAATATTTGTGTCCAATTTACTAAGTGTCACCTTAAAACTCTGCCTGCCATTTCCCACCTTCTAGAAGCATTTTTAATACTTCTATACACTTTTTGCAACTATTTCAACTAGTTTGCATCCGTAGACATCTATGAACATCTGACTTCATTGCCGACCTTCCGGACAGTGCCACATGACCATACACTGGCGTGCACGGCATGATGACGTGTCCGAGAACAGGTCCGCACTGCACGATAAGATCCATCTTTCTCGGACAGTTCAGAACTGCATTTTCTACTGATCTTTCAACTTCAAAATTTCTCTAGCACACCCCCTACACCTTTTCGTACTCATTATCCATTACCAATCTAGTACACAGTACATACTTGGAAGAAATTTATCAAAACTGCTATTTATCTTAAAAATGGCATCAGTTATTGCCATCCCTCCTCCCCAAGAGCCACCACCACCACCAGCTGGAGGACCTTCACAACAAAAAAAGTGCAGTACTTTCAAAGACAATGAAGAGGACCAAGAAGATGAGGTAGAGGAAGTGCCTACTTCTAGCATCAAGATCGAATCATGGGTGTGCCAGTTCTTTGCTACTGTTGGGAGTGTACCAAAGGCTAAAGCTACCAAAGTGAAATGCACTGAGTGCAATTTTTTAATCAGTTGCAGACTACCTGGACAGTACTCCTACGGGACCACCTCCATGCGCCGCCACACCAAATCCAATGACCGCAATGCTCTCAGAAAGGTTGTCCCTTTCTCAGCAAGTAGTAAGCTGCCTTCCTCCACCTCATCTTCCTCAACAAATACTGTAACCACACAGCCTGATGTTACGGGCATTGGTGTGTTATAAATAAATAGATAAGGAGGGCTACAGACCATTATCGTCCATTGCAGCCCTTGAAATGGTGGATAAAGGCCATTAGCACCTCTGGTTCCCAAAGCGGGAACCCAGGGTGCTAAAACATCAATTTTTCTTCCTATAGCAGGACGCCTGCGGCGTCCCACTGTAAGAAGGAAGGATTATTCTTCCTACATCGAGACGCCTGCGGCGTCCCGCTGTAGGAAGGAAAATCCTTTTCCAAGACAGCCAACATGGAAAGTGAAGGCGGGGCTCCATACACAGCCCCTCTTCCCTTGCCATGGCAGCCCGCAAAACCCTATGAACATATTACCACAAGCACTTTTTTCCGTTTCAAACCTATCCCACCTACAAATAACTTTATCACATAGCCGGTCCCAGGTAGACATAGCCACTTTAACATCATTTTTCGTCCCTAGCGGTCATGGCCAGTAGCCAGATTGTCTGTGTCATAACCTTATGCCATGACCCAGACAATCTGGCTACTGCCAACGGCCACAGGCTATACCTCAGTCACCAAAGGTATATGACTATTTTTTGTACCTACATTATGACACTTGTCAGAAAATGAAACACTGGCACATTTGCAAAACCATGCTATATGGTCCTTGCCAATGCTCCTTACACGTGTTTGCTTGAAATCAGCCCATGTTTTATTTGTTCAAAAGTGTCAAAATGTGTGTACATACAATAGTCATATAACTTAGCCCCCACTCGACAAAATCCATTCAGTCTTTACACAAACATTGAAGGTTTGGTCTATAATCTTTCTCAAAACGTGTGTCCACATTCGTCAAAAGTTATAAGCCATCAAAAACTGTTGAGACCCACCCTCTAATTTCACCCCCTCTTGAGAAAATCCCACCAAATGTTAGAAAAACATTTATATCCAAAATCGTTTTGCCAAATGTTGTGCAGATTCGTCAAATGATACCACATTTATATGCCTTTACAATATTTTGGGACCCCCCCTCTAATTTTGCCCCCTCTTGACAGAATCCCAAAAAATGTTGCAAAACCATTCAGGATGAGTTCTAGAATAAAATTGTAAAATTGCATGCAGTTTCATTGAGTGGCGCAAAAGTTATAAGCCATCCAAAACATGTTTTTCCCCAACCCTGTAATGCAGAAATAGGTACAGATGTCCTAGGACATCTGAAGTGTCCGCGAACACCACAGGACTGTCCCAGGACATCCAGAGTGTTCGCGGACATTTGGGGGGTGAAACAACCCGTCTTTTGCCTTCTTATGGCCATATCCAATCCAATACTCACCCCCCCACATCCCCAGAGATTGTTTGTTGAGTTTGACAAGTGAAATGCTGCTTTTTTAAAAAAAGTTTTCACTGCGCTGTTCGCGGACCCCAAAAAAGTCTGTGAATTCAAGAAGGCGGGCGTTTCAGGAAAACAGACTAATTTCACGTTTTTGCACCATCCAATCAACGGCCGCGGACCACGCAAAAGTCTGTGAATTTTTCTGGCCAATCGGAGGCCAGTCCGCAGACAGTGCAGCCAATCAGAGGCCAGTCCGCGGGCCGAACAGAGAAGTGAGTCTGCGGAGCAGACATAGATATCACTAATTTTTTGCCTTACGTTTTGGTCATTTAAAAAAACTACTGGACGGATTTACACCAAATTAACAAAAGCACGCTTTCGGGACCAAGCCGCCGCTCCTGCCGCAAATTTGGTGTAAATCCGTCCAGCGATTTGGGCTGTAGGCGTGAGCAAAGTTTTTTCCCATTATGTCAATGGGAATAAAATAAATTTTGGGACCCCCCTATAACTTTGCCCCCCCTGGACCAAACCTCACCAAACTTCAGAGTGGGCCATATACTTTATTTGCAAAGTTTGGTGAGGATTCGTCCAGAGGGAGCGAAATTATAAGCCGCCCAAAAAGGGCTCTTCCTATGGAAACAGCAACTTAACCATAACTACACTGCCACTACCGTGGCTGTGTAATGGTGATAAAGGGAGTTTATTACCAAATTCTGCATCTAATATCACTACCTTCGTATCTCATGACTTTAGCTTGTAGTTAAGAGACTTCAATAATGACATGATTTTTTTCAAGAGAAATGTTATGATTATGTTTTAAACTCTTGCCACCTTTAATTGTATTTAAGTGATACATACCATGTAAATTGTCATGATGATGTACTATGGGCATGTTAACTTCAGTTGTGATTTAAATTCTTGATTGTTGCTTTTATGATCCATCGTTTGAAATAAAGCTAAACTTATTCACTGGGTCTTTTCTCGTTAAACTTTTCAATGTAGTTATTTGCTTTTTGCAGGGTGAAACCCTTCCCATATTCCACCTTCTAGGTCATTGTAACTTTCACCAGTTTTCATTACTACTTGTGATTTACTGTAGCTTAGGAGTGTGCCTTTACACTTGGCAGGCATTCTTATATTGATTTTAGTTCCTGGATGACTCGCTGGTGCATTTAATGCATACTTGTTGTCAAATCTTTATTTCACAGCATTCTGTTTTTGCTTCATACTCATACGTCCTAGTCACTTTCCTCCACACGTCTGGGGAAATTCACTTCTACGGGACGGCACTGGAGTGTTTATTTTGTAACCCCAAAAAATGATTGCCCCCACCTCCTTATGCGCCTCCCTGGACCTTGCCCGTCAGTCCTTTTCTCTGTGCCATTGGAATAAGCTACTTGCAGCATGTGTGGCTTTTTTTCCCTCTCCTTTTCCTTGCTGTAAATATTTTTCCCCTGAGGTCCGATTTTCCCACTACCTATGATGGTTAAAAAAGGGCTTGCTACATGCTCTTCATGTGGGCATTACTACGCGGCTTTAAATCTTCACGCCTTTTTCTTCAAGTGTTTTGGACCTTATGACAGATAGAGCATGTGTTTTACCATGACTCCATATGTTGCGTGTGCTCGCTCGAAGACGTCAACACTGGAAGGAGGTATTTCAGTAAATGGCACTGACCCAGCTCAGCAAATTCATCAAAGAAAAGCGACATAGACCAGTAAGTGACATCCATTTTAAGGCACCCCAGGCAGGCAAAGCAAAAACATAGAGGTGATGGCTGGAAGGTTTAGAATGAATATTAATTGCTCTGGGCAACCCTCCAGACCATCGTTCTTCGCCTGCCAAGCCATTACAGAAGGGGAAAAACCATATGCAAATCAGGCTTGGTCCCAGCCCAAAAGGGGCAGTCTAGCCCGAACTGCTAGGTCACATCCCTTCTTCACCAGATCACAAGCATCCTTTCAGCCTTGTTGAGCCTCATTAGTGAGGAGTAACTTGGGTCTCTAGGCCCAGCAGGCACAGGACCCACGCCCGGGCATACCTGTCACACTCGGGATGACAACGCAAAAACAAAGAGGTGATGGCTGGAAAGTTTAGAATGAATCTTAACCTCTGGCATTGCTCAAGTGTTTTGGGCCAGATCACAAATGGAGAATGGGCCTCATTACAAGGTTGGCGGTCCGGTAAAATCGATGCTGGTATTACCGTACTGGCATCGTTTACCAGACCGGAGTATTACGTGCAGCTATGCCGGGGTCCCCGGCATCGGCAGGGACCTGCTGTGACCGGGCTCTCCCTTGCCGGTATGAGCGCGGACACGCGGCAGCCGTGCCAGTGACACCGGCAGGCCGCAGTTAAGTGCACATTAAGAGTTGCAGGGTCATTCAATTAGCGACATAGACCAGTAAGTGACATCCATTTTAAGGCACCCCAGGCAGGCAAAGCAAAAACATAGAGGTGATGGCTGGAAGGTTTAGAATGAATATTAATTGCTCTGGGCAACCCTCCAGACCGTCGTTCTTCGCCTGCCAAGCCATTACAGAAGGGGAAAAACCATATGCAAATCAGGCTTGGTCCCAGCCCAAAAGGGGCAGTCTAGCCCGAACTGCTAGGTCACATCTCTTCTTCACGAGATCACAAGCATCCTTTCAGCCTTGTTGAGCCTCATTAGTGAGGAGTAACTTGGGTCTCTAGGCCCAGCAGGCACAGGACCCACGCCCGGGCATACCTGTCACACTCGGGATGACAACGCAAAAACAAAGAGGTGATGGCTGGAAAGTTTAGAATGAATCTTAACCTCTGGCATTGCTCAAGTGTTTTGGGCCAGATCACAAATGGAGAATGGGCCTCATTACAAGGTTGGCAGTCCGGTAAAATCGATGCTGGTATTACCGTACTGGCATCGTTTACCAGACCGGAGTATTACGTGCAGCTATGCCGGGGTCCCCGGCATCGGCAGGGACCTGCTGTGACCGGGCTCTCCCTTGCCGGTATGAGCGCGGACACGCGGCAGCCGTGCCAGTGACACCGGCAGGCCGCAGTTAAGTGCACATTAAGAGTTGCAGGGTCATTCAATTAGCGACATAGACCAGTAAGTGACATCCATTTTAAGGCACCCCAGGCAGGCAAAGCAAAAACATAGAGGTGATGGCTGGAAGGTTTAGAATGAATATTAATTGCTCTGGGCAACCCTCCAGACCGTCGTTCTTCGCCTGCCAAGCCATTACAGAAGGGGAAAAACCATATGCAAATCAGGCTTGGTCCCAGCCCAAAAGGGGCAGTCTAGCCCGAACTGCTAGGTCACATCTCTTCTTCACGAGATCACAAGCATCCTTTCAGCCTTGTTGAGCCTCATTAGTGAGGAGTAACTTGGGTCTCTAGGCCCAGCAGGCACAGGACCCACGCCCGGGCATACCTGTCACACTCGGGATGACAACGCAAAAACAAAGAGGTGATGGCTGGAAAGTTTAGAATGAATCTTAACCTCTGGCATTGCTCAAGTGTTTTGGGCCAGATCACAAATGAAGAATGGGCCTCATTACAAGGTTGGCGGTCCGGTAAAATCGATGCTGGTATTACCGTACTGGCATCGTTTACCAGACCGGAGTATTACGTGCAGCTATGCCGGGGTCCCCGGCATCGGCAGGGACCTGCTGTGACCGGGCTCTCCCTTGCCGGTATGAGCGCGGACACGCGGCAGCCGTGCCAGTGACACCGGCAGGCCGCAGTTAAGTGCACATTAAGAGTTGCAGGGTCATTCAATTAGCGACATAGACCAGTAAGTGACATCCATTTTAAGGCACCCCAGGCAGGCAAAGCAAAAACATAGAGGTGATGGCTGGAAGGTTTAGAATGAATATTAATTGCTCTGGGCAACCCTCCAGACCGTCGTTCTTCGCCTGCCAAGCCATTACAGAAGGGGAAAAACCATATGCAAATCAGGCTTGGTCCCAGCCCAAAAGGGGCAGTCTAGCCCGAACTGCTAGGTCACATCTCTTCTTCACGAGATCACAAGCATCCTTTCAGCCTTGTTGAGCCTCATTAGTGAGGAGTAACTTGGGTCTCTAGGCCCAGCAGGCACAGGACCCACGCCCGGGCATACCTGTCACACTCGGGATGACAACGCAAAAACAAAGAGGTGATGGCTGGAAAGTTTAGAATGAATCTTAACCTCTGGCATTGCTCAAGTGTTTTGGGCCAGATCACAAATGGAGAATGGGCCTCATTACAAGGTTGGCGGTCCGGTAAAATCGATGCTGGTATTACCGTACTGGCATCGTTTACCAGACCGGAGTATTACGTGCAGCTATGCCGGGGTCCCCGGCATCGGCAGGGACCTGCTGTGACCGGGCTCTCCCTTGCCGGTATGAGCGCGGACACGCGGCAGCCGTGCCAGTGACACCGGCAGGCCGCAGTTAAGTGCACATTAAGAGTTGCAGGGTCATTCAATTAGCGACATAGACCAGTAAGTGACATCCATTTTAAGGCACCCCAGGCAGGCAAAGCAAAAACATAGAGGTGATGGCTGGAAGGTTTAGAATGAATATTAATTGCTCTGGGCAACCCTCCAGACCGTCGTTCTTCGCCTGCCAAGCCATTACAGAAGGGGAAAAACCATATGCAAATCAGGCTTGGTCCCAGCCCAAAAGGGGCAGTCTAGCCCGAACTGCTAGGTCACATCTCTTCTTCACGAAATCACAAGCATCCTTTCAGCCTTGTTGAGCCTCATTAGTGAGGAGTAACTTGGGTCTCTAGGTCCAGCAGGCACAGGACCCACGCCCGGGCATACCTGTCACACACGGGATGACAACGCAAAAACAAAGAGGTGATGGCTGGAAAGTTTAGAATGAATCTTAACCTCTGGCATTGCTCAAGTGTTTTGGGCCAGATCACAAATGGAGAATGGGCCTCATTACAAGGTTGGCGGTCCGGTAAAATCGATGCTGGTATTACCGTACTGGCATCGTTTACCAGACCGGAGTATTACGTGCAGCTATGCCGGGGTCCCCGGCATCGGCAGGGACCTGCTGTGACCGGGCTCTCCCTTGCCGGTATGAGCGCGGACACGCGGCAGCCGTGCCAGTGACACCGGCATGCCGCAGTTAAGTGCACATTAAGAGTTGCAGGGTCATTCAATTACCGGCATGGAGATGCCGGTAACAACTAATACCATGATGCTGTAAACACCAGCATCGCGGAGCAGGCATTAATAGGAATCTGCTGTGTAGAAACCTGCCAGAGGTGCACACAGTAAGCGCAGGTGGAGGAAATGGAGTCTGACACAGCACAAAAGGAGCACTCCCACACACCACACCCCTCCCAAATCCACAATGCTACCATTAGCAGTGGCAATACTGGGGCTGGAGGCAGTGCTTAAAGTGGGCCTGGGCCTGCCGGGGCCGGGCCCGGGCAGTCTCCAAAAAGTGGGACTGAGCCGGGGCCCTGCCGGGGCCCCCCATCCCACACAACATTGGCAGGATGCATTATCCCGCCGCAGCCGCAACGGGAGATGCGCCCGCCAGTTTAATTTCAGGCGAGCTGACAGAAGTGCCATCCAGGCACAGAGTCGCTGAGGCTGGCTGGCACTTCTGTCAGTCACTGTAACTTCCCTGATGATCCCTCATCTGAGGAGTCATCAGGGAAGTTACAGTTCCTTTGTTTGCCCTCGCCAGGTCACTGACCCTCAGCAAACCTGCGGGCTCCATGATCTAATATGCAGATTAGATCACGGAGCCCGCGGGTTCGCAGAGGGTGAAAGGCGCCTCGGGCTCAGTGATCTATTTGCTCTGAGCAGAGATCACAGAGGCCGAGGCGCCTTTCTCCATCGGCAAAGCTTTATAAAAGATGCCTTGCATTGTATACGTTTCAAGCCATCTTTTATAAACGTAGAAATATTTCTATGTTTATAAAAGACCGCTTGAAACGTGCACAATTCATGGCATCTTTTATAAAGCTTTGTCGATGGACAAAGCCACCTCGGGTTTTGTCCGTCCTCAACGCTTTATAAAGATGCCTTGAATTGTTTACGTTTCAAGCCGTCTTTTATAAACATAGAAATATGTTATAAATCTCTATGCTTATAAAAGGTGGCTTGAAACGTGCACAAACCATAGTAAGGTAAGCACACAAGTGTGCGTAAATTACTATGGTTTGTGCACTTTTCAAGCCACCTTTTTATAAACATAGAAATACGTAACATTGGTATGTTTATAAGGCTTGAAAGGTACACAAACCATAGTAGTACGCATACAAATATATAAATGCTCACATACATTTATATATTTGTTTGCGCACCTTACAATGATTTGTGCATGTTTTAGGCCTCGCCCACAATGGAAGCCACGCCCCCAAACGAGGGCCCCCCCTCGATTTCTTACCCCACTTAAAGCACTGGCTGGAGGACATGCCTGCACTGCTACTCCATGAGCAGGCAGTGAACCAGAGAATGCAGCGGAGGCGCAGGAGGAGAAGGAGGGTGAGACTGAGCCAGCACATACCAATAGTGCACACAGTTGTACCCCGCAGGCAGCTACCAATCCCTCGCCTAAGGGCCACTCCATTTGACCTAGCCCCTGCACAGATCCACACTCTGTACTGCCTGGACAGGGACACCATCTCCACAATAGTGGACTTCATTCATGATGACCTGGTGAGCCTTATTAACTTCCTGACAGCCACCTCCCCCTTGCTGAAGGTAGTGTCTGTGCTACACTTCCTTGCCACAGGCACTTACCAGCACACAGTGGGGCACCTGCATGGCATCTCACAACTCTGTCTTTCCTGTGTGCTCAACCAAGTGGTAGATGCACTCCTAAAACACACAAGGGACCACATCAAGTTACCACGGACTGCGGAGGAGGTGAATGCAACCAAAATAGCATTCCATGCACTGGCAGGCATGTCAAATGTAATTGGTGCCCTCGACTGCACCCATGTGGAGCTGGTAGACCATCATGCTGTGGAGGTAGTGTACCGCAACAGGAAGCTCTACCATTCGCTGATTGTCCAGATGGTGTGCGATGCACGCAAAATCATAACGCATTGCTGTGCAAGATGCCCTGGCTCCACACATGATGCCATGGTGCTGCCCGACTCCATGCTTCCCCGCTACATGGCACGACATGCTGCACAACTTACCTGGCTGCTGGGTGGGTCTAACCACAGGGCCATGAGGGGTGTTGATTGGGGGGACCACAAGCATAGGCAACCCCTCTGCTGGCTGGGCCATGAGGGGTGTTGATTGGGGGGGGACCACAAGTATAGCCATGAGGGGTGTTGGAACATAGCACAGGATTGCATGCATGAGCAACACAAGTGCACCCCACATGCATGAATCCATAATCACCCCTGAAAATAGGCGTAAGCATTACCATAAATGCAATGAAGTGCAGATAGACTGCATTGGGCAATAGAAGTCAAAGTCGCATGAGGAACCAGACCTGCATACCTCTACATGCCCAACCTGCACAATAACAAATCACACACATATCGCCTCATTACGAGGCTTGCGCTCCCGTAAAGAAGGGTGCCGGTACGGGACCGGCACCGTTTATTACGGGATGCCTGATTACGAGGTCCCCTAGTGGGACCCGGAACAGACGTCTGATAAAACCAGACATCCTTTCCGGGTCCCACGAGGGGACCAAGGAGCTAATAACGGGCCTGTTATTAGCTACATCCCCATTCCCATTGAGCCCCATGGGGGCTCAAATGGGAATGGGGATTGGTTTTGTGCATGAGGAATTACCGGGTCCTCAAAGGTTAGAATGGCCCAGTAATTCCTCATTCAGAGAACCCGGTATTGGAACCCGGTATGGAGGCAGCCATGCCCTTATTAAGGGCATGGCTGCCTCCATACTTGTAATGAGGCCCATAGAATGGAACAAAACCACACACAGCGTCCTGGGTGTCTAAAACTGTGACCCTAGTTAATTCACCAGACTGTTGGACACAGTCAATGATGCAGATGGGGCATGCCTACACAGCTGTGCGTACATGCAAGCAACATACACAGTGCTCACACCAGCAGATGCATCAGGAACATCATAAGACATGGACCAAAGTTACCACAATGCACCACCCTGCAGTCACAATGCATGAAATACATGAGCGCAGCAAAGGAAATCACGAATCATGCTGCCATGCCTGAGCTAAATCCAACTGCCACACAGAGAAGTCTCAGTCACTGCAATCACTCCACAGGTACACCACAGACCAGTATGCCTGTCTTGTCACCTTAAGGGACACCTCCAAGTACAATGGTCAAGCATGGAAACGATTGCACTCATCAATCAGTTACCACCACCAATATATGATTGAGAGGTGCAGGACTCATCCAAAGTACCTAATTCCCACCATGCCAGTACCCACCCAACAGTATCACAGAAACGTAACCCTTCAACGGTGGCCCATACCACCAATGTGAATGTGCCTTAGTCATATGGGGGAAGGCATTGATGGGCTTGTACATGGTGACATCAAGTAGTCGAATGCATAATTTGGAAACCACTGTGTTTCATGAAGCACACTAGGCAAATGTGTCATTATGCACTGTGCATTCATAGGCCATTTTCATTGGTAACACATCCGACAGATGTGAGCACATCATGGGCTTTTGGACGTCATTTGTGAGAGTGCTGTGTCTGAGTGAACGGTCCTTGGGACGTGAAGATAAAGACCCCCCCCCACCCAACCATGGATCATCCCTAAGTACACTTACCTGGGTCTTTGAATAAGGAACATGTCATGTCCAGTCATGAATATTCTGTTGCATGTAATCATGAACACTGTACAGGCAGTGCTTACAAGGAATTGCTGAATTCATCACAAGTACATTCTCTATTGCTCCCATGCAGGTGATGCTGGGTATCCCCTGAAGCCGTGGCTCTTGACCCCCATCAGGCAGCCAGTCAACAGGCTCGAAGAGGACTACAACCGTGCACATGCACGCACTTGTGTCACGATTGAGCAGACTTTTGGGCTGTTGTAGGCCCTGTTTTGCTGCCTCAGCCGGTCGGGTGGGGCACTCATTTACGGGCCAGAGAAGGTGGGCAAGATTGTGTTAGTATGTGTTAGTATATGCCATGCTACACAACATGTGTATCCAACGCAAAATACCCCTGCCCCCTGAGGATCAGGATGATGGTGGAAATCCTCAGCGCCACAAAGTGAATGAAGGACGTGCGACATGCCAAGATGTAATTGACGACTACTTCTGATGGACTGGAGAAGAGGGCACTGGGGATGGGTCACACTGGGCACTGTGCATAATTAAATTGACACACACTGAAGAAGCAATGTCCAGTTATAATATGATAGGTTATTTATAACGCGCTTAATACCCAAAGGTTTCTAAGTGCGGACCCAGGGATCGAACCTGTGTTGCTCCGTGTCGTCTTGTTTCTAAGGCGAGCACGCTGCCACTGAGCTATCCTCCCGAGCAATGTGATTTTCTTTCTCATAAATGCTCTATTGATCAAAGAAAAACTATGCACATTTGGCAATGCAGTACTACCACCAATATCCACATGAGTTGCCCCCTACACCCCCTCCCCAACTCCCCCCACACCAATACCCCAACTACCAACACAACCACTTCACAAGTACTGCAGCTCAACATGCAATTCAGAGTTCCATTATTCACAGGGGCTGAGCCTCTGTGTGTCGCACAAGTTGCTGCAAGCGACATGAAGGGCTTGTCTGAGTGGAACTGGCCGGTGTGCTGCTCGGCGATGGACCTTGTTGGGGGGTTGTGGGGCCAGTATGTTGCTTGGCAAAGGCGGTTGGCAATTGTGTGATGGACTGCGCAAGGGCTGTCATTGCTGCATTACCTTCAAGAATGCGCCTGGCAACGCGGTACACAGCCCTGCTCACCATCCTTGCATTCTCATGCAGGCCTTCCTGCATGGCCTGGCATGTTACTTCAGCCTCGAACACAAACTGGGTCACCAGGCCCTGCATTGCTTGCTGCCAGCCTTTCATGCTCGTCATTCGCCCCTCAATGTCCCTGATGTGCTGTGGCCCATTTGCTGCCAGGGGATGTGGTGTGGGAGGGCTTGCGGGGCTGAAGACAGCTTCGTTGCTGTAGGTGTCCGGTGCAATGTCCTCCCCTGCGCTGTGCGCACCAGAGCCATGTGAAGGTGCACTAGGCGTGTTCCCCTGCATGGCTCGTGTTCTTTCGCCCTCTTCTTGCTGGCTGCGGTTTGGTGAGTCTACCTCCTCCTCCTCACTGTGAAGTGTGGATTGAACCACCTCACCCAGCTCACTCTGAACCACTGAATGTGCTTCCTCAGGCTCACTGGCCACAGGGGATTCCGGCTCTTCCCCTTGAAGTGGCTCTGGTGCCCCTGATGTGGATGTTTGCCGGGGGCCTTGCTGCCAGGTGTGGATGTTGCCGGGAGCAGTTTGCTGGCAGGAGTCGTGGTTTGCTGGGGGGGTCTTGCTAAAGGTAGATGGTGGCTCCTTGGGCTGCTTGCCAGCCTGTGTGTCCTCTTGGCAGGGGGGCTGTGGCATGGAAGGCGTGGCACGCTTTGCTCTCACCTTAGAGGTTGACGGCTCCAGGCTGCAGCCGGTGTGTTCACTGCGGCGTTGCCGTGCATCAAGTCTTTGGGGTGTTGGGGCGTTTTCACCCTCACTGTCTGTTCCAGTGCCTGTGGGGGACAGTGAGGCAGGGCATTAGTCATGGTTGTGTACACATCCAACATGCATCGATGGTACTACATTCAGAGTCATGCGCATTGTCATGGACATGTTGGAGGGCCTGGCATGGTGCACACAGGACTGAGGGGAGATGCAGTGTCGGGGCATCCTTATGGTAAGGACATGTTGTGCATGGTGTCTGTTGGGTGGACTACAGGTGTGTAGTGGTTTGCGTGTTGTGTCCATGCCACAGAGGCTGTATGGCATGTGGTGTTTGATTGTGGAACTGATGTGCACACATTGTGTACATTGAGCCATTGATGTTTACACTGCGTGTGTGTACGTGGTGGGTGTGTCAGGTGTGCAACTGGTGGAGCTGATGTGTGCATCTTGCCATGAGGTGTCACAGTGGGGAGGGGCTGCAGCTATACAGATATGTGTATGTGTGTGTGCGCATGCTGATGGTGCTTGTGTTGTTAATTAAGGGGTCATGTGTGGTGTGTCAGTAGGATTTGTTGGTTGTGCTTGTGGCAGGTACATTGTAGTTGTGTGGGAGGTGGCTTTAGGTGGGTGCTAATGCAACATGGAATCGGTCAAACGTACTTGCCTTTTTGACTTCTCCATTCGGGTTTGGGAAGAAGGTCTGTGGTGTGACTTTGGGATTTCAGTAAGGGAGACTCACCATCATCATCCGTGCATCCAGCTCCCATCTAAGCAAGTCCAACACCCTCAATGCCCTCCATGTTCATGACGGTGTTGCAGGTCTCCTTCCATGTGGCAAGCTTGATGGGCGATGGCGGACCGCCTCCTGTGGCCATCCCCTGGTTGTGCTGGGCCGCCAAGAGGTTTAGGACCCGCAGACGAAAGTCGTCCAACCGCATGCGGCAATCGTGGACGGTCCGGGCTGTTGTCCCCACCACTTCGACCTTGAGGGCCACCTCCTCCCATACCGCTTTCTTCCGTAGTTGGGCTTCCTGCCGCAGGTCTGCACAGAACACAACATCTGCATGTTTAACCAGTGTGTTGGCCAACATGTTCAGTTCTATGTCGCTGAATCGGGGTTTGCAGTGACTTGCCTGGTTGTCATGTTGGTCAGCTACCTTCCTGCCTACTCAGTTCTCCAGTTCAAGTGCTGTGGACTGAGGATTGCAATGGATTGCGTTTTTCAAGATGGCCACCGATGCATTTCCCGTTCCAGCGTTATGGTGTTATTTCCAGTGACGTTATTACCAGCATCGCGGTACTGGTGATTACGGCATCATTGGTGCCAGTGCCTGCGGCATCAGGGATGCTGGTAACGTGGGTTCGGGGGCTGTTACCAGCATGCCAGTGCTACCGTTAAACGGCATGCCGGAATGCGCGTGCACGCTGATTCAGAATCTAATGTAGATTCCAGCAGCAGTGCTACACTGACACGGTAGCACTGGCATGCCGGTATTGTTATTTTTTTACTGGCAAACTTGTAATGAGGCCCCATGTGTTTTTCTAGGGGCCTCATTACAGGTCCGGCGGTAACTGTGCTGGTAGAACAGGCAGGTAGCCATCGGACCCATAAACAGTTACCAGCGCCTGGCTTGCCGGTAACACCAGTGTATTACAACCCCGGCGGCGGAAAGTCAGGCGCCAGTAATATGTTGTTCCCTATTTGAATGGGGACCACGGAAACACCGGCACAGGTAATAACAGTGCTGTTTCTTCTGTGAAAGTCTGTGCGCGGGTGCTTGTCCGCCCGGCAAGTCAGACAGAAAAGCGACATAGACCAGTAATTCACATCCTTTTTAAGGCACCCCAGGCAGGCAGCTTCTTTCCGGGCATAGCACTACTAGTATTCGTCTCGAGGTACCCCACAAGGAGACTAAACTGGATACCAGAGTAAGCTCTGGGATTACCTGCTCAGGGGCTAATGTCATCGGGGGCAACCTGGTGTTCCTCTTAGTGGGGCTCCACAGTGTAACAGCAAGGCTGAGGTTCCCTGTTCAGGTGCTAAAGTCGCCAGAGATTTCTCAGAGGATTCCCAACAAGTGGTTAAAACGAGTACTGGCAGCACTGAAGTTCCCTCTTCTGGGGTAAATTTACCAGTACTTTACCGGAGGCCACCACAAGTAAGGATAAACATTCAACCGGCTCTGCCAAGGGTCCCCAAAAAAGGCTAATTTCCAAAAGACCAAAAAACGCTTTGGGCATAAAATCCATAAGAAAATATGAAATCCCATGAAAAGCCACACAAAAAGACCTCAATACTGTCCCCATAATCAAGCTGGAAGCCCAGGACAATGGTGACGCATCTTACAATTTCTGATCACAAAATGCAAACTACTCGCGAGACGACTAAGGCAGACAATCCTATTAGAGTTTTGTTTAAGCCCTGTCGAGGCAAAACGCAAATCTACCCCCAGTAGTTCATTGTGTAAGGACCCGATTGCAGTGAGTATCAAGTGTTTGGACTTGAAGAGAATGTCCTTTCCCCCACTCTTAATTTAGCACCATCTTCCTCCGCTCTATACTCTGTTGATATCTGGATAGGAGATTGTCGTGGCAACCCATCTTGGCAGAATCTCTGACTAAACCGTTGGTCGCTCAAGATCAGGCCCTCAAACGCAGCCTAAACAATCATCTCAGGAGTTCTGTTTATTTCAAAATTCCAGTCTCTAATGCACTCTGATCTAAGGAAGGAATATTATAAGGATTGTTTAAGAGAGTTGTTCTCTCAGGATCCTTCTAAACAAACTGAGACACCTGTGGTGCCACCACTAGTGACCTTATCACAAGAAGATCGACCAGTCGAACCACAATTGGCCCCAATAGAATATATATCTCAGACACAAGATCCAAAGGACCCCTCAGGGCACTCTTGAATCTGGGCCACAATGATGTCCAAGAAGGAGACAAGAAAGTTCTGTCATCAGTGTGAGCCTTCCATTACATAATCCTGGCCTTGTGGTGTTCCTAGAAATCCCACAGCCAGAAACTCCTTCATCTGAGTCTTGAATGTTAGAATGAGCCCTTTATCTTAAGGCCTAAGAAAGATCCGGAGTTGGTTGTTCAAAGGGGTGTGCTAGCTGAGGCTAAGAAATTTTGGGGAAAGCCTCATTCATCACTCCTTTTAACAGAAAGATGCATGCTATAGGCTCCTTCTTCAGAAAAGGTCTCCCTTAAAACTTGCTCTAAGCAATCCTCCTCAGTGGCGGCAGCAACTTTTTACTCAAGACCCACTTCATCTTTGATTGCTTCACAAATCCTAAGCAATCCTATGCAGCGTCCTGCTCTTAGGAGCAGGCAGGCCTTCTGCCAATACAGTGCCTGCAAACCTCTTCAAGTCGTGCATGGGGGAGTGGTCACTGCAGATGGGTGCCGCACCCCAGGATCTGTGGGTGGGACACCTTCGACCTTATGGAGAGTCTGGAATCACGTTGGGGTCACCAATTTGTAATGATAATAGCAACCGAAAACCTTTGCGGAAATAATAATCCACATGACCAAATGATCACTGCACCATTTTGCAAAAGAAAACAAGGTTTATAACATGCAGAAAAGGTCTCAGACAGTCTTGTAGAACCAAACTGGCATGGAGCTCGTAACACCCCAAGAAGTTACAGGTTATATAGAGGAAAAACGGAAATCTGCATACATAGGTTACAATGTTATCCCACCACCGTCATTGGCTACCACATGCTAATTCACCTCTATAGTCCCTGCACTGATTGGCCACATCTTATCTAAACCCATTCCCCTTCCCACGTGGGTATAGCACTGAGGCGTGAGTGGCTTTTTAAGGTTGGCTAGTAGCTTGCAACTTGAATTTTTGCCCCCTGGTTATAGCATTCGATCCTCAACAGTGCACTGTGGCAGATAAGGATTATTATATTGATTACCAATGTTAAGCAGTCAGTAATATGCTTTATCCTAAATATATTTTTCCTTTTAAGTAACATTCGGTATGGTGTTAGATATTTTCTGAAGCGGCGAGGAGATGATAATGTACTTAAATGCTCAATAGGAGTTTGGCGCTACCAATGAAAACAGTAGTTATATCAAATACTGACGTTTTTAACACCCACCTGATCAGGGGCCATGAGGTACTTATAACATGCGGTGTTCCTAAAAATAGTGTTTGCTGCAAGTACTACTTCATTATGAGGTCAAATACTTCAAAACCAGTACTCCAATCTTTACATCCATATAAAAAGTTGAAGTAAATATTTTTTTTAAACACAGATGAAAACGTTTTTTTCATGAAGTGAAGGCAAGTGCTTAAACATCCCTTCTGTTCTAGAAAAAAGTCTGTAGTTGGCGCTCCAAAGAAGAAGAACACATAATTAAAGACAATCCTTCTAACAAGATTGGAAACCTAAATAGAGGAAAATAATACACTGAGCCATCTACAGGTGGATTTTACGAAAGGCAGTGAGTACTGTTGAACAAATATTCAGTCTCTTTTCCTGACTAAATACGTTACAATCAAAGGGGGATAAGCATATTTGACCTTCATAGACCTCAAGGCCGCTTTTGATAGTATTCCAAGATCTGAATTATGGCATACCATGCTCGAAAAGAGGGTCCCAATACCACTGCTTCAAGCCATAAATGGCTCTATATTGCCAACACTACAGTCCAGGCCAAATGGGGAGTGCACTAGAACATTCCTTGTTGAAAAGGGTGTAAGGCGAGGGTGCACTCTGGCACCAACCCGTTTTAATCTTTTCTTTGATGAGGTGCTGGTTGATTTACCAACAAATTTGTTGATGCTCCTTCTTTGGGAGTGAGAAGATTGGCATACGGTTTGCAGACGAAATGGTACTCATTTCTCGAACACCTTCTGGCGTCTCAAAATTGTCAGAGTAGTTTGTACATTTTTTAAACATTTTTGTAACAAGAAAGGTCTTGAAATCAACAAGGATAAAACGAACGTGATGAGGTGTAGTAAACCAAAAGGACCATGCTAACGACTGAATCCAAGAATAGGTGGTTCAAACACATCGGGAACTATCTGGCGTTACTAAATTTAGAAGAGTTATGGCCCAATCCTGACGGCATCACTTACAAAAGTAGACGTTAGTTATTGATGTACATGCAGATTATATTCTGGGTCAGTAAGTAACCATATGCTTGTGTTTGTCTACCGGGTACAAATATTTATCTATGAAGCAAGGAAAGGTGATGGAGGAATGCCCAGTGTATGACGATATCAGGACTAAAAACCTCAAGCTAGAGGCTAATCTATGATTATTGCGGAGGCATTATCTGCATTCAATGTAATCTTTGCTGTATCTAGTTATGTTGGAAAGGCGTGGTGCACAACAGAGAGAACCATAAGCAACTGTAGCTAAAAATATTTTATGACACTTGAGTTTTAATTTTACCTATTGATAATTTTTATGAAATATGTATCAATTAACTGCAATATCTGTTTATAAACTATTTTTTATGAAAGTTGTATGTATTTGTATTACCTTATTTATTATTGTATGTACTTTTGTGGTTTTAGCCGAAATAATGATATTGAAGAAGATAGAATTGTCAACTCAACCCATATGCAATGTAATGCAGATAATGGTCAATAAGGACCATAGTTCATCCCTAGATGAATAGACATTTTCGGTCAGGTAATGGCCCAGGCTTGACTGACCGGCCCAAGTGAAACACAGGCTTTAATTGAGGCCCTGGTGCCATTGCCTGTCTGATAATGCCCACCCACTGAGGGGTTTGTAGCTATTAGCACCCTGGCATGGTTTCTGGGTTGCTAATAGTTATTTTCTTTTTTTAAGTTGTGATACCGCATGGTTGCCAATTCTCCATTTTAAAAAACTACAGAACAAAATGGCTGCCATGGACGTATGGTGAAGGAAGGTACATGTAGTGTCTTCTCCCTTTCCATGACGGCCATTGACTTGGAGGGGAAGGGGCGGGACAGCATGAGTTTGTGGTACAGGCAACAGAAGTAGCGGCCCCAGGTAAGTGGGACCAGGGTTGGGATGGTGCAGGGGACGGTAGGGGAGGTGGGAGTGGTGAGGGGATGGGGAAAGGGTTGGCAGGGCGAGCAAAGGCTTACACCCCAGGAGGGAAGATGGCGACCTTCCTCTTTTCAGGAGGCTCGGAACACAGGCAAAAGCATGAAGTAAAGCCCCCCTAATGAGCTTTCTGATTGACTGAAAGGCTTTGTTGTCACCTCCCGGGTGCTAAGGGCTGGAACGGGGCAGCGATAACGTCCAGCAGGCCAAGTTAACAAGGGCTCCGGGCCTTTACCCCAGTTTCAGCACTTGGAAAGGGGACTTAACGCCATTAGCACCCATGGTTACCAAAGCGGTAACCTGGGGTGCTAAAAGAAAAGTATTTTCAGTCATTGAACGGGACACCTTGTGCGTCCTGTTTAATGACTGAAAATACTGTGCTAGGATGGCCGCCATGGAAAGGGAAAGCGGGGCCCCTATTCCCTTTCCATAGTGGCCTGTGAAACAGGTAAGTGGGGTTGGAGAGGGAGGTGGGAAAGGTGGAAAAAAAAGTAAAGGGCGGAGGGTGGGGGGAAGATTGCGGCCAGGGGAACCACCCGTCAGGCGGCTTGGAATGCGGGTTGAGGTTGTAGGTTTTCAGTCTGCGTTTCTAACCACCTGATTGGCTGGTTCCCTTATGTCGGATGCTAATCTGCATTATTTTGCTTTGTACAGTAGAGGTATTATCTGCTGTTGTACACAATCCATTTCCATCTTCAAAAATGTGCCATTTTAGACAGTTATATATGTGAAGAAAGTCAGCTTTGATGGCTAAAAATCTAGTGTGTTTTTTAGTAGAGATTTGCCAGCCACCAACATACCGTAGAATATCGTGTTTTCCGTCGGCAGAAAAAGTTAAACATTCTTTAACAGCAACAAGCAGGCTGACAACAAGCGCTGCCAAAAGGGTAATGGAATAAGCTGAAACTCGATATGGCATTTATTGAAAATGACCTTTTTTGAGTAACCGCAGTGCTTTAGACTTCCATCAATGGGCAGGTGTGGGTTTAAAAGCGAAACCTATAGGCAAACCTTAAATCATTATTATTTAGGGAAGGGAGGGCAGATTGCGTGTGTGTTTATTTTTCGCTGCTTTCTGTGCTGCACAAAGGCTCTGGTGTTTATTTATTTTCCTTTCTGCTGTATTGCTACTGCTGGCCTCCATGAAGTTAAGTGTTAAATCCAAGGGAAGTTTTCCTTCCACGTAGGCGCAGCTAGATCATTTAATAAAATGTGCCTGCGGAGTTGCTAGGCAACCTAATAAGCTTTTTATTGCTAAGCCTTCTTTGGAGTTCATTTATTTGTTTAAATCTCCGAGGTTTTACATTAATCTACATCATATGAATCAACATAGAAATATACACTGAACAATAGACTAGAATGTGTCAAAACACAGTTATAGCTTTGATGTGTTTTTTGTTATTGAAGCAAGTTCATTGTGCGGCAGAAATCCACCTATTCAATGAAATATGTTCAGCTACAACAGATTAGCCAGGGAGGGCAACAAAGGGAAAAATTAAGCAAGTTTGTCATATGCTATGTGTTTACCGTAACCTTTCTTCGTCACAGAATCTTATCTTCCAAATACTTTTTTTATCCGACACTAATTATACTCTTTCTAGAAAGAATTTCTCCAACACCCTTCACTGCTTACACCCTTTAATCATATCTCATTCCACCCCTTTTCACAATGCCAGATCTCATTAACAGTTTTCAAATCCAGCCTGGGCATTATAATCAGAGCCAGACACAGTGGCCATATTAATGTACCCCTAAATAAATATGTATGCTTTCTTTGCAAATCGACCTGTAACTGAGGGAGGCTGCGCCGCATATAATTAAGTCAGATCTCTGTAACTTCGTAGCATATTTTCTACCAACACAGGAGGCTCACCACTGCACAAGGCATTTTTCTAGAAGTCATTTTATCTAAGCTGACTCGATAATGAACAACAATCTCTTTGATGAGAAATGATCTGGACTAACCTCTGATATTTTACTTCACAGATGCTTCATTATGGGAACTGGGGAAATTAAACAAGCACAAAAAAGCACCAACATATTGATTTGGAAGCCAAGCTCAAATTTAGTGTACTTAGTTTTTCATTTCATGTCAACCCTGTGGTCTTAAAGTTAATTTTGATTAGTTTTATCTGACAGTTAAATCTCTAGTCCTAGTTAGATTTTTGTTTTCAATGGCCCTCATCGGGGCGTTAAGGGGTTAACGGCGCCGTAAAAGGTGTCAGCGCCATTAAACCCTTAATGCCTGATTACGAGGTCCCTTTGCGGGACACGACCTGAACGGCTGGTCTAGACCAGCCCTTAAAGTAGGGGCCCGCAAAGGGACTCTCGAGGTAAGTATTTACCGCCTTCCCCATTCCCATTATGCCCTATGGGGCAAAAAAAAATGGGAATGGGGAAGGGCCATGGTGGCATGGGGAATTACCACCCCGCCAACCTTGGAATGGGGTGGTAATTCCCCATTCCGCCATGGCGGACTCCAGCATCGACCATGGTGCTAATAGCACCATGGTTTTCCGCTGGTGTCCTAATGAGGGCCAATGTATTTTTTATGGACTCGGAGGATAGCTCAGAGGCAACGCTTTTGTCTTGGACGCAAGACAACGCAGACCAACATGGGTTTGAATCACTTTTTCCGTGCTAAGAGGCTGGTCTCTGGTATTGAGCATGCTATAACAAGATTAATAATTAATGAATAGTGCTGTACCGGGTGCAAGATAATGCTCGCTTTTTCTTCCACTTACCATCTCTCTTAAGGCGCATTGTCAGGTGGGTGTTTGATAGCGCCATCACAGCTGTTGCTGATAGCAGCTCCACCATAGAAAAACCACAGATGTATTGAAGGAGAGGGGAAAGGATCGGTTATTTATGGTTACTCATAGAATGAGAGCATCAGCGACAGAAACAAGGTGGGGACAAGCTCGATCTTTGGAGACATGCATTGGCATTGTGTCCATCAGGAATGTCACCATCACACTGAGGGTATATTGGGGAGATGAAATGGGTGCGGATAGGCTCTATGGGAAGTGCTGAAAAACCTTGTAAAGGACCAGACAGCCATGTGTATAGGTTCTAAAACTGTGTTTATTTGCTCTCCTTTTAAATTGTTAACATTTCTATATATTGTAACAAGTTAACGGTTTCAACAGCACTACCAATCAATCATTTGCCAACATGTAAATTAGTAATTGCTTTGGCTCTCACAGAAGAAACGGATAATTACTTTTTTAATGGTGGTGCCGGCTCATGAGTGGGGAAAAGACCACATGGGTTATTGCGGTTGTGGGTTTCTTTCAGGGCATCGGTCTACTCACTTGAGGGTTGAGACTGTTTGGTTTGGTTGGTTCGAATGCAAATGCCACCACTCTAGCATTTTCCTTTCTTTCCTTAGGGCGGTTAATCTCTTCCCTTTACCTCTCCATCTTTTTACCTTAACTTCTTTACTGCACTTTACTTTCTGCACCATCCATTTCTAGTTCCTACTCCGCTTATCACGTCTACGGGGGGCTTTGCACTTGAAATTGAATTTGATTTGGAATTTGGTCTTGAATTTTGAGTTTGATGAGGAGAGAAAGTGCTATGGATCTACAACAGTTAATGTGGGAATCTTGTTTTGTAAAAATTGTTTTATACAATTAAATAAAAACATAAAAAATTACTTTTTTAATCTGAGCTTTCCAATAAATAAGATTTTGAGAGACAATGTGTATTCTTGACAAAAGAAGCTATTAGAAAAGGCAATGATTTAATTACACTATTATTGTAAACTAATTATTATTCAAATTTTACAATTGTTCATTTGTATTGATCACTTCCATCATATATTTTAGTCATAATAAGAATGTTAGGTTGGTCTTACTGAGCAAAGCACGTTATCAAAACGTATTGAAACAAATATACAATTGTGTCATAGAAAATTTTCCTGCCAAGATGGACAGTCTGAGACACTCCTAATTTCCTCTTTCTAAATAGCCCCATAAGAAAGAGGACATTGACACAGCACCAATGAGGGTTCCTTGCTGCATTGCATAGAATAAAAGAGCAATTTACGCACATGAGAATGACCGCATATCTTTTTATTTGAGAAATATGTCTGCAATAAAAGGGTTGTTTACTTCAATAACTAAGTGCACAACGAATGCTGGACTTGGTGCTCAGTCATTTTTCACAGCTCACAATCAACATTAAATTGTTTGTGACTGAACCATATAGGTTCATTCTGACAGTCTAAGGGTATGGATGTGAGGATGAAATAGTTGAGGCATCTGTCAATCCATTGCGATCCTGCTTCTCGTTTCTGTAAATAATATTTCCTGTCCCCAAAACCGGGAGCCACACAGAATGTTTGAAGAGTAGTGGCCCAGACCCCAATGCACATATCCTCATAGATAGGATACATATTGCATTATTTTTGATATGGGTTTCCTTAGCTACAGTAAACTTTATAGTTAATTGCATTCTATGAACTGGCCAGAAGGTTCATTACATTTAGGGACGAGGGAAACCTTTTGCCTATCATTGAATGCATTATTCTGATTAATTTATGCAATTTCTGGATTTGAGCACCATATTTACAGAAATCAACCTCTATCTCAACATAATCCATAAAAGGTAATTCCACTTCGTTTGCCTTAATGGCAAAAATACCTATTATCATTGTTTGTAAAAATGTACAGGTAATAACGCAAGTCATTGTGCATTCAAATGACCTCAAGTGAAAATGATGGCATCAGCAGGAATATTATAATCTCTCTATAAAAGCAGCATTATTGCTATTCACAAAAAAGCTGTGGGGATGGTGTTGTTGCTGAAAGCTCAAGCAAGATCTGCAGAAGCAAAAGGTCATTGGTTCAGGTCTCAACAAGGCTAGGCTCAGCTGATCATTATCCCCAGGTAGATAATTGAGTGTCATTGAGCATAGTTAATAACACGTGTTTTCCAAAACTCGGAGGAATTCTGAGTACTGCATTATATTTCGCCTTCTGTACACACAGGTCTTCACAATAGATATTGGGCAGAAGACTTCCCTGATTATCTTATGAACGACAAGTAGAACATTGCTCTAAAAGCCAAAACTATTGCTTTGGAGTTAGCTAGCAGGGAGATGAGATGTGAGGGTTTTGATTGGTTATTTAAGCACCCATTTATTGCTCATGGACATGCTAATCCTTCTGTCCATTTCCACTCATTATCTGCCTCTGCCCTTCCAAAACACATCCTCATTATTTGCCTTTGAGGTCGATTTAGCAAACAGTAATATCAAACTATGTTCAGTAAGTGCCCACCATTGTTATTTCTAAGCAGTCTTCAGTGAAATAATGACTAATTTGCATCAGTAAATGTGCTAAGTGTGTAATAAAAATATCTTAACCAAGTGTGCCTTCAGCCTTTCAATTTATAAGCAGCATGCTTGTCCTTTTGCTAAAATCCTAGCAAAACAAGCATTGGCAAAGCCAATAGTTTGGGCTTTTGAAGAGGTATTAGGCATTTGCCAGGCACAACCATCATATGCCCAGCTACTCACATTATTTTGCAGCTTTTACCTACTTATGGGCAGGTAGTAACATTATGACAGTACCTGGAAAATCCCTTTCCCATGCCGAAAGTATTGGCTTTGCCAACACCTGGTGTCCTCTTTTGTCTTGAATCAACATGGTAATAAAAGGACTTGCAAGACAAGAACGTTTTTTAAAGCCATCTCATTCTTCTGTGGCTTTGGGTACTTCGAGTTCTCTGAAGTCTGAGTAGTTGAATGTGGTCTCATTGTGTGGCAGAGAGATTGTGAGTTCCCATTAATTATTGGCGTAAGTTGACAACTGGTCACCACACCCAAGTGTACAACAACAGCAAGCGTGTGTACTCCATTGGCCGCCACTGTCAAATGTCTGTTCCCAGTTTTGGTATATCTGGACCGAGAGTAACTGGTCTATGCCATTCTAGGGACGTTTTTTGACAACAGGAGTGCCTTGTATGCAAAGCTTCCATGTAATGGACTTCGAGGCTCCAAATATTACAGAAGCAGCAGCTCCTAGTCCATAACCTCTGTTTTCTTACATCTGAGTTGCTGAGCTCTGCAGAAGAAATGGCCACACTGCTTACACACTCCTTCCTTACATGATCTCAAGAGCTTCATTATGCTCTCCGATCCGGTGTCCCTACTCGGATAAAGGCTTCAGCATTCTACACTGGTGTATGTTCTTGTCTAAGTCGTTCACCACAGACGTCCAATGCACACTGCGCACACACAATTCTTCATGTCCTGCTTTGTTAAAGGATATAATGCTTTTTAATTCCACCTGATAAATACACTTCTGTGACTCGTAAGTTATGCTGAGGGTAGGGTGTGTGTTTGTGTGTTCGCGTGTGTGTGTGTGTCTGCACATTTAGAGCCTCTGTTTTATTGAAATTGTCATTGATAAACCATTGAATTGTATCCCTATTTTCTGTTTTTCATGGGTAACACAGCTCTGCGCTTCGTGGAAATAGACAGAAATGTATGCTTACATATAATATTCCAGTTAGAAATGCAGTATGAATTCAACAATGAAGATAGAACTTTGATTGGTAACAGTGAGTTTGTGCTGTTGTTGGTCGAGAAGAGGGGTTTTCAGTAGGTCTGACAGCAGAGGGCGCATCTATTGCATAGAACCCTGTATCCATCGTTCATGATGTCTGCGCAAATAGCCAATAAACACCAAACGGAACAGGCTCATTAGCACCGACGCCCCACAGTCTTAACCACTAAGCTCCTGGCCCTAATTATGCAAATGCGAACGGGATAGGAAAACACGTTAAGGATAAGATTCGGTGCAACTATGGAGAAAAAGGCACAACTAGATATTAAGAGGCAGTCCCAGCCCAGTCTTCATCCTGTGTGGAACGCCTTCAACTCCCTTTAGCTACACACAAGTGGGTCCCTTAGCCTACTACATCACGTTAGGCTTGATGAGGTACCATACAGACAAGTCTGCTGCTTGGTAGCCGTAGACGAATCACTCATCTCTACAAAAAATAGAATCCTGACAACCTCCAATTCTATACATTTGGCCCTCGCGGGCTTCTGCAGTCGCCACCTGGATTCCCTATGTCCCTAAACACTGTGCCACCCGACTTCTCTATAAAAATTACAGTTCTCCAAGGCAAACGTTCCCTCCACTTCCCATTGCTCCCCTAGGCTGGAGGGTTTGCAGCATCACTCTCAGATGTTCCAGGGTTATAGAAAAAGGTACACTTTGGACTGTAACATTTGTCATTCTCCTGATGTTTGTTACAGACTCATCTTTCAAATGCAACAGCAAAACAAAGAGGTGATGGCTGGAAGGTTTAGAATTAATATTAACCTCCAGCACTATGCAACTCTCTAGGCCCTCTTTCTTCAGCCTACCCATCCATTACAAAAAGGGGAAAGACCATGTCTGGGGATGCTTGTGGTCTCATGCAGAAGTGATGTGACCAAGCAGTTCGACTGAACTGCCCCTTTTAGGTAGGACAAAGCCAGATTTGCATATGTTGTTTCTCACTTCTGTAATGGCTTGGCAGGCTGAAGAACGATGATCTGGAGGGTTGCCCAGAGAAGTACCAGAGGTTAGGATTCATTCCACGCCTTCCAGCCATCACCTCATTTGTTTTGCTTTAATGCAGCAGCATCGAGACCACATCTTTCCTTCTCGTCTAGAGTTTTATGTTGAGTCTCTGTTATCTGCAGGCCCTGCTCCGCCCCACTTACACTCTGCTGGAAGCCTTAAAATGAGCCACCATCAAGCAAACTGACTTGTACATGTTGTTTATTCTATTTTGGAGGGTTGTGATGACCATCGTGACGTTTCGAGATCCATTTGGAATGTTTTTCTCTGGCAAAGGGACTTGACCCTCCTTACTGCTGCCTTTTCTGTGTCAGGAGCGTGGGATGAAAAAGTCACCCTTACGTCATCTATGTCTTTTGTCAGCCATGGTTGTTTAAACATGTCAGTGCCCCACTGTCTGCCTCCAGACACAGTCCTGCCTAGCGATGTGGTTTCACATCCCATGACTTGTACTCCTGCATCCCGCCCCCCACCCCCATTCCTTCATAGTTTTGGGAGTTACCACTCAGGAAGGCAGGACCGAAGCAATTTGGTGCATAGGAAAAAATGTCCTCAGATTTGATTGGTTGCTTATATCAGCGCATATGCTGCCAAACCTTCCAGGTGCCACCCCTTGTCTCTCCCTGTCAGACCTTTTCTCCGCACCACATTGGATGGAGCTTGGGTACTGCTCTCCTTTCACTATTTTTTTCTTTAATTCAATTATTTTTATTTTCATCCGTTCATTGTATGCAATGTCTTCCTCCGGACCATGGCAGCACTTCTGGCCCCCTCACTTATGCCCGGTAAAGCCAGAAGCAGGTCGTCGCCATGGATCCTCATTCATTCAGCCTGGACTGCTTGGGAGGGATCCTAGTGATCCTTTGCCTACTGAAGAATCGTCTGTGGTTCCCCAGCCAGAGACTAAAACCAGTGTATGCCAAAGGCGAAGCTTCAGGGATAAATGCAGGGTGACGCCAGAGGTTACAACTACAGGTGCTACGTCACCGTCCAGGTCCCCGGGCACCTCCAAGGGGGTCACAGCGGATGGCTCCACTTACGGGGCTAAGTCACCAGGCTCCTAAAATGGGGGCTGTGGCAGACAAGAGCTCTGGCAAGTCCGAGGATCCCCACAAGGCACACAAAAGGCCTAAGTCTCCTGGCTCCACCAAGGATGTCATGGCGGACAAGCATTCTGGAAGGGCAGACGTTCCCCACAAATCGCACAAACGGCTCACTCTTCTGGCTCCAACAAGGGGGGTCACAGCTGACACACATTCTGGCAATCCAACGTTAGCCTCAAGGCACACAAGAAGAAGCATGCCAAATGACCATACAAGATAGCGGAAATCAGGAAAGTTCACAAAATAAAAGCTACTATGACTGAGGCTCCTGTGACACAGGAGGACCATGGCCCTTCAGGCCTTTCAACGGTGGCCACCTCGAATTTGGGTCCAACCCCTTTGCCCCGAGGTTACAGTGGTCAGCTCAAACAAAGATGTCCCTTCCTCTGATGATTGACCTCCCCTCATCACTACCTCTCCTGTTCATGGACCCATGGCTGTTGGGGGTGGGGGAGCAGCAGGCCTCCTGTGTCTCAGCCTGCCAGTCCTCATGGTCTAGGCGACCCAGCTACCTCAACCATCATCCATAGATAGGTTTCTTGCTAAGTGTCAGATAATCATGCATGGTTACTTTCAGGACCTCATCCGTGAGATGTTGTCACCACAGACAGCCCCTACGGTGCTTCGGCTGGCCTCTTTGTTTGCCACTCCTGTTATGCGCATCATTCAGTCGATTCCGGTTGGGGCCTTTGCTTCAGGTGCCAGTTCTTCCTTCACTATCCCCATCAACACCAAGGCTAAAGCCACCATCTCTGCCAGCACCGGCTCCTCTTCTGTTCCCCCCTCGGTTGCAGTTCTTTTGGGGGACATGGGAAACGAGCAGGAGAAGGAACTGCCCTCCTTGGCAAGCCGTTTCTTAGAGTGGATCATGTGGCCACTTATATTTCTGGACATCTGCACACTGAAGAGGCCTCTGGCTGAGATTGGGGTACTGGAAGGCACGCTGATTGCTCACTCGAGTGACAAGTTGGGCATGCCAATACAAAAAGATATCATGACAGAGGCACTCCAAATATGGCTCAAGCCTAGGTGGGTTTATGTGAGGAAGAATCCCTTGTTTTCAGAAGCTGTGTCTCTCCTGTCATTCTCAGCCTTCCTCATCAGTAGTGGCGGCTGCCACTTTTCCGTCCAAAGCCTCATCAGGCACCTCAGTGAAGTCAGTTCTGGGGAAAGAGGAAAAGATCTTGGACACATTAGCCTGGAAGGTGGATCAGAACGTGGCCCATGAACTTCACCTAGCCAACAGTGCAGCCTTGCTGGTTGCAGCCAATCAGGGCCTGTGGCGGGAGCTCGCTGGCTTTCTCCAGTTTCTGCCAGAGGCCAAACTCTGAGCCTTCCACGCTGGTCCCTTGGCAGTCAAACAGGTTGCACAGAACCTTCTTCAGTCGACGGGCGATCATGTGGACACCCCTTCCTGATGGATGATTGTGGGGGTTGACCTGAGGACACAAGCCTACTTGCACACCACTAAGTTCATGTTCAACGTCTCAGAGATCATGGACCTCCCCTTTGAGGAAAACGACCTGTTCCACTCCACAACAGATAACAAGCTACAGATGAAAAAGGCCAGAACTCTGACAGCTAAGTCACTCCAGTCCTTGCGAAACCAGCACCTAATGCCTTCTCTTCTGCTTAGATATCCTCTAACTCTAGGTCCCACTACTTCGGATGGATTAACAACATGTTGGAGAGGTGGGCCAAACAGTCCGGCTGCTCCCCCTCCCAAACAAGGAAGAAGCAACAATGCTCCAGGGGGTTCTTCCAGAGGCAGTTCCCCTACCCACCGTATGAGCCCAAACTTAAACAATCTCTGGCTTGTTCTGTCATTCTACTTCTGGTGGAGGGAGAATTGCTTTCCGTCTTGAGGTATAGATGCAATCTCCATAGAGCCTTCGGTCCTCTAATTTTCCGGTTAGGGTACCATCATGGTTTCCCCTCTACTCCTCCCTTCCGTCCTCCTCTGCTGCAGCTCAGGATCCTCTCTTTAGCACCCAACGTCCTGAAGCTCCCAAAAACCTGGCCAGCAAGAAGGTGCCCCGTCCCAAAGGCAGACCGGGTTCTTCTACAGGCTTTTTACAGTGCTGAATAACAAGCAGGTGCACCTGGGTACCACCCTGGACCTGCCCACCTTCAACACCTTCCTTCCTTTGGAACGGTTCAAGATGATCGCATTGGTACAAATGCGATCTTCCCTCTGTCTCAGAGAATGGATCTGTGCAGTAGATCTAAAGAGGCCTACTTACATGTCTCGTTTTGGGAGCCACATTGCCACTTTCTACACGTATAAGCGCCTAACAAGCAAACAATAAAATAACATAAATGTCTCATTGGGGAGGCACCAATTTCAATACATGGTGCTGCCCTTTGGGTTGAACCGAGCACCATGTGTACTTACCAAGATGATGTTGGCTGTTGCAGCCTCACTCAGCCAGGAGGGCATCCACCTTTATCCCTGCCTCGGTGACTCATTGCTTCACACTGCCCTGCCAGCCAGTCAGAGGTGAAATTCTATCTTAACCTGATCAAACTTTTTTTTTCGCCTTGGCCTGTCAGTGAACTCAGCAACGTCATCCTTGACACCTACTCAGAGGCTGAACTTCATTGGCTTCTTTTTGGACTGCCAAACAGCCAGGGTGTTTCCAATGGGAGAGAGGATTCTGGATTTTCTTTCAATTTACCACTACTTTCTTACCAGTTCTTCCACCACAGCTCATGCTGTCCTTTCAGTGTCTTATACCAGGCTTAAAATGAGGAGGAAGCATCTCTATTTGACCTCAGTCCACTCATCCGCAATCAGCCGTGCTCCAGATTCCTCCCTTTCTACACCCAGATCTGCAGTGGTTGAGGGACTGCACCAGTCTCGAGCGAGAAATTGATTTTTGGGACACTCTCACCACGTGGACCATAGCTACCTACTCATCCCTGGTGGGTTGGGGTGCCACCCTGGAAGTTAAATTGCCCGCTTGATGGGAGTCAAATCAACGACCGGTCTTTATCAGTATCCATGAACTCCAAGCCACATTCAATGTCATGAAGGCATTTTTCCCAGTCATCAAAAATCTGTGTGCGCAAAGCCTAACGGAAACACTACTACAATGTTTTATATAAACAAACAGGCCAGTTGTCTGCAGCTCGTCACTCTCGTGGTGGAGGTGTGGGAATGGGCCATTCAACAGGGCATTCATGTTCAGGCTGTCCACCTTCTTGGAGAGGTGATGCTCGCAGCAGACCAGACAATTAGGCCCTTAAGTGGGAGCTCCACATGGAGGTGGTTCAGGACTTTTCCACGACGTGCAGCCCGCCCCCCCGCCCTCAACGGATGCATACGCGACTGTGGAACAACAAAGGTGGCTTTTTTGCCTTTCGGCTGGGGAGACATCAGAACTCATTGGGGGATGATCCGTTTATTTTTTGGGAGGAGATTGTGCTTTGCATATTTCCCCCATTTCCAAATCTACAGACGCAGAGGAAGTTCAGTGACACCCAGACCTGTTCAATTATTCTAGTGGACCCTCTGCAGCTGGCCAGATTCTGTTCTTGAACCTGCAGATATACACTGCTTGATGATTAACCCAAGTAAAGCCCCTGGCGTGGCTTTGGAGCAAGAGGGCTGGTGTTATGACAGGTTTTACTGACTGCCATAAGGACTGAGAATTGGTTGGCAATGATCAGTGCAAGGGGTGTGGGTTTATCTGCCCGCAATTGTGTTCAAGTACTATGGGTTTCATTATAAGTTCGGCATTAAAGAGAAAAAGGCGGTAACAGAATTACCACCATTTTTACCATCACCGAATTAAGGGTAATTGAAAATGGGCAGTAATTCCTCCGGTGGAATTGTCCCCAAAGGAATTGTACTAATGGTGTCAATTCCCCCTGGGCTAATTCCGCCAGAGGAATTAAGACAGGTATATAACATGCTAATCCCACCATTTTATGAATTGAAATACTGCTAAAAGATCACCAGAAATAGGCGCTAATTCCTCCAAAAATACAGTGAAATTACTGGCACCCAAAAGGTAGAGATAAATGCATCCAGGTAATAGAAATGAAGCCAAAGGTGTGCACCCAGATGGCCCTGAAAGGGTATGCAAGGCCCACATCTTTTCCAAACACACTTTACAAAACCACTAGCAGCAGCAAACCTCGAGCTCCAAGACCTCTTGCTGTGTATTGAGCCATGTTCAGCAGCATCACAGAGTACAACCAGCACAAAGGCAGTGGAGATGCCTTGCAAGGAGCGCACCCATTCCCTGGGTCAGGCCATCACCCTGGGCACCAAGTGCTGCGCAGGTAATAACTCTCTAGAGCCATTCCAGGGAGACCATACCTGAGCTACTCTTCCCTAATACAGGAAAATCTACAAAGTAGGATTAACAGAAGAACAGCCATACCACCACTGCTGAAGCCTATGTCGTTGCTGCACATTTTCACCACAGCACCTTCGAGCACACTGTGGGCATGCTGCATGGCATGTTGCAGCCCACGTTTTCAATTGTGCTTGTTCAAATGCTTAACGTGCTCATACAACATGCACCCCAGCACATCTCCCTGCCCACCAACCCAACACAGGTAAATTCTACAAAGGCATGATAGATTCAGCTGCCCACTTCCCCAATGTCATTGCAGATCTGGTCTGTAGGCAAGTCACATTGTTGCCCCCCACCCCTTAAGCATCAGACGAGATATACCTGTAAGATAGTTCAGTGGATTGAGTGCTCACACCTGGAATCTGCTTGTAATTTGCTGGTGAAAGGTTTGAATGCTAGCAAGGCCAACTCAGCCTTTTTTCCTTCCAGGGTCAATAAATAAGTGCCAACTTTTGTTAGGTGATAATAACTGTATGTAAGTATTCTATGTACAGTGCTTTGGTGAAAGCGCTATGTAAGTAACATTATTATTATTATTATTATTATTATTAGCATAAGAACAGGAAACAGCAACATTTTTCTAAGACCAGATGTGCAAAAGTGTCCCCTCGACTAGTTGGGGTTCTTGCAAGGTTTTATGTCAAATGACATAGGTTCCAGGGAGAGAAAATGTGCGCAGAGACTGTTTCTCACTTTTGCCAGTGAGTGGAGAGGCTCTTGAAATGTGTGCATCTATATTCTCCATTGAATATTGCCAGATGGGTGTCTTTGCTTCATGGCAATTTCCTCAGGAGACATGTCTAGGAGAAGAAGAGGCGGACCTATGCTCACAAATATATGTTAGACGATAGTGTGAGATTGGTACTGCTGATGGAGGGCTACACCCCGGTTAGAAAATCCAAGAGGAGCTTCTTTGGAGGGTATACTAGTTTACAGAGGTGAAAAGGTCAAGACATTTGAGCCAATCTTGTCAGGTGAGTCAATCCTAGTTTATGGTAATCTTTTTCACACAAAAACCCTGTGAGGTGGAATTATTGGTGGCCCAGTGCATTACACGGTAGGCGGTGAACCATGGCGCTATTAGCGCCATGGTTCATGCCGGTAAAATACTGGCACCGCCTTGGTGGAAAGGGGAATTACCGCCCCATTCCAAGGTTGGCGGGGCGGTAACTCCCCCTTCCACCATTGCCCTTCCCCATTCCCATTTTTGCCCCACAGGGCTCTATGGGAATGGGGAAGGCGCTAATTACGGTACCGCAAATTGCGGTACCGTAATTAGCTCCACTGGTCCCTTTGCGGGTTGGCTTTTAACGCCTGCAAAAAGCAGGCGTTAAATTCCCCAACCCGCAAAGGGACCTCGTAGTAAGGCGGTAAGGATTTCCCGGTACCGGTAAAATACCGGTACCGGTAAACCCTTACCACCTACCGTGTAATGAGGCCCCTAATCTGTTAATGTTCTGTGTGTACATGATGTAAGAATGAATTTAAGACCAGGGTCATTCCCGTGGATCTAGTAGAGTTGCCCTGTGGAATCTGTGAAATAAGATGGGTTTTGATCTACTGGGATCTGTAAAGTATTTTCCCAACAGCAAACAGTATGCCATAGACCTTATGGACTACTATTGCCTCGATGTCCGTGGGCTGTAGTGCGCTCTACAAATCCAAAATAGTAAGTGGCCAGATGAGGATTTTGTAGACTATCTCACTGAGGGTTGTCGCACTTCATACACGCGGTCTTCAGGAGTGAAGGCTGCTCTGAAGATATGATGACTGACTGAGAACCTCAATCAATAATATAGCAGGGCAGGGCTCACAAAATCTACTAACCCACTTGCATTGGTGAGGAGATTTTTTTATAAAGGGACAGTACCATTTGTAAGGTACTCGACCTTGCTGGTGACTATAGGAAATAAACTTTCATTTGACATTAACTGCAAACAAACCTATTTTACAGTAAATGGCAAATACGTTTCACTGTGCATGGCTGGCCTTTGGGTGGCAGCATTCCACCAAATTTGAAATGTGCTTATGGTGCTATGCACCATTATACAGAAAGCACTGGTAAATATTTTGTCACCCGTCACCATGGGATGTGTGGCTTTTTCTTAGGCTGAATGTGTGTAAACTAAGATACCTGCAGTGCTGGTTTTGTGGGGTAAAATATAGCCCCTGGATGCCAGAAATAAAGTGAGTCATTTGTAAATATTCACTGAAATATAAGGCCAGCACAGAAATGATTATGTCAGACATAAGGCCTATGGTACCCAAATCACCAAGGAAAGAAAGTGAGCTTTAAAAGCAAAAGTGAAAAGATATGCACAATGCCTTTCCGCAAGGAAAAGAATGACATGTGGTTGACAATCCATGGAGAGCTGCACTTACACATAAAGAAAATGCAGTACGCAGTATCTTCAATGGAATACCAGATTGTGCTCCAAACAGCTAAAGTGAAACAGAGCTCATTGCATGTAAAAATAAATAAAAGAATGTCATTTTCGTTTTTCCCTCATCCAAATTGACAGTATGCTAAGAGGAATGCTCACTAGACTTTCAAAGCTTGAACATGGTGTTCTCATATAACAGCCCTCTACATATGGACAATCCAGAAGTGATACTCATGTATGATGAAACTGTGTGCATTATAAGATACTGTATAAAATTGCAATTGTGTGAGTTCAAAAAGCCATTTGCTGCATGGTACATGAACTGTCATTCTAACTTCCAGGACCTTCCCTCTGCTGCCCTGGAGACACAGGCCTGGCTGTCATCATCAATCAGGGCCATTACTTAAAAATATAAGAAAGAAATACATGCCTTAGATGGAAAACATGGTGGAAAACTGATAAAGCCATGTCTGTTCTTGCAGCAGGAGTGACCTTGAGGTGACAAACACCCATTTAATGCCCATTAATGTGGCTATCAGGCCTTGATGGAGGAGGTGAAACAAAACATGAGCCTCTATGTTTAGTCACATTTCTAAGGAGAAATTAAACTTGGAGTGCAAGGGTGGGGGCTGGAGTGAACAAGGCCTGTGAAACTGCAGTTTGATTAATGGGAAGAAAATACATTTATCGCATAAAAAGGGCAGCGTGCATGTCACAACGGTCATTCCAGATTTTTATTAAAGGTGACAGTCACCCATTTTTTAACCATGCTAAAACGATGTTGGTTTGATAAACCGAACTAAAGTTATTAATGAAAATGTGATTTGGGCTTTCCCTCAATTCCGAGAGATGTGAAAGTTGGTATGAGCATGCAGGCAATAATTAACATGGGAACTGTAAAGTGGCATGTTTTTCATTGATATGGCTCTTGAGTAAATGAAGAAAACCTGTATCCCTGCATAGGAAGGGTGTGCTGACTTCAGACTAGTCTTATCTGATTTGCCTTAAAATGTAGTTCTCAAAAATATATTCATGCATATAAAGAATTTGAAAATGTAGGGTATTTGCCATGTTGAGAAATGTTTAGTTCAAAGACATGACCAAGCCCACCTGTCAAAGTGTGATGATGAAGCTCTCTCCTCCCACAGCTGTCCCAAATCACTGCCCCATCCCCTTGTACTATGAGCACACAGGTGGGTAGTGAAAATCAAGCAATCCCTTTCACGAGAATCATGACAAGTTTGTGATATCATTTGCCCTATCAGTCAATCAGTTTGCATTAGAACTGGACTTCTTCCACTAATTCTGAGAGGCATCCTGCTGCTGAAATGTGGCGAGAAACATCCCAGCAGAGAGGCCTAATTCTTGCATTGGAGACAGGAACCAGGAGACACAGAAGCTGATTGGGACCCCTTGGAGGATTCAGAGGAGATCCTTGACTGACCCCTTGCTGTCCCAGCGGTGCCCTGATGTTTATTTCAAGGCCTCGCCTCTAAGTAAAACTACTCCAAATCCATAGATTGTGTAGGCCCTATATTTTTCTAGCAATTTTTTAGTTATTTCCCCATAGAAACATATCCTGTTTGGCTGTGTAGATCCCAAGCATATTTATCCAAATAAATCAATGAATTCCCCTATAGTGATCATGGGATGGGTTTTGTTGGCATTCGAAACCAGCAATCGTTTCAGAGTGTGTTTCGAGTTGGTATAGACATAAATATTTGCCAAAAGAATGAACCCCACAACCCTGTTTCCACGTGATTGCGCTGGGTGCAACACAATATTCCCCATTGACCCCCCTCATTTTAAATCAGAAGGGTGAAGCCTGGTAGTGCCTTTGCATATGCAAGGTGCAAAACAAAATGGCCCCTTTGAACGCATTATGCTCTGACCAAAACCCCAAAGCAGGCCTGTTCTTGTTAGGTGTGGCAAAAACGAATTTCCCATTGCTTTCCTTTCTTTCAAATTGCAGCTGTGCTTAAAATCTCAAAACTAATTCTCCAATCGTGCTCTGACCAAAACCCCAAAGCCCTGCCTGTTCTTGTTAGGTGTGGCAAAACGAATTTCCCATTGATTTCCTTTCTTTCACAATGCAGCTGTGTTTCAAATCCCCAAACTGATTTTCCCAATGTGCTCTGACCAAAACCCCAAAGCCCTGCTTGTTCTTGTTATGTTAGCAAAACGAATTTCCCATTGCTTTTCCTTCTTTCACATTGGAGGTGTGCTTAAAATCCCAAAATCAATGTTCCCATTGTGTTCCCACTCTCTGCCACTGTCTTCCATTTAGAGGAGTCAAGTCCAATTGATGTTTGGAGGGTTAGGGTTGCTTGGAGGAATGTATAACCAACTCTGCAATCACTGTGTCTCTTGAATTGTGTTTTTTCTGTATTGGTGGGTGATTTAAAAGGAAATAATTGTGACTGCATATCTCTGTGTTGGTGCCTTTACGGAAGTCATTTTGTTCTTGTGTTGCCACAGCATTGGTGGCTGATGTTAATCTATGTGTGAAATTTGGTTTACATGAATTAATAAATATATATATTCTGAATAAACACTGGCCTGGTTCCTAGTCCATTGTGGCACCGGGTACCTTTTAGGGGTTGGGTGCGAGACGGGTTGAAGGTCTTACCACATTGAACCTTAACAAAAACTAAAAGTGCTTTATTGTGTGCCAAATCCACTAGGGGAAAAGGAACTCCCTGAGTTGAGTTTGACTGCGTAATAAACTGCAACAAAAGAGTAGGATTTTTAAGAATTTACGAGGCCTGCAAGGGATTTGCTGGTTTGAAAATGCACACTTCTTCCTCTATTGTTTGGTCATGTTTAGTTTTGAAGATCATTTCTCATTGTATTTTTGTGATAGAAATTGCTGAGTTGAGTAATAGATACACTATCACTATTTATGGAGACAAAGGAAAGTTGGGAACACAAATTACAACTTATGAAAACCTTGAAAACACAGTAATAAACCATATTTAAATGTTCATCTTTCGCTAAGATTAGTTCGGCCTTAATAACGCGTTTTACAAGTTTCAGAAGATTGTCACCATGCGCTGCTGTTTTGGCAAATGACAGTCTGCTCTAAAAACGTTAGATACTTTTCATACAAACAAATCACAGGGTTTTTGGACTGATGTTGTGAAGTTGATAATGCGTCATTGTGCAACACTACAGAATCTGTTTGTTAACCATTGTTAAGTGGGCTAGGGTCCACAGCAGGGAAGTGGTTTCTGGGTGCTGAATGTGGGCGATAAGTTCCCGGCAGTCCCACTGCAATATAAATACACTATCGCCCACAAACGCTGCAGTATGCCATGCTGCAAACCCGAAATGTGTATTTGTTGCTTTCTGACGATGGTGGCTGATGACATTTATGTGACTGTAAGATGTAAGTTGTGAGCTGATAGGACAATGTTCTCCTTGAAGAAGGCTGTGTCTATTTTCTGTTCAAAGATGACTCTGGGTCCTTGGTCATGCTTGTAGATGATCAGACATGGACTTTGTCCCGACATTTTCAGCTGCAGTTTACTAGACAGAAGTCCTCTCTTCTGAAAGGCCAACCTGCTGAAATGTTCAGTTCATGGGATGTTCATTAGTGGAGAGCATGTCTGTCAACTCCTTGCCTGTCTCTCTCCAAGGTTTCGCGTTCAACATCACTTCTCCTTGTTCACATCGCAGATCATAGAGAAGAGCCCAGGTCATCCAAAAACACACTATTCCTGTACTATACATAAACAATGTTCATACATGGTGCACAGAAAGTAAAACTGCTTTTCTACCCTCGGGTTACACTGCACCCCACTCCTCCAACTCCACCTGGACAATTGTAATAGTGGGTGGAAAGCAGCCTAAAGACAGAAAAAGGCCTACTGGACTATACACAGTCTGTCCAACAGGGAATAGTTTAGAAGGAACAGAGAACACTTAAGAGGAATGTTTTACACCGAGAAGAAGGAGCCTTGTTTGTACACCAAAGTAGGAAGAAGTCTGGCCTATATGGCAGTGCTCCATTCACAGGTGGGAGCTTGCCTACCATGTTATCAAATTCCTTTTGTAACTTTAATCCCATAATTTAAGAACATCCGAGAGTTTAGCTGCAGTACAGTTATTTCTTCATTATTCTGAAAAAGAGAGTCAGCATTCTTGCACAGGCATCTGCATGCATAGTACAGCAAAGTGAAATGGAATGTGAGTTTCTAGAAACAAGCAAGGCATTTCATTTCTCCTATGTGCAAACAGCTCCTACCCTCTCTAGACATACAGCCTCCTACAGCACTTACTTGTCATGACGCTTTATTATCCTCTTCTGTGTGTGCACTTTTATGTGGTAGTACATAGCAGCCTGCATTAGGGAAATACTGCAGGGCTCTATGGACTGCCCCGGGCAACATGGCCACTGGCTATGTCCCCAGGCCATGGCCAGTGGCCAACAGACCCATTATGTGAACATTAGCTACTATGGATGTCTAAGTGAGACCTGGGGTATAGCTGAATTCCATGCCCTGGGGGAAGTGTCCAGGGGCCCAAAGACTGGTTATAAAAACCTGTAAAATTCATTGAAATATCTGCTAATGGGATGTTATTCTTATAAAAACCCATGAAATACAATTAAAAAAGGTTGTTAAAGGTACATTGTGGTCGAAATGCAAGATTGATGGTGAATGGGTGTGCAAGTTATGGTAGCGTAGCTTAACATAGCTATCGAATTTCTATGGTTTTTCAATTTTCCACTGCAACCATAACATTCTTCAACATAGCTTTAACTATCTATATCTACCTAGTGAAAAGTCTTTAGTTAGTGTAAGTGTAAACAGTTCAACATAACGAGACCCTTGAAATTCAGTACCAAATACATTTCTTGACGTGTGGCCCTGCTGTTCAGCCCGTTTCTCTTGCTGTTGTGCAGCTCATTCTCTCCTCTGCCGCAAGGACTTCTGGACTCTGTTGTTTTAGATTAAAGGAAAAAGCATACTGGCCAGAACAGGGCATGGTAGGTATGAGGTAACAATAATAAGTGGTACTTGATATTTGTAGCCAGGCCCAGATAGAAGGGACAAAGACGAAGACCCTCTCAACTACCTCACCCTCGTAGGCCTCCTGCCCCACGTTGATAGGAGTCCCTAAATCCCTTGACAGGGTCAGCTCCCCATCCCTGTCACACACCTACACGCTTTCTTCTAAGTCCTCTTCACATGACATCTGGCTACCTGGGGATACCGGAAAAAAGAATTTGATTTTTTCCTCCCCTTGCAGTTCCGGAGGCAGAGGTCAACAAAAAGGGTAAAATCTGTCCCTTACCGATCCTCTTCTGTGAGTCCCTGCATAACTGTAACTGCCATGGCCAGTTCCTTCTTCATACGTGGATGTTGATGGTGGTTTGCGGACCTAGATCTGCGTTTCCATCTACAGATATCATCTGGAACAGTGTCCCTGGGTGACGGTCCTCAGAGGTTACCATTTCAGCCGTAATGGCAGTCCTCTTACTCAGAGAGTCCAGCAGAGCTCTAGTCGGAATGCCTTGGACCGTCAATGGTATATAAAACGTCTGATCGGCCTCACATGTAGTAAAAACTGTCCATTTGGGCGATTCAGGTATGCCTTCCTCACCTGGGAATGGTTCGGGGAAGTATACTACATTTATTGGTTCTTCCTCCTCTTCCTGGGGAATTTCATCAAGAGGGGTCTGTAACATGCTGTTCAGGAGGGGAAAAAGCCAAAATGACAAAAAATAAACTACTGAATGGGAGATTTGGCCGTATTTCAGCCGTACGAAACATTCGCAAAGCTGAAAATCTCCACCAAATCCTCCATTCGGTGGTATTATAGTGACCAAGGGCTGTAATGTCAGCGGGGATGTCCCCTGCAGCCGTTTCTGTAACACAAAAGAAAAAAAAGAAAAGGACCCTGCAGCACCAGTTCCCAATCACAGAAATGAAAAGGAACAGGCATCGCAGGGACAAAGCGAGTCGACTGCACACAGCGAAGTGTGCCTCCGCAAGGTAAGTAAGGGGGTGAGCGGGTAATGTATTTAACTTGGGTTGTTTTACTGTAACAGCCAAACCGTATTTTTGGCCAAAACCACTACAGTCTTTTTGGCTACGGTTTGTTCCGTTACGGTAAAACAACCCAAATTCGTTTAGGAGCACTATATCCAGGATTTTCTGGGCAGAACTTGGTGATATGTGGTGTCCCGCAAGCATAACACCTTATTATCTCAGGACACCTTCGGTTTGGATATTGGTTGGGCAGGACTTGACTTCCTTAGGGCTAGATTCTCTTCTCTTCCCCGAGTCCCAGGTTTCATGTTGCTTATTTCCTTGGTTCCCATAACTGTTTCCTGTGAGTGCATAGCTCTCTGGTGTGAATTAGCCATTTGGATTGCTTACTCTAAGCAGGGTTAATGTAGCGGTTAGACTCCTTTCTGCAGATATGGGGGCAAGGAATTGATTACCTGTTCCAAGACCAACATCTCTTTGGCCTCCCCAAATGTCATGTTACTCAGCCATTTGTTTAAGAGGTCCTTCACCCTACACAATATTCTCCTTGTGATAATTGTAGATGTCGTAGTCGGAGCCTATAGTGTTCCTGATCCTGCCTGACCTCTCTAGGATACCATGCTTCAGCTGTTCGTACGGCGTTGTCCCATTGGGTTTTAAGGCTTGAAAGGCCTGCTGGGTTTCTCCTTTTAGAAGAGAGGAGATACGCTGGCCCATCGATCTTGATGCCTTCTTGCGGTCTCAGGCACGCTCTCAAAAATCACAAAAGAAAGCTGCTGGGTCTTCTCCATTATTCATTTTTTGTAAAATTGTAGGTGGTTGAGCTGGGTGCTCTCATCTATCATTAATGGCCCCTTGTAAGGCTGTAAGGGTCTCTTGATGCTGATGGCAAATAGCCAGATGGCCTTCCACCAGAGCCCTTAACAGTTCTTCCATGCGTGTTGGGGCCAAATCCACTTCCCTGGAACGGGAATCCTCTTCAGGTGTTGCAACCGTGAATTCCGCCTATTACTGTCCTTTGTCTCGGTCCTTGGTGTTTCTCCACTCTTGGAATGTGTGACCCTTTAGGAGCCTTAACAGACCACTTCCACTGGCTTCAGATGGCTTCAATGTACTGATTCTCTCCTGGGCTGCCCTTATCTGCTCTAATATACTTTTCTTGGTTCCTCCCCCAGGTCATCTCTGTTCTGGATATAGTCCGACACATCTGATTCCCAGGAGTCCTCTGATTCTTATGGTAGGTTATCCAGACTAAGAAATTCCAGTTCCACTCTCATCTCCCAGATCACTGGGACAGAGAGTGGTGTGCTTGCAGTCAGCCAGGAGTCTCCTGCATCTGACATCCCTTCCATTTTTTTATCGAATGTGCGGTCTCTGTTTCATGGCTTGATGAATCCAACAATGACACCAATTGTCACAGATGACCTCAAGAACACACCCATTCCAGAAGAAGATTCAAAGGTTGTTACTAACCGGTTTGGAAACACTCTCAGTAACTGCTGTGCCTCTCCCTTCTCTCCCATGGGCTTTCCCTCCCTAGCCCAGCTTTCCCTAAATTCCAAAATGGTCACGAGAGATCGGTAGCCCCTACTATCTAATATCTGGCTGGCTAACAGTCAGGGCTTAAAGACAATCACCTTCCCTCTTGCTCCCTCTGGGAATTTCTAAATGGATCCTACCCTGGGGCACCACAAGAGAAAGGATCTCAGAAGTAGTGCCTTTCCAGGTTTTTATTTACACATTCAAAGAGGGTCTCACTAAGGGCCGCCCCTCTCTAGCTCATCTTCCATGTGATTTTCTCTTCCTAACCCAAGCATCCCTAAATCCCAAGGTGGTCACTTGAGCTCTGTAATCCCTACTATCTAGGATCTGGATGGCTCAAAGTGAGGGCCTAAATGCAATCACCTTCTTTTTTAAATTTGTTTTTATTGGTTTAGCTGATAAATCACCTTTACAATTTATAATTTTGCAATATATCATTCTCACAATACATAATTGCGAAGTCAAGGCAGAATCTGAGGAGCTGTTGGAGTGGAGAGTCTGTCTACCTGTTGTGGGTGTGCCTAACCTGCCTAACCTAAAAAGACTCATTCCCCCCGCTGAGCGGGCGCCGAGTCAGGGCAGAGTCTGAGGAGCTGTTGGAGTGGAGAGTCTGTCTACCCTGTCTACGACCTACTGTGGGTGTGCCTAACCTGCCTAACCTACAAAGACTCATTCCCCCGCGGAGTGGGCACAGAGTCAGGGCAGAGTCTGAGGAGCTGTTGGAGTGGAGAGTCTGTCTACCCTGTCTACTACCTGCTGTGGATGTGCCTAACCTACAAAGACTCATTCCCCCCGCGGAGCGGGCGCGGAGTCAGGGCAGAGTCTGAGGAGCTGTTGGAGTGGAGAGTCTGTCTACCCTGTCTACTACCTGCTGTGGGTGTGCCTAACCTGCCTAACCTACAAAGACTCATTCCCCCCGCGGAGCGGGCGCGGAGTCTGGGCAGAGTCTGAGGAGCTGTTGGAGTGGAGAGTCTGTCTACCCTGTCTACTACCTGCTGTGGGTGTGCCTAACCTGCCTAACCTACAAAGACTCATTCCCCCCACTGAGCGGGCGCGGAGTCAGGGCAGAGTCTGAGGAGCTGTTGGAGTGGAGAGTCTGTCTACCCTGTCTACTACCTGCTGTGGGTGTGCCTAACCTGCCTAACCTACAAAGACTCAGTCCCCCCGCGGAGCGGGCGCGGAGTCAGGGCAGAGTCTGAGGAGTCAGAGGAAGTCCGTGGATCCTGTGGTCCTGTCTGGTCGACTGCTGTGTGCTCGTGGAACCTTGCAGTACAGTCTTACAATGCGTGAAACTCGCACCCAGCGCAAGCTGGAAGCGGCGTCGCCTATGGAGCAAACACCCTGTGACAAGGATTGAGTTCCTGTCGTATGCTCAGCGGCACTGCACACCACGCTGCCTCCTGCGACAATGTCTGCCTCCTCTTCATCATCGACACAACCACTCACGCTGCAAGTAAGTGCTAATGCGCATGAAGAATGTATAAATCACACTAACCGTACTGACCTGCACACAAACAATGGTACCTGTGCGGCGTCGTTCTCCCTCACTGCACTCTCGAGCGCCATGCTCGCACAGCCAGGTGGGGCCTGTGGGCTCTCGGCGAACGCGGCTGTCGTCGATGGAGGGGGCTTGGGCAGGGGGGCTGAACCTGCCATGTCTGGGGAGCTCGCCGCTGCTGAGACGGCTCCTAGCTGCCTCGAATTGTCTGTTGCAGGGGCGGTCTCCTCGCTGGGTGCCGAGCCTGTGGGTCTGGATGAGGGGCGGAGCCTTGTCGTCCTGGCAGGTGCCGACGGGCGGCTGCCTTGTGATGCCAGTGAATCCGCATCTGGTGCAGTCGGTGCCTTGCCTGCCCCAAGCGGTCCGCACTCGCACCTTGAACTGCCTCTAAAGCCAAATCAAAATACAAACGTAAACCTGGAGTCACCACGGACTAGGTACTACAGTGCACTTGACATCATAGGCACTTCTGATGATATGTCAGCTCTCCCTTGTGAGGCTGTATTCACTTATGGGGATGAAGCAGTACCCGCCAGCGGAAACGAAGTTGCTGCGTTTTGCGCCCCACACCAATGCGAGGGGAGGGGAGCTGACTTACATCAGGGTGGCGCTCAGCCCCATTCCACATGGAACTTGTCCATCCATGAATCGACATCTGGACTCGAGAGAAGAAACTCATTGGATGTGGTTAATAAACTGCTAACTGACCTTACTCGTCTCAACAAAGAAAGAGCCTCCAAAAGCACTTCAAACGGAGGGCCCGTAGCGCAGGATTACGCAGAAGCTACTCCTGGTTCTGATTTCTGTCCCTCCACAACACAGCCCCTTGTGCAAACTCTGAGGGCAAGTTCCCTAAACAAACGCAGGAGGCTTGATGCAAGCTTATCGCCTAGTCTAAGCTGTTCACAGAACAAAAAACTCAAAATGTCTAACATCTCCCCCAAAAATTCCTTGGGCTCTCCAACTGTGCACCTACCATCAAGGCATGCTACTGAAGCCCTTTCTCTTACAAGTGACTCCTCATCAGATCAAGCTTCTACTGACTCATCCATAATGAAACTCCCATATCCGAAGATCAGACGACCAGTATATCGTGGCAGGAGAGGCCCACGGTCTGAAGGCAAAGACTTGGAAGCACCAGGAACAGCTCAGCATGCCAAAGACCTACAAGCAACTATAATTTCTTCCATGGCCATATCAACCCCGCCATTCATCAAAATGTACGAAAGCCTTAATGAGAACATAAAAGAGCTCTCATTGGTGGTCATTGCTATGAACAACAAACTATTGAGCATGGAAAACAAAAACTTTCATTGCAAGGAAGTGCTCCACGAGATACACAAAAAGGCAGGCTGGGCCTTTGAAGCCCTGTCTGAACACATCAAAAATGCAAACCTGGATAAAAAAACTACTAGCAGAAGTAGTCAAAGAGGCACTGGGCATCTTCCAACAGCAAAGAAAAGAGCATGATTGCCCAGTGGAGGATATCACTTGTGTAGTGCTCCAACCGACGCATCTTCCCGACACGCCAGTGCCATCCAGGAGTTCCAGGGTGCCGGACACAACCATTCCACCCGAGAGTGAGCCAAGACGGTTTAGTAGCATAGCTGTTCCTACTAAACCAATTGGATCCCCCATGCACAAGCTGAACCCACATCTCGGAGCTCGGAAATCCCAGAGACTGTCGCGCTTCACCTAGTTCCATCGAATCCCCTAGACCTCGTCTTGCTGCCGTGCCCACTAAGAAGGACGGAAGTCCCCTCACCCAACAGCACGCAAACGTCCAACCTCTGGACGCAAGTCAGCCTAGCAGCCTGTTTGCTGCCGTATTCAAGGAGAGTCAGGCCGAAGAGAACTTGGCACTACAAAATCCACAACTGGCCTCAACCTCGAAGACAATCATTAACCAAGAATCGTCTTGTCACCGAACAACATCAATGTCATCAAATGTGCGTGTCAATATTCCTCCTGCTGTATACAACATCTTTAAAGATCCTGCGGATGCCCAAAAGGCCACTTCAGCCAAGTCTCAAGCAACGAGTGGATTAGCCAAAAAAACAAAAAACCATCCGTCAAGGAAAATGAGACGCATAAACGATTCTCGAAAATTTCTGCGTAACATCAAAACAGTCAATGTAACTGTCAACGGATCCATCATCAAAGATAAAACCACTGAAAAAAAGCAGGTCGCGATTATGGATAAACCTTTCTTAACGGAACTCGAGGAGACACACACCTGTATCAGTGATGGCTCGGATGACCTGATGAACGTATCTGTATACGATGACGAAGAACTCATTGCTACGGACTTGCCAGTGGCACCTTTCCAGGGCGCACCCAAGTCGTCACCTGCTTCGTCCTTGCAGAACGTTCAAGATGTGATCAACAGACCAGCACAGGGCACTGGCAAGACCATACCTGCCACACCTCTGCAGGCCCCGCAACAGGAGAACAACAATGTGATCCCTCCCAAGAGAACATCCAGAACCTGTCAACTGATTCAACCACTGCCCTTGCCCCAAACAGAGAAAGGTCAGCAGGAGCCTCTCTTCTTGACTTTGGATGCTAAATGACTGATGCTCGCTGCTAAGCTCCGTACAAGGAGTCCTCTACCAGGCGTGCAAGTCGCCACTGAGTCTCTGTTAGACAACAACATGTCGCAAGTTGCTAAGCAAGGGGTATATCCTGCACCTACCGGCGCACTAACAGAGCGAAAAACAGAGAATAAGCTGCCATCTACCACAGTCAATTACCCCAAGAACCAAACAGAGTGGCAGAACAGCACAAATATACACTCCCAAAATACAAACATGAAAGGAGGAAAACCACAACCAAGCACGCTACAGGCTCCCCATCACCTGATTCTAGAAGGAATAGAATCTTCCGACGACTTAATTCTAAACCGACACAATGTGCTTTGGTTGTGTCATTTGATCCCCAGCTTAAGAGCGATAGAATCGGAAGATCTGAAAATTATGCAATTTCTCAATGAAAAGAAAAATGATGCAGTGATTCTACACCTACAGTCCAAGCTTAAAGTAGACGCGCTGCTGGATGCTGGACCAGTGCTGATATCTCTGGAGTTTGACATAGCTAAAGCTGAAGGAGGTGTTCGGCCTGAATCTCCTAAAGAGAGGACCTGCAGTAAAACAGTTCTTGCAGCGAGTCGAAACCTATAACAGGAAACGGAGATTAGACCAGTCACAGACGAAAACAAGGTTCTCGTGTCCAGATCTCATTGAAACTGTGATCCTGTGGAGTCACTTCACATGGGCGACCTGATAAGAATAACAGTTAACGAAACGGTGAGCCCATCCATCTTACGAGATGACATGAAGACCCCTGACTCCACAACCTACAAAGCCGGCGACTGGTCTTGGCTGGCTGCAACCCTAAACACGGAACCGAAGAAGTAACGCCAGGAACCGGGGAGAAACAGCATCTGCATTATGGGCTCTTGGAACACCAGAGGCTTTATGCACCTGTTTGAAACAACATGGGCCACAGACTTGGATATCCTGTGCTTACAAGAAACTTTACTCACGCAAAGTCCGCTCTTGGAAGGTTTTGAAGTAGTAATTAACCAAGCGATAAAACAGACAAAGGGCAGACCTATGGCTGGTCTTCTCTTGGCTGTAAGGAAAGAGTCTGGACTTCGGATCCTGAATTCCTGCAACCCATCTCCATTTATTCAGGTCTCTACTATTAGTGTCCAACAGAAAGATACAAACAAGGAAACAAGCTTGTACTTCATCAACCTATATTGGAATCATGTGTCCAACGACGAGCTGTCCTTTATTGACCAAGTAACTGCGTTGATCGACGATTTACTCATAAAGAAGCAGCCGTTGGACCTAATTTTATGTGGAGACCTAAATATTGTCTGCATTCCAAACACAGAACGAAATGTTGATAACAACAGGGGCGTGAGCAAACGTGAACAAGCTGTGTCCCAATGGTGTTTGGAAATGGACCTTCGAGGGTTGACAATGCTCAACGGCCACACGGCAGGTGACATCCCGGCCTGCCCCACGTGGAGACGACTTGACCAAAAATCGGTTCTCGATTACATATTTGTATCTGAAAACATCCATAAGCGGACGATGAAATTAGAAGTCATAAAAATGAAGCACAGTGACCACGACATGGTACAACTATCAATTGACTATCACACCTACGTGCTCAGGCATGCTGGCCGTTTGCGGTGAGCACGGGGTCCGGTAGGATCCGACTAAACCTCTTGGATGCAGAAGTAGCTGTTATCACAAGTAACTTCCAACAAACTTCGGAGTCCCTGGAATACCAACACCTCTTGTCCAACTTTGAAGAACACAAACACAACCTGTAACACGTCGAGTTCCGGGCAAAACATAAATTCGACGTGATCATTCTCCAACGGAAAAGAGCTATGCGACAAGAACTAAGGAAACTAAAAGGACCATGTACCGCCTCTACACAAGAGAGCAAAAGAGTGATCAAACAAAAATACCGGCATTGTCTCAAAACACAAGCAGCCAGCATCCTGCAAAATGACTCAGGAGACATACTGCTAAAAATGGCCGGCAAAAACTACTGGAGACTGATAAACAACACCATGGCTCCGCAACACGCTCTACAGGCCAATACAGTCATAGAAGCAGAATGGGCCAAGTTCTATACAAACCTATTTTGTAGAGACGCATCGTCTACAGCTTGGGAACCCACGGCGCTAAACGAATGGGACCTGGTGTTTGAGCGAGACGACATACTACATGCAATTAAAAACGTGCATGAATCCAGAGCCCCTGGGCCCGATGGTTTAACAAACTATACGCTCAAGAAAAACCCAGAACTTTGGACAGACTTCTGCGTAACTATGTTTGACAGAGTCATCAAGAGTCGATCTATCCCAAAGTCTTGGAAAAGCGCTGTGGTGGTCCCAATTTTCAAAAAAGGGGACCAAACTAATCCAAAAAACTACAGACCCATAGCGCTCCTCGACATTTTGGGGAAGATTTACACCACTCTCCTGCAACAAAAACTCTCAAAATGGGCTAAAGAATCTAACCACGAAGACCCTAGACAAGCTAGGTTTGTAAATGGGGTCAGATGCGGCCTAAATCTGTTACTGTTGAATCTACTAAAGATGGAAGCAATTAGATCCAATTCTAAGACCTACCTGGCCCTGATAGACCTGTCACACGCGTTTGACAGCATAAACAGGGAGATGCTGTGGGAAAAACCTATCAGATGGAACTGCCCCCCCAGTATAGTGGGTGCAATTTGTGAACTGCACACGGACACTTCCATCAAGATCTGTTTGGATGTGAAAGGCATGCTGTCTGCCCCTATCAGTACACACGAGGGTGTGAAACAAGGCTGTCCTTTGGCAACCATTATTTTCAATCTTTTCATATCCGATGTAAATAAGCCATTCAACGGCGCAGCCACATTTCCTCCAAAACTTCACGGTTCACCCATTGACTACCTGGTCTACGCTGATGACCTTATTTTGATAGACTCGACTCCTGTAGGTCTTCAGCGCAAACTGAATTGTCTCGACACCTACACCACATCCAATGGACTCCACATCAATAAACAAAAATGCGAGATCTTAATTCTCGAGAAACTACAAGGAACTAGCGGACAAAGAAAGAAGTTCAGTTGGCGCCTTGCTAACGATCAACTGCAGACCGTAAAAAACTCCACGTACCTAGGCATGAGGATCAGTGCCAGCAGAAACGTTGCGCCATGGGTTGAAGTTGTGAAAAGCAAGTGCCGGCAGATGGCATTCCAAGCATCATTAATCAATAAAAAATTTGGGAAATTCTCATTAAAACCAACAATCATGTTTTTCCAGCAAAAAGTTGTTCCAGTCCTAATCTACGGAGGAGAAAACACATTTGGCTGCACAAGTGATTTGTGGAACTCACTTGAAAACATATTCTGGACTTGAGTTCTACAGCTTCCTAAGGGCACGCCAACTGTCTGCCTATGGTACGAATTGGGCCTTATCTCAATCCAGACAAGAGTCACCTGGAATCTACTGAGCCTGTTCAGAAAAACGATGGTGAAAGATCCAGAGGCCCAATTCCAAATACTGCACAAGCCTGACAGCGCCAAAGCATATACCATCCTTTTCAAATGGAATCTCCTCTGCCAAGCTCTCTTAAAGGAATATGACATCACCCGCCTAAAGCTAACAGAGAATCCAGATCTGGCAAAGACGAAAATCTGGAGAGCAGACCGGATCAACACCTGCGATTTAAGAGCGAAATCAAAATTGATGCACGAGGTCCCAGGAGAAGTCAAAGCATATGGACAGTGACATACCTATCTAACTCTCCTTCAGGACCAACATGCAAGATCCCTGTACATGTGCTTTAGACTAAATATGCTAGCAACGAAAGAGCGACTGGGTACATGGGCAAAGTACGCTGACATTGACCTCAAGTGCAGATTTTGCAACAAGAACAACGAGACCCTAAAACATCTGACGATGTCTTGTCAAGCATTCCAACAACAAAGAGGAATCCACTTTGGGCCAATGATCAATGAGCACCAGCTCATGTGTGGTGAAGATTGGTGGAAAGCACTCTTTGAGGGGCCTAATAGAGCAGTTCTATTTTCACTAATAAACTTTCTTTGGGTGCTGAAAGGCCGCTTGGACGAACAAAAAGCAAACTTGGGTTTAAGTAAAGTTGAGAAACCTGATGTAGGAGTCATTGGACCTATTACCTGATCATGATATGCTGACTATGACCTCAGGTCTGTTAATGTGAATAGGAGGGAGGGAGGGAAAAATGTTATTTTGTTGTCCTTTTAAAGGTTTGAACAAACCAATAAAAAAGAAAAAAAAGAACAAAAATAATAATAATTATTATGATGTACAATTTAAAATCACCTTCTGTTTTGCTCCCTCTGAGAATGTCTAGGTAGATCATAACCTGGGTACCACAGGAGAAATGATCTCAACAAGTGGTGCCTTTCAATCACCTAGGTTTCTCTTAGTTTTGTCCTTTCATACTCTTGTACTTCTTGTCCTGATGTTCTATGCTTCTTTGCCCTTCCTTCTGCTCTACTCCCTTCTCTTCCTCCCATTATCCATTTCCTCTCCCTCACTCTTCCTTTCACTGTCCTTCTGATTTTCATCCTTCTACTGCTGCTCTCCCCTCTCCACTCCAAAACTTGCCACTGTACTACTTTTCCCTTTCCACAACTTTCCACGCTTATTGCTCTCCATAAACCCTTGCTAGTAGTCGCCCCCATACTATTCAGCACTCTCCACTCACTACTCTCTAATATCTTATCACTCTATACTGCACTCGCCAACTTTCTTCCACAGTCACCCCCTTTCAGTCCCTCAATCCCCTTTCTCAATCAGCCTCACTTACTCCCATACTCTTCCCCTTAGTCTCACTTAAACCACAATGCATGCACTCACCCAAGTACCACTTTCTCTTACAGCCAATATCTCACCTTGGGCACGCACTCAAAAGTCTTCTTCCAGGCCCTGCTGCACTATCCTTCCTGTGCTTGGTCTCTTAGTCCAGTAGAAATAAAACACTGCCTGGTGTCCAGAGTTCCCTTTTCTGCTCCTCCTCCCCTCCCACTAATCCTGGCACCCAACTGATTCACCAGGCCAGTCACTAGCTTACTCTTTCCCTAGGGACGTTTTGCTCAGGTAGAAGGCTTTAAAATGCCTATCTTCCTTCTCGAGCTCTTTGCTCATCCGCCTCCAACTCCCTCAGGGTCCGTCTCTTCTCGAAGAAACAAGTTGGTGGCAGATCACTCTCTTCGGCAGGGGCCTCTCTCTGGAACAGCCTTCCTGCCTCTCTGAAACTTGAGGAGAACCATCTCCGGTTCTGGAAGCTCCTCAAAACCTTCCTCTTTGCTTCTGCTTTCTCTCCCCCTCTCCCCTGCTGAATTCCTGACCGAAACTGAACTGGTTTACCTGGCCACCCTTTCTGATCCCTGGCCCAGGCCCAGCTAATTACCCACCTGCACTGCCTCCCTGGCAACCCTTGCACCTGGGACCGCTGTTCTGTATCCCTACAGTCCCCTGCCAGCACTTATGTCTGCACTTCCTTGCACTTGCCACCAGCTGGCTGTCTTATTTATCTTATTTATTCTACTTTTCCCATGTACTGCACTTTCCCCTCTCCCTCCCCCCCTGCACTTTTCACTTTTTCCTTCTTCCCCCCTTCCCATGCACTTGCGCGATCTGAATGACACCTGGCCTGGTAGGATTATTGTCTGTTTTCCCTTTTCCCCCCCCTTGCCTCGTCGGGCCTTGAAACACTTGTGTATAGGCGCGTTATAAATGCCATATCATATAATATCATATCAGAGGCCCCACCCCCACTTCAAAACAGGTCAGCCGGAGTTCTGCCATGGCAACCTGCGAGAAATACAGTTGCACTCAAAGTTCTTCTGCGTGTGTGCTGGAGCTTCCTAGCAGGTCTTCACCGCTGTGCGACTGTGCTATTGGGTTACTCGTTCCCTCCTCCTTATTAATTCTTTAAACATCAGGAACACATTTTTACCAAAGGCGATTGCTTTTAAGAGGTGTTATGCTCAAAATTGTGGTTTTATGTTTCCCCTCTTGTTTCTATTATATTTTCAAAAGCTAGCACCTATTTTATCGAATGGGAAAGACATTTTTCCTGCTTTTAAAGTTGAAAATCTGGGAGCGTCTGATTTGGAAACATTGTTAACCTTGTCTGCATCCAGCCTTGTTGAGGTCATTAGGGTAGAATTTTGTGGCCATGTTGAAAAGCTAAAATTGTATATGAAAATCCGTCAGATCGAGGGAAATTCCCTATTTGTACAGTCACATTTCTGTAAGAAAATATATGAAAAAGTGTAAGAGTTTAAATATAAGAATTTAGATAATGGGCCTCATTACGACCCTGGCGGCAGCCGTGCCTGTGTTAGAGGCACGGCTGCCACCAGAGTAGTTTTTTCCGGCGCCCTGGAATGGGCAATTGCCGAGGTGTAACAACCCCGGCGGACTTGGTAATTGCCCATTCCACGGCGCCGGAAAATATTCTTCCCCATTCCCATTCGAGCCCTATAGGGCTCAATGGGAATGGTGAAGCCGGATGCACCGGCACCATCCATGAATGGTACAAGTGCATCCGATGTGTTGTGCTCGCGAGTGCCTGTGTGCCAGACTTAGCGAGCAGAAAGGCACCCGCGAGCACAACTCGTAGTCTGCTGATCAGGGAACTATGGTACCGGCAAGCTTACCAGTACTGTAATTCCCATACCCGCCGACTCGTAATGAGGCTATCTTGTTTCTGGAATTGAAGAAAAAAATGGGAAAATATGATTGTGGTGATAATTATAATTATTGACAAAAAAATGTTGCTGGAAAATGTGCATTGCTTTCTGGTCTAGGGAAGTTTCCAAGCAGATGTTACATGAACTTTTTAATGCAATTTCACTTGAATGCTTTGACAACATATGAAGTAGTGGGAAGAGGACAGGCCTCAGATAATATGTCGATTTTATAGAATAATTGATTGCATTGAAGCCCTCAATCATCTTTGTATTGAAAGTGTAGCTCCAGGTGACATCAGACAGTGTTATTTTAGACATTTTGTATATTGTAATTGTTGTGCATAATGAGGGCACTGACCTCAAACACGTGTCCCAATAATTAAACACCCCGTGAGGGAATGAGGCCAAGAGAGAAAGATTGCAAGGAAAACAAAGTTTATATAATATTAGTATGCCAGCAAAGAACTCCGCCACCCGAGAGTTCTCTGCCCAAAAATTACAAGGGCAGCGCATTAAAAAGGGCAAACGCATCATCAGTGACGATTTAGTCTAAGGCAAAAGTCATGTTGCTGGTTGGTGGGGGATATACATATAGATAGGCCCGCTCTATATTGGATGCCAGTCTCTAATTGGCTGCAGCTTCCCAGTTGATCTTGTTGCATGTGGGTCAGCTGGGCTCATCCCTGCGGTGAAGGCCGGGTTGTGAGAGTCATACATTCTGACTATCTAAGCTAAACAACAGGAGCCGACAATTCATGAACAATGGCAGCTACCTGAGCATCATGTGAAAGGGGTATTGTGAAGAAAGAGAATAATATATAGGCATTCCGACCTCCACATTCAGGGCTTCGTTAATACCGCAAATCGGCACCCACGTTTCTCCCCCAAGGGTTTGATCTGCTGCCTGCCTTCCCTGGTGCGTCATGATATGAACAGACGTGTGTTGCTATTAGGGAAATATATTGCTGCACCGGATTAGGTCTGTGGTGGGTGATCTGAAATGGGCAGGAACCAGGGGTTAGATGGTTATAGGCATGAAAGGAATATGGGGATCGGGACAGAGAGGCCAGGTGGTCTCTGGCCTGCCGAGTTGGGGGTCGAGGGGGCACGGGCGGTTTAGTGGAGCTGGATGGGCATTTGTGCTGGGGCCGGTTTCTGTCTCACGCTCTCCGCAGAGCTCATTCTTTGTGAAATGATACTAGATATTTGCAACATTGAGACAGGGAATGGATGGACTTCCGTGGGAAGAAGGCTCGTGTGGAGCAGATCTGATATGTTGATGACTTGGTCCCTCTTTGTGAGAGGGCGGGGATGTGAGTGCTGCAGCCTCACAGTGGTGGTTTTTGGGCCTAGAAAATAAAATGCCATCTAGGCTTGATACAAAATGGAGTGTTAGTGTGAGGATGTGGTCAATGTTATTCATCTAAATCTCGGTTATAAGGCTCTTTACACGTGCAATGTGGGGGGGGTTCTCCTCTAGGCTTTGATGGAGTTTGCCCACGCATCTTGTGGCTAGGGCGGTGGGACAGGCTCATTTCCTTCCCAACAATACCTTGTTAATATTGGTGTCTTTGTAGAAGGTTTAAGACATACCATTTAACAAATAAATAAAAAGAATAAAATACAAATATTAGATTTAGCGTTACACACACACACATACCACACACCTCACTGCAACAGACAAGGACCAGAAATCCAAGGCAAGACTGGCTGGAGCAGTCTTTTCACCATAGTGAATATTTCTGTTTTTTGGATAAGGACATATTAATATCTAGAGGAGGTGACATAGAATTGGAGGAGGTGGTAGTATCAAGAGGTGAGTGCTCCAAGGAACAGGCTGTAAAACTTGGAGAAGGTGCAGGCAGAACTAGCAGGAATGAGTTTGCCTGCTTAGCACATGGCAAGTGGAAGTTGAGGGTAGAGGAACGAGTCCCAGGCAGGCACCTCCGTGTAATGAGGAATATACAAGAAGAGACATCCAGGGGTGCATGTGTGGAGGTGGAGGAGGGGCCTGGAAAACAGCCGGGATTTCTGGCTCGAGCTTCAAACCTTATATTAACTAGAGATGTACCTATATCTGGTGGAGGTGACAGACAGGTGGATTCTGGAAAGACTTTATGAAGTCAAGTCAGATTTGGACTGGTTTACTGTTGTGTTTCAATAGCTTAGGGTACAGGATCCCTGCAACGCCTGCATATATCTAGAGAAGATGTGGCCAACCCGCAGTGACACAATGGTAAGAGCTGTCATTTCGACATTCTTAAGACTTTTCCTGACTGTTTGTGTGATCTTGTGTTGGATTGTATTTGGAAATAAAGGACTGTAAAAGTACTTCTGGAGTCTAGTAATTTGGGCATCCCACTCTGCCTTCTGTTACAGAAGTGCTTAGAGAGGACCGAATGTGCCTATCCACGGAGGGCCATACACCCAAGCAAGTACTTTGAAGGGATTGTGTCCTCCGACGTATTCCTTATCTATGATATTTGTATCTCCAGCTTGCTGGCCTCGGAAATTATTTTTCCCAGTAGAGGGCGCTGTGTATCGACGTCCGTCAAGTAGGTGTTCCTCGACACTCACCGCATCAACGCCGACGTCATCATGCCTATAAATGGCCACGCGCAGCGTCCGTTGTTCAGTTCCGTTTTTCCGCGCTTCGTGTGCCTCGGAATACCGTTGCTCAGTTCGTCAGTCGAAATATATTCATATTTCCTCGAGAAAACCGACTCGTACTTGATGGCTTCCTCCTCCGACCCGACGACTCCTCGGTCCGTTTTCAAAAAATGCCGAGACTGTGGGAAGAAAATGTCGTTGACGGATCCTCACAGGATCTGTTTGTGGTGTCTGGGAATCGAACACCAGTGTTCGGAGTGTGAGGAATGCCTATCCATGACGGCGAAAGCCTTGAAGGAGCGTAAGGGGAAGTAGAGAGAGGTGTGTCAGTTTTAACTTCCTCGAAAGTTTCTGCGGTAGAGTCGAGACATTTGTCTCCTCACCGTCGAAAGCATTCTCGGTCTAGGTCTCGAAGTGGCTCCCACCACTCATCGAGGTCTAGACACTCGAAAAAGAGACGTAGAAGATCTCCTTTGTCGTTGTCTTCTAGATCCCCTGAAAGAGTAAATTGCCCCACAAAACACAGCTTTCAGGCTGAGTGCGAGGAATTCAGAAAAAAGATGCTAAGCGTCTTCGAGAAAGCGGCCTCGACCCCTTCGAAGTCAGCTGAGGGTGATACCCCGGGTGAAAAGCCCAAAAAATCTAAACGCCGCGAGTCGAAGCACCCGGCGAAAGAGTCGACCCGAAAGCGCCATGAGCCATCGGGAAGTAAAGCATCTTCGACGCCATCGTCGAAAGCCCCTTCGAAGCATAGATTGGCGCCATCGACGCCATTATCGAAGGGTTCTTCGACGCATCCATCGATTGAGTCGACGCCGGCGTCAACGCCGACATAGACGCCGATAAAAGAAAAACCCACGGCTACTCCACAGCCAACGGTTACACCGAGAGCCTCCGACACGACGTTGAGAACGTCGTCGACATCCTCGAGCAGGATTCCGATCCTCTCGAGTTCTTCGAGGCCTATTCCAGTTTTCTCGACGCCTTTGTCGGCGCCTTCGAGGATTTTTACATCGGCGTCAACGACATCGACCTTTTCAAGGCCACTGATGATGGCTCCCTCTGCTTTAGAGATGGGTTTTATACCATTTCACAGGCCAGAGCATCCTCCCTTAACTTCAATTTATGAATAAAGGGAAGATTCTGATCAAGAAAGGCCTTTTGGGCTGCAGAGGACCACATCACCTGAACCAGAGACTTTTGCCTCTGAGGAAAGAAGGTTGAAAGACCTTCAGGATGCATTACAGGAAGCAAGTGGCCTAGACACTTCCCCAGAAGTGGAATTTGTCAATCCAGACCCAGGGAACATGCTGAAACCCCTTATAGAACCCTAATGTCAAGAATTATGGAGTTCATGGGTTGGTCTGCGCCTTCACCTGTTTTTCAACAGGATGACCTCACAGATATTCTGGATAAAGGTCCACAGGAGGATCCTGTGGTTCCCTTGCATTCTGCTTTACAAAGAAAGATTTTAATTAACTGGGAAACTCCTGAAGTTGTCCCTGCGGTTAACAAGAAGTTGTCAGCGAAATATAGGGTATCTGCTGCTGACCCTGAATACCTATCTAAGCACCCTACTCCAGAGAGTCTTGTGGTCCAGGCTGCAACTTCATCAGGCAGTACATCTGCATAGCTCACTGCTCCTCAGGATAGGGATGATAAAAAATATGATGCCATGGCTAAGAAAGTCTTCTCGGCCGGTAGCATGGCTTTAAAATCTATTAATGCAACTTGTACGCTCGCTAGGTTCAGCCACACTCTTTGGGAGTGTGCTTCATCAGCGGCTAACTGCCTCCAGGAAGGAGAAGAAAGGGACGCATTTTTAAATATCATCAGAGATGGTAAAGATGCAATGTGTGAGTCCCTTCAAACTGGCATTGATTCTGCTGACAGTATCAGCAGGGCCATGGCGGCAAGTACCACAATCCGCAGGCATGCGTGGTTGAGAAAGTCCGGCTTTGCTTCTGACGTACAGGCCAGACTTTTAAATATGCCCTTTGACGGCTCTTCCCTGTTTGGTAAAAAGGCGGATGACACTTTGGAAAAACTGCAAACATCTAAAGCAGCAGCCAAGTCACTAGGAGCTGCAATCCGCCAAACAAATTTTCGTCCCTCAGGATCCTCTTGGAGAGGAAGGTCCTTTCGCTATTATTCCTCATATGGAAGAGGCAAAGGACGGCCGGCTCAAAGAGGCCAAGGAAAATTTACCCGTGGTGGACTGGGTAGAGGAAAGAAAGCCGGATCAGCAGGAGCAGGAGCCGCTTTACCTTCGGCAACTGCATCAGCCGCTCCCAAACCACGCTGAGGTCTCCCATCACAAGACACCTGTAGGGGGCAGGTTAACTCACCATCTGACGGAATGGCAGGCTATTACGTCAGATGCTTGGGCATTGGAGACAGTTGCCCAAGGTTACTGCCTGCCTTTTCTACGCATCCCTCAGAGCCATCCACCGGGGAACAGCTCTCTGAAAGTGCCGGATCCGCTCCTCTTGCAGGAAATTGTAGTCCTGCTAGAGAAAGGTGCCATAGAACCGGTTCCTGTAGCGGACAGGAACAAGGGCTGGTACTCCCCCTACTTTCTCATACCAAAGAAAGATGGAGGACTGAGACCCATCCTGGACTTACGAGAATTGAACAAGTTCCTCAGGGAGGACAAGTTCAAGATGGTAACTCTCTCTCAGATCCTTCAGGCCCTCCAGCTTCAGGACTGGTTGGTATCTCTGGACCTTCAGGATGCTTATTTCCATGTGCCAATCCATCCCAAGCACAGGGAGTACCTGAGGTTCGCAATTGGCAACTCTCATTATCAATTTCGAGTTCTGCCATTTGGGCTGACCTCCCCCCCGAGGGTCTTCGCCAAGCTAATGTGGGTTGTGGCTGCAAATCTAAGGAGGCAAGGGATTCACGTCTACCCCTACCTGGACGATTGGTTGATCAGAGCAGTTTCTTCGGAACAAGCTCAGATCCAACTAGATTATGTCTGCCACTTCCTTCACAAGCTGGGCTTCTCCCTCAATTTAAAGAAGTCACAGATGATACCATCACAGAGATTCCAGTTCATTGGAGCAGTCCTGGACACGTCCCTGGGAAAAGCCTCGCCACCAGAGGTGAGGGCTCAAGATATTCTGCAGATGGTCACCAGGTTTCAAAATGCCCAACGTTTCCCAGGCTACGACTTTTTGAGGTTGCTAGGCCTCATGGCGTCCGGCATATCCCTTGTGCCAGAGGCTCGCCTGAGAATGAGATCCCTTCAGTGGGCACTGAGGACTCAGTGGTCACAATTCTCAGGGAGGATGACAGATCTCCTCCGGATTCCGGACAAGGTAGCCCACGACCTTCAATGGTGGGCCTATCCAGAGAACATCTTGAAAGGAGAACTGTTTTGGCAACCATGGCCGGAGATAACAGTAGTCACAGACGCCTCACTCACGGGGTGGGGAGCCCATGCCAACGACTTGACCATCAGCGGTCGTTGGTCTCCATCGGAGTCCAGACTACACATCAACCTGTTGGAGCTGAGAGCCATCAGACTGGCACTGAAGGCTTTTCTGCCATCTGTACGGGGGAGAAACGTCCTGATAATGACGGACAATACAGTAGCCATGCACTACCTCAACAAAAGAGGAGGCGTAGGGTCACTGCCACTGTGCAGAGAGGCGATGCAGCTCTGGTTTTGGGCAATTCAGGAAGGAATCTCTCTACCGGCAATTCACCTAGCCGGAGAGAAGAACTTGACAGCGGACGCTCTGAGCAGGCAGAACACAGTCTTCCACGAGTGGGAGATAGCTCAGGAAGTCCTTCAAGAGATCTTCGCCCTTTGGGGAACCCCTCAAGTGGATCTGTTTGCCACCAATATCAACAGGAAGTGCGACAGATTTTGCTCAAGGGAATTTCCCCCGAGAGGAGCTCTAGGAGACGAGTTCGTAGTGGACTGGGAGTTCCCACTTCTGTACGTGTTTCCTCCGGGCCCTGTCATTCCTCAAATGATCAGGAGGTTGAGAAGGTTTCGGAAGACCATGATCCTAATTGCCCCGGATTGGGCCAGGAGAACGTGGTACCCGGACCTTCTGGACATGTCCATCCATCCTCCAATTCGTCTACCGTACAGAGAGGATCTTCTCTCGCAGAAGGGAGGTCAGGTTCTCCATCCAGCCATCAAGACCCTCAACCTTCACGCTTGGTATCTGAAAGGTTGAGGTACAAGGATTGGGACCTTCCAGATGACATCATGGAGGTGTTGCTTTCGGCCAGAAGGCCAGCAACTAAAACTTTATACCGCTGCCGTTGGAATACATTTTGCAGCTGGTGCAGAGAAAAGAATATCGAACCCTTTTCATGTGGTACACCTGCGGTGTTATCCTTCTTACTTTATTTGGCAAATTCAGGCCTTCAAGTTGGCACTACTTAGGGCTATCTCGCAGCACTATCGATCTTTAAGCGCACTGCAGAGGAGCCATCGTATTTCAAAATTCCATTGGTAATACAATACCTGAAAGGTCTAACTAATGTTTACCCTCCAAGACCATTCCAAGTTCCCTTATGGGGCTTAAATATAGTTTTAAACTTCCTAAAGGGTGCTCCATTTGAACCACTCCACTCTTGTTCATTGAAGTTTCTCACCCTCAAAACTGTTTTATCGGTAGCATTAACATCTGCTAGAAGGGTTAGCGAGATACAAGCCCTATCTTGTAGACCTCCTCATACAATTTTTCACAAGGACGAAGTCTTTCTACAGGTGAAGCCTAACTTCCTCCCAAAGGTAGTTTCTGAATTTCACATTACTCAGAAGATTACTTTACCTTCATTCTATCCTCCTCCCCATCCGGGGAAAGAGGAAGAGAGACTACACAGGCTGGACCCTAAGCGAGCCTTGAGTTTTTATATCAGTAGACTTGCTAAAATTAGACAAGCAGACCAACTCTTTGTAGGTTACGCAGGACATAAGTTGGGATTACCAATAATCAAACAAACCATCTCCAGATGGATTATTTTAGCCATTCTGGAATGCTACAAACTGGCAGGGAAAGAGCCCCCTCAAAATCTAAGGGCTCATTCGACCAGGGGTACCGCAGCCTCCTCAGCTCTTCAAAGAGGGGTACCAATTAGAGACATATGTGCGGCTGCCGGTGGTCAGTCAAAATCTCGAAAACAAAATCTCGAATACAAAAAGGCGAAAAATAAAATATCGAAAAAACAAATATCGAATGTTTTATTTATATATGTTTTTGGGGTCAGGTAAGTAAAAAAAAGGGGTAAAATAAAAAAAAATGAAAAAAGGGTGGTTGGGGGGGAACCCCCCCATTTTGAAAAAAAACACATTGAAAAAGAAATTCGATATTTTATTTTTCGGCCTTTTGTATTCGAGATTTTGGTTTTCGAGATTTTTAAATTCGGTATTATCACTATGAACCGCGGCTGCCACATGGCCGTCCGCACATACCTTTACCAAATTATATACCCTGGATTCCTCCTCTAGTCAAGAGACTAGATTTGGCAAAGCTGTGTTACACTCTGTTCATTCTTAAAGAGTAATATGGCATCTCTTACTCCTGCCTCCAATCACATACCACTGCAATGGGAGTCTATCATAGATAAGGAATACGTCGGAGGACACAATCCCTTCGAAGAACAAGTTACTCCTTACCTGGTAACGTTCTTTCGATGGGATGTTCCTCCGACGTATTCCTTATCGCCCCTCCCATCCATCCCCGCAGTAACATTTCCCTTGTGGTTGCAGTTTACGCTCCTTCAAGGGTAGTAACCATTCATGCAATAACTACCTTACTCTACAAAACGGAACTGAGCAACGGACGCTGCGCGTGGCCATTTATAGGCATGATGACGTCGGCTGTCGAGGAACACCTACTCGACGGACGTCGACGCACAGCGCCCTCTACTGGGAAAACATTTTTCCGAGGCCAGCAAGCTGGAGATACAAATATCATAGATAAGGAATACGTCGGAGGAACATCCCATCGAAAGAACGTTACCAGGTAAGGTGTAACTTGTTCTTTGCCATGGAAGGTTTTTGTTTAACAAACTAGAAAAAAGTCAGTTCGAATGCTGTTTTTACAAACTTTGTTTCTTTATATTTGAGAAGTATATGCAATGTTTCATAGAAACATAATGAAAGCGTTACCTTATGTAGGTTGCAAAACATTATGACAACGGCCAACCGAAATAAGTGATGTTAGCAAGATCCCTGAATCTTAGAATTTACAGCTGGCAAGTAGCATTTGTGAATTCAAAATGTGCTTTTGAAAGTTTTCAGAAAGGTTGTGTGTATGGTTATGGGACTTTATAGGCTGTTTAGCATGGTAGTCCACCTAGCATGCATACTTCTGACACCATATCCTGCCCCAAGGCAATAACTTTCAGGACCCTTGGAAATGTAGTAGAAGCTTTGCCCCATTGAATGATGGGTTATTGGAAATGGGGGATGAGGTTCAGGGAGAACTGAACACAGGAAAAAGGCCCTTGCAGAGTAGGGGCAGGAGAGTCTTACCTGCTGCGTGTGACGAGGTGATCCGGCATCTGAAGAAGAGGTGGCATGATCGATCTGCAGTTGCAGGCCTGGAGAGAGCCAGACAGGGGTAATGCCTGCCCTAAAATTAGGCCCTTTGAGGGGGCCGGCGTTGCCTGCTGTCTCCCGGGCCCTGGCTGATTAGGATTGAATTAGCCAATCAGGCACCCCGGAATGCAGGGATTACACGGTCAACTGGCACACGATCACAAAGCGCCATGAAGGAGAAGGCCCTACCTTCTAAAGTACAATACAGCTCCACACAAACCTTGGAGCAGGGGGCAAGATGTGTAGATCCCATGTAGATCTGGATCAGAAAGGCCAGACAGGGTAATGCCTGCCCTTAAAGAAGGCCCTTTGAGTAGGCCGGTGTGTGGGAGGAGAGGGTCTTGGAAGCTCCCTCCATTTAACACACTTCCAGGTTAGGCCCAGCGGCAGCTGCTGTGGGTCCAGGGCCCCGGCCCCAGAGCACCCGTGCGGGAACACCCCAAGGAACTGTGACCCCCCTCAAGACAGCATGAAACCAGAGTTGAACGAGACTTCATTTTGTAAGCTACCGACTCCATTTTGTAATGGCAGGATAGTTGTGAAGTTTCAACGAAGGCCTGCAGCTCTTCCCGCCTGGCGCACACAGCGAGCAAGCTACTCCACCCGCCCCTCCTCCCCTCTGCCGTCTTTGCAGTTGCTCAGTTCTCATGAGAGACTAGCCGCGAGAATGCAACAAACTTTACACTGTATCTTCTGTCTTACTTCACTGACCCTGACACGGCCTAGTACAGGGCCAGCACAGAAGTCATTAATCTCTATAAACCTGCCCCCACCTAGCAGACCCTGGCCATAGAGAATACCCTGCCCAATGTTCCTTAAAGCAGGATCAAACAGTTAGAAGTGACCTTTAAGTGTGCTCCATTATTCGTGCCTTAATAGAAGAAAACCAAAGTGTTTAATTGCTCGCTATTTGAATAAGGTGCTTATTTCATGTAGAATAATGTAAGGATATTAGTGTAACGTACGTCATATGCGTAATAAAAATCCTAACATTAGAATTCGGTCCTGAAAGTGTGATGTATATTAATGTATGAAACGATGCTGCTAAGGGAAATGAAGTGCATAACCGGCATAATACTGTACACACAGGCACTAAGCTACGTCATATTTTAGTTAGAATGTAAATACATGCATGATACTAAGTAAAACCAATACAGCAGTTAGTCGTCCTGACCAGAATGGTCGTATTGTGGCAACATGTGTTGAGGCTGTATGCGCAGACCTTGAGCTATGAACTATTTTAACGAAGGACGAACACTAATTCAAGTACACGTTTAATTTCTTTATGAGTTTTTGTCGCAATGAGAATATTTAGCTGGCTAGAAAATATAGTATATTCTTAAATTAGTATAACCTGAATGTAATACAGCAAGCAACGTATAAAGGCCCTGTTTCTTTGTGCAACGTGGAATCACACCCCAAGGAGGTTTCGATTTGTCTCTACCCCTTATGGTGTCAAGGTAGATTAGCAGAGATTTAATGATGTTTGGACAACCGACCATTAAACCCCCACAATGAGATGTATGCCCATAATGGTATGTGCCTCTTGTGACCTATTTTTTCTAGTCTTAGATTTAGAGCCTTCTTTTGTTGTTCATCAGATGGACATCCCAGATCACACAGTGACCTTAAGAGCTATACCTCTCTAGCCATTACATTCTGAACTGTCTGAACAGATCAAGCTCTGCATTTAATGGATGAATCTTAACCTCTGCCCAGCGATATATTAACTTGTGTTTGAACCAACGTTTTCATAGGTGTTTAAACCACAAGTCTTTGAGCTTGCTGGACAAGCAGATTATGGTAGTGAAAGAATGAGAATGTGTTGCCACAAGGGCACATGTCAAATGGTTATTTAACAAAGAAACAACATCACAATTTGCTGTTCCCACATGCAAGTTTGATGAGCCCAGCTGACCGATTCACCTAAGACACGTCATCGCCACACCACATGTCCTCAAGCCAACCAAGCGTCTCCAACTCTATGCCACCTATAGGTGTTCACCCCTAGTGACCAATCCCAATTGTTCATGTGCCCTTTAGGTCTTCCCTTTGCTTGATGACGAATTTTTTGTATAAAAGTAAATTGTAACATGTTTTCTGCAGAGCGCTCTCGGCGTGAGCAAAGTAGATTCTGCTTGCCCTATTTAGAGAGAAAAACCTTTTCTTAACACCAGCACTTGGTCTTAGTCTCATTCCCTTCTGGGATGCGTCTTGCTTGACTCTATTGAGTGAATTGACTGTATTTTTGGGGGCCTTTCACTTACATTGGTGACCCTGACGTTCTTTCTGTCCTTCTGGCACGAGACGTCCCCCTGTCTATGACCTGGAGTGCGCTCCTTCAAGAGCTACCCGCCAACGGCAACCGGTACACCTAGACGTGCACACGCAATAGGGCAAAAGGGTACAGGGTGCCCCTTTACAAAACCCAACGTACCACTCGCCATAGCCGGGCGTGGTCTTTGAGTGAGGAAAGGCACACTGACCTGTCGTGTCCAGTGGGTCTCGGTTCAAGATGGACATGTGAGTATCAAGTGCGGATGATATTACAAATAATTACAAATAAAAGCAGATTGCACAGTAATAATACACGTGGAACAAGAACATAATTACAGGAGGGGATCCCCTCCAAGAGGATAATTAAAGGCACTTGTCAACCCCAACAGAGGAAATATGAATTATAAAAATATGGCAAACTCATGATCTGAATTAAGTCCTTCAGAAACAGTGTGATATTTACAAATTGATTTGGCCTCCAATTGTCGTAATTTTAATGTAAGGTTACCACCCCGTGGGGGCAATGACACTTTGCACACCCCCACAAAATGAATGTCATTTTTGCAGTCCATTTGATGAGATTTTTGCCAATGATAGGCAAGGGGGTATTTGCCATCTTGGCTCCCAATGGAAGCCAGATGTTCACGAATTCTAATTTTAAGTGGGCGAATAGTGCTCCCTATATATTTCAGGCCACAGGTGCATATAATGCAATACACTACAAACTTAGAATTGCAATTGATGAAAGACTTGATTTCATGATTACCTCGTAGCCCAAAAGAGACTGCGGATGTTTCAAATGTAAAGTTGCACATATTACAAACACCACATTTATGAAAACCAAGGACTCTGGCGGAATTGAGCCAAGTCTTGGGTATAGATAAGGGGCTCATAAATGATGGACCCAATACATTTTTAAGGGATGTACCTTTGCTGTAAGTCACACTGACATTAGTGTCCAACCAATTTGAGATGTCTTTGTCGAGATGTAACAAGTGCCAATGTTTACTTAAAATAGCATGTATTTTGTGACTATCAGAGTTATATCTTGTGATAAACCTGATATTTTCAGAGTTTAATGATTTAGACTGAGTTTTCGGCACCAATAGATCCGCTCTCTTAACCTGACGTACTGTGGCTGATGCTTGTTCGACACACTTCTTATGGTAACCTCTATTCAAAAACCGGGATTTGATAAGAGCACATTCTTGATCATAATCCACTGATTGGGAGCAATTTCTCTTCGCACAAACAATAAAGGCTTCTCTTTGCACAAACAACTAATTATAATTTCTTGGCGCAGTGAGACTGGGAACATCTTTGTTTTTCTTCAACTATTCCTGTGGATGTGTATTGGCAGTACACCGACATCGCCCAGATACCCGCAGCCTTGATGTTTATTTTCTTAATCACTGTATAAGTGCTGTGGACTCGTGACTTTTTCTGCCATAACTTTGTTCTTGTCATTTTCAATTCACTATACCCAGCAGCTGTATTATGGCAGAAGCAGCTGAATATTTACTCACTCGAGATGATGACATTAAAGCATTATTTGCCCCTTGGGGCTCAACTCTGAATCCTTTCAAAAGAATGGACACTGCTACAACAGACCTTAGATCCTTATTTTTTAAACTAGAAAAACTAAGTATCAAGGAGATTAACACATTTTGGGAGAAAACAACTTTGGCTCATTATTTACCGAACAAAAAATCCCCAGGGGACTCAGAATCCTAATTTTACCGGATTTTGAGGATCCCCAGTTCTAATACAATGTTGGAGCTCTTAGTAGAACATGCCACTCGGGTACATTCCCGCATCGATATTGAAATTGATAGAATTAAGGAACAGATCAACTCATTTGAGGCCCCCAGTTCAACTATTAACAAAAACTTTAGGACACTCTTTGAAATTTTGCGGAAGCATCAAGATGAGGTCAAACTCCGCAAATCTATTTTCCAGGGATGATACAGATTACAGAGACAATAGAATTTACACATATCAAGCCAAATATGATGAGGTCTCGAGATCTCGCTCTAGCAGTCTGGCGTCTACTCTAGCCAGTTCTGAGATTGATAGTGATTCTGAAACACTCCCTCCTCGCACACCTAATGTTTCACTTACTGACCCTACCTCATCTGTTACACTCGATAATTCTGAAGAGGATTCAGTAGAGCCAGAAATTGTGCCATCAGGTCCATCGCCTTTTTTGGAACAACTCAGGCGCTACAAAAAAGGCAACAGAATAGCCGCAGCAAAAAAAGTTCATTTCCAGACCCCACTATCCACAAATATTGCAACCCTAGGCATACCACACGGGGCACAAGGGGCGGCAGGCCCAGGCAGCGGACCCGTACCACCGTCCTGAAGACTAACCAGGGCCATGTCACAGCAACAATTTCCCAATCAGAATCTGTAAATCTTATTACCAATTTAAGTACATATCAGCTCTCTTCAGATGAAATATCTGTGTTGAACAAGGGACTCTCTTTTGTCCCCACAGTTATGAATAACTTCGTAGACATCCAAATTGATTTGTTCAAGTTTATTCGGAAACTTAAACTGAAGAAATGTTTTGCTACACAAGTACGGACTTATAAACCTACGCCACCGACACCTATCCCGTCTCCCATTTCTCTTCAAACTCTATTTACCACCCATGTACTCATGACTTTGGATGATGCAATAACCAATACCTCTACTAACGTTACAGATGTTCTTAAAGAACTTAATATTGTACAGCAAAATGTGTGTATTAAGGAACTGTCCAGGAAATCTAAATTTACACCAACACTTCCGCCTGATAATATTATTGATACATTTTATCAGGCGGTGTTAAAGGATATTCATCATTTGGAAGACTCTATTTCTGGACGCACATTTAAAGTGAATTTTAATTTGAATAAACTTGAAAAAGTTGCAATCTATCATTTGTCTCGTAACGAAGATTTGATTATTAAAGAGGCTGACAAAGGTGGCAATGTAGTCATAATGAATAGGTGTGACTACATTGCCATGGGTATGCATCACTTAGATTCGGCAGGTTGTTACTTAATCATTCCGCACAATCCTCTAAATTCTATTCATGAAATGGCTAATGCACTTATTTTGAAATGGCATAAATTAGGTTGTTTAACTGATGTTGAAAAGAATTTCCTCACAGTTGAGGGGCCCATCATGCCCACTGTATATTTTCTTCCGAAAATCCATAAGGCTTTCTCAGATATAACTGAGGGGAGACCGATAGTTAGTGGAGGCGGTGGGGTACTTGAGCCAATATCCATCTACATTAATGAATTTTTACTACCAGGGGTATTGCGGACCCCAACATCTATTAGAGATACCATGCACATTTTGGAAATGTTGGATCACCTCAAATTTAACCAAGACTGTTGGTTGGTTACCTTAGACGTCAAAGCTCTGTACACGTCAATAGCTCACCACAAAGCATTACAAAGTGTTGATTTTTTGTTTCGAGAATTTTCTGCTTCTTATTTTGAGCCTCTAGAAATGGTCAAGGAATTATTATTATTTACTTTGCAAAACAATGTTTTTGTTTTCAATCAGATGTACTTTAAGCAATTGATTGGTATAGCCAGGGGTGCAAGCTTTGCACCTGCACCGGCGAATGCTTTTATGCATTGTTTCGAGCAAACATGTGTGTTTTCCAAATCCATGTATTCACCTTTTATTTATTTGTGGAAACGTTACATCGATGATGTTATTTTAGTGTGGACTGGTACAAAAGATCTTCATGTTGAATTTGTATCCTGTTTAAATGATAATGATTGGGGATTACAATTTACCTCAACCTTTAGTCAATCTCACATTGACTTTTTGGACCTTTCCATAGAACTAACCCCTGACGGCCTAATTACCAAAACCTTTTGCAAATTGACCTCAGTGAATGCCACGTTACATGCAGAATCATGCCATAAAAAACGTGTCATTGCCAATATTCCCAAAGGGGAATTCATTCGTGTTAAGAGAAATTGCTCCCAATCAGTGGATTATGATCAAGAATGTGCTCTTATCAAATCCCGGTTTTTGAATAGAGGTTACCATAAGAAGTGTGTTGAACAAGCATCAGCCACAGTACGTCAGGTTAAGAGAGCGGATCTATTGGTGCCGAAAACTCGGTCTAAATCATTAAACTCTGAAAATATCAGGTTTATCACAAGATATAACTCTGATAGTCACAAAATACATGCTATTTTAAGTAAACATTGGCACTTGTTACATCTCGACAAAGACATCTCAAATTGGTTGGACACTAATGTCAGTGTGTCTTACAGCAAAGGTACATCCCTTAAAAATGTATTGAGTCCATCATTTATGAGCCCCTTATCTATACCCAAGACTTGGCTCAATTCCGCCAGAGTCCTTGGTTTTCATAAACGTGGTGTTTGTAATATGTGCAACTTTACATTTGAAACATCCGCCGTCTCTTTTGGGCTACGAGGTAATCATGAAATCAAGTCTTTCATCAATTGCAATTCTAAGTTTGTAGTGTATTGCATTATATGCACCTGTGGCCTGAAATATATAGGGAGCACTATTCGCCCACTTAAAATTAGAATTCGTGAACATCTGGCTTCCATTGGGAGCCAAGATGCCAAATACCCCCTTGCCTATCATTGGCAAAAATCTCATCAAATGGACTGCAAAAATGACATTCATTTTGTGGGGGTGTGCAAAGTGTCATTGCCCCCACAGGGTGGTAACCTTACATTAAAATTACGACAATTGGAGGCCAAATCAATTTGTAAATATCGCACTGTTTCTGAAGGACTTAATTCAGATCATGAATTTGCCATATTTTTATAATTCATATTTCCTCTGTTGGGGTTGACAAGTGCCTTTAATTATCCTCTTGGGGGGATCCCCTCCTGTAATTATATTCTTGTTCCACGTGTATTATTACTGTGCAATGCGCTTTTATTTGTAATGTTGTTCAGTAGCAGCGCACTCAGGCCCCACACTTTTTTTAGTGCCTTGGAATTGTTGGTTTATTTAAATACCACTTCAATTATTAATGACTAGCTGAGGCTTGTTACTTTTAAATTAATTTTGTCTTAAAAAAAACAACAACAAAAAATACATATATATATATATATATATATATATATATATATATATATATATATAAATAAATAAATAAATTAAAACGAAAAACAAAAAATAAATTCCCTCAGCAAAACATGAGTAATAATTGTTTGCTAAATTCTCCTTTTTATTTTTTGGCTAATTTGGGCTTATGGACCGGTTTCACTAAGTTAGGCTTTTCTAAAGGTGTGTTTAGTTCACCCAACATGGCGATCCTTTTTGCCCCTTTCTGTTTGTCTTACTTGGAAGGCCATGCATTGTGCTATACTGCATTCCAGTATATTTAGTCCTACCTTTCTTTCGTGCATTGTGCAATGGTAACATGAGTAGACTGAAACACACGGTCATTGAGGTAGGTCTGTTTATTTTGCTCTCCCCATTTTGTAGTTTTTAACTTTTAATTGGCTTTTTTGGTTAACCAGTTAGGAATTGTCCACAGTCCTTTTGAATCACGAGCTAATTGGAGCTAATCTAATGGGTACTTTGGTGGTTTTTTGAATACTAATTTGCGATTTGTTTTCTCTTTCTGGTTTCTTTGGCTAAATTAGCTTTCCGCAACTGCGAGGCATTTTGAGGTATGTTTTTATTGATTTTATTGACAGCATTACGGTTTGTTTTGGTAACTTACGTAATATTTTTCTGCAATTGGCTTTCCAGTAATTACTTAATCTATCTGCCTACAAAACTGTATCTGGCATTGTCCTACTTTAAATGTGGAGTTCTTATTGCTGCAACCTAAGGTACTTATTTTTGGAATACATTACAGTCTTTGATTTAAGACTTAGCTTACTAAGTGGAAAGTGATTGCGCTGCTATGGCCAACTTTTGTTTCTAAACTTATGTTTCTTTTTCTCTTTTTGTTTGTCTGTGAACGGACTACTATGAATGAAATTGGTTAATTTGTGGTAACTTAATTTCTACTTTTTTACTTTTCCTACATGTGATGTACATGTGTTTTATTTTTTGTGGTTGCATCACACCCTGGACTGCTTGCTCACAACTTGTGCCTATGTTCTTTATGTAACAATTCTTTGAACAAAACAATCATGTGTATGTTTCATTTTTAACTTTAGCCAATTTGTATGGAAATGATGTACTATGCAATTTAAGCCTCTGATGAAAAGCTGTACACAGCTTGAAACACGTGTCAGGCTTCTCTTCGCACAAACAATAAAGGCTTCTCTTTGCACAAACAACTAATTATAATTTCTTGGCGCAGTGAGACTGGGAAAATCTTTGTTTTTCTTCAACTATTCCTATGGATGTGTATTGGCAGTACACCCACACCGCCCAGATACCCGCAGCCTTGATGTTTATTTTCTTAATCACTGTATAAGCGCTGTGGACTCGTGACTTTTTTCTGCCATAACTTTGTTCTTGATATTAAAAGGAGGTGGGAGTAAGATTAGAAGGTCTTGAGACAAGGGCTTGGGACAAATGGCATATTTTGGGGTGAACAGGTGCAGGGACTTGTAGCATAGAGGGGAACCTGGGGGGTCTCGGCCTTTTCTATATACCGTTCTACTTTTATCTATTGCATATGGCCATTGGGACGGTAACAGAGTACAAGGTCAAAAGAGGTTAAAGAGATCCTATCTCCGTTGGGGGCTGGAAGGCGACGCCGCATAGTGCTATCTCGCCTAGTACAGGATACGTGGATATGGGAAAACTGAGGTAAAAGAAGAAAATGGAGGGGTCTCAAAGGAAGACCCGGAGTAGTATTTAGAAACGCTTTTTTCCAACTTTATCTTATCTACTTCTTTCTCTCTCTCCCTCTTGGGTGGACTGGGGCAAAGTAGGGGGAGAGAACTGTTCCAGGGGAGTGTAATAGAGCAGGGGTAGAAGGGGCACTAGGGAAGGCGAAGTACAATTTATGTTATCTATGTTTTTCGTTGTATGAGAAATTCGTGTTGGTCCCTTTGTGTAAGAATTGTCTGTTGTCATGAACATTAATGAAATCAACTTGACGCTGTATAGAAGGAGATGGTGTTTAACGAATGTAATTCAGAATTGATGTGAAACGAGTAAACCGCCCATTTCTTTGTAAAAGGTTGCATAACATATTGAGTCGATCACACAAGAAGTGTAAGAGTCTAGACAAGGAGTGGCAGTCGAGTAATACGTGCAGTGGGGTACAATGGGTGCAGAAACGCCCCTAGCCCATATTTGTAAGACTCTGCCAGGATACGCAGAGAAAATCAGTAAGTACCATGACCCGTGGGTCAGAAGGGTTGCCCCAGGTTTGGCCACAAGGAGGGTCTTTCGATAAAGCGGTACTAGATATGGTTGCCACCTGTCTGTTCATTAAATACAAAGGGAAACAGTTGCAAAACAGGAGAAAAATATTGCACCTGTGGCGGCTGTTCGAGGAAGTGCCCCCAGAGAAAAGCGGCGAGTGTAATACATCTCCCGTGACAACAACTGGCAGTGAAGGGCCAACTATACAAAATGAGAATAAGGTAGAGATCAAAATATTGACAAAACCAGTGCCCGCAGAAGGATATAGCGACCCTGTATATGTAGCACAACCCACAGCGCCCTCCAGACTTAAGCCGTCTGCCACAGCACCACCCCCATATGAGAGCCAGGGAGCAACAGGACAGGTGGATACCCCTACAATCGATATTGAGAAGATTACACAAGATCTAGATTCACGATTAACAATGGCTCAAACTGAGTTGACCCGCCTCAGGGCCATGGGGGAACAGGGAGGGTCACTTACCTACCCCCCCCCCGAATAGAACGAGACGCAATGTCACGGCCGAGTGAAGGGGCAGTGAAAGATGGATGGAAAAAGGGAGAAATACTATTCCAAATAAATGATACCCCCACACGAATCAAAGAAATAAACACAGCTGACAGTGAACGCGAGCTAGAAGAGGGAGGGGTGACATCAGACAGGGAGGAAAAATATTGGTGTGACTTAGAAGAACAAGAAGAAGAAGAAAGGAAGCTAGGAACTGCCACAGGTGGAACTTCATTTGGGGAGGGGTTGTCCCCCATGAAAGAGTGGAGGGGGAGGTTAAGGAACAGAACAGGGTGCGTGGCGGTGATCAGGAAGAAAGGAAAGAAGGTGAGTACGAACAAAGGGGGGAAGAATCTACCCCCACTCTCAGGAGGCGCCAGCAAGTGGATATATGCATTTGAGAAACACACAGCGGGAGTGCCCTTGGCAGTGGGGGATGTTAAAAGCCTGCTGGTATCTGCAGTGGGAGATCAGGCAAACAGGGTCTGGGCGAAGGCGGTGTTCCCTGGAATAACCATAGATTCTGACCGCCATGATGGGGCCTCATTTAACACAGTACGAGCAAGTGTGTGGGATGCCCTGAGGCACACATTCCCAGACACACCAGATTTGCAGTCAGTAATGCAGTGTACAATGGGAGATGAGGAAGATGCAATGTCTTTCATTCTTCGGGTGCAGGACATGTAAGAGCGGAAACGGGTATGGCCTGGGACCAATCAACTTCCCTGCTTTATTTTATTATAAAAACAGGGCTCCCAAAAGAAGTGCAGAAGGCCCTTAATAGAATAGCTGGGATAGAAGCCAAGGGATGGCCTGAAATTGAAAGCATAATAGTACACCACTGTAAAAGGATGAAAGAGAAGGAAAGGGAGATAGCGTGGCGGCGGTTGGCAGACGAGGCTAAATTAGTACAAAGCAAACTATTGAAGGTCAGTGCAGTAGCAGCTACCAGCACAGCAGGAAGGGAGCGGGAGGAGGACAACGGACAGATGGGAATACCAATGCAAATGGCAAACTGGACAGGTAATGGCCAGGATTCCTGGTCAGGGGACAATCAATATGAGGGACCACAGTGGCCATTGAGAGGAGGGCGGGGCAATAGAGGAGGATTCAGAGGGTCGAGAGGATGGGGTGCAGGGTATGGGGGCCCGAGGAGGAGGACAAGGACAGTGTTGGAATTGCGGGAGGTGGGGACATTTTATGAGAGAATGCCGAACCAGACCCAATAACTCATGTCCAAATGAACAACAGAATGGACACCCCCACCCTGGGAGCCCCTACGGATTACTGATCTGTGGGATTAGACGAGATGGCCAGCCCAACCCTAGGTACATGAATGAGCACCAAATGCCCCCATAAAACACACCCCCACACCCTCAGTTTCATGAAAATATTGCCCCAATGCGCAACAACACTTATGCCACCACTGAAAATGGAGCACCTACAACGTGTAGAGGGAGAACAATGGTAACAGGAAATGTTTTTGATGTTGATGAACTCCCATGGCATTCATCATAGGACAGCCCACAGGGAACACTTGCGTGTCCAGTACTGTTGACGACCCTTAATGCAGCAGAGGAACCACTGGTAGGGGCGGCGATAGGAAACAAACAATTCATTTTCATGGTGGATTCGGGAGCGGAAAAATCATGCCTCAAGGAAGGCAGGTTCCTGCTTTCTAATCAGACTTTGGAAATGCAAGGATTCTCTGGGGCGCTGGTCGAGGTTCCATACACTGAAGAACTAGACATAACGGTGGGGGAAAAAACTGTGCTGGCACCCCTGCTGTATTACGAAGAGTCACCCATTAATTTGCTGGGATGGGATCTTCTCAGCAAACTCAACATGACCATATCCTCCTTCACTGACAGAGGAATAGTGTGTTCCACACCAGGCATATGTGCAATTCACGCCATGCAAACTTCCCGCAAACACGTGGCAAACCTTCAAATCCAGATATGTTCATACAAGAATTGAGGATACTAGCGAGGGTGGTGCCAGAATTGAAGAGTGAGAGATGGGGGGTGCCTTCAGAATTCATTTTCCGCCCAATCATGGACCGAGAAATAGTGCCAGGGTCAGGGTCTGTAATATCCCTCGATATACATGCAGTACGAGTGTCACCACAAAGAATAGCAGTAATAGCAATGGACATGCAGGGGTGCCAGTGGAGAACAGTGCTGTGCATCGACACCAATAAGGCCCTGCGAGACCTGACATACGAGGAACTTTTTAGTGACACAGAAGATGAGGGCGAAATAGTGATGGAGATTGCAATCCCATGTGATGTAATGATTCAAAGAAGAGAGGTGCCACTACCCCTTATAGCAGTAATCAAAGCACCACCAGCATATTTCGAGGAAGACATGACCCAAATGCCACAGCAGTTGTGGACCACAGTCCCACATGGCGTAGGGTTACTGCATGAAGTGACACCTGTCAAGATAAAACTCAAGCCTGGAGCTATACTGCCCCGAGTGAAACAAAACCCCATATCCAGAGAAGCTGAAGAGGGTATAAAAGACACGATATGTGCATTGATGAAGCAGGGAATAATAGTGCCATCTAGCTCACCCTGTAACACGTGCATTTACCCGATCAAGAAAGCGAAGGGAGGGGCGTGGAGGATGATCCAGGACCTACGCCCCCTCAATGACGCAGTACAGAAAGAGTTCCCTCTTGTTGCAAATCCTGCCTCAATATTATGCAGCATCCCAACAGAAGCTACCCATTTTACCGTAGTGGACCTGAAGAATGCCTTCTTTCCAATTCCTCTCGACCCAGGTTCCTGGTATTTGACAGCGTTTACGCTAGGGGGGAAAGGGTATGAGCACTGCAGACTGCTCCAAGGATACTCCGAAAGACCCAGTACTTTCAATAGAGTATTGCATGAAGATCTCGGGAACATACAAACGACGAGCCCGATATTCGTACGTGGACAATTTTCTGGTCTGCGGTAAAGACGAAAAAGAGTGCAGAGAGGATTCTATTACCCTGCTAACGCACCTAGCACAGAAAGGGTACAAAGTAGACAGACAAAAATTGCAGTACTGCTTGACAGAAGTGCTATATTTAGATCAGCTGATATCCAAAGATGGTAAGACAATAAGACCTGACAGCAGCAGCATTAGAAGCGGTAAAAGAGCCCAACACAGTAAAGGAGATGCATAAGTTCCTTGGCATGTGTAATTATTGCTGAGCGTGGATACTAGATTATGCAGCATACACAAAACCCCTGCTGCAAGCACTCAAGAAAGCACAGCGAGAAAACACCAAAGTACAATGGACACAAGAAATGCACACAGCTTTCGACACACTCAAAGAATTGATATCCACTGCTCCAGTTCTCGCGACTCCAAATTATGAGCGGGAATTCTATTTGTTCTCACATTGCCATGGCACCCTCATGACAGCTGTATTGACACAAAAAACATCCCTGGGTCACAAGCCCCTGGCGTTCCACAGTTTAACACTAGATGCAGTAATGCAAGGACGCTTCGCTTGCGAACAGGCTCTCGCAGCCGCCGCATTCGCAATCGAAAAGAGTTCTACCATCGTGATGGGATGCTCCGTCATGTTATACGTAGAACACTCTCTTTTTGCCATCTTAGAAGGATCGAAAAGCACACTGACTACTCCAAGGCATAAATTAGTTTTAAAAAATTGATTAGCCGAGTTTGCTAAATAAATGTTTTTCGATTAGCATACAGACCCAGTTGATTAGCAATTTTGAAATAATATTGTCAATGTCACAAGATGTTATTTGGACACAAGACATGAAATGAGCAACAAAACAGCAGTTATGGGTACCGCTAAAATAAGATATTATTGAGAGGAGTCGGGCCTTTCCAATTCTTAAAATTTCAGCTAGACCTGCAGGTAGGGTAACTTACCTATTCAGCCTAAGAGAAATGCACTCGACCCATAACAACGGAGGACAACAAATTTAAAATGTGATTTCTGTAAAATGGTGCATGTTTCTACAAACCCACGTTATGTTTGGCACGCTGCTGCCCCCCCCCCCAGAGGCCAGCCATGCAAAGTGAAAAAATCTACTTGACTATGCGAGTGGGCAAAAAGACTTTTGCGAGCCATAGATGAGTCTGATAAATGTCAAAGGTTAGCTGCATGATGGACACAAATAGATATGATAAAAAAGGCTCTGAAAATAGTTTGGCCAGTTGTCTCCCTCAGGTGGTAATATATTATATAATCATAAGCGTAAAGCAAAAAGAGAGCCCTGGAGGATAACTACAGTGTTTGGTATTGCAGTAGATCTGTAGATGTACAGACTGGATGGAAATACTGATCACTACTTTGCATAGGCATCTAGTTCGCTTTGTGTATTCATTATGTAAGAGGCAAGAAAGAGCCTAAGCAGAGTGGATTGCGTAGCAGGCAGAGAACTGGGCAAACTAGATGGAATATTGTAGTTTGTGGTCATCTCACTTTCAGGGTACCTGGTATAAAGCAACCGAGTGATAATATAGAATGTCAAGGAGTATGGGTTTGCTCACGGGATGAGCACCACTTGCAAGATGTATGCAACTTGCAGGTTACAGAACAAGGTTTGTCATCAAAAGCATTTGATTATGTACATTTTCGAAAGTGTTCACTCGTCAATATGATGCATCTTTCCCAACAAAATGAAATATAGTTAACACAATGAAATCTAGATACGCTAACCTAAACATTACTGTAAAGCATGGAGATGATGCAGTGTTTTACAGTATCTATACTGTCATTATTCATTATTTAACAACTTACATTTTAGGAATGGAATTGCACGATTATCTTTTAAAAAATATAAAGTTGAGACATACATCTTTTGGCCAGACAGGATATAGAAAGCTTAATAAAAGTATCATCCTAATTACTTCTGGATTGAAATTATTTGTTTGAAAAAAGACATTCCTGCCTAGCACTCCCACAAATTCCTTTGGCACTCAAGTGTGGAGGAGACGATTACTGCTGCACTTTCTCTCCATTAGCACTTGAAGTGAACAGAGAAAAGAGGGTGAAGAAAGCACTGAGGGTAAGAGGAATGCAGGGCGAGCTGGGCTTTCATTGAAGAGGGCAACTTAAATAGCTAACTTTGCTACAGAAGTGTCCATTTGATTAGCAAACCTACTGAATTGCACAGCAAATTGCTATGCAACGCCGCTTATTTTATGCCTTGCTACCCAAAGGGTCACAGCATATGAGTTGATCATATCTAGCGCGAATATTCAAATTGTGCAGTGCAAAAGCGTAAACCCAGCCACATTTATTACAAAAGCATGCACAGTAGAAGACATGCAGCAGCACAACTGTGCTACATACGCAGAAGATGATGATACGCCCAAAGCACATGAAAATGCACTGTTGGAAGGAGACATTTACTTCGTAGATGGGTCTGCCTCCATAGATTCTGACACAGGAGAAAAACACATAGGAGCTGCGGTAGTAGCGGTAGAAGATGGGGAATTTGAGGTGATTGTACAGAAAAGGTTACCATCACACTTCTCAGCCCAAGCAGAAGAGCTAGTGGCGCTCATAGAGGCACTACATACAGCAAAGGGGTATGCAGTCACCATCTACACAGATTCTGCCTAAATGGCAACAACAGTACATGGAGGATTAGCACAGTGGGGAGGAGAGGATTCCGAAGGGCAGACGGATCCCCAGTCTGGCATGCAGCACTATTAGGGGAATTAAGTGCCGCCTTGAGATAACCCACACTCGTAGCAGACGTGAAATGTCAGGCCCACACACGATGTGATGACGTCATCTCATTGGGAAACACGGCAGCGGATGCTGCCGCAAAGGAAGCCTCCTATTGATTAAAACCTGCAACAGGTGAGTACATGTTGCAAAGGGTGGTAGAGGGATTCAACTCATTACCAGTCTCTCAAATCATTGAGCTTCAGCAAGATGCAGCCAGCAAGGAGAGAGAGACATGGGTGAAAAGGGGGTGTAGCCAGCCATCCACTGATCTATTATGGATACAGAATAACCCTGTAAAGTAGCGATGCCCATAAAATTACTGGAGGTAGCATTCAAGCAGTTGCACTTCCCGGCCCACAATGCAAAACAGCATATTATTGCAGAGATACAGGAAGATTGGTTCGCCCCATGACTACAGGAACACGTGACAAAGTTAATAGTAGAATGTATCACCTGCCAAACGTACAACTCTGGCATGACGTTACGAACACTCAGAGGAACATTTCCAAAGCCTGAAGGCCCATTCAGAGAACTGCATATAGATTATGCAGATATGGTAGAGGGGTGTAATGGAGCCAGATATTTGATCATTGTGGTGTGCCCCTTTTCCCGGTGGGTGGAAGCAGGCCCCTGCACTCATCCAGACGCACGGTGTACCACCAGGTTCTTGGTCAGGGAAGTGTTCCCCCGCTGGGGCATTTGTGATGTCATACGGTCTGATAACGGGACACACTTTGTAAATGACATGTTCAAGCACACCACTGCAATGCTAGGTACAACCCATAATCTTTGTATGATTTATCATCGGCAATCGAACAGGAATGTTGAAACAATGAACAGATTACTCAAGAGTAGATTGTCAAAACTGTGTCATACACTCAAGAAGAACTGGGTGTATTGTTTACCCCTGGTGCTTTTTGAAATGAGGAACCAGCCTAGCAAGGACTACCATCTGTCACCCCATGAGATCGTGACAGGTAGGAGGATGCACACAGCCCACTCGCCCCTGCGCAGACAATCGGATGCACACCAAACTGCAACAGTTCTAGGAGAAGAATTCCATGAATATCTTAAAAATCTGACAAGGGCAGCACGAGCCATATCCAAACAAATAGCACCACCGTTCACACAAGAAAACGCCACTGATACAGCCACTCCAGCCACAGATAGTCCAGACTGCCAGTTGATGACAGGTGACATGGTATACGTGAGGAGTTTTGTGCGACGGTGGAACGAGCTAAGGTTCCATGGTCCATACAAGGTGATATACTGCACGCCCACAGCAGTCAAGGTACAGGACCTCGATATTGGGTGCACTTGACAGATGTTCACAAGGCCCATGGGAGTACGGACTGTGCAGACAACGAATGTAACAGAAATGAGCAAAGTGCACAAACATAGAAGGGGGGGAAGGAAAAATACAGGAATAATAGCCAGGCGAGAGATAGAGACAAACAAAAAGTGAAATGAGGATATCTAAAATAATGTATGGTCTCAAGGGTATTGGTAACATGTAAAAGAGAATGAAATAAGAAAGATCTCTCTCTCTCACTCTCTTTCTCTCTCTCTACATTTTTGCCTTATTTATATGGATATAAATATGCACATATGATTCATGTTTTCTGTTGATTTCAACTGATGGTGCGTGCCTCCCTCAATTCTTCTTTCCCAGACTCAAGGTGTGGGGAGGTGGAAGGAAGGGATGCAGGAACGCCTATTTGTATTGAGAAATGAAAAAGTAAATGTAAAGTGAATAACTAAGGTTATTAACAAGTAAACGGCGCATAAGTAACAAACACATAATATGTATGATTAACAAATGCCTATATTTCATTTATCAGGAGCTACAATGGGCATGGACGAGGCCCCGGCAGCAACAAGTGGAAGTGTAGGTAGGAATAGACAAAGAAGACATGTGTATCCTAGTTATTCATATGAATATGTGTTGTTTGTGTGTGCAGTGGTATTCTTTTCAACACTATTTGGCCTGTTCTTGTATTGGACAATTACCTATATTTCAATTAATGTGAGCCAGGGGGTGTTAGCGTGAAAACAATCCAAAAAGGAACCCATTTAATATGGGATGGTGTTAAATTAATTTGGGCCCATGGGAGTGATGGGAATGAATACAACATTACTTCAAATGCCACGCTTAAACAGGCAACTCAAAATCCCCCACATGTAAATGAATCAGACTTTAGCGTTTACACAATGAATGACGAAACATCTTCCGAACTCACATGGGTACAAAACCACCCCTACCCAACCACAATACCGGTGCCAAAAACTGTATCACCAGGTAATATGACTACCAGTGAAGAAAGCAGTGGTAAGAAACATATGGCCATCAGCTACTATAACGTGTACACAGAGTGGGAGGCGAAAGAGGATAGCAAAACGGCCCAGAGGAATGAGGGGGGTGGACTTAGGAGGAAAAAGAGAGAAACACTACAGGAGAAGTGGAAAGAGCATCATACATTTGGCCTAGATACAGTAGATGATCCTCAGCACTCACACCAAACGAATAAATGGTATGCTGACATGAGCAACACGGCAAAGTAAACAACTAACAAAAGTTGCTACGTGTGCTCACTTATACCCCATGCCTCGGGCACCGCAAAGGTTCTATTGCCACAAGAAATACCATTTGCAGAGGCTCAGTGTCTCCTACATCTTGCGCTATGCTGAATCAAAAATACTTTTCAAGCAAACACAGTTTCATTTGAGCTATTGCAGAACGAGCGGACATGTTACTCCCGGTCGCAAGGAGTAATCTGTGTAAAAGAACCTTTTCTGGTGATAAAAGGAAAATTGCACTTGGTCAATAAATGGCAAAATGAAGAAATACTATGCAAAGCAGAGGCACTGCGAGGGCTGTCTGAATAAAAGTTTTCATGGGTACAGAGAACATGCGCTCCCATATGGACTGAACACTAATGAAGCTCACTTGGATCACCGCCATCGAGAAACCCTTCAAACTACAAAATGACATTTCTTACGAACTTTGTTTCCGTGGGGAAGGGAAAAAGAACATGGGGAAAACATAACTGCAGCAAAACTCTCACAATACCTGACATGAAGAAAGGAGCGGCTGCAACGATGGACACATACTGGGTTTGCGGCAACATGGCGTACCTACACCTCCCACAATCATGGAGGGGTACATGCTCACTGGTTACGCTGCATTCCGCGCTAATGGTGAAAGCCACATCCAAGGTAGAAGTACGCAAGCGGCAGCACCAAACAAACGTTTACCAACTCCACCTGAAGGAGTCCCTGTGTATGCAATGGACGAAGAGGGATTGTAAAGCACCATGCTGAGGAAGAAACAATCATCAAACTACATCTCTGCCAAATCATCAGAGCTCCTGGCACAAATCCCCAACCGATTCCGGTTGTCCAGCTCCGTTGAGACGTTTTTCGCATCCCTTGTTCCCAGTATCCAAGCGAGAGCCAATACAAAGTGGCTTCAGATCACCAGGTGGGAACTCATCCAGCTGGCCAACGACACTGAAGAAGGGTTCAATGTCATCAAAGTGGAACTCAGAGCGTTGCGACTAATGACCATGCAGAACAGGTATGTGCTAGACCTGTTAGCAGCAATCGATGGAGGTATTGGCCAAAAAATCGGCAGCGCATGTTGCACGTTCGTAGCTTCTGCAGACGCGGAGAACGGTTCCCTCTCACACGTGATAGCTGCAGTGCACGACCTCAGAGAACATATGAAGGCCAAAGGAGGAGCACCACCCAGCACCTGGTTCGACAATCTTTTTTCCTGGGTACCGTCCTGGCTCGGAATGACAGTGAAACATCTCATACCACTCATCGTCTTTTTACTCCTCATTTTTTGCGTGTGCCAATTAGGACTCCGATGCTGCGCAAATGCGGTGCCTAATGGTGCGCTGATGATGGTAACAATGGGCCGTGCAAATGGAGTGGCGCAAATCAAACATGAAGCGGAAGTCCAAACAGGAGATAATTCAGAGCCCAAATCTAGAATTACTGCCATATACAACACAGGCCATAGAGTGGATTATCTATATCATACGACCATTAAGGAGCCCAGAGAGTTATAATGGTATAAGGAGGTATGGGTGGACCTGGAGGGAGATGGAGGGTGTATTTATATGACCTGTACCCTGGATGAGTATGCCAGGAGGGGGGGGGGGGCTTAGAGCAGTATGCAGAGCATGAATGCCAATAAAGGGAACACCAGCATGGGATGAAGCAATAGCTGAGGAGGAAGAGTGTAAGAGGTTGGGACAGATACACTATTTACTGCAACTTAAACATGTGGGCAGCTGGAACAATTTAATACTTCAGTATAATGTATTAAGATCTAGTGACTCACTGCATTCACGGCAATGTAGTGAGTCACTAGATCTTATTAAATATGGTTACTACTTTCTCACCAGGAAATATGCATAAATAAATTGGATTGCATGAACAAACTAAAAATAATGCCAGCTACCAACATACTCCATTGGGCATAGTTGGTAAGTCGCACCAAATTACTTTCGTGTTGAGACCCCCTTTTTTTCACTCTGCCATTACAGCATCCACATTGTATTCTTCACATTGTTTTATCGTGACTGGCACCGGACTAAAGTACCACGCGTGATCTTTACATTTGTTCCTATCTTGGATCACCCTGACAGGTACTTAACATTCTTTTAAAACGCTTGATCATGAAAAGTTTTCGAACATTTGGACCACCTACTAACACAGAATTATCATCACCTGACTTTGCAGGTTGAAAATAAAATACATTTGCTTAAGATACACGGCGTCAGCTATCTGGAGCCGCCGTTTCTTAGCCCAAAGGCGCTTACCATTGATCAGTGGTACGTTGACACCTACGTTTTCCTTGTACCCACCTTTTAAATTAATTCACTGGCACACATATTCATGCATTGTTTTATATTGGTTTTAGATCAATGATTGACAAGTTTATCATCCACCCTCTCTACCCAACTCTCATGGCTCCCAAGCTTTGTGAATCCTAATGACAGTTCGGAATTCTTCTGTTAACCATGCCACTAGATGACTGCACTGTAGAATCAAATAACCTTCCAAACCAGAAACACCAAACATAGTGTCAACATTTTTTGAAATGTGCTATGTACTTATCTATAGCTCATCAAACATTTACATACGGAGCATTGTGAAAAATTGTGAATTTAAATTGTTTTTTGCACATGCAGATGATATTCTCTTCTGTTTTTTGTCACCATTTTGTAATTCTATTTTAGAATAAACTTTGTTTTAACTATAGGTGTGCCCCACTAGTGTAATCTAATTATGGTACATTAGACCCCGGTCTTGTGTCAACTCCCACTTAGCGCTAAAGGGAGAGGTAGCCTTGACTCACCTTGTTCCACATATTCTCTGTCACACCTTCATGAGTCAGGCCCCTGTTACCAAAAAAGAGGGTACCGAGCCTTTTTTTGGATGACCCAGTGTTGACTGACAGTTCCCTAGCAGTTTGGACTATGATGCTACTTATGAAGCAAGGTGGAATAGTTTGCATATGGGTTGTCCGCTCTTATAGTGGCACGTACTAACTAAATAATAGCGGAATGCGTCATCAAGGGCACAAGTGTGGTAACCCTTGTAATTAAAGGGCTTGGAAATGCTCAAGCATTTACATCAAATGTGTGTTCTCATTCAAGGAGTCCTGGATTCAAGGGGCCACCACAGGCCATCTTCTTTGCCTCAGCTGGATAGATGAGCGTGCACTCATAGGAGTGTGATACTCTGCTTAGAAAAAGTCAGCACATTTAGAACACGGGCGGATGGGTTCTGTTATCTAGGTGTACAGGTCACACAGAATCCTACAGACCTTTTTGCCAGCAACTTCCTTCCCTGTAGTCAGCTATCAAGCGAGATATTGAGCGATGGGCAGGGTCGGGACTTTCGTTGATGGCACGTCTCAACTCAGTGAAGATGGTGATCCTCCCCAAGTTCCTGTTCTTGTTTCAGATGCTTCCAATGCAAATACCTAAACCATTCCTGCTGGAGGTTATGTGGACCCGATTACGCTACTTCTGGGCTGGGAAGAACCACAGAATCTCCTATGATGTATTGACAAGACCAAAAGAGGAGGGGGGAATGGGGTTTCTGGAGATATACTATAGGGCTTCCCAGTTAAGTATCCTGGTGGACCGCTTTATGGCAGACACGGGGAAGCAGTGGGTCGCAATGCACAACGAGATTCTCTCCCCAGTCACACTCGATGAATGGTTGTCGGTCCCCAAGACACGTATACCGGGGAGGGTACTGCATCATCCAGTGTTGGGTGTGTTATGGTCTCTATGTAAGGAGGGGGTGACTATAGATGGCTCACAACGTGGCCTTCACCCTTGAGCTGCATCTGGGCTCCTCCGCTTAGGGATCGGATAGACGAGCCACTTGCATTCCAACAATGGTACGAGGCAGATCTCAGCAGGTCAAGGAAGTTGTGGGTGGGGGGAACTTTTATGTCCCTAATGGAATTGGAAGAAGCCCTTGGCCTGGGCAACCTCTTGCCCTTTCGTTCTCTGCAACTAACGGGGGCTCTCACCGAAGACAGATGGGGAGACACAATCAGGAGGGATTTTGAAAAGTTCCTGTCTCACACAAGGGATCCAAGGGAGTGATATCCAGACTCTATAAACTCCTGCTCTTGGCGACCCCGAGGGATCCTCCGCCCACCCAGGTGCAATGGGTGAAAGATCTAGGTGAGCCCATCAATGATAAGAGATGGACCATCATGTATAGGCAGGCCAATCGTTCAACTGCCTCACTCCAGTATCGCCACCAGACTTTGAAATTACTTCACAGATGGCACTATCCTCCACAGAGGGTAGCCCGGATGAGGGAGGGATACGACCCGCATTGTTGGAAGTGCCATGTTGAAAAAGGGGATTATGTGTACATGTGGTGGTAGTGTCAGGTGATACAGGTGTATTGGAGAGAGATCCTATCATGGATAAAGGGGGTGGACGGTATAGAAAGATCCTTGTCCCCATGGCTACTTCTGTTTGGGGTCGATGTGGAAGGAGATTACCGTTTTCCACGTGACCATATGTTACAGTTCATGTTGGTGGCGGCCAGATGCTGCTTGGCCCAAAGTTGGAAGACCCCACGAATGCCTGGGGAAAAAGAGAGGATTGTTAAAGTATGTGCAATTTATGATATGGAGCTTCTGACCCATTTTATAGATGAATCTAGGACGGGCATCGAAGGACTGTTGCTCCCCTTCTTTGATAAATACGGGCGGACTGCCTGAAGTCTCTGGGACATTTTTTTGGGGGGACCAGATGCTGACTGGGTCTCGGGGAGGACACCTTGAATGTGGAAAATACGGCTGGTGGTGACTGATGGAAAAATGGAGGTGGATGTGCCCAGCGTTCAAGCACATATACTAGAGCTTCACTGAGCGAAGAGTGAAATGCTCACAACGTATCCTAGCTTTGTTGCAACCATGAATGCATGGTCCATGGCTAAGAGGGGAGGAGGAGAGGAGGGGGGAGGAAAGGGGGTAATGTTATAATTGAATTTAAGTGAAGCACTATGACTGTTATGCTATTTGATGATGTTATAACCCAAATGTTAAGAAAATTTTATTTAAAAAAAAAAAAAGAAAAAGTCGGCAAACAGGGGGAGAGGATGGGTAACTACCGAGACCCTCATCCTAATAAGACTTCACACGCATAGCCTGTATGCCTTTTCCTTTGTTACTCTACGATGAATGCCCACAGAAGAGTCCATATTAACCTAATTTGATTATGAAAACAGGACTTAGATCCGGAAAGTGTTAGAGCCAGAGAGGACGGATTTGAGTTTTAGCGGACCTTCATGTTTCACGAGGCTCTCCCACCATCGGCACAGGCAGAGGCGAATCCTGAGCACCCGTTTGCTGATAACTCACTTGTCTGCCTGCTGCCTCTCTTGTGTTGATGTGAACGAGCAGTATTTTCCACCATTTGAAGTCATGTCATCCTGTTACAGCAATGCTAATTAATATTCCGTCTCGAGTCACTTAAGATTTTATGTAGGTTGACTTGAAGTGTTCGGCATTGAACACAGTTGTTAGATTTTCTCTTTGCTGTTGCTGCTTGCTAGGCATTGTGCTTAGCAGCTGACATGTTTTCTCAACTCCCAGATCATAATGAAAACACAAAGGCAGTGGTGAGGGAAAGTGATAAAAGCAGCAAGAAAATAACGTTGCGGGATAAAATGACAGCGCTGAAATGTCACATCTGGATAAAAATGTTATCGTCTGTATACCTGAATAAACAAATATAAACACAGATCATTAGGATCATAATACTATCTGTGTTTCTTATAACAGCATTCTGCTTTCATCTAATGATGTGTTTTTTTTCGAGAGTGCGCTCTCACAACTGCTTTTTGTCTCCGTTGATGGCTGCCATGAATCTGTTCTAGGAATGCATTTCTTTTCCCAGGAAGCACCTTTTTTTGTAATCGGTTTCAGGACTCATGTGTGGGTTGGGCCAAGGGCTAGAATTCAGTATTCTGTACAGAGGGGAAATTCCTCGTGAGTTTTGTGAAATGGGGAGATGGAAGGAGTTGACTATTTTTCCTATGGGTTGCTTTTTAAGAGTAGTTAATTTGCCTTTTAACTTTAATTAACAATAGGTGATGAAACAAATATACGTATTACCCAGTTCATATTTTTCAAAACATTTTCACCATAGATTTATCTTTAGGTTCTTATGAAAATAAAATGCAGAAATACACTGGCCCTTGATTTTTAACGTGAACATCTTCTAGTACCCTCATTTTGATGGAGGCAGAAACTCTGTCACACATCTCACGCCCATTCGTAGGCGACCTTTCAGGTGGATTCCATTATTATTCATATTGCATAGACTTTGAATGCAGAGCTAAGTTACCAGATGTAACTGGGGAAAATACCCCTGGAGTAAATAGACTATACAGAAAAGTCAACTTGAAAGGCTGGCCCCATACAATTCAGCTTATCGTGGGTGGTTTGTGGTACAGGAGAAACAACAACGCCTCACAACAGGCAGAGAAACCCAGAGAGAGGACACACAAACCCTGCAGCTTCACAACGGAGGCCTCTTAAATACCCAGGACCCGCAGAAGACCGAGGCTAACCCCCACACTTTTGCCCATCGTATTTGAACCCCCTCACTCTTAGACTTCTGTGCCACCTTGTACAGACCCTCCCCAGCTGCTGGGGGAACCTCCTGGTTTCTGCTGCTGCCAATATGCCCTGCTTGCCCGTACCGCATGCTCCCCTGACTTCTTCCATAACACACATTATTCCTGCCACAAGACCTGTGGTCTGCTGAGTGGTCGAAGTGTAAAAAAAATAAAAAAAATAGTGGAACTATGTTCCCTCGGCCCGCCCCCTTTTCTGCCCACTCCCCCCATTCTCACCATCCCTCCCTCCCCCCATTCAAACCCCACAGCCGGGTCCTTCCTTTCCTCCACTCCACCCTGCAACATTTGTGTTTTATAACAGTTCTAGTAAGACTGAAGAAAACAATGAAAGAAAATGGATTTAAATGATCACCATTAGTGTGTCATGTTCTCACTCAGCACGCACCTTGATGCAGCCTCCCCTTCACCACCTACCACTTGCACCTGTTAATGAACATGGCCAGCCACAGACACACCCCTCCCATTGCCTGAAAACAAGTGTGGGCCTCCAGCCATACGCAGATAGAGATCAACCTGGGCGTTAAACTGCTTGGGAATGGGTTTCTGTCCTAAGCAGCCAATTCAAAAACATAATCACCTTCCAACACCCGAGAGATAGCGCAGTGCAGTGTTGCTCTAGCTTCATATCCTCAGGGTACAGGTTCGAGTCCCTCGACAGGGGTGTGGTGAAAAAGGATTGTTTTAAAAAGTTGCCTTCCTGGAACGGTATCGTGAGACGCATGCGGTTTGCCCCGAAATGTAAGGGGACCTTGTACTCTTTAGTTCCCGCCCACTTTGACCTCTGGGTCTCTGCTGGATGCCAGAATCGCTAACCTCAATTCACACCATCCAGAGTCCACCGGCACCAAGTGCTGGGAGACAAAGCTTTCAGGCGATGAAAGTGCAGGCACACTGTGTTGAAAGGCGGCCTGCACCTTTGGGTATGTGCTACACCCCATCTGCACTTCAAGCTGTGCGAGGAAAATCTGCAGCAAAGCTAGCACAGTGGCCACCAACATTGTCATCTTGGAAAGCATCAGGGTGGAAAGACGCAAGGAGGTGGCTTCGGCAGTTGATCACTGTCCAAAGCCGGAGGAGGTGACTCCCGCCGCCGTCACTCTGGCTGCACTGTGAAAGAAACAGGACACAACAATCATAAATATGGGCAGTGCAGAGTGTTGGAGGCAATGAGACAGGAGGAGGTGGTTAAAATAGAATACAAAATATCAATCGAAGCCCTAAAAAGACATGCATGATTGTCCAGGCCCTGTGTCTCAGCATACAGGGCCTCCTTTTGATTTCAGGGAGCTATGTCACAGATGCTTGAAAGACTACTGTAGCACACTTTATGTGGGTGTTCAAGCATTCATGCGATTTTCATTTGCGTTCTGTGCATAGGATCGGACATACTGTGGGTTATGCACCCTGTGTCTGTCTGTCCCTGCACCTTTCAGGGAACGTGAGCATATGCCCACCTGCATCTGTAGTTTAATGCAGTTGGTCAGTAGGGCGATCTGTTTTCCGTGGAGATCAGTTTTGGAAGCAGCCATGTTGTCAGGGCTGGTCATTGGGCTGGCTCTCGCAGGATCCGAGATCCGCACCAGATGTGTAGCCGGATCTCGGGATCCAGGCAGAGTCAGCCAGCCCAAACCCCTGAGTTGCGCTGGGGAGAAGAAAAGAAAACGCACACGAGCAAAATGTAACTTCCTCTGGTGATTTCATGCAAGAGGTCACAAGAGGAAGTTACAGTCCTCAGCCACGACCCGTTTTTATTATTTATTTATTTATGCAATGTTCGTCGGATACAGGTATCTGACAAACATTGCATGAATAAATAAATATACAGGTATCCGACAAACATTGTATAAATAAATACCCCTATTAACATCACACACGATGCAGCCACCCAACTGCTTTCAGAGGGGAGCTGCAGGAGCTGTGCTGTGTGGGGTTCAAGTAAAGGAAAACGTTGCTTTTGGCGAACAGAAATTACCCTGTTTGAATAGTACCCAAGGGGGACTTTTTAAAAAAATAATATGGGATGCAAATTGTGCATTTTAAAGAATGTTTACTCAGCAACACTGGTCAAAACTATTATCCGCACAGTGAAGTAACTCATCACCAGTGCCATGGGAGTGGTTTAAAGTGGAATTGATATATAGTTTGGAAAAGAAGCAGCATGAAAGAAATAGCGCCGTTTAACACAATTATTTGGAAATTTCCTTTGATCGGAAGTCAAATGCGACCGTCGCCCCCCCTTAACTCCACCTCCTCGGACACTGCCTCTCCCCACACCAAATTCCGCCCCCACCCCGGCCCTTGTGGGACCCCCCAGCAATTTCTTTCCATTTCCACCACTGCGTGTCATGACCCCTAGAACTTGCCCTTTCTGGACTTCCTGGTCCTTATCGCGACAGGGCTTGTATTCCTTGTTACTCCCAACATATCCGTGCCAAGTGACTTGCCTCGCACCAGCCTTTACGTCGGACACGGCACATTCTATAAATTGGCCACGCCCCCGCGGCCCCACGCGTCTCAACGCTATCATTAGGTAGTGACTAGACGTGTGTGTGCTGTTCGGCAAATCCACTATTCCTAATTTCCTGGTCCCTTCTTCCTTCCTTCCTTCCTTCCACCTTTTCCCTCTAAATCTGCTCCCGGAATCCTCAACCCTAGCGACCGCTACTTTCTTTCTGGACATCCTGGAACTGCGACCTTCCTGGAACTCTGAACGCGCTCTGGAGCCAGACGAGACTCGAGCGAGCCTATACAAGACCCGATCCGTCCACAAGAGGAATCCTCCCGCGGAACAGAGCAAGAAGCGATCCCAGGTGAGACGGGGGGAGATTTACGACACTGCGTGTTGTGACACACTGGCCGTCAGTACTCCTCTGAGAACCAATTTGCTTTTGCTCACAGAAGAAAGCAGGCTCCCTTCCGTGACAGGTATCTATATATCACAGAAGAGACATCATGCCCCTGAGCCTTCCAAATACTGGGCCCCTCACAACTTATACAGTACGGTAGAGACTGTAGTGGTCTGGGAAAAATGAAAAACCTTCTACAGGCATCTGCTTCTGTACCTAGTGAGATACAAGGGAAGAAAATAACGCTAGTGACATCATGTTGATCGGTAGTCTTTTCCTGACTCCTTTTTGGTAGTCCCAATCCTATGTTGCCTGTTCTTCAGATGTTAGGATGTAGCTTGTGGTTTTTTGTCAGTGTTACAGTATACTAAATACCTATCCTGGCATGTCTCAAGCTAATGGTTGCCTAGGCCCTATACTTGCCACCAAGTAATTAACCAAGGTGCTTCCAATTTCCGAACTATTTGTTACCAAATTCCTTTTTAAAGGTAGATGTTCTCCAAAAATTAAAATCAGTAACATCAGCACAATAAATATATATACGTGATCAAGCAACGGGTGCGTTGCGAAACCCGTTGTACCGTGGCAAATCTGTTTTTACTGATGCCTAAATAAAACTGGATATAAGAAATACATACGTTGTTGTGTGATGGGCTGACTTGAAGGAATTCTACGAATTGGCATATGGCTGTAACTTGACGAGTGCCGTCTCACGTTGGGAGAAGTGTGATAACTTCTTTTCTTCTAAATATATATATATATATATATATATATTCACTTTACACGTCAATAAGACACAGCGATGGTCTGAAAGCTTGTGAATACTTTTTGCATACACGTTCCTTGAATTATCTTCAACACTCGCAGATGATTCTAGAGATGATTTCACTTTGTCTTACTAATAATTGTTTTCTTTTTGACAAACAGTACTACATGCAGCTTCAGGGTACTGCTATGGGTTCCACCTTTGCCCCTCCTATGCAAATTTGTTTATGGGTTGGTGGGAAAAGTTTGTAGTCTGGCATCCCGGGAACAATCATCACACATCCAAAATTGCCCTTTGGTTGAGGTATATTGATGATTTGTTTGTTACTTGGGAAGGGACCAGTGCAGATTGGTTGGATTTTGTTAACATTCTTAATACCAATGATTTGAATTTACAGTTCACCGAGAGCCACACTAAGACTACTATTACATACCTGGACATTCTCGTTACTGTGGCTCAAGGTGCACTCACCACCAGTCTTTATAGAAAACCCACAAGCTCTAATATCCCATTGCATGCCATGAGCAATCATCCCACTGCCCTTAAATGGAGCATCCCCTATGGTGAGTTTGTTGGAATACGTAGAAACTGTTCAAAGATCGAAACTTTCGACTATGAATGTGCCTATATGGCTAACAAATTCAAACAACGGGGATACCCCAAGAAAATTCTTGAGAGGGCCTTTTTGAAAGCGAGAAGCATGGACCGTTCTCAGCTATTGTTGGCTGATTCTGTCGACCATACCCTGGCTAATACTAATGAAACACGACTCATTTTGACATTTGGAGCTAAAGCACATCACATTCGAAAAGTGATGCAGCGTCATTGGCACATCCTTAAATCTGATGAACATTTGAAAACAATTCTAGGTGACCATATTAACATCACGTTCAGGAAGTCTACCTCATTCAAGGACACATTGGTTCCGAGCTTTATGAGGCCAATTACCAATGTAGTGACCAATGGCTGGCTGAATACTAAATCTAATGGTTTCAGTAAGTGTTCCAAATGTAAAGCGTGTACATATGCGGTGAACAAGACCCATTATATTCATCCTATTTTGGGTAACAACATCAAGATCGCATCTAGAATTACTTGCGACACAGATTATGTGGTCTATGTCTTGAGTTGCCCTTGTAATATGTGGTATGTTGGCAGCACAAAAGGTAAACTTAAGTTGAGAATTCTTCAGCATATTCGAGCCATTAAAAACATCGATTCTAATTATCCTATGGCTTTACATTTTCAGTCCCATCATGACAGCAAAATGGAAGGTTTTTACTTCTTTGGGATTCATACATTGCTCAAATCACCCAGAGGTGGTAACAGAGAGTTACTGCTGAGGCAATTGGAGACAAAGTCCATTTTGGACCTTGAGACCAAGAAACCTAGAGGTCATAACCTTGACGAAGAGTTGTATACTTTTTTAGGGATCTAATAGGTATGCAATTTTCTGTTCACCTAGGCTCAACAATGGTTGAAGGCTAGGTGTTTAAATATGTATTGTGTATGACCTCTCTAACATCTATTAAGGTTTCATAAGATTTTCTCCTACCTGAGAACATTAGTAATGCTTTTCTATTGTCTTACAGTCTTTTTACAGTTTTATGACAGGTTTTTTACAGGTTGAGATTTCATGTACTAGTGTTTCCACGTTTTGCACATTATTTTTAACATGTATCTTTGTAGGGCTGATTTACACTTAATTATTTGGGTATTTTAGATGATTATATTGTGTCACATTATGAAGGAGGACTCTATGCTTGTTCTAGGTCTTATAATTTTGTCTCGCCTCTAATATTTTTATATAGGGGTTTGAATATACATTTCTTGCATTCGGGTTTTTTATTATAGATTTTAACGGGACTTTTTTGAATGTATTATCTTACTATGGCTGTAGTACTACCTAGGGGACGGAAGGTTGGCCTCAATAACTGAGGTTTTTTAAGGCTTTTTAAGGGATATTGCACTTTGCATTTTTCAAGTGGATATATTTGTTGAATTTTCTCCGGCCATCCATGGTGGCTTGTTTCTTAGGGCCTATTAGTCTGTTGCTTTACTTGAGGGAGTATGATAGTTTTTAACCATTGGAACTTTATGTTATTTTAGATATTTAGTGATTTTTCTAAATATATATTTTAAATAGACGTTTTGTTTCATACTATACACTCCTGGTCTACTGAGTTTGATAACTATAGCCATCATGGACACAGCGCACTGTGCATAGGATTTTTGCTGTTGAGATTTTCAGTCTTGTTCCACATGTTTTCATAATTTTTTCCCCCTTTCCCTTTTTAGTACCTTCTACTTTTTATTTTCCCTTATTTTTCTTTTCTTCTTTCCTTTGTCTTGTATTCATGCTGCTATGCACTTTGCACTTTATTGGTAATTCTTGCACTAAGCACTTTATTCTGTCCATGCATACAGCCTTAACAGATTTGCATTTTCCCGTTTTTTAAAATTCCATTTATGAATGATGAACTACCCGAGTGTGTATATATATATTGTGAGACTGCTGACCATGAAATTGTTTGCATTTTAACGAATGTTTGAACCTAGCGCTCCCTTTTTTTCAATTTGTGGGACTAATTTATGAGACGGAATGACTCTGCCGAGTATGCCGACTTTAACGGCATCAGTTTTCATTAATGGCCCATCATAAGGAGTTTTCATTTGATAGTGGCATTTGTTACCGGCAGAGGTTTTCTCCTCTGTATGTCCCTATTTTACACGCACAGTATACGTTAAGTTTTCCGTCTCATTCTTAGTTCCCACTTTAATTGAATATTGCGGCTGTGCAGGCTACTTGCCAGTTTGAAATTGGTGACTGCTGACTGTTAATATACAGTCTACTATATTTTATTTATTTGATGGTACATTCATGCACATGCTGTTATTTGCACATTCCAATATGGCCGCCTAGTGAATAATTCATTGTATCAACGTGTGTCTAGGTCATCTCTATGCATTGTTACCATAGAGTTCGAGCGATGCTTAAATGAGTCCCCCTTCTATGTTCTCCCTACTTACGTGATCAAGCGGTCGGAGGACCGCGAAACGCGTCGTTGTGATCTTTACGTCCTCCTCTCTGATGCACTTTTGATTTAATAAAGGACATTTGGTGCTAACTGACTTTGCCGTCTGAGCCCTTCATTTTGCTGATGACTGGATTTTCCTGATTCGGCTGCTTTGTGGAGTGCAGTCCATTGGTTTTGCCCTGTTCCGGGCTGAACTTTTATTGTTTGTTTGTTTGTTTTATTATTTATAATGCGCGAGCGTACCTGGGGGTATCAGGGCGCAGCCTTTACAAGAATTTTCGAAGCTTGGTTACAGTACAAAGAATATACATAATGCAAGAATGAAATACACCAGTGTTATATACAAATCAGTAGTAGGCCGACAGGCCAGTATGTACAGGTAAGCAGGAGGCACACGTGTTACAATTTGTGCAGGTAGCGCTGTGCACTTCATAGTCTTAGTGGGTCTCCAATTTCAGCCAGGAGACTACCAGGGAGCGGAAGTTCGGAATATTCCGAGAAATGTCTGAAAGAAGCGGGACCCCCCATTTAGACTAGGTTGCATAGGGTGGAAAAGGGCATTTGGGAATCTCAGCCAGGGTACTGCAGGTCAGGAGGATGACAGTCATCACTCCCACATAGATCAGAATATCCGACCTAGCAACTGAGATGGGGTCATGTTAGAGATATGTAACAACTGAGTCTAGTGGGCGATGTCCTGGCCCGTGATGCACCTTACATGATTCATTGTGCCCACTATCTTAGTGAACCTGGCATCCCTGTTGGCATCTGTGTAGGTACCAGAGGGTAACATGCATAGATTGAGAATCCAGGTTGGCAAAGTGCAGACAACATGCGCCTGTGTCCTCCATCTGCCTATGCCTTGTGTGCATGTGAATGCCAATGACAATTGGGTGTACCATTAACCGAAAATTACCATAAAACAAACAATACTTCAGATCAATTAATAACTTCTCAATTAAATCTCTCAATGTTAATGTTAATGTTAAAGGATAATTGTACAGCGCAATATCACCACCGGAGTGGTCCCCTGGTGCTCTGGCGGCTCTGAAAGAGGGAGAGGGGGGGTGAGTTAGTGGGAATAAGCTGGAAAAGTGCAGGAGAGCAGTGATGTGCTGTTGGCAGCCTCAGCCCGGTGGGTCCGTTGGCTGAGCTTGGGGTGTTTTACGGTCGGTAGTCGTTGTGTGCTGTTGTGCATGTCTATGTGCGGTTTGTTTTGTTGTTGCAGTGTAGTGAAGTTTTTTGCGGATTACTGCGTTTTAGGCTTGTGGTTGTGTTTGGTTAGAGTTTGAGAGGTGTATGTATAGGGATGAAATTGTTAGTGGATTGGTTAGTTGGTCTTTCTGTCCTTGCAATTTGCCAGCCTCCAAGTCACATTGGCCGATCTACCTCAAATGCCCCATGGCTGTAACTTGCTTGTCCAATAACTCAACAACACCTTTGCAACGAACATCATTTGCCATGCCCCGGTGAAACAATGCGCCCTCAAAGAGTAAACCTTCCCCACATTGTTTACTTAAGAACACAACCTCAACAAAAGAGCCATCAGAAAACAAGGGAAATGTGGCGAAAATACTGCAATGCATCCAACCTTCTACTGCTGAAGGAAGTCTGTGCTACATGCAGCCAACTGAACACAACTGCCTAGACTTCATGTGCAAGGCAACCACGAAAGCAGAGAGTTGTTCAAAGCCATTGAGCATTGTATCAATCCTCTCCCTGACCCACCTGTATCACACTCCACCAAAACATCCACAGCTGACCAACTGCCCCAAGTCCCTTGGGTTCTACATCGACAGGCACCTCTCCTTCAGGGAGCATGTATCAAGGAAGACACCAACAGCTTAGTACTAACTTTCCCTCCTGCTAAGAATCAATTCCTTCATCTCAGCAAAGAACTTCAGATCAGTGCAAGGCTTGGTCCTCTAACACCTGGATGATGGCACCGTACTCATGGAAGGCCTTCCGGCGACCACTCTGGCACCCCTGAAATGTATCCTACATGCTGCAGCAGGACTCATCAAAGAACTACCCTCATCAAACTGCACTGGCTCCAGCTGCAAACATGTATCACATTCAGAACCTGTCGAATCATCTACAAGGCTGTTGCCCTCAAGTCCACAAGCTACCTCGGAGAACCTCAGCATTTCCAGAATCCTGCGATCCATCAGAAGCCAGGGCATGTATAGACTTGAACTCTGCTGGTGCAGAAAGGAAAGAACCATACATTGGTCTTCTCTGTCCACACCCCAGAATCTGGAACCTCCTCCCCAACACCACCAGACCTGTCCCCTAACGCTATTTTGCACGAAGGAGCTCAAGAACCTTCTCTTCAAAGAATGTCTCCTCCTTAACTCCTATGTCAACACCCCCTCCACTCCCCACCTAACCTGAGACTGGGTGATCTGCTCCCACTGTTCAATCTGCTGGTTGCTTGTGGATCACTTGCTGCCAAATTAAACGCCCCACCCCATGGTTGGCTCTCCACTCCCATGTAGTGATCCTTTGTGATCCGATTCCCTCGCTGTATACCTCCCCTCATAACTTGTAAAGCGCCCAGTTGCTTCTCGAAACTAGATCTGCACTCAGTAGATACCTGTATAATAATACTATCAACACTAAAAATAATAACAATAGCATATGACCCCCCAACTCAATAAATGTAAACTGACATGAAATCACCTGTATAACTCTAAAGGCAAACACATGTTCTGAGCATCTGCCAATATATGTGTTCTTTTGAGTATACTATGGGGACATGTGCCATCACTGTTCTAAGCCCCTTAGATGTTCCCCACCAAAAATGTCCTCATGGAGCCCTATTTGGTATGATCTGTCTCGCCAAACATGCCTAGAGATCCAGACTGGGCATGATTGTGAATTTGTACAATGTCACATCGAGATCTACAATCCCAGAATTCAATTACAAATGTCTGCTTGTCCAGAATATCTACAAGGGAAATGGTGATTAAATGTGTGCCATTGTGTATGGGCCATTGGGGATTGTGTACAAGAGGAAGCAATGTAATCAACACCAATGGATGGTGTAAGGCACATGTATTTTGGTCCATCAATGTTTGAAGGGACTGACACCTACTCCATCATGGGATCTTCATTCATATTCATAAACTCCTGACTAGCTCACCCTATGGGCTCAACGCCTGAACACATTTTAATAAGATATATATTTACACGTGACAGAGTTGCATTATGAACACTATAGTTAAAGTTATAGCACTCCAAAATTGGAAAACAAATGATTTGACGGATTGGAATAGTCATGTCAAATTTTGCAAAGCTTCACCAATATCTTCCTGCCTAAAATAATTTCTTAAAAAACATGTTTTCCAACAAATATCCAAATATGAGTTACAAGCTGCGTTGATACGAGTCCACCCTTGCCTTTACTCCTGTTCTCAAAGAAAGACAGCACAGATGCCTCTTTATGTACTGTGGAAACTGAGGTCATTATGTGTGGGATTGTCCTCTGTCCAGGTGAATACAATCTGGCTCGGAAAGTGATTAGGAACAATCAGGCTTCTCAAACGACGAATAAGTGAATAATGTTACTCTACATGTGTATATTTCAGAGTAATTCCCAGGCACTGGTGAAATATTGCAGGTCAGGGCTTTGATGGATCCTGGGACATATGGCGACTGCATAGATCTGTGCTTTTCCCAGCAACATTCCATATCCATGTTCCTGAAAGTGTCTCTGGAATCCATGCATTCCATGGATGGTTATACATTACAGTCTGGCCCAGTTACCCATGCCACAGTGGCATTTGATATGTGGATGCATTATCATGAAGTGTACACCCAATTCCATGTAATTCCCACTCCACAATTGAAGGTGAGTTTGGACATGGTGTGGTTGACCTGACAGTATTCTGTCATAATTTGGACTGTACAGCATGTGAATCTCAATTTTGAGTATTGCCAAGAAGTCTGTCACACTGACCATTATCAACAGAACGTGCCTGCCTTGGTGTCCATCTTTGGCATCTGGTGGTAGTAGCCACTGAACTGCCCCCACTATACCACAATTATGAAGATGTCTTCTATCCAGTTGAAGCTGAGAAGCTACTCTCTCATTGTCTGTACGACTGCCCCATTGACTTATTGCCAGACCAGCCAATAACTCGTGGTGGGTTTATTCTCTTACATTGCAGGAAGATATTGGAGGAAAATACAATTTTGAAGGACTATATGGATGATGCTTTGAAGGAAAGCTTTACCTGGCATTACACCTCCATTGCAGGAGTGCTGATTTTCTTCGTGAAAAAGGCACTTGCAGGGATGTCGAGGTAATGATATTGTCACTTGTGACATATGGCTCAGCAACTCATTTAAAAAGAAATGTGTTATTGTTCATATGGTTTAAAATAAACCTTACACATGCTCACAACTATTATATCCACATCAAAAATACATAATCACAATCGCACCATTTCTAAAACTATTAAGTGCATTATATATATATAAATTAAGAATCATCTGAATAATTCATAAAACAAACCGCATCCTAATAACTCCTACAGCCCTTTCGATATAAAATCATTCATTTTAAAAAAAACACATAATTTCATAGGTCAACTTTGGCGAATCTCCTAAGATGATTCTAGCCCAAACGTTTTCCCTAAAAACACAAGAATGGTCAGAAATGAAATCACCAAAACATATGGTTCGTACGTGCATTAATACTGGGCATATCATGACCCCATGTTTCAGACTCTGGGTGGCCGTGCTACAAAATCTACAGAAAGAGTCGACTACCTTCCCCTGAGCACGAATGCTCAAAATGTCCTGTGTTTTAATTAAAGTAAATTAACATTGCATCATAGTGCTCCTCAGCAACAGTGATGGGGATTGGTTCAAGTATTGACTTCTCTCTCCTAACATTTTGTGTTCCATGGCTATATTAGATAGTGATTTATAATTGTTAATACTGTCACCCGTTACACACCATTCCTGGGTTTGTAATATTGTTTGTGTTTTATCCCATTCTTCTGTAATGTATTCTCAAGTACGACTGTTTGTGACAAGTTCTGTTTCACACTTTTCTATCACACTCAATTTTTGGCTAGTCATGTCTCTACTAGTCAGTTCATGAAGGGAATTTAAAGGCGGTTGTTCAAAATGTCTACATAGTATCAACCTCCTCCATAAAACATAACATTTGAGTGAAGAAACTCAAAACTAATCGCACTAACTGGTACGCAGTTTGGAATATTCAATGTGTAACGCCAAATTAGGCCCTCAATATTTGAGCAATCAAATCCCAGTAATTCCTTATAAATTTCCACTCCATATATAACAACACCAGAATTACCTTTCCTTCATAAAATGTAATTAGTGCATTTACCAAAAACGTTCCTTATTTCTTATTCAGGGATCTCATCTGAGTGCATACACAGCAAACCTTCTCTTTAAGATGTTCCACCAGGCACATACGTGTCATTCTAGTATAGATCATGAAATCCAAATATTTGAATTAATTCACATCTTTTCGCTCTGCAACCACCACTGAAAATAAATTCAATGTCTTCCTTTTAGATCCAGCAAATCTGATGATCTTGGTCTTATATATATGTTTATTTATTTGTGTAAGTATTATTATGTTTAAATATACCTTTTAACACAATATAAATACATAAATTGCATTGCATTATTTTCCAGAATAATATTAAAAATTAGAAGACCCGTAAAGTATGTCATCGATATCATAGAGCAAACATGCAGAATCTATAAAAGACATCAAAAGTGCATTAGTACACGTGAGCATTCATAATCAACAATATTAAGAAATACATCTCACCATAAGAACCTGGATAAAAACAAAAACCTATAAGTTATAATAAAACCATAAAAGCTATCAGGTGTCTATTAGCATCTTTTCAGGTTCGAGCCACATATAATATAGCGTAATATTCACAATAGTGCATTCCCTGCAATAAAATAATATAATAAACTCACAAGTTTGATCAGAATAAAAGTTATCCATTTTATGTCTTAAATTATAAAATCATTTTTGCATACATCTTTTAGATTACTGTAATTCATGAGGAGGTGTCTAGGGGTTTCTATATCCTAACCACATAATCGGTATAATCGCATATAATATGGTATTTTCTTCCATGCCCCAATTCTAGAGAATGTAGTGACAAGATCCAGCCTGATTAACATCATACATATTCACCTTACTATTAAAATGATTTTTATGATATTTACAGGACATATCAACCTGAAAATGGTGTTTGACATATGGTTGGTACTCCTGTGCTTACCTAATATGGTGACATTAGCCTCTCTGTCCCAGATGTTTGCACATTTTTAAAATATTTTTCTCCATTACAGTAATATGCATATCTTTATCAATTTCAAAACGAATATCATCGAAAAAGGTGGACACATCTTTTTTTCTCCATTCAGTTAATACATTTCCTAAAACACCATTACCCAGCAGAGATTACATTTGCTCAACATTCGTTGATAAAATATTCTCATCACTATCTTTTTTTGTGTGCTTAATGAGATCAGGCCTAATTCACAATAATCCCTTAATCTGGGCCACTTTTAGCGAGGCCCAGAGCTCTCCTCCAGAGCCTACCCTCAAGTTTCTTAAAGCACAATGTTTCTTTCATTGTACAAATCTCTAGACCAATGCATAAACTGGATATCAAGCTGGTTTTATAAAGTTTCACAAAGCCCTTGATCGAAAAAAACCTTTGTATCTTGTAAAATTCATTATGGTCATACATTTTTTTTTCTATTTTCTGTGTACATAATATCTTTCTATTTGATTCATATTCATAGTATCAGATATGTACATTCCCAAATAGACATATGATCGGACAGTCTCAATCGTTTCCTTAGCAATCTTCCACACACATTTAGGATATTGTTTCTTGCGGGAGCGGATTACCATAACCTTTTGATAATTGATGATCAGACTATTTGCTGAAGAATATTTGCGTAGTCCTTCTATGCCTCTTTGAAGACCAATCTGTTTCTTATCCAGCAATAGAATATCATTTGCATACGCTAACCATATACTTATTTTATTTCTGATTTTTGGGGGAAAGTTATGGCAACTGTCCAAAGCTGCTCCCATATCTGAGACATATAGGCTATAAAGGATAGGAGCAAGTGGGCAACCTTGCTTTAAACCAAAATTAGTTTGTATTGTTTCACTCAGGGTGCCCTCTTGGTCGAGCCTAATTTGGACCTCTGTATGTGTGTATAGTTCTCAGATAAAATGAAGTACCATAGGATTTAAGTTCCACTTTTTTAGTTTAGACCACCATGTTACGATCTACAGTGTTAAAATCAATAAAACAAATACAATGCACCTTCTTTCTTTTTCAAATGTTCTCTTATTAGGCATGATAATGCCCATAAATTGGAAGAGGTACCCATCCCATGTCTAAAGCCTGATTGTTGTTTGGAGAACAGATTATTCTTTTTTGTCCACACATTAATTTCTTGTAATAATAAAAGATTTGAGAAAATGTGTGTACATACATCTGTCATGGCTAATAGCCTATAATTAGACAGTTTGTTTGTGGCCCCCTTTTTAAAAATTTGATTTAAAATCAAGGCTTTACAACTATTAGGAATGGTACCTGACATGTTAATAGCACTTTAAATGTGCACCAAAGTTTTTGCCCAGTAAACAGGATATTATTTTATAGACAAGATTCGGAATCCCATCCAGTCTGGGTGCTCTTGAAGCTTTCAGTTTGACTATGGTTCTTTCTACATCTTCAACATCCAAAGGTAAGCATTTGCTGCTTGATATTTTATATTTGGTAGTAGAGCTGTTTCTGATTTCCTCCTTGTAATACATCGGCTTAATATACACTTTCCACATAGTCTCTGTAATACAATAATTGATTTCTTTTTTACTTAACCATGGCATAAGATATACTTTTTATACAAATTCCAGAATCTGCGAAAGTCAGTGTTTCTTACCATGTCAAACATGAGAAACCATTTCTTGGCAAATAGTAAGGCCTTATGTCTCTTCACAAAATGTGTATATCCTGTTTTAAAATTTTCAATCTTCATATGTATCTTATTTTCATCAAGGCCTTCTCTTTTCAATCATCTTTTTATTTCTCTATAGAGTGACCTTTTTTCTTTCACCATTTTTATATAAAAATATTTTTTTCCAAGAGAGCTTTTAGTAAAGCTTTTTTTTAGATCATTTTGTACACATTGTTCAGATAGTCTAGAAAATAATTCAAATCCTCTAACCCCATTTATGCCATACAATTGTTTATTCTTAAGCAAGCTGTCAAAACGGGACATATATTTACTTATGTTATTTACTGTCCAGTATATTCTATTTCCAGCAGTATTTAGTGTAGTACGCCTTACATTTTACCTTTAGTTTCAGAGATTAAATTCAAAGCATTCTTAACAACATGATCACTAGCTGATGTTTGGATAAGTTGCAATTTACCCATCAAGTAAAACATCGATTCCGGAAAAGGTATGTAGTCAATCCAAGAGGTTTTTCTCCTTATGGACCATGCAAAGGGAATAGAGCAAATTACACTTACATTTGCTTACAATTGATATAGGCGATTCACATTAATAAAGGACAACCATGAATCAATCCTGTAGATGATAGTCCTCATCTCTATGAGGTATTAGAGTGGCTCCAGTTTGATTAGTTGACATTGTAATGTACGCAATACATGTATTTGATACTTTATTAAACCGTTGAAAGTTTAAGTCACCCATAATTACAAATAGAGTTTCAGGATTACCCCACATCCAATTGTCTAATTTTACTTTCCAGTTCTTCAATAACCCTCATCGTAGCTATATCACCATCAGGATTATACACGTTTAATATAAGTATCCTTTGCTTCGTATCACACACTACGACGTCCAGTATAGCTGACAAAATACATGAATAATCATTTAGAAGTCCATGTTCCGATAATTGCTTGCTCCCAACATTAAACCACCTGAGGGCCTGCCTCGCTCATTCCTAATTTCTTTCCTCTGGATGATACAGTACCCATCTAAAGCAAAATCACTATGTAAACACATTTCTTGTAAGGTGAAGATAGCAAACCCTAATACGTGGGCTAGACCATCTTTATTTGACACAAAAACAAATTAAAACCTCTTGCTTTCCATGTTAGTGAATACATTCTATCTTTTTGTTGTTCTTTTTGTCAATCAATTTCACTGTATCTATCAGAAGGAAGTACTTGGGGGCAACGTGCTCACCTTGGAAGCAAGACGACGTGGAGCAACGCAGGTTCGATCCTCGGGTCCGTGCTTAGAAACCCCTGGGTATTAAGCATGTTATAAATAATCATTAACATTTACTATGTGATCTATTTTTCAGATGCATTGTTAGCTCTTCTACAATTCTTTCAACTAGACTGTCAACATCCCATCCCACGTCTTTAATCATGCTCATATTTCCTTTATTAGTCTTGTTAATACCTTTGTTATTGAACTTTGGACTCATTTTCATAAAGTCATAGCTTATTGCGAAGAAGTCATTAGCATATGCCAGAATAAGTTCAGTGATAATGGGTGAGACTAAATGTATTATCGCCCAGTTAGCTTCCTGCGAGAGGACGGTATCTTGACACGTACTATATACTTTGTTAATATGACTTTTAAATCTGGTACTTGGTGTATGAGTTTAAGTATATTTTTTCTATTTAGGAAGGGGCTATTTACAGTGGCAAAACTGTCAACAATCTTAATGGTTGTATTCATCTCTGTATGCTGTAGTATGTCCTTTAAGCTTAGTTCTTTATTGGGTTTACTATTGAACACCTCTACCCCTAAGTCAACTGGTGCTGAATACCACCAATCATCCTACTCCACAACCCCACCCCTATCAATATGCAATGTATCCTCCATACTTTCATGAGACTGTATATAGGTCACCTTATTCTTACCCTCAATTTTGTCATGAGTTTTAATTATCCAAGATTCAAATAGCCTCTCACGATTTCCTACATTACCACCCTTTTTCCTTCTGATGTTCTGTCATTTGTTTGCTGTCCGTTTGTTTATCAGTCGAACGAGCCATCTGTTGATTCTGCACATCTAACCCTTTCTGTGGATGTTTCAACCAATGCTGATGCCTTTTTTAAACCTGAGTTTTTTTTATTGACTGTTTTTATCTGTTTCTTCTTGTATCTATGTTTTCTACCTTTGGTCTAATGGGAATCACTTGCAATTTGTATGGTTGGGGAGTCAGTCCTCTCGGCATGGGATATAACTATATCCTCATACAAAGTAAGGATTGAATCATAAGCCCTTATTGAATCCTCTTGTTGAGTATCAAATCTATTTGTTCCCATCTGGGTGATAATAATAGCTACCAAGGCATTGCTTACTAGATCTTTATTTATTTTTATCATTAGAGTTGCACAAAACAACGTCCTTTAACATAGTAAAAACCCTCTTTTATAGTTTGTTGTTCTTTAACTGCGAGGCTGTTATGCATATCTAGGCAAAAAGGACGAGCATACTCGTCTTTGGCACTTAAGGGGTTAAACATCGCATTACATAATGTAAACAATGCCTTTAAGATTCTCAAATGTTCAGGATCATAAGGCACATCCTTGTCCGAATATTCTGAAGAGGAAAACAATTCATTTCCTACAGGTGACGAAACATATACAGCAGCTGCAATTCTGGCCAAATCAGGTGATCTCTCCAAATGTGCCTGTGGAATAGCAACGTCTACTGGTTCCTCATTTTGTTCAATATTATCATTGCTAGGACCCTTGTTAGTTTCATCTCTTAAGCTAAGGACCATATTTAATAACAAACTATTATCAATAGGTTCTAAATCTGATATTTCATCTATCTCATCGTGGACACTGGGATTTAGCCCATCTAGCATAGCATGTGTGGAGGTGTGTTTATTTAGCGGTTTTAAGAATGTGGTGATTTTTTCCTGATCCGTGATAGTGTCTCCTCTTGTTTTCCCAAACTGCCTCAATCATCCCCAGTTCCAGCCCCATGGTCTTTAGTTTAGTGCAGACCTTGTTTTTATCTATTGCTTTTCTTCGATTTGCTATTACCGCAAGAGTGTCTGCAGGCAACATTTACTGCACTTCTGAGCTGATATTGTTTGCTAATCACTGGCATCACAAACAGCCAGGAAACAGTAACTATTGTACACAATTAAAAGAGCAAAAAAGATTAAAATAGATTATAAAATCAGGCAGGCAAATAACACAGTTCCTGCTCCACCAATCTGTTGTCATCGACAACGCTAATATTTATGTTTAGCATGGTCAGTCTATCAATCACGAAGTAAGCCTCTATTCGTCAGTTAGTTCCATAACTCCCCAGTGCTGTTCCCGAGCACTAGCAAGCAATAAAGTGCCGCTATAGAATTAAACCACGGCTCACACCCCGGACTGTTTCACAGTTTCCTCTCAGTCGTGGGGGAAACTAATGCCGGGCAATGATATGTCAAAATATGTTGTGGCTCACAAAGCGGTTAATTTAGCACCTCCCACACTAGTAAGGGAAAGTCTCTTGCCTACCTCTGTAGACCATCAGCGTTCTCCTTTATTGAAATCACTTCACTCTCAGATGTCATCTCCGGCAAACGGTAAGTGGACAGCAATCATCTCTAGAGCACTGCCACAGACTGCAAGACTGCCCACTTTAGCCCACTTCCGCGCTGTAGCAAACATCTTGTAGAATTCCAGGTATGAGTAGTTGCACCCAGCAAACAAGTCCAAAGCAATGTAGAATCCACCAGCACTTCCTACAAGCCTGCCCACTTCCACACACGCTTTGCTTTGTAGCAAAAGTTTTGTAGAATTCCAGTAACAGTACTTGCACCCAGCAAATCAGGCCAAAGTAATGGAGAATCCACCAGCACTTCCTGCTAGACTGCCCACTTCAGCCCACTTCTGCGCGTGCTCCGAGCTGTAGCAAATGTTTTGTAAAATTCTAGGTTGTCGCAGTTTATTAAGCGGTCATACTCAACACCGGGGGTTCCTTTCCCTCCGGCCACAAGCAAGGTGGCATGCGCCCAAAGCGTTTCTACAGATTCAACTTTAGTGAGGCCTCCAACCCGTCTCGCACCCACCCCAACAAATACCCTATGTCACCAATGGACTAGGAATCAGGCAGGTGTATAGTTACAATATATATATTTATTTATTTAAGGTTTGACAAAACAGAATATTAACCAACATCATCCATCAATGCTGTGGCACTACACCATATCACAACTCCAAATTACTTTCTGTAATTAAAACAACACATGTTGCATTTTTGAAATATGCAGTCACAACCTACATCAGATTTAATTGCCAACGTACCAATAGAAAACATTCACAATACAATGGACAAATCGTTTTGCAACACACATTCAAAGGACAGGCAGTGGTTTGAGATTCTGGTTTGGGAGGCAAGGGAATCAATGGGAAATTTCGTTTTGCACCACACATAGAATTGAGATGTAATGCTTGGTAATTCTGGTTTTGGAATCACTGGGAAAAAATTGGGAATTTCGTTTTGTACTCTCAACATTCACTTAAAAGGTAGCGTTTAGGATTACTTCTTTTGGGATTCAGGACCTCCCCTTCTGGACAGAAGTCAGGCGTTTCAGAAAGACAGTCACCCAAGTCTTTATTGTCTATACTGGCTCTAATGCACTGGGCATGAACTTTGTTAGTTTTGAATTCTAACAACACTCATCCCGTGATATTCTATATGGGAATTAATTGATTTAACGTCATTTTGATGCGCTAAGGATCTACACAGCTTCTCCCCCGCACACAATTTAATGGAAAGTATTAAAGCGGGCTGTTCCTAACCCAATGCAATTTAAATGCATCGGGTGATTTTTAATGGCGGAGTTCATTTGAATTGAATTTAATACAATGTGCCAAGAGCCTTCCCGTACCACCCCCCTACTTACGGTAAGGATTGGCTAGCACTCTCCCTTCACCTCCCAAATAGACGCCCACTGGCTGCTGATAGGACCCGAAGTTGGAAGATATGTATGATGTAGGCTGAGGGAGGAGAAATATTCAGAAAATGTTATTCCAGCATGTACTTCCTTGGTGGAGCCACCATTTATGCAGTTTGCTGCTGCGCCAAAATAGTTACAACTCTGACACTAGATACTTCCAACTTAATTTTCACCGTCTGTTAATCTATCAATATTTCCAATTCCTCAGATTTATTAAAATGCAGAATCATCATTTTGATCATAACTTTAAGTTATGTACATCACAAAAATTTCATTTTCATATGGCCCTAACTGGCTTTTTATCCTTATCCTCTTTAAAATGAACCCAGGGTGAGCTCGATGAGACACACAATGCACTTTTTATTCCAGAAAATGTATTCAATGTTTAATCACTGCATCATAGGTGCTCCCAGTTTCACACTTACAATGACCGCCTCCAATTCTTAATTTTCTATTTCTCCTTAAGCATGTGACCAGCCACCTGCTCAGGACAATGTTTATTGTACCTTCTCCTCCTGAGCTTCAACAGGTCTTTGTTCAGAGCTAATGCACCATTAATGGGGAACCAGTATGTTGAGATAAACCAGGTAATGAGCGCTACTGAAGAAAATGTGTAAAAATATAATCAGGTAAAGTGACATAAATTTAATTAGGTCCTGGTCTGCAGCACCTCCAAACAAATGTAGGATTATCCCAACCTGCAATTGGTACAGTAGAGGGGGCCAGAATTTTCATGGAAAGTGCGCTGACCAACATACAATATTTTTCACCACGTTATGCTAGATGGAAACCAAAAATGTGCTAATCAATGTAAATTGTTATGCTCCTTAAGAGTTATTATATTTTATTTGATTCACATTGGTACATCATAAGTGAGTCCCTCCTGGTAGCCAACACGTGTTTCATTAGAACACAGCATTTGTGCCAAGGACTTGTCGAGAACTACTTATTTAGGGATGCACAAATTTACCGACATACGAGCGGTAGTGGTTAGAAGTAGTATTTTGTAAAGATCTGTCTTTTGGCAAAGTGCCACTTTATAGAGCTTTTCAGAAGCCATCAGTTATCTTTTGGAGTTTCAATTATAACATTGGCTAAACCAACGCCATAATTATCTTAACTGGCCCAGCCTTGAAAAGGACCCGAGTGGATCGAAACACGTGTTGGCTACCAGGAGGGTCGCCCTTATGATGTACCAATGTGAATCAAATAAAATATAATAACTCTTAAGGAGCATAACAATGGACATTGATTAGGACATTTTTGGTTTCCATCTAGCATAACGTGCAGAATAATATTGTATGTTGGTCAGCGCACTATCCATGCAAAATCTGGCCCCCTCTACCATTAATGGGGAACCTGACCTTAAAGGTCATTTCTGTTGGTTGGGTTATCTGTAAATCCCATAATTTCAGTCTACTTCTTTGTATATTTTAGCATTTAATTTGACAACCAGACCTTCTTCTCCTCGGGTCCTTAACCAAAGGTCTTGAGTTCATATTTTCAAAGGCACAGTCCTTTAATATTGTGGGAAAAACACCAGCTGTGCCCAGCCTTCAGAAAATACAGTTTTAAGTCTACAAGATGTGCTTAAATGTAACATTTTAGCATTATATCTAGGCCTGCTGTTCCTAAATACAATCTTTCTTTTCAGCTACATTGGAATAGAGGTAGATTCACCATTAATCTGATGCACACACATAGGCCACAGGTGCATAAGCAGCAATGTTCATTGCTACAAAAAACAAAATAGGCCTTTCCCCATAAATGTTGTCATTTCATGTGCTGAAATTGTCTCTTTATTCTTCATGAAGGCAATTTTCCTTTCAACTTTATTTTTCCAGTGTAAGGCTTCATTCCTCCTTTTTAGCTGAGCTTCCAAATGCATAGTCAATCAGATGTATGTATTTCCTTCCACATGCACTTTACACGAAGTCAGCATCTGCAATGCCACATGTACTTGGAATCCATCGCCCGCAGATAACAATATTCCAGTTCTAAGTCTCAATCTTTTCCTGCTGAATGCCTGTACATTCTAACAAAATGGAGGGAGGCCCATTCTCGCTCATTCACTAGGCCTCATGTTCAAATCATTGTTTTGTACTGGCTTTCATAGTTCAATGGAACTCCGCTCTGAGGTAGCTTCACTCTCACAATGGGGCTTAGCATGGCCTCTCCATCTCTGTTGCTCTGGGGCTGTCTTTTTACTCCACAACTCCCACACCCCTGGATATTTGATTCAGGAGACTCAGAAAAAAAACAAGGAGAGAGTGGGGCTTTTGTTTCCTTTTGGGATTTGGTTAATTCCATGAATCTCCTTGTTGAAGCATGTCTGCTCTTTTGCCTGTCCTCAGGGAGTGGTGCTCTGGTCTGCCCTCCACTCTATGGATTTTGGGGTTTCGGTCCTGGACCCCTCCCTTTCCGTTAACTCCAACCTCCAAGCTGTAAGGGCAAGGAGTTACTAAATCTTCCGAGAGTAAAATAGAGGTTAAGTATTTTATACAGTACTTCTTTGCTCTGTAAATAGGGATACAAATTGTCAAGAAATGACAGTGTATACATTGCAACAAAATGTTAGCCTTGATTACACTTGACATACACAATTTGACAACATTCTCTTACTCTAATTTTGGTACATTCCTTATAAGTATGAATTGCTTTACTCCCTGTTAATGTGCGATATTCTCCCTCCAGGTTTCCCTTCTTTTCATTCATTCTTCAGATGGTTCCTAGTCTCTACCCTCACTGGTTTCTTCAATCAGTAGGAAGGTCTGTCTGGGATGACAACTCTTCAACTGATTGATATGGACCCATTTCTCTTCCATATGTTCTCTTCCGTGAGATCTTATAGGTGTCAGGTGAGATTTTATCGACAATTTCAAAGGCACCATGCCAAGAGGGAAGGAACTTCCACTCCTTAGTCTGATTCCTTTGGGAATTGTACAGGTAGACCATGTCTCCTACTTCATACTCCTTCTTGATAGTTTTTAAGTCGAAGTAGGATTTCTTTCCCTCTGCCGACCTTTCTAAATTGCGCTGAGCATAAGCAAAAGTGTGCTGAAGGTGTTTCCTTTCATTTTCAATCTACTCATGGGTCGTGGACACGTTGATCAGGGTCTACTCTAGAGTTCTGTAGATCAGATGCTGAGGTAGCACCATTTTCCATCCCATCATGAGCTCAAATTGAGACATTTTGGCTGCAGAAGACAGCGTGGACCTGATGGCCATTAGGACAAGTGGTAATTGGATGTCCCAACTAGGTCCAGAGTCTGCTACGAACCTCTTCAAGATGCCCACAATTGTTTTATTGTACCTCTCAAATCCCCCCTCCTTGCTGGCGGTGGGCAATGTGGAGTTTTCTCTTTACCCCTAGTATCTCCCAAATCTAGGTCATTGCCTCGCTGGTAAAATGACTTCCTCGGTCTGACTCAATCCTTTGAGGTGGGCTGAAACGAGAGAAGATAGGATTGATCAATAGTGTGGCAGTTGTCTTTGCCTTACAATTCGGGGCCAGAAGACATTCTACCCACTTGGTAAACAAGCATGTTACGGTCAACATGTACTTGTTTGCTGTAGAGGAGCTAATCACTGGCCCAATGAAATTGACTTGCAAATCCGACCAAGCCAGTGTCATTCCCCTTTTCTGTAGGGGAGCTCTGTGTGTGAGAACTTGGCTGAAACTGAGCACTCACAAGACACCCTTTTAGGTAGATGTCGAAGTCCTGGCCCATGTGTGGCCAATATGCTACCTTGCACAATATTTCTAATGTTGAATGAAACCCACTATGACCAGCAGTAACCGTGTCATGGGTGTGATTTAACATCAGGCTTTGGAATGGGGTAGGTACCACGGACTGGTCACATCCAGATATGGCTCTCCGTACCAACAAACCGTCTTGGATTCAGAACATTTTGGAAAACTTCATCAACACCCGGGAGATCCTCCTTCCTTATATAATCGGATTCTGTCCGAGGAAAATGCACAGGATTTTCAATATGTATGTTGGTAACATTTCCCAATAATTGGATCCTCTTTTTGTGCAGTAATCAAATCTGCATATGGCGTTTCTTTAATCCACTGGGCAGTTGAGAGTTCATTATTGGCATGGGTTTGGGACCTGTTGACAGCAGCGACCTAGATTTCACCCAAAAGGGATTTGGTTTCTAGGAGATCCCCGTGAATGGCTCCGGTTTTGGCCAACTGGTCAGCCAAGTCAATTGCAGTTTTGCCAGGTCTCTCTATTTTGAAGTGACCTCTGATCTTTTTCCAATAGATGGTAATTTCATTAGAGGTTACCAGATCATCAATTGATTGGATTAATTTCCTTTGCCTGAGCGGTTTGTTATTCGCACACAGCAAGCCTCGATTTTTCCAGTTGATTATGTGTTCCACAAACCCATTCCCGATATAACCTGAATCAATGATTATGACCAGTTCTTTGAGTTGGTGTTGCACGACAGTGAGGATGGCTCGATGTACCACCATCAACTCTGCCACCTGACTACTTCGGGGACCTATGTTGTACCCAGCAGAGGGTTCCGCGGTATCATTCACCCAGGCATTCCCAATGCCAGCTACTAGTTTTTTTCCCCCATGATTGTCAACATGGTAGGAGCACCCATCCACATGAACTGTGGGTATCCCCTGACACTTGTCTTACTCATAGAGTTTGTGCGGGGAAGTAAGGTACGCTTCGATATTGTCATTGGTCCTTCGACTTTTGTCCTCAAGACAGTTTTCTTGAGCACAGTCGTGCAAGTCAGCCAATCCTTGCGCTAGAGGGCTCTTCTTGTTTTGCCCATATTTGACCTCCACAGGAAAGCCATGCATGAACAGAATCCAGGAAGTAATTCTGGAATTATTCATGCTCCCTGTTCGGATTTGGTCCCTTTGGAGATATTGCAAGGGTTGACGATGATGTGCTCTCCCTGGATGAATGGCCAGTTATTCTTCAACGCCTACACCATTGCCAGGTGGTCCTTTTTCTCAATCATTGAATTTTTCCTCCACAGAGGACAAAGTCTTGAGATTACTTTGTTGACCTTGTCGTGCTTTTGGTATAATAACGCTGTTAAGCAAGTATCTGAGAACTTCGTTCCCAAGAAGAACTCCTTTTTCTTTATGGAGTAAGCCAAACAAGTGGCTTTGGAAAGTCTTCTCTTTAATTGTTTTACTGCCTCGGATTGTTCTGGACCACACTCACACTTGAAACCGGCCTTTAATAGATAGACCAAGGGTCGGGTGACCTCTGCGTAGCCTTCAGTGAACTTTCTACTATAATTAGTGAGTCCAAGAAGGTTTCTGAGTTCTCGCAGAGTAGTAGAGTCTTTCAATTTCAATAATGTTGCCACCTTTTCCGCTTGGGGACCTAGACCTCAGGGGTGATTTTGTGCCCTAAGAAGTTTACGTGGGTCTTACACCACTGTGCCTTCTGAAAGGACAGTTTTGCTCTGGCTTTCTGCAACTGGGTCAGCACATAGCGTATTTCAGCTATGTGTTCCTCCACAGTTGAGCTCTTGATTAAGACATCATCTATATAGGTCAGGTTTCCCCTTTCACTCAAATCGGAAATTGCCTTATGTAGGAAGATATTAAATTAATTGCCCAAATTTATGTATCCAAAGAGGGTCTGGGTCATTGTCTATTGCTGCCCCCTCAATGATAAAGGCAAGCTTGTACTGGTCTTCCATGCTCATGGGTACTGTCCAGTAACCGTTGGTCAGGTCAATGGCGATATGCACCTTTAACCCTTGTATCTGGGCCAGTCCCTGATCAAAGTAGGGAAGGGCCATCTTGACATGTGGACCTGTTTATTTAACTCCCTTAGGTCTGCGCAAAGTCTCCAATGGTCATTGGGTTTGAGTATCCCCAGTATCGATTGTTAAAGGTACTGTGGATTGGACCAATTATCCCACGGGATTCTAAGTTTTTATTAATCTCTGTGAGTGACTCCATAGACTCCGTAGACGCGAGAAGAAACTGGTATTGCTTCGCAAACACTGAAGCCATCTCAGGGTCTGGTGGTTGAATGTATCTCTGTGCGTCCACAATGATATGAATCCATTGCAAAGATATCCTGACAATCCAAAAACACCTGTTTCAGCGTCTGCTTTTGCTCCTTAGTCTGTCTCACAGGCATCAGCAAGATTGATTTATTCTGCTTAAAGCCTGGAAAGATCACTGGCTTGGCAATTTTTGCGGTATCCTGCAGTTGGGTGGAGAGATCTCTTGTTATGGTGTTGGTCTGGATGTGAGGTTTCAAGGATGGGAGGTAGTCACTGTTGACTCGGAATACCACCTCATACTTCCTGATGCCACAGGTTACCTCTTTCACACCATGTGGGAAGGAAGAGTACACCGAGAAATTCTGCCCTTGCCTGGTGAAAATCTTTTCCGGAGGGATACCGTTGTCTATATGGAAGCTGTCATTTGGAATGTGATACTTTGAGGGTTACTGGTATCCACCAATATTCAAATGGGGTCATGTTCTAGGTGAACTAGGGGTGTCGGATGTAAATACAAAACTTGCTGTTGGAGATGATAATTCAAATGTATATAGGCCTCCTGGTTTTTGAGGTTCTCACCTCCCTTAATTTTTGGGGGAATTGTAAATTGTCACACCTGTCCTGGGATGGTAAGCTCTTCTCTCTTGAACTTCAATCGCATACGGCAGCAATTGAGCTGACCAGAATGCTTTCTCTGTGTTGTCAAAGCCCATGGGGTTACCACCTCCCCCAGTCGGACCAGGCTTTATGATTAATTAGGTCCAAATTCATTTGCGAATCGATTGAGAATGTCACTGCCTAAGTAAAAGGTGGAGGGGACATCTCTCATAACCCAACAATTATGTTCTATGCTTTTGCCGCCAATGGAAATTGGAGATGTTTGGAATTTGGAGTTTCCAGGCCCATTTCACACTTATCAATCAATTTAAAGGTGGGTATGGTCTGATCTTTTGGGAGTTTCCTGAATAATGCTTCGCTGATGAAGCTTCTTCTATTATTCAGGCATACTCTGCTGAGAACAGGCTCCTCCCCCTCATTGATCTGGATGTTGGTCAAACTTTGAGCTGGTTTTTTCATCATCCTTTGTCATAAGATTTGGGTTTGCCACTGTTTGTGGATTGGTATAACATTTCAGAGTATTTCCTTCCAGTGTGGAATGCCACTTAAAACTGGGAGGGAGGTTGATTTTCAAAAATGGAGAAGCGTTCCCATCATCAGTTTGTTCTCTTACCGACATTACGGTGATGTCTGTGGCTTGATTGTTCCTAAAATGGAATTCTATTTTGTCAGACCGTTGTTCAATCATGTGGCATGTGCCATTCATACTCACCTAGTTTGTGCTTTGTTTTCGTTTGATTGGCCGGTTAGCCTGAGTCCAGAGGACCTTGTTCACGCAGTCAGTCAGGGGTGATAACCTCCAAAGGAGGTAATTCCCCAATAGACAAGGTGTGCCGTCTGGAGTGATGACTATTACTGGGTATTTCACCCTATGTCGCCCAATTCTGATCTCCAGATCCGCAGTCCCTTTGACAGAAATATCATTCCCATCAAAGTTTTGGAGTTGTCCAGGAAGAGGTGTGAGGGGAATTTGGTGACTCTCCCCTTTTCCTGAATTCAGTTTGTCAAAGGCCTTTTCGGACAGGAGGGTGGCTTGGTATCCAGTATCCACCAGCGCTGATAATGCACACTGACCCTGTACATTGATGGATGCATAACATCTTCCTTCTCTATCCTCAAGGGGGCAAAGAAAATGTGCATTCTGTGCCAGCTTGGTAGTTAACATTTTTATATTGAACTCCAACACTGTGTGATCTTGGACAGTTTCCTGTGAGGGAGTCCGGGAATCTGTAAAAATGATTTTGCACACAGAAACAGTTGGGATTGGAAAGTCCCCTTTTTCCCCCCGATTCCTTGCTGTCCCCCTTTTCCTGGAGACAGTTACCCAAACCTGTTTTTAGGGGGGGATACTTCAGTACTTTCAAAGTCATCTGGGTGACATTGTAGGGGTTTACAGATGTGTTGCTCTGGGTCAATCTGCATACTCACCAAGTCTAACTCAGGGTCTTTTGGGACCCATTTTAGCTTGGGAGGGATCCCATTGTCCCTGGAAAAGAAGACTTTCTTCCCTGAATCCTCCAGGGACTCTTCTCCTTAGAAAGAGATGATGCAGACTTCCTCTACAAAGTGGGTTATCTTTTGCTTTTGATTTCTCCTACTTACCCTCTGTTCCCTAGGTTCCAGCTTTTCAGGGGTAGACGATTTATGTTCAGGTTCAGAGGTTTCCAAGGATTTTCTTCCAGCACGAAAGGAAGCTTCCTCTAGGGCTTTGCTTCTCCCTTCTACCCGGTCCCCTCCTCTGGAAGCTTTTGGTTGTCAGAGGTTTCTTCCCGTCATTGCTCTGGGGCACCAGACCCGGGTGTCGAGTTATTCTGGGCAGCAGTTTCCAATGGAGGGTTCTGCTGAGCCCCCTGCTTGCGACCCAGGTCTTAGGTTAATTTTTGGACCTGTCGCTCCAGTTGTGACTTAATTTCTGGTTGGTAGGGAGGTCTGGATTCATAGCTTTGCTGCTCCCAGAAAGGGTAGCTGTCCCTTCTCTCGGAGTAGCTTGCGTATTGGAAGTTTCCCTGATAACCTTCCACTCAGGTCTTCCTTCTCCTTGATTTGGGAACTATTGTCCTGAAAGCAGGGAGAAACAGGAGGATTATTGTGCAAATTGGGGTTTGAAGGGTATCTGGGAAAGAAACTTAGGTTGGGGGTGGAGTATTTCTTCCCTCCTGAAGGGCGTTTGGAGGGAGGTTTCCTGGGGAAGTACTTTCCTGATTGGACCCCCCTTGTTCCAGGGGCGTCCATACATACCCCAGGATGGGTCTGTTACCCTTGTAACTTGGGCTGATATAGGTGGCAGGGTCAGATGGAGTGTTCGCCTGGTAACCTGCTTTGCTACCACCCAATTGGATTGGATCGGAGGGTCTCCTTTGCCTCGCGTTCTGCTTATTGGTGGGAGGAGTATATTTAGGCCCCCTCCATTTCCAAGTGCAATATGGGACTATTTTTCACCTCTGCTGCCTTTGCAGCGGTGGGTGCATTTGATGGTTTGGGGTTTTTAGTTTTTTTTTTGTTTTCAGAGGGCCTTTGGACCTCATAAATCCAAGTGGCCTGTGCTATCACCCAATCCAGGGTCCTCCACTCATGGAAGTCCCTTACTAGTTGGCTCATAATGTATTTCGGGAACACATTAAATTATGTGTTGATGAACTGCCAGCTATTGGTGTTCACCCGCCTAGAGGTCTGTGCAAATGCTTGCGTTAGCTCCTGCACAAACTCTCTAGGCTCGTGGTCTTCCTCACACTGCAGGTGTGGGCTGCCTTGCGGGCCTTCTGAGGGTTCCTGCGAATGGATAAGTGTTTTAAAATGACAGCCTTGTAGGTGGACCATTTTTGGTGATCCTGGTCTTCTAGCCCTGCAAAGAAGCTGGAGTATTCAGGGGAAAATGTCCATTTGACAAACTCCATGGAGTTACTGTCATTCTTGATACCAAATGAAGTCATCATTTGGTCATAAAGCTCTAGATATTCCCATACTGAAAATTTGGCGTTCTTATGTTAGGGAGTCATAAATCTCTTCATGGTCTTTATCTGCTGAATTGGGTATTTCACAAGATCTCTCTTCTGTTCGGCAGACTTTCTTTTCCGCTGCACCTGATTCCACTCACCCTCCGACTCCGAGCTGCTGCAATTGGTGGTCCACTCCATGTCCTTCAGGTGCTCCCTACCGCTATGAGACTGGGAATCCCTCCCAGAATGACGGGCTCTGGTCTTGTCTCCCCTGTGGTGCTGTGGGCTCTCAGTGTCATTTCCTGTGTACTCCCCTTTTTGCACTGGGAAGTACTCATCCTCCTCATCCCTCCTTCTGGGTATGGTGGGGAATTCCCCCACCTCCCTGAATATGTGGAGGTTTTTAAGATGCTGTTTTGCTGCCTAGACTTTGGTTCTTCTCTGTCTGCAAAGCGGTCCAGGTGGTCCCTTTGTAACTTCATCTTCTGCCAGTCCAACTCCCTGATCTTTTCATCATAGCAGCCCTCCTGGTCAGAAGTACATGCCAGGGTATTTTTAAATTCCCAGAGCCCACTAGTCTGGCCACCTTCTTCCCTTCTACTGGGTAGAGATGAATATTCATCAATATCCTATAAGGACTGGCCTTCTGGCTCAGTTGGACTAGGCCTGGTTTAGTCCAGCTGCCTCGTGTTTCCCTGTTCTTGAAAACTGGCAGGCATGAAGTCAGCTTCACCCTGTACTTATGAGATGGTGAGCTGGCTTGAGGTCTCTGGTAGAGAGGTCATGAGAACACAACTCACTTTTCTCTGCATGCGTCCTTAACTGATGCACTTCCTGAAACAGGGCATGATTCTCTTGACTTAATTTGGAATTTTCTTCCCTCAACTGCTCTCTCTAATGTTTCAAGGTGTTCATATCTTGATGCATCTGATCGAATTCACCTTGAGAATGAACCTCCTTAATGACGAACTGGCTGTTTTCAGCTTTCAGTTGTTTAACCTGTGCTGGAAATGTGAAAATGTCCCCTAAGCAGGCTCTTTTGTGAACAACCTGCTCATTTAATTTGCGCTCAGATTTTCAACACATTCTTTATATTCCCCTTGCATTGCAGACAATTGAGCCTTTTGCTCTGCATTTGCTCGCTGTTGTGTCACTAACTCATCTTTTAGCTGTTAAATAATATTTTCTAATTTTGACTCTGAATGTTGGCTCTGTTGCGCTTTTTCTTTGAAGTCAGGGGTTTCAGAAGAACAGTCACCCAAATCTTTATTGTCTATACCGGCTCTAACACACTGGGCATGAACTTTGTTAGTTTCAAATTCTAACAACACTCATCCTGTGATTTTCTATATCAGAATGTATTGATTTAACTTCAAATCAATGCGCTAAGGGTCTGCATAGCTTCCTCGACCCCACAATTTAATGGAAAGAATTTAGGCAGGCTGTTCCCAACCCAATACAATTTAAATGGATAGGGTGATTTTCTATACTGGAATTAGTTTGAATTGGATTTAATACAATGTGCCAAGGGCCTTCCCAGTACCAGCCCCCTACCCGCTATGCGAGATGCAGATTAAGGTTGGCAGTCTCCCCCTCACACTTTTGATGGCATTTAGGATATCTCTACTTACATGGGAGGATTTAGACAGGGAAAAACCGCAGGGCTCCTCTGAGGACAGCACAGATCTGGTCAAGGATTTTCATTCAAGGATTTTCTCCTGCACCCAGACTCCCTCTGGCTCCTAGGATTGGGTCACAGCTAGCTTCTAGATTTCCCTGTCACTGTCTCCAATGGAAGGACTGAGGCCTCTCTGCTAGTTGTTCCTCGCAAGAGTCCATCAGAAGGCTATTTACAAGAATGAAGTTAAAACGCCTTATTCTGATTCAAAATTGACCTCGTATAGGTCTGATGACACTCCTACATTTTTATAATTCCCACAGTAAGGATTGGCTAGCACTCTCCCTTCACCTCCCACCAAGACGCCCACTGGCTGCTGATGGGACCAGAAGTTGGGTGATATGTATGATGTAGGCTGAGGGAGGAGAACGATTTGTCATCTCAAAATGACATATGGGATTTAACTTTTGCGGGTTCTGAAAATCTAACATGGTAGCTACGCTAATTTTTCAGATAACTAAATAAATCTATATATTTTTGGATTCTACATTTTATGGGGAGTCGGAAAATACTCATTTTATTTCGACACGCACTTCCTGTGCTGAAATAGTTACAACTCTGACACTACAACATTAATTTCAGCATCTATTAATCTATCAATATTTATCCAATTCCTCAGATTTATGAAAATGGCAGAATCATAATTTTGATCATAACTTAAGTTATGTCCATCACAAACATTTGGTTTTAAATGGTCCCAACTGCCTTTTTGTCCCCTTGCAAATAAACCCTGGGTGAGCTCGATGGGACACACGATGCACATTTTATTCAATGTTTAATCACTGGCCAATCTACTTCTTTGTATATATTAGCATTTAAATTCACAACCAGACCTTCTTCTCCTGGGGTCCTTAACCAAAGGTCTTGAGTTCAAATTTTCAAAGGCACAGCCCTTTCATTCAGTGGGAAATATACCAGCTGCACCCAGCCTTCAGAAAATACAGCTTTAAATCGACAAGATGTGCTTGCATGTAACATTTTAGCATTATATCTAGGCCTGCTGTTCATAAATACAATCTTTCTTTTCAACTACATTAGAATAGAGGTAGATTCACCTTTAATATGGTGCACAAAGATAGGCCACCGTTACATGAGCACCAGTGTTCGAAATCTATGTCTAATGGGGATGTTTATTTTTTATTTTTCATTTTTTTTAGTGGAGGACCTGTGTTGTATATTTGTTATATTTGCCCTTTATTGCTCCTTGCTTTTAATTTAAATGTTTTCCACAGATGTTTTTGGTTTGACTAGCGTAATTGTTGTAGTAACAGTTTTGTATGTTTTGTGGTTTATTATTTATTTATGTTATTTGTTGTATGTTTTATGTGAGCGCTCTGATGCCTCCGGGTTTGTTTGCGCTATACAAATTAATAATACAATACAATACAATACAATTGCAGTCTCAAAATCCTTTCTGAATAAAAGATATACTCAATTGTTGATGATTAATCATGTCTATGCCAGGTTTTTGCCATCTCCTTTTCACCCACAATATTTACAATATTGCCATTCCATCTATACAAAGACCATTCCTTGAACAGGTTACTCCATAATTTCCCTTTTCCTATAAGCTGCATTTTATGTCTTGTAATATCCAAACACGCACTATGTTCCTTAGGGATGTCACAGAAATAATCTGCACTCATATAACCAGCTACTAAAATGAGATTGTGACCATATAGGTCGACCCATCTAATAAAATCTCATCAATTTTTGACAAAAATTCTGGCAATTTCACAAAGCACTCCATAGAGTAAACATTCATCAACAATACATTTTGACAAGCTCTAGGAATTGTAAAATGAACTGCAAGGATACCCTTTGAATTTGCATAAAAAATGTGTACTGACCCAGGTAGGGCTGATTTAACAGCAACCAACAACCCCTTCTGGTGCCTCCCCTTGCTCCCTAATGAAGTAAGCTGAGACACCACATTAAAACCATCCAGTCTAACGTCCTGATGTTTCTTGCAGCATTATAATCTATTGGGAATGAAGGAAGGCACACAAAAATTGATCTTTCAGTAACTTAGTATTGCTGCAAGTGTTCCATGCGAGAACTGATATCTCGTCATCCATCCTAAAATCCTGGCCGAGAGGTACAACCTTGATTTCCAGTTAAGGCCAGAGCCCCTTACAATAAGAAGCAACTCATTTTTAGTTACAGAATAGTCGGGTTTAAGATTAGATAAATGCCTAAAAAGTGCTAGTGGAAGCACCACAACTAAATCTGGAATTCTAAATTAAAAAAGGCAGGATGGGTTGAACTAAATAGTGGTCATTTAGTGCTCTTGGCATTCCCTCTGCAATCAAATGTAAGATCTAAAGCCTATTTGAAGAAACTTGAGGCGGTACAACAACAGCGGGTAAGATCTTTATTACACAGAGCTCCCCGGAGCCCTCAACAGCTGCAGGGCTAATTCTTTTTTCAAACCAGCAACCGTCCGCTGCGGTCACGTGGCTCTCATTCTCAATATGACCAGAGAGCACGCGCGATCGCCGCGAGACAGGCATGCAATTCTCTACACTATTCTAACAAGTTCTCTCTCCTCCAGAGATGTCCTTCTCTACGAAGAATGTCCAAACGATAAGGCCAACAGAAAAGTCTTAATTGTAAGCTTAAAGAGTCTTCAGCCACCCGACTACCATTTACTAGTAACACGAAGTTCCAACGAGGGGACAAAGCAAACAGTTCACAATACTACTCTTCCAAGACTGCCCTTAACCTACTGCAAATAAACAGACTTGTTCCTTGGTTTCCTCACTATTCACCGCAGCCCCCTCCTATACCTTGAATTTCAGAATTCACGCCAGGTCCCTCCTAGTCCTTGGCTTCAGGATCAACGACAGGTCCGCCTGGACTTTCCATCCTCTGTCTCCCCTTGCATCAGGTTCACAGCAAAAGCCTCTTGTAGGCCCTTGGGTACAGAATACAAATTAGGACTGAGGATGTAAAATACTAATCTGGCCCCCCTCCCAAGCCTTGGGTTACAGGTCCCACGTCTCCCCATGGCTGTCTCCTTTGTATTAAGGTGTGAGGGGTCAGAAATGCAAGGTGGAGAAGTAGATAGAGTTTTCTCACAAGTAGCCATTTTATTAAATAATAAGGGAGAGATGCACGCCTAACTTTTCCTAACATAACAAGGGTTTGCCTACCTGTCAAACTCGGCTAAAGTAAATTATCTCATGTCCAGAAATCTCTGTCCCGCACACTCAACAAAATCGTACAGGTATTAGCTGGCTGTTCACAACTTCATAAAATAACATTTAAATTCAAAGAGAGAAACAAATATACATTCTTAACACCAGGGTTGTATCCCCTTCCGCTGGATCAATTCAGGATGTTTCCAACCAAAGTTAAAAATCAAGAAAGTTCTTTTCAATAGCAAATTACCACTCCAAGTAGAACACAAAGTTCCTTTCATTCCATAAGTCCTTTGCTTGCTAATTGGAATGTCTTATTTTTCTAACAGGATTCGTCACTCCTCAAAACAAGTGTCAGAGTTTCCACAAACATCTGCTTGACAACCAAAAAGACTTTGCCTACACACACTCAGTTAGTATTCAATATAATTATTCTCTTCTTTCAATACCAATTACTTTGTCTTAAATCACATCTTCATTAGCAACACAATTTTGTCAGGATGCTTCTACAATAGTTCATCAGAATACATTTAGTGGACTTGCCATTTTCTTCTCACCACACTGCAGTATTTCAATTTGTCTTCTTCCTGGTCCACTCGCCAGGACTAAACACTAATTGTCCCTTTCCTGGTATACTCGCCTGCCAGGATAAAACCTTTACTATTACTACTACTAAGTACTCTGTGGTGAGGTGAGGTTTTCTTCAAACTTTCCACACTTTAATCCTCAATGGGGAAAGTAAATCAAAAACGTCTTCTTGGATAAGTCTTTTGACACTCAACAACAACAACAAGGGGTATATAACTTCTTTCCTAAGGATACAGTACACATTGACAATGTCCCAAACATTGATTCATTTGCTATATGAGAGAATGGGAACATGCCCTGGCAGTCAATGGGATCAAGTCAGATGGTAAGACCCCAAATGTGTGCAGACTGGGCCACCAGGGAGGCTAACAATGAGGCAAGCAGCCAGAATAAGTGAAGAGAGCAAGGACTCTGGCACGGGAGGAATTGGAGCCAAGGCAAAGGAGAGAACTTGGTTCATCCGCAGCTCATCTGTGGCCTGCACCATGTCAGCATAACCAACATGAACGATGGCTTCGACTTCCACCAGGAAACGAATGGCAGTAAGCTCAATGCAGTTTGTGAGCTCAAGGAAAGGACCTCACAATATCTACTCAGCTGTCAAGATGCATCAAGCCACTGGCCACTTCTGACAACTTCCATCTACGCCATACTTAAACATTATTTCACTCCCCTCGTGAGCTCTGATTATGAATGTTTCCAATTGGGACAAACTTGTCAAGACACACATGAATCACAAGATGCGTTCCATGAGTGTTTCAAATATTTGGCCTTAACGTGCCACCCTGCCTGTGTGGAAGATGAAGTGTGGGCCTTGCTCATTCATGGTTGCCATTCTGCAGGATTAGGAAGACAAATCATGAGACAACTAGGGATACGCCTTCGGTCGATTTTGGAGCTTGGTTGCTCCCGCGAGCTGGCTGTTGTTCAGGCTGACCATATGGAGACCGCTATGTGCTCAGTCAGAATATAAAAATCTAAAGTTATATGCACAGCATCCCTCAGCAGGAGTGAGCCTACAGGTTGAGGTGGTCAGCGCTACCTCTCACAAGTGGGAGTGGAAAGGCGAGAACGATGCAACTACTGTGGTGGCACATTACCCCACATGGGCAGCTGCCCATCATCAGGCCAAACATGTGGAAACCGCCAGAAGCCAGACAACTTTGCAAAAGTGTACAAGGCCAGTCACCCAGTACAAGAGACTTCACAAACTTCTGCTTTCCAAACAAAATCTTCTAAGACTTCTGCCAGTGTGACAGAAGCTTCCCCCATCCAAAAGGAAGAATATATTTTCTGTCTCAAATATATCTTGTTCCAATGCAAGTAGGAGTGTTCAGCCATGGTGTAATTTCAACTGCTGTCCTCTGACATTCCTGCCTCAGTGAATGTCATGGCTCAAGCACAATTGAACACTCTGATGCCCCGTCTCAATCTCATAAGGTCTAGGGTGAAAATATGCATGCACTGGGGTTCTGTCCCGCTGCCATCGGATGGAGCATTCCCCATGGAAGTATGTAATAGCCAAGCCTTTGTAAAAGGAGCGTTTTATGTGACCAGAGAAGCAAAAAGAAAAGTTCAAATTTATGACGCTGTGGCGCCATTAGATCTGGTCAATTATGTTTTCAGCATATACAAAGATCACGACAACCAACTGCTGGATAAATACTCAAACCACATTGAAGGAATCGGCTGCTTTTATGTCAGGAGGTACAACTACACATGGATCACACAATGCGACCAGTAACCCTTTTAACCTGATGTATATATTTTACCTCAGGCAAAAAGTAGAAGAGCCAGCTAAGATTTAAAGTGAAGGCATCAAGAGAGCTCAGGGACCCATACCCTGGGTTTTTCCGATCATAGTCACCATGAAACCAAAATAACCATATTCAGTGAGAGTCTGGGTAGACATGCATCTTACCCAACCAGGCCATCACAATGGAGAGACATCCCATGCCCACAATCAATGATATTGTGCCTGATATCCAATGGGTGGATATACTTTTGAAAATCCACCTGATAGTCTTATATCATCATGTTCCCCTGCATGAGGAGTCACAATATATAATGCCATTTTATTCACATATTGCCCTCTTTTTGATACAAGCACCTTTGGATTTGAATTTCCTCTGCTGCTGAAGTGTTTCAGAACACCATACAGCATAAGTGGACTGCCCGGAGTGATCAATGACAGTGATAACATTTTAATATATGCTCCGAATTCGCACAAACATTTTGAAAAACTGGAAACATTCTTCAAACTCTTGTATCGCAAGACCATTATTAATCAAGAAAAGAAAATGTGAATTTCTGCACCCTCACATCAACATGTTTGGGTGCGTCTTCAAGAGCTCAGGTTGCCCAGCTGATCCTAGAAACATGGAGGACAGACAAAGAACTCCTGGCCCCCACTCCTTTGGTGAGAACCTTCCTCTGCATGATTTTGATGATCGCTTGTGGTCAGTTCACCCCGTAGTTGCAACCCTACCGACCTACTGAAAAACCTCATATGCAGGGACAGCATGTTGGAATGATACAACAAGGAACAGTTGGCGTTTGACAGAATAAAGTTGACCTTAATCACCGACAGCACAATGGTATACTGATCCCAACCCTGGAACTGGATGTTTTCGTTGATGCCAGTCGAGTGGGCCTTGGGGCAGTTCTCGTCCAGGTGAATGATGAGGGGATCATCTGAGCATCACTACTGAGCAGAGTTACTCTGGAATTGCACTGGAAGCCTTAGCCATCCTCTGGGGCTGCAAACATTTCCATTTATTATCTTTAAGAACACCCAGTTGTAGTTGTCACTGACAACACGCCCATGTACATAATGGATGGAACTGATCCACATCCTTCGGCACAGATCAAGAACTGGTTGTTGCTGTTGTTAAAGGTGTATCAATGGCATTTAGGCCCGGGCCGACAACCCAGCAGAAAACGTGTGAAAGCACCCAAGCGCTTCCCAGCAGTCCCAAGGTGTGGAGGAGACAAAGGCAGAAGAGCAAATGCGCATGCTCAAGTGATGATCAGACACAGTCCCACGGTACCCCAGTGCATGGACGGCTGTATTCCCACAAAGAGGCCTGAAGGACCATCACTTCGGATGCTTGGATTCTGTCGCTAATGAGCAGAAATTTGTGGCTACCACTTCCTCTTGCCCTCCCTCTTCTCACCCCACAGAAGATGTGCTCACCCTCTCTACAGGAGGAAATGTCTAAGCTCCTCCAGATTAAAGCAACAGAGGAGGTAACCCTGAACGAGAGAGGTAAGGGATTATATGCTCATCTGTTTACAGTGCCCTTGAGCAAACCAGGCTGGCCTGCACACCATAGCGAGCTTCAATCTATATTTGCCCCTACTAAATTTCAAGTTGATCACTCCTGCATAGATGAAGACTGAAATGTAACTGAAGGATCAAAGCTGTTCAGAGGTTCTGAAGGATGCTTATCTATATATCCCAATGTCTTCTCCTTACTGGAAGTTCCTGTGTTTTTCAGTGGGTCTGGCTTGCTTTCAGTATTGAGTGTCAGTCCGGCTCCAGGTGTTTTTACAAAGATGATGGAAGCAATTGTGACTTTCTCTGAACACAGGGCATCCATGTATACAAAACCTGGACAACTGGTTGGTAAGAGTCAATTCCCTGCACCTTCAAATTTTACTCGACATGCTCTACATCTTGGGGTTGTCTGTGAACTGGGTGAAGTTTGCTTTGATGGTCACACACATCCTAATTTGTATAGTCTTCTGCTGGAACACATCTCAAGCCACAGTTTTTTAAATGACAGAAAGATTATCCAGAATATGTGTGCTTTCTTCCTCAAAGCATATTCCATGACATCATGGTTATTCCAAAGACCTGTAAGGCTCATGCTTCCGGTATGCTGTTAGATCCGCTGGCCCGACTCAGGATTTGCAGAACCAAGTTGGCACTGAAGCAGTCTTAGGCCCAGGAGTCCGATCCAGAATCTGATCTGGTGGCACGATCCATAGAAATTAATGGTTGAAGTACCTTTCCCAGACCGTTTTCCCCTGTTTACCATCACAGCAGAGCCCTCTCTTTTGGGATAGAGAGTCACTACAGATAACCTACAGGTCTTTGACCTTTGGTCCAGCTGTAACGACAACAACACATCAATATTGTGGAGCTTACAGTAATCTTTAATGCTTTGAAAGCATTCCAGCCCTATCTCCCAAACAAGTAAGAACGGGGTGGACAATTTTAAACAAGTAGGAGCAGCTGACTTTGTTAAGAGTGGAGATATGGAAGTGGGCCAGTCGCCAGAGCATTTGACTTCTTGCGATTCACCTTCCAAGTATGGAGAACAGAGACTTTCTGTGACCACTGGCAACTGCCCATCAGGAATGGTAACGCAACATAGAGGTGACCTTAGCCTTGCTTGCAATTAGGGATTTCCACACGTATTCCTCTTCTCCATGATCTTTGTAACTTTGTAAAACTTGTTTCACCCTGAGTACCCCAGGGTAATCCAGACATGGACCCCTTGCTCACTGTGTCTTAGAGCGGCTCAGCTTCACCTCACTTATGAGGCACAACTAGGCCCGAAACGCGTGTCTGGGGTTGCTGATGGCACTCTTGTTCAGAGATTTAACTGACATTTTGGTGCTGGACTGCCCTTGTGGGTGAGATAAAGACTGATATGCAAATGTACATTTCTCCTCTACGAAGGGTGCAGTGAGCTAAAATGTGGTTGTACACCCTCCTGCTCCTGAGTGGAAGAAATTCCATAGAACAGGGTATTTGACCCATGTTCGTTCTCAGTAGAGGGGCCGCACACTCCTTTGTAACTTTGTAAAACTTGGGGTTTCCCACTAGAAACCCAGAGTATTTCAGATGTGGCCCTTTTGCTCACTGTGTCTTAGAGAGGCTCAGCTTCACTTAACTGATGAGGCCCGACTAGGCCAAAACACGTGTCTTGGATCGCTGATGGTACTCTAGTTCAGAGGAGATTTGCATAGCATTCCGGTCCTGGGCTGCCCTTGTATATGGGACAAAGCCTGATATGCAAATGGATATTTCTCCTCTATGAAGGGTATAGTGAGCTAAAATGTGGTTGTACACCCTCCTGCCCCTGAGTGGAAGAAATTCCATGGAACAGGGCATTTGACCCTTGTTCTTTCTCAGTAGAGGGGCTCCCACACTCCTTTGTAACTTTTAACAAAAGTGTCCTCTTTATTCATCAAGGGATGGCTAGTGCGAAAACAAAGAGTTGGGGATGTACTGCGGGCAGGATGGAAGCCTTCACCTTCCCTAACCTGCCCCTGATTAATTGGCTCTGCTAAAGTTCCAGAACTTTGTCAGGTGTTCTCTGATTTTTAGAGCCCACTGGTGGCCAGCTAATTTCTGGTTTTCAGACCTAATGTACCTGCCAAGTCGACCCCCATTTCGTTTTCTGGACCTCCTGGTTCTAATCATTCAAAAGCAGTACTAGATCCTGCAAAACCCCTATCGATTGTTGCGCTCGGCAGCAAATTACCTGAGTTCCCATCCTTAGGACACCTAGGTCTGTCAGAGGAAAACATGAAGATAATGCATGCAGCAATAAAGTTCACAATGCATCAATATAAAACCAACTGGTCGAGGTTCTGTCTCTGCTCTGGCAAAACAGAAAATCCACTACTGGTGTCACTAGATGATGTCTTATGGTTTGTTTTGTTGTGTCCGAGGTTTCTGTTGGTACTCTTGTTCAGAGGAGAATTGCCTAGCATTTCGGTGCTGGACTGCCCCAGGGCAGGACAAAGACTGATATGATTGGGATAATTCTCCTCTGTGAAAGATAGTGAGCTAAAGAATCTGGGTAAGGATCTTGCAACCGGGACTAATGTCTGGCAGAAAGACTCCAAGGACCCCCCTTGTTTTTTTGCACATTTAAGTAACTTTGGGTCTCACCCTATGTTACTAGGGGAATCCAGACATGGACCCCTTGCTCACTATTCTTAGAGAGGCACAGCTCTACCCTACTGGTGAGGTCAAACCAGACTGAAACACGTGTCTGGGGATGCTGTTGGTACTCTTGTTTAGAGGAGAATTGCCTAGCATTTCGGTGCTGGACTGCCCCAGGGCAGGACAAAGACTGATACGTTTGGGATATTTCTCCTCTGTGAAATATAGTGAGCTAAAGAATCTGGTTAAAGCTCTCGCAACCAGGACTAATGTCTGGCAGAGAGACTCCCAGGACCCACCTTGTTTTTTGCATATTCAAATAACTTTGGGTCTCACCCTAAATTAGTAGGGGAATCCAGACGTGGACCCCTTGCTCACTATTCTTAGAGAGGCACAGATCCACCCTACTGATGAGGTCCAACCAGACCGAAACACGTGTCTGGGGTTTCTGTTGGTACTCTTGTTCAGAGAATTGCCTAGCATTTTGGTGCTGGACTGCCCCTGGGCAGGACAAAGACTGATATGATTGGGATATTTCTCCTCTGGGAAAGATAGTGAGCTAAAGAATCTGGGTAAGGCTCTCGCAACCAGGACTAATGTCTGGCAGAGACACTCTCAGGACCCCCCCATATTTTTTGCTTATCGTTTGTTTCAGACGTAGCAACCTCAGGCATTCATTCAGATGGAATCCTGCCAGACATACCTAGCAGCCTTGGGGGCATTTCTGAATTTGGACAAGTCAATCCATTTTCTATCCAGTGCTGAAACAGCATTTCGATGGACCCAATCATAAAGGCTCCTCATCCTAAATGGAACATGAATGCAGTTCTTATGGCTATGTTCCATTAATGGTTTGCACCATTGGTGATAACTGGCATCAAGCCAGTTTCTTGGAAGGTGGCTTTCCTTATTGCGATCACGTCAGTTAGGTGCATACGCGAAATTCAGGACTTATCAGCAGAAGAGCCATGCACAGTTTCTGATGGAGCCAAAGTGGTAATGCATAAACATACTTAATTTCTACTAAAAATAGTATCAGCGTTTCTTATAAACCAGGAGATAAACTTGCTGGTTTTGTTTTCTTGCCTAATCCCTCATCAGAAGTGAAAAGTGTCCTCCACTGTTTAAATGTTAGGCGGGCCTTGAAGGTTTACTTCAGGAACTATTCTCACCTCTTTCTGAGCTTTGGGAATGCAAGTTAAGGAACTCATGCGGGTAGTGTTGTGCATCCTGGAGAGTTACTCTGTCCAGTGATTACCCCGACCAGAAGTGCCCCATGGGCACCTTCTAAGTTCCATACCAGTTTCATTCGCCTTCAAATGGCATGTTGCATGGGGCTCGGTTGTCAAAGCAGCACCCAGGCTTCTTCTGCATTTTCTAAACCCTGGCGTCTAGATCTCTGAGCTTGAGGGCAGGCACTCAGTTTGGACAAACTGTTGTGAAAAATCTCTCCAGCTAAGAGCAGAAATAGGACCAGGCAACCCCACGTTACGGAGGGCTTGAGAAATCTCCCAATGGTATGGGGGAACAGGAATAAATGTAGGAGTATGACAAAGTTACTCACCGTAGTGATTACTGTACTATTAGTCCAGTGTCGCCTTTCCCTCTAACTGCCAATTAGGTATCCATCAGGAACTGACCACGGAGGTTGGAAAAGGACTGGAGGCCCAGGTGCAGGGCAAGGCATGGAGAGGCAGTCCAAGGCAGGGAATATTCTGGGCCCCACATAACAAAATTGAAAGACGACAAGAAATGTGTTGGTGCTAATAAAAAAAAGTGTCCTGGTCCTGTCGGGCAGAATGTCCCATATATATGGAGGAAAGGAGGCTGCACTAGGAGTACGGAAGTCACAACAGGGAGTAAGTTCTCCTTTTTATTCTGTTGAATTCACTTGTTGAGGCGATGAATAATATTTAAATTGGACAATTAGGCTCATGAGTTGCGACTCTGCAAACATAGACAAGCGCACCATTTACCTGTCACCAACTGCTCCTTCAGACAGTACATTTAGAGTTAGCCAGGTTGGTTCTAAATGTACCTGTGTCTTTCTAAACGAAATCATATTGAATTTGATTTAAATGTAGAGGGAAAAATAGGGTATGAAGAAAGAGAGATTAGCTCAAGAAAGAAGGCACCCTCAAGGAAGAAAGGCCAGTCCAGTAGCAGAAAAACCTGGAACCAAGACGCTTGGCTTATCATGCAGTAGAGTCGAAGATGAAACAGTAAAATATTACTGAGAAAATGCCCACACTTGTTCTCAAGATGCAGATGGGCGGTAGACCTTCTTCTTACTATACAGTGCTGAGGGTTGCCCAATGAGACTCCATTGATGTGAGAAACAATCAGGGTCCCAGGGGCATTCTTAGAAGTAATCATCTTTTCCTTTGGTCAGACTAGTGGTAGAGATTTAACCTTCTGCATCACGTATTTTAAGCCCAAGAAGTAATTATTAAAATTATCACCGAAACATTGAACCAGCTGGACAAAACTGAGATACATAGAAAACAGTGTCTTGGCCCCCCTAATTAACGCTGTTAGACATGTCAAAGGTTCTTACCTTTAGCAGCAATATGCTACTTCCAGTTAAAGTGTAACACACAAAACAGCATTCCCTAATTGTATATAAGGATTGGAATGTCACAGGTTAGTGGTGCTGTGGTAACTGGGATACGTTGCTGTCAATCAATCAGCGCTGTATCTACGTCAGCCGATGACATGACAATTGCTTCCCATTTATGCAAGGCTAGTTCAGCCTAAGCCATGAATGACTCATTTTGATATGACAGTCAAATTACAATATTCCAATACATTGATTTTGCCATATTTTGTAATGCCAGCTAATAGTAAGCTAGGGATAAACACTGTGTTGCAAAGTGTGTTTCTTTTTAAGTAATTGTTTTGAAGTTTGCTATGCAAATTATAGTCTGCCCAATCACTTCGTATTATATTAACTGAGCTCATGTGATGACTGATGTACACCCCTGAATGAAGTTATCCCTGCTTCTCTTGTCCTACTGAATGCATATTAATTGCCAAGCCAAAGGTATAGTGATATTGAATCAGCAATAATTCTTAAACTGCAGACACTATTCATGATAACTTGAACCTTATCTACCGTGTTTAAATCGCACATAACAATTCAGTGTATTAAATATGGTAATTATAATGTGCAGCTTGAGTCTTTCAATCACAGAGCCCTGTCGGCTTCAGTGTGATCTTTGTACTGTAACATAGTTTCATAGAATCTGAGTTTCTTGTTTGTGAGCTATCTAGAGCATGGCACTCATCGAGATTGGTAGCCCGCTACCATATTATATCATAATTTCAAAGAACATAAAACAAATGTGCAGGTATATCTTCCGCATGCCCATTCTCCAAATCCCAGGGCACATTTAGAATCCTCCTAATCCTGGATGCAGCTCAATCATCTTTCTTCCTCTTGCCCAAACCCCTTATTTAATATGCAAAACAGGGGGAGAGGGGCTGGCAAACTCTCTATCAGCATGAACACAGCCCCTGTTTTGCATACCAAGTAACGTTGGGTCTCACCCTAAGTTACCAGGGGACTCCAGACATGGACTCCTTGCTCATTGCTCTTAGAGAGACACAGCTTCACCTCACTGATGATGGCCAACTAGGCTGAAACACGTGTATGGGGTTGCTGTGGTACTCTTGTTCAGAGGAGAATTGCCTTGCATTTTGTTGCGTGACTGCCCCTGGGCAGGACAAAGACTGATATGTGGGGAAGTTTCTTCTCTGTGAAAAGAACAGTGAGCCAAAGACTTGGTTGAGACTCTCCTAGGGGCCATCCACCCAAGAACAAATCAATGCGCTGTGTTCGTGCTGGTAGAGAGTTTCCCAGACCCCTGCCTCCTGTTTTGCATACCAAATAACTTTGGGTCTCACCCTAAGTTACCAGGGGACTCCAGACGTGGACTCCTTGCTCACTGCTCTTAGAGAGTCACAGCTTCACCTCACTGATGATGCCCAACTAGGCTGAAACACGTGTATGGGGTTGCTGTGGTACTCTTGTTCAGAGGAGAATTGCCTCGCATTTCGGTGCTGGACTGCCCCTGGGCAGGACAAAGACTGATTTGTGGGGAAGTTTCTTCTCTGTGAAAAGAACAGCGAGCTAAAGATTTGGTTGAGACTTTCCCAGGGGCCATCCACTCAAGAACAAGTCAATGGGCTGTGTTCATGCTGGTAGAGAGTTTCCCAGACCCCGCCCCTGTTTCCCTTATTTAATATGTTCATAAACTCATTGATCTTTAGAAAATGGGAAGTCATCTGACATTTGCCTAATGCAATGTTCAAATACTTCATCTCTTCCAATAAAGCAAGTGGTATCATGAATTAGTGCAGCCTCAATAAAAACACATTTTCACTTTGATCTTGGAGAGTGGGGCGGATGAGCCACCAGAACTTTTCATTCCAGCTCAAACATCACTCGCTGTCTCTGGGACAAATTGTCAGAATAAATTCAATTCAAGCAATTCCATTACCAAAAATTATTTAAAAAACATAAAAAAACAGCAACTCATCCATTGTGTACGAACCACATGCACACAATTCAGCAACGCATGAGTACTTGCAATTTTGTAAATAAATCCTTTAAAATGCCCAATAAATAATGTAAAAATCCACAAAATGACATCCAAAATATGTCAGCTTAAAATGAACCCAGTACTTTGCAATACACAACTATACTTTATTGGAAGAACATTGAAAAAAAAGTTTAGATATAACCAACATATACTGCCCTAAAAGTTGTGACATTAAAAGAGGAGAGGTGAGGTTGCGTGAGGCAGTCACCTTAAAGCCACTCAGCTCCACTTTCTAAATTGTCTGATGCTATTTTATATTGCTCATACATCTATTTTAAATACTGCACTGTGTGTAACTGCGTCTTAGAACGATGTGTTTTAAAAATGTTATTACGTGGGCTCTCGTTTGATTCCCCCCTTCCCCGCAAGTCCTCTCTCTTTGTTTAAGAGTAGGAAGGGCTTCGCCTGAATTGTTAGCCTCTCCGGCATTTATGTGCCGGAGCGAACGCCCACGCATCGAGCACTCCGTCAGCTACCCAAAGGCGCACTTAAGGCAAGCCCGTCTGTGCCCGTCCGTGCTACGGATGTGCAGGATTGAGATCAATAACTTTATAGGCAGGAATTATTGAATTTAGTGCCCTCTGATTCAAAATTTCCTTCTGGCTGGTCGAGCTTGCTTTGGTTTAAGTTTGCCATCCAGTCTACATTGCGTGTCTTTGCAAGCTCAGAGTGATATGGGTCTGACGGTTATGAATCTCAGGCTGCCGGTGGTCGCTGCCATGGTTCTGGGACGCTTGGGCTATTGCAATGCCTTATACTTTGCCCAGCCTAAGGGCATCGTCCAGCAGCTGCAGCATCTGCAAAATCTGGCCTCGCGTGCGGTTACTGAATCTCCCTATGGGGCTCATATCTCGCCAGTTCAGCTCTCTTTTCATTGGTTGCCTCTGGCTCAGCGCATTAAGTTTAAGGCGCTCTGCCTGCTCCATCGCACTTTGCATGATTTAGGACGGAATATTTACGTGCTAAATTTTCCCATTATATTCCTAATCGAACACTACGATCAGCTTCGGCTGGCCCGTTGTGCCTTCCATTTTTTCCCCACTCTCGTATTGGAGGTCGGGTCTTTTCGGTTGCCGTGGCCCAACTATAGAATGACTTTCCATTTTCATTAAAAAATCGGCCAAATCATCTGGTGTTCAGAAAGGCTTTGAAGACTCACTTCTTTTAGAAGACCTAGCCCCATGAAACCTTCCGTTGACCGTGTGCTGTATACGTTTTCGTAAGATAACACAACATTGACACTGAACTAAAATACGCAGATATGATTAGCTTCACCTCCTTTTTGAAAGATTAACTAATTTATTGCAGATGACGTCGGTGATCCCCCTTCATGTTTATGTTGTCTGGGTGTACCTCCCTCCCAGCCGCTATCTTGTATTATTTCTTAGGTACAGGCTCGACACAGTAAAAAATGGAGGAAAGGGAATGACGGCAATAGGGAGGCAGAGTCGGAAGTCTATTGATAGTTTATGCTGGTCTAGACCATGCACCAACATAAATACCATAAAAGTGGACAGAGACTGACCCAATAGAGTATCGTTTTCCACTTGTATTGGTCCATTGAAAAGCTGTAAATTGAGTGATTGTGACACATGTTGAGCCTGTGGAAGGATCTCAGGTACAGAGCTGCACATATTTTGGTCTTGTGTTTGGCTTTTGGATGGAAGGTTATGATTGAATTGACATCGTTGTAGATCGTGCAGCTCAGAGAAACTCTAATGTATCTGTAATGGATATACTCCCTAACCTGGTCAACCTCCCTTACATGACCATGCTCTGGTTATCCCAAGCTCTGATACTAGCTGTGAAAGAAATTCTAAAAGTATTGAAGTCCACTAAGAAACCAACATTTGAGGATTGGATTGAAAGTCTCAGTTCTCTGCAAAAGAAATAATTATTCATGTAAGGAAAGAAACAGTTATGCTTTATAAAGACGTATGAACACTGTTAGGATCCAGGAGTAAGACTCAGACACAAGGGCATTGTTGTAGTTGGGAAATGCTTTAATTAAAGTTAAAAGAGGTTTGGAGAAAGTCCTATCTTGCCCTAACTCTAAGAGGGATTTCCCTGCCTCAACAAAACTAAAGGATGTCTGTGTCAGAATGTCCAAAGGAAAGTTCTCAGCCCTTTGTCCAAATCCTAACCTAACCCTTAAACGCTAAACTCAAGATAAAGTGAAATAGTCTTTCAACTGGTCGCCTGCAGCTCTTTTCCAAAGTTCCAACATAAAGTTCCAAAAAGTGCAAAAAGAAATAAACAACCATAGCTCCACAAGTCTCAAGAGATGATTTCCTTCCCCATAATTTCTCAGGCTCCTTACAGTTCACAATTTCAAAGGGTATGGTTCTTCCCTTGATCTCATTCTCACTTTCACAATGCCAAGAAGTTATTTCTCTTTTCTTGGCTCCTCCGAGTTTTTCCAACAATTCCAGAGGGAATGACTCCCTTCCCCTGGTTGCAATGTTCACATTACACAATTTCCAATCACTAGGGGAATTCTTCCCTTCCCCTAGTCACAATGTTCAAGTTCCAACTGCAGGGGAATGACTCCCTTGCCCTGGATTTCGCACACTCAAGAGGATGATTCCCTCCTCTTGATCTACTCAGTTTATATGTAGATTCTTGGCAAGCATGAGCGTGAACCCCAACCCTCCTCTATCTATCTGGTACACTCTCCTCCTTCACTTCCAATCACTTGTCTTCAAACAATTGGGTGGGGATCCCAGACTCGCAATCAGTTTGCTTGGTGTACTCTCCTGCCAGGACTTTCTTAATGTGTAACAGTTCCACGCTTTTATATTTTCTTCACTCAACCATTGAGTCCTTGACCCGTTTTAACTTTCATCATTCAACAATTGACTTGGCATCCCAGCTCCCCTGTTCAACCAGTTTATGTCATTTTCCTTCAATGATATACTGAACAATTCCCTTGGCGCCCCCACTTCCCTGCTCAAATTCACCCTGTTCATGTAATTTTCCTTCAACTGTGTGCAGTTTATGCTGCAAAGTGCCCCGGAGTCCCAACGCCCCTTTCTGGGCTCACCGGTTTGCTACTTCAGCGTTCTCTGTGGTCTATAATTCTCCCAGCAGCTCACTTCCTCCTCTTGCAGGCTCTCCGGTACGTGCAGGCCCCGGCCTTCATTCCACAGCTTCCTCTGATCTCAGTCTCTACGTGGCAAAACTCTGGATTCCAAGCCTCTTCTGACGGCGCCTCCAGGAGCTTCCTTGCTCCCCACTGCAATTTACTTCTCCGTTTTTCCGACCCACGTCGGGAGTAATGGTTCTCCATATTTCTTGATGCGTGATTTTTTTAAACATCCCGGCACCTATCTGATCCTTCCAACAATTAGAGCGCATCTCTGGGTTCCCGGCTTCAGCGCCCTGCATTGCTCTGCTGCTCTTTTTTCACTTCATTCATTCTACTACAAGGGTATGAAAGAGCCTTGTTGTCAGTCAGATTCAGTGATCTGATTTTATATTATAGTATGCCATACAGAATTGGGAAATGAAGGGGTTGGTGTCATACCCTGAGTGGAAAGGGGGATACCATGTTGGAGCTAGAGAGTCCACCTCCCTCCCATGAGGGCTATCTCCCTCCATATAGTCCTCCTTCAGACAGCTACCCCGAAGGTCAGGATCCAGTAGCAGCTGCCTTTCCCTGGCCATATGCGGTGAGAGTTTCCCCGGAGAGACAGTGATGACGTCGCTAGATTCATCAAATACCGTTGCCCTCATGTTGCTTGTTTATTCTACACCTATTGGGTAATGGGAAAGGTAATACCCATTCCCTTGTTCTTTTCCTTTCCTGTGTTCTATGCTGTGACATTAGGGCTGTAGGTCAAAAAACCAGCACATGACTCAGGCATTAGTATCCTTCCGGAGACTGATCCTTGTTAAAGGGGAATGATCAATAATCAACCAGAACTACTTCCCTGTATGGTAGTACCGTAAGTAAGACACAGCCGATTTTATTGATAGGGCCTCGATTTCAATCGTGGCCTTCTTATTTGTATTGTCCCAATGTCTTATCTTAACTTTTCTATGTATATGGCCTGATATAAACTTACATACTGCTCTACATAATCTTTTGTTATTTATTTGTTAAGTTCTGATAGTATTGTTAAGCGGATGTTTCAGTTATATGACTCATGCTTAATAAATTCCTTTAAAAAAAAGTAAACATACTTACAAATATTATCAACACATATTACCTTAACAGTTTTGACATGATATTCAAATAATAAATACATTTTTTAACATTTAAAAGTGTATTCATTGACATTGTTCATTTAGATTAGGAATGTTGAGACATTTTTTAGAAGGATGAAGAGTGTATTTAAGTATGCACAGAGGCATTTGTAGAGTCATAATATAAAATGTCTTCACAAAATAATACTATAGGGCAACGCTGGTTAAGGCGAAACCTACCATCCATGCGAAAATGCTATGCCTGATAACGCTTGAGCAATAGGATGGACCAGCGTGACATTTTACAAACATTATTTGTTGCCTGGGCCCCCCACAGGTGGAACGTTTCATGCACATCCAGGTTACAGTTCAAAAGATATGAATGGTAAAAAAAAGTGTGTTTTTCACTTTCCAGTGTCCAATTTTTGCTCAAATGCACAGACCGCTAGACGAATTTGCGTCAAATAAGAGCCAAGTTGGGCACCATGCGCTCAAAGGAAATCTTTTGTTGGTTTGGCGGACATTCGTCGAGGCGTTTTCTGAAAATTTGACATGCCCCTGTGCCCAAAAGGTTATTTATATCTTCCATGATACATTGATGGGGTCATGGCTTTTGATTTCTGAAAATTCGCCATTACACAGTTTAAAATGTAAGATCTTAATACATTTTTGGAACCTGCCCTGAAATGATAAAAGGGGTGTAAAGTAGAGTAGTTTTGAGCCTAAGGAGCATGTGGGCAGTGTAAGAAAGGATGATTTGTGAAGGTGTGGGGCTTTGGGATACAGTAGTTAGGTTATTTATTTTCTGAGCGTTTTTCTGAGATCTCGATTAGGTTTGAGTGGTCAAAAAAAAAGAGTAAATACTTCAAAACTATAATATATTGCGATGTGGCAATCAATGTTATTGGTATTTAGGGGAAGAGGAGTATTTTAAGTTAGTTTAGAAGCAATGTGTGTTTTTAATATTAAAAAAGTACAGGGATTGCTTCCTAAATTAACTTAAAATGTGTGGGAGGAGGATATTAAGGGGCTATTCATTCTAGGGTTGTTAAATTTGCTTTAAAAGCTTTTATTTGCTTCATTACCTTGAAGTAAAAGTGTGCAACCTAAGATCGAAGGAAGCCAATGCTTGTTTACTGTATCCTTTGTGTTGATTGGACAAGCTTTTCACGTAATTCAACAGTGAAGATCTAGATTTTATCCCAATGCCAACAGGGAAGATCTGTATATCATTGCACCTCCATCTTCTTCGTCACAGTGCCTAATTTGTAAACTTACCTTTACTGCATCCCTCTTCCTCGTCACAGTCCCCTCACTGTCTTTACCTCACTCTCCCTTGTCAGAGTCCCCCACTAACCCCACCTCTACATCCCTCTTCCTCGTCTTGGTACTAAGTAGTAATCTTACCCTTACCCCCGCATCCCTCTTCTTCATCCCAGTACCCTATTGTAACTTACCTTTACTGCATCCCTCTTCCTTGTCATAGTCCCCCACTGCCTTTACCTCACTCTTCCTTGTCAGAGTCCCCCACTAACCCCACCTCTACATCCCTCTTCCTCGTCTCAGTACTAAACAGTAATCTTACCCTTACCCCCGCATCCCTCTTCTTCATCCCAGTACCCTATTGTAATCTTATCTTTACTGCATCCCTCTTCCATGTCATAGTCCCCCACTGCCTTTACCTCACTCTTCCTTGTCAGAGTCCCCCACTAACCCCCGCACCGGGGTATTTTGCAGCACATACAATAACCGAGAAAGGGCTAACATCTTTAGCAAATTGATCCTCCACAGTAGTGTCACTGGCAGTGTGGCCCAATGCTTGGCGTCCTCTCATAGCCTGTTAACTACTGGGTCGAGGTTGCTCTGCAGGAATGTCCCCCTACCCCAATGTACCTGTATCTCCAGGTACTTGAAGCCATCTCCCTCAACCTGAAGGGGGCAGTCTCTCTATTAGATCTAGATTTGAGTTTCATTTTCTTTTTTTTGTGTTTAAATGTGTTAATGCCTTGGCTCCAGGCTATTTAGTCTCTTTAGTCTCCTTATATCATCTGCCTAGTGTTTTTCTTGTTTCTCAGTTTCTTCTTTCTGTTTCTTGGCCCCCATGTGCCTCTTGTCGCTGTCGTTCTTTTCAATTACTTGCTTCTAATCTATGGAATTCTCTTCTTCTGGGCAGTCGTTCTTGCTCTAACCTTGTTTTAATTAATAAACGTCTTAAAACTCACCTTCTACAGTCTGCCTTCGCCATCATGTTTTTCTATGACCTTTTGGTTGTGCCATGATTTCTGTTACCCTCTATGGCTAAACTGTCATAGAAAAAACTGCATTCACTTTAGTACTCTTATCAGCTACATTGCAGGCTAATTTGCTCCTGGCCACAGAGGCAGCAGTCACCTTATCGCGACCCCAGAGGCCATCCTCAGATTCTGTACCACATGTGTAAGTGTGCAGAGTCCTCTCTACAACTGTAGCTTCCCTCAAATGTTTGTTTAACAATCCTAATGCTACAAATTTAAAGACTCTTGAGGAAAGCAGAAGATAAGAATTTTAATTGTACTGAGGTTTGAGAATGTTCACGCCCAGGGAGCTTGATAAAGGTCTCCCTGGGGCCCCTTCAGGATGTGAACTCCATGGCTAATGGAAACAACATTTAAATAAAATCCTCTTAAGGGCTGTTCCACCTGTCATTTGATGAATGTTTGTGTAGCAAACAGGCACAAGGAGGAATGTCTATACTGCCTTTACCCTGATCACGTCATGGGATAATCCAGTATCTGCCAATTTGTTTCCAATAAAACAATTGTCTAGCAGCCTGGCTAGACAAAGGAACAGTGGCCTTTCCTTCTGCTTCTATGTGAAGGTCCATCCCAGAAGGACCAGGACGGTCCTCCTTAAAAGTTGTACCATTTCAAAGGGTGGCATCCAATGAAGAGACACCTGGCAGAAAACTGCGAAGAGTGCTGACCTGTTCAGGCCCAAAAAAGATCTGATTAGCCACCCTCCCTAATCCTACTGAACAAAATCATCTGAGACAGTTTCTGTCTTCTTGACCTTGGTGCAAGGTTCCACAGACTCTATGAAGGATATGGTTCATTAGATCTTCAAACCATTCAATGCTTAATCTCCATCGACAAGATAAAGGGCCATCCACAGCACTGTTGTCATCAAAACTTCGACATTGAAAGTCCCATCGACATGTAATATATAGTCATCATCAGCGAGACTGTCATTGAATCGATCGAAAAAGCTGTCAACTGAAACCCCATCAGCAGCAATTGTGACAAACCCATCAATGGTCCAGTCACTAATCAACAACATCCTTGTCGACAGTAGTCGCATTGATTGTAGTTTCTTTGTCAGCGTCATTGAAGCCCTCGTCTCATATGACCTGCATCTCTTTCATAATCATCCGAAGGATAGTCTCCATCAGCTGTGCAAAACAAAACCTGCCTTTTCCATCCAAAGCACTTTCACCTCCAGAGGTTAATGTTTTTGAGCCAACTCAGCTTACTCTCCAAGGTGGCAGAAGCAGGCCATCCTTGCCTTGCACGCCTATTTGCCCGCCACATTCTTAGACCTTACTGATGTTCTCCCAGAGGAGATCTGTGAGCACCAATTAGATTCAGAGTTTCAGGGCCCCGACTGCTATTTCTCAGATGATGCCTGTTATGAGATGCTGTTGTCTGTTCAGCCATGACCTAGACATCCTGGCCCAATTCCATCAACAGCATTGAAAGCACAACAATTCTGTCTTTCCTTTGACATTTTGCACATGCATGAGGTGACAGTTCTGGAGCTTTGCATGTGATAGAACACTTTGGGTCTATCATAACAAGGTTTGTGAAGATGTCTGCTCTGCTGCTAGTGGAACAGAGGTATTGGGGTCTGCTTATTCAAAGGAGAGAAAAAGCATGGAAAACTATTTTGTCCATCCACATTTTGGAGGACACCTTGGATGACTACTTGATGATAATGTAGAATACTGTTTCTGCTGCAGCAATAAGAGACCACATGGAGATGAATCATAGAGATCCTAATAATGCCCCAAACTGTCTACAAGCACAACCCAGCCCAGTGTCAGTTGTGTCAGCACAACCAGGAAAAGGCCAGCAAACCCCTAATTCCCATGCCCCCCTGGATAAGGAAAGAAAACAGCCTGATGTCTTTGAAAAATAATACCACTGGTGATGCAAAAGTAAAAGCAGCTAATGCATTGTCCATTCTGATGATGGGCGACCACCAAATATATTTTATGGTGGCACCTCTCCAAGTGATCCTACCTGACATTAAAAAGGATGAATCGTTGGCCCTCCTGCATGAGGGCGATGTGGCCTCAGATCATGCCACCTGGGTGGCAGCAGACACTGTCGACAAACTTCAGGCCTGACATACATGCATAACTGTTTGATATGAAATTCAACAGTGAGCACCTTCCTGCAAAAAAGTAGTCAACACCTTGTTGCCCATCAAGGAAAACACAGTTCGTTCATTGGGTATTCTATTGCAGCGGTGAACCTATCCCTTTCATTCCAATTGAAAATATTCAGGTTCAGGGGGAGGATCACAATGCTCCTATCATTTCCATTCTCAGAGGGTCCACATACCCCAAAAGCTGTCAGTACAAAACCCCCTATCATACCCATGTTCAAACTCCATGTGCAGAGGCCCCTCTCCATCCAATGGACAGGCATAAAAACAAGTTTGAATTTACCTCCAGGCCACCTCCATACTTCAGCAAACCAGTGGGGCGGCGCCTGGTGAATTACATCTTTCGTTGGAATGACATGGAGTCTAGTGCTGCTGGTCTTCAGCCACATGCTAGAATACTTGCAAGGATTACTGGCAACACCTCCAATGTGAAAGGAAGAAGAACATCTTAACATTCTTAGGGAGATCATCAATGGGCTCTTGCTGAAGAAAGCAAAATAACTCATGCCTCTCCGCACAAAGAAACTAAGCCAAATAATCAAGATACTTCTAGGTTTGGAAAAGTTGAGAGGCTAGTGACCTATCATGTTTCTCAGGGATCCGTCTTTTCAAATGATCACATTTGTGAAGGTTCTAGTAGAGCTTCAAAATGCTTACCGTCCCATCTTCCTGGATCTGAAAGAAACAGACTTTTTCAAACTCATCCTCCATAACCAGAAGAAGTTTCTTCAGATTGCATTGGATGAATGTGACTACCAATTCAAAGTCCTGCCCTTGAGGCTCCATTAGGGAACAAGGGTTTTACCAAATGCAAGACTGCGAAAGCCACCCAGCTCAGGAGAGCAGGTTATCATGTAAACCCTGATTTGAAAAATTGGCTTATTCAATTTTCATCGAAAGAACAAGCTAGGCAATCCACATGGCGGGAGGAGGGACATTTATCATTTTTGGGATTTTCAGTGAATTACATTCCATCCAAGCGAATTGTGTTCCTAGGAGCACTCTTGGACATGACAACCATAATGGTGAGACCATGTGATGAATGCATTCAAGCCTGAACAGTCCATTGGACACTGAAGTCCTTCTTGCCTCATTTCAAGGGGTAGGGCATTAGAAGACATTTTACAAACAACGCCACAAATAGGTTTTACATAAGGAAGAAGGGAGCATGGGCCCAGTAATACTGGTAATCTGATCTGTTACACCTTTCCCAGTATCGGCTCATTTTCTTTCGCCCGATTCCTGTCCAGAACACAGGGCAATATTCTGTATCCCAAACCAGCCTGTCAGTCTTAAAGCGTGACTGCAGAATTCTGGAAGTTTGGGTATGTAGTAATGCTTTAAGAATATAAGGAAATGACTTCTGCAGTGAGGGCTCTATCCACCAAGGGTTGCTTTGATGAAGAAATTGAAAAGGTTTTGCTCATGGTATCACCATCAAGCTAGTATCCCTTTTGACTGACAACCACGCCAAATTCTTCCCTGCATAGTAAACTTGGCTAGGGAAGACATTGCTTTCTCTTCAAGCCAAGGTTCACTGGGTGGCAATCTTGTGGGATATCAAACAGATACTCCTGCCTGTCTTACATGGTCATAAAATAGTTTATTGAAGGGCTTTTCTGGATATTCTCCCTGTGACGTAGATTTCCCTGATGTGGGAATTTAATACAGTACTTTGTAAGGTAATGGAGGACCCTTTCAAAGTAATACATGCAGAACAAACAAAATTAGTATCCTAGAATATAAACTTTTTGGTGAATATATCCTCGGCCAAAAGAGTTGAGGAAATGGAAGCCTTAATAGTTCACAAACTGTAGCTCAAACTCCACAGGGACACAGATGATCTTTCTGACTAATCCCAAATTCATGCTGTTTGTCCCCATGGATTTCAGTCTAAATCCACCTTTGATGTTTCTGATTTATTTATTTTTTTACATCCCCTCGACGCTAGCAGGAATGTCTGTCCATTCCATCGAAGGGACGAGAACTTTAAAGTACTATATTGATTGAACATGGAAAGTCTGTCTCACAGCTCAGTTATTTGTAGCTTTTGGGCCCATTGGCAGGGGTAAATGTACATTTCCAAAGAGTGCAATGACAGGTAGTTGTGAGCCTGAATTGGATTCTGTCACATAAAGAATGGCAGTCCTCTCCCTTGGAGGCCCAGAGCACATTCTACTTGGGGACTCCCTCTATATGACATCTGCGTAGCTGTGACACTGGAGGCCACACTAACCTTCACCAAATTTAACTTCATTGACAAGCTGCCCAGAGTGTTATTTTAATTGGACAGGTGGCCATGCACAGCTTTTTTCTTCAAGGTGAGCCTCATTTCTTCTCCTTCCTGCTTTGAGAAACTGTTTTGGAACCTATTTAACAGCATGTGAATCTTTAAAAGATCTCATACTCGAGAAGAAAACATGACTTAACATTAGCAACAGTTCTCCAGCACTCTTTCGCGGATTCATATGCAACCCACCCACCTAATACCATATGAGGCTCATTATGCTGGGAGCTTTTTAAACATTACCAGAATCTGAAGCTGGCATTTGGAGGCGATGATAATGGCACTGCTACCTCATTGCGTGGAGCTAAATCGCATGAAATGAAGCGGAAGGAGTACTACATTTAATGTGTTTTTTTATATACCTGTAAACTGCTTTGTTAATTTTATGTTATTGTGATTTATACTGTGGACCACTGCCATTTTCATGGTCTCCAGGCGCTCTGGTGGATCTAAAAAAGAAGGAGGGCTACCAGGGGTTTAGTTAGTGGGATTGAGAGGGAAACACGCAAGAGAGCTTTGATGTGCTGTTGGTCGCTTCAGTTATGAAAAAATGGTAATTGTGAGTTGGTTTGTTTTTAGTTGATAGATGGTATCTGGTGTTTGGTATATATGTGTGTATAGGGTGATTTGTGTCTAATTGGTTTAGTTTCTTGTTGCGTTTTGCGTAGTGTGTGCAGTTTGTGGTGGTTTTAGGTTTTTGCTGCAGTAGAGGTATGAGTGTGTTTTGTTCTGTGTTTCAGGGTGAGTATGCAGGTTATTGAGTGTTTTAGTAGGGTTAGTGGACAGTTGCTTCAAAACTCAGCTAAATGCATTACAGTGGCTACACCCACAATTCAGCTAAATTCACTACAGTGGCTACACTCAAAAGTCACCTAAACTCAGTACATTGGCTAACTTTGGTATACTTTTGGAGTGCAGCAAGATTCAACACAGTGCTAAGAATCGAATGGTAGCGATAAGATAAAGTACTGGCAGCGCTTCAGAAGCCCAGCACTGGCTGTGCTCCCAGATCCTACCACCTTACCAGATTGCTGTAGTAGAATGGCTTTGCAGGGTGCTCATGGTGACCAGGCAAACAGGTGAAGGAGGATGCCCTTTGCCGTGAACCTTAGCCAGCTGCCCCGGGACTCTCGGCTAAGAGGGCTTTCACAGAACATGAGTGTATTACTTGCAGTCTGTACCTGTGTGTGCGTGTGTATATATGTGCAAGACTATGAATACACCTGTGCATTGTGAAGGCATCATGAAGTAAGACACTGACAACAGACTTAAGATTCAAACAAAAGGTATTTATTAACTGAAATGTCAGGATGATTGAAGGCGAAACGAAAGTCTGAGTCACAGGGTTCAACTTAAAAGTCTGTCTGTGTCCAACACCTATCCTTGCCCTCACAACTAAAACTAACAAATGTGTAGGGATGTCAAAGTTAAAAGAAATAGTGTTCAACTCAAACTTCTGGACTTCTTGCAGCTCACAGCTTACTTTCAGCTCCCCTTGCCCAAGCATGAGAAAGTTCCATGAAAAAGTCTCAAAGTTTATCTTTCTCCAGCTCAAGGGAATATAGTTCCGAACCAATCCTTGGTTCCTTTCCCCAAGGTTCAAGTAACACAATCCAAAACAAAAGGGTTTTGAAACTCGGTTCCCAAGACAACAACTGTGGTTTTATAAGCCTCAGGGTTCCCTTCTCAAGACTTCAGTTTCATTACTGGCCCTTGCTTCAGTCTTTTCGAAAAGTGTCAACAAAACACTAGGTCAACCTCAACCTCTTTCTGGCTTGCCTCGTCAGTTTGTTGGCAGTGGTTTCAATGGGCTGTTTCACGGTGTCCTTGTCTTTCACCATTCAGGGCTCTCTGGTCGGGGCGCTGTTGTTAGACCACACGGTCCACCCATCACAGGTCACACAACCAGGATCCCTGGACTGCTCAGTCCACACATGTTCCTTGGCACATGCTCCTGTGTACCAAGTTACCTTCACTTAGTTCCTTTTAGTGGCCTCTTGGCTTAATGTGTAATCTTACACTACTCTGGCTTCTCCTTGATAGCCTCGTCGCTCTGCCAGCATGTGTCACGCACCTCTTTCCCAACTGGGGCCTTGCTGCACTGCATTTATTCATAAAGGTTCACTGCTTGGCTCCCTTCAACCTTTAATGTATTTGATGTCAAGGTTTGAGTTAACACATTGTGCAACATATATTCAATATTGTTTTACTTTCAGTTCGGTGTTCAATGATAGGATATGATATGATAAGTCATTTATAACGCGCCTGTGCACAAGTGTTTCTAGGTGCGAGAAGACAAGGGAGGGAAGACAGAGGGAGGACAAAATAAACAATCTTACAAGGCTTTGTGTCATTCAGATCGTGCAAGTGTGAGAATGAGAAGCGCAAGGGGAAAGGGACGGGTAGTGCAAGGGAGAGGGGAGGGGAAAAGAGGGCAGCAGTGCTCTGAGTAAGTGCAGCCAGGGAAGCACGGTTCTGGGTAGTGCAAGGAGAATGTGGAACTGTAGGGTTACAGTTATAGCCCCTAAGTGCGTGGTAAGCCCAGAGGCAGTGCAAGGGTGACTGATTAAGAAAGAGCCTGGTACCCAGTGAGAACGAGAAGTGCAAGGGGAAAGGGAGGGTGTAGTACAAGGGAGAGGGGAAAACAGGGCAGCAATGATCTGAGTAAGTGCAGCCAGGGCAGCACAGCTCTGGGCAGTGCAAGGAGAACGAGGAACTGTAGGGTTACAGTTATAGTCCCTAAGTGCGTGGTAGGCCCAGAGGCAGTGCAAGGGTGACTGATCAAGAAAGAGCCTGGTACCCAGTGAGACTCCGAGGGTAACCAAGCAACAAGTCGGTACAGCAGACAGGTAGGTCAGCAGCGAGGGAGAGAGAGAAAGCAGAGGAGAAGAGGAACATTTTCAACTGATTTGGACAATGCAAAGAGTCTTGAACTTGATCCTTGCAACCACCAGGAGCCAGTGGAGAGATTTCAGGGCTGGAGAGATATGGTCCTTTGGCTTGAGGCCAAGGATAAGCATTGCAGTCCTGTTCTGGATTAGTTGCAGAGGGCGAGAGTAGAGGAAGGCAGATTGAGAAAGAGGCTGTTGCATTAGTCCAGTCTAAAGAGAGCCTGGGGTCTGGAGACATTGAGCTTCTGCGGGAAAGTGAGAGAGGGAAGAGTCCCTTTGAGGAGGTGCAGCTGGTAGTGGGACTTCCTGGCGATGTCTGAGATGTGAGGAGAGAAAGAGAGAGTGGACTGAAAGATGACACCAAGGTTTTTTGCCTCGCAGGAAGGTGAAGGAAGAGGGCCCAAGGTGGGCAGCCAGAGTGAGAGAGGGAAAGCAGGAGCAGGGGTCCCAATGAGAAGGATCTCTGTCTTACTGGCATTAAGACAGAGACCGTTGGAGGCACACCAATCCTAAATAACGGATAGACAGTCAGGAATAAGTGAAAGAGGAGAGGAGGCTGAGGGGAGCCTGAAGCAATGCTGAGTGTCATCCGCATAACACTGAAAGTTAGAGGATAAGGTAGAGATCAGGTGGGCCAAAGGGGCCAAGTAGAGGTTAAAAAACCAGGCTGAGAGGATAGATCCCTGGGGAACACCACAGGTAGAGGGAGAGTTGGTGGAGAGAAAGGGACCAAGTTGGACCTGGGAGGGGCTGTTCAAAAGGAAGGAGGTCAGCCACTCCATGGCCTGATCCATTATGCCAAGGTTCTCACTGAGTAGATTGATCAGGATAGCGTGGTTGACTGTGTCAAAAGCAGAGGAAAGATCAAGTAGAATGAGGACAGAAGGAATGCAGGAATCAAGGTTAGAGAGCAGATCTTCATGGGTGTTCAGGAGAGCAGTTTCAGTGACTCTGACAGCTCAGAAGCCAGACTGATGGTCATGGAGGCAACCAACAGATTCAGTGTGGAGAGTAAGCTGGGAGATGGCAATCTTTTCCAAGAGTTTGCCTAGGAAAGGGCTGATGAAGATTGGGCAAAAGTTTGCCAGGCAGGTACGATCGTCAGACGGCTTCTTGAGGAGGGAGTGCACAAGGGAATACTTTAGGGGTGAGGGGAAGTTCCAGTGGCAAAAGAGTGATTACAGAAGTTGGCCAATGCTGGAGCAAGGGTGTAAATATGGTCCTTGATGGTCCTGGACGAGCAGAGGAGCACCTGTTTGGATGACACTTTCATTGATCGGACTTGTCTAAAAACCTTGTCAGGTGTTGTCAGAGGGAAAGAGGAGAAAGGAAGTGGAGAGGGAGAGATGGCCAAAGGGGGATTGAGAGAGGAAGAGGAGATAAAAGACAGGATGTCCTCAGTTTTAGCTCAGAAGTGAGTGGTCAAAGCCATATAAGGGTCTGGGAGGGAACAGGAGAGGTAGAGACTGCAACAGGATTGGCCAGTTACTCACAGATTTTAAAGAGTTTGGCTGTGTTGTTAGAGGCTGCAGAGACGCAGGCTTGAATATGTGTTCTCTTCTTGGACAGGACACAGAGTCTGTATTGCCTTTGGAGCAGGTGGCAGGCCAGTTTGTCAGAGGATGCACCCAAAGCCCTCCACTTCCTCTCAGCCACTCTGCACTTGCATTTCAGGACGGCGAGGTCAGAATCATACCAAGAGTTGCACTTGGAGGCAGGCTTCAGTTGGATTTTCATGACAGGGACAATGATGTCCAGCAGTGCTGGTCATTGGGCCGGCTCTCGGCGGATCCGAGATCCGGCACCAGATGTTTAGCCGGATCTCGGGATCCGGCCAGAGTCAGCCGCCCAAGCCCATCAACCGCGCTGTAAAAAAGAAAAAGAAAACAAAAGCGTCCCCGACGGCAGCATTTGCCGTTTACCCCGGCTTTGGCACTGATGTGTAATGCACAATGCTCACTACATGTACAACTGAAACGAATCAGTTGTACATGTAGGGAGCATTGTGCTTTACACACCAGTGCCAGAGCCGCGTAAAAGGCAATGCTGCCCTCGCGGGCGTTTTTTTTTCTTTTTCTTTTTTTCGCACAACAAAATGAACCAGGGCTCATCAAGGGGGTCTGGCCTAACTGCAGGGGTCCTGCGGGCCCGTTAGGCCACGCCACCTGATGAGCCCCGGCTCAATGGGCTACTGGCACCCCTGCCAGGCAACCTTTTGTAGTGATCAACACCCTCTCCCCCTGGGGGCGAAGGTGTTGATCTCTGCATTTGTATTCTATAGGCTTGCCTGGCAGGGGACAGGGCCTTGCCTATTCAGCCTTAATGGTGGCGCTGCCCCTTGCCAGCTGGGTAGAGGCAGCGTCACCATTAAGGCTGAAAGGGTGAGGCCGCTGGAAGCTGAGGTCGTTTTCCTGAAGACTGAAACTCCACGAGTTTCAGTCTCCATGAAAACGGCCTCAGCTTCCAGCGGCCTCCCTTTTTCTCCATAACGGTGGCGCCGGCCACGGGCTTCTTCTGCTTAAAGGGATGCCTCGCAGGTGCGGCGCCACCATTACGGCTGAAAGGCATTTTTTTCTGGAGCCTGAAGCTTTCGCACACGAGCGAGAGCTTCAGGCTTCACAAAAAAATCCTTTTCGTGTAGTGGCCGGGGCTGGCAGGGGAGATTAGTGGGCCCCACAGGGCCCCGCCAGGCCCCTTCCCACTTAAAGCCCTGGCCGGCGGTAAAAGGCAATGTTACCGTTGTGGGTGCTTATTTTTCTTTCTTTTTTTTAAAGTATTTATCTGATCGGATGGCCACTACCAACCCTGCCCCCTCTAGAGCACGCCCCCTCTGCCCCCCCAACTCCTCCCCCACCCCGGCACTTGTGGGATCCCCCACCACATTTTTTTCCATTTCCACCACTGATGTCCAGGGTGTTGGAAATAGAAATAATGGACAGTTATGTTGCTTAATTATGTTCGGTATTCAATATGCATTAGTTTGCTTCAATATTAAGTTTCCATTTAGTTCAGTATTCAATATGCGTTGTTTGCTTTATTTCACAGACTGTAACTCACTTGTGGTCCTCTAGGACCGTCTCCGGTGCTTGAACACTCTTCCGATACTCACTAGCCCTCTGTGTTGGTTCCCGGTGGTTCCCGCGACTTCCTCTCGGCTTCTGAAGCCAGGCAATCCACTGGCGTGAGCCCCGCTCGCTTGCCATGTGTTTTCTTACTCACTCCGGCACCTCAATGTTTCTTCTAGGACACTGCCGGCGTCCTGTGTGCTCCGGGCACCCCAGCAGCTCCTGCTGCTTGGGCTGGGTTCCAGAGGCTCCCAGGCTTGTGGGCAGTATTCAGCCCACTCACATCGGGTCCCACAAGTCCTTTGGGATGATTGCCGGCATCTTGGCTCTGTCTCCGGTCCCACCATGGCTGCCCCCTTGCAAGGGTTCCTGCTGTTCTTGCACACCCAGATCTCCCTGTTGCCTTCCCTTGTGCTTTCTGTCCTGCTGGGATTGTCTCCTTTTATATACCTGCAGCCCATTGACATGCTGCAGGTGTGATTGTCTGATTAGCCCTGCCTGACCACAATTAAAGGGACATGCCCGTCCTCACCGCTCTTAACATTCATCTTCCTTGTCTCAGTACCAGAGTGGTGAAAGAGTGTAGTCTTTATTACTCTTAGTTGCCTCTTCATCGCCCCAGTACTGTCAAGTGTTACATGTGGGGAAATGAGGGCAGTTGGCCTATAATAGCCCATAGAGGTTTGGGGAGGGCTAGGTCGGTTGTCAATAGGGAAAGGGGGATACCATGTTTTGCCTGAGGGCACCCCAATCCTCAAGGGCCCTCCACCCAGGTGATCCTCCCTCACATCTCTAACCCCAGAGTCAGGGTACAAGAGTGACGGCCATTCCCTGGCCACCTGTGCAGAGGATCCAAGGGGAGTAGGAGTGAAAGTACTGTCAGGTTTCTCACTATATGCAGCTTTAAATATTTACTTGTGTGTGTACTGTTTTCAATCTATTGGCCTGCCTGCCTTTCAATCTATGCATTCCTGCAAAGTTTTAATGTATCTCTGTATATTTTCAGCATGCTTGTATTTTCAGGATAAATATATAATATTCCCCAGGAACATGTACAATGTTTAAAAAAAAGTCCCTTCCACATTTCACATGAATCTGTGTGTTTAAATATAAAGGAATGCAGGGGTTGCATGGGGTTTGCACTTTGCGCAATTCTTTAAATTATTTTACATTTTTTACATTTATTTTTGTTGCACCAACATCTAATTTATGACTATGGCCTCCTCTGGCTGCATTAATGCATGATATCACCATAAACAATAGTATTTTGCAATAAAACCAAACTATCAACCAAGATGACTCTAGGCCGCTTAAGCCACTAATTATATTTTAAATAGTACTTAATTTTACAATTCCACATTGAAATGGCACCAAAATACATTCAGTTTAAAATTTGGTTTCTGAATACAAAATAGATTGGGCTTTAAAGAAACAACATCTCACTTTGTGTTCAACCTAGATGGTGGAGCACAGGGCATTGAGATATCAGCACCTGTGTTCCTGTTTTCAAATTGCATTCCCTGCTGTTCATTTTGCTTTATTATCCCAGATTTTACCCTGGTCAATCTTTCTAGAGAGTTTGGGGTTAATTGGGGTTTAATTTACTTTTTGGATGTGGCTTCTGATTTTGGAGAGTCAGCTGGTAACACGGTCAACCTAGAATAATCCTTTCAGCAAATCCTCTCTTCCAGTGGTTTATCTGGAACCTACATTCCAACATAGATTGGTCATCTTTCTCCCATCTGCCATGGAGCAATCCCCCATGTTCATCTCCCAGTATCCCATAATCATCCCCTGTCCTCTCGGCATGCAATTAAACATCTTTATGACTACAATTCTGCCTTGTGACAGGGTGTGGTTTTCACAATCCCATGATTCCAAAAAAGGTGGGACGGTGAAAACACTCCTATTGAAGAAACCCCTTTTTTTAACTGTAATTTCTCCTTAATTTAGGTGAGATTATTAAAACTAATATTGTCAGATTCTGTATATCGGTGTGCACATTTAGAGACTTGAATGATCACACTACAATAACATTTGGCTCAATTACGTGTTTTTGCCATTTTCCACTTATTCAAAATGTGGCACTGTAGATATGTTTTACATACTCTGATAGTCATTACTTCTAGCTACAATATGTCAAAGCATGGTGTTGAGTTGTGCTTGCATTGCAACACAGCAAACAATTTAGTGATTAAACATTTAATGTACGATTTCCCTCATGTTAATATTAGATTTCCTGCAGGTGGCAGTAGCGGTGCAGCGCCTACATGGTCCTTTTGCATGATATGTTAATGTGTGTTAGAACAAATGTCTTTTGCTGTGCATCGGGTTCATAATCTTTGCTTGAGTTCAATGCTAATGCAGTTTTTGTGGTATGCCTGGGCTTCCAAAATGTTATAACAAGCCCTTTGAAGCTAAAAAAGCCTCAAAGGGCTTCTTGTTTTCAAAGGGCTGTTGTTTTCTAAAGCAGACCTTCAGAACTGGCTTATACTTCACCAAATGCCCCTTGTGTATCTTCATGTTTTGTTATTGGGCATTCCTGATCTGGGTAGGCTTGGAAATGATTCTGTGAAGGGTTTCGAATTCCCTTTTAAAGCATTTTCAAAACTCTCCTTTTCAGTCACCAGACTCTGGCTTGAATTTGAATTTCAGATGCAAGGACTCCACCTGAAATATATGTATAGTAGAATGAATTGGAACTTTAATATTAATTACTGTATTAATCTATATCTCATTTTAAGTCAAATGAAACATCTGCAAATACTGTCATTGAATTGGTATACTATTTTCTATGCCACACAAGTGTCATTTAAATATACTCTGCTTAATGATGCAGAGGCCTTATAATGTTCAACTTTGTGTACTCCAAAACACATAATAATGATAGTCCTTAAATGCATACCACATTTAAATTTTGTGTAAAATGGAGAGCAGGTTTAAATTGTGTCAAATTGCGCTGGGACAGGGGTTTTTAATGTGAGAAGGCCAGCTGCATAGCTAGTAGTCTGTGGTAAACCCCAAACCATAGAATGAGTAAAGTGTATGTGTGCTACCAGCTCTTCACGCTAAACCCAAAACTGTTAATGAACTTGAGTTCAGTACATGGTTATATTTCCAAATTATTAATATAAAAATGTGTAATGTCCTTGATCCGTCAATTTATTCTCTTCAAAATCAATACGAGTTGAACAGCCAACACGTGTTTCGACTAGACCGTCTTTCTCAAGGCTGTTTATACAGTAATTGAATCGGTTCACGTCATTCCCATACAATCGGAAATATATTAAAGGATCCGCAAATAATAATTGAGAATGTGTGGCATTAAATAGGAATGCCGATAACAATTGAAATATAAAAGTACATACCAATGACGGGAGTCAGGAAGGGCAAAAAGGAAAAAAAAGTAGACATGTGAACATATTCGTTAATTTCCTCATTATCATATACGTATATGGGCCCACATTATTAGCCTGTGGTGGTATAGAAACTCTCATGCCATATCCTGTCCACAAATGAGGTGAACTTCCTCAAAGTACTGCGTTTTGCATTGCGGCCAACATTTTCATTGTTATTGTGGCATTGTGACTCAAATAACATCAACTTCCTAAACTTACATATTTATATCAAGGAAAATCTTATTGAAACATCAACATATCGGAAAAGCACAGAAGCAAATTCGACATTACTTGCCAACAGCTGTCACAGAAGATCCACAGTCTCGAATTTACCAACAGGGGAACTTTACAGGGCACGCAGAAATCGCAGCAAAGATGTAGAATTGGAAAAAGAGTGTGCACTGCTGTCCGAAAGATCCCGGAAGAGAGAGTACTCTGCCGCCATTATCAACAAGGTGCAGGATTAAGCAGATTAACAGGTCAGACATGATAGTCTGCACACCAGAGTCCAGCACACAAAAATCACGAAGTGGTAGAGACCAAATCAATATTGTTACACAGTATTCCAAGTACTCACACACACTTTACAAAATCATGCAGAAAATTGGCATTTACTGCATATGTACAAGGATTTAACACCCCATATTGAAAGCAAACCACAATTTGCATATACAAGAGCCCCGACTCTGAGGAACAAACTGTGTCCGTTGTTTCTGGAAACAAGCACAGCCAAGACAGGGTCGGATTGGTTAAAATCCAGAGGCTTCTACAAATGTGGAGCATGCAGTATGTGTAAGCATGCACATAAAGTCAACACGAGTTTCAAATACAAAGAAGATTCAGAGATTCTGATCAAAGACTTTATCAACTGTAAAACTACATATGTAGTATATGCCATCATCTGCATCTGCAATAAATTATATATAGGGAGCACTATTCAACAGCTCTGTATACGTATAAGAGAACATCTCTCGAATCTTGGGGGCCAAGATCCGAAATTGCCTTTAGCACTACACTGGCAGGAATGCCACTAAATGCACAACAGAAAGGATCTGAGATTCATTGGGTTGATGAAAGCCAAATGTAACAAACGTGGGGGTGATCTCACACTAAAAGGACATCAATGCAATCTAGATTAATTTGTCTGCTGAGATGCACAACAGACGTTTTAAATAAGGAGCACACAGAAAATGAATTTTTTTTTATGAGCTAACTTGTTCTGCAATAGAATATTATCTATCGTATACATTGTTTATTTTGAAAAATACCCAGTATATGGTACTGGCACTCATCAATGACAAGAGACGGTCTATCTGATTACAATATTGAATGAATCATGCTTAATATACAGGCATCTACCATGTAAAGCAACATGATTTAAATATGGTTTACTATGTTATTATTTCTTTTAGTAAATATTGCTTTACTTGGTGTGCGGAGACCTCATGATTGACAAACCATTATCGTGGCTTACCGGAATAGAAGGAGCAGTCAATTCTGTATATAGCCAATGCAATACCATGAGAATATAGAACGTAATATTTTAATACAGATTCACCAGTTCTGCACATGGCCAATGCAATAGCATGAGACTACAGAATGTAATGTCAGTTACAGATCTATCTGCAAATGTCAGTTATACTGTCTCCGAAATCGAAAATGTCTGATGTAAGATGTTTGTTAAGAAATCATACGGGTTAGATTAAGGGACTGATGCCCTATGAAAAGGGTGGATTTGTGCACCCACAATGTTCATCCTTCACCTCATTAAACCCACTCAATCAAGCATGTTACTGACCACCCCTACTAGACTTCATTTCCCTATGCGCAACAGTCACGCTGAGCGGGTGACGTCATCACGCATAATGCTAACGCCACCCGCTGCTTAATAACAACGAAAATGGCTGCCGCATTGCGAAAAGCATGCGGACCGCGTCTGGTGATTCCCTACAGGACTCCTTGCTTGGTAACATTAGGTACACTATTTGGAGGGGCAACGCTCCTGGTTTTGGGCATAACTTAAAATGGCTAATCAGTGGAGTCTTTTAAATTTTCCCTCTTACTAATAGGGTCCTTCAAATATTATAGGTGCCAGATATATCTTGGGTCGTCCGGAGGTACCTATTATTGGGACAATTTACCAGGGCCTCGATAATTATTTCAAGAGGATAATTGCAATCCCTCAATAAAACGGTATGTTTCTATATTTATTCCATTCTCGTAGGATACAGCAACAAATTACAATTCCTCTGTGCACATGACTAATGGATCTTATTCCTGACTCATTACAGGTTTCATTGAGTGAAAAGCTTAGGTGAGCAACCCTACTAAGGTATTATCAAATATCTGATCACAATGGGGGGTGAGCAACCATTTAATAATGCATGATCCCCTATCACTTTATCATGGACACCATCCAGTCAATATATTGAACCACTTGTGTGTGCGCAATCGCTCTTCTCATAGTACCATGTAGACACTCACAAGATCAATATCACCAGACAATAAAAGACCACAATTTTTGTGACAGTTCTTGTGACAATCACGCAGTACTTTGAGGAAGTTCACCTCATTTGTGGACAGGATATGGCATGAGAGGTTCTATAACACCACAGGCTAATAATGTGGACCCATATACGTGTATGATAATGTGGAAAATAACTAATATGTTCTCATGTCTACTTTGTTTCCTTTTTACCCTTCCCGACTCCCGTCATTGTTATGTACTTTTGTATTTCAATTATATTGGCATGCTATTTAATGCCACACATTCTCAACTATTATTTGTGGTTTCTTTGATATATTTTCAATCGTATTGGAATGACGTGAACCAATTCAAATACTGTATAAACAGCCTTGAGAAAGACGGTCTAGTCGAAACACGTGTTGGCTATTCAACTCGTATTGAATTTGAAGAGAATAAATTGACGGATCAAGGACATTATGAATTCTGTTATTGATAATTTGGAAATATAACCATGTACTGAACTCAAGTTCATTAGGAGTTTTGGGCTTAGTGCTAAGAGCTGGTAGTACACATACACATTTCAGTTGTGGACACATTTTCTCTATACAGGACATATTCGTAACACAAATTGCTTTTGTTTGTATGCTGTGAATCCAGGAACATTTCACTGATGATGATATCCCGGATTTTCCTGTATCTGTGTCATGTTCTTCCACAAACATTCTGAGTCTGCGGAATTCTTTTGGGAAGCAAATGCACTGACAGGTTTTGGACCTATATATTAAACGGGGAAAGTTCTTATTTCATTCTAAGCATTGTCCTTTTGAATTGTCACAGAGTAGCTGCAAGAAAATATGTAATCTACACTATTGGCTTTACAGTTGAAATCACGCCTTTGAAATCATTGCAATTGAAAAGTTAGTTTGATCGTATTTACAATGTTACTCGGCGCATACGTTTGAGTTTGGTGTATTATGTTAATGGGGTGCTCTTATCATCATAGTTGCAAGCAAAATACTCAATCAGTGCAGAATAATCTCCTTTACACACTCTCTCAATTCGTAAGGAAGTTTTTTGTCATCATTTTATTCTAGACCCTCGTTCTGCACTTCCAAAGTTCTTGACAATAGACCTCACCATTCATTGGACCATTGCCTGAAATGGCAATGTTGGGGAGCATCCAACACATGGCCACCATGAGGCAGACATTCTCTGACTGCTACATAAATGCAGCACTAGCCCTGTGAAAAGGTCTTCAGGGCTCTCTGTGTTCTTGTGTTCAGTGGACAGCACTGCAGAGGGGATTCCTTCTCAGGCATGACAGGAGGACGCCATGCAAGGGGACTATGTATTTGGCAGGTGAATGATGATCTGATTTCAGTACATGGTCATCATGATATTGCACGCCAGTAATCTTATTTGACTGTTAATGCATGCATAATTGTTTAATTGGTGTGGCATCTGGAATGTGGCACATTACATGATACTTTTTGATAAATCACACGGCTTCTTGCACTAGGCTTCCCAGCCACCTGGTACATGATAATACCTGGCACTGCACTATATTGGTGAGGGCACACACTTAGCCGTGCTCTCTTGTGAAGTACGATTAGGTGGCGACTTCATGCCGTGGGGAAAATGTACAGGCATATGCCCAGAAGTCTCCATTGCCACTGGCAGTTTTGCCCTTGCCAGTATTTGAACAGCTAAACTGATGCAGGCAATGTATTCAGACATTGGGGTAGAGTGGAATTGCATATGCCCATTGACCTGTTTATTAACATGGAGTCATCTACGCATCTGCACACGTCAAATTGCAGTATGTGTCCACATCCATGTGTGCAGTGACAAGGGGCACATTGCTTGTTGGAGCAGACACTGATGAGGTTGCATACCATAGCTGTTGGCACATGGGTGGTGACTTCAACACCTGTGTGCATTTGTGGCACAAGCAGTAAATCTATCCCACTCACACATGTGCTAAACCACACCATTGCTTTTCGTCATGAATTTATGTAATGCACTCCCTTCAACCTCATCTATGGCAGTCAGTTCATGCTCCTCACATGGCTACAGCTGCTTTCATGGTGGTGATGAGTCACCTCCTTTGGCTTTGCTCCCTTTACTGTCGTCAGAGGCCAGCCTCTTGGACACACCTGTGTGGGTTGTACCAGCGCTTCTGTGTCTGACTTGTTCTGCATGGGGGTCAATCCAGCATTTCCATTTTGAAGGATCCATAGCCAGTTGCACTGGCAGAGTGGCGGCTTCTTATACCCTGAACCTGTAAGAACCTGTAAGGAGCATTGCCTCCTTTACATCAACCCACCACTAGGACCTCTAGCTCATGATCAGAGAACGTTTAGAGGCTTCCCTGTGCCATGGCCCTGGTGGCTGCCTGGTTGTGTGAGATAGCAGAATCTTCTAGCAGGGATAGGGGGTTGGCAGACACACTGGTATTTCAGTGGGGGTGACGTAGAATACAGAGGAGGTAACGCTGGGCAAGATTGGGAGGTTGGAGACACAATGCGCCAGATGGTGGTTCCAGGATCAGGGAGAGAGAGCATGAGTAAGGGTGATGGGGCACGGTGGTCAGGGGAGGGCAGAGCATTGAAAGAGGGCATAACAGCTTTCATAGAGGGGCTAATACAATGAAAGAAGTCTGTCCAGTAGTCAAGGAAGGAGCGGAGTGGTCAAAGAGGGCTGCACAGCTATCTGGGTGAAGGTAGAGTAATGAAACACAGCTGTGCAGTAGTCATGGAGTGGCAGAGAAGTGAGAATGAGGTTTCCATTCCCAACTTAAATTTCACTTCCTTTGTTTTGTTTTTAAATCTCTATATGACCTTCCCCCTCCTTAACTCTCCTCTCATTCTATACCCCCTCTCACTCTCTTCGTTCTTACTTTCCACCCCCCACCACCTTGTGCCTCCTCTCATTTCCGCTCCTTTCAGCTCCTTGCCCCCTACATTGGAACTCCCTTCCTTTCACTATCCACTCCACTTACACCTCTCTCCTTCCAATACCCTCTTCCTCGTTCCTTTATCTTCCCTATCTCCCCATGATCTCCATCCTCCCTCCTACTCCCACTACTCCCTACGCTCTCTCCCTTTTCTGCTTCCCCTCCCCCACCATTCTTCTTCCTCAAATGCAAATTGTTCCACATGCTGTTTTTCTGGTTTGTCTCATATATATTTGTTTGTTTGTTTATTTATTTATAGCGCGCGCCAGACCCGAAGGTATCCGGGCGCGTGTGCAAGAATACTTTAAGCTTACAAGTTACAGTTAAACATTCCAAGTAGATACAGGATACCTTGACAACAGGGTAACGATTACCCTACAAGTTTGTACACTGAGTTGTATACAGAGTTATATACACAGGTATTTGTACACAGAGGTGTATACACAGTATACATTGAAAGTCAAAAAGCAAGGTGGGGTAAGCGGGGGGGATGAGCATGTGAGTATGCGTTCAGCTACAGGTTAACAGATGGGTAAGACGTAGGTAGTCCTGGTGTCGGTCAGTTATAGGTCGTTTTCTTTGAGCCATTTAATACAGTTACGTCTGAAGTGTAGATAGGTTTGGTCAGACCTTAAAGAGGATTGGAGGGAGTTCCACAGCTGGGCTGCTTTGACAGGGAAGCTGTTGCCTCCTGCAGTGCTCGGTTTAAATGGGGGCACAACTAGCTGGTTGGTAAATGCTGTTTCTTCTTTTGAACCTTTCTGTTAGGTATTTGGGGGCTAAATCGTTAATACTTTTGAATGTTAGTGATACTGTTTTAAGTTTAATTTTGTCCGCTGTAGAGAGCCAATTAGATTGTCTTCTGACATCTGAGATATGCTCTCTTCTTGGGATTCCTAAGGTGGCTCTGAGGGCATTGTTTTGCAAGGTTTGGATTTTTTGCAGTGTGTGTTTATTAGACCCTATGTATAATGCGTTACCATAGTCCAATTTGGATGATATCAGAGCTCTTGATAGGGTGAGGCAGCTGGTAGTGGACAGGTATGGTTTTGCTGCTCTAATCAACTTAATATACTGTTATTGCTTCTATGTTTAATGTTCCTGTGTTGTTAAACCGCTTTGGATTAAAGTGCTATATAAACAATAAAATACAAAATACAAATACAGAGCAGTTAAGCAGGCTCATGCAGCAGACGGCAAGGGGGCAGAGCAGTGAAAGAGGGCCTGTTCCATACTCAAGGAAGGGGTAATAGCACTAAGAGAAGGGTCCACTGGGACGTTTGTTTGTTTATTGTTTACTTGTTAGGTGTTTATACAATGAGAAAATAATGTTTCAAAGCACCCACAAGGCAAGGGAGGGAGCAGTAGCAAGATACATTAAAATACATTAAAAAACGCAATAATTAAGAGCAGTGGGGGAACAAGGAAGGGGGGACGAGCCTACTATGCCTTGTGATTATTCAGAACGTGCAAGTGCAGCAAGGAAAAGAGCATGGGGTAAGTGCTGGAGGGGCCTGAGCTCATCAGTGAGCCACAGAGAAGTGCTAGGAATGCTGAGTGCTACACAGACTGGAGCCGCAAGGAGAGTAAGTGCAAGTCTCCAGGGCGAAGGGTGAAGTGCAAGTGCAGAGGATAGACAGGAGCTGAGCCGATTGGGTGAGGGAGGTCTGGGCCCCCAAAGATGCATAAGGGCTCAGGACACCAGTCGCAGAAATTGTGGGTTTAGCAGGGGAGAGAAGAAGGGAAGGAGGAGGTGAAGAGGAGAGTCTCAAGGAGCTTACGGAGTTTAAGCAGATCGCAGAGAGGGGGGGCTGTTCCATAGGAGGGAGCCAGCTGAGGAAAGTGAGCGACCACCTGCCCTCCGTTTAGCAAAATGCTTTGCGCACAGAGAGTTGTAGCCAGAGGAGCGTAGTGGTCTAGAGGGAGAATACTTAGTAGCATAGGGTTGATGATCGTGTGGTCTCGGAGCCCAGACCGCCTTGTGGATGATGCAGTGGGATTTGAATTTAATCTGTGTAGCAACCTGGATCCAGGGAAGACTTTTTAGTGCAGGAGAGATGCAGTCCCTGGGCTGGAGGCCAAGGATAAGTCTTGCTGCCCTATCCTGGTTTAGCTGGAGGGGTCACAGAGTGGAAGATGGTAGGTGCAAGAAGAAGTATTGCAGCAATCTGGGAGAGGAGCACGGTGGTAGTAAAGGGGCAGCAGAGGTCAGGGGGAGTGTGCAGGGGCAGGGAGGCATCAGCAGTCAGGAAAGGTGCGTACAGGGACAATATGGAATTAAGAACAAAAATGAGAATGCTATGGATGTGGCGGCTGTTGTTGGAGCTGGCGCTTGGTAGTAGCGGTGAAGGAAACAAACCTTTGGGGGATCCCGGCACTGTTTTCAACTTCAAGAGCTCGGGCAGTTGGTCCACAGGCTCCCCGTCTCTGTTATGGCTTAGTATTGGCCAGTATGCGTAAATGATGCACACAGGGTTCTTTGTGATATTCACACATGGAAAGGACACCTGGTTGTATGAGAAATGTGGTTATCGATGTAGAATTGTCACTTCAGAAAAAGGTTTGGGCATTTATTAATGAATGTAGCGCTTAAACGCCTGCTGCTCACCCAGGTGGATTTGGAAGTTGTTTTCTGAGAGCAGTGATGGAAGTGAGCGGGAACAGTCGGTGAACAGAGTTCCGCTACTTTTATCTTTTACTCTTAACAATTCCACTACTTTTTAGGACCATGTTCACTGTTCCGAAACGGAACCTTTTGGTGTTAGTTGCATACCTCTTCACTATACCGTCTTATAGTAGTTGCAGCGACACTGAAATCTAACCCTATATTTATGAAGCATAAGTGTCATAGCCTGGAAAGATTGAATAGTAGCTGGCTTTATCTTAGCAAGGGAAAGATGGGCGAGGTCATCGCAACACTAAGAAGGAATATCTTCTCGCACTCCATCGCCCCCTGATTTTTGGAAAACTTGTCAAGTTGTTAATTCAGGTAAAATGCTAAGGACATAATTTCTAAAGATACATGCCCTTTGCAAAGTATATATTTTTTAATATCAGGTGGCTATAGGGTGTTTGTCCATTCATGCCCCTTGACAAGTGAACAGTTGTAATAGGAGGCTTAGTGACAAGTCGCTTAGACTATTGCAATGAACTCCTGGTGGTTGCTTCGATGAAACGTATTAGCAGACGCCAGGTGGTTCAAAACTGATTCGTTTCTGGACTTAGGAAAAATGATCATGTCCAAGCAGCTCACAGGGACTGGGTGTAGCTTCCAGTAGAATAGAACATTCAGCTTAAATATGTTTGCATCCTTTTCAAATGTCTTCAATGGGGCTGCTTCTGCCCACCTTCATGATAACATGACATGGCATGTCCCAGGATGGAACCTTTGGTCTATGGAGGATCACAGGCTATTCATACCTAAAACTCTGTCAGGCAAAGGAAATTGATTCTTGGGACACAGGATTTGGAGTACATTTCCAAATTTTGTTCATGACAATGCAAGCCTTTTCTAGTTCCAGGGCCATGTTGAATCAGCATCTGTTCAGGTAGATACCAGGTTCTTGTGTAGACACGATCGGTAAGTCTAGGCAATATATAAATGATCCCATTGACTGACGGACGGACGGAGAAAAATAAAATCAGTAAACTGGCACCACCTTCTTTTGCTTGTTCCACCCATTTGGCTGTCAACCTGCCGGGCCGTAACACCATGTCATATATTGCACTATGCTCCCGCCTACCACATCCCCGCAAGGTCACAGTTTGACTGCTTTTTTGGTACACTTCTACCACTGCCTGAGAGGTTTTTACTTGCTCGGGAAAAGGACCTTTTTGGCATGCCTGTTTTTATACCTAATGCAAGTCTCTTGGGATTGGGCTTTCATGTTAACCATGCTTTGCACATACACTCCTGAACTCTTACACTCAGTAATCATTTATGTGTATTTCGACTGTCTAGTTTAGTTTTTAAATAGAATCAACATGCATATATCTAGAGTAAACTTAATCTACTATCAGCTGGTCATTTTTCATTTGTTTATGAAAAGAGTATGAAATCACTTTCGTAAGGCAACAGGTGATCAGAAGGACAGGTCTACGAGGCAGACATTGAACTCACCATCACCCATTGTCTGGAAGACAAAAGAAGCCACATACGTTGATAGAGGTTGACATAGGACCTTGCTGGTTTCTTTTGAATACTTTACTTTGATTCCAATCCGTTTGTTGGCTTGATTTTGGGTGCCTTTTGGAGGGATTTGTGTGTATTTTGCAATCGTTTTTGGGATAGAGGTTGGCCTTCTGATGGGTTTATTTGATGTTTTCCTTTGACTCCCACCCGTTTTTGAGTTGGCCTGCCTCTAAAGTGCCCCACCTTTGTGCTGTAGTCCTTTGTTTGTTTCTGGCTTTTTTCCTTTCCTCACCCAACCCCTTAGCAGTTGGTTCAGGCAGTCAGGTGTCTTTTTGCCTCTGCCCTGGTGGCCATCTCTCCCTGCTTCCCTCTTCCTTCTTCCATCCACATCCATCCATCCTCTGACTCTTCCTCCCCACTCCTCCCATGCCCATCCATTTGGTTCTCATTGGTCCATGCCCCTGACGTGACTGGAACAGCTGCATTTCAGAGGCCCTTCTGGGTCAGCCAGCTGGCTAAGGGCCACAAGGCAAAGGGCAGCTCCCCACTAAGCATCTCCACTCTGTGTTTGCCTGTGTTATCCCGGAATGCCTGACAAAGTCTACCTACAGCAACTGATAAGGTAAGTGTGGTGTGGGCTGGGAGTACAGCCATTACTGTACTCCATTAAAACCCCACCACTCTTATGACTTATCATGATATAGCCTAATTGTGTAAGGTAGCCGTTTGGGATCCATCCTAAGTGTCTTAGATATCTATACTCTGGATTGAGTGTAAATCAAGTAAGGCAGCCATACCTCACATATGAACTGTCGGTGTAGGCTAGTTATATTCCCCTGCTGCACTCTGAGACAGAAATGTGCTGCAAAGTTAAATTGTGGTGAACTTTGCTGTGCCCTATAATTAGCCACTGTGTTCTGCCCCATAGTTAAATTGTGTTGAACTGTTCAGCGCCCTATAGTTCGCCATTGTAAGTTGGTACGGGCGGGGAGCACAGCAATCATTGTGCTCCAAAAAACCTGCCCACTTTTACACTACTACTGTTGTGAACTGTGCTGCCCTCCATGGTAAGCGATTGGGCTGAGCTCCATAGTTAGCCACTGTGTTAAACTGTACTGCCCACATAGTTAGCCTAGATATACTTTGGGGCAGAAACGGTGTTGTACTTAGATGTATAGTGGGGGCAGGAACCATGTTACAATAGACATATTGTGAAGATTAGCTATGTATCACATTCAGATAGACTTGGGAAGATTAGCCATGCATCACATTCATTAGAATTGTGAAGATAAGCCATGCACCACATTTAGATAGAACTGCAAGACTAGCCACACGTCACACTTAGATAAACTTATGAAGATTAGCCATGCGTCATATTTAGATAGAATTGGGAAGCTTAGCCATCCGCCACCGAAAAGAACTTTGAGAGTAACCAATTAACTAACTACCCTGCTCCTGCTTTCCTCCAACACACCAACTAAAAAGTATACACGCCCATTGGGCTAGCCAAACTACACACAAACACACACCCAACATAAGTAACAATCACATACAACAAACAACCCCATACACTGGACCTTACCCCTACAGATACAAGCCAGTGCACACAACCACAACCTAAATACCAGCCAATCTACACATAAAACACACAGACACACACCCAACATAACAAACATTCACACAGAACAAACAATCCACGCATTTTGCCTCACCCTTACGGATACAACAAACCAGGGCACACAATCACCAATCTGCAAGCCAACACATACAGATGCCAGTTTCTCCTGGTTCTGGATCTATGCTATCACTCTACCCTCACTAACCAACATGGTCCTCCTTCTTGCAGAGCCACGTGAGTACCTGGAGACCGCCCCTGGGTGGAAGCGGTGTGTGTTATAACTCAACATAACATAGGTTCTAAGTCAAGGATAGAAGGTAAAGTGAATGCATGATGTGAATCCTTGGGGTCATTACCAGTTTGGAGGTGCCATGGTGCTATTAGCACCATGGCTGCCTCCAAAGTCGTGTCCGAGTCAGGGTTCTCTGAATGCGGACTTACCAGGTCATTCCAACCTTGGACGACCCAGTAAGTCCCCATTCAAAAAACCCATTCCCATTCGAGCCCCCATAGTGCTCAATGGGGAGGGAGCTAATAGCCGGCCCGTAAATTACGGGCCTGTTATTAGCTCCATGGTCCCTTAGCGGCTCCCGCTAAGGACGGCTGGTTTTACCAGCCGGCCTTAGTGGAACCCGCTAATGGACCTCGGAATGCGGCAGTAAGGGGTTAACGGCACCGGCATCCTTACCGGTGTCGCTAACCCCTTACTGCCGCACTCGTAATGACCCTATGGGCCTCATTATAACTATTGCGGAATGCGTTTAACGGCGCCGGTAACGGTGCCGGCACCGTTAAACGCATTTCGCTCTTTTACGAGGTTCTCTCGAGGGACCCGATGTGGACGTCTGGTTTATCCAGATGTCCATAGCGGTTCTCGCAAGGGAACCAGGGAGCTAACAACGGGCACTCTTGTAATGGGCCCGTTTGTTAGCTCCCTCCCCATTCCCATTAAGCCCTATGGGGGCTGGAATGGGAAGGGGGAAGGTCCGGGTTCGGGTTCCCTGAATGGGGAAATACCGGGCCCTCCATACCTGGAATGGCCCGGTAATTCCCCATTCAGGGAACCCGGACACGGTTTTGGAGGCAGCCATGGCGCAGCTAGCGCCATGGCTACCTCCAAAGTCGTATGAGGCCCATATATGTCTCCTCTTTTTATTCGTATTGTTACAGCCTTTGGTTTATTGGAAGTTGCACTGGAAATGTTAGGATCCTGTCACATACAGTGCAGATCTTATCGTGCATTTTATATTCTGCTTTCCTGGCAGGTGATACAAAGCAATGGCTGGATTTAGAAAGCTTTCTCTTTATTTGCCCGTCTCCTCGAACCACTTTTTGAAGGAAGCCAATGAATAGCTTATGGGTGCCTATATTTCGACAAATGAAGGGCCAGCACATGCAGCAATTATGGGTGTGTAAACCAGAAGTGTATAACTGGAGCCATCTGAATATGAGCCTTTCCAGCTCCACAAAACTTCAGAACTTTTCCAGAAATTCGGTAATAGTGTTTGGCTAGAAGTGTGCACCTCACTAACAGTAAGGTGTTTTTATCATAATGAGTACGCAATGTGCACGTGCGAATGCATTCCACGAATATGAAGCATCCCTGCAGCATGTTAGTGCTATGTGCATATTGCACAGATGTGCAGGCGAAATCAATACGGATTCATTTGTGTTGCACTTTTGCATAAATCCATGTGGAGACGTGGTTGCTTCCTTTGTGGCGATGGGCATGACATGATCCCTTGAATGTCCAGTTGCACGCCCTTAGCAGCAGGCTCTGGCGGATCTCTGAACCAGGCACTGCTGTTGCCATTCCCTTACTGCTGCAAGCACGGCATGAGTTCTAACGCGCTTATGAAACACCGCCACCAATATAGAAACTCTAGCTGAAAAGTGTAAGTGCGTGTGATTGCTTAATTGAGACTGCAGTTGTTGATATAAAAACGGGTCTCTATTGTCAGTTAAAACTCCCAAAGGGCTTTGTTTTCTAAATTTCGTAACTCACTGATTATAAACAGGGATTAACATGCGAAGGTGTACATTGCAATTTAATGTTCCCTGCAAGGCGATTGTGTGAGATATTTGTGGATATACAACCTTAAAATATTTTTCGTTTAAAAGCAGGTCACATACCTCGCTGTTCAATTAATGTAATCATACCTTCTTGTTCTCCCAGGAATAAAGCAGTTGTTTAATTAAAACATGCCAGTTGTTTATAATATAGTGTTTCAGGACCATTTATTTGAAAGAACTGGTAAAGATTTATATCAAGCATTTCAATCTGACAGTTAAATTACATTTTCTTTGCTTGGAAAGAGAGCACGCGGGAAATACATAGAAATGGCTATGAAATCAGTTTAATTTGAGCTATAATTAATTACTGTAGACATTATTTGTGTTGGTCTAATGCGATGGCATTACTCTCTTCGTGATGCAGGAGAACGCATGTTCTCTCTTGAAGATGTGTCCAATATTTGTTTTGCAGTAAATCTTTGTCCGATTGTATTTTTTTAATTTTAATATCTTCGTTGTTATCATGAAACAAATGCTGTGTAACCTTATGTCAATAAAGTATAGATACTTAAACAGTTAAGGTTAAAATCGAGCAAAACAGAGACACCCAACCCTGCATGCTCTAAAACACAACTGATTTGTTCATTATACCAACATAATTGCATTGAAGCATGCATCATACTCAATAAAAAATTAAATCATGCTGTATCAGACCAGGGGTAGGAAACCTCTGGCTCTCCAGATGTACTGACTACAACTCCATTCAACTAACCAGCATAGTCAGTGGTGAGGGATCCTCTGGCCCTTACTGCAAACCATCTGGAGAGCCACAGGTTGCAGACCTCTGGCATAGCATATGCAAAAGCCTCCTCCAGCATCCATCTGCACATTCCCTAAACTTCATGTACCTGGCTCTTTAAGACACAATGGTTGCAAGGCAGACTAAGGATCCAGACAAGGCCCGTGCTATGGAGGTAGCTATCCCCATTTAACTCAGGGAGGGAGGGGAACATGCTTGTTACATTCTGGTTAACCCTTGCTGGGTAATAATTAATAGTGACATCTCTTCCAGTGGCAACACGCTTTCTCATATCATCATTCCATCTCTCAATGTTTTGGCTAAAGCCAACACCATTGTTATAAATATTGGTGATGCGTACTTTACTTTTCCCCTTCACAGGTAATCTTAGCTCACAAATTTTAACAGAGGAGCTTAGTGACCAGCTAGAAAAATGTGCACCAACTTGATTGATCTTTCTGATTCTGCAAGTAGGCTGCAGAGGTCTGGCTCTCATCTTTCTTGTCCCTAAGCACTTGCTTTAGTTCTCTGTGGAGTGCACACCAGACATAATCCTATGAGCCACTAGCCCTCTTATCCCAATCACGAGACCTGTTGACCACATGTAATGGTTATTCTGGGAAAGATCCCTCGTTTCCCTAAATTTGGCAGCAACTCTGTCATATGGAACGGAGTTTGCATCACTCAGCTGCCACGTTTAGCAGATCAACAAAAAACGTGCACATCTGCCATCCATGTGCAAGTCCCAATGTTTAAAGGGCCATCACCAATATGAGCTGGTCACATGAATACACATAACCAGTAGGGGGCCATCCCTATGATGTCGACAGTAGTGATACTTTCAACATCTCGATTGTTACAATCAGCACATTATCAATTTGATGACTGGATCTTGATCTCCCCTGCAAGACCATGAACACACACTCTTGAACTGAGGATTGGCATAGCAAGACTTCAATTCTGACACCTCTGTTCCCTCATTTCCATTGGAAAGTGTTAATGTGGCTTACCCAATTCTGTCAGAATTTCCAATCCTGAACAGGGCACACACAATGAGTTAAGACAGTCAAATATTGGCAGTGGCGGGGGAATTGGTAGGCAAAGACATGCGTAGAGCCCCATCTTTTTAGCAAGGGATTTTCTGCCCATCGAAGACCTTGGGAATTTTATTCAGACTTTGTCAAATGTATTAAATCCAGACACCAAGCTAGTAACATTCTGTTTATAGACCTCGTCCCAATTAACACTCACCTATATTCTCAGAGCCAGGGCAAAAGTCAAGTCAGAAAGCAAGTCTGACTCTCATCTCGGGTTACCTGGTCACCTTTCGGCACTTCAGTTGGGGAAAGAATATGTCCGCTTTGGTAAACCCGGGAGTATATATGCAGATGCCTGAGTAAAAATCATGCTTGGGGTGTGTAGAGAAACATCCTGCAACACGACCTGCAACCATACAAAGAGAAATACCTATTGTGAGTCAAAAGGGTGGAAACCAATCATGCTTAAAAGAAATAATACTGTGGATAGTAGGAAACCAGAGCCTGTATTTTATGTATTTCCATGAAAAGAAAGATTTGGGAGCCTGCAGGCCAATTCTGGACTTGCAATTCCTCTGCATATTTCTTTATAAAGTCAGGATTGTCACAGTGCAGGACAGCATCTCCCCATTTTCAAGGCAATCTTTTCTTCTATAGGTTTGATCCAATCATCCTCCCACAACTTCCACTTTATCCTGGCCGGGTTATTAATGATCTCTTCCAAGTCTATCTGAAGATGCTGTAGATATCTGGGGCAGCTACTGCCCCACTCACTGAATAAGATGTTCCTATCGTTCTTCAATTCTAGCCCTAAGATTTGATAGGACTTAGGCGGACAGGGAAAGAGGCATTTATGATATAAGGCCAAGGTTTTCCATGACGATAGTGCTTGTAGGGAGATCAAGCCCAATTTGAACCTGAAAACTGAGGTTGGTATCAGGTTTGGGAGTTTCAAGAGTTTTCTCCAAAAATGTCCTTCTGACGAGGGCCATAATTCTCAAAGAGTTAAAGTAACACCCTCGGCACTGTATATTAAAACTGGTGTGGCTTTGGCCTGGAAAAAAGTCAGAAGTGGCAAAATGGAAAAGTGACCAATTTCTTCTGTACCAGCATGCCCTGTGCTATCGAGGCTTTCAGTTTGCTCTAGTTCATAAACTCTAAAAGTAGCCGGACGTAGTTCACATTATCCCCCTGTCTCAACAAATTTCAGCAAGGAACCTGATCTGGGTCCCAGAGGGCCCAACATCATGGTGGTAGACTTTGCAGTATTAATCGCCAATCCATTTTTGGCCATCTATTCGGTAAGGACATCCAAACTGCGCTGGAGGCCGATAGGTGACATGTCGACTAGCGCTAAATCATCAGTGAAAAGGAGTCTTGACATGCCTTGGCCACCTATTTTGGATGGGAATACTCCGATCTTGTCCAAGGACTCTACAATGTCAGGAAGAAATAGGCTAAATAACGTAGGGTCCGGGGGGCATCCTTTCTTTAGGCCAGCAAAAGTGTTAATGGGCTTCATCAAAAGGCCCTGTGAATTTAGCAGAATTTGTACCCTAGTAGAATCATTGAGCGTCTTGATTGCCTCCAGCAAATCTGAAGGACATCTTCACATGATCCCCCTGTCTCAGCAAATTTCAGCAAGGAACCTGATCTGGGTCCTGGAGGGCCCAATATCATGAAATAGGCTAAATAACATAGGGGCCGGGGGACATCCTTTCTTTAGGCCACCAAAGGTGTCAATGGGCTTCATCAAAAGGCCCTGTGAATTTAGCAGAATGTGTACCCTAGTAGAATCATTGAGCATCTTGATTGCCTGCAGCAAATCTGAAGGACATTTCCACGTCTCCATTTTGGTCCATAGCTGTTGACGAACCACGCTATCGAAAGCCTTTCTTAGGTCCACAAATGCCACATAGACCTTAGTCTTCTCGTTGAAAGGCTTTCCTTTCAAAATGTTTATCAAGAAAAGGTTCAGATCAGTACCAATACTCTTAAGGAATCCTGACTGTCTAGGGTCCTCTCTTTGCACTGTTTTGATCCAGTTCTGCAGTAATTTTAGCAGTAAGGCCGCAAATAGTTTGCCCAAAGAGTCCAGGGGCGCGATCGGGCGATAGTTGCCGGGGTACATCCTGTCACCTCATTTGTAAATAGGAACAACTATCGCAGATCTCCACGAGCCTGGAATCTCGCCTGCCCCCAGTTTGAATAACTCATAAACAAAGGGATCCAAAGCTTAGGAGATGCCTTGATCATTGAGTTCATAATGCCATCTGAGCCCGGGGCCCTTGAGTGATTAGCCTTTTCGATTAGCAAATCTATGTCCAATAGGTCCAACCGAAACAACCACTCTGAGGTTGCTTTAATGGGCAGCAGTGGTTAATGCAGCCTCTTTGGTTAAAAAAGTTGTTAGTAGAAATGTATCATGCTTCCTCTGTGACCACATTTGTCAGTGAGTGAGGGCACGAAGCCCCAGATTCATTGAGCATTGGCCAAATGGATCTTGCATCTTTTTTGGAAAGCGCAGCGAGCATACGTTCAGCTTCTTTCTGAAAAATCGTAGCTTTGTGTATCACCAGCCAGTTATTGTATTTCTGTTTTCTTTTTTTCTCAAGTACTAGGCGATAGGCATCTCATCAGCGACTTAGATGTTTTAGATATTTCCTCAGATGTTTTTTATCCAGTTTGATTCGCTCATCGAATGAATATTTATGGGCACAAGTTAATGTCAGAGACTTTTTAGGATAGTTCATGTACTCTAAAAGTAGCGGGACGTAGTTCACATTACCCCCCTGTCTCAGCAAATTGGAATCGTTTTTTTCGAAAATGCTATGATGTCATGGCGCTTCATTCTGAGTCAATTTCCTCCTTTAGTTGGTTCAATATCTGTTGCTTGTTTAGGTTGGATTGGTCTCTGGAGGCTCATCCAGGTAAGTCTTAGTAGCGAGTGGTTTCTAGATGTCTTTGGAATAATTTCAAAGTAAGTAATGTCTCGGATTAGTGAATTTGAAACAAAGATATAATCCAAGATACTAGATGTATTTCCATTGGACCAAGTTGCTCTCGGAGGACGATCTCCCAGCGTTTAACTGTTGAGGATATGAAGATCCCTACAATACATCAATTGTAACCATTCCTTGGCTTTAAGTTCTCTTGAAGTTTTTTGGCCTTTTCTTACGTTAGAATAGCCTGTTCCCTTGTCAATGCAGGGTCAATTAAAAACCCCCCTCTATATTATATAATGTGGAGTGAATTGCTGAGCCCATTTGTCCAATGCGGACATCATCACATTAATAAACATCATGGTGGAAGATACCACATTGTTCCAGTAGATGTTGAAAAAGAGACTTTGTTGAAGTTTGTGATCCAAGGCTTCTTTGACGGCGATAACTTGTATAAAGGATTTCAGGCTTTCGGACAGTGCTATCATCATTCCATTTCCATTGTTCACAAAGGTGACTAGACCTGCTGCTGGGCGACCTCTAACGCTTCCATAGGCCAGGCTAAATAAGGAGGCATAACTATCTAGGGAAGGGGCCAGAAGGAGCCAAGTTTCTTGCAAGCAGTTTATATCCAGCTCACCTGATTGTATATCATGGTCCATAGGTAAATGTGCAAAGCCTCCCGTGTTCCAAAAATCCATCCTCCGGCAGGCATCTCGTAGTTAACCAGAATTCTGATGGCAAGTATGGGAAGCATCCTGTCGTCCCTTTCTGTCAGTGTTTCTTTGGACCTTATCCTTCACGAACATGATTGTATGTTTATTGACGTCTTCATTGTTAAATGTAATTTTTAATGGGCCTTTGGGTCTTCTTAAGTAGTTGCCAACCTCTATATCCTTTTCCTCATTACAGTTTAATTTGTGGATGTCAGTGTGTCTCTCATCTTTGGAAGTTTACAATTTCTTCTCCTCGCTGTATAAGAGAGGTGTGATCGTGAGGGGAGTCTTGAATCAGGGACAGAACGTCTCTTCATTTCGTCTTTCCCTGATAAGTTTGTGCATTCAAATCCCATTGGGAGCAGAAGATGAGACATTTCTAATAGGGATGTCTTTACGCTGTTTGATCGTAAGTGCAGGATAAGCCTATCCATTACATGTTCTTTCGGATACTCCACTATCACAATGTCTTCTGAATGAAGAAAGCGTAGCAAAGGCACATTATGAAATAACCTTAGGGCGTTAAAATGATTCAAGATTAGGCTGTCTTTTGTAGTTAACAAACCTTCTAAAGTTACCATACAGGTTCCTATTGTGCTTGTTTCAGGCCTATACAAAACAGGCTTTTTGTACGAGATCTGTTGGGGCCATCCCTCCTAGGTGAGCTAGATGTCCGATCGAAATTAACCCTCAGTGCTGAGCTGAACCCCATTTTTAGTTCAGCGTCATCCTGGTTTTTCTTTGAATGACTTCTTGATAGTGCTAGTCCTCGCCGCTTCTCCATCGTCAAAAACAAATGAGCAAATTTCAAGATGTGCTGAGAGACAGTTGTATCCTCAGTTGTTACAGATGAAATTGCATCCAAGGTCGAGTTGGTCCTCTGAGGAACACATTGAGCTTATAGGGTACGTTGTTTCATTAATTGAACAGATGCCTCCAGCAGAGCTGATGGAGACAGCATCTTGCCCAAAACCTCGTCTTCTTCGATCGTATAAACCGAACAATCTAGACAGTCTTCGTCAATTTCCAAACAATGGGCCACCCTGTGTTCCCTCTCATCATATTTTTAATTGAGGGAGGGATCCATTGGGTGTATCTGGACCTTTCTCATAGGAGATTGTCCTTTGATCAGGCTTTGCAAGGATTTCTTTGGGGAGTTGCCAAATTTCTGATGATAACATGAGCAATTTAGGAATTCTTGCCCTTGGGCAATGGTAAATTCTTGGATTTCTTTCTCTATGGTGTCTCTCTAGAAGATGTTGTGTTAAGTTTCCATTATTTTTTTTTTTTAAGCTGAAAAAAGATTGTTGGTCAGCTGTTGCATTGGGTATAGATTGGGTTTGTGTTAAGACTGAAAAGGTCTGCTTCTCCGGCATCTTTATCACCTTCCTCATAGTATCGACAAGGTTTTTAGTTTCTATGTCGAAGTTTTGCTCACTAGCTACTCCAACTTGGCATCGGGATGGCACAAGGCTGGATCTGTCCAATCTCAGAGACTCTGAATCTTTCTTTGTCCATTAGGTTTCGGGGCAATTAGCGAATCACCTGGTTTGGCACAATCGTCGATAGCCACATTGGACAAGTCTAGATTAGGCATAGTTGATTTCTCCACCTTTCTTTTCTGAACCAATGATTTTAGTTGTAGCAGTTCCAGGACCAAATTTGGTAAACATTTTATCAGCTCTTTCCATGTCCAATGTGTCTTGGAGTTTGCTTTGCATCATGTTTGTGCATTCCATCTCGTGGTCCTCTCTAGATTATAATGTTGTTATAAAGTACTCAATATAGATGATTTTTTCAAATGGATCATAGTGAGGAGAGTTGCCTGATCTTTTGCATTATCATTCATAGTCTCATGCAGCTGCAAGAGTGGTGCCAACGAAATAGACAAGGCAGCCAACATGTTGCATTGTGACTTAAAAACTGTCAAATTCAAGCCCTGTTTTGAGTCCTCAAAATGTCTAGGCAAAAAAAACTGCATTGTCCAAAGAAACTACCAATGATAAACCCTGTGTGATCTTGGAAGGAGATTGATGGGCGTCCAGGTCAGTAGAAAAATTAATTAGGCGCTGTTTGTCTTTGCCTACACAATTTGTGGCTTTTTTGGGAGAATGTTGAGTGCAAACCACCAGTGATTTGATGGCCGATCTCACAGATGCCCGGAGAAAAACTGGATGCCTTGGAACATGTATCTGTGACAATTTTCCTAATTTGCTCTTCATAGGGCTTGGACGGCAAACAATCAGGCACCTCCTGGGTTTACGATATTTTCCGGATCCAAAGACTCCTTGGTTACACTCTGTGTCACGTGTCATGATTTTCGGAGGTCACTGATGGCCACTGTTAACCCAAGCCGCCCACTAGCATCAAGGAGACCGCCCACTCATTCTCCTTTGGCTATCGCTTGTGGAATCACAGAGGGAAGTGGAGCGTCGTCACGAAAACTCCTGCTGAGATCCAAGGTTTTATCAGAAACTGTCTTTCCCGTCTCTAGATCGAAGTTGCGCCTTGGAGAAGAGATGGAGGCTATACAGTTTATGCGTCTGTTAGGCCAAGGGGGATACTCTTGTTCGAACAACATGGTCTTGTAAGATTCAGAAATGGCAAGTTGTCTGCTTGCTCTGTCCCTTCCCCTGAAGGGTGGCAAGACGTTGATAAATTCAGCCTTCGGAGACTTGTCATCGGTTTAGGGAGTTTTTTTCCTTTCAGCACGTTAGTTAAACCTGTGCATTCGGTCCCCTCCACCGAGTCCTGCAACCAAGTTTTAGCATCTTTCATTGTGCATTGCGACCCACGTTTTGAGGTCACCTTGGGTAGCGGGAGAACAGACGTAGAATGTTTTAATGTCTTAAGTGAGTTAACCGCTATTCCTCTCACCTGGGATTTTAGCTGCAGTCTTATTCTGGGCATCGGAAAAAAGTGCAGGGTTTCCAACGCAGGTTCAATAGCTTCACGATGGCACAAAAGATGCATGGGTCATCCCACTTCTTAAAAAACCTACTCTCGATCCAGTCATCCCGGCTAACTATAGGCCGATAACAACTGTTCCTTTCTTATTAAAAATACTGGACAGAGCAGCCTATTTACAAATACAGGCTTACTTAGAATCAAACAATCTCCTAGGACTTAGACAATCAGGTTTTAGACCGAGACACGGCACAGAAACTGCATTAATTGATCTCACTACCCAGATCCAAATCCTGAAAGACAATGGCAAACTTGCACTCCTATTATTGCTTGACCTGTCAGCAGCGTTTGACCTGGTCGACCACCAAACACTCTGTCACCATTTGAAAACTGCGGCACACTTTTCAGACGCAGCCACAGCTTGGATTAGCTCCTTCTTGGGGAACAGAACCATGAGGGTCTTCTCTCCCACTGATTCTGCTGAACCCTCACCAGTACCCTGTGGAGTCCCGCAAGGCTCTTGCGTGTCCCCGACACTTTATAATGTATTCACAAAGCCCCTCTTTGATATCCTTGACTATCTGGGTGTCACGTATACTAATTACGCGGATGACACCCAGATACTCATTCCCATCTCGGGTAACTATGAATCAGACAGCAAAACCCTTAACGAAATCTATTCAGTAATCCAAGCATGGATGGCACATCATGGACTTTGTCTCAATGACGATAAAACTGAGTTGATCATCCTTGGCACTCACGCCAAACTCAAAAATCTCAATCCCGCATTCAATTCTTTCACCATAAATGGCAACCTCATCCCTGTGTCAAATAACACCAAAACCCTTGGTATCTACATCGATGCCACCTTATCCTTTTCAAAACAAACTAATGCAGTAGCATCATCAGCCGCTTACACCTGTAAGCTGATCACTGCATGTAGGCCGTTCATCTCCTCACCTAATTGCATTACTCTTGCCAGAGCATTAGTCCTATCCAAGATAGACTACTGTAATGCCCTGTACTTAGGCACTAGCCACAAAAATATCAACAAACTGCAAGTAACTCCAAATAATGCTATCAGGGCTGCCCTCAACATCCCCAAAAGGGTGCACATCTCTGAGACCAGACGGAAACTACGCTGGCTCCCAGTCAAGCACAGAATATCTCTTAAAACTTTGGCCCTCACACACAAAGCTAGGGCCAACCTTGCACCAGCCTACCTCACCAACCAACTTACACGTCACACTTCCTCAAGACCACTGAGATCAGCACAAGCTAACACTATGTCCATACCGAGATTTAAACTCCATAACTCGGGTGGTGCTAGCTTCCGTGTACAAGCCTCTAAATTATGGAACACTATCCCTGCGCCTCTGCGAGCAGAACCGTCATTTAACCGATTTAAACACAACACGAAGTGTTGGCTTCACAACATGGACTCTATGACAGCCTAACTGCCTGATCCCAGCATGATTGACTGCCACCAGCACACTTTTGTAATTAATATATTTATACTAGACGATGTATGTATGCATATGCATTACCAAGTTTGTACCTACCTGTAACTGTAATGTAACGTAACCCTTATTGACTGCTTTCAATTGTAACTGTAACCAGATCTAACTTATGCTCCTGTATGCCCCTGGGCCTGGCTGTGCTTTACAAATAAACAAATACAAATACAAAACCATGTAGCTCGCCTCCTTCGCTCTCCCCGGCCACCCAGACAACACAGCCAACACTCCTGCACACTCCACGACTAGAATTAGGTTTTGAGAGAAAGCACCAACAGCGGCTCATGAGTAGACATGAAAGAAAGACTGTCAATTTCCTTGGCAGTAGCAGATATTGAAGGGGCAGAGTTCCAACACAGCCAACACTTCTGCACACTCCGTGCCGCTCCGCGTCTGGAGTGAGTTTTTGAAAGACTGCCCCAGCAGCGGCTCAGGAGTAGAGATGAAAGAAAGACTGTCAATTTCCACAGCAGAAGCAGATACTGTATGGGCAGGGGTCCAACACAGCCAACACTCCTGCACACTAATAGGCACCCTGCTAAGTAGCAGAGCAGAATACAACTGAAAAGCACTCTGTTGTGGCGTGGCAAAGTGCAGCCAAGCGAATGCTAGAGACCACAGACTCCAGGGGAGTGGCCCAAGTTGCCTTTAATGCCACAACCAGTTGGTTCCCCCTGAAGGGCACCAAATGAAAACCCAGGCTATGCTGTCACAGTATACTAACCGTCTCTTCAGAACGGTTACATACAAACTCATACAACATTCCACACTGTGCCCATATGCCATCACGTGCTCACTCAGCTTAGTTGACCACTAGACACCTTCCCCCTTAAGAACCGAAAGAACAAACGGTGCAACTTTGCATCTCAAAAGGATGAAAAACATGACACCTTAACAAAACTCCACAACCGAAGAACACATTTCAAAAGAAAGCCACACTGCACCAAAATGCCATACTACAATCACAATACTACAGTAGACACCAACTCCCACAAAAATAAATGCCCAAGAAAGGAAACTATAAAGAGAACAGACACTCTAATCAATCACCCCGCTACTGTGCCTGTGAGTCCCATTCTGAATAATCACTCCCCACAGAAGTAAACATGACAGCAAAATAACCAAGTGCTGCCCACCTGTACCCCCGACATTTTGCCCCTCTTCCTCTCTTCTTCTTTCCTTTTTCTTTCCTCTTCCTCTCTTCTTCTCTCCTTTTTCTTTCCTTTCTTTTTCTCTTTGTTTCTTTCCTCTTTTCTTCTCCTCGTTGCTTCTCTCTCTCTTGCTATTATCTGTTATCTGTTCCTTATTTGTAAATACTTCTTGCCTGTTTGTAGGTTGAATTAATTGGTTATATTTGGTACTTGTTTAATTTTTGTAATACTTGTTATGCTTGAAAATTCCAATAAAATACATTTTATTTAAAAAAGAACACCTTCAACAGGCACAAAACAAAAATGAACATGCGCAGCCAGATAGCTAGTAAAAAAAGACCACGACTGCACCGAACCTGAAGGTCATGTGTACCATTCTTTTTTTTAATAACATATTTTATTGATTTTATAACATACAACCACTGGTCCTTGCCGGGCCAGATCACATTAACAATAACAATAACGTTTGATGGAATACGTGCTCATACAGATGAAATACAATACATAGCATATTTTTGAGATAAGTGATAAGTTCTCCATGCAATGCTCATGTCCCCCAGCCTAAGGTGCCGAGATCCTGAGCTTTAAAGGTTCATATCATGTCTTCCCATCTTTGCCAGATCTTGTCTGCTTTTTCTGGACATCCCCTTGCCCTGTATACTCTCCTTTCGATGGCAATGCAGATTTGTACATCTGTAATCCATTGGCCTACTTGTGGCGGTTTTGCTGCACCCCAGAGTTGGGCTATATTTCTTTTGATTATTGCTGTTGAGGTTATGAAGCATAGCTTTTCATATCTAGACAAGTCTATCTCGCTGTCTGCTCCTAGTAGCACTAGTTTAGGGTCTCTGGGGATTGCCTGTTGTAGGACCCTCGTGAGGATGTCGCAGCACTGTTGCCAGTAATGACTGATATTTGGGCATTCCCATAATATATGAAAGAAGGTTCCTTCCTCACTATGGCAGCATAGACAGTTGGGTTCTGTTATTTTACCCCAGCGGTATAGAGCCACTCTCGGATAGTAGATCCTGTGTAGTATTTTTAGTTGGACTAGCCGTAGTCTAGTTGATATGGCGGTTTCACGGGGGTACATAAGGATCTGAACCCAGTCTTCTGGCATGATTTCCCCCACCTCCCCTTCCCATTTTGCCTTGAGCTGTGTTAGTTCTGGTGTGGCAAAGGAGGTAATAACTTTGTACATCACCGTGGTGACCTTTGCCTGAATGTGGTCTGTAATCACGTTCTGTTCTAGTGGAGTACTATCTGATATGTCAGAGAGGATTGGGAGATGTTGTTGTAATGCATGTCGGAGCTGTGTGTAGTGGTACCTTTCCACTTCTGGTACATTAAAGGACAGAATCAGTTCATCGCAGGTTCTAATGGTACCGTTTACTATGATATCTCCCACTTTGTTTATCCCACATCTTACCCACGTTGGCCACTCTGGCAATTTGCCCACCTCGGGGAGATTCCTATTGTTCCATAGTGGTTGTATTGGCGTGACCTTGTCCTCCCAGCCTTTAAAACCGTGTGACTCCCTCCAGATACGAGGTGTCTGTGATGCCATATTTCTGGGGTTTATTCTGGGTGTTGCAGCGTATAGCTCCAAGTGGGGTGATGCTCGTATGTGCGGCAGCGTGGCTTCCGCATGCTGTGCATCATTTATTACCGACATTTGGCTGGCCCAGTAGTATGACTGTAGCCTTGGCAGGTCAATGCTGACTTCCCATATTGATCTTTGCAGTGTTTGGAGGGCTATTCTCAGGCGTCCACCTCCCCATAGAACTTTTCTGAGTGTGCAGTCTATTTTTTGGAACGTCTTCCCAGGTATATGCAACGTGGCATTCTGAAGTATGTATAGGTAACGAGGGAGGGTTAGCATTTTGAACAATGCAGCACGGCCCAGTAGGGTCAATGGTAGAGATGTCCAATGTTGCACATACCCAGCAAAGCGGTCTGTGATGGGTTGTAGGTTATTAGGTATGTAATCATTAAGGTCTCTTGTGATCGTAATACCCAGATACTGAAAGTGGTCGGGGGCTGTTCTATATGGGCAGGGTTCTGGGGCTTCCATGCCTAGTTGGTTTAATGCAAATAGTGTGGATTTAGACCAGTTCACTTTTAGGCCACTGAAGGCCGCGTATTTTTGGAGTAACTGTGTCACTATCGCGCATGTCACCTTGGGATCCTGCATATATATCAATAGGTCATCTGCGTACAGTGAGACTTTGTCTTCCCAGTTTAGTCCCCCCAGGATGCCTCTCCATGTGGGTGTATCTCTTAGCAACTGGGCCAAAGGTTCCATGGCTAATACAAAGAGGAGGGCTGATAGGGGACAGCCTTGCTGCATCCCTTTCCCCAATGCAAAGGATCGAGACGTCCAGCCATTCACCCTAACTTTGCCCATTGGTGCGTTGTACAGTAGTTGGACCCATGACAGGAACTGCTCTCGAAATCCCATTTTACGCATAATCTCCCAGAGTGCCTCCCACTGGATAGAATCAAACGCCTTTTCAACGTCTATTGCGAGGACTCCTAGGGGAATATTCAGGGTCTGGGCACGCTCAATAGCTAGGTGTATTCTTTGAATATTAATTCTTGTGGATCTACTAGGCATGAAGCCACATTGGTCTGGGTGAATCAAAGATGATATGACCCGCTGTAGGCGAGTCGCTAACAGTTTGGCCAGTATCTTCATCTCGGTGTTAATAAGGGAGATTGGTCTGTATGAGCTACATTTGTTTGGGGGTTTATTTACTTTGGGTATTACAATTATTGTAGCTTTTCTTAGGTCCACCGGTAGGCATCCCATGGTGTGGGCCTGTTGGTACATTTTGAGCAGGTGTGGGGCCAGTTCGTTACCTCCTTTTTTTTTCCAGGTTTCTATGGGGAAGCCATTCGGTCCAGGTGTCTTACCGGATTAGAGTTGCATCATGGCTGTTATAATCTCGTCTTCCGTAATTTCCTTTTCCAAGGCAGCAACTTGTTTTGCGTCTAGGGAGAGGAGGGAAATCCCTTCTAGCATAGAGGCCTCAGGGGGAGACGCAGGTGCCCTGTACAGGTCCTCGTAGTATCTTGCAAATTCTTCCGCTATCTCTGCATCCATCAAACGTGGTTCCAATTGGTGGGATGTGATTGTTCTTACTTGGTTATGCCCCTCGTCTCTCCTTTCGTGCCAGGCAAGCATCTTCCCGGCTTTGTCACCTGTTTCATAAACTCTGGCTTTCATTGCTGCATGTCCCTGTTTTGCGTTGTCCAATGCAATGTTTTGCAGATTTTTCTGGGCCAGAACCAGGGCTCTGTTTGTGTCAGCGCAGTCCCGGGTTAGGTGTATTCTCTCTGCTTGTTTTACATTTGCCTCTGCTTCCCTCACTGATTTCAAGTGTTTTTTCCTTTGTGCAGCAGTCCAGGAAATGATTTCCCCACGTAACACCGGTTTGTAGGCTTCCCATAGTGTGATGGGGCAGTCTACCGATCCTTCATTTAGTTCAAAATATGTTGTGCTGGCATTTTGTAAATGTTCTATTAGTTCAGGGGAGCCCAGATGATAGCTGTTCAATCTCCACACCGGCGGGGGGGTTGGTTTGCATGTCGTAATTGTCATGAGTAAGGGGGAGTGATCAGAAATGCCTCTTGGAAGGTATTCCGCTTGTGTCGCTGTGTGTATTATTGATGCTGGTACAAAGAAGTAATCTAAGCGCGACAATGATGCATGTACCCCAGAGTGGTAGGAGTATTGCTGTTCTTCAGGATGTAGATCTCACTACGCATCTCTGAAACCAAATGCCTCCACAAATGTGGCCAGGTTGGTTCGTCGGTTGGGGTCTCTGCTGCGTAGGTGTGTGCGATCCTGTGTATTATTCATGACATCGTTAAAGTCACCTCCTAGAACCAGGATGTCCGAGGTCTCATCGGTCAGCAAAGGTGTTATATCCTCCATTAACATGGGTTGTAATATAGGCGGAGCGTAGATCGCCAATAGGGATATTGTTTTGTTCCAGAGCGTGCCTGTGGCATACGTGAATCTGCCTCCGTTGTCCTGCGTTATTTTCGTGAGGGTGAGTGGCAGTCTTTTGTGTACTAGTATCAGTACTCCCCTGGCTCCCATCGTAAAGCCTGCCTGTGTTGCAGTGCGATAGTTGGAATGATTGAATAGCGCATTCGTTGTACCTGCTAGATGAGTCTCTGTTAGGAAGACTATATCTGGGCCATGTCTATTCAGGAATTGTCGTACCAGTCGTCTTTTCAGGCTGTTTCCTAAGCCATTCACGTTCCAGGTGAGAAGCTTTAGGGTTCGAGTCTTGTTATCTTCCAGAGTTACCTCAGCACTCGCGGTTCTGGATGACATTGTTGCCTCCTGGGTTGGTGCCTTTGCCCGCATTTGTCTTGTGACAGGGAACAGTGATTCAAATTTGTTTAGTTCCTATCTTTTGTATTTTACGACATTCTGTTGAGCTTTTCCATCTTCTAAAATTATATCCAACTCCCCCCTCCCCATACTTCACACTCAACTGAAGCATCTGTCGCCCCTTCATAACTTAAACACTAATCAAAACAAAACTGGTTATCCACTAGGTGGTCGCTTCCTTGTCCCGGGGGCGGCTCTGGTTTGACCGCCAGCCATTGTGTACCTTGCAGTTCATATTTCTGTATGGAGCATAGGCTCCGTTACGTTTCAGTGTGCAGCGAATATGTTGTTTTTGGTGGTTACTTATCTGTTGTTATCCGTTTCCTTGCGGCAGCATTTCCTCCTGTTGTTGTTGGGGTCTGTTGTCTGGGGGTCTCTCTGGATGTAGTCCATTACGTTTGCCCCCTGTTTTCTTCTTGGTACTCTAATCGCCTGCTATGTGTCTCTCTGCCCAGTTCCACACTTCTCTTGGGTCTGTAAAATGCACTGTGGTTCCATTGTGGAATATTTTGAGCTGGGCAGGGAAGATTAGGCAATATTTTGTTCCCAGTAACTGTAGCCGTTTTTTGAGTGGGTCAAAGGATTGTTGCGCTTTTTGCACTTCCCTGGTAAACTCAGGGAAGAAAGCGATTTTGGATCCATTGTAGACGATGGATCCTTTCGATCTTGCCATCTGCAGTATGGCATCCCTATCCCTGTAGTTCAAGAATCTTGCGATGATTGCACGCAGTGGCGCTCCCTGGTATGACTTTACCGGATGGGATCCGATGTGCCCGCTGAGTGGAGAAGAATTTGGAAAAGGATTTCGCATCAGATATGTCTGTGAGCCACTCCTCGAGGAATAACTCCATACTTGCTCCTTCTGTCTTCTCAGGGAGGCCAAGTATGCGGATGTTGTTGCGCCTGGATCTCCCTTCGCCCTCATCTACTCTTGCTTCCAGGATTTTGATGCGGTCTAGCATGCCGGAGATGTGTCTGTTGACCCCCTGTAGGCTGTCCTCCGCTTCCGAGTTGCGTGCCTCGGCCTCTCTGGTGCGCAAGGTCAGTTTCTATAGGTCGTGCTTCAGTAGGGATACGTCAGCACTGATACTCTCCATTTTCTTTATCATTGATGTTCTGGAGCTGGCAATGGCACTCATCACGTCTCTGAGGGAGATATCGTCCTCCATGTTGTCAGGTTCAATTGATGCCGGTCGCTCCGGTCAGCGGGACATTGGTGTTGTTGCGTATTGTTCTATCCTGCTTTGTGTGGAGGTTTTCCTTGGTTTGTCCTTCCCCATGTTGGTTTGGTGTCTTGGCGGTACGGAGATTTCTGCCGTCAAGGGGAGAGGAGGGGGGGGTCCGACTGTATTGGCTCTCAGGCGCGACTCAGAGTCTTGAGCTTTATGTTCTACTGGATCATGGAGTCTAATGGAGGGGTACACAGAGCGGGGTCCTGCTTTGTTGTTGCCACTTATGATAGGAATATCTGTAGTTCACAGGACTGAGGATGCGGCCGTATTCGCCACTTTGGATCCTGTTATGTGCACTTCCAGTGCTTACAGTGCTCTGTCCTGCTCGTTTCCCACTCAAGAGTGTTTTCTCCTCCTCTCTACGGTGTAAGTTATTGGCTATTTGGTACAACCGGACACACCGCGATACCTGGTTATCGAGCAGCCCATGTACGACGTGCTTACCAGGTCGTGGGATCTTGGCACACGCCCTGGGGGGTGGGTGATAGTGTCGTAAACTGCTGTTAGTTGCACCCAGTGCGGGTTTTCTCAGGTGCCAACAGCCCCTGCGTGTATTGCTCCACTGTCCTGCACGCTCGGGTATCTGCAAGGTATTTGCTAGGTATTTGTGTGGTTTTCGAGGTGCCTAGCGGGTTTTATCTTCTGGCATCCTTGACTTGTTAGCACTCCATGCGTTTGTCGCGGTGGGCAACTGTTCCTGGTTGACTCGCGCTTATAATGATGCCTCGGTGATGCAGTTTCAGAGTCTCAAGGGTTCGTTACCATTTAGCCCTGGTAAAGTTATGTCCTCTTCTTCATATGACACGTGGTTTAATTCAGGAGAGGTGTCTGTGTGTCCATGCTGATATAAGGCCTCAATGTCCAGTCATATCGTGCCGGAGCAGAGGCTGCTGGGGTCCGCGGGGACTTTATGGCAGTGTTGGTGTGGTCAGGGAGTGGGTAGGGACCCGGGCCCGCGCCCGTGACCACCGCCCTCCGTCAGCCTCCCCACCTCCTCCTTACCGCTGTTTCTGGTGGTGGCTCGCTGCAGCTCCGAGGGATGTTGCCGCTGCGTTGGGGAATTGGCAGGCGCTCTACGTGAAGGTCGTGTCCACTCCTTGCTGCTGTGTAGTGGTGGGGGAAGGGTTTCTCCACCTCGAGCTCTGCCCGCCGTTGGCGCGTAACATGGGTATGGTGATCCGCCACGGAGGCGGCAGGCGCGGACCAGCTCCTCTCGTTCACACACACCCTTCGGTTCTGTCAGGTGGGGGCCAGTGCGCGGTCCGCCTCCTGCACCCTCGATGTCAGTGCTGCCGGGGACAGCCCTTTTCTCGGCACCGGCTGGCTCCCTCGCCGAGCTACTGTGCTCCGCTCCTATTCCAGGTTCTCGGCGGCCATCTTGGATGGTCTTTTCTTGGGCAGTTGTCTGTAGTTTTCAAATGGTGTAACTCCTGAAATACACACCGGTTATAGTCTGCAGTACTGCGTTTTGCTGGATCAGTATTTCATGCTTCGCTGAGGCGTATTTGGGTATCTCCCAAGTAGTTTTAAAGCAGGATGGAGGCAGGATGAGGCTGGTGGCCCGGGAGCGACGAGAAATCATGTTTGCATCGCACGCCCATTGGCCACGCCCCCATGTGTACCATTCTTAAACTCACAGCTACAACACACCAAGAAGTCTAGCCCTCCTAACAATTCTCAAAAAGAGGGGAAAGCTCCAAAAACGGGGATTGATACCTCAGACAAAAAGCATACTACAAAGCGCTATCACACAAGCAAACACACACATCTCCTCTGATACTGTGATCGCCATGGTAGCATTTGCTGTTGAAAAGCACAGCACTAAAAATAGGGATTGATACCCCAGACAACATCATAACACAGGGCGCTGTTCATACAAGCAAACACCCACATCCCCTCTGACGCTGTGATAGCTGTTAAACACACATGCTGTTGAAAAGCACAGCATACACCACTCGTACACCCTTAACATCCCAATTACACACAGAAGATCGTAAGCTAAATAAACAATCTTACACCAGATGTGCCGTACTTCTAAAACATGAACAATGAGTTCATTGTTCCCTTAAAGTCCATGCTGCTCCAGGCAGCTCTATACCTTCAAAGCCTATAAAATGTTATTATCATTAGTTATTGCAATTCTTGTCACCTACAAACTGCAGAATTACTTTTCCCCTTGACCTCACACAACATGCACTGCACAAAGCACTTACAGAACACTTGTATGCAATTCCAAGGCAACAAACTCAGGATCTAACTCGCTTAACACTGTTCCAGTTTATTAGGCGGTCACACTCAACTCAGGGAGTTCCTTTCCCCCAAGCAAGCTGGCACACAATAAAGCACTTTTGATTCAGGTTAACTTTGGTGAGTCCTCCAACCCATCGCGCACCCAACCCCAAGAAATACCCTGTGTCACCAATGGACGAGGAACCAGGCCGGTGTGTAGTAAGAATATGTATTTATTTAAGATTTGACAAAATGCTAACAGCCAACGTCAGCCACCAATGCTGTGGCAACACCCAATATCACAACAATAATTCTATTATTCAAACAACACAGATGGAATTTTGAAACATGCAATAACAATTTACAACAGATTTAATTTCAATTTAACCAATAGCAACCATTCACAATACAATACAAGGTCCACAGGAATGATTTAATTTGAATAAATACTTTTCTCCCAGCAACCCCCACCCTCCAGGTCTCAATTAAATATGACCCCTTTGATTGAAAGGTAAGGTGCATGGAGTGAGAACACAATGAGAAAATCGTTTCGGCTGCTTATTTAAAACGACACTGTTTGGGTAGGGAATTTAATGGGAAAAATAGTTTTGGGCACTCTACTAGAAATGCAATATTAGGGAAAGGAATACAATGGTAAGGAAATAGTTTTTCTGGTTTTATTTAAAAAGCAATGATGGGAAAAAACAAAGGACTCAAATGTATTTTCTTTTTTTAACACGCATGAAATAAAAGTCAGGACTTGGTAATTGTGGGTCAGAGAAAAATGAAAACAAAAGGAAACTTTCGTTTTGTAAAACACAAACAGATGAGATGTAATACTTTGTCATTCTGGTTTAAAATGTATGGGGTATTTCGTTTTGCAACACACATACAGAGAAGATGCAATACTTTGTAATTCTGATTTCAAATTAATGGGGAATTTCGTTTTGCAACACACATACAGAGGAGATGCAATACTTTGTAATTCTGATTTAAAATGAATGGGGAATTTCATTTTTTTCACCCTCGACACTGACTTAAAAGGTTGTGTTTTATGGATTACTTCTTTTTGGGATTATGGACACCTCCCCTTCTATGTAGATGTTAAAGATTTCAGAAACAGTCAACTAAGTCGTTATGGGCTATAATGGCTCTAACACGGTATGAGCTTTGTTAGTTTCGAATTCTAACAACATTCATCCCATGATTTTCTATATGGGAATTCATTGATTTACTTTAATCCAATGTGCTAAGGGTCTACACAGGGTCTCCCCGGCCCACAATTTAATGGAAAGGATTAAGGCAGGCAGTTCCCAACAAATACAATTTCAACAGAGGGGGTGGTTTGAATTGAATGAGATTTAATAAATTGGGCAAAGGGCCTATCCAGTTTCACCCCCCCCCACCAACCCCACTTGACCCCTAATGGAAAGGGATAAAGACAGGTGGCTCCCAACACATTTGATGGCTTTGGGATATCTACTTACATTGGAGCTCTATGATCTTTGCTCAGGAAGCCCGCCAGAATTTTAGGAACCTCTTTTGTAGGCAGCTCACACAAGGCCTCTCCCACAGCAAGGTCTCTCCAGACAGGCCTCTCTCAGATAGGGCTCCCAGGTTTCCAGGTAAGGTTTACCCTGACGGCCTTGGTAGCTCTCCTTGCCTTTCTGCTAGTGGTTCCTCGCTATAGTCCAGCAGCAGGCTGTCTCCCGGAATAAAGTCCAAAAAGCCCTGTTCAGATGCAAACATACCCTTTCATAAGGCTAGTGACACTGCAACATGGTCATAATAACTGTGATCAGGATTGGCTAGCGCGCTCACTTCACCTCCCACCAAGAAGCCCACTGGCTACTGATAGGACCATTCTGCTGCACCGAAATAGCTAAAAATTGGACCATTTCCAATTCAAACCTTATTTTCATGATCTACCCCTTTGTCAATTTACCAATTTCTCGGGTGTATGAAAATTGCAGAATCATCACTTTTACAGGGCGCCAAAGGGCCTTTTCTTCTGTTTAATTTGAACACAGGGTGGGCTCGATAGGACACACAATGCTCCTTTATTTAGGAAAAACTGTATTCAATGTTTAATCAATAGCAATGCATTGCATGTGTAAGTAAGTTTAATTTCTCTCAAGTTTCCATTTCTGTTACAACATGTGACCAGCCATCTGGTTTATCCGTTTTTATCTTAACATTTTCTTCTGCTTGGCTTCAAAAGGTCCTTGACTGTGGCTTAACGTACAGTTTATGGGAAGCTTGACTCAAGGCCACTTCTGCAGGACATGTTATCAGTAACTCCAATAAATCCAATCTTACTTCTTTGTATATCTTAGCCTTTATATTGACAACCAGACATTCTCCTTGGTGGGCCCAGCTCCAAAAGGCCTGGAGTTCAGATTTTCAAAGGATCTTTGTTCAGAGCTAAATCCACTTTTTATGGGGAATCTGACCTTAAAAGTTGTTCCTGTTGGTTGTGTTATCAGCAATTCACCACAAATTCGAGCTCTTTCTTCATATATTTAAGTATATATTTGAAACCAGCCCTGCATCCCTAGCATTCATCAAAGCAAAGGGCTGGGAGGTAAGGATCCAGACACAGTTCATTGGTGGATTTCAGCTTAGAGGGAAAAACAAGGGGCTGTTTACCATTCTGAAAGGCTAGCATATTACATTTAGCCTGCAACTTTCCATGCTGCAGCAGGGCCTGTTGTCCATACATACAATTTTTTCGTTATACAATATTAGAACAGAGGTCAATGAAACAATCTCCTGCACACAAAATAGGCCATAGTTACATAAGGAAGAAGCATTCAAATCTATATCAAACAAAATAGGCCCTTCTTTGTCCATGCTGCCAATTAATATGTTGAAATTAAGTCTCTTTCCTCCTGATGAATGTAATCTGTCCTTTGTTTTATTTCTGTTTTGCAAAGGCATTATTCGTCCTTTTTAGCTTCCAAATGCACAACTGTTTCTTTTCATCCCATGTGCATTGGTGCAGTTTTTAAATCTATCCATATGTAATGCATTTCAATGGCAGTTTATTCTTGAGAAGTGTCTTTCTTCACTTGCGCACATGTCCATTTCTTTAGACTTTAACTATGCCCGTTTCTTTCCCATGTCACTAGGCCTTAAGTCAGAGAAAGAAGTGTTTTGCACTGGCCTGCATTTTCCAATGGATAGCACCAGCCAACTTCACTCTTAAATACAGGCCTCACCTCTTTATTTCTGACATTTAGGGGCTATAGTTTACACCGCAGATCCCCATCTTGATCTTTGATTCAGGTGACTTGGAGACAAGTGCAAGGAGAGAGTGTTTTTTTTTCCTTTTGGCATTTGGGACCATTCCCTGAATTTCCTCGTCAGAGCACGTCTGCTCTTTTCCCTTTCTGGGGGAGTGACACTCTGAATTTTGGGGTTTTGGTCCTGGACCCCTCCCTTTCCGGTAGCTCCTTCTCTGGGCTGTAGAGGCAAGGTGTTATTTAATCTGTCGAGAGTAAAATAGAGGTTAAGTATTTTATACAGTACTAATTTCCACAGTATTATCGACATACAAATTGACAACAAAACAACAACTTACACATTACTTTTCACTTGACATATACAATTCACAGCATGATTTTAACTTTTGGTACATTCCTTATAATTCCCTGTAAATGTCTGATTCTCTCCATCCGGGATTCCATTCTTTCCTTTTATAAAATGGTTCCTGGGCTCTACCCTCACTGGGTTCTTCAATCAGTCACAAAGTCTGTCTGGGGTGACAGCTTTTCAACTGATTGATATGGACCAATTTCTCTTCTGTTCTCCTTTCGGGATGCAGATCTTCTAGGCAACAGGTGAGATTTTATCGACAATTTCAAATGCACCGTGCCAAGAGAGGAGGAACTTGGTCTGGTTCATCTGGAAATTGTACAGGTAGACCCTGTCTCCTATTTCGTACTCCTTCTTGGTAGTCTTTAAGTCATAGTGGGTTTTCATTCCCTCTGCCGACTTTTTCAATATTTCACTGAGCATACACAAAAGCATGCTGAAGGTATTTTTGAAAACATTCAGTGTACGCATGGGTCGTGGACGTGTTGATCAGGGTCTGCTCTTGAGTTCTGTAGAGCAGATGCTGAGGTAGCACCATTTTTCTGCCAGTCATGAGCTCAAATGGAGACATTATTGTTGCAGAAGAGGGTGTAGACCTAATGGCCATCAGGACAAGCGGTAATCGAATATCCCAACTAGGTCCAGAGTCTGCCACAAACTTCTTCAGGATGCCTACAATTGATTTACTGTACCTCTCAAATCCCCCGCTCGAGGATTGGTGGTAGGCAATGTGGAGTTTTCTCTTTACCCCTGGTATCTCCCACATCTTTGTTATCACCTTACTGGTAAAATGACTTCCTCGTTCTGAGTCAATCCTTTGGGGAAGTCCAAAACAAGAGTAAATGTGATTGATCATTAGTGCAGCAGCTGTCTCCGCATTATAATTTGGAGCTGGAAGACATTCTACCCACTTGGTGAACAAGCATGTCACGGTCCACATGTACTTGTTTCCTCTAGAGGAGCGAATCACTGGCCCGATGAAATTGATTTGCTAATCTGACCAAGGCAGTGTCATTCCCCTTTTCTGTAGGGGAGCTCTGTGTGTGAGGGAACTCGGTTGAAACTGAGCACACACAAGATACCCCTTTAAGTATAGGTCGAGGTCCTGACCCACGTGGGGCCAGTATGCAACCTCTCGCATGATTTCTAATGTAGTGTGAAACCCCCTATGCCCGGAAGTGGCCACGTCATGGGTGTGACTTAACATCAGGCTTCGGAATGAAGTTGGTACCACCCACTGTTCACATCCAGATATGGATCTCTGTACCAACAAACCGTCTTGGATTTGGAACATTTTGGAAAACTTCATCAACACCAGGAGATCCTCCTTCCCAATATAATCCGATTTTGTCAGAGGACAATTCATAGGGTCTACAATATGTTGATAACATTTCCCAATAATTGGGTCCTCTTTTTGTGCAGTAATCAAATCTGCATCTGGGGTTTCTTTACACCACTGGGCAGTTGAGAGTCATTTTTTGGCATGGATTTGGGACCTTGTGAAAGCAACAACTTGGATTTCCACCAACAGGGATTCGGTTTCTAGAAGATCCCTGTGAATGGCTCTGTTTTTTGCCAAATCCCTGAGACCACTTAGATCAGCTAACAGAGATTACCTCTCCATACCCAGTTTCAAACGCTCCACAATCAAAAGGCAACAGCTTCCCCGTTAAAGCAGACAAATTTTGGAATTCCCTACCTCCCACACTGAGAATAGACCAATCTTACCAAAACTTCAGATCCAACATCATTATGTGATGAAATCTAATGGCCAGTTAATGATAACTCCTGCTCAGCAAGCAACTAGGACTCACTGCTGCGGTACCTTATGCCTGTATGGAGTGTATCCTTCCTGCTTCTCTCGACCTGCTACCTTGTGGTAACTAAAACTGCCCCACTCACCGCCTGTATACTTGTATTTATCTCCCCCCACCCGGTTATATCTATAAACACCTTCAACCTTTGTATATATTGTGTCTGTAAAATGTCTGTATCATTTGTATATACCCCTATTGTATCCTACGCCTGTAAATAGGTACCTTCTGTATATACCTTCTTGTAATTAATGACCTTTATGTACATTGTATACCTTTTCTGTTGTAACTTAGCCTTGCATATACTTGAAACTGCTGCACCCTGTTACCCCCTGGTATGATGTGCTTTATAAATAATAAAACAAACAAATGAACAAACTTGTCCGCTATGTCATTTCCAGTTTTGTCTGGTCCCTCTATTTTGGAGTGACCTCTGATCTTTAATCAAAAGATGGTCATCTCATTAGAGGTTGCCAGATCATCAATTGATTGGATTAATATCCTGTTATTGAGTGGTTTTCTATTCGCACACAGCATGCCTTGCTTTTTCCAATTAATCAGGTGTTCCACAAACCCATTCCTGACATAATCTGAATCAGTGATTATGACCAGTTCTTTGAGTTGGTGTTGCATGGCAGTGAGGATGGCTTGATGTACCACCATCAACTCTGCCACCTGACTACCTCGAGGACCTATTTCTTACCCAGCAGAGGGTTCTGGGGTATCATTCACCCAGGCATTCCCAATGCCAGCCACTAGTTGTTTTTCCCTGTGATTGTCAACATGGTAGGAGCACACATCCACATAAACTGTGGGTATCCCCTGGCATGTGTCTTCATCATAGACTTTGTGCCGGGGAAGTAAGGTACGCCTCCATATTATCCTTGGTCCTTAGATTTTCATCCTCAAGACAATTTTCTTGAGCATAGTCATGTAAGTTGGCCAATCCTTGCGTTAGAGGACTCCTCTCGTTTTGGCCATATCTGACCTCCACAGGAAAGCCTTGCATGGACAGAATCTAGGAAGTAATTCTGGAATTAATCATGTTTCCTGTTCGGATTCGGTCACTTTGGAGATATTGCAAGGGTTGGTGAGAAGTCTCCACGATGATGTGCACCCCCTGGATGAACAGGCAGTAATTCTTCAACGCCCACACCATTGCCAGGAGTGCCTTTTTGCAATCATTGAATTTTTCCTTTACAAAGTCTTGCTTGCATATGAGATTACTTTGTGGACCTTGTTGTGCTTTTGGTATAATACTGCCGTTAAGCAAGTATCTGAGAACCCCATCTCCAAGAAGAATTCCTTGTTCTTTATGGGGTACGCCAAACAAGATGCTTGGGAAAGACTTCTCTTTAGTTGTTTTACTGCCTCTGATTGTTCCGGACCCCACTCCCACTTGCCCCAGCCTTTAATAAATGGACCAAGGGTTGTGTGACCTCTGCGTAGTCTTCAATGAACTTTCTACTATAATTAGTGAGTCAAAGAAGGCTTCTTAGTTCTCAAAGAGTAGTAGGGTCTTTCAATTTAAAAAATGCTTCCACCTTTTTTGTCTGGGGACTGAGACCCTCAGGGGTGATTTCATGCCCTAAGAAGTTCATACCGGTCTTACACCACTGTGCCTTTTGCCAGTTTTGCAGTGACTTTCTGCAACTGGGTTAGAACATAGTGTATTCCAGCTGTGTGTTCCTCTACAGTTGAGCTCTTGATCATCAACTACATAGGATAGGTTTCCCCTTTCACCCAAGTCAGGTATGGCCTTATGTAGGAAGATATTAAACTAATTGCCAGAGATATGTATCCAAAGGGGGTTCGGGTCCACGTATATTGCTGCCCCCAAGGTAAAGGCAAGCTTGTACTGGTCTTCCATACTCACGGGTACTGTCCAGTAACCATTGGTCAAGTCAATGTCGGTATATATGTTTGACCCCCAGATCTGGGGCAGTCCCTGATCGATGTAGGGAAGGGGCCATCTTGACACGTGGACCCATTTATATGAATCCCTAAGGTCTGCACAAAGTCTCCATTGGCCATTGGGTTTGAGTATCTCCAGTACCGGGTTGTTAAAGGTACTGTCAATTGGACGAATTATCCCACTTTATTCTAAATTTTTAATAATCTCTGTGAGAGACTCCATAGATTCCGAGAGGTAATCGGTATTGCTTCACAAATACTGGAGCCATCCCAGGGTCCGTAGGAATGGCAGTTGAATGTATCTCTATGTGCCCATAATCATAAGAATCCACTGCAATGATATCCTGAAAATCCAAAAACACCTGTTTCAGCTTCTGCTTTTGCTCCTTGGTCTCACAGGCATCAGAACGATTGATTTGTTCTTTCAACATCTGCTTAAAGCCTAGAAAGACCCCAGGCTTGGCAATTTTGGTGGTATCCTCCAGTTGGTTGGAGAGATCTCTTGTTATGGTGTTGGCCTGGACATGAGGTTTCAAGGATGGGAGATAGTCACTGTTGACTCTAAATACCACCTCATCCTTCCTGGTGTCACAGGTCACCTCTTCCCCACCATAAGGGCAGGAAGAAATGTCCCCCTTGCCTGGGGAAAATCTTTTCTGGAGTGATCTCGTTGTTAGAATTGTAGAAGTCAGTTGGAATTGGTCCAATGATCTCATTACCTCAATCAATAGAATAATGTTGGGCATCAACCTCCATTCCAATAAAGGTGTCTGCACCCAATGTGATACTTAGAGCATTGCTGTTTTCCACCAAAATTGGAATGGTGTCATGTTCTAGGTCAACTAGGCGTGTCGGATACAAATACAAACCTTGGTGTTGTAGCTGATAATTCAGATTTATATAGGAATCCTTGTTTTTGAGGTTCTGTCGTCTCTTAATCTTTAGGAAAATTGTAAATTGTCGCACCTGTCCTGGGATGGTAACCTCTTCTCCCACTTGAACCTCAACCGCATACAGCAGCAATTGAGCTGACCGAAATGCTTTCTCAGTGTTGTCAAAGCCCATGGGGTTACCCCTCAATCAGGACCAAGCTTTATGATTAATTAGCTCCAAATTAATTGCGAATCGATTGAGAATGTCACTGCTTAAGTAAAAGGCAGAGGGGACATCTCTCACAACTCAACAATTATGTTCTACACTTTTGTAGCCAATGGAAATATTTAGCATGCACCTGCTAGGCCCATTTCCCACTTATCAATCAACTTAAACGTGGGAATGGTCTGATCTTTTGGGAGTTTCCTGAATAATGTTTTGCTGATAAAGCTTCTTCCATTTTCAGGCATACTCTGGTGAGAACAGGCTCTTCCCCCTCATTTACCTGAATGCGGAAAAACAGCTGTTTGCCCTTTATCTAGATGTCTGTCAAACTTTGAGCTGGTTTTTCATTATCTTTTGTCATGGGGGTTGGGTTTTCATCTGATTGGGGATTGGTATAACATTTCAGAATATTTCCTTCCAGCGTGGAATGGCACTTAAAACTGGGAGGGAGGGAGGTTAATTTTAAAAAATGGAGAAGGGTTCACATCACCAGTTTGTTCTCCTACAGAGATGACAGTAATGTCTGGGACTTCATTGTTCCTAAAATGGAATTCTATTTTGTCGGACCATTGTTCAATCATGTGGCATGTGCCTTTCAAGCTCACGTATTTGGTGCTTTGTTTTAACTTGATTGTCCGATTAGTCTGAGTCCAGAGGACCTTGTTTACACAGTCAATCATAGGTGATAACCGCCGAAGGATGTAATTCCCCAGTACACGAGGTGTTCCCTCTGAAGTGGCAACTATCACCAGGTGTTTCACCATATGTGCCCAATCTTGATCTCCAAATCACAGTCTCTTTGACGGAAATATCGTTCCCATCGAAGTTTTGGAGTTGTCCAGAAAGAGGGGTTAGGGGAATTTGGTGACTCTGCCACTTCCTGAATTTAGTTGGTTGAAGGCCTTTTTGGACAGGATGGTGGTTTGCGATCGAGTATCCACCAGCGCTCATAATGCACACTGAACCTGTACCTTGACGGAAGAATAAAATCTTCCTTTTCTCTCCTCAAGGGGCAAAGAAAATGTGTATTATGTGCCTGCTTGGCAGTACATTGTTTTATGTTGAACTCCGACACTCTGTGATCTTGGACAGTTTTCTCTGTCGGACTACGGGAATGGGTAAAAAAAGATTTTGCACCCAGAATAAGTTGGGATTGGGAAGTCCCCTTTTTCCCCTGATTCTTTGCTGTCCCCCTTTTCCTGGAGACAGTTACCCGGACCTGTTTGGGGGGAGGATACCTCAGTGCTTTCAGGGTCATCTGGGTGATATGGTTGGGGTTTACGGATTTGTTGCTCCAGGTCAGTCTCCATGCTTACCCAGTCTAAATCAGGGTCTTTTGGGACCCATTATGTCCTTGGAAGGATCCCTTCATCCCTGAAAGAGAAGATTTTCTTCCTTGAATACTCCAGGGATTCTTCTCCTTCAAAATGGATGATGCGGTCTTCCTCCACAAAGTGGGTTATCTTTTGCTTTCGGTTTCTCCCACTTACCCTCTGTTCCCTTGGTTCTAGCTTCTCTGGGGTAGAAGATTTATGGTCAGGTTCAGAGGTTTCTTGGGGTTTTGTTCTGGTGGGAAAGGAAGCTTCCTCTAGGGCTTTGCATCTCTCTTCCACCCCGGCCCCCTCCTCTGGAACCCGTTTGTTGTCGAAGGTTTCTTCCTGTCATTGCTCCGGGTCACCCGGATGTCGAGTTATTCTGGGCAGCAGTTTCCAGTGGAGGGTTCTGCTGAGCCCTCAACATGCGACTCAGGTCTTGGGTTAATTGTTGGACCTGTCGCTCCAGTTGTGACATTTTTTCTGGTTGGTAGGGAGGTCTGGATTCATACCTTTGCTACTCCCGGAGAGGGTAGCTGTGCCTTCTCCCAGAGTAGCTCTGGTATTGGGAGTTTCCCTGATAACCTTCCATCCTAGGTCTCTGCTCTCCCTGATTTGGGAATCTATTGTCCTGAAAGCGGGGAAAAAGAGGAGGATTATTCTGGGAATTGTGGTTTGAAGGGTATCTGGGAAAGAAACTTAGGTTGGGGGTGGAGGATTTTTTCCCTCCTGAGGGAAGTTCTGAGGGAGGTTTCCTGGGGCAGTACTTACCTGACAAGGCCCTGCCCCTTGTGCCGAGGGAGTCCTTACATAAACCAGAATGAGTCTGCTACCCTGGTACCTTGGCTGATATAGGTGGCAGGGTCAGATGGAGTGTTGGTCTGATATCCTGCCTGGCAACCACCCGATTGGGTTGGGTCTGAGGGTCTCCTCTACCTCTCATTCTGCTTGTTGTTGTTAGAGGGAGGGGTATTTTTAGGCCCCCCCCCGTTTCCAAGTCCAATATGGGAGTATTTTTCACCTCTGCTATCTTTGCAGCAGCGGGTGTGTTTGATGGTTTGGGGGTTTTAGTTTGTTTTTCTGTTTTCAGAGGGCTTTTGGACCTCATAAATCCGGGTGGCCGGTTCTATTACCCAATCCAGGGTCCTACGATCATGGAAGTCCCTAACTAGTAGGGTCATAATGTATTTCGGGAGCGCATGGAAGTAGGTGTTGATGAATTCCCGGCTATTGGTGTTCACCCACTTGGAGGTCTGTGCAAATGTTCGCTTCAGCGCTTGCACAAACTCTCTAAGCGCTTGGTCTTCCCCACACTGCAGGTTGTAGGCCGCCTTGCTGGTCTCCTGCAGGTTCCTGTGAATGGAGAAGTGCTTTAAGATGGCCGCCTTGTAGGTGTACCGTTTGTGATGATCTTGGTCCTCCAGCCCTTCAAAGAAGCTGGAGTAATAACTCTATTGAATTTTCATCATTTTTAATACCAAATTAAGTCATCATTTGGTTATAAAGCACTAGATGCTCCTATTCTGAATATTTGGTGTTCTTATGATAGGGTGTCATATGGCCTCATTCCAAGTTTGGAGGTAGCCATGGTGCTATTAGCACCATGGCTGCCTCCAATACCGGTACCGACCTGGTTCAATGGGGACTTACCGGTCCATTCTGACCTTGGAGGGACCGGTAAGTCCCCATTGAAAAAGGCAATCCCCATTCCCATTTGAGCCCCCATAGGGCTCAATGGGAATGGGGAGGGAGCTAATAACGGTACCGCAATTAGCTCCCTCCCCGTAGCGGGACCCGCTAAGGGACCTCAGAGTAGGGCGCAAAGGGATTACCGGCACCAATGTTCTTAACGGTGCCCGGTATCCCTTTGCCCCCACCTCGTAATGAGGCCCATAGAGCTCTTATGGCCTTTATATGCCGAATTGGGTCTTTCACAAGACCTCTCTTCTGCCTGGCAGACTTTCTTTTCTGCTGCACCTGAGTCCAGTCACCCTCTGACTCAGAGCTGCTTCTGTTTGCGGTGAACTCACTGTCCTTTAGGCGCTCCCTACCTCTATGAGACTGGGAATCCCTCTGGGAATGACGGGGTCTTGTCTCTTCTCCCCTGTGGAACTGTGGGCTTTCGGGGTAATTTCCCTTGTACTCCCCTTTTCGCCAGGGAAGTTCTCATCCTCCTAATCCCTCCTTCTGGCTATGGTAGGAAATCCCCCCACCTCCGTGAATGAGTGGAGGTTTTTAAAGTACTCTTTTGAGGCCTGGACTCTTATTCTTCTCTGTCTGTAAAGTTGACCAGGTTGTCCCTTTGTAACTTTAGTTTCTGCCAGTCCAATTTCCTGATATTTTTATCATAGGAGACCTCCTGGTCAGAAGTACATACTAGGGTATTTTTAAATTTTGCCGAGCCCAGTGGTCCGGCCACCTTCCCTCCTACTGGGTAGAGATGAATATTCATCAATATCTGATAAGGACTGACCTTCTGGCTCAGTTGGACTAGGCCTGGTTGGGTCCAGCTGCCGCATGTTTCCCTGTTCTTGAAAAATGGCAGGCATGAAGTTAGGTGCACCCCTCCGTGATCACAGACTGCCTTTCCATACCCTAACTAGATGGCAAGTACTGTTTTATTAACAATGATCTAAAATAGGGAGGTTACAACAGACGTACGCTCTGTCTCTCAATGATCTCCACAAAAAATACAATTCTTATATTAATAATGCATCAGAGTGATGTCATGCTACGTGGCCATAGTGATAAACTTATCAAGGGTCGGGATTGGTTAAGGGAAACATCTAGATATACACTTGTATAGGAGCTAGGATTATTGCTGGCTGTCCCATATCAGGTGGACAATTTATACCTACCTCTTAAAACATGTTATTTCAGAAACATTAGATACAGTTTCTCATTAGTCTTACAAGCTATAAGGTCCTTCGTTATATGGACAAATACAATTGGTTGGCACGCTTGTACCATGTCTGGAACATTTGGTTCATTTAGCAGCAGGTAAACCTATACCCAAGTGCGGGGAGATAGGACATGAAGCTACGCTACCACACCACTCAATTAGCTCAGCATCTCTCATCGCCCATGCCTTCTGCCATGAAATTGTCTTTGTACTTGTACAGTATTCTCATCCTTGGGAATACACTGGAGTGAGGGCACTCACTACTGTGTCTGGAACTTGAAGTTCAGGCTCTATTTTTATCCTTGGCTCACATGACCGCAGATCACGATCTGGTCCATTTTGCAGGTTTTAAATGCTCTAAATTAATTAAAACTCTGCATCCTTTGTGTTCTTTCCTGCACCTTAACGTGAGAAGGTTCATCCTCTGCACACTCGTTCTTTTTCAGAGTAGATAGCTGACCTTGATTTCTACGGTCTTGACTTCAGGCCAGGCAGCCTCGTCACGCAGCTCCATGAGTCTGCTATTCGGCTGCGACTGCTTTCCATTGTCCCATCATGATTTCTGGCTTACTTATTTCATGATACCAATGTCCAGTTTATTTGCAATGGCAACTTCGCCTGCATTCTATTTACTACTTATTTTAAGCTTCTATGAGGACTTAATCTACCTTGCATTTCAGCGTCTGTACACTTATTGAACTTCTGCTTTCTGCAGAACTTTGTTAACGTGTGATCTTCTTGTCTATGTTTGATAGTTCACTCGAGTCTTTACTTCATTGTTAATCCTTTATGATCCATACCTTGTCTTTAGTCAATATCTCAGGACATTGTACCTACTTTCTTATGACGTCATCAGTTCATGTGTCTAGCTCCTTCTCATAAATTGTCATCACTTCGAGGGTACATTCGATAGTGTTGTCACAATGGGTATCTTCTTTCAAATACTCACTGCGGTATTAGTACAAAAGCTGGTGTTAGGCAAGGCACGATCTCATGTGTCCAATACATGGGAGGTGGGGGGCGGGATCTCCTGCAGATGTACACAGCCGCTCTTCTGCATCTAGCTTATTTAGCCTTTACTCTTTTCAGTACACCTTCTGTGTGCACCCTTTTAACACTTGTTTCCATTGACCACGAATGATTTAGCTGGTTGCAAGTCATTCTGCCTCTCATCATCACTAAAGGCTCAATGTCTGTGGTTGGAGCTCTGGTGACAGCTGTTCCTTGTTGATCAGGGGCGGTATATCAGGGATCTTTCCCAATCCTTTTTTATAGGTTTTATGCCTTCATTGTTAATAACATGACTGAGGTACACCACTTCAGTTTGTGTGACTCTATTTTTCTATCTTCAACGTGAGACCCTTCTCTTGAATAACTTGTAACACACCCAATACCTTGGCATCGTGTTGTTCTTCAGATATTGGTGATATTAAGAGGTCGTCCTGAAAGTAGTAAATTCCTTTTAATCCCCCAAATAATTATTGCATTAACCTCTGGAAATCTGTGTCCGCAAACACCAGCCCAAAAGGCATGCAGTTGAAAATGAACGTTCCTAAGGGTGTTACGAACGATATAAAAGGTTTTGAATCTTCTCCTAGTCCGATCTGGTTGGGATCAGATGATGGGTCCAAGGTTGTAGAAAATATTGCTGGCTTCACAGGTGTTAGCATTTCACCTATATTTGGTGAGTGGTGTCTGTCGATCCAAATATTTGCGTTCAAATCCCTGAGATTCGCACACACCCTTATAGTTTTTATTTTTTTTATTTTAACAATAGCTATCGGTGCCAGCCACTCAGAGGACTGTATGGGCTCTATGATATCTCCTTTACATAACTTATTCAGTTAATTTTGTAGATCACTCCTAATGCCCTCAGGAATGTTCCCAACTTTGTGCTACTGCTTTTTTTCAGAACAATGCCGTGTTTAAACTCCTTGAGCGTCCCAATCTTGTTGCATACATTTGGAAAAGCCCTTACAAACCTTTCCTTAGAGAAAATGTCTATACATACTATTGTATTTGCTTCTCCTGGGTGTATTTTGATATGTAGAGCAGCTGGCTCCTCCCATCATATGACAGATGATCCACTCTCAGCCACGAATAATTTGCAAAACTTATCCATAACCTTAAATGTAAGGTTTGCCCATGTGTATCCTCGGATTGTAGTAGAGTTTTTCCCATAGCCAGTGGCCCTTACGCTGGTAGTCCCAACTTATCGAGATGTCCTTTCAGTTCATTGAGGAAAGTGTGCACCTCCACTATTGTATATGCGGACCCTGTGTCAACCATCATGTGTATTGGAGCGCGGTTCATGAACTCCCACTGACCTTTCTTTTTGTTACTATTCATAGTGAAAAGGAAATCGGGATCTCTTCCTGATCACTTTTGGTTAGCAGGCTGCCGGGTCCCCCTATGTCTTCTAGCCTTCTAATTGTGCTTTTGTTTTTGTTTTGGTTATTTCCACACACTCTTCCATAATGACCTATAATTCTCTGTTATAATGTCTGACATGCCCCCCATCTGTATCATTTGGACTGTGGGCATGCATTGGTAACTCTGCAGTTGAGAGGTGCATTCCCTGTACCTCTTTCATTAAGATTTGCTTTGTACATCGCTGTCAGATCGAGGCTTCTCCAGTTTCGATATGACCGAGTCCCAAATCCTGGCTGAAGCTGCAGCTGTAGAGTCTCCTGACCCATCATGGTTGGCAATGTCAGGCAGAGCGTGAATAATCCTTAACCCCTCAACCCCCAGGCCATTCAGTAAAGGAGCCTCCCTCAAATCGTCATTGAATTTAGCTCCGCAAATTGCTTTTACATAGACTTGGAAAGAGTTAGTAAATTGTTCACAACGCACCGGAGGATCGCCAGGAGTCAGCAGAAAGAGGCATGGGGCTGGTATGTTGTGCATAATTGCCTACATTGCTGTGGCAAGGTACAGTTCTTTTTTCTTCTAGTCAGCTCTGAATCAAGCTTAATGTGTAATCCTTCCTCTTGCTGTGTTATCGGGCCATCTGCATATGGCTCATTATTACCACCAACAACCGCCCCAACATCCCAAAAATCTATTCTAACTGCTCCGCTCTGCAACTCATCCAGGCAGGGTGAGCTGCAGAATGTAACAGTTACAATACATAACACATCAAGGAACCACTGGTATCCGCTGCTCGTGTACACTTCTCTTTATTGTACTTCGTCACAGCAGGTACGTGACAGTTCAGGTAAGTACACATGTTGTAGGTATATCAGGTACAGCAGATCACAGGACACACCGTCTAGGCGGTCTCTCAATTCAACCATGATCAGTCATTCCTGTAACTCTCCCATGTTGCACTAACGAATCAAGTCGATCATGATGACTTTATGAAATGCATTTCTATTGTGTTATGGATAATGTTTTTATGTATTGACTTGAAGATTTTTATATGTCGAATAAAAGTATGTTGACTGACAGAAATCATGTATGAACATTCATTCATCAATACACCGTCCATTCCATTCTTGCAAACCGGTCACTCCTACACATACATGCATGTATCATCACTGGAAAAGTGTTTCCAAGGATTTAAAAGAACAGAGTGATCCACGGGTCTATCTCTGATCCCCTGGTAAGGGTTCTACTGACTTTCATATAAATCAATCGCTGCCTTTGCCCATGTTATCCTCGGTTGCATAGCCCTGACGAGCACATCTCCGGAAGCACTCTAGGGATACAAACAGCCATTCATGGCATTTGGTTCAGCAGGGAAAGGTCGGGCACTTCCAGATGGGTCGCTGCTTGCCTCCTGCTGTGCAGCAAGGCAGCAAAGAGACCTAATGCATGCATAGCGCAAGCACATTCTACAAGCAATAGTTTGTATGACTGTTAGCGGAAATCTCACTTCGGGAGTTGTGCTAATTTCATTAACAAAACTGCAAACCTTTTTTTGAGAGCAACTCATGACAGAAGGGACAAAGCACGCGAATCTATCAAGAAATCAATGCAGCTGAAGGAACGTGTTCTTTACCTGTAACTAGTTCTACAGCATTGGGATCTCTCATAGAATCACATGCAATCTACTCACCTCTGCTTCTTAGGCCTATGGTATGTGTGCCGCGCTGGTGAATTCAGAATCTGAAGACAACCTCGCGGGTAGGTAGAGCTTAGAGCCTCCCAACTCATTGGCTAACAGGGAAAGGGTCCCACGTGAAGTGGTTATCTCTTCCAAACAGTATCGTTTTTAATGTTATGCATCAGGGTGTTGATTGTGGTGTCAGGGTCGGATCTGGGACAGTTCACAGCAGTGGCCATTGCTTTGCTGCATTTTGTATGGGGGCAAGGATTGTGCAGCCAGAAGCGGATTTGCTCCTCCTAATAGCTGCTTACTTTGCAGCCGCCCCCCAGACCCCTTCTCTTTCACTGTATTTTCCCAGACTGAGTCTGTGAATGGCACTGATCTTTGGATGGAAACCATGCAAATAACAATTGGTTTAAGTGGCTGTGTGGAGCCCATTCCCAAACGCTAAGGCCAAGAGGAAGAACAATGTCTGCTTTGTTGCAGAGAGTAAATTACAGTACTCTGCAGTACAGCACAATGAGTCACTTTCCCTTTTCCAGTACATACAATATTAGCTGCCCATTGGAGCTACTGCACTAGCTGTTGTGTTGTTCCCATCTAATGAGCAGGATGTTTGTGTTCTTTTGTGCCTAGACCTTACCTGTGCCATACATTATAGATACAAGTGTTTATATACGATATTCATTTAGTTTCTCTTTGTATGTTTTATTTGATGTTAGATTTGTTTTTAGATTTTATTAATTATAAATCTAGATTGTGTTTTCTATTAAACTGCTTTTGTTCGATAGTGCAATTATTTGTTGAATTTTCTGTTTACAGTACTTGCATGTTGTAAATGGTCTATACATTTGTGATCTATGTTTGGGCAAAGAAAGCATTTCAAAACCGTGTTAGTCCAGTTTTAAACTCGCACAAGATGCACGTTTTCACACCTTTTGGACTAAATGAAAATATTACACAGAGATTGAAGAAAACATTAGCGTTCGATGCCCCACAGACATCTTCATCAGAAGATGCTCGTAAAGAAAAAAATAGAGAATGAAAATAAAAAGCATTTTAAACGTCATTGGCTGAAGGAACAGCTTGCATGGAATGTGGGTCTATAAAGTGCTGTCTTACTAAAAGACCACACAAGTCCTGAAAGCAGGGTAGACATAACGGTTTGGAAACAGTACACATTTCTATTTGAAAATTGTATTTAACAAAACAAAACAAGAACATCAAATCCTGTTCACGTGTAACTGTTAAGTCAGGTCCAGGCAGTGTTAAAGTGGGCTCTGGTAGCTTCCTACAAATTACTGGTGTTATCTATGTTTGGAAAACATTTGCCTGAAGGGATCTTTTGTGAGATGCACCTACTCAGTGTGACTGGGAAATGTGGTGCAAAATGGCTGAGCTGATTGATCAAGTCCCTCATTTGGGAGGGCAAGACTGTGCCATTGGTTCAGCGGTGGACGTTGCAGGTGTGGCTTTTGATAGATAACTGGGTATCTAACTTCTGGGCTGAGGTGGAAGCCAAGGTGTCAAGGGTCCATTTGAGACTCTAGAATCAGAGGATCCAATACCACCAGATGACAATTTCTTACCAAAGGCCTCACTCCACATCTTCATCAACATACCATGGAAACCAGTATAGCCAATAGACGAACAGAACAGGCAAAATCAAAGGGAGGAAAAGCTCGAGCCAGGATAGCTATCACACCTCCAAGTAAACCAGACTTTCTGCACAACTCTCCTTGTCCCTCTGTATCCAACTCGGAAGACGGATCTGCCGCCACCTCCACTTAAATTGACAGGTTACATTGGAGAAATGGGTTTTTCAAATTGTACGGCAGTGACATAATCTGGATTTTGTCAAAGAAACCCTGTAACAGGGCGCACGCACGCCGCACCACCATTGTCATTCAATATTTTTATTTGATTTTTCTAAATTTTTTATTTGGTTTTAGTTTGAATTTACAAACTTTTACAAATATACAAAATATTTTTTTACGGCAATTCTAAAATGACTAGCCACAGAGAGAATCTTCATATTATATATTTTCTACAATTTTGCTAAATTTTTGTACAAACAAAACAAAAAAAAATCTTTTATAAAACTAAACAATCATTTGTTCATAAGATAAAATATAGTTCTTCAATTCATAAGAGGAAAGCTAAAAACAGAATTACCAGTTTTGGAGCCAATTACAAATGAGCATTTAGCAACTAATACTGTATAGTCTCGTTACACAAAACTAGAAGCTCTTCAATTTTGAATAACAGACTGTGCAAAGCCATCAACATTTGCGTACTATTCCCCACCATACACCAATTCCAAAAGGTTTCACAAGAGAATTCAGGATCCAACGGTGCAAAAACACCTAACTTATTTCTTCTAGAGTCGGACAATACACCACTAGGTGTTTTAAAGTTTCTCTTTATGTGAAATTTTTACATAGGCGACAACTCAGCTCCTCACTAAGAATTGTAGCAGTTTTCCATAGTGCTATTTGTTCCAAAGTATAAAATTGATTTAACTTAAATCTTAGATACAATTGGCGGAGCTTCTCACTTGGATTTTGTATTAGAGAAATCATTCACTATTGTTAGCACAAAAGATGCAGAGGTTCCTTGACAACGGAGCTATAGAAAAACTGCTCATGTGCCATAGAGGATGGATTTGTACTCCTACTTCCTCTTAAGAAAGAAAAAGAGACCGCAAACAGAAGCCTAGGCTGTACCACAATCACCCCCAAAAGTATGTGAGCTACCTGAAAATTCAAAATTGAAAACCAGCCACATGTTCTTCCCTGGTAACAAAGAGATAACTAATTAACCAAAGGGGACTTGAGGGGTGCATTGCTTCATTTCCCAATCCAGCCATCCAGAGTAAATTGACTGTAGGTGAATCGTGCTACAGTTTGCATATCCTCAGCACCCAGTGTGTCCATAAAAGGCCTCACTAAAGTTGCGGACAGCTGCACTGGAAAGTGTCGGTTCTCTGTCCATTTTTATATGGCTTATTAATCGGGGGCCCAAATGAAAGTTAATGCACGCACTGAGCAAGACATTTCTGGGTTTCTCATTCAGCATGCATTGACGCTACAACCATCGTGACAGGCTCTCCTCTGCTAGTCATATTTATCACTTGCACATAATTCTGGATGTGCAATGTCAGATAGTGCAAATCACTTCTGGAAATGATGTCTTGCTGCATTCTACTCATTCTCAATGGCTGCCTCAGAATGATGCTAATTAAGATGACCAGGAAATGAGCCCAGGCTGCTGGATGCAGGGAGAACATGATCACTGTCATCCCAGTCACCAGGTATGCCCTGCAATAGTGGGCCCTGATGACTAGTATCATCAAAGGGGACCCTGTTCTACAAGCCACAGGTCACAGTGCACCTTTGGAGGGATGCCGCTATGTCCAGGTGAGGCATTCTTTTCAGAGACCTCACAGTCAAAAGTCATTGGTTTCAGGAAGAACCAAGCCTCCTCATAAATGTGCTCGAATTCTGAGCCATGGAGCCAGACCCCAAGTTCTACCTGAGTACCATCAAGGGGCAAATGATCACTGTTCAGATCAGAAATAAATTACATCATCTAATAAAATGGTGTACGGTCTGGCCTTCTGTCAAGAGAAGCTCGGCAGCTTTGACCATGGGCCGTTCAGCAGAGAATCACTGAATGCACGCAACACCAATTTTGAGTGTCCAACATGCAAGTCAACAAAATCATGAGAGTCTCTTGCATGTCTCATAAATTTGACTTACATTAGAGCATTGTCAATTACAAAATATTTTCCGGAGTGGGGAACATCCAACATCAGTTTGCTTGCAGTGAAGAACAACACTGAATGCTGGAACTTCACAAGCCGGTTCAACCAAACAAGGTCAGAGGCACAAGTGTTTTCAATTCCCTGGCCAGGGAGATTTCTCTGCACTCTTCTCCTGGTTCCTATACTTTGCAAGAGGCTAGTCAGACTTCTACTGTGTGTATGGTGGTACTCCTGCAGCTGATCTCGGCCAGGCAAATCTAGCCTGGATCCACGTAATCTCTCTCAGCAGGTTCTCATCCCATGCAAGGTGTATGAAGTGATGGCGGTGACAAGGTAGGAGGGCACATCAATCTTTATTGATATGCAGACCCTGTGGCCACACCGCCACTGAGCCCCTCCCCAACCGACACACCAAGAATCTGGAACGCTGACCGCCAAGCACAGACCAGCATTCCATTACAACACTTTCCTCCCCCTTAACAGAACACCACAAAGTAAAGCAAGGCAACAAAAAAAAGAAAGAAGAACAAAACTGAAAAATCGAACATAAACGAAGCATGAAACCACACGAGGAAGGCGTGGTGCAGCACTAATTAGGTGCTCCCTGCTGACGGACACATCAATAAAATAAAGTGTGCACTAACCAATTTGAACATTATAAAACATTGTGGAACTTTATGGAACACTGTGGATTCTCCCACCCTTCCAGACATAGGGCCTCATTACAAGTTCGGCGGTAGGCTTGCCGGTAAAACCAGCAGGCTGACGCCAAACTTGCGAATTTTTCCGGGGCCTGGCAATGGGGAAATACAGGGCCATTACAACCCTGGCGGACCCTGTAATTCCCCATTGCCAGGCACCGGAATGCATTACTCCCCATTCCCCAATAGGGCTCAATGGGAATAGGGAGGTCGTATGCACCGGCACCATCCGTGAATGGTGCCGGTGCAATCGACATGGTCTGCTCGCGGGTGCCTTTCCGCCCACCAGGTCAGACCTGGCAGGCGAAAAGGCACCCGCAAGCAGACCTTGTAGTTTGCCGGTCCAGTAACAATGGTACTGGCAAGCTTACCGGTACCGTTGTTACCGGACCGGCAAACTTATAATGAGACCCATAGTCTCTCATTATCACCGGAGGCACCGAATCCTCGACAGGCGACCCCCGTCACTACTGACCGATGCATGAAGAACATACTCCTCAGTCAAACCCACACTGTCCACACCACCACCAAAAGTGGGTACCGGCCTCTCACTGCACCCCAGCTCTGATCCACCGGCAGATTCACACACACGCTGCTCTTCAGAAAACTCACTTAAATGAGGTTCCAAAGAAGAGCCAAACCCAATCAATGGCATCATGGCAGTACCCCTATACAAAACAACCCTTTTCTTTCTCCACCTTGCCCCATCATCCTAAACCACATATCCTGCCCCCACCCTCACCAAAATGTGTGGCGACATGAATGTACTCTTCCCTACAGGCACGAACCTGGGGTTCTTTACGCATGGTATTAGCACAATATATATATTTTTTTGATTGAATGATCCATTTGACCGAACTTGGTCCCCCGCAACCCATATTTGGTATGTATTAGCCTTGGGGGATTGCGGGGGATCCCCCGCTTCCTTAATATTGGAGGTGGGGGGAATGGAAAAAATGAAAAAAAGAAGAAAAATGGACCCTGCGGTGCCGAAACCGACCCGCGTTAGAGGGACGGTCTGACGCCACAGGGCTGAAGTAGACCAGGTGACAGGAATCAGGTAAGTGGGGAAGGCAGATGGGGAGGTGGGGATGTGAGGGGGTTAGTGTGAGTGCGTTTCATCCTCTGAGAACTGATCACATGCAGGCTGTTTTTTTTCAAACAGTTTGCCGCGATCTCTTCTCAGACGGTCAAACACAACCAAACCTTATGCATACACAAACCCCAACTTCAACAACAAGGGGTTTCCTATCTTCCTGTTGTGCCCTCACCTGTTGCTAGGAAGCATGCACACATTCCAACACCTCTTACTTCTTCACCTCAGTAAGAATCCCCCCTCCAAGAGTAGCCGTTCTCAACTTTAACCCTGCCTTTCTTCCTCTCATGGGCTCAAATGGAGACCTACCAGTAAACATTGAAGGTGTCCACCTATATGCCGTCAACACCTCGGAGACCATCTCTTGCCAGCACAAACCATTGGTGATGGCCAATTGAATGGCCCCCTTCACAAAACCATTCATTCTTTCAACCAATCCGTTCGCAGAAGGATTGTATAAAGCTGTCCTATGATGCCTAATACCGTTATTTCTCAAAAACTCCTGCATGCGATGGGACACGAACTGCACACCATTGTCAGTGACCATACTCGCTGGTATGCCTTCTCTGTCAAACACCCTGCTAGTAGAAATCCAATTACCTTCTACATAGTTACCATCTCAAAAGCAACAGCCTCAACCCACTGCGATGTGTAGTCCACCAACACCACAACAAACCTCAAGCAACCGTCGAGGCACTGCATGGGACGCCACCTTAGACCACACCTCATTAGGAACATCAACTGGGTAGAGTGGTTGCAGACTCACAACTCTACTCTTATCTCTCATGGCACATTTCACACACTCCTTTAACACCACCTCCACCTTATCATCCATACCCGGCCACCAATACGACTCCCGCAACCTCCTGTTGGTCAGGAATATGCCCAAATGCCCCTCATGTGCCAACTCGACAAGCCTTGCTCTCAAACTCACAGGAGGCACCAGCCTATCTCCTCTCGTGACACCCCACAAACCCTCCGCCAGTTCACTTAAGACATTCATGTTCCCCCCTGGCATTGATTGTCTGCCAGCCACAACGAAGATCATCCTTGATCCATGCCAACTCTGAATCCTTGGATGGTTCCCATTCCCTCTCATTCTTGTCGACAGTGGGAAGCACACACGCCACCTGGGTACCCACCTCTCTCTTCCCCTGCTCCTCCAGCACCACCAACGCCAATCACGACAAACAATCTGCCACCATATTCCGGATGCCTGGGATGTATTGTACCCTCAAATTGAATTCCTGCAAATCCACCAACCTCCTCGCTATCCTAGGTGACACCAATCCCACCCCTTTGGTGGTAAGTACGTACGTGGGCGGAATTCCCCACAGAAACGTCCTGAAATGTTTTGAAGCACACAAAGCAGCAAATGCCTCCCTCTCGATAACGGCATACCACTTCTTGGCATCTCTAAGTGCCCTAGGCACAAACGTGATCAGCCTGCATGCTCCATCTTGCCATTGCTCCAAAACTGCCCCTAGACCGACTTCACTGGCACCAATCATAAGCACAGTTCTGTTCTTTGGGTCAAATGAACTTAAAGATGGTGCCCTGTCAACATTCTCTTCCAACTGCACAAACTCTGCCTGACACTCATGCGACCTTTCAAATTCAGCATTCTTTTTCAATAAGGCACGCATGCATACTTTTTCTCAGCATCCGAATGTATGAATTTGATGTGCTCCGTTATTCCCATAAATTATCTAAGTTGGTCCTTGTTCACCGGGGATGGGGCCTCTCTCATTACTCTAACCACACCTTCCCTAGGTTTTATGTCAATGGCATCGAGGGTGTGACCCAAATACGTCACGCTGGGCACACCCACCTGACACTTCGAGAACTTCACTGTCAAACCACTATGCCATAAAATCTGCCTGACTCGATGTACCCTCTCATCATGTTCATTCTTCTTCTTGCCCCAGATCAAAATATTGTCCTGGAAGTAACTCACTTATGGCACACCCCCAAACAATTCCTGCATCAACCGCTGGAAAACCCACAGACGCAGACACCAGTCCAAATGGCCTGTATGCACCAAAAGGTGTCACAAATATGGTCAGGGGCTGTGATTCCTCATACAGATTGAATTTGGCAGTATGCCGATGAGAGGTCGAAAGTGGAAAACTACTCTGCATGTCCCGCAGTCAACAACAATTCATTGATATTGGGGAGTGGATAGCGATCAACCCAAATATTGGCGTGGAGCTCCCTAAAATCCACACACATCCTTAACCCCCATCCTGTTTCTGCACCAAAATTACTTGGAACAACCACTCCAAACCCTCAATCTCCTCTATTATCCCCACCTCCTTCAACTTTTGCAATTCCATCTTCAACCCTTCCTTGGCCAACACCGGAACATTCCTGACCTTGTGAGCTTTGGGCACCGCCCCTCCCTTGAGAACAATCTTGTGCGAGAATCCCCACAACATACCTAACTGCTATGTAACCACTGGTACTTGTCACATAAATGTTCTGCCGACTGTTCCTCCACACTCAACACAGGCACACTTTTTCTAGGGCGTATTTCTATATTTAGCGCTGCTTGTTCATCACAACCCAACACGCTTGCTCCCTTATGTGCCACATACAATTTTCCTTCTGTGCTGAGTCCCTTGAACTCACTTCGAGCCCATTCATATCCCAACACCTTTATGGGCACCTCGCCATATGCACTGTGATTTGTATCTGGTGCTTTGAGGGCAGACACTTCCTTCCCAAAGTTCCATTGTATACTTCTGGAGAAATCATAGTATAAGGGGAACCTAAATCCACCAACATTTGAAGTCGTACACCATTCACGGTCAAGGTGCCCCACGGCCCCTTCTTGATCCCCCTCACCATGTAGTATCACACCTTCCCTCATCCCACCACAGACATGAATCACATTGCTGTCTGTGGCCCCATCTACCTCAATCATCCTGACACTTTGTCTACCTTGTGTGCCCTCATCCTATCCATTCAACCTGCACATCCTGGCACAGTGCCCCATAATTTTACAACACCTACATTCCACGGCACTCCATGCCAGGCACTCCTTTGCCCTAGTGGGATGACTTGGCCAGCTGCACTTCTTGCACTAGGAATAAGTTACTGTAATGTACCACACTAGGTTTCTGTATCACCTGTTCCAAGGGTGTACCAAGGGTGCACAAAGAGATACAGTTTAAAAGTAGTTATGAAATTGCTGTATAGGGTGGCAAATAGTAAGTTAGATTTCTTCAAGGATATTGTAGAGCATCACATTCAAAGACATGTATTCAAAGATGGATTTTATGGTATTTATTACCTGTTGTAAATTAGGTTCACAGGTTAGATGGCAGAGCAGGTACTGTACTTCCTGACCGAGTGTGAACATATGAATGTCACCTTGTGCAAGCTTTTTCCTCACATGACGCTCAAAACCAGACTCTTCCCTTCAACAGCCTGACAAACTCAGCCCAACTCCTGGAAGAATCCTTCTCACGCCTTAAAGGGAATGCCGGAGTACCTGAGGAGTCGAGAAGGGCTAACACATCACTCCCCTACCCCTTCTGAAGGAACCCCAGTCAAGCTTTTAAGGCATGCTCAGTAAGATCTTCTCCAAAGAAGGTATCAACCTCTCTTCTTAGGAACGACAAGCACGCATTCACAAAATAAATGCACAGACGCACGGGCTCAGCCCATTCACCTGCATATCTATCAATAAGTTCTACTCGATTACACACACCCATAACACGCATGATCTTATTCTATAGAATACAGATGGCACCCATGCCAAAATTCGGGCCAGCCGTTCACATAATCTAACCCTTCTGACTATCCCACCCCCCTGACATCTTGTCACGCCACCCATTCTATCACAGGATAACTACGGGTAGCCGCCAAGGACTTAGCCACCCCAACTCACCTTTGTGCCGGACAAAATCCACACACGTCTTTTAGAGATTCTTCCTTCACCACTTACATCATGGCCTAGGTGTTGAGGAGGAGAGACCCCCTGAAGAGGTCACTCTTGAGTTCTTTTCTGAATTGTAGGAGTGTGAGGGAGAGTCTGATGCTGATGGGGAGAAGGTTCCATAGTCTTGGGGTACACGCATGAACATCATTTGAGGTTGCCAGGGGTCACAGCTGCGACCCCTGAGGTCTCCCTTGCTATCCCTTTTTAAATGGAAACTGTTGGGCTGTGATCAGTGCCATGTGGCTCTTTGTTTCTGGAGTGACTGGCTTTCTTGTTCGGGCCTCTTTAAAAAAACAGCCGGGACCCTAAATATGAAAGAATAGGAGTAACAAATAATTAGTCTTTCTGGAATTCTATACAATAATTGCTAGACTCATTAAAGGTTTATTTCAGGTACAATCAGGGGGCGAGTCACTGATTTAGTCTGTTTTTAAACACCTCACATTCACAATGCAGACAAAAACTTCCCAAACGCATTTAGAGTTGAAAAGGCATCAATTTCGAACTATGTATTCTGCTTTTCACTAGTTACAGTCATAGCATGTTTTTTTCTGCCGCTGTCTCTGTCACGATTATCACAAGACATTCCATCTCGGTGTCCTCAGTCACTTCACAAAATCCTTATTTATTTATTTTTATTGGTCATTTGTAAGGCACTCATACATCCAGAAATTGTTTTTCAAAGCGGCCACAGGGCAAAGGGAAGGGAACAAGGGAAAACCAAGACAATGCAATATGATAACAGTGATGAGCAGAACATAGAAGCGGTCCTACTAGTCCTTGTGAACATTGGGATCGTGCAAGTGCAGAGAGAGAGTGGGGAAAGGGGAAGGGGATAAATGCTGGAGGTTCCGCAGACGGGTGAAGTCTCCGAGAGCTTGTTGCATAGGCAACAGGTAAGTGCTGGGACAATGACTGCTAGATGGAAGAGGGATCACCAGCCCATATAAACAGTGCAGGCCTGTGAGACAACACATGCCAAGTGGTGCCCGAAGGCAAGTGAAGGGGAGGACGGATGCTTGCGGCGATCGGACAAGAGGCCAGGACCAGAAGGATGCATAAGTGCCCAGGCCACCAATCACAGTGACTGTGGGGTTTAACACAGGAGGGGGAGAGGGAAGGAGGAAGAGAAGAGGAAAGTCTTGAGGTGTTTGCAGAACTTGAGGAGATCCGGCTCAAGACAGAGAGAAAGGGGGAGGCTGTTCCAGTGGCGGGTGGAAAGCGAACGGATGCCTATTCTCTGCTTAGAGAAGCGCTTGAGAAGCAGAGAGTTGGAGCTGGAAGATCTGAGGGATCTGGAAGGAGAGTATTTGGTGAGAGCGAGTTGCAGATAGCTTGGTCCCTGGTCCCAGACAGGCTTACGGATGATGCAGGGGGATTTGAATTTGATCCTTGCAGCAACCAGGAGCCAGTGGAGAGATTTTAGGGCTGGAGAGATGCAGTCCCTGGGCTTAAAGCCAAGGATAAATCATGCAGCCCTTTTCTGGATTTGCTGGGGGGGGAAGAGAAGAAGAAGGTAGATTAAGGGTGAGGCTGTTACAAGAGTCCAGCCTGGAGAGTACCAGAACTTGTGGCTAAAAGCTTGTGTACAGTATATAAATATTTGACCATAGCACATAAAGTGGCCTTGATTTCATTGTGCCACAATTAAAGCTTTGTTGTAATGTCTACCTTTCCTATCTCCCTGCCATGCTGTTCAGGATGTTTGTTTGCATGTATGAGGTAGTGAGTGCCCAGAGTACTCGATGCTGTGTGAGTGCGCTGCTTTCTCTATGCTACTCTAAATTCTTTAATGCACAGTTATTAACCCTCCCAACGGTATGTATTTTGCCAACCTCTGAAGCTTGATAGTAGAGCCATGCAGGCTTGACATGTGACAAACTTCGCACCAGACCTGCAGATGAACTGGCCTGCTGTTAAATCTCAGTTACCAGTTTAATGGTATCCACTAAAGAGTGTCATTTGCTTTCTGACTTTGAGAACGTTCAGACATGTAAATGCTCATTTTACTATAGCCGGTAAAGTTGCTAAAGCCAGTAAGATAGCTCACTGGGTTGAGTGCTTGCTGCTGCAATGTGTGAGTGATCTTCAGGTTTCAATCCCAGAAAAGCCAACTCAGACTTTCATCCTTCTGAGGTTGAATAATGAGTACCAACACATGTTGAGTGATCTTATATGTATATTTGTTCTTTATAAAGTTAAAGTGTTTAACCGTAAGTGATATAAAATAACCCATCAATATCATATGGCCTTGGACGTCTGCTTGCATTCATAGTAATTTGGTAATATGGGCCTATACACACTGATATTGACGATGCATATGGTGATCCATTCTTGTATGAAATGTATATCACATTACAAAGAGTGTTGTAACCAATTTTTTCGTACTGTACTTAAAAACAATGCTATGTGATGCCACTTCTTGCTTTGTCAAGGAGTGAAAGGTCGTGCTCCATCACTTCCTGTGATGTCACTTCAGGGTGGGGTCAAATGACATCACTTCCTGTGATTTCATCTGAGGTCAAGGGTTGTGTGATGTCACTTCCACTAACCCTAGCATTTTGGTGAAATTATGTCGCTGGGCACATGCAGAGTCTTATATTCCAGTCCTTTCCTTGTTGCAGCAACGAATTGTAAGTCTGCATGTGTCCTTGCTTCTGGTTGTGCACTTTCCACCAAAGATGCAAAGTTTATCTGCGAGGTAGCTGGGTGACTTGAGTGCAACTGCCTTACAGCAAGATTTGAAGGTGATTTGTACGTGAAGTGGGAGCCAGTGAAGGTCGATGAGGGCCGGGGTGATGTGCTCATATCTGCCTAGATCCTTGATGAGGCATTGTGGGTTGGCCGAAATTACAAATGTCAATGATAAGTACTGTAATTTCCTTAGAAATCATTCTGCATCATCATAGTGTGTGCTACATGCACTGCATGCAAAGTGCATTTTAAGATTCTGCTTGGATAGAAGTAAGGACTCTCAGAAGTCAGAGCAGAGCTTTCCTGCTTTTGAAGTTTCCATGTAGAGACAATCACTTTGAAAGCAAGGAATCGCAAGATAGATATCACCACGCATAATCCTTTGCAGAATGAATAATTACCAATGCTGGAGAAGTACAGTTACAGGTAAGTAACTGTTTCTTTTATTAGCTGAAACTGATGAGGTCTACTCGTGGTATCCCTCTATCCCATGTAACACAGCACATGCTGGGGAGTCTGTGAGTGGCCTGGCTGCTCCTAACATTTACATGCCTACTACTACAAGTGCAGCTATGCTGCATTTCTTTGTCACTGGGTCCTTTCAGCAGGCTAGGGCCTTAGTCCTCAATGTTTTTGTGTCACGTTCTGGTCATAATTCTTTAAAATAGATGGTTTGATTGGGTTAAGTGTTGCGATTGCTTGAATATGTGTTGCACTCAGACTGCTCCTGGCCTCAGAACGCCTTTGGAACTGGAGACACTGCGATTCCCTCTACGTCCAGATTGCATGTGATGCCAGCAGGATCACCTTGAATGGCAATGCCAGCCTATCTGGATCCATCCAAGACACCCATATATTTGGCGCTCTGCAACTGAAAGCAACTTCCACGACAGTGACATGGGGTTGCTTGGAAAGTGAAGCATTCGTGAAAATCAACAATATATGACACACCGCCATTTCACCCCACTCTAGCAGGCAACAGTTACTCCCGCTTTAGGTGGCATCTGCTCACAACATACATGAGCACAGTGGGCAGAGGGCAGCAGCAGTACAATGCAGTGCACAGCCAGATCCACGGTATCTGGTCAATCCATCGAATAACAATGCATCTAACACCATAGCATCGAATTATAAGCAATGAAATGCCATTCCATATAACGTCCATTTCGTTGAATATAATTCGATGGATCCATTGAAATTAGTAATATAAAACTGTGGGTTCGATTAGGGTTAGGGGTTAGGGGTTAAGGTTGGGGCCAGGGTTAGATTAAGGTTTACTTTAGGGTTAGGGCTAGAGTTTGAGATTAGGCTTGGGGCTAGGGTTAGATTAAGTGTTACATTAGGGTTAGGGTTAGGGTTGGGGCTAGGGTTAGATTAAGGTTTACATTAGGGTTAGGGTTAGGGTTTGGGTTAGTGTTAGGGTTAGGGCTAAGGTTAGATTGGGTTTTGGGTTAGGGTTAGTGTAAGGGGGGTGCGTCGGGGTTGGGGGCTGGGTGGGAAACCCCCACCCCAATATAAAAAAGAAACATTAAAACGTTACACGGAGCTGGCCAGTGCTCAGCACTGGACAGCTCCATGTAACGTTTTAACGTTACAAAAAAATGCTATCTTTTACATGTAAAAGTGCATTTCCATTGAAACCAGTCCATTTATATTTTCGATGGACTGGTTTCGATGGAAAGGCAACTTTACTTGTAAAAGATGGCCTGCCGACGCTTTTATAGTCGATGCATCTTTTTCGATGCGTTGCTATGCCGATGCATCGATTTCGATGCATTGACTATAAACCCAGATCCACAATACCATCAAGCTGAAGCTTGCCTTACGGGTTTAACATAGGAGTCTGAAGCCACAGTTTCAAGAGTTATGCGCTATCAAAAGTATTCATAGAAAGACAACCACTTATTGGGAATTTCTTAACATAAATACATGGTTCAGCATGTCCCAACAGGAAACGTATACTCACTAAGTAGCCATTTCCAGTAATGTTGGGGATTTGCCATTATTGGTGGACTATTACTAAACCGCAATATAAATGCTCATTGCTACGCAAAATTCCTGGAGTCTGCACATGATGATGTGGGAATTGCAGGATGTTTGCGGCATCCCCCTTCAGGGGGTACTGCATCTTTCGGTCATGGAAGTGAAATATCTGCTCCCTGGCACAATGTCAGGTAAAGTGACCTGATATAGCAGCCTACCGCCAATAATGTTGGCCTCGCTGCGCGTGGGTCTGTAAGCTGTAAGAAAGGAGAACAGGGTGTGTTAGTTGGCTAGCAAGAAGGCAGATGCAGAAACTTTTGGTGTTGATGGATGCAGGTCGGAAATACCTTTACCTGTGTGCCAATATCAAAACCGCTATGATGTTTGTGGTTCGAGCCCCAGGATTGTGGAGTGCAAAGACTAACAGCATGGTTGTTTCTAGAAGATGCATAGGGTCGAATTGTTGAAGCACAATAGACTTGGAGGACATCTGAAGGAGTGTGGGAGGAGCAAGGATGGTGTAAGAAGGTGTAAGGATGCAAGATTTTAGTAGTCAGGAGTTAGTTTAGAGATGGGGGAGTGTAGCGAGGAGGGGGTGAGGGTGTTGGTGAGGGTGTTGTCACTTCCTGGCTCTTGATTGTAGATTTCACTGAGATTAAGGTGAGGACAAGTGTCACGCAGTAGAGGATCCATGAATCAAATTGGTTTAACACAGATGATAGTGCACAGAGTTTCGAAATGTGCTTGTTATAAATGAACCCAAGCTTATGGTGCACAGTTTTTAGTCAGATGCTAATGTTTTTCATTTCTTTCAAAGTGGTTGGTTGAAAAGCCAAGTCTTGAGGGGTTTCATAAAAGTCAGGTGGTTCTCCTCCAGCTGGCATAGTTTAGGTATGGTGTTGCACAGTTTTGTAAGATAAGATCCTCCTTGCCATTTCTTGTTAAAGTTGGGGTATAGTACTAGTGTAGCATTGCTGGACCCAAGTGTTCTGGAGGGACTGCAGTGTTGAAACTTACTTCAGAAGTCCAAAGGGCCCCCTTCTGTGATATGAATGATGGGTGATGCACATGGTTTTGAAATGAACGCTCTTTTAATGGATAGCCAGTGCACAGTAGGTAATGCCGGTGTGATATGTTTAAAGAGAAGTATTCTTACCACTTCATTTTGAACTCTTCAAAGTTTCCTAATTAGGTCATATGGGAGTCTGAGATAGATGCTATTTGCATAGTCTAGTTTGGACAGTATTAGAGAAATTATGGCCATGGCCTTGTGGGCGAAAGTTAAGTAGGGTGAGATGCAGCTTGGCATGCGCAGCTTAGAGAAACAGCTTCTGACGATGGCGCTCACCTGTGGATCAAGAGTGAAGGTGTTGTCCATCGTTCCCAGATTTCTTGCTATGGCTGACGGGTTTGGGCGGGATCCCATCTCGGCAGGCCACGGGATTGTGGTGGAGTTAGAACCTGTAGGATTTTGGAGCATCAGCTCTGTATTGCCAGGATTGAGTTTGAGGCTGCTTGCTGTCATCTATGCGCCCACCTGTGCTGTGCAGTTTTTAATGTCTGGGATGTTTGGTGATGAGAGGTTCACATATTTCTAGATTATTTGTGTGTCATCCATGAAGTTGTTGCAGGAGATGCCATTTTTATTGATGATGTCTTGTAGGGGTGTCATGTAGATATTGAAACGTAGAGATATGAGAGTGTGGATATTTGCGGTTTACACGCTTTGGGGCCAGTTCGTACTTGTGTGCAGCGATTCACACCCACAACATTGGGAAACATGGACACATTCACATCCTTCAAGGCCTGGTTAGTACCTGGAAAGTGAATCTACTCCTTCATGTCTGCCAGCATTGCACCCAGCACTTGCTTCAGAATCCTGCATACAGTGAGTTGGGCTATGAATTTTGCCAGATCAGCTGTGTCCTGACAAGGTCCAGTGGCACAGGCATGTTCCAGGGCCAGAAATGTACGAAGAGGTGAAACAGCAATGTGACAATGTATACATGGTTCCAGTGTTTTTGTTAATGTGACCAAGAGAATCATAAAGTACTGTTTCATCAAGGCAAGATGCCTAAAAAACCTGGTAATGGATCATTTTGTATGTGACCGACCAATGACCATCACCCGCTGCTTCCACCAACAAAGTTAAATCACTCCCGCCCCATCCTCCCCGCATGGTACTCATTCTCGCCATCTACCAGCTGGCTCTGCGTCTGGCCCCTGTCCTCTCTCACGCCTGAGCAGTTTTTTCCTCTCACTCAAGCCATCATCTATCCAGCAAAAACTGAGCTGGCTCCTCGAATGAGAGCATCAAGAGCCGCTGAGCCTCCCCTAGTCTCCACTTTTTCATTCATTGCTTAGTCCCATAATGTTGGATCCTCATCGCCACGTGGGGCTCCAATGACGGTGTAAAATGTGCTTTTGTTACGTAAGATGAACGTGTTAGATAGCATACCACCAAGCGGTGGGAACCCTACTTTTTACAAATTCAGACATTGTGAGATCGCGTTCAAGAGTTAAGGTGCAAAGAGACGTCGAATTGAAAATGCCAAGGACTGAAGGCAACAAGTTCCAGGGTTTGGCCTGAAGGCTTTTCCATATGCATGCGATGAATACCTCTGGGATTTCAATTGAAATGTTAGCTTTACAGCACCTTCTGTGTGCAAACTGCAGGTGCTAGATAATGTATTGTGAATGTAAATTTCCTGAAACACTAAGATGTGGCAGCTTCTTCAAAACCAGTTAGTTAAGGTGATAATTTGAGAGCGCTGATTGTTCAGCAAATTGTTATGCGCTTGTATATCCTGGCTGTGCTGGTGTTTACTGTCACTGGGGCCAGGCAGCAGTCGTGTGCATGATTTGCCAAATGAGGATGGGAGGGAGCGGGGATGGCATCGTTATGCTTTAAGTGTACAGAATTAGGTGGCAATTGGGTAGTGCAGGAAAGTCATTCAACAATGAAGCGGCTCAATCGATGTGGCAATTTGCCTTCTCGCGCTGCATTGATTGCACTGCATAGGTGTCTTTAATGTGCAGATGAACTTATTTAGTAAAACAGAATGATTCTGACACTCTATTGGCATAAGAAGACTTGGATGCCCCACAGGTTCTATTTACTGTATTTTGTTTAGGTGTTCGCATGGAGCACTGTCCGTCTGTTCATCCATCCTACAGTTGCTGCGAATGTGGGCGTTTGGGCCTCATTGTGGTTAGACACTGTGATTGAGTTTAAAGTGGCACAGATACTTACACAGCCAAAGGATTCCGTTTTGCGCATTTCTGAAGGGAAAAAAAACGCATGCATTACAGTTACCCAACGTGTAGTTTCTGAAATACTGCCTGATTATGACAAATCCTCTAGGCTGCAAGTAACGGGTGTGGATTTCCAGAAATACTGCGCGCGTTATTTCAGCAAATCCACATACATTTTGTCATTTCTTGCAACCATTTCTACCCTCCTTTTGATACTGGACACGGATTGGCCGCAGCAGCGGATCACGTCTCTACTATAAGCAATGTTTAGATGCTGAAAATGGTCATTTCTGATGCTTTCGTGCACTACTCTCAAAGGGTTTTTTGTTACATTGCTGTTGTTGCCACCACATAATCATGTTGGGAATTAAATACATATCAGGAAGTCTTTGTTGCTACTTGAACTGCCCGGAGCCTCTGTGTCCTTCTTGGCCCCCTGGACGTGGACTTACCTGCTGTCCTGCTTTGACAGCTGCCTGGAGCCTGCCGTCCTGCTGGGTGAGGACAGGGAGAGCAGGCCCGCCTTTCTGTTGCTGGCCGCATCACCCCCGCAGGCTAATCCATCCAGGCACCCCCCCCCTTTGACGTGCAGCGGTGGTCATATGACTCATCACGGGACCGCATATCGGGAAGTCTTTCTAGGGCGTCCTTAGCCCCGGGGCTCCCATTCAAAAGATGCCATTCTAAGGGCATCGTCTACCCTGTTTGGCACAGTTTACCACTGATTGTGACTTAATGCCATGGTACCTGTATCGCCTCCTTCCTTTCAATTGCCAGCACCCTTTCAATAGGGTCTCTTTCTTCTCTCTGTGGCAATTTGGTTATCCTCCTTCATCCGTACCTCTGTTCTCCAGTCTACTTACTAGTTTTCCCCGTTCTCTTTCCATGGCCCTCATTACGATACTGGCGCTAAACCATGGCGCTATTAGCACCATGGTTGGTGCCGGTATCGTAACAAGTCCGTCAATGTTCAATGGGGAATTGCCACCCCATTCCAAGGTTGGCGGGGCGGTAATTCCCCATTGAACATTGGCTCTTCCCCATTCCCATTTTTGCCCTATAGGGCTCAATGGGACTGGGGAAGGCGGTAAGTACGGTACCGCAAATTGCAGTACCGTACTTACCTCGAGAGTCCCTTTGCGGGTCCCTACTTTAACGGCTGGTCTAGACCAGCCGTTCAGGTCGGGTCCCGCAAAGGGACCTCGTAGTCAGGCGCTAAGTGTTTAAGGGCGCCGCGGCCTTTTACGGCGCCCTTAAACACTTAGCGCCAGGGTCCTTGCTATTCCCTAACTCTGGTCTACCCAGGGAGCTAGGCACTCTTCCCCTCGCCTGCGCAACTTGGATTATCTTATTTCTGTTCCTCTTACTTTCTCTCTGCAACCTGTCTCCTCCTCTACCCCAATCTCCATCGGGCTACTCAACGCACGCTCATAGTGCACAAGTCTCATTCCATATTAGACACTATTTTCAGTCTCAACTTGCACTTTCTCTGTATTACTGAGCCATGGATTCCTGCATCAGACTCTACTACCACTGCTTCTCCCTCCTGTTCTGCTACCTACTTCCCTCACTTTCCCCATGCCTTGGGCCAAAGGTGGAGGTACTGGTATTTTACACCACTCTTCGTGCATACCTGCTCTCTGACGCACCGCTATTTCCATCATTTGAATATCACTTTATTTATTTCTCCAATTATCAAACCAAGACTCTAAGCCCCAGAATGCAAAGCTAAAACTGGGACTGTATACTTGCCAACAGATTTGAATGGAATGGATCATGTCTACATTTACAGTACACTATTATGTACTGTGGAAACATTTCAAAACAACACAGAACAAACTGCCCCAACCATTGCCCTCAGTTCAGGGCAACTGTACAAACTAACTCAATTTACAATCTGCCATTTCTAACTGAGTGGCCAATGAGCAGGGTTGATTGCTCTGTCTTTAACCTTAATCCAGTAACTAGAGAACCGAAGAGATTTGGGCTGGATAGCAGGTCCCTCGTCATCCTCCCTAATGAGAGAGTCAACGATCTACACACGAACCTCAAATACAGCAAAACAGTGATGTACAGGAATGTTAGTTTACAGTATCACAGAAATGGTTCTTGGGAGATTGTGAGGGGCTAACTTGGAGAACCAAATATGTTCATTGACTTGTAATGGGGTGAATAATACTTTGGAGGGAAAAAACCGGGAGCCTACTATCTGCTTGTAAGTAGGGTGGGTTGGCAAGTTAGGGCACCCAGACTTGCTACACCATGCTGTACTAAATGTTCTTATCCTCATGCCTAAATCTCCTCACCTGTAGGTGCACTTTACCACTTGTGGGGTATTGTATGGCAGGCCATGTAAGGGACATCCTGAGATTGACAGACAATTGGTGGATCACTGTAACAAAATATCAGTTGCAAAAAAGCTCTCTCAGCTTGGCACTTATCTCTGGGCCTGAGTTGGGTATGTCCTCAACGGGAAGTTTTTGAGCTTTTGTGGTTATCTTCCATGCAGAAGGGGATCAAATAAGAATTGTTTTCCAATTTGCTATCTCTTGTAGCAAATAGGGAAGGCTACCGAACTCACTGACCGTATAGTTACGGATACCTTTTCTATTGCATCAACATGTCTACATTATCTGTCTGTTGGGATAGAAGACAGACAGTGTGCTAATAGATTTTCGCCGGTCTCAAAAGAAGTGAAGGAATCGGGATTTGTTTATGATCTTAGGCCCAAATGAGCAGTAACTATTGCCATGCAGTTCTTGTCAAGTCTAAAAATCCCATTCTCCGTCTGAATTTGCTGCTCTTTCTTCCTTTCATGCTGCTTACAATATCAAGATGTATTTCATGTGAAAATACTTTAGTAGCAATCTCTTATTTCTGCTCTGTCTCCGCATCCCCATTGTTTATTATTCCTTCTTAACATTGGCCCCTCATTTATTTCCTCTCCTTTTGCTTAAATGAGAGGTCATCGTCCCAAAAACCCTGGCCTGGAACACTTCTCAAGTGACCAGGGTAAGGCAGCCACTACCTGATCCTGACCATTGGGGTGGTAGTTTGCGGGAGGATGGCATGGGACGAGACCCGGCTAAAGTGGAATGGGAGAACCCTTTGAATAATTTCCCTAATGACCATATAGTTTTAATGGCCTATTGTAGAATGAATAAGTCTGCTCTTAAAACAACTAAGAGCATTATGGACTCCAAGTCACATAATACTCCTGGTACTGAGATGAGGCAGAAGGGTCCAGAGTTACCAAAGTGTATTGCACTGTCTAGTTCTATTGTATTGTATTTGGTTATTTATGTAGCACTCTTTCCCCATTTGTATGGCCACAATGCGCTTTGTGGTTGTAACGACCTCAGTGACCGTAGTCAATGTGGTGGAAAATTGGTTAAGTTTAGATTAGGAGATTTGTGTGTGCATTTTCACCAGTCTAGGACTTGGGTGGCTGGCAAGGCTCGACTAAGCAGCCCATAAAGAGGTCAGGTACACGAGTGGGCGCTGTTGGTTGTTTGCGATAGTGCTCTTGTTGGGAGAGTCGATGTGTGGCCAGCAATACCAAATTTCCTTTTGCTGGTAGTCGCTGTATGCTAGTCGCAGAGGTGTTGAGGTGCGTCAGGTGTTTCAGTGTGGACGGCTATATGTGCTGCTAGACCGGACAGCATAGCCATAGCTGCATTGTATGGTGCATGGATGCTTGACCGTGCCTGCGGCCCGTGTCCACAGATGTGGTGTAATGTATGCGTACCATATTCTTCAAGGTTATACCTGCCGTAATCTTCGGAGTTGTTCGGCTGGAGTGATCCTTGTCCAGTGTCGATGGTGGGGTCTCATTGTTCATGGTCTCTCACTATTTTGAACTGCCTTTTATATTTCAATGGAACTCCACACTTAGCCAGCTTCACTCTCACAATGGGTCATAGCATGGCTCTCCATCTGTCGCTCTGGGGCTGTCTTTTTACACCACAAGGCCAACATGTGGGAGGAATTCAGGAAAACATGTCATGTGTCCGATAAATCCACAATTCTGTCCTCCGTTAGGAACACTCTGGCACTGACAGTATCCCAACGGAAACCTCAAAAAATCAGGTCTTGAGCAACCGTCAGACAATTTCCGCCAGTTCACTGACAGCCCCAGTTGGAACAGGAGCTGGAGGAGTAACTGAAGATTGACCATTGCAGCCCATGGGCAAGGACTCTGCAGAAGCCAATCGTCCAAATATGGATGGACATGAACTCCTTGCAGTCTGAGGAATGCTGCGATAACCACCATTATCTTTGTGAAGACACGCAGTGCCAAGCTGAGACCAAACAGCAGCACTCTATACTGGAAGTGGTCTGTTCCCACGGAAAACTGAAGGTATTTCCGATGTGGAGCCCAGATCAGGCTATGACTCTAAGTGTCCTGAAGAGCTACAACACTGAGCCAATCGCCCTTCCGAAGAGAGGACCTTATTTGGCTGAGCGTGATCATCTTGAATTTCTCTTGGGGTAGGAAATGATTGAAATTCGAGGTCGAGGATAGTGCACAGGCCAGCCTGATTGGGTTTGGGCACTGTAAACAGACTGGAGTAATAGCCCTCCCGTTGCTCACGCAAAGGAACAGGTTCCACCACTCTGAGGTTCAGAGGATTCTGTACCTCGGTTCTGGGGGAGGGAGACCCAGTCTGCTGAAGAGGAGGGTAAGAGCTAATGAGGATGAGTGGTAATGACCCACACCTGAGCGGGACAGTAAAACATTTAAAGGCCTTGCAGGTGCGGGCCAAAGAGAAAAATCAGGGAATGGAATCAATGCTGTACCGACAGCGGGACACCTTGCAGAGGACGTGAAGAAGGTTGGGATCCCTGGTGTATGCAGAGGACCCACTGCAGAAAGTAGTATCGAGGTCAGCGACCATAGGGAAGAGAGAAGCTTCCTGTGTCCTGTTACCCGCTGCGGTGTAAGCCTTTCGCCAGCGAGCGTACAGGGTTGTACAAGCTCTGTTGATGGTCAACGAGAACAGTGGCAGAAAGGCGGGAGCGGTCAAACACTGCGGGAGTCCCAACAAACAAAGAATCTGAACCAGGGTATCAGAAGGAGTCGCCAGGACAAACCGGTGAGTTGGCCTGATGTAGGTGACCCCGAGGCGCTCCGAAGGAGACCACTGAGTAATTCTGAATACCAAACATTTGAATCTAAGCAAACTGGCCTCAACTCTCCTATTAATAGATGTCGAATAGGAGAATATTGTAACCCGCATTTTCAAAGCCAAATTGGGGAATATCCAATAAGGGAATGTTATAACCTGCATTGCCAAAGCCAAAAAGGGGCAATAATACAACAAAGAAGATACAACTTTTCTGAAGAGGGATATCTAAAAAAGGGACATTATAACCTGAATTGCCAAAGCCAAAGAAAGTTGAGACTGACACCAAGGCAAGTTGAAATATAAATGTCTCATTTCAAGATACATCGAGGGAGGGAGCTGTAAGCCACACTACCAACAGCCAAAAGGTTGTTTAAAGGAAAGTTAGATACAGAGGAACAAGGGGAAGAGAAGTGTAACCTGTATTGCTATGGCAAACAGAACATTGTGAGAACTATTATCCTTTTGTACAGTATATTGGAGAAAGAAACAGTATGCCAATTGTGTTGACAATCCTTACCACAGAGTAAAAGTTATAGTAGTAGCAGTTTTATCCTGGTAGAAAGTTGTGGTGGAAATAAGTGCCAAATCCATTATAATGTTTTATGAATTTTTGCATAAGCATTCTAAGACGTTTCTAAAGAAGAAATATACCATTATAACAAGTGATTGATCTTCAGAAAACATTTACATTGACCTCTGACTTGAGGTGTGAAGTTATTGTTTTTTGGTTTGCCAAGCAGAAGGTTGTGGAAACTTTAAAAATTGTTTGCAAGTGTGAAAAACCTTTTGAACTGAGACAGTCACTTTGCCAAGTGAAGGCTATATTGAATGAAAAGAACTTTAATTTCTACCTGGAGTGTAACTTGGTTAGTGAAAATAATTTTTCTGAAACTGAAACTTGATTTGGAAAATCCTTACTTGATCAATGGGAAGGGGGTCCAACCTTGGTCACAAGGATTCCTGTTTATAACTTTTGAGTTTTAATTTATATGTTGTTTTGTGAAGTTTAAACTGCCAAACAATTCCTGTATTATTTGTTGTATATATCAGTGTGAGGGACAGATACCTTTGGACATTAGGTCATTTTCCATTAGCCTTAGTTTGTTAGGTAGGGAAATTCTTGTTAGGCTAGGGAAAGATAGGCGTTTGTCCCATCCCTTTACATTTGATAAAATGGCAACTTGTAAGAAACCTATACTGAGCGTCCATTACGCATTTCTGACCCCTCTCATTCTGCTGCCCCCTTGTATCCTCATCTTTTTTCATTTCTTCTCTTTCCACTGGTATTTTTACACCTTTTAAGCATGCCTTTATTATCACAGTGCTTTAAAAAACATCTCTTTTGTTCCCTTCCATCTTTACAGCTATCACAATTTGTCTTCTTCCTTTTTTTGTAACCTTCTAAAATATGCTACCTACTCTTTTACCCTCATATCTGTTTAAACTCTTCAATAATCTGGCCTTTGACCTGCTAACTTTACTGATATCACTCCTTTACATGTCACCAACATTCTCACCTCTTCCCTTTATGCAGGACAATTGTCTCTGCTGATTCTTCTTGACTTCTCTGCTTCTTTTAAAACATGAGATCACTCTTTTCTCTAGGCAGTAGCATCTATATGGTCTAGCCACAAAATGAGGCCACATTTAGTTAGACAGTGAATATAATCTCCTTCTGCCTTAAAAAAAACAGAAGGTGATTCTATGCAAGCAACGCCTATTTGAGCTGGCCACAAAATGACAAGGCACTCAGTTACAAACACTGAATGTAATGTACTGCCTGCTGATGCCTCCAACCAATTCTGCAATGATCTTCCCCTCAATCGGGAAGTAAAGTCGTGTGAGTTTACGTGGTCAGTGGGATTCTCTCCTCCCTTGTACTCATATGGCACACTGAGTTATAGCCACTGAATATAATCCTTACCTGTCACTGAAGAATTGTAAGACTTTTTGATGCACTATACAAATGTTTGGTTTGGCCGTGCAAAGAGGACGCACACAGTTACAGATGCTGAATGCCGTCTCTTTGTGAAATTATGTGGAGGCTTTTTATTCAGAAAAATCATTCCAAGAGTTTTTTTTCTCGCAATTTCCCAAGCAACAATCATTTGTTCTGTCCACAAAGGATGATGTGTTGTGTTGCATCCACCCAGTATCATCTCATCCTAAAAATCGCAACACATTTTTACTTAAGCAACATATCATTGGGGTGGCCACAACCAGTTGGTGCCTGAAGTCATGCACTCATTATAACATCTCACCATGAATAGTAAGACATTTCTATGCAAGCAACAAGAATGCTATCTGGCCACAAAAGGATGGTGAAATACTACTGTGAAGGACTACCAAAAGGCAATTGAGTGGCAAGCTATTGAACTTCCACATATTCATTTCAGTATTTTAATGTGAGTTACATTTTTTGGAAAAAAGCTTTTTCCTTTTAAAATGTATCTTTACAGTCTGGCTGAATGCCTGGCTAACACAAATGAAGGCAATCTTGCAAGCCCTCTAGAAAACCTGCATTTAATTTTGATTGACCCTTTGTCACGCCTAAACCCAATCTTTTGGCCCACACCTTTTTGCTTTCGTCAATGCGATTTTTACAACATATTGTTTGATAGTGTAAGCCTTTCTTTTTTTGATGATATGAGGCAACACATGTTTCTCCCCAAGGGCTTTCTCGAGACTTCACATTTAAATATTGCAGCAAAAGAAGATTCCACAAGTGATCCGGTTTATCCTCAAGAGTAGTTCAATGTTGTTATGGTGTGTTGGGTGTCCTGACCCACGTTTAAGCTATCATGCTACAACATTTGGTGCTGTGGGCTTAGAAAATTCAAGATGGCGGAAAACCCACATGTGCGCCTAAATCCAGGAAAGCTGCGCAGTTTGTGCGCACACCAAAATGGTTGCCTCACTTGCCACCCACCAGTGCGAGAATGAAAGGCCGGGTTGCCATGAGGGAAATGGGTTGCCAAAGGAAAAACAGTAGCGCCGGTTAGCTTCAAAGCGCTTTAAAACCACCATTGGACTACCCGCACAGTAGTCTGAAACCATTGGGAATGGCAATGCTGATTGCCAAATGCAACCTAGAATTGTGGGGAATTCATTTCTTAAATCCCAAAAATGGGTGCAGTACCAGTACTCACCACTATCCAAAAGCCGGCGTTTTAAAACCACCCTGTGTTTCTCTGAAGGCAGGCTCAAAATGCCTATTTTCAAACATTGCAACATGTGCAAAATATTCACTGAACACCAGCAGACATTTGGCAGAATGGAGTTTTGTGTGCTTACAAAATCTGGGAAATGAAGAGCCCAAAACAATGCTTATAACAAAACTGCTATGGAGTCAGCAGTTTAAGTTGCACTGGATTTAAAGACACTAAAATCGAAAATGTTTAGATAAATGAGTGACCTATGTTTGGTGTCACATGCCTTTGTAACTGTTGAAATGTCATAGTTTTGCACTTAGAATCAGCATTCTAGCTGCATGTGTAAAATTGCAAGTTAATTTAAAAAGCAACAAAAAAACATGACAGTTAGCTGAAAGTCTGGCTTAAGGAACTTGATTCTGCCTGGCAACTACCCCCATCAGGAGTGAAACTTGAGTCACAACTGTGTTCCCAGGCCCATCTGCCTTTTGCTGGCCACACTAAGGATATGCCATCTCTCTGATAATTGAATTAAGGGGAGCCCCACAGAATACAGGAGCTCTGAACAAAGCCTGTCTTGACTCAGGCAAAGGTTTTATTACAGCGGTCGTAAAATGTAGCTTCCTCTTGGCAGAAGCTGGGAGGGGCACTGCCTGTGAGAGCAAGCTGGCTTGGCAGAACTGGATAAACCAGTATTTCCACCATGTGACCTGGGAAACCACACCCCTTTGTAGCCAGAATATTGTTTAGAAAAAGATGAATAACTCATGGTGCGGACATGTGAAAATTTTATAAATGATACCATAATTCTTGTGATTTTTCTGCCCACAGTTTAAGAGGTTTTTAGAACCGGTGGTATGTTCAGGGGGGTGTTAGCGGAAAAGTGGATATTACTCTAAATGTGTGCATGTTAAAAATCTGAAACTTCATCAATTAATGTCCATACTCCTTGCGCACATGTGTGTCAATTTGGGTCAATGTCAGAAATTGCAAAATCCGTTAAAAAGTGAAATATGTGCCATTTCTCAATGCAGGCTCTTAGAAACAGCAGATTTGGGACAGAGTATACCTCATGTGATCTGTGACATGGGTATGTAATTTCAAACAACTGTGTAACTGTGAAATATGTGTTTTGATCATATATAGATTTGGGTGCACAGATGACAGGAGTTTTTTCAAGAGATCATAAATGGCTGACATCACTCTGACACAACTTAGCTCCCCCAATCAAATGAGAAATGGAAGTTTGACCAATTAGAAGCTGAGAGAGAGGTAGGGTCTAGTGATGCTGCATACACACCCATTTTAAAAACACATAAAAGCAGAGAGACAGGACAGATAGGGACTTTCAAATCCATCTGCCGCTGGAAGCTCTGCCGGAAAAATCCATACTTTACCTCCATCAAACCTCCAGAGAGCCAAACTAGAGACTTCAATCTATCCAGAACTAAAGACCCAGACCAGAGAACCAGAGAGAGCTGACCCAGATCACTGTGAAGTGCAGAGACCAGAGGCGAGTTTAAAACCTGACCAGATCCATGGCGAGGCCCATTTCACTCAAGAATATAGTGTGAGTACCTAGAAAACTGTGCAGAACCAATCTCCTAGTTAAAATAATATAATTCAATCTAGCTTAATCTAAGTAGAACTGTCTCCTAACTGTCACCTGTCATTTGCATAGCTGTCACTTGTCATTTTCTAGTTGCAAGCTGCACTTGTCTTTTTGAACTTTAAAATTTCAAATCTGAAAAACGACCTTCACAAAATCGCTCATATCTCCGCGACCGTTTGTCTTAGAGACTTGCAATAACTTTCATATGAAAGCTTAGAATCGTGGCTTTCCTACGAACCTAGAACCGCATTCCTACCCCCTATAGTTTTACCGCAATCGCGGAACACGCATCCGCGAATTTTACCGCGATTTGCAAATTTCTCCACGTGTAAAAACAGCTGCTACTTGCCTTCCATTTGCCAGAAATTCGTTTAACCTGCTAATCATTCCTGAATCATTGCAAGAGTGAGCCTGAGCTAATATTAACTAGATACCACTCACCCTGAACCTCTAGAGGGAATCAAAAGCATTTTAGCATACTTTTCACTGAATTGCCAGCACATATCAAAGCATTTTGCCTGTGTTTTCAAACTTCTGTAGTCTAAGCTTGCTGGGGTGAACTGAATCACATTTGATTGCATTTCTGAGAACTGTGTGTTTTCCTTCTATTTCCTTGCATTGCATAAAGAGGGGGGGAGTGAATAGCCAGAGAAAAGTGATTACATTGTTTGGTTGAAGCCATATTGAGTATTTTCTGTACTGCATTCATTGAATATTGCATCCACTTGAGCTTACATAAAGCATTCTGTACCACCTTCTTCTTTTGTTCCTATTCACCTGTGTGCTACCTTATCCATTTCATGTCAACTCCTTATTGATTATAGAGAAGCGTGTTAGTGCCAGATTCTCTGTTGTTAATATTTATCATATCAGATTAAGTGTGATATTCAATTATTAATTTATTATAAAGTGTGATATACATATCTATTGTTTAAATTATCGAATAAACCTTTTAATTTGCAAACCAGAACTACTTCTTGGCTCAGTGGGGTCAGGGGGATTCCAAGAGAGGGGTGTTATATAGGGGTAGTCATCCAGAACGCATGAACTGGACATAAAGGTATATCAATAAGGGTTTTCATTCAGTACTATAAACTAGGCGCTGACTTAGCTGTAGTGTTGAATTGAATCCTCTTACAGGTGATCTGAAGTGATTACTTCATTCCATGCTCCATAGAATTATTTGCGTATGTGTTCGTACATAAAAATAAAAATTGACACAGTGCACTATCTTTGACAATTAGTCTTTATAGTGCTTCACCGTACCTTTTATAATGTTATTTCATACATTTAGAATCCACATAGAAGCCCTTTAAGGGCTCTGCGTAGTTGCTATTTAAAGCAGGGACTCGTAGTCAAGTAATTTTATGGATCTTGGAACCAAGTAATCCGATTCAGATTGCACTTTATTTAAAATAAAATCATTTATCCATAAAGGTGTCTCACAATAAAATCACAAGTAGTTAAGTAATGAAACCAACAATAATGAACTTCAAAATCAGTAGGAGATTCTAATTTTAAAAGAAGACACCAAGTCGTTTCATACAGTAGACCAAATAAACAGGCCAGAACGCAACTGCAGATAGATCAGAGCAGGGCGCCATTGCCTAAAACATGCACATTTAAGTAGGGGAATTCATATTTTTCACCTAAGAGCAACATAAAATGATCAAAAGAAAATAAAATTCATAAAATATTCATTCTTATCTAAATGACTAAAAAAGGACTTTCCCTCAGGATTACTCACTACAACTGGGTTAAGTGGCAGTTCAGTCAACCTAACTCTTATCAGTAAAGAACGTGTATATACATATTCTTTCCCTAGATCAAATAAGATTCCAGTCCAGCCACGGTTTTCAACAAAAAGTGTACAATAGGTTTAGTCTCTTCTTGAAAAATATAAGTCTGTACATCTATATTTCATAGTCCTGTATGATTTGCTATCCGTCAGTATTGTTTTGTTAAACCCATTGATCAGGCCTGGTGTGTAGAGTTTGTTTGTAACAAACCGTAACTGGGGAATATTTAGCTGTACATTGCTATGCAAAAGGTCCATAAGCTGTTCCTGGTGGAAATGTCAGAAGGATTGAACTAGACAGTGTCCCATTGAAGGAGTGGTTTAGTATGTGGTCAGTGGTGCAGATAACTCCTACCTACTCCTCTTGTAACGAACAGGCAGGGGGTGACTGGGCAAGGCTTAGAAGCTTCCACAGAAAAGCATTCTCAACAGTAGACAGTGGATTTGTTTTTGCAATACCCCAAATACCAGCCCCTGGCGCAATTTGCATAATATACCATTAGCATTGGTCTAATTGGATAGCTCCCAGTACAATTTCCAAAGAGAAAAAGTGCAAAACTTCACTACTTCATCGTTATCAACCACCTCGCACATGATCATCACACCGTCAAATATGATCTCCAGGTAGTCCTAATTCTGGAACCAGTCCATTCTTTGACCATTGCACATTATTGTTTTTTTTGTCCTGTTATCTATCCAACAACATTAGTATGGACTTACTTATGTACACAGAAGCACCTCTGCAATCTGTAAACTCATATTGATCAAGGAAGATCTGTAGAACTTTTGGGATACGAGCATCATCAGCATATATTTAAAAAAGTCTCAAAAAGCGACAACATACTTTAGGAATGTCACCAAAAGCTGCAACAGTTTCATCAAGATCATTAATCTACTGATTGAACAACAATGGGACGAGAATACTATTTTCGAACGCCACGCATATATAGGAAAGGTGAGTACAATTCCTCATTAGCACTGTGCCTCACTGTGACCTCTATATTTGAATGAAGGTCTGTCAAAACATTCAGGATAGGAGATGGTAAACTTTTCATTCGAGGGTTGGCATTAAAATGGCATGATCGACACAGTCAAAGATTTTCAAAAGTTTCATAAAAGCTAGAAAGACTGGAGCCTCATACTGTGAAAAACCAGAAGGTGTCTCACCCACTAGTCCCCAGGGATCTGTCATACAGGTGGCCAGGACACAGCCATCACTTTTGGATCCTTTTTCTGGGGGTGGAACCGTGCAGAGGATCACCTGGGTGAGGGGTCTTCGGGGAGTGGGAGTGGGACACTGGATGGTGAAACGCGGCATCCCCTTCCCTGTAACACTCTAACGTCATCCTACCAGGTAGGATATTTAGCAACTCACTACCCCTCCTTTTACAACACAGTTTCTTACAGACAGCCTGCTATGAGAGAAAATGGACTAAACCTGAGACGTATATCTGACGTGTCCACAGCAGTTCCAAGATGGCAGTTTAACAAGAGGAGAAAGACAGCAATACAGCACAGGATTGCAAAGCAAGCAGTTCCCTTGACCTTTTCAACAAGGAACCATTACTTTCACAAGGCCTCGAGAATAAAAAGCGTAAGACCAGGAAACCAGGCTGAGGTTTCCTGCATTGTGCGTCAGAGGTACCTGGGGCCCTCCCGCGTCGATAATCAAGGCAGGGAGAATCGCCAGCTGCCGTGGTACTATCCTTGGCTCCAACAACAAAGCATGGTCAGTGAAATTAACACAGCTGGTGAGTTGGGGAGACCAATACAAGACCGGTCTGTGTTGAATCCAAGGTTGCAAGTGGCAGCATTGAATGGCGAGTGCTGGAGAGAACATTGTATGAAACACATGTGATAACCAACGCGAGTGTAGTTGAACTACAGATGAGTGAATGAACTTTGAAACCAAGATACAATACCTTTGACAGAGTGGTCCGGCACCTCTTGTGTGCTCAATCGAAGGTCTCTGTAAGTATCCATCTGAGAGTTGATGAAAAGTGAAAGAGTGGCAAAGGATTGTGAATCGAAGTGGCCCTGCGACGGATCAAGCAAACTCATGCGCACAATCGAAAGTCTTCTATGTTGATACAGTAAAGAAAGTTTATAACTCTCATAAACTTACGAAGTCCTGACTTGATCAATGCCCTCAATTGCCCCCTCCTCCTCGTCCTCACCTGTACTTGATTCTTCAGTGGAACTCTCCATGGATATTGCTCCTCTTTCTCTCCAGGTGGTGTCCTTTCTTTTTTATGTGAGTTTAGGACGAGCTCCACTGGAGACCACCTTGCAAGCTAGCTGAACTGCCAGGCAAAGGGACCCTCAGGGAGCCTGCCCCCAAAACCAGGGAAAAGCGTAGCTAAAAAACCCTGGAGGACTGGGAAGTTGTCAGTACTGTTGGTGTCTTGGAAGTAAGGCTTGAAGGTGTTGCTTGCAGAGAGAACTCCAGCTCCCAGAATGCACTTCAGGAATACGGAGGCAGTAGAACCAAGAGGACTTAAGGATGCGAGGCAGACTGGAAGCACCTGGAGCAATGGAAAAAAACAAGGAAAATAGAATCCGTGGTGGGGAAGCGGACAGAGGACCAGGCACCGCTAAGCAGAAGGCGGCCGGAACCCCAGACAGCAGGAAGGTAGGCTAGGAATGGTGGCTCCCAAGCCGAGCCGATAGAAACGAGGCTCGGAAGACACGGGAGTCACAAAGCCACAAGAGCGGGAGGAGAGTAGGCGAACAGAGGAAAAGGGAAAACAGTAGCGGATAGAAATCACTCACTAGGGAAAACGAAGAAGGGTAATCACAGCATGTAAACCCGTAGAGGAGCAGGGTTGCAACGCACCGGTGCTACTGATTGACGCTTACTTGTACGTGTCTCTCATTGCGTACGTAGAAAGATTAGACTGCTGCCTGCGAAACCAAGTCAGCCCCTCTTCCACCGCCTCCAAGGTTTCCATGGCCTGCGCGTCATGACAATAACAAAATAGATCAAGTTGGTCCGAACCCGGCAGAGGGAGATCATTTGAATGCTTTGGGGTAAATCAAATTGTGTGTTACGATAGATAAATTGGTCTGAGCCCGGCAGAGGGAGACTGATTAAAGATTTTGTGTCAAAGCGGATCTGAGCCTGGTGGAGGGGGATCTGGGATGAACCGTGAATCCCCTGAGTAAATACAAAAATGTGAAAACTGTGAGTATTGTGTTAAAGTGGATCTGAGACCGACGGAGGTCGATCCAAGATAAATAGTAAATCACCTAAGAAAATTGTGAACTGTGAAATACTGAAAGGAAAGGAACTTTACTGTTTGTTTGTTGCATCAGGCCCTCTGGAAGAAGAGACTGAATGATATGATATGGCCCCTATACACAAGTGTTTCAAGGCAAAGAGACTTTGGCACAGAAGGTCATGATGTGGAAGTTTTTAACTACACCCTTGTGCGATAGAAGCCACAGACTGTGCTAAGCTTGAGTGTGCTGCCTTGTCCTGTGCTGAAAACATGGGGAAGTGAAGCCAGCGGCTTGAATATCCTGACATATCATTTCTTGAACAAGTTTCTTTTGCATCACATTATTTCCCGCACTATTTTGTATTTAGAGGTAAGGATTGGCAATAGGTTTATTAGTATAGGCCCTTTTATTTTGACAAGACACCACTTGGACTGTGTTTTTATTATTTGATGGTCATAGCTTGGTTCCATCTTTAGATTTAGGAATAGATAGGTGTTTTCAAACCCAATTGAAGTTCAATAAACACCCTTGAACTGTGATCACTTGTGTCTGTCTTACTTTTGATACCATGCCTTCCATACATGTGGTGTCAAGAGTGGGATGTGACTCAATTGAGACAAATTGGGGAACCCTAAAATTCCAGAAGCTTAGTCATAGAGCCTGAAACCCCTCTACCACCACAAAATGGTTTTGATATCTGTAGCAGCATAGAAACTACTATCCTTCCAGGGAAAAGAGCAATGATTCCCACAGACTTAGTCTTGATGCCCCCTCCGGGGTGTTATGTAAGATTGGCTGCAAAATCTGGCCTGCCCTAGAAGTTTGGTTTAGATGTCCTAGCGGGCATCATAGATTCCGACTTCTGGGAAGAAATAAAGGTTCTCCTACAGAACCATGGCAAAATTCCATTTCAGGTACATCATGGCGTTAAAATTGGACTGGGAATTCTCGAAAGGGCTCTATTTCCCTGTTTTATAGAGAGTGAAACAGAAGATACTCAGAGAGGTACTTTAGTCTTTGGGGAAGCTGATGAATCATCTATCACTGAAGCAAAAAGAAAAGAAGAACCTAAAATCCTTCCCGACCTAGCCTTTGCCCATCGAAATGATCCAGCACTCGCAGAGGCTTTCTTGCAGGTCATTCCTGAAGGGGAAGGATTGTAGAAGGGAAGTCCCTTTTTCTTCCTAAGGCAAGGATTTCTGTACAGAAAGGAAACATCTGCAGAAGGCCTAATAAAACTCAGATAGTAATCCACAATACCCATCGAAAGATCGTGCTAGAGATTGCGCATTCCCACTTGACAGGGGACACTTAGGACAAGCTAAGACCCAGGCACAAATCGGTGGGATGTTTTACTGGCTAGGTATCCATGCTGATATAAAGAACTTCATTCAGACATGTGAAATATGTCAGAAAACCAGTACACACATTCCCTTGCCTGCGCCTCCTAACCCTTTACCAATAATAGAAGTCCCTTTCTCCTGGATTGGGATGGGTATCATTGGACGGTTGGAAACCTCTAGACTGGGTAACAAATATGTCCTCGTATTTGTTGATTACGCTTTTAGATACTCTGAGGCATTCCCTATGGGGAACAACACAACCCAGCAGTTTTCTAAAACATCTATTACCATATTTTTCCAGGGTTGGTTTTCCTAAGGCAATTCTAATGGATTAGGGATTCAATTTCATGAGCAAACTTATGGGTGAAGTCAAGGAATTGCTCCATATTGCCACCTTAAGAACCTCAGTTTACCACCCCCAAACAGACGGACTGGTAGAAAGATTCAATACAATGCTTGAAAGGATCCTAAGAAAGTTGGTAGATCAGGACGGGAAGGACTCGGATCGCATGATCCACAAGGCCCTGATTCTCTCCTTTCGAACAACTTTATAGTAGAGAACTTAAAGATGTCCTAGACATGGTTCGGGAGACCTGGAAAGAGAGAGAAGAGGCACCTACTACCCTTTTGCAAATAGCCTCCAGATTGCGAGAGCATATGAAACTTGTTCGAAATCTAGTCTATACTCATATGGAAAAAGCCCAAGCACAAAAAAGTCCACCTACGACAAAAATGTAAACGTAAGATCATTTTCAATAGGACAAAAGGTATTAGTTCTCTTACCTACCTCTGAAAATAAACTTGTCTCTAAGTGGCATGGGCCGTACTAAATATTAGAATGAGCAGGGACCTGTACCTATAAGATAGCCCAACCTGACAGGACACAAAAGGCCCATCTCTACCACGTGAATCTTTTAAAAGAGTGGAAGGAAAATCCTTCTGCCGCCACTGCCAAGATACTATTTTATTTGGTACCAGAAGAAATAGATAACTTTGAACTAATACACCAAGAGCTATCCAGTCAACAACAAGAAGGCTTAAAGAATGTAGTCACAACATTCCCCAATATATTCTGTGAGAAACCAGGGAGAGTGCAAGGCGCCTATCATTATATCAGAACTCCAAAGGCAAAAGTGGTCCATTTGAAACCACATAGACTCCCAGAAGCCCATAGACAGATAGTGGTTGAGGAAGTGAACAAAGTGCTAAACGCAAATATTATCGAACCTTGTTCAAGCCCATGGTTCTCCACTATACTATTGTTCACAAAACCTGATCATTCCTGGAGGTTTTGCATAGACTTCCGACAGATCAACGCCATCTCCATGCCTATCCCATGCCGTGCATTGACAAATTGATTGATAAACTCAGAAATGCCACCTTCCTATCAACCCTAGACTTAACCAAGGGGTACTGGCAGTTCCCAGTACATGGACCTGATAGGGAAAAGACAGCTTTCTTGACACCCCTGGGACTATTCCAGTACAAAGGCTTCCCTTTTGGTTTAGACAGGGCCCACCACTTTCCAATGGCTTATGGACAGAATATTACAGCCCTACTCTGATTTCTGTGGGGCTTATATTGACGATATAGTCATTTATAGTAAGACTTGGGAAGACCATCTTGTCCATCTCTTTACTATTATGAGAGCCCTCAGAGAATCTGGCTTAACTGCCAATCCATCCAAATGTAAGCTAGCCCAGTCAGCCGTGAATACCTCAGCTTCTTTGTAGAGAATGGCAGTGTCCAGCCTAAACGAGAAAAAGTGAAAGCCGTCCTAGATACCCCTACGCCTAAAACCAAGAGAGACCTCAGAGCATTCTTAGGGTCAATCGGTTATTACTTTAGGTTTATCCTTAATTTTCGGGACAGAACAGCTAGATAAATTAAAGAACGCTGAACCCCAGAAGATTCATTGGACCGATGAGGACGAGGTGTGTTATAACAGCTTAAAACAAACCCTGTGCCAGAACCTGATACTAAAGGTAGTAGAATTTTCAAAAGAGTTTGTATTACAAACCGATGCCTCTCTTACAGGGTTCAGAGCAGTTGTGTCACAAGTTTGTGACGGATTGGAACACCCTATCCTATTCACTAGTCGAAAATTCTTCCCACGTGAAAAAATGACTCTGTGTTAGAATTGGAGGCCCTTGCCATCTATGGGCCATCACCCATCTAAGATACTACCTCCTACGAAGAAAGTTCACACTCGTCACAGATCACTCTCTATTAGTATGGATAAGCCAACAAAAGGACTCTAACCCTAGAATCATACGATGGTTCCTAGACCTGCAACCCTACTGTTTCACTGTGGAGCACCAAAAAGGTAAAGACCAGCGGAACGTCAATTTCCTTTCCCAGTTTCCAAGTGAAACAGATGTGGCCACACCGCATACAGGAAGGGCATGTGAGAAAACAGAACGTGTCTCACCCTCTACTCCCCAGGCATCTGTCATCCAGGTGGTCAGGATACCACCACTGCTTTTGGATCCAATTCCTGGGGGTGGACCAGTGCGGGAGGATCACCTGGGTGAGGGTTTTTTTTTGGGGAGTAGGACACCGGATGGTGAGGCGCAGTATCTCCTTCCCTGTAACACCTTTACCCATCCTACCAGATAGGATATTTAGGAACTCAACCTCCCATCCCTTTTTACAACACAAACACATTCTCACAGACAACCCTCTTTGCATGAAAATTGACTCATACCAGAGCTGTATACCTGACATATCCCAATACAATGGTCAGGCAAGGTCAAGCAATTACAGACTATCACTCACACACACCAGACTTCCATCACACTTCCCCACACAGAAAAAAGGCAGAGCACGAGAGCACACTATGAGCAAGGCAAAGCACACAAAGAAACAGCCGTTCCAAGATGACAGTTTAACAAGAGGAGAAAGACGGCAAAGCAGAGGGGATCGCAAGGAGGGAAGTTCCCTTGACCTTTTTGACGAGGAACTGTTATTTCACAAAGCCTCGAGAATAGAAAGCGTAAGACCAGGAAACCAGGCTGAGGAATCCTGCATTGTGTGTCAGAGGTACCTGGGACCCTCCCGCATCGGTATTCAAGGCGGGTAGAATCGCCAGCTGCTGTGGTACTGTGCTTGGCTCCAACAACAAAGAAGCATCAGTGAAATCAACACAGCCAGTGAGTTGTGGAGACCGAAACAAGACCGGTCTGTGTTGAATACAATGTTGCAAGCGCCAACATTGAATGGCGAGCACTGGAGAGAACATTGTATGAAATGCGTGTGATAACCAATGCTAGTGAAATTAAACTACAGATGAGTGATTGAACTTTGAAACCAAGATACAATAGCTTTGATAGAGTGGTCCGGCACCGCATGTGTGCTCAATCAAAGGTCTTTGTAACATATCCAGCTGCGAGTTGATGAAAAGTGAAAGAGTAGCAAAGGATTGTGAATCAAAGTGGTCCTGCGACGGGTCAAGCAAAATCCCACGCACCCGAAAGTTTATAAAAAGTAGATAAAGTTGGTCCAAGCCCGGCAGAGGGAGATCAATTAAAAGCTTTGGGTTAAAGGAAGTTGTGTGTTACGATAGATAAAATGGTCCGAGCCCGGCACAGGGAGACTGATTAAAGATTTTGTGTCAAAGCAGATCTGAGCCCGGAGGTGGGGGATCCAGGGTGAACCGTGAATCACCCAAGAAATACGAAAACGTGAAAACTCTGAGAGTATTGTGTTAAAGTGGATCTGAGCCCGACAGAGGGGGATCCGAGGTGAATAGTAAATCATCTAAGAAAATTGTGAACTGTGAAATACAAAAAGGAAAGGAACTTTATTGTTTGTTTGTTGCCTCAGGCCCTCTGGAAGAAGAGACTTTGAACGGCAAAGAGATTTTAGTACAGAAGGTCGTGATGTGGAAGATTTGAACTGCACCCTCGAGCTAGAGAAGCCAGAGACTGTGCTAGCTCGAGTTTGCTGCCTTGTTCCATGCTCAGAACGTGGGAAAGGGAAGCCAACAGCTTGAATATCCTGCAACATAATTTCTTGAACACTTTTCTTTTGCATCACATTGTTTCCAAAACTATTTTGTATTTAGAGGTAAGGATTGGCAGTAGGCTTATTAGTATAGGCCCTTTTATTTTGACAAGCCACCACTAAGACTGCGTTAATATTATTTGATGGTCATAGCTTGCTCCCATCTTTAGATTTAGGGTTAGATAGGTGTTTTTCAAACCGAATTGAAGTTTAAAAAACACCCTTGGACTGTGATCACTTGTGTCTGTATTACTGTTAATACCATGCCTTCCTTCCAATACCCAAACATGTACTTGCAGACAACCATTGACAAAGTCAGCACTTGCTTGATCGTGCCAAGTGCCTTGCAAAAGCTGAGTTAGTCTAGGGTACAATTTCTTTAAGCCAGAACAGAATGTTCTCATGTACCGAACATCTTTTAGGCGACATCCAACTGGGAGAAGGCCCAATAGGACTTTGGGTTTCCTTGTTCACCTTCCTTGAAAATTGGAACAACATTGGATCTTTTTGAGCTAAAAGGCACTCTCACATGCTTACATATCATAATGAAAGCCAACTTCAATATAGGAGCCCAAAACGAGACATCATGCTTGAAAATATCCTCAGGACAATAATCAGAACAGTGGATTTATGTGATGCTGCTTAGCTAATACAGCCCTCACATGGCCCAGAGTAAATGATATTGTAGAATCCATGGTACCACAACCCATGCTGAGTGTGGCTGACTCACATAAAACCCATGATCCTGTTTTATTAGCTACACCATAAAGTGCCACCCAAGTATACGCTTGAATGTTAACGTCATGGAGTGATGACAGTGGCCGGTTGGCAACGCAGTCGCAAAAACGGGGCCAGAATTTAGCATGATCTTTACACATGATAGAAACATTTAACAGTTCCCATGCTGGTTCCTGCGCATGCAGTTTGCCTGCTGGAATAGCGTTCTTATAACAGCTTTGGGCGTTATCTCATGGGAAGAACTACAAAGAATGTAGCTCAGACTGTCTGTCTAACCATCACACAAACACAGTTCAGACCCCTAATTTAACATCACTGGATGCTGACTATCTGTCGCAGTGGAAGGCCTGATCAGGTCTTGAGAATTATCAAGACCGTCCCAGAATCAACCATATTCATGACAAGTGAGGCTTAGTGTCGCCAACATTCTTGAAGATGAACGCATTTTGGCACAAACCCAACTTCATACAATTTAAGAGCTCTTCTGTGTAGAGGAAAAGTGGTGTGAGAGCTTGTTAGGACTGTGGGTCTTGCGCTAGTGTGTGCTCTTCTGTGTACAGCCAGCCACTCCACTGTAGACCTAATAGCAGATGACGTGCCAGTGTGGGTCAGATGAGTAGATGAACGTTTCAGGTGATAACCAAGTAATCACTTTTGCCCACTGTAACTCTATGGAAATGGTCCAAGGATACACAGGATCACTTGTGCATGGTTCCTTTGTCACATAATCAAAAATGTGAAGCCTTAGGAAAGCGCATTTCGGGGGAGTGGAAGATGCCTGTCAACCTATATCATCAAATTAGTTTACTTATATCATCAAAGCAATGTGCCTGTGTGTATGACATGGCTATGGTGGTCTGTTTTTTTAAATTATACATTAAAAATTTAAACCAGTTGGACTGTGCTCTAGCACCTTGAAGCGTCTTGTTTGCTCGATGGAATTGGCAAAGTACTACTTTATTTGGAATCGTACCAAAATCTTGACATGACAATTGCGACGGCCGAAAATGGTGACTTTTTTTTACCCCCCCTTACACCACATATATATGTGGGGGTATAGAGTATAATATTAATATGGGGAGGGCTGCGGAGGGGTTTCCCCCTGCATATATATGTGGTGTAAAGGGTTAAAAAAAAGTCAGCATTCTCGGCCATCACAATAATCACATAGATCCCTTTATTCTAATTTAATAAAGCAGGGAGAACTGACAGCATCTAACTGATGCCTGCACACTCACATAGCAGCTTGATTACATAGAGATCTTATACCCCAATATGCGTCATCTATGACATCATTCTACGTGGCAAATTATAAAATCTTTTGAGGGTAGGGATTGGTTAAGGGAACATGTCTACATATGGAACCTATATGAATTAGTACATAATTGGCTACCACTTATCTGTAGGGCACGCTTGAACTACCTCTAAATACGTATAGTACAGATTATAGCGGACACAATGGCAATGGATTGGTCTATGCAACATTTCATGTTAGGTTGTCCCTCAAACCCACTGATTGGTTGGCATGCTATCCCAACCTTGGACTTTCGGCTCTTTAGAAGTACGTACGTGAAATGAAACTTGGGGTGTTTGAATCCCGTCAAACTACTCCCTGTTTTCCCAATTAATCCATCATCTCTTATCGGTGGGCCATAAGCCAAAGTCTTCCGTCTGTAGTTGACCTTGTAGCCTGCACACTGCCTTGAAACATTCAAGAGAGTGTGACCACACCACTATCTCTGTCTGAGACTCGAATGAAGAGCCCTTGTGTTCGACTTCTGAGTCACATGTAAGAGACCATGAATCTATCCATTTCAGCCTCTTATTTACTGCTATTTGATTGAATTATTCAGGGTACTGTCGCTCCTGTTAGCCTCTAGCGACTTGCACACTCTACCTTGGATAGGCTTGATAAACGTTTAATTGTCCAATTCCTTGGCAGTTGCAGATGTTTTCTTCATCTTTAATCTAGAGCAATGTCTCCTTCGTTCATAGCTTATCCTGGTTAACTCCCCTTGTGCCTTGCAATTATTCCTTAAAATAGCATCCTTGATCCTGGGCCAACATAGCCTTTCTGTTGTTCTGCACACAGATCTTTCTAGCCTCGCCTGATTCTGCAACCTTGGTCTGTCTCTGAGGTAGCTTGGTTGAATTTGATGTGAGCCAGCGTCCATTTTCCTTTTCATGGCCATCCTTGCCACGTTGTATATTGCTCTATTGCAAGCTTCTATATGTTTCCTTTCTACCTTGCGTTACTGTGTATTTACAATTATTGACCCGTAAATTACTTCATCTTCTTTGTATTCACAATTACTTTAGCCTTAGGTAGATGTTTCTCTTGGTGCTTCAGTTACATGTCATATCGTTTCGGCATGGGTGTGTATATCTTCTTCATGACATCACTCTGCCCTTGTCAGGTTTCACTTTAGCATTCCATGCTGACATTCTTGCATGCGGCATCCTTCCATGCCTTCAGTGCGAGGGTACATTCTGTATGGCCGTCTGAGGGCATACCGCCTCTCATACACTCGATGTGGTATAGGAATGGTACAGGGGGTCCCATTCACTGCTCTTCTACTTTTCCACGATGACGGCAGGGAGGGGGCAGGAACTAGTGTGAAAGCATCCACCTGCTCCTTTACACGATTATCTCCAAGTGTTAATAACTAGAGATTTGGGAAACCATTAAAGATCATTGCTCTGTCCACAAAAAGAGGATGCATTCATTGACAGACACTAAGCCTCATCACGAGTTGGGTGGTATCCTGGCAGTAATACCGCCGGGATACCGGCTAATGCTAATAGCATTGCCGCAACTCATTCTGGTGCAATTTGCGCCAGATCACGAGTTGTGGTGGCGCTGTTAGTCCCCATTTTTTTAGAGTCCATAGGACTCTATGGGGATTTTCAGCGCTATTGCCGCTGGCGGTAATAGCGCCAGCGGAAATCGCTCCGGAAATGGCTTGCTGCCGGCGCATTCACGTCCAGCTCAATGCTGGAGGTGAATGTGCCATGGCTGGGCCAAACTCGTGATTGGGCGGAGTGGTAAATGCTGCAGTAATAGTGTACTGCCGCATTTTACCGCTCCGCCCAACTCATGATGAAGCCCACTGAATGAACTCTCGCGCCTAAAAGCAATTCTAACATGTGTACGTGCAACTTCACAAGCAACACCTGTTTGGACTTGCACAATAATACACTGCAGTGAGTTGGAGTCACTCGATAGAACCTCCTGCCAGAGGTTAACACCAAACAAGTCGGTAGAGTTCTTCTTCTGTATCCGACAGTGGGCTTGTTCTACCAACCTTTCAGCTAAAGTCTGTTCACTTAACTGCTGTGCAACCTGCTGCTTCTGCCTAAAAAGGACATTAAGCCTTCCACATCCATTTATGTTATTTAGCCGGAACCCTCTTTGCGGCACTGCTCGCCAGGTTTGGGAAAGTCTTTTTGCTGCAAAATAACTCAAATTCGGGCGGTTAGGTTTATAGCTGGATATGTTCGCCCAGCATTAGTTTGCCTGTTGTGCAGGGCAGATGTGCTGCACTTGTTAATTCGAGTGGATCATTATGAGTGGTTTATTTTGAGAGTATTGTTATCACTGTTTTCTCATGTGCCTATTATTCGGAGCGCATTGTTGTTGAACATGTTGTGCGCTTGGTGCGAGCTCCTGCGCGGCGCCTGTTGGCTACGGCTGTGGCGCTGAATTGCTTCCACGCTTCATATTCCAAGGGCATTGCTTTGCGTGCATCAAACTGTGCTACCTGTGAAAAGCTAAAAGGTCGTCATTATGAATGCCAGCGTTAATGCAGAGACCCTCAGAGCAAATAAAGTATTCCCCTAATAACTCACACCACACCAGTACTGCATTATACTCGCTTTACAGATTTCTTACCTCAAATCCTTGCTGTAGGTAAACTGAATCCTATGTAGTAGGGGTTTAGCTGAGTTAAGCTTTAGCTTGTAGTGTGATGGACTTTCTATTAAAGAAATACTTTATTTGGCCTGCTAGCTAAAAAGCACCGTTCCATGTGTTTGCCGACACTGTTTTATAAGTACTTACCTTAACCAGTGTGTAAAATATATCTAGGGCAGAATTGGTACTTGATCCGGACGAGGACGAGGTTCTTTGTGGGCCAACGTAGAGGCCCTGCCCATTTCCACAGTCCAACCAGTCGCATATGTTCACGCACTGCATGCACCCATTGAAAGAAACAAAGAGGTTATGGAGGACAGTGTGCAGAAAAGGTCGTATCTCAGTGTTGGGCTGCAGTGAAGTGAAAGAGCAAAATCTAAACTGATGTATATATGTTTTGCACAGTGGTTAAGGTTATTCCTTAGAAAAAAGGTGAGGTTGACAAACATATGGGGCCTCATTAAGAGGCGTGCGCTCCCGTAATGAAGGGTGCCGGTACGGGACCAGACCGTTCATTACGGAATGCCCCATTACCAGGTCCCCTAGCAGGACCTGGAACAGATGTCTGGTAAAACCAGACGTCCTTCCCAGGTCCCGCGAGGGGTCCAAGGAGCTAATAACGGGCCCGTTATTAACGGGCCCGTTATTAGCTCCATCCCCATTCCCATTGAGCCCTATGGGGGCTCAATGGGAATGGGGATTGGTTTTGTGAATGAGGAATTGCCAGGTCCTCCAAGGTTGGAATGACCCGGTAATTCCTCATTCACAGAACCCGGAGCTGGAACCCGGTATGGAGGCAGCCATGCCCTTATTAAGGGCGTGGCTATCTCCATACTTGTAATGAGGCCCCTGGGCTTTGTATTACAAATTTATTTGGATAAGGTTAAGGGGGGAGAAGGTGGGCAAATATTCGGATATTTGGACATAAACAACATAACCATATGTTGAGGTACAATCAGTCCAAATTAAGTATTTGCCTGACACAAGTGAAGTTCATCACGCTACACATAAACCTTAGCTCACAGTGCAGGACTCCTTAATAGGACTCTCTTTACCTACATCATGGATATGATCTCAAATATAAATAAGTCTGCCAGACCAGGCACTGCTTACGGCATCTCTGTATATGGCGATTCCCTGGGAATTCAGGTCTTCTGTTTATCTTTTGGATTGGAAAAGAAGAGGAGGACTTCAGGAACAGGAAGTTGGTCATGGACTGGGCTGACCCTGATTGGACTACAAAACAGTGGGACTTGTAGTTTATAAGAAAAGATAAAAAAGGAAAAGGACGTTTTGCAGTTTTCTTATGTTTTTGTTGCAACTGCTGAAGAGTAATAAATAAGAAGTTGAAGCATAATGCTCGCCTTCTAGACTTTAATAGAATTAATACTCCCTGCGCAATTAGCTGGGTAATCTTCATTAGATAGGGTATATTTTTTGTATTGACCCTTAGATTAAAATGCAAATGACATGAACAAGTTTACTTACCCAAATGACCTTTCTCCTTTTCTTTAACTCTGTTTGTTGCTTAAGTCCTGTTGTAAGTGTGGTTATGTGTATGTTGTTTGTGTTTGCTATCACAGATGGCCTCAAGAACACACAATCTCTCGACAACAGTCCAGGGATTTTTAGTGACATTTTGGAGAAGGGACCTCCATATCTCTCTCATCTCCCATGGGACTTTCCTTTCCTAGCCCAGGCATCCCTAAATCTGAAAATAATCATTAGAGATCAGTAACCCATTCTATCTAACAGCTCATTGGATAGTCGTGATGGCCTAAAGACAAACGCCTTTTCTTGCTCTCTCCCTCGGATATTTTCTAAGTGGATCCTATCCAGGGTTCCCACAAGAATAATAGTGATCTCTACAATTGGAATAGCTCTGCAGGATACACTTTTCCTCTCCTCTCACAGTATCATATTGGTCACCATTATCTTCTCAATGTCTCCTTCCATTCCTCCTACTCTCCCTGCTCTTTCTCGGGAGGATAGCTCAGGGGCAATGTGCTTGCTTGCAAGCAAGACAACACGGAGCACCACAGGTCCGATCCCCGGGTCCCTGCTTAGAAAACTCTGGGTATTAAGCGTGTTATAAATAACCTATCATATCATATCCTCCCACTGTCTCTCCTTTTTCTCTCACTCTCCTGCTGCTGTGATGTTCTCTCTATCTCGCCTCTTCTCCTTCTACACCGGGTCTATTTACTACTCCTTCTTTCACTACTCTTCATTTCTGCTACTGTCCACTCCCACTCCTATGCTCTCATTCCACTGTGTTCCACTACTATCCACAACACTCTGCTCCCTCTAACCTCCGCTACACTCTCCTTTTCCCCACTGATCTCTCCCACTCCACTGTCCCACCACACTCTCCTCCCATTACACTACACTTCACCAATACCTCCTATAGTCACCTTCCTTTCCCTCTCCCATTCACCTGTCCCAATCACTATCACTCACACCCCTTCACTCTTTCTTAGTCCCACACACTCACCTTACACGCACTTTCACCCCCAAAGTGCCACTTTCTCTCACCAACCAATACCTCACCTTGCACATTCTCTCTGTAATCATCCTCCACATTCTCCTTCTCCTCCCTGGACTCATCCGAACAACTCAGGCTGCCCTTATCTTTCTGTGCCTTTTTACCTCCCTCCCCCTTTTCCTCCCATTCGCTCCCAACCTCACCGGGTTACCCGGTCCTACCGCTGGCTTCCTTTTCCCCCTGGGCCGTGTTACAGCCATCAGAGAACAGATAACAGCCATGTCCTTTTTTTGTATGCTTGTCCGCAGGCTTTTGGAAATGACAGCCCGCTAAAGGTATAGTCCTATTTATCATTCATATCCAGATTAAGTGGACAGCCTGGATTGCTTGTTTGATGTGTTTGATGCTGCTCTCTCGCTAGTAACCTGCAAGTTCTGCTCTTTACCGCTAGTAACCCTGGTACATGTAGTCCTAGGGAAAAAGAGAGCACTGGCCAGCGTTGAGCACAACAGGTATGGGGCAAGAAGAAATGATACTTTCCACATTTAAGCAGGCACGGGTTGAAAAGAGCCTGGGGCCCTCCGAACTCCCACATCCGGCCTCTAGGGCTTGACTGGCTCTGGAGAGCACATTGGTAGGCTTCCTGCCCCTGGTTTAGAGGGGGCCCTGACCCCATCACATTGCACATTGCATTTATGTCATAATGAGCAGTGCATTGCGTTGGCTGATTTAGGCTTCTTTTATGATGGCGATGGCACATTTTTGGCAACAGTATTTAACCTGAGGCTTTTTACCCAGTTGTTAGGAGATCAGTGACACTCGGTTAAGTTTGAGGGATTGCTTTTTGGGATCTCCTATCGCTCTGCCTTGACTTATTATAGTACTACAGCCTGCTGTCAAGGACTATATGCCCCTTAATGCCCTTCCACAAGTTGTAGCTCCAAGTCATTCCCGAATGCCTACTTCAATGTGAACGGCATTAACAACCAGAAAAGCTTGAGGAAAAGTGGTTACAATACTATTAGAAAAATGTTCTTATTTGAACAGGGAGAGACAATGGAAAAACATGGGAAGCCTTGCGAAAAGATTTATACCAGGTAGTCTTGACCTCTGCAACATGCCTGTTTACAGAGGAAGTGCAAACATTCTAACCTTATAACTAAGCCATAGTGATGGGTTTGGTTGGTTGACTATGGGTATGGTTTGTTGTCTTAAAGAGCAGTCACAATCACCTTCAAGGAGGCATCTCTGCTTGAAGGAAGATGACAATTGCGTAAACAAATTGCATCAGAAAGCATGCGACAGAACAGAATAACTAGTAAAAGAAATAGAGAACATCCAGTGCACCACACAAAAGAACATGGTGAAGAACTACAGCAAGAAAACCACAGTGATCTGTTTGAATCTGCATCAAAGCAGCTTGGATACCTCAAAAAACCATGTGAGATGATATGCCAGTCTGGCGGTGCCTAGAGAAGTCTCCGGGAGAAAACTCACCAGGAGTGGAAGGCATGATGGAGCACTCCAGGAAGACATTGAAAGTGCCAATAACTGTTGCTTCAGTGGTTTTGAAGCATCATTAATATTTCCCAGTAGACGGAGAGCCTGGGCCAACTGTTGGTTCTAGAGAGCCCAGAATCACCAATACTCCCAGTGATGTAAGAGCTAACTGATGATGAATAAAATGCTGAAAGGAAGTATGCATGCAGACAGAAGATTGTTTCCAAAGATCTACTCCTGGGAGCAGATTATTAAAGAAAGATTTTGCAGGGCCCGGCTTGAAAATAGAAGAGGAAAAGAAAGAGATCTCGAAGGTTGCGGGTCACTGGGCCATGGAGGGCACGCGCCATCGACAGTAGCTTCCAAGCACAGGAGACCGATCATACGACCGTAGGGACTTGGATCACGAAAGGCACAGACCCAATACACACAAAGGGGGGGGCACATTGTGGAATCTGCTGCAGCTCCCTCATATAACTAAAGAATGTTCTGAAATTCCTCCTCCAGAGAGTTCACAAGGACCTTCAGCCATCAACCTCTGCACAGTCCTCGCTTCCAACAAGTCCTCCAACATTACTACAGTCTGCTACTGCGTCCAGAGAATTCCAAACCCTAGAGTCATAGAGGCCAATGTCAGTGCACTGCAGCAGTCTCAGCTCTGATCACCAAAGAGCACCAGCCACCTCTAACCGTTAACCCACTCCCGTCTCTACTACCATGCCTCGCTACACTCTCCTCCCATTACAATACACTTCACCAATATCTCCCATAGACGCCCTCCTTTCGCTTTCCCATTCACCTGCTCCAATCACTATCACTCACACCCCTACACTCTCCCTTAGTCCCACGCACTCACCTTAGATGCACACTCACCCCCCAAATTACCACTTTCTCTCTCCAACCAACGTCAGCCTGCACATTTTGCCTGCTGTTGTCATTGGCTACCACTTATCTCAGGGTAACAACCTGTGATTGGTCACCCTCTCAACACCTCTGCTGCTGACATTCTCCATTGATGTGCCACTCAGCAGCATCTCACTGATGCTTAGCTCTATGAGCCGCACACTGCACCCTGTGCCCTACACAGTGATTGGTCACCTTCTCAACACCTCTGCTGCTGACATTCTCCATTGATATGCCACTCAGCAGCATCTCACTGATGATTAGCTCTGTGATCCGCACACTGCACCCTACGCCCTACACAGTGATTGGTCACCTTCTCAACACCTCTGCTGCTGACATTCTCCATTGATGTGCCACTCAGCAGCATCTCACTTATGCTTAGCGCTGTGATTCACACATGGCACCCTATGCCCTACACAGTGATTGGTCACCTTCTCAACACCTCTGCTGCTGACATTCTCCATTGATATGCCACTCAGCAGCATCTCACTGATGCTTAGCGCTGTGATTCACACATGGCACCCTATGCCCTACATAGTGATTGGTCACCTTCTCAACACCTCTGCTGCTGACATTCTCCCTTGATATGCCACTCAGCAGCATCTCACTGATGCTTAGCTCTGTGATCCGCACACTGCACCCTATGCACTACACAGTGATTGGTCACCTTCTCAACACCTCTGCTGCTGACATTCTCGATTGATATGCCACTCAGCAGCATCTCACTGATGCTTAGCGCTGTGATTCACACGGCACCCTATGCCCTACACAGTGATTGGTCACCTTCTCAACACCTCTGCTGCTGACATTCTCCATTGATATGCCACTCAGCAGCATCTCACTGATGCTTAGCTCTGTGATCCGCACACTGCACCCTATGCCCTAAACAGTGATTGGTCACCTTCTCAACACCTCTGCTGCTGACATTCTCCATTGATATGCCACTCAGCAGCATCTCACTGATGCTTAGCGCTGTGATTCACACGGCACCCTATGCCCTACACAGTGATTGGTCACCTTCTCAACACCTCTGCTGCTGACATTCTCCATTGATATGCCACTCAGCAGCATCTCACTGATGCTTAGCGCTGTGATTCAGACATGGCACCCTATGCCCTACACAGTGATTGGTCACCTTCTCAACACCTCTGCTGCTGACATTCTCCCTTGATATGCCACTCAGCAGCATCTCACTGATGCTTAGCTCTGTGATCCGCACACTGCACCCTATGCCCTTCACAGTGATTGGTCACCTTCTCAACACCTGTGCTTCTGCCATTCTCCATTGATGTGCCACTCAGCAGCATCTCACTGATGCTTAGCTCTGTGATCCGCACATTGCACCCTATGCCCTACGCAGTCATTGGTCACCTTCTCAACACCTTTGCTGCTGACATTCTCCATTGATGTGCCATTCAGCAGCATCTCACTAATGCTTAGCGCTGTGATTCAAACATGGCACCCTATGCCCTACACAGTGATTGGTCACCTTCTCAACACTTCTGCTGCTGACATTCTCCATTGATGTGCCACTCAGCAGCATCTCACTGATGCTTAGCGCTGTGATTCACACATGGCACCCTATGCCCTACACAGTGATTGGTCACCTTCTCAACACCTCTGCTGCTGACATTCTCCCTTGATGTGCCACTCAGCAGCATCTCACTGATGCTTAGCTCTGTGATCCGCACACTGCACCCTATGCCCTACACAGTGATTGGTCACCTTCTCAACACCTCTGCTGCTGACATTCTCCCTTGATATGCCACTCAGCAGCATCTCACTGATGCTTAGCTCTGTGATCCGCACACTGCACCCTATGCCCTAAACAGTGATTGGTCACCTTCTCAACACCTCTGCTGCTGACATTCTCCATTGATGTGCCACTCAGCAGCATCTCACTGATGCTTAGCTCTTTGAGCCGGACACATGGCACCCTATGCCCTACACAGTGATTGGTCACCTTCTCAACACCTCTGCTGCTGACATTGTCCATTGATATGCCACTCAGCAGCATCTCACTGATGCTTAGCGCTGTGATTCACACATGGCACCCTATGCCCTACACAGTGATTGGTCACCTTCTCAATACCTCTGCTGCTGACATTCTCCATTGATATGCCACTCAGCAGCATCTCACTGATGCTTAGCGCTGTGATTCACACATGGCATCCTATGCCCTACACAGTGATTGGTCACCTTCTCAACACCTCTGCTGCTGACATTCTCCCTTGATATGCCACTCAGCAGCATCTCACTGATGCTTAGCTCTGTAATCCGCACACTGCACCCTATGCCCTACACAGTGATTGGTCACCTTCTCAACACCTCTGCTGCTGACATTCTCCATTGATATGCCACTCAGCAGCATCTCACTGATGCTTAGCTCTGTAATCCGCACACTGCACCCTATGCCCTACACAGTGATTGGTCACTTTCTCAACACCTCTGCTGCTGACATTCTCCATTGATGTGCCACTCAGAAGCATCTCACTGATGCTTAGTGCTGTGATTCACACATGGCACCCTATGCCCTACACAGTGATTGGTCACCTTCTCAACACCTCTGCTGCTGACATTCTCCATGATATGACACTCAGCAGCATCTCACTGATGCTTAGCTCTGTGATCCGCACACTGCACCGTATGCCCTACACAGTGATTGGTCACTTTCTCAACACCTCTGCTGCTGACATTCTCCATGATATGCCACTCAGCAGCATCTCACTGATGCTTAGCGCTGTGAGCCGCACACTGCACCCTATGCCCTACACAGTGATTGGTCACCTTCTCAACACCACTTCTGCTGACATTCTCCATTGATAGGCCACTCAGCAGCATCTCACTGATGCTTAGCTCTACGAGCCACACATTGCACCCTATGCCCTACACAGTGATTGGTCACCTTCTCAACACCTCTGCTGCTGACATTCTCCATTGATGTGCCACTCAGCAGCATCTCACTGGTGCTTAGCGCTGTGATTCACACATGGCACCCTATGCCCTACACAGTGATTGGTCACCTTCTCAACTCCTCTGCTGCTGACATTCTCCATTGATGTGCCACTCAGCAGCATCTCACTGATGCTTAGCGCTGTGATTCACACATGGCACCCTATGCCCTACATAGTGATTGGTCACCTTCTCCACACCTCTGATGCTGACATTCTCCATTGATATGACACTCAGCAGCATCTCACTGATGCTTAGCTCTGTGATCAGCACACTGCACCCTATGCCCTACACAGTGATTGGTCACCTTCTCAACACCTCTGTTGCTGACATTCTCCATTGATATGCCACTCAGCAGCATCTCACTGATGCTTAGCGCTGTGAGTCGCACACTGCACCCTATGCCCTACACAGTGATTGGTCACCTTCTCAACACCTCTGCTGCTGACATTCTCCATTGATATGCCACTCAGCAGCATCTCACTGATGCTTAGCTCTGTGAGCCGCACATTGCACCGTATGCCCTACACAGTGATTGGTCACCTTCTCAACACCTCTGCTGCTGACATTCTCCATTGATATGCCACTCAGCAGCATCTCACTGATGCTTAGCGCTGTGATTCACATATGGCTCCCTATGCCCTACACAGTGATTGGTCACCTTCTCAACACCTCTGCTGCTGACATTCTCCATTGATGTGCCACTCAGCAGCATCTCACTGATGCTTAGCACTGTGAGCCGCACACATGGCACCCTATGCCCTACACAGTGATTGGTCACCTTCTGAACACCTCTGCTGCTGACATTCACCATTGATGTGCCACTCAGCAGCATCTCACTGATGCTTAGCGCTGTGATTCACACATGCACCCTATGCCCTACACAGTGATTGGTCACCTTCTCAATACCTCTGCTGCTGACATTCTCCATTGATATGCCACTCAGTAGCATCTCACTGATGCTTAGCTCTGTGATTCACACATGGCACCCTATGCCCTACACAGTGATTGGTCACCTTCTCAACACCTCTGCTGCTGACATTCTCCCTTGATATGCCACTCAGCAGCATCTCACTGATGCTTAGCTCTGTAATCCGCACACTGCACCTTATGCCCTACACAGTGATTGGTCACCTTCTCAACACCTCTGCTGCTGACATTCTCCATTGATGTGCCACTCAGCAGCATCTCACTGATGCTTAGCTCTGTGGGCCGCACACTGCACCCTATGCCCTACACCTTGATTGGTCACCTTCTCAACACCTCTGCTGCTGACATTCTCCATGATATGACACTCAGCAGCATCTCACTGATGCTTAGCTCTGTGATCCGCACACTGCACCCTATGCCCTACACAGTGATTGGTCACTTTCCCAACACCTCTTCTGCTGACATTCTCCATGATATGACACTCAGCAGCATCTCACTGATGCTTAGCTCTGTGATCCGCACACTGCACCCTATGCCCTGCACAGTGATTGGTCACCTTCTCAACACCACTGCTGCTGACATTCTCCATTGATAGGCCACTCAGCAGCATCTCACTGATGCTTAGCTCTACGAGCCACACATTGCACCCTATGCCCTACACAGTGATTGGTCACCTTCTCAACACCTCTGCTGCTGACATTCTCCATTGATGTGCCACTCAGCAGCATCTCACTGATGCTTAGCGCTGTGATTCACACATTGCACCCTATGCCCTACACAGTGATTGGTCACCTTCTCAACACCTCTGCTGCTGACATTCTCCATTGATGTGCCACTCAGCAGCATCTCACTGATGCTTAGCGCTGTGATTCACACATGGCACCCTATGCCCTACACAGTGATTGGTCACCTTCTCAACACCTCTGCTGTTGACATTCTCCATTAATGTGCCACTCAGCAGCATCTCACTGATGCTTAGCGCTGTGATTCACACATGGCACCCTATGCCCTACATAGTGATTGGTCACCTTCTCAACACCTCTGCTGCTGACATTCTCCATTGATATGACACTCAGCAGCATCTCACTGTTGCTTAGCTCTGTGATCCGCACACTGCACCCAATGCCCTACACAGTGATTGGTCACCTTCTCAACACCTCTGTTGCTGACATTCTCCATTGATATGCCACTCAGCAGCATCTCACTGATGCTTAGCGCTGTGAGCCGCACACTGCACCCTATGCCCTACACAGTGATTGGTCACCTTCTCAACACCTCTGCTGCTGACATTCTCCATTGATATGCCACTCAGCAGCATCTCACTGATGCTTAGCTCTGTGAGCCGCACATTGCACCGTATGCCCTACACAGTGATTGGTTACCTTCTCAACACCTCTGCTGCTGACATTCTCCATTGATATGCCACTCAGCAGCATCTCACTGATGCTTAGCGCTGTGATTCACACATGGCACCCTATGCCCTACACAGTGATTGGTCAACTTCTCAACACCTCTGCTGCTGACATTCTCCATTGATGTGCCACTCAGCAGCATCTCACTGATGCTTAGCACTTTGAGCCGCACACATGGCACCGTATGCCCTACACAGTGATTGGTCACCTTCTCAACACCTCTGCTGCTGACATTCTCCATTGATCTGCCACTCAGCAGCATCTCACTGATGCTTAGCTCTGTGATTCACACATGGCACCCTATGCCCTACACAGTGATTGGTTACCTTCTCAAAACCTCTGCTGCTAACATTCTCCATTGATATGCAACTCAGCAGCATCTCACTGATGCTTAGCGCTGTGATTCACACATGGCACCCTATGCCCTACACAGTGATTGGTCACCTTCTCAACACCTCTGCTGCTGACATTCTCCCTTGATATGCCACTCAGCAGCATCTCACTGATGCTTAGCTCTGTGATCCGCACACTGCACCCTATGCCCTACACAGTGATTGGTCACCTTCTCAACACCTCTGCTGCTGACATTCTCCATTGATGTGCCACTCAGCAGCATCTCACTGATGCTTAGCTCTGTGAGCCGCACACATGGCACCCTATGCCCTACACAGTGATTGGTCACCTTCTCAACACCTCTGCTGCTGACATTCTCCATTGATGTGCCACTCAGCAGCATCTCACTGATGCTTAGCGCTGTGATTCACACATGGCACCCTATGCCTTACACAGTGATTGGTCACCTTCTCAACACCTCTGCTGCTGACATTCTCCATTGATATGCCACTCAGCAGCATCTCACTTATGCTTAGCGCTGTGATTCACACATGGCACCCTATGCCCTACACAGTGATTGGTCACCTTCTCAACACCTCTGCTGCTGACATTCTCCATTGATATGACACTCAGCAGCATCTCACTTATGCTTAGCGCTGTGATTCACACATGGCACCCTATGCCCTACACAGTGATTGATCACCTTCTCAACACCTCTGCTGCTGACATTCTCCCTTGATATGCCACTCAGCAGCATCTCACTGATGCTTAGCACTGTGAGCCTCACACATGGCACCCTATGCCCTACACAGTGATTGGTCACCTTCTCAACACCTCTGCTGCTGACATTCTCCATTGATATGCCACTCAGCAGCATCTCACTGATGCTTAGCTCTGTGATCCGCACATTGCACCCTATGCCCTACACAGTGATTGGTCACCTTCTCAACACCTCTGCTGCTGACATTCTCCATTGATATGCCACTCAGCAGCATCTCACTTATGCTTAGCGCTGTGATTCACACATGGCACCCTATGCCCTACACAGTGATTGGTCACCTTCTCAACACCTCTGCTGCTGACATTCTCCATTGATATGCCACTCAGCAGCATCTCACTTATGCTTAGCTCTGTGATTCACACATGGCACCCTATGCCCTACACAGTGATTGGTCACCTTCTCAACACCTCTGCTGCTGACATTCTCCATTGATATGCCACTCAGCAGCATCTCACTGATGCTTAGCGCTGTGATTCACACATGGCACCCTATGCACTTACACAGTGATTGGTCACCTTCTCAACACCTCTGCTGCTGACATTCTCCATTGATATGCCACTCAGCAGCATCTCACTTATGCTTAGCGCTGTGATTCACACATGGCACCCTATGCCCTACACAGTGATTGGTCACCTTCTCAACACCTCTGCTGCTGACATTCTCCATTGATATGCCACTCAGCAGCATCTCACTTATGCTTAGCGCTGTGATTCACACATGGCACCCTATGCTCTACACAGTGATTGGTCACCTTCTCAACACCTCTGCTGCTGACATTCTCCCTTGATATGCCACTCAGCAGCATCTCACTGATGCTTAGCTCTGTGAGCCTCACACATGGCACCCTATGCCCTACACCTTGATTGGTCACCTTCTCAACACCTCTGCTGCTGACATTCTCCATTGATGTGCCACTCAGCAGCATCTCACTGATGCTTAGCTCTGTGATCCGCACATTGCACCCTATGCCCTACACAGTGATTGGTCACCTTCTCAACACCTCTGCTGCTGACATTCTCCCTTGATATGCCACCCAGCAGCATCTCACTGATGCTTAGCTCTGTGAGCCGCACACTGCACCCTATTCCCTACACAGTGATTGGTCACCTTCTCAACACCTCTGCTGCTGACATGCTCCATTGATATGCCACTCAGCAGCATCTCACTGATGCTTAGCGTTGTGATTCACACATGGCACCCTATGCCCTACACAGTGATTGGTCACCTTCTCAACACCTCTGCTGCTGACATTCTCCATTGATATGCCACTCAGCCGCATCTCACTGATGCTTAGCTCTGTGAGCCGCACACATGGCACCCTATGCCCTACACAGTGATTGGTCACCTTCTCAACACCTCTGCTGCTGACATTCTCCATTGATGTGCCACTCAGCAGCATCTCACTGATGCTTAGCGCTGTGATTCACACATGGCACCCTATGCCTTACACAGTGATTGGTCACCTTCTCAACACCTCTCCTGCTGACATTCTCCATTGATATGCCACTCAGCAGCATCTCACTTATGCTTAGCGCTGTGATTCACACATGGCACCCTATGCCCTACACAGTGATTGGTCACCTTCTCAACACCTCTGCTGCTGACATTCTCCATTGATATCACACTCAGCAGCATCTCACTTATGCTTAGCGCTGTGATTCACACATGGCACCCTATGCCCTACACAGTGATTGGTCACCTTCTCAACACCAACACCTCTGCTGCTGACATTCTCCCTTGATATGCCACTCAGCAGCATCTCACTGATGCTTAGAACTGTGAGCCTCACACATGGCACCCTATGCCCTACACAGTGATTGGTCACCTTGTCAACACCTCTGCTGCTGACATTCTCCATTGATATGCCACTCAGCAGCATCTCACTGATGCTTAGCTCTGTGATCCGCACATTGCACCCTATGCCCTACACAGTGATTGGTCACCTTCTCAACACCTCTGCTGCTGACATTCTCCATTGATATGCCACTCAGCAGCATCTCACTTATGCTTAGCGCTGTGATTCACACATGGCACCCTATGCCCTACACAGTGATTGGTCACCTTCTCAACACCTCTGCTGCTGACATTCTCCATTGATATGCCACTCAGCAGCATCTCACTTATGCTTAGCTCTGTGATTCACACATGGCACCCTATGCCCTACACAGTGATTGGTCACCTTCTCAACACCTCTGCTGCTGACATTCTCCATTGATATGCCACTCAGCAGCATCTCACTGATGCTTAGCGCTGTGATTCACACATGGCACCCTATGCCTTACACAGTGATTGGTCACCTTCTCAACACCTCTGCTGCTGACATTCTCCATTGATATGCCACTCAGCAGCATCTCACTTATGCTTAGCGCTCTTATGCTTAGCGCTGTGATTCACACATGGCACCCTATGCCCTACACAGTGATTGGTCACCTTCTCAACACCTCTGCTGCTGACATTCTCCATTGATATGCCACTCAGCAGCATCTCACTTATGCTTAGCGCTGTGATTCACACATGGCACCCTATGCCCTACACAGTGATTGGTCACCTTCTCAACACCTCTGCTGCTGACATTCTCCCTTGATATGCCACTCAGCAGCATCTCACTGATGCTTAGCTATGTGATCCGCACATTGCACCCTATGCCCTACACAGTGATTGGTCACCTTCTCAACACCTCTGCTGCTGACATTCTCCCTTGATATGCCACTCAGCAGCATCTCACTGATGCTTAGCTCTGTGAGCCGCACACTGCACCCTATTCCCTACACAGTGATTGGTCACCTTCTCAACACCTCTGCTGCTGACATTCTCCATTGATATGCCACTCAGCAGCATCTCACTGATGCTTAGCGCTGTGATTCACACATGGCACCCTATGCCCTACACAGTGATTGGTCACCTTCTCAACACCTCTGCTGCTGACATTCTCCCTTGATATGCCACTCAGCAGCATCTCACTGATGCTTAGCGCTGTGATTCACACATGGCACCCTATGCCTTACACAGTGATTGGTCACCTTCTCAACACCTCTGCTGCTGACATTCTCCATTGATATGCCACTCAGCAGCATCTCACTTATGCTTAGCGCTCTTATGCTTAGCGCTGTGATTCACACATGGCACCCTATGCCCTACACAGTGATTGGTCACCTTCTCAACACCTCTGCTGCTGACATTCTCCATTGATATGCCACTCAGCAGCATCTCACTTATGCTTAGCGCTGTGATTCACACATGGCACCCTATGCCCTACACAGTGATTGGTCACCTTCTCAACACCTCTGCTGCTGACATTCTCCCTTGATATGCCACTCAGCAGCATCTCACTGATGCTTAGCTCTGTGATCCGCACATTGCACCCTATGCCCTACACAGTGATTGGTCACCTTCTCAACACCTCTGCTGCTGACATTCTCCCTTGATATGCCACTCAGCAGCATCTCACTGATGCTTAGCTCTGTGAGCCGCACACTGCACCCTATTCCCTACACAGTGATTGGTCACCTTCTCAACACCTCTGCTGCTGACATTCTCCATTGATATGCCACTCAGCAGCATCTCACTGATGCTTAGCTCTGTGATCCACACACTGCACCCTATGCTCTACACAGTGATTGGTCACCTTCTCAACACCTCTGCTGCTGACATTCTCCATTGATATGCCACTCAGCAGCATCTCACTGATGCTTAGCTCTGTGGGCCGCACACTGCACCCTATGCCCCACACAGTGATTGGTCACCTTCTCAACATCTCTGCTGCTGACATTCTCCATTGATGTGCCACTCAGCAGCATCTCACTGATGCTTAGCGTTGTGATTCACACATGGCACCCTATGCCCTACACAGTGATTGGTCACCTTCTAAACACCTCTGCTGCTGACATTCTCCATTGATATGCCACTCAGCAGCATCTCACTGATGCTTAGCTCTGTGATCCGCACACTGCACCCTATGCCCTACACAGTGATTGGTCACCTTCTCAACACCTCTGCTGCTGACATTCTCCATTGATGTGCCACTCAGCAGCATCTCACTGATGCTTAGCTCTGTGAGCCGCACACATGGCACCCTATGCCCTACACAGTGATTCATCACCTTCTCAACACTCTGCTGCTGACATTCTCCATTGATGTGCCACTCAGCAGCATCTCACTGATGCTTAGCTCTGTGATCCGCATACTGCACCCTATGCCCTACACAGTGATTGGTCACCTTCTCAACACCTTTGCTGCTAACATTCTCCATTGATGTGCCACTCAGCAGCATCTCACTGATGCTTAGCTCTGTGATCCGCACACTACACCCTATGCTCTACACAGTGATTGGTCACCTTCTCAACACCTCTGCTGCTGACATTCTCCATTGATGTGCCACTCAGCAGCATCTCACTGATGCTTAGCTCTGTGATCCACACATTGCACCCTATGCCCTACACAGTGATTGGTCACCTTCTCAACACCTTTGCTGCTAACATTCTCCATTGATGTGCCACTCAGCAGCATCTCACTGATGCTTAGCTCTGTGATCCACACATTGCACCCTATGCCCTACACAATGATTGGTCACCTTCTCAACACCTTTGGTGCTAACATTCTCCATTGATGTGCCACTCAGCAGCATCTCACTGATGCTTAGCTCTGTGATCCGCACACTGCACCCTATGCTCTACACAGTGATTGGTCACCTTCTCAACACCTCTGCTGCTGACATTCTCCATTGATGTGCCACTCAGCAGCATCTCACTGATGCTTAGCTCTGTGATCCACACATTGCACCCTATGCCCTACACATCTGGAAGTCGAAACTTGTCGCTGCTCCAGGTTTGGCAGAATGTGCTTGTAGTAAACACCTGCCCCAGGTTAGTACTGGAGGCCTGTGCATAGAACTCGGTATCAATTTCCCTCGCAGCAGAGGACTCATCAGGAGAGTGCATGGCAGTTTGGCTATGGCGCCGGGGGGATGCAGTTGGGGAAATTAGCTGTGGGTCGACGGTTGTTGGGAATGGGGTTGCAGAATGCTGTACAAGTTGCAGCTGTAAAAGCAGGAAAGAGATCTCTTGTTTTCATGGTCCCCTTGCAAGGTACTTAGTTCATCATAACTAGACGTCCCGGAAACTGTCCTCTAGACCCTCTCAAATTTAGCAAGACATCAGTTTGTGGTATTTTGTACTGAAGGTCTGTCACAGCCTAATGCCAAGTCCTCACCCGCAGTGCCACCCTGCAGCCTTTCTCCTGGCCCTTTCACTTCCGATCCCCCAACTCTGAATGGTTACTTTTGTCCTATATACAGAATTGAGACTGCCCACCAGCTTGTGGTGTAGAACCTTCTCCATCCCCCGAAAGCTTGATGCTGTGACCCCCTATAATTATGGCATTGTTGCAGCATGCTTTATGCACTCATTCACCTGAAGCAGCCGTGGCTGCATGACATACATACTGTAGTGTCTCACCTGAGAAACTCAAGTTCTCCGGCGGTACTCAGTCCCTCGACCATATATGTATCATCAGACTAAGGTTGGCGGATTGATTGAATAAATCGTCTGAGTACCATTTATCGAGTCAAAAAGACAATGGGGGTCATTACGACCCTGGTGGTAGGGGGTTAACGGGGCTGGTAGAGGAGCCGGCCCTGTTAACCCCCTACCACCTCATTACGAGGTCCGCTCGCGGGACCCGCTAAGGACGCCTGGTTTTACCAGGCATCCTTAGCGGGTCCCGCGAGTGGTCCAGCATGCTAACGGGCCCGTCATTAACAGGCCCATTGTTAGCATGCTCCCCATTCACATTGAGCCGTATGGGGTCTCGAATGGGAATGGGGATGGGTTCCTGGAATGGGGAAATACTGGGCCCTCCAAGGTCGGAATGGCCCGGTATTTCCCCATTCCAGGAACCCGGACCCGGTACCCGGAATGGGGGTAGCCATGCCACAAATAGCAGCATGGATACCTCCAAGGTCGTAATGACCTCCAATGGGCCTCATTACGACCTTGGCGGTAGAGTGATAACGGCGTGGTAGAGTGATAACTCTACCGCCACATTACGAGTTCTGCAAGTGGGGCCGCACTGTACGCCTGGTCAGACCAGACGTGCAGAGCGGCACCCGCTAGCAGAACAGGATGCTAACAACGGTCTTGTCATTAAGGGGACCATTGTTAGCATCCTCCCCATTCCCATTGAGCCCTATGGGGGCTCAAATGGGAATGGGGATGTACCAAGTCTGGGTCCCGTGAATGGGAATTACTGGGCCCGCAAATGTTGGAATGGGCAGGTAATTCCCATTTTTCAGGACCCGAGTTTGGGGGTAGCTAAGCTATGCCAGTAAAAACTGCATGGCTACCTCCAAACTCGTAATGAGGCCCAATGGCTTCTTTGTCTCCTTCCGCTTGGACACCTACGTATTCGCAAGAGACGGCCTATGGGTGGACTGAGGAATGTTGGATTTGGTAGTCTCCTATCTTCCACAATTTCCTCTCTTCATGGCGGACTGGCTTCCGGAGCCTATTCATAAGCAAAGGGGGGGTTTCTTCATAGTTGCCTATGACCCCAGAAAGTAGAATGGACTTCTTCCCTTGGGCAGGCACACAGTATGAGTTAATTTTTCCAATAAGTCATTGATGAGGTTATGCCTTTCATTCTTCTGGGAACTCTCCCAGCAGCACATGCTCCCCCAGTGTTGATAGCTCCTTCCGTTCTGCTGGCACCTCTTTCTGTGCTACCACCCACATTGGCTTCAACGGCCCCTCAAATACTGCCACGTGCCGCTGCATCGCCCTTGGCCCCGCTGCAGGCTCCAGTACTTCCACCTTCTTTGATGTGGGCCCAGCCACCCCATCTGTTATTGGGAGAGGATCACTTGATGCTTCTACGAATGACACGGAGGATGACTAAGTTCTATTAACTTCTGTTGGGGCCTTCCAAGTGAGGGTCCTACGAGGGCTCGAGTTCCTCTACCTTGCAGAACCAACACAGCTGGAGTCTGGGATTCTCTCTGATGTTTTGTCGGGGTGCCAGGAAAGGTCTGGCGTCCCATTCCAGCCAAGTGTCAGAAAAGGAGCTAAAATGTCATGGGAGACGCCAGGAAGTGCGGCTGCACCAACATCAAAAAGCTGGATACCAAATTGTAATTGGTTGCAGATTAAAAACTGCAAGGTGAAAATGCACAGGATGCTATTGGCAAAATACTGTACCGCAGCACCCATGAAAGACTGCCCGAATTCTGTGGCAGCATGCAACCTCCGCACCCACAGAGATATCGCTGAGTTTGCCCTTGAGCCCTCCTACAATAGAGGGGATGCTTTCCTATCAGGCATTTCAGAGACCAAAATAGCACGTCATGGATATGCTAGAATCAGGAACAGGCCCTGTACATGCATTGGCATGGGGATGTGTCTGGAGGTGTAGCCATCCGGTGAGGTGCTTGGCTTAAAGGCACACACCAGTTTCCAGGGGCTTGAGAAAAGTCAGAGCAGCAACGGCCACCAGCTTGTTTTCACTAGTCAATCAATGATGGGATGAATAAGGAAACAAGCACTTTGACAGATAAACCTCTATCGGTCACTTAATCTAAACCTGCCTACAAGCACTCATCCTCAAGGGCGCACAGAGCAGACAGATGGTTCTCAGCCTGTAGATGTTCTCAGTCTAGGGTGCAAGACAGATTCCTTGTTATGTCAATCATCCCGAAAGAAGGAAATAATCAACAACTTCCATTCCTCCTCAGATAGTTTGGATAAGCGAGAAAATATTACTGTTCTAGATGCCAAGCATTCCACCCCCGTGGGAAGTTGAGTCTAACTATTCATGGAAGCCTGGAGACCTGTCACTACCCATGGATGCTTTGGGTGGTGAGCCAAAGTTTCAGACTCCCTTTGCCTCTTTCTCTCTCCCCTATCCCCCTAACAATTTTGATCAAACCTCTATTCGGAGATCGAAAAGCTTCTGCAAGAGGTCTAGAAAGGTGAGTTCCACAGGGAGAGAGGTTTAAGGGTTTCTGCTCATGGCTCTTCACAATGCCAAAGAAGGACACAGCATGACTCTGCACAGTCCTCAGTTTATCAGACTTCATCTGATGCCTTCCCAAAATCAAATTCAAGATGGTCATGCTGGCTCAGATATTGGCAGCTTTACAGCAGGGGGACTGGCTGTTTGCAAAAGATCTCTGAGACATGTAAATGCATATAGCCGTCTTTCCTCCTCACTGCACGTTTCTAAATGTTCCCACTTTGGCACAATGTCCCAGTTCAGAGTCATTCCTTTCAGCCTCAGCTCTGAACCCAGTGTCTTGATTATGGGGTTGAGCCTGTCACTACATTCCTTCATCAACAAGGTTCCTTTATGTACCCCTAACTCAATGACTGAGTCATCAGAGCCGGCACCCCTGTTGCAAATACCCTGGAGTAAAGCTCAATGTCCATACACAGACCAGCTGTGGAGCCATAGTAGTAGTCCAGGTAGCTTTATTGTACATAGGTACATATATGCATATCTCCAGTTACTTGTAGGTATTTACAAGGTACATGGGAAGGCAGATAAAGGTTTACAGCCACTGGCACAGGAGACACAGGCACCCACCGGCCATCCTCACACATCCAGCTCAGGCCCCCAACTCACATTCATAGAACACTCATACATCACACACACTCAGCATTCCCCTGAGCTGTCACCATCCATACACTAAGTTTCTATCAGCACACATTCATGGCCAGTGAGACTAGACAGGACCATCTCACATTATAACATCTCATTCCTACAAACAGTCCTTTCCACAACATCTCCCTTTCATACAAACAGTAATAGTACACAGCAGCCCCCTCCTTGGCTTCTAATTCCTTACACAATACCTCGAATTTAGTGCTCTTCTTGGCTTGTCACTGAACTTCATAAAATCAACCCTGCTGCCCACTTAGCAGATGCACCACTTTGGTCTTTTATGGGACACCTTTCAGCGTAGGGTTTTCCCTGCGCTGAAAGGTGTCACACATTGCATTCAAGCCCTTAACGGTCTAGGTGCTTCGATGCAGTGGTCTGCAGAGGCATTGGCTCCTGCCTTCCAGTGGATACTGTGGTGCATGTCTTCTTTCATCCTGGTGATCTGTTGCATGCAGCTGTTCATGCGGAACCTGCAGCTTCCTTTAGTAGCACATTGGTGTCAACAATGGCACCCTCAGACCATGATGATTTCAGTGCCCAAGCATGTGAAAGATGACTTCTACAATGGATGCAAGGATGACTCTATGATGCATGCAGGACTGCAAGCTGACCGGTGAAGCCCTTCCCACCAGGATGATCCTTAATACTCCTACGTCCTGTCCCCTTTCCTCCATACTTGTTGGATATTCCGTCCTTCGGGATGGGACCGGAACACTTTTTGGTAGCATCCCAAAATAATGGTCTTCATTTTATTTTTACGCTGGACCAACGTGCGTATGGCTATAGCCCCACCTTCCTACACCCTACCTAACGCATTGCTATTCAATCCTTTTATCCATGCGGTCGGTCAGACTCACCTAGCATTGCAGGCATTTTTTCTTACCCTGCTTTTTGTCCTTCAGTTTGTCTTCCAGCCTCGGCTCTGCTGTCGTTTCTTTCCTCCGCCTATGCCAGAGTGTAAGGGCTTCACCTCTTGTGTCTCCTGCAGACGTCATTACGTGGCGGCAGACCCTCATAATCTTTGCCTCGAGTGTCTAGGCCCAGTACGCGTGGTTCTCCTGCCACTCCCTCTTGGTCCTTGCACTTGAAAGTGGTTTGTTAGTTGGGTGAGGTCTTCCATGGCATTACTCCAGTCAACCTAAGGGAATTCATTGAGGAAAAAAGAAATCACCCGGTGAGTACCTTCTTTTTCAGAGCACCCCATCCGGGTTACTCCTTCCTGAGATCATCCGGTTCAGGGAGGAGTTGTCCTGACTGTAGCGTCACCAGGACTTGCCCTGTAGTGCCCAATCAGGGTCTTAACTTGATACCAGAGTCCCCTCCGAGGTTCTCCCTTTGATGGCTAAAGGTACTGGCGTCAGTCCTGAAGTTCCCCGGAAAGGGGATAAAATGTCTACCAAAAAGGCAGGGAATCCCTGTTCTGTGGCTAATAAAACTGGTTTAATTCCTGTGGTTCCCCTCAAAGGGGTAAAACATTGTACTGGCCAGTCTGAGGGAGCAAATCGGATGGAGGCTCATCCAAAGTCCATATCCATTGGCTCTGCCGAGGATACCTAAAAAAGGGCAAAGGAACCTTTGAAGGCTCCTAAAATAACAGCCAAAACCAGCATGGGCTCTGACAAATCTGTGATGCACATTATCACAGAGAGTCTCAAAATGGCTGCCCCTCTAGTGTCAATGATGTCGGCCCTTTTGTCTGCGCCTTCAGCTGTGTCAGGTGCCAATGCAGGACCAGTTCATTGCCATCTGCATTATTGGGTAAAGATCCTTACAGACCGAGAATGGATTTGAATCCAAGAATGTCCCTACCACTGACAATCTCTCTTTCTCTTTCTTCGGCACTGTTACACTATGTTGATCCGTGGTTGGGGGGACCTTATTGGCAGCCAGTGTCAATGGAATCGTGGAGGCATAATCCGTTCGGCAGAACAGTTCCAAAGCCATCTCGAAGGACTTCTTCGGAAGGGACATTTTTCGACTGTTTCCAAAACCTTATGCACTCAGACCCGATGAAAACATACTGTAAGGACCTCTTTGGGGAAGTCTTTCCCAGATCACAAGAACCTCCAAGACCCCTGGAAGTACTGCCTGTGCCTCCTCTTCCAAGGCCAGTAGAAGTTCTGCGTCCTCCTCCCCCGGTGGAGCATCCTCCTATGCCAAAGGGGCCTGAGCCAATGCAGCATGCTCCGTGCTCGGTGCCTCCTGCTGAAAGTCGCGCTAATAAGGGTGTGGCAGATGCGCATGAAGAAGAGGAGGAGCCACCTTCATCAATCATGTCATTTCATGGCTGGGTGATTGATTTTATTACTCATTTAGACATGCCAACACATGAACCTTCTACTCTACAGGCAGGGGTTTTGTCAGGGGCTCTTAACTTTCATGCCTTTTCCTTTAAAAGGATATTTTGGGTGAGTCCAGGAAAGGGTGGGAAAAGCCACACGCATGTTGAAACATACATAAAAAGCTAGATGGTTGCTACAGGCTTCAAGCGTCTGAGGAAATTCCCCTAATCACATGTACCCTCCTGTCTTTTCCCACGGTAGCTGCCATGCAAAGTCTTGGCATCGTCCTCTTGGTCATCACAAGTCTTGTCAAAGGAGGATAAGCGTTTGGGGTGGGTTGGGAAGAAAGTCTTTGCAAATGCAGCCCTTCAACTCCATCAAGCAACTACCGAAGTGGTTCTGGCTGCGGCCAACCTAAATCTCTGAAAGTAGCTGTTGGAATTCAAGCTTAACAATTTCAAGACTGGTCTTTCAGGCGCCAGAGTTCTGGCTCAAGACCTGTTAGAAGCTATGGTACATCACATAGTTCCTTCGGCACGCGGCCTTCTGATTGGCGTCAATGTCACCAGCCAAGCATGGCTCCATGCAAACCAAGTTCACAACGGATGTCCATGAGAAGGTTCTGGATCTTCCTTTTGAGGGTAAATAACTCTTCCACAGCTCCACTGCGGATGAATTGGCAAAAACCAAGGCGAGTGCTTTGATGGCAAAAGCTCTGTCCATACTCACAAAGCCTCCAGTAGTTAAATCCTTCTGCCCCCAAAAGATGGACTTTCATTCCAGATCCTTTGTGAGATTACAGGGGTTTCAAGATCGGAAGTCGCATCAGTGAGACCGCTCCCCTAGCGGCCCTCGACGCAAGCAGCAGAGAACGAGTGGTTGAGGATTTTTCTCCCACTTAGCAGCCTCCACCTCAGGGACCAATACTTCTTTGAACAAAAATCCCAAATGATGGTTTGAAATCTTGCCACCTGACTCCGTTAGGGGACACATCTCTCTACATCTGGAGGCTTGGTGGATCATCACAAAGGATCCTTGGGTTCTGGCAGTAACCTGTTCAAGTTTCTGCCTTCCTCTCCCACTAGTTCTTCCTTCCCGTCCTTGTCTACAGCAGACAAGACCTCCTTTTCTCTGTTCCGAGGTTCAGAAACCTTTGGACATAAGGGCTATAGAACCAAGAGGGTGGGGGATTCGACTCCTGCATTATTACAATACCAAAATCCAACCAGGCTGGCCTGCACACTATTTTAGATGGTTCCTAGTGATTGCATCGACAGCCAAACCATCAACAACCATACCATTGACAAAAAAGCATCTAAAAAAAACATTGAATGCATTTTTATTTTTTGGGGGTGGGGTTCCCTCCCAACCCCCCTTTTTAACCCATTAAAACACTTTTTAGCCAAACTAAATCCTTTACCTTTGAAAAAAATGCAATTGATGTTTTTTTTCGATGCATTTCTTTCAATGGTATGGTCTGTCGATGCTTTGTATTCGATGCAATGACCGGATACCTTTTAGACCTGTCAGAATTCAATCTCCACATTCCTCAGGAAAGATTCAAGATGATCACTCCGACACAGATCAGCGATTGGCTCTGTGTAGTGGATCTTCAGGATGTGCACCGTCATATAGCATCATTATCATCATCAAAGAACTTTGGTCGGCCCTGAGGCCATCAAAGTACAACCTAACACAAAAGATTACTAATATACATTGTGAACAGGAGGGACAATCAGACACAGAGATGCAATCCCCCCCTTCATTTTCACTTTGGGATTAAAGGGCGCTATGCCGTATTAGTTGCCCACAGGCCTTCTCCCCAGTGGGATTGAATTTTCACCCGAAAGGACAGAGTTGTTATTAATATTTCCAGAGTGGTAAGTGATACCAGGGAAGGGATGAAGGCTAATAAAGGTCACGCTGTTTGTTTGCCGGCCATCATTCGCATCACTGCCCAACACTCTGTTGGCCATCCTCCAGTCCCAAAATTCCAACTTCACAAGGTCACTGGTAGAATCACACTCAAAATCCAGTCTGGAGCAGTTTACTATGTCTTCCCGGGTTACAGAAGAGCAGCTCCTAGATGTACCAAGCCAATGCAGACATTTATTTAGGAGCGCCTCCCTTGGTTCCCGTTGACTGGATTTCAGTCTCGGTACCCAATGAAAATATACTGTGTCTCTCCTTTGTCTCCAGTGAACTTTGCTATTGTTTAGGCCCTCCCGGTTTAGACTTCTGGGTGCAATATAAGAGTTATCATTAGGGCCATTATTCCCCACATTACTGAAGGCCCCAACGTCCCTTGTTACATGCATGGTGTGGGGGTCGGATGGCTTATTGGATTCCCTAGGTATCGACTGCTCTGCAAGCTGCCATTGTGATTTCCTAGCCCAAATGGGAATGCATGAGGTTCACAGTAGATTGGGGCCTGAGGTGCTATATTAGTGGCATCTATGTGGTGATCAGCATTTGTTACGACAACCAGAGGGTCTTTGGTGATGTATATTTCTGGCTCCTTTAGTGGGTTGCACAGGCCTGTGGCTTCCAAATGGCCAGAGATTGGGATCTCCTTGACTCCCTCTCCCTCTCTCCCTTGGGCTTCAATCAGGGTTAGTAGTTGCCTTTTAATTAATTAATTTATTTATTTGTATAGCGCACTTCAACCCGTGGGCACCGTGGCGCTGTTACAGAGGTAGGTCAGTTGTGTGAATACATTTCAGGTGTACACAGTTCAAATGGTTACAGTGAACATGTGTGTGCTTGACTAAAAGGGAAACATGTGAGAAGAGGTAGTTCAAACTTAGTCACAGTATGTATATATACATGTAGGAGTATGCGGCACGTATGGTTACAGGGAGTGTGAGCACTCATGGCTAAGGAGATATGCTGTAAATAAGGTTATTCAAACAGCCAAGTATTGAGGGCTTTGCGGAATACAAGGTGGGATGGTTCATTCCTGAGTGTGGGTTCCACTGTCTCGCAGCGATGAAGGGGAAGCTGGCACCTCTTGCTCTGGCTCGTTTAACTCTGGGGCCAATAAGCCGGTGGGAGTATGGTGTTCTGGTGGGTCGGGAGGAGCCGGCTCTGATTATTTTCGAGGCCAGGTAGGGGGGCTGTATGATTGATGCACTTTAATATCGATTAGCTTGGAAATAACTTGTTTATAGTCACAGTTGCAGTCATGGACAGAAAAAGCCTCCTTGATATGCACATCTATGGTGGGAGAAGAGCTTGAGCCCCGATGATTGGGAATAGTTGGCATGAGTGGGCAGGGTGAGGGGCTATCCCCTGGGCTTACGGCCATCAAGTTCTTACTCCAAGTCCCTGAATTAACAACAAACCCATTTACAAGCATACCCCCAGCCACAGACTCCATTTGGACCGTTGGTTTACTGGCACTGTAGGTCTCTGCAGACATGCGGGTCTCCATGGCCCCTAGGTTCAGGCTTGGGAAACTTGTGGTCACACCACTGCCACTGCCAGAGGTGCTGAGTGAAAAACTGGGGCAGCTGGACCAAACACACTGGGGAACCCTCCTAGACACGGTTGTTGATTGCAGTTGGCCTGGGGGGCAATTTGGCAGGTGACACCACCCCCCGATCCTGGGTCTCAGAGCCTGATTTAACAGCGGTTGGCAGATATGTGGTGGAAGATGTTATGATAGCCACAGTAGGGACCACAGTGTCAGAGATTCCCCCGCCCCTATCGGCTGAGCTGGTAGGGGCACTGGGGGGACACAAAAACTGCTGGATTTCTTTGATTAATAAGTGAGCATCACCAAAGGAGCTAGCACTGGGGCCAACGGCAACTGCTGGTCTCAAGGTCTCCAGGTCAACTACACCTAAAGGCCCTGGGGTGTATAAATCTGTAATGTGCTTCTTCCTCCTGAGCGTTAGTATTTTCCTTTTTGGACTCAACCCATGCCCAGTGCCAGGTACGAGGACAATTACAGAGTCAGGTTCAGGAAAGAATGCGGGCAAGACCACTGGTGCCTTAATAAGCAGGGCTGACATGGTCAGTTGTGGTCAGTTGTGCTGTAGCAGTCAAGTTAGACCATGGAGCGTGGAACACACTCAGTCACTACAAGACTTAGGGTTTTTGAAGATCAGCACCAATAATGGAAGTGCTCTATGGTTTCTGTAGTTTCAATGTTTGCACCGGGGGCTCAAATTAACCAGGCAGAGTACGTAAGAACATACAGCGAGATGGCAGGAGTGTGTACTAGTCTCAGTGTTCACAGTAGTGTAGAATTCACCAATCTCACCAGTTACCTCACTGTTGCCTTCCTTGGAAACTCCCACCAGACCCACGTTGGAAAGGTGCAGCTCCGGCTGTAGAACACGCCTCACATCGGGCCATACGGAGAGTAAAGATGCGAGGGAGGTCTAATGGGGCCAGGATGCAGGCGCACACCCCTCACGGGTCCGCAAACACCCGGTGCCCTTCACACTTACGGGGGAGACCGGGAATTTTTATGGTCCAGGAGCAGCAGGTGGAAAGGGCTTGCATCCGGACAACATCGACAGCAGGAGGGCCAGTGGGACGCCAACACCCTGCGCCGTTTACTCCCTGTGGGCTTCATATACCAATATGGCCCCAACACCACAAATACCTTTAATTGTTGGTAGGGGGTGAGCATTTTCAATACTGGGTCCTCCCCTTAGGACTGAGAGTGGCATCAAGCGTTTTCATAAAGATGATGGCGGTGATAGCAGCGTTTCTCATGCTTCAGGGAGTTCACGTCCATCCTTAGTAGGACACCTGGTTCCTCTGATGTCGCTGTCCTCAGAAAGCAGCCTCACAAATGCAAATGTTACTTCAGGTTATTTTCAAGCTGGGATTGTCAGTAAACTGGAAGAAGTCCGCAATGACGGTCTAGCGAGATTTTCTTGGGCTTCCGATGGAGCACAACAAAGGCCAAGGTCTTTCAAACAAACGACAGAATGAGGGATTTAGTCATACATGTTCCTTTTTCCTGAGCAACACCCACAAGTCGGCATGGTGATTCCAGAGGCTTCTGGGCTTAATAGCAGCCTGTTCGCTCAGCCACTGGTCTTCTGCAAACCACGAATGGGAGTTAAACGATAAAGCTCTCGCCCATCTCTTCTCAGAGTAGGGCACCCCGAGTATAGACCTGTTTGCAACAAACACCAAGAGAAAACCTCCGCTATATGTTTCCAGGGAGGCTCTGAACCCTGGCTCCCTGGGAGATGCCCTAGAGATGTTCTGGGACGGAATGTCTGTGTTCGTCTTTCCTCCCCTCCCTTGGATTCATTGCACCTTGCTGAAACTGCAGAGGCGCAGAACTGCATGCTGGTGTTTATATCACCTTGGTGGACAGCCAGGTTCTGGTTTTCAGAGCTAAAGTCACTGTCAGTCGCTCCACCAATCCAGTTGCTGGAGAATCCCAATCGACTGCACCAGAACAACCAACAGATGTGGCATTCCTCCCCACCATCTCTCCATTTAAAGGCCTTGTTCCTCAAATCAGGTTGTTAGCAATGTTCAAGCTCTCCGATGATAATATGTGCATAATCCTTGTGCCGAGCAAACCTTCTATGCGTGTAAAATGCAAAAGCAAATGGCTCTGCTTCTGTCACTGATGCTTGTCAAGCTTTGGTGGATAGCGTCCTTTCGTTTATCTCGGACCTTGCATTCACAGGCATTCAAATGCACTCTTGCAGTACATACCTGTCGGCTATCGGGCATACCTCAATACTGATTCTTCTTCATCTCAAGTGAAATTTGGAAATGCAAACAAAGGAACACAGGCCTTGAAGGTCACAATTTCCCGTGGAATAGTTTCCTGCATCAGGTAAGCCCACACATTATAAGGCTTCCAGGTCCCCAAACGCATTCACACACATCTACTGCGGGGTAAAGCAGCCTCTGTGGCTTTCCAGAAGTACGTTCCCTGGGTAACCATCGCCAAGACAGCCTTTTGGACCTCCCCCTCGGCGTTATGCAAACATTACTGTCTCAACATCAGCTCTAGAGCTGACACTCCGTTTGGTCAAGCGGTTGTCAGAAACCTTGTTAATTAGGGGAGTTTAATCCATCCACCCATTTCCTATACATCAGTTCTTGTGAATCTCCCACGAGTATGGAGGAAAGGGGATGGGACGTTGGTGTAAGAAAATGTTACTCACTTTAGTGACTAACAAACTCCTAGTCAATAATCCCCTTGCCTCGATATGCCTGTCCGTTGTCCCATCAAAAAAATTCCCTTTAATTGCTAATATGTCTACCGACCCTGGCAATTGAAAAGGAATGAAGGGTGATGTGCTGGATGGGGTGCAGGAAGGCGGGGCTAGAGCCATACACGCGCTGGCCCAGCATAAAAAGGACAATGTTTTTTGGGATGCTACCAAAAAGTGCTCCTGTCCTGTCCCAAAGGACAGAATATCCCACAAGTATAGAGGAAAGGGGAATATGGACTAGTAGTACATTAGTCACTACAGTGAGGAACGTTTTCTTTCTCCGTAGGTCTCCTCTATGTCTGAGGGGTGTCCTTGGGGACACTTCAAATTAACATGCATAAAAACCTCCTTGAGCTGAATGCTATTTTCCTGGCTTCTAAGCTTTTCCTTTCATCTCTCCTCCCCCTTTCATTCATTTTCCTCCCTCTAATCTTACTTTCTCCCCCATGCTCGTAACCTAGGCTTTCACTTTGACTCTTATCTCACTTTTTCCCACCATATCTCACTCACCTCTCGTGCTTGTCGCTACCACCTCTACAATATTCGCAAAGTTCGCCCCTCCCTTACTTTCCATGCTACTAAACTCTTAATCTCCTCCCTTATCTTTTCTCGCCTCTTCTACTGCTCCTCCTTACTTTTTGTCTTCCCACTTCACATCTTGCCCCCCTCAAATCTATCTATCACTCTGCCATCCGTACCCTCTGTCTCCTCGCCCCCGAGACTCCATCTCTGCTTCCCTATCCTCCATTGGCTGGCTCCCCTTTCACTCTCAACTTAAATTTCACTTCCTCTGCCTGGTCTTCAAATCTCTCCACGATCTTGCACCCCCTTATCTCTCTTCCCATCCCTCTTTCTACACTCCCTATCGCTCCATCCATTCCGCTGACCACTTCCTCCTCACTGTTCCTCCCTCCCGTTGTGCCTCCTCCCGTTTCCACTCCTTCCAACTCCTGGCTCCCCTCCACTGGAACTCCTTACCTCTTTCTACCTCTTTCTATCCGCTCGACTCCTACTTTTTCCTCTTTTCGTATGTCCCTTAAATCTCTCCTTCTCCATTCGCCACCATGACACCCCCCTCCTCTCACTCCCCCTCTCTCACCCCTTTCCTTCTTCACCCCTTAGCCTCTCCCCACACTTTCCCCCACCCCATCCTCACCCCACCCGTTCCTTTCCCTCCTCCTACCCTCCCTCCCTCTTCCACCTAGCCCTCCCCCTCCTCTCCCCTTCCTCCCCCTGTCTAATTGCTCTACATACTGTTTTTTGGTGTCTGATTCATGATTGTAATTTGATTCTGTTGTTACTGTTTTTTTTTATGTTAAATGTACCCTGTTGTTGTAAATGTGCAGCGCTTTAGTATAAAGCGCTATATAAGACTAATAATACAAATACAAATCCATCCAGAATGATTATAGGGCCATGCTCTATCTGAACAAGCAAGTGGCCATAATATCCCTCTCCCTGGCGGAATGTAGCAAATATTACAGAGGTGGGACATCCAGATTGGGAATGTTGGACCGGGTGCTGTCTGCCTTCATGGTGGGTTTGGTGAACACTCAGGAAGTCTCCCTTAGCAGTCTCACTCATGCCCCATGTTAATGGGAGCTATCTCAAATGGTAGTGAATCTGCGCTGCAGTGTCTGGGCCCATCAAATGACAGATTGATTTACTCTAGAACTAAACATGCCTGCTGTAGGAATCTGGTGAAGGAGTTGCTGAGGTTCTTAGCTTCTGTGGGATTCCCAGTTTCTCTATGCCTTCCTCCCTTTGCTGCTAATCTCGAAGGGGGTGCACACTCTGAAACTCAGTGTCACTACTCGTTTGATTTTCATGGCCCCAATGTAACCAATCACAATCTTGTACTCTGATCTCCTGGGAATTTTGGTAGATCACCATGGGCTCTTCCTTCTTACAAGAACCTTTCAGTACAGCTGGGCCGTCTGGTCTCTATCCATCACCTCATTCACTGAAATAAGCATTTGGGTTCCTGAGCACCACATATAGAGCCACCTAAACATGTTCCAAGCAACATGGACATGCTGAAGGTGGCTAGGAAGTACACTCTTAGGAACCAGAGCTTAAGTAAGTCTTAGTTGCTTACCTGTAACTGTATTTCTCCAGCATTGGCATTGTTCATAGATTCACATGCTTGAATATTACCCGTCGTCAGACTGGGAATCCTCTCTAATTTTAAAATAGATAAATATACATTTTTCCCCTAGGAAAAAGCAATACTGTTTGCCCATTATGACTGTACAGGCACTCACTTATGTAGTCTCTCCACCTCATTTTGGTCCCTTTTGACCCAAACCAATGAGGTGGCAGGGCCTAAGCTCCACCCCTAGGCTAAATAGTGCCTGCTATAATGATGCAGGCAGTCACCTAAGGACCAGCCTCAACAGGGAGGTGGGTGGGCACATGTGAATCTATGAAAGATACGAATGCTGGAGAAATACAGTTACAGGTAAGTAACTAAGGCTTTCATAGATTCACATGGTTGAATAGAATACCAAGCAGTGGAAGCATGCCACTTACTTCACTGAAGCACACATAGGTCAAACATAGTACCCACACAGAGTACCCTGAACCCGACATGGATGGTTGAAACATGAAGGGACGGAGGAAAGGAACAATGGTTGTTCCTACCTCACGCAACCAGATTTCGTAGGACTGCTAGTCCTACAGCTGGCTCTCTTTCAGCATTTTATTCTATATAGCGTACTTGCCGAACTTATGGAGCATGCTCCTGGTAGCCACCCTGCAGATGTCCTTCATGGCCACTCCCGGCTGGAGAGCCATTGCAGATGCCCTCCCTCTGGTAATGGGCAGTGGCTGGACGGGTAAGCGGGTTACCCTTGGTCTTGGGGAAATAGGTAATGAAATGTACCATCCATTTGGCATGAGCAGGTTTGGAAGTGCGCTGTAAGTAGAAGTTGAGAACTCGCTATAAACCTAGCGAGTGCAAGGCGCGTCCCGCGATGGAGGTATGATAGCCACAGGCCATTGGGAGTATGATGTGTTCAGTCCTAGTCCTTTAAGAACACTTTAAACGGAGGATCTGTTGATAAAGTTTGCAGTACTCTGATTCATCTGTTGGCGTAATCGCTACTAAGACAGTAACCTTATCAGAGAAGAAAAAGATTGCATTTGTGGATGGTCTTGTGAGGAGGAGCCACTGATGTTGTGAACACTGTGTTGAGACTCCAGCTTGGAGTTGGTGTTGGCAGTGGTGGGAAGGTCATCTGCAAACCCCTCCTGAAGGTTTCAAATGCAGGGTTGGAGACCAAGGATGCACCTCAGGGACCTCTGGAGTAAGGTGTGATATCCAAAAGGTGAACTTTGACAGAATCCTGCAACCGGACCGCTGTAGCCAAGTGAATCAGGTCGGGCAGCAATTTGCTTACTGTGGCCGACCATAGGTCGAGCTGTTGTGTCCCACACCAGGTTGTAAACTGGTTTCCTTTCTTTGGATGTGGAGCGCGTGGGGACACCCCGGATGCTTGAATAATATCCCAGTATCCATCTGGCAACTTTAGGTTGGTGTGTCCTTGTAGTTCATCAACCAAACCCTGAGAGAGAACAATGCAAGGTGTGGCAAAAGATTTGCTAATTCTGTTGCAATAGTAGCTCTTGCAGTGCTCTGATTTGGATGGGCGTGGAGCTCTCCAAGTGTAGGAGAATTGGATACCAGACTTACCGTTCCCATGACGGTGTAATTAAAATCATCCTTCAGGGTGGTTTTCTTATTCGCCTAAGTACCCTGGCTAACCAGGGTGTAGTCAAGAAGGAGTCTGGTGGCTCGCCTATCAAGACTAGTGAGAAGGTAACCCCCAGTGAGTCCTCCACTGGGACCTGGATCTGAAGCGAGGCATTCGCTGTTGTGCCTGGTGGCAAAGAGATCAATTTATTTTTTATTTTATTTTTTACATTTGTATAGTGCACAAACAGCCCATGGGCATTGTGGCGCTGTTGTGGGGGTGATCCCACCCTTTGAAAATTCTTTGGTTTCCCATTTGTGGGACGTGGAGAAAGTCCCAGCTCCTTAGATCTGCCAGAATGGTGCTGTGTCTCTACAGACTACAGTGCAGATCTGTTGCCTTCTTTCCTGTTGGTGTTATGCATAGAGGTTGTGTTGTTTGTTTGTACCGTGACCACCTGCCCTCTGAGAACCAGTTGATATGGTTTCAGCACCCATCGATTTGGGTCAGAGTTTGAGGATATTGATGTGCAATTCTGACTCTTGCATGGACCATGTGCCCTTGGCCTGTAGGAGTCCGAGATGAACTCCCCCTCCTGATAGTTTGATAGTTTATTTGTAAAGTGCCTATACACAGTGTGTTTCAAAGCGCTTCAAGGCAAGGGAGGGAGCAAGGGGAAAATACAGTGATATTCCTAAAAGGCCTTGCGACATTAAGAATGTGAAAATGTTATCGTACTAGGCCTGGCAACATTTCAAATAGTGCAAGGGCTATTACAAACAAAAGGTGGGGGGGTAGGAGATGAGACAGACAAGCAACTACAATACTAGACCTGATGATATTTCTGGTAGAGCCGGGGAGTTGACACGAGGTGAAGGGAGGGGGTGGGGGGAGGCGGGAGAAGGAGAGGAACAAAACAAGCGACTATCGTACTAGGCCTGACGACATTTCAAACAGTGCTGGAAGGGGAGGAAACAAACAAGAAGGGAGGGGGAGGAAGACAAACAGCTACTATCTTATTAGTTCGGATGACAATTTCGGATAGAGTAAGAGCTATGACAGGGATAAGGAGGAGGGTAGGAGATGAGACAGACGAGCAACTATCGTACTAGGCCTAACGCCATTTCTAGTAGAGCCGGAGTATTGCCACGAGGTGAAGGGAGGGGGGAATGGAAAAAAAACAAGCAACTATCGTACTAGCCCTGACCACATTTCAGATAGTGCTGGAAGGGGAGGAAACAAACAAGGAAGGAGGGGGAGGAAGACAAACAGCTACTATCGTACTAGGTCAGATGACATTTTGGAAAGAGTAATTTCAAAGAGTATAGAAAGGGAGGGTGGAAGAGGAGATGAAGAAAATAGGGAGGGGAAGAGAAGACTCTGAAACGGTGAGTGTGGTGAAGGAGAAGAAGAAGCAGGAGCGGTAGGGCAGGCAAAACAGACATCACAGGCATAGAGCGGGGGGGCAAGTGCTAATGGCACAACAAGTTTGCATGAAAACACAGCCAAATTTGAACTAAGCTAAATGCATAAAAACGCAGCTAAACCTGAACTAAGCTAAATGCATAAAAACACAGCCAAATTTGAATGGCAACCAGATTCTAAAGGTAGCAGTGGGTGCAAATAGTGAGTGCATGCAGTGCAATCAGAAGTGCAAACATGGGGGAAAATCAGAGAAGGAAACAGAGTCAAAAGAGGGTAAGCGTGTCCAGAGAAGGGAATTAACCCATAGTTATGGAGGTGTGTTATGGAGGCCCAGATTACTTAGTCAGGTGAGGTTGCAGCATCATGGTAGTTCAAGTGCCAGTGTGACAAGAAATACCTCGGAAAGCGTTCTGGTAGCAGACAGGGAGCAGACAGGGGCCTTCCATCACGGCTTGCCCGATTGGTCCAGAAGTAACGGTGGAGGGCCAATCACAGACAAGCAGGTGTAGGACTGAGGGCCAGCTCAACACATGATACAAAGGAGGCAGCCATGTTGGAAGGCCGAGTGCATGTAGAAAAGCATGAATTGTGCTACAAAGATGCACTATAGGGCGGTTGCTGTGGCACAGAGACTTTAAAGCAGATCTTCTTTTCATATAAAACATCATTCCTGATTTTACATGAGGATAAAAGCAATCGCTCAATGCGCAACGTAGTGTCGCCCAGAAAAGGCCCAGAGGGTTTACCTATGGTCCATGCCATTGTGGGAGGAATCCCGAGGCCTCCAGGCCACAGGTTGAGGGGGGCCGCCCATCAGGTGCCCATCCAAACTGTGAAGCAGAAGAAAGTGAGCCAAGGCAAGAGCAGGGGGCCAACATCACGGGTCTAGGAGCCAGACCGTCATTCGCCTGAAGGCTCGCCCGATTGGTCCAGAAGTAATGGTGGGGGCGCCCATCGGATGCCCATCTGAAGTGGCAAGCAGGAGAAAGTCTCCTGGCAGGGAAGCATCCGTCTTGGGAAGAAGTGTGGCAGTGGGGGCCTGAAAAAAGGTATGACTTGCTCTAGGCTGTTTGTGGACCCATTACCGGGGTAGAGCATGGTGAAAAGGATGTGATCGGTGCACTAAGTCTTCCCACGAGCCTGATGATTAATTCCCTTGCCAGTTGAGTTCTTTCCAGATTGGTCCTATTCTCAACCTGCAAGTAGTGACCAGCAGGGACTTGTAGTGATGTACCATGCTTGTGCGTGTTTTTAAGAACCCATTCACTACCCGGGAAAGCTGTTATTGTCTTGGATGAAGGTCTGAATTGCGGAATGTGGGCATCTGGCTGTGCCCTTAGGAAGAGGCCATGCTACGTCAGCATAACAACTGGCTTTTCATGATTGATGGAGAAAAACTAGCTTTGTGATTGTCTCTTTCGTCTGATGGACCACTCTGGTTGTCCGTACCTTTGAGTTTGCTTTGATGAGCCAGGTGGTTTGTATCTAGAATATAGCCCTTCTGGAGCCAACGGAGACCCCGCTGGGTTGTGCTCATTTTGGACCTTATGTGCTTTATCTATTTGATGAAAACGCACAGGTGTAGGAGCGGGTGCCGCTCTAGAAATAAGGCGTGAATAGAAGTCCTTCCCTCCTTGATTGTGAAGAACGGACTTTATAGTGGCCCTTTGTAGCTAAATGTCTGCCTTGACGTGAGCTGGGCCACGTGGCGACAATTGTGTGTACGTGGAGGTAGGGCTGGTGGAAGTGTGAGGAACTCCATGATGTGTCCTTTGTTTAATCTTTGTAGCACCTATTTCTCTGGGGTGATCTTTTGGCTTTGGGCCGTCCCACACCTGCCTCTCTGCGTTGTGTATTGGGAGGATGGATGGTATCTGTCGGGAGGCCAACATGTTGACCTATCCTTTTGCGTGGAACACGCTTGTTGTTGGAACAAAACGTCCCTAATCCGTCATGAAAGTACACCTTTCTTTGTTGTTGTTTCTCAGTGAACTGATGGCTCTGCCTGCATTAGTGTCCAATTTAATACCTTCCAGGTGATTGTTAACCTCTTTGCCACGGGGGTGTTGGCCTTTGAATGACATACCTAGGATCTGTGCCTGCACTTCATGCACGATTGGTCCGGCAGGGCTGCTACACAAGCCATCTGCCTGACCCTGACTCTGTGGCTTCCACCGCTGAGTGAATCATGTCTGTAATGATGGCCCTTACCTCATCTGATGTTCGGCCAAAAGGTGCTCCACGAACTTGGACCTCTTGTGCCACAATTTCCTGTCATATCTCGCTGTCATGGTGAGGACACTGTCCTAATAGAGAAGGATGTGGAAGTGAAATCTTTCCTGCTTACAGCTTGGAGTTTCCTGCCTACTTTGTCAGGCGGGCGTAGTAGTGATGCAGGATTCACGTGTTTCTTTCTGGTGGCCACAGCGATGACCCAGTCTGTTTTTATGGGGCCTTGCAGTTCTCTCCCAGCCTAGCCATAGTGGAGGGAGTGGAAACTGGATGTGCCAAGATCTTCTCCCTTGCTTCCCCTGTGGCGTCTAGAAAGGGTATGTCTGTGGCCATTTCCCTTATCTTGTTACTGTGCTCCTAGTGCACTTCCTTCTTTTGTACACAAGATACTTGGTGATCGAACATTATTGTTGCAATGGAAGGAATCAATGCCATCTGGCAGTGAAGAAAATCCAGGAGAATCACACCTCTCTTGCTTCTGAATGACGTAATCCTCCCATTTGTCAGTTTCTTGTTGAGGTGAGTTTTGTTGGATGAGGGCTCCTATCGAGTTATCCGATATGATATGATATGATATGGCATTTATAACGTGCCTATACACAGGTGTTTCAAGGCGCGACGAGGCAAGGGAGGGGGAACAAAGGGAAGACAGAAAACGATCCTACTAGGCCAGGTATCATTCAGATTGTGCAAGTGCATGGGGAGGGGGAGAAGGAAAAGTGTGTGGGGAAGGGAGAGGGGAAAAGTGCAGTACAAGGGATAGTAGAATACATAATATAATTAAAAAAAGAAAAGAAAAACGGTCATTGGTGGCAAGTGCAAGGTAAGTGCAGACATAAGTGCTGGTAGGGGGGCTGTAGGGATACAGAAACAGTCCCCAGGTGAAGGGGTAGCAAGGGAGGCAGTGCAGGTGGGCAACTGACGGGGCCTGGGCCCGAAGATCAGAAAGGGGTGGCCAGGTAACCGGTGCCGATTATGCCAAGAGTTTTTCAGGGGAGAGGGGGAGAGAAAGCAGAGGCAAAGAGGAAGGTTTTGAGGTGCTTCCGGAACCGGAGATGGTTCTCCTCAAGTTTCAGGGAGACAGGAAGGCTGTTTCAGAGGAAGGCCCCTGCCGAAGAGAGGGTTCTGCCACCAACTCGTTGCTTGGAGAAGCGACTGACACTGAGGGAGTTGGATGTGGATGAGCGAAGAGCTCGAGAAGGAAGATATTTAGGAAAAGAGAGTTGAAGGTATTGCTGCCCCAGAAGGCCTTGTTAACAATGCAGAGGGTTTTGAGCTTAATCCTCGCAGCCACTGGGAGCCAGTGTAGAGATTTAAGTCCTGGAGAGATACGATCCCTGGGCTTGAGGCCAAGGACAAGTCTCGCAGTCCTGTTCTGGATAAGTTGCAGAGGGCGGAGAGTAGAGGCAGGCAGATTTATATAGAGGCTTTTACAATCATCCAGCCTCACGAGAACCAGGCTCTGGAGACAGTGAGCTTCTGGGGGGAAGGAGAGGAAAGGAAAGATACCTCTGAGGAGGTATAGCTGGTAGTGAGACTTCTTAGAGACGTCAGAGATGTGAGGAGAGAAGGAGAGTGTGGAGTCGAAGATGACTCCGAGGTGTTTTGCGTTGCAGGTGGGAGCAGGAAGAGGGCCAAGAGAGGCTGGCTAGAGAGCTGCAGGGAAGGAGGGAGCGGGTTTGCCGATGAGTAGAATCTCAGTCTTACTGGCCTTAAGGCAGAGGTCATTCACAGCATACCACTCATGGATGGCAGAGAGACAGTCAGAGATGAGGGAAAGAGAGGAGACCGAGGGTAGCCTGTAAATGTGCTGGGTATCATCCGTATAGCACTGAAAGTTAGGGCAAAGAGCAGCGATGCGGTGGGTAAGGAGTGCCAGGTACTGGTTGAACAGCCAGGGAGAGAGGTTAGACCCCTGGGGGACACCACAGGTGGAGAAAAAGATATCAGAGAGGACAGACTCAATTTGGACCTGGGAGGGTCAGTCGGAGAGGAAAGAAGTCAGCCACGCCAGAGCCTGAACAGTGATACCCAGGTTATCATGGAGACGGTTGAGCCAGAACTTCTCCGTCAACTGTCATGGACAAGGGCTCTCGTGGCCAAGGGCTCCTATTGGGTTATCCAATGACGAAACTCCTCCCATTGACAGTCGTGAACGAGGGCTTCCGTGGACAAGGGCTTCCAGAGGTAGTCGTGGATGAGGGATTTTCCATAGGCATTGATTAAGCCATGGACATGGACTCCTCCCGAAGATGAAGACAACTCCGTAGACAAAGACTGTTGATCCCTCGTAGACGAAGCACCCATCGATGGCAATTTAGCCGCAACGATCAGCCTGTGGACAGTGACATGTTCCATTGTAGAGGACTTTGTCGACGATTTATGCGTGGACGATGGCTTGGTATCGTGGTCAACGAGGGGGTCTTACCTGCCAAGCAGTGAGTGAGTTTTAGGATGTTTTGGATGGTTCACAGAGTGTCCTCCACTCCTTCTCACACTTTTTCTTCATTTTGCAGGTGATGCTGTGCCCCTTTCCACTGATGCTTCTCAAGGTCCTCCTTCCCTCTGATGAAGCTCTTCTCAAGAAGCTTGCTTCTCAGCAGTCCTGGGGGACCTGACAGGATTGTTTAGACAAACCTTTTATTTATTTTATTTATTTTTAGATTTGTATAACGCACAGGCAGCGCTTACTTGTGAGGAGCTTAGTTACAAGGAGATCAGTAGTACATATTAGTCATATATATAGCATACATTATACATTCTTATCTTGCAGGTGTAAGTGCAAGCTGGATGGGGTTAACCCTCAGACAAATGCCACGTACTCCTCAGATGATGGAGTCTCCTGTGACTGCCCAGTAGAGTCTTCTTAGTGAAGGTTTGACAAATGTGTAAGGACAGCATTAGCTGGAGTCTTCATGGCTGTGAGGAGCCAGATTGTCATAGCCAGACAAATCTCCTATGGGGGTGTGGATTACTATGTCCCCCCTGCTCTTGTATCTCAGGGCCTTTGTGCACTGTGTTACTCCTAAGTTACTCCTAAGTTATCCTATGGACACACTAACATAAGACACAAAGAAAACACATAAATCGATTCAACAATAGAAACACTTTTATTCATACACAGCAATGCATGATGCAAACACTACTATAATGCAAATCTTGAATTTGCACCTTTTATGCTTTTGGTGCAAATCTATAATGCAATGCAATAACTATAAGGCTTACAGGCTTCTAATGCACGCAATCTAATAGCAACTCCAATCCACACCATTCTTCTCCATTCCACACCATACTTCACACTCTCTCTCTAAGACAATCCCTGTCTGATTACCCCATCTATCATGTCAGCCAAAGTTCTTTGTGAGTGTCTGTCCTAATTCCCCATGCACGTGTCTCATTTAGATTGATACCCCCCTCTTGCTCTGTCTCTCTTCTCCAGCTAACTCTGCAACCAGCCAGTCATTCAGGGCCTCTCCTTGGCCTCTCTCTGCCAGATCAATCTCATCAGCTCTCATCAGAATGCTTCCGCAATGCTTTCTCTCTCAGAGTCATCCAAACATCTCTCTTCCATCTCAGACAGCAGTTCCCTCGATCTCAGAACTACATCTCCAACTACATCCCATAGAGCAGACCAGCAGAGAGCAGCATTCCAAATCTCAGAGCCTCACCTCTCATTAAACTGTTCAATGACGTAAATACATATCCATGGTTACATGTCTCTCTAAGCTAAAATGCCTCTCTGTCTATCTGTCAGCATTTCTAAATCTGAGCAGTGCCTAAAAGTCTGTGATGCATGTCTTGCACTTTTCAATCACTGCATGTTCTGGTCATCATGGCATTTTCTACATATCTATACCGTGTCTATCAGTGCTTCTGTTACCATACCATCCATCTCTCATAATTCTCCATTCGAATCCCTCTATCCTTGCATGTCTCTGTCTGCAAAGCTCCTCTTGCTTTCTGCTGCTGCCTGCCCCCACCTTTTCTGTCTTCAAAGCACAACCCAGGCTGATAAAGCCTCCTTCTCAGTGTCTCTACTAAGTCAAAAGTCATGTCTAATCTCTGTCTGCTGAGAAACAGTTTACGCATTCCTCGTTCACACTAACTCCTAACAACTTCTGCAGTGCCGCAGCGCTTCTGTTCTGTCTCAATGGAATGGCTTCATGCTTTCTATTCTCGAATGTAGTGCCTAACGCATTCACTCATACCAAGCACTATACTCAAAGCTCAATCCATATGCATGTGTGTCTCTACATGCATACATAATACATAACAACATATCTCTAAATGTGTCTAAATGTCTCTACACATATAACATGTGTCTCTAAATGGCACTTCAAATATAACAGGCCTCATTCTATAGCAAATACAAATGCCTACATAATATGTGGATAGTCTAATATCACTATTCATGTCACTACTAATCAGTACTAATCAGAATGAATGATGGATAACTGGATCCCTAAATGGGTAATGATTCTGTAATGTTAACAAACCAGGCTTCTCCATACTATCTGGTTTTACAAGGTTCACGATCTTACCTCAACGATTTCCAGATGAAAACACATGTTCCCTAGACTGCAAAACACAGAGGGTGTAGGGCAGAAGAAACTATATCCATTAGTAAGAAAATGGTTGGAAAAATATTTGAAAAGACTGCATAATAAGACAAAGCTCAGGAGAGTTATGGAGGATGCCCTAGTTACTAGACTGCAGTGAAAAATCTGAAATTGGTTGCCTGGGGTGGAGCTTAAGCCCTACCACCTCATTGGTTAGGGTCAAATGGGACCAGAATGTTGTGGAGGGAGTACATAAGTGAGTGCCTGTACAGGTATAATGGGCAAACAAGATTGCTTTTTCCTAGGGGAAACATTTATTTTTATTTATTTTAAAATTACTGAGGATTCCTAGTCTGACGACGGGAAATATTCAAGCATGTGAATCTATGAAAGATACAATGCTGGAGAAAAGAATGATATTCTTCCATTGGTGTGTAAGTAAACAGGTTAATACAATATTCACTGCTGCTGAAGTGGAAATTCCCCACTTTGACATGGCCTATGTGTACATGTAAGTAACTATAGAGGCTTGCTAGATCATAGATGCCTCATTATTTGCAGAGATAAAAGGACCAGTAGTGACTGAGAAAAGGTTCCAAAAGTGGCATGATCACCATGCACACAGGCACACTTCTATAAAAACGAACTAAAATGCTGCTCATATCCTGTTCCAAACCCATCTCTGAATGTTACAGAATACATTCTGAAAGAGTTAAATTGCCTGAGTTATTTTGATTTTCAGCTTTATTTATTTATTTATACATCTAGCCAAAAGGCTTTGTATAACACATGAACATACAGCATTTACATAAATAGCAATACAGATTTCTAAAATTCATAAATACTTCTAAAATACATCATTCAATACATTTTAAGATCACCACAATCTTTAGATTAAATACTACAAGATAGTAGATGAGATTAATATCATTTCCTCTCATAAAAATCTTCCACAGATCAGTTATATCTGTCATGTCAGTTGTATTATTAAAAGATTTAAAATACTTAGTTCTCATATCGATTAGACTTTCACAATTCATTATAAGGTGGTAAAGTGACTCAGATACATTATCACCAGATAGGCGACATTTCCTCAATTCACATGGAATTCCAAGTCTATCGCCTTTTGTCTCCAGTGCTTCCGTCATGTTGAATTTCATCAATAAGTAGGTGCGAAATGTGTTAGTGCTAGGATAAGCAACAATTTACTTAAGGGGCATAATTCGGGTTAAAAACTCTTCAAGGTACACACGACTATTTGCCTTTGATGCAACATTAATCGCATTTTGTTCGAGCCAAAAATCATACACTTTCTTGTTTAACCCCTTTTTTAGGACCATTATTGATATTGTTCCGGCGTCGCACCCAGTAGACCATTTTTTATGCAATCTTTGCAGGGTGCCGATAGTGCCGATCAGCACATTACCTTCTAGGCTAAGATACGCTTTCACGTATGGCACAATGATCGTGTCAGTGGATAATGTAACCACCTTTTCATAAGACTAAACACATTGGCAAGCATATGCGTACCAAAAACCTTTTATGGCAAACTCTAAATACAAATATTCTACTCTAAGATTTTGTGGTAGCCGCATTAAATTTCTCAGGAGTCTGGCTGCAAAATGCCACTATTTGTTTTACAAAAATATGTCCCCCATATCTCTACAGCATAGAGTAACATTGACCTCATTTTTGCCAGATAGAAATTCAGAACTGCAGTAACTGAATAACCACTGTTTCTGCCAATGAAAGCACTCAAAGCATACGCAGACACAAGGCACCGACTCTTAAGTGCAGACCATTGTGTTGCCCAGTTTAGCTTCTAATCGATAATGATCCCAAGATATTTAAATGAGATCACTTGTTCCACTTTTTTAGAAGCTAAATTCCATGAGTATTTCTTCGGTCTATGTCTTTTTGAAAAGACCATAATTTTGCTTTTGTCAATATTAATAGTCAATCCATTATCAGCAGAATAGGTGACTAAGGAATTGAGCATATGCTGCAGACCAACTGGAGTGTAATCCAATATCTGCAGGTCATCGGTATATGCAAGCCATCCAACGGTCACACCATTGACCTTCACTGGGTTTGCTCCGGGTAAATTAAAGGCTTTCATCATATCTGACAGATATAGATTGAATAGGATCGCAGCAATCATGCATCCTTGTTTTACTCCACAACAAGGTACCATATATTTAGAGAGTCTTCCTGCCACATTTCATCTTTTTCCTAAAGATGTATCTGTATGGAGCAACATCAACATCCTTAAGAGGCCTTGAGGAATCCCCCAGGAATTCAATTTTTGCCATAGTCTGTTACGAAGAACAGTATCAAATGCGACAGAAAAGTATATGTATGCACAATAGACGTCCAGATTCCGTTTGCCCCAAGCATGTTCAATTGCAGATGTTTTTCAGCTTTATGAGGTGCGTAATTCGGTTTTGTTTCTAAAAGGGAGGCCTGCTAATCATATTCCACTTTCATAATGCTCAGTTTCTAAAATCATAGTACACTCATACACCGTTGATGTGGACATCTCATGGCATGTCCCACAACTGCCCTGTTACGGAAGCTGGGCAGGATGAAAGGTCACATGTGCATTCCTGGCAGCTGCAGGTACACAAAGTTTCAACAGACAGAGCTGGCTTTTTATTCACCTGTGCCTTCTTCAAAAACATAGTAATAGTGTGCATTAGTCAGCCTGGTGGCACGTAAAACTGCAAATATAAGCCATATCTGTTTAGGATATGGTGGCTAATGGGACCACACAATTATACAGCCACAGCATTTGGATGCCATATTACTGTCAGCTTCGCAAGGTGACTCAGTCATGGCAGGCCTGGTGCCTACTGGCAGCTAGGCCTCTTTCTCTCCACAGCACGTGGTTCCCTTCCCTGGAAGCTGCTCCTTTGATCCTCTTGAGGGAGGCTGACACCTTCCTCGGGGGCACACCAATCCAGCCTGGGAGCACAAATACAGCCCTGACATAACAAAGACACTATCACACTAGGGTGCTGATTCTGGAGTCCTTTTGAATTAGGCAGACATGAGTAAGAAGTGGAGGTCGAGTTTCCAGGGGAGAGGGTTAGGCCAAGAGATGAGTTCCTGCCCCATCCCCACTTCCCTGAGACAAAGCGCTCTTGGTAGGACATCAAAGAGCAAAGGACACTTGTTACAGCAGCCTGCATTGGACTGCTGGCAACAGGCTTTCTTTGGACCAATCATTTCTTGCCTTTCATTTGTTGACTTTTAAGGGGTTGGGGAACACTTACCCTTACTTGATTCATCTTTTGACTTCAATACAAGAAGAATTCACCTGACCCTCTGTTGGGGATACAGTCTATTCTAAGTCATCTGCCATAGAGAGGACGAGAGATGGGTCTAAGGAAGGGGAAAGCTATTCTCCCTACATACCTGAGGGACTCATTTGGGGTGACACTGCTGTGGACAGGTGCCTCTCTTCTGCCTGTGAACTAGAACAAGGATCCTGCTCACTGATGTCAAGGAACCTTATAGGTGCTGGACAATCATCCTGGATTGGAAGTGCGGGACACAGTATTTTCTTTTGCCCTGGGTGGCCATGGACTGGGCCTCACAACATCTCTGAAGTCCAGAATTAACTCAATCCTGTTTACCACCTCAGTGCATCTTCTAGCTGGCTTGACTATGCACGACTCACTTTGTACTGTTACAGGAACTAGAGTGGTGCTTTTGGCATTCTTAAGAACTTTGAACCGCTTACCTGCTTATTAAAGCTGTCTCGAACCAGTGAAGCACAACGCCAATGCCACTCCACTGCCGGCTCACCGCTGCGGAAGCACTTGCCTCTGACTCAACACAACAGAAGCATTGTCAAGACTCGAAAGCCGACTCAGCCTGCTGGAAGCCATAAACTCGCCTATCTCGAACGCCAACTCAACCCAGTAGATGCATTGTTTTGGCTCGACTCGACCACTGACTAACAACCTTTGGGAGCCATTGATTCGACCTGTCTGGAGTGCAAACTTGACCCACTGAGAGCTCTGTCTTAAAGCTAACTTGACTCTGTGTCGCACTTGAGCAACACAATGCGAACGGCTTGAGGTGTCTGCAGAAAAGCACCAAAACGCCTGGATGACAGCTGTCAAGCACTCAAAACCAGTAATAAAGGAATTTGAAGTGGTCATACCCCACTGGCCTTCCTTAACGTATAAAACCCTGCTCTTTGCTTTTTCAAGACCCTTTCAAGAATGTTGACATTTGCTGCTCAAATCAATTGCCTGCATTTCTGTCTTCGCTCAGAGTCCACCTTTGCTCTCAACGTCTGTATTTTTTGTGGTTCCTTTGCAAGGTGGGATTTTAATGTTTTGAATTAGTTGTATGCATTGTTAGTTTTTATTAGCGTGCCTATTGCTAAAGAACCTTGGTTGGACATTATTTTATTTTAGTACCGCTGTAGTATTGTTGTTTTTGTTGCAACCTGTTGTATACCTGTTGGACTGTGTCTTTTTCACCTTTATGATTGGAAGCACTGCTGCTTTAGTAGTAGTGTGGCGCTGAGTAGGAATGTTAGCCACTACTCATCCCTGTACTCCTGCAGAGCAGTAGTAATTTTTGTCAAACTGATGGACAGAAAAAAAAGAAGTACGGAGGGACAGGGAGTAAGGCGCGGAGTACAGTAGTCAGTGTGGTGAGTAACTTTTAGTTTCTACGCTTCCTGATTGGCCTGTGCTGTGCAGCAGTGTCCCAATGCCGAGTAGATCATGGGCACGTTGTTGTGGAGGGCGGTGAGCAATGACATTGTACTTGCACAGCATTTATCATGGAGTAGGCTGGGCCAAGGCAGTAAGTGCTAGATTGACTGGTGCCCAAGGCACTTTTATCTAATCAAGTCATTAGATGGACTCTCTGAAGTAATAGTAATGACCTTTGGCACGTATGTTGTAGGCTTTAATCACTATGTTAGATCTGTGCGGTATCCTGTCACTCTATGACTGGGTACATGGAGTGGGAGAATAAGCACTGGAGGCTTGGTGACTTTTTGTAGCAGGTTATGGTGATTTCATTTTATGAGAAGGCCTTGGTAAAACCCCTTGCCTCTTGTCACTTGCCATGAAAATGTAGACTATATTGTTTTACAAATAGTGTAGCCTCCACCTTGCTAGATGTTGTCCAGAGAGTTGGTACTAGAAGAGTTATTGGACATTTTGAATGTGTTGTTCGAACTGAGTAACAATGAATGTGTCCCTACTAATTACTCAAAGAAGTTTTGAGTGCTTGGGGACCATTGGCAGTTGCGCAGTGGGAAGTTTCCCTTGTTTTGCCAGATTGCGGTGGGTGCTGGGAAGCATCAGTGCAAACCTTTGCACTGCTCTTCCAGTGGATAATGAATTTGCACTTCATATGTGTGTGTTCCTTAGCCCAGGCTCATTGCCCAATTATTGGTGAACCCAAAAGGGTGACCATTCATTTTGTGCTGGTGACTTTGATGGACGGGCTGAGCCATGCACTACCGCAGTAGATTGTTTGCTGCACATCAAACAACTGCTGCATGTTGTTGCTTCGTGGTCTGTGCAAACCTAGTTCAGATTTCAACCAAAAACCCCAAGTTAAAGGTATACCACTATTTCCCTTTGAGCGAGCAAAACTATACTTCAAGTTTGGGCTATAAAGTGGCGTGTGGGCCACCTATAGGCCGAAACTATTGTAGATAGGCGACATCCCAACAGATGGGGAGAAAAGGCATACGAGGAGGTACACAACGCTTCTAGGTGTTGTTTGGTTATTTGCCCCCGCATTGATGGCCCATGACCACGATAACCCCCATGGCCATTGCCACCCAGTTCGTGCACCTCCCCGTCCAAAGCACCTAATCTCTTTGAACTTTCTCTAATCAAGCCTTACTATCAAACGTTGCACTCCATGTGCCTGCCAGTGTCTTTTCAAAGCCGTCTTCTGAGAGTTAATCACTCCATTGGAGATGTAAACCCACTACTGGTATAATAAAAATGTCTACACCAGGTCTGCCTCTGGCAGCTCCATTTATAAGCACTATACATGCCTCTAAATGAAGGCCTGTTAAAGAACAAGCATTGGCAAAGCCAATTTGGGCGTAGGTATAAAGCATGTGCCAGTCACTGCTATTAAATGCCCAGGCATTGCAGTGTGCTATCATCACTGGCCAGTCCATATCTCTACCGCAGTGCCCGCAAGTGCCTTTCCCATGCCTACACAAAAGCTCATTTTCAATGCTTGTGTACTTTGCATATGCCACAGCAAAGACATGAAAATTACACAACTATATAGCCAAGTAGAGGTAGCTGGTGTCTTTGGACGTCAATGGCAAACGCATTCTGTTAATGAAAAAGACTCCGCCCCTTTGCCATCTTAGATCAGACACCAGCCTGCTCTTGTCCTCGCGTCTTAACAGCAACGCTGTTGCATCGCACCTCCCCACACCCTCGGGGTCAGGTCGAAAGAGCCCTTTTCCTAAAGTTGCACAGTCTGACCTGTAATATGTTGGCCTCGTGTCGCAAACCCTCAAGCTGCGTGTAAGCTGCTAAAAGCCCGTGCGACTCGAAGAGCATTTAAAGAGCCTGTCACATCGCTCATGGCAAACCCCACAAGGAGCGCCTCATTGTCTTCCAATTGCTCGCTATGCAACAAATGACACCACGCCACCGAGCTATTTCCTGCTTGAAAGCAGAGAACGTTGGATTTTCTCGTGCAGTGCGGCTCCCACAAAGACACCTTTCTCTGTATATTGTGTTACCCGTGCTGTAATTTTATGTCGGAGCATATATATTTTTGTTCCCAGTCAGCCAGGAAGAATGAAGATGGTATGACATGTTTTTTTCCCCTCCTTTTCCAGGGGTGAAGTAGGTTGTCTGTCAGTTGGGCCGAGGCGACAGTCTGTCTGCGGCCCGTAAGTTGATCTGCGCCCTGCTGGAGGAAGGCAAGCGGGAATCCTGGCCTGCCGGCCCGATAGAGATCTCCCCCAGCCACCTAAACAAAGCCTCACCTGTTCGCCTTGTCCATACCTTACTTTACGCAGTCTAATGCTTGTTTTGTTGGAGTTCTCTTTTATTTCTTTGGATCTGAGCTTTGATACACTTTGGGGAGTACATAAACACAGCGTTGTACTTGGGCCACCCCAGACTTCAGAGCGCTCGGGTGGCTTCAGGCCTCCTCTCCCCCCTGCACGAGAACAGCGCCCTTATTGAAAATTATGAGCCGGCCCGCAAGGAAGTAGGGCACGCAACAAAAGTGTTTGATCCGGCGGCCCAGTGTCCGATAACACTGAACGCGAGAGGCTGCTAATTACTGCACTGTGCGCCTCACTAAATACTTCTTAAACTACAACGCGCCAAAAGGCGTTTTCTATTATACATTCTTTTTCCCCAGCCAGTGCTTCAAAGATGAGGAAACGGCCATTATCTGTGCACTCGCTTCGGGACTCGGGGCCTTTCTGTTCACCCGGAATGAAAAGAAGAATTTCATGTTACTTTGCGCTTTATTATTCATTCACCTTGCATGTGTTTCTACGTATGTCACTCACTCCCTGCTGACAGCTGTTCCCAATCTGCGCAGGTAGCCAGAGTTGCAGCTACGTAAATGTTTGGTGGGAACTCTTACATACACACACATATTCCTACTATCACATTTCTGCAAAACCGCCCACTAACAAGAGAATATTTCTGTAACATCGTGACCTTTACTGGCATACCATTTTTTTTAATATTGGAGCAAGCATTATTTTTACTGACATGCCGTCAATGAAGGAATACAGTAACAGGCTGCACCAAACAACAAGTAATGATTAATAGTTGGTGTCCTTTAAAAGCAAGTTTGTAAAATTCCTATTTTATAATGTTGACATTGCACAGAAAAAGAGAAGGGCCACGCTTCAGCAAACCTTTGCCTCTTGGGGGCTCCTCTCTCAGCATTCAGGGTCGGCCCCAAGGCTCTTTGCTCTTTCTGAGCTGCCAGATGTTAACAGATGAGCAGCAGTGGCCCCCGATTGGCCTTCCAGGGCCACGTGCAGCTTTCTATGCCGGAGGGGCAGCCTATTGACTATAGACATGGAGCAGCTAGGATGGCTTCAGCACCTGGCTCAACAGCTTCAAATGCCAATGTCATGCTTTTCCATCCTTAATAGTTGTTTTTTTTAGCTAGGCCAGTCTATTTATTCAGAGATTGAGAAAAGAGATTGAGTGTGGTAATATCAGGCACTCAAACATCTGGTCCCACTTCCTTCACACCCACAAGGTGTGTCGAAGGCATTGAAAAATGATCAGAACACATCCCACAAGAACATCAGGATCTGAAATCGCACGCGTAGCAGAGGGATCGTCACTATGCACGCGTTGACAGACAAGTATAGGCGGGCACAACAATATCCGTTTATGTCACTTACTTGACCCGCCCCTTACCTGTCCCCAACCCCACTTTCCTGAGCTCAAGATCATCTTGGTGGACCTCTCTTGGAATATGACTTGGGACGGAAAGGCAACGATTAGGACTGGATTCCCCACAACCCCTGAGGAGGAAACCCCTGGGTTATAATAACTCGGTACACCAAAGGGAAGGCAGACAACAATATGTGTGTGTACAGGCTCTTTCCTTGTGCTCTGGATTACTTATGCTGTTCTTCCAATGTACAGTTGTTTTTCTAGATGTTTTATATAAAAGCGTGATGCACAAGACACTATTTACACCATAAACCTATTTAAGCCTTTAAGAACTCTGGTGCTCTCAAGGCTTCATTACTGCAATAGGCTTTTCCTTAATCTGCCTCTCTCCTCACTCCGCCCTCTTCAACTAATCCAGAATAGGACTGCAAGACTTATCCTTCGTCTCAAACCCAGGGACCACATCTCTCCAGCACTAAAATCTCTCCACGGGCTCCCGGTGGCTGCTAGGATCAATTTCAAGATCCTTTGCATCCTCCACAAGGCTTTCTAGGGCCTGGGACATCGCTATATTCAACTCTCTCCCTAAATACCTCCCGACTAGAGTCCTTCGGTCCTCTAGCTCCAACTCTCTGCAGATCAGACATTTCCCCAAGCAGAGAGTGGGGGTTAGATCTCTCTCTTCGGCAGGAGCCTCCCACTGGAACGGCCTTTCCGGTCCCTCTCCGACTTGAATTGCATCACCTTAAGTTCTGAGAGCTTCTTAAGACCTTCCTTTTCTCCTTCTCCTTCCCTCTTCCCCTCCCCTGCTAGTCTCCTCCTGCCACCACGATTGGATGCCTGTGTCCTTTATGAGTCCTTCTGGGGTCAGGCCCTCCTTCATCCAGTCTTCCCCTCTCACCCTGTCCTTGCGACAGTTGCCCTCTGCCACCCTTCCCTAGCTAGCCTTCGAAGGAGAGTCCCACCCCCAACCATTGATCCCTACTCCTTTTTCTCCCTTGCACATGCCCCATGGGCACCCCTTAGCACTTGTCTAGCCCCTTGGGCCCCTCCTCCAGAACTTCTCCTTTCTTCACCCTCTCCCTACCCCATCCCTTGTCCCCACCTGCCCACTCCCCCTGCACTTATTGACACTGCACTTGCACAATCAGAATGTCACTAGGCTAAGTAGCACCGTTATTGTTGTTTCTCCTTTGTCCCCCTCCCCTCCTTTTGTCTTGTGGCGCCTGAAAACACGTTTTGCTGTATAGGCACCATACAAATGTTCAACGAACAAAAATAAATAAATATTAACGTCTCCAAAACCAAAGTGACGATTTTTTTTCCCCACAAAAAATGCAAAGGGGGTCATTGTGACTGTGCCGGACTGGGAAAAGTTCAGGTACAAGTGGCGGTAATTCTTGGCACTTTTCCCCTAAGAGCTGGAGGTAAATCAGGCCCCCACTGGGAAAAAACTGCCAGTATTTACTGGTACCGGAAACACTGGCAATCCCCTCCATTGAGTCTGTCCGACAGGACTCCATGCAATGGGGATTTACTGCCGCTGACGGCACCTGGAATATCCCAGTAATGCTGGCATATCCGGCTCAGTTAACGGTAGGTCAGTTTCCCGGTATCCCGCCGGAACTTCATGCTGGATACAGGGAAACAGGTAATGCTCCCCGAGGCCATTATTATATTGGCTCAAATTTTAGAATGTTTATGAACTTCCTATCATGAAGGCATGCAAGACATCCATCTTACGCCAACCCGAGTCATCACAGTTATCATTGTTTTCTTACGTTAAAGAAGTGGCGACTATATAGCACGAGACCATTGCTTTGGACTTAACCAAGAGAATTGGGCTCCAGTTTTCAAAATGTGGTGAGACTTGCTTTTGATACATTGTTCATAAAAGAGTTTTGGTGCAGAAACTCTGGCAAAAAGTTGATGTTAAATGTGACTTCACCATCGAAACTAACTTAACTTAGATATATTGTGCTCCAAAACAGCAAAATCATTATTGGGCAAATTAAGACCATTAGTGAGTTTTAGAAAAAATCTGCATGGAAATGCCTTGGGAAAATGTAAGTCCTGTAAAACCTGGGAAGAAAACTTTAAACACATGATCTGTATTGATTTGCCCACTGCACAATGGACCGGGAACACAGTGACTGCGGCCGTTGTTCAGCAAGTATAGTGTAAGGAAAACAGAAGACGGGTCTATGGTCAATCAAAACGAATTTACAAGAACAAGATGTCATTTGTTATGCTCAATTGTGTAGAAAAAGTTTGGAAAATGCATCTGACATTTTTCAATGAGAACTTATTTGTAGTAACTTAATACTGTCTATCACGTCAAATATGCTGTTATCTATTGTAATTGATCTATACATTAGTTGCTTTTATTTTTTAATGATCTGTGTAATATTATGATGTTATGTAAAATTGTATGTGAATAACTTTGCTGGCTTGGCCGAAATAAAGTATATATGAGGAGTGTTTGCTGTTCTTCTGTATTGGGATGATTCTCTGGCAGGCAGACAGTAGCAGCAACATGGGTGGTGCCCCTAAAGTCCTTTTTAGGTGGGCTACTTGTGCTAGGTGCAGCTCAGCAGGATCTATTTGAATACAACGAAAAAATCAATGTGCAGCCCACACAAACCCAAAGTATTATTTTCAAATGTTTACACATTTCATTGAAAATAAATGCGGGGGGAGACCCCCGCAACCTCCTCCTTAATTAATACCCCAACCCAACCACCATCTATATTTTCGATGAAATGTGCTGCAATTCGTTATAAAACATGCAATGAAGTGGGCTTCGCAGTGATTGGCTACCGCCCAGCAATCACGTGCAGCATGGAAGAGTCCCTGTAAATGTGCTGGCCGGGCCACGCATGGCAGGTGCAGCCGGCATTCACTTCAGCAATGGGGGGCTACAGGCCTCACTCAATCCAGCCGCGTCTCCCGCGGCAGCAGGAGGAGTCCTTATGGGATGCATGTCAGGGGCCCGGCAGGCAGCTGGAGCGTTGGGCGCTCCCTGCCAGGGGAGCCCCTCTAACTAAACAGCCTGGGGCACGTGGTGGGGTCAGGAGGCTTGACAGGGAGGTGGCAGTGATTTCAGGTGATCGGCTTCCAGTCAGGGGAGCTCCTTCTTATGGAGTTGGGCAGCGGCAGTGAACATAGTGGAGCGGAGCACCGTTCAACTCTCCTCCACGAGCAGCGTCCTCCCATGAACAGGAATTTGAGCCCATGGGGTGGTTTTACCCCCTAAAACTCTCCATGGCAAGTGTCTCTTCCCTGCCCCACATCGCTGCCGCATTGTGTCCTCCTAATCTCCTCCCCCGCCGACCTGCCTGAACCCTCCAGGTAAAGTCTCCTCCGCTCCTTACCCCTCGAGGCAACCATCTCCTTCCATGATTCTACCCCAGTTCCCAGCCACACAATCCACTTACCTGCGCCATGGCCCGCCAGCCTTTCTCTTGTGGCAGACACTTCTCTGAGTGGTGTTCCCTAGTCAGCCTCTTTAAGGGGCAGAGTACGGAACGCTGTCCAAAGACCGTGGATGGCTTGTACGGTTGGCTGTTCAGCTCCCTCTACGTGTACTCATGCCACTCCCTTCAAAACAGGTTTTTGTGGTGGTCCTCTATGTTTGGCATTTCTAGTCCAATCATACTCAGGCTTTTGTTTTGAAGAAGCAGAAGTATTCTGTACAACCCCAGGTGAGAACACCTTTATTCTTAGTGCCTGCTGAGTAGGAGAGACATTCTACCTATTTCCTAACTGGCTGGGCACTCGAAAATCATCTCCAAAAGACGACGCTAATTTAAGTGCTCCTATGTCCCATCCCCTTTGCTCTATAAACCTATCTTTTTCCTCATACAGGGATGGGGCCAGAGCCTTTTACTTAGATACAACTCTAATTTTAAATCTGCAAAGCCAGAGTTCCTGCTTGAGGCTGACAGCCTCGCTGCACAGAATCACCCCTTTTTGGGGATGAAAGTACTTGCTGGGCAAATATCAGACACCAACGGTCTTATCCTTGCCTAATGTCCAAGCTCAAGTCTTACTCATCAAAGGTATAGGCGTGCAATAAGGTTAAACAACCTCCCTTTTCATGATTAAATAAAGCTAATGTTCAAACAAACTACAAAATACACCTACTCACATACCACGCGAGATAGAAACAGGAGCCAATGCGTTCTGGATTGGCACGCAAGCACAGGCTTTGATGTGTCACCACTAAAATCAATCAGCTTCATATGAGGTATTCCTGATTGTCTATACCAAGAAATTGACTTCCTAACAAGGCATTTGCCTATTGAAAATATACATAGCCGAGCAACAAACCAAGTCAGCATTAATTAGAGTACAACCTCATACAACTAATTAAACGCCATCTACACTAAATGCATAACTCACCATAAAATCATTGATCATTTTATGAAATTGGGCCCCGAAGAAGCTCGCAATAAGAACTAAACACATGTAGGCCATCAGTCATTGAGCATAAACAGATCCATCCGTTCTACTGAATTTCTTTTTAATAAAACTAATAGCCAATAAGATCTCCCCGGAGGTCGGCTAATCTTCAAGGTTCCTTGAGGTGAAGAAAAACGAAAAATAGATGAAGTACATAAAGGAGAGCCAGAAGTAGGCTGCTGAGGCCCAGATGTGCACAGTGTTGGATTGGGCCACGGCTTTCCTATGATAATCTATAAACAATTAAAATGAAAACTGAAAAAGTCCCAAACAGTGGCAGGAGCTCACACGTGTGGTAGCTGGGTTGGGGCTCCATGGTGTTGGATCGGATCTTTGCATTTCCACACATCAAAGTAAAAAAGTGTCTGAAAAATAAAGACCAATGCTGAGAAGTGATTGCTACCAAATAAGTGTGGTTGTATTGTTCTGGCTCCACGGCATCTGATGCTCTTTCCAGGTACTTCATGCCAGGGCTCACAAAAGTCACCAAAAGCTGGAAACGAGTAGGAGCTATTCGAAGAACCCCCAGTGGTTGACTATTTTTTATGTAGACTCGGTGGCTTCTAATAATTCAAGAGATGGTCCATTTCCAAAAGTGTCTTTACTTACAGGACCTGAGCAGTACTGTAAGAAACAGCAGACTAGTGTGAATATATAAGTCTAGTTTACACTAGTTATCTACTCCTAAAACCCCTTAAAGGAACAATAATTGGTTGTTTGTTTCTTTTTGTCCGGGGTTCTTTGGCGAATACATATGTGGATTTTCAGAACCAAAATAGGTTGAAAACTAAGCAATGTAAATTCAAAAGATGATGAAAACTAAATAATGCTATAATACCCGTTTGCCATAGGAATAGAATATACTTTTTTTGTGTTCATCCACAACTTTTTTGTCCAAATGAAAACTTTGACTTATGGGGTCTTTTTGTCAAAAATGTTTGTATGGTTTGTTTGTTTTACGTGTACTTAACTTTTTATTGTCTTCTACGGTGCATGATTAATTCAAATGTTGATATTTTGATCAAAGGATTATATTCAAAATAATGCATCTTTTGAGAAATGATAATTTTTGTGTAAAATGTCAGTGAAGTTTTTGCACCAAAAGTTGTTTTATGTTTTCTATTAAAATAATGAAAAATTGCAGCTAAGATTCTGGTCAATATTCAAGTGTTAAATCTATAGCAATGATGATATGATCACTTGCTAACTAGAGGTAAAAAACACAGAGCCAGAGTGAATGAGGACACTCTTTGGAACCAGAAAACAGGAGGCCCTAATGAGAGCGATCCTCCAAGGGAAACCTTGTGTTAGACCTGTTGACTAGCCTGTGGCATTTTTCCTGTATGCTACAGTGTGGTATACCAGTTGTTTGCTTTTTGAGGTTGGAAAAAGTGAGGTGAGTATTGGTAATTGGTATACCATATCACCTGCATTTTACACCCTGTGGGGTCATCATTATTTTTTCTTGTTTTTCTTCAGGCTAGCCACTTTCTGGGTAATCCTAGGCAGATGCAAATTTGTGAAGTGCCCCACCATCATTTAAAAAAGCCTCCCATTCCATCCCCGCAACTCCCTAACTGACCCTAGTCTACCCGTACAGATAATGTCACATGTGTTTGTATAATGTATATATGCCTAATGTATGCTTACACTGACACTACACCTTTAATATACATCGTATGTATGTTGTTTTCCTTTCGCCTTCCCTAGTCTGTCTCTCTGCGCCCCTAAATTACCTGGTCTTATGCTCAATTAGCCATCCATCCCCTATTGTAATGGCACCTTACACAGGGACTGTCTCTCTTTTTCTTTATTTGCTCTTATGCTCATAATATCAGACATCGTACATGTTCAAGACATACACATACTAATAGGAGTGATGCCGTCCACAGGCAAAAAAAAAATGGATGCCCTAAAAAAATACTTGAGACAGTTACCTTTCCTTTTGCTATTTCATGGAGGAATTGTTTAGAAAATTAGCAACTGGCTTATTTTGAAAACCTAGGAGAAAGTTCCCCCACTGTTGATAAGGAAATGTAAAGGCATCTCGACCCCTTGGACATCCCAAAAACGGATTCTACTTGAAGACGACTGCTAAAAGAAATAAATACGATGGAGAAAATCCCTGATCCAGAAAGATTTACATAGATTTGAAGAAACTGAATAACGAGGGGAGAGAGAAATCAGTTTGTTCCAGACAACAACTAGACGTGATGGAGGTTAACATGCCTTAAAGAGAAGGTTGATCCATTGATAAGTGGTGAAAAAAGCAACTCGAGGTAATGAATCCCGCTAATGAAAAGAAGGAAGGGCGTGCCAATGTATTGGGAGGATAAAGAAATAGCCTAACAAGGTAAAGGAATTAATAATTGAAATAAACAAATGTAAAGAGGATGGGACAATGATTAATTACATCTATAACAGTTTAAATTGTGTTCACATCTTGTGCACCATAACGACATTATTGCAATTCAGAAGTTCTGCTGAAACCTATGTGTACACTTGTGAGTGATTATTTGAAGGACTGTAAATAGAAAATGATGGTTGGTCTCTAGAGGATATACCAATAGCTATGCTTCTCTTATGCAAGAGTATTTATATTAATACATGTATTCAAACCATATCACACTTTTTATATGCTATTTCTTAATATGGATACATTGTAATGATATCATGATATGCTTAAATTAAATATAAATGTTTTGATAATGTTTGGGCTCAAATCCCTAATCTTAGTGTAATGCAGATTCAAGTATATATAAGTGAAATTGATTTATAGCAGTGAAAAAGAGTATTAAGGAGCTTAAAGATACGTGGAACGAGTACCCTCAAATCTTTGTAGGTACGTTAGTGTTTACTGTATTAGCCTTTTATCAATGTAAAATCATTAGGCATACAAATTCATTAAAACATGTAAATACACAACAAAACACACCCAAATAAGGATAAACTGAAATATACAACTTACGCTTGATGCTAATGGTCAGGTTAACAAGTCAATAACTAATCTAAAATGCCATATTGCATAATAGAAATATGAATAAATATTCCGGCACTATGATACTCAGTGTGTTGAAATTAATAAACGACAAGAAACTACATCAACTCTTTAGTGAAAGTAACCTCCTTAGCCAACACTCTTTGGGTATTTAGCAAATGTATATACAGTGAGCTCATCATCCATTCTTCTGCAGATATGCATAGCTTCTTACTCCATGGTGAACAACTCTTGCTTTCAGATATGACTGCCTAGAGAGCAGATATGAAGGGTAAATAGCCATAAAATGTGTGTCAGTTTCAGTTGCAGTTTTCCAATACGAACATTTATCACAAGAATTATTATCCCATCTGCTCATGAGATGTGCCAAAAGTAGAATCCCAAATCTCAGTTTTACATGTACATCCAGGTAACTTTGGTGCAGTTGAATCGCCCTATACGATGATAACAATCAAGACGAGATTGGGCATTGCCTGCCCAATGTTACTATCATGGGTGCGTGTGTTGAGTCTATTGGTGGGTTCCATAATATTTCTTTGAGGTGTACCGGTGCTATTAGTTGCTGTAGGTAGTTGGTTTCAACTGTGACTTCGTCTGATAGCCACCTCGTTACGTGGCCGAGTTGTGCTGCCAGGTAATATTTCTGAAAATCTGGTAGCTGTATCCCACCTTCCTTGTGTGGTAGTGTTAGTGTTTCTAGTGACATACCGAATTGATGTATTGTCAAAGATTCTTTATTTGTGCTTTTGTAGCCCTTGGTGGATGACATGTGTTTTGGCAACCAAGCTTTGCCTTTCTCAAATCCGGGCTATTTTTAATTGTCAACAAAAGGAGAAACAAAATCACAAGAAATATATAATATGGTTGATTTGTACAGGTGTACTAATCACAAAAAAAACCATATGTGGTTGGTGACTGTTATAGTGATTTCAAAAGCAAAAGGAAAAAAGTAGAAAGAGTGAGAAAATAATTATTCTGTTAAATTATATATGGACCGGTATACGGTTGTTATGTGCATAAATTCTAGGTCCTTGCTGTACAGATTTTGGGGAAGTGCGGGTGAGGGACTGATGATAAGGCATGACTGGAAATCATAAACTGCTTATCATTCAAATCTGCCTGTATCCCAATGTTACCAAAGAAATCACCGATTTAAACAACGTGACTGAGTTTTCTTACCCAGTAGGTAATTTTGTCCAAGGTGCGTGGATGATTGTATCAAGCCATTCATAATTCTATGGGCTCAATCCCACCTAAATGGTAAATAAACATAATTGTATATGTGGCTTGCTAAATAATTAATTAAATCAAAGCGATGATTGTTACTTCAAAGTAAAAAAAAAAAATCTTTATGCCCTGCAGGCATGTTTTGGTATCGCTTTGACTAACCAATTTATCTATTACTATTAAGAATACTGTGCGTGTCTTGTGCCGTATGTATTTGTTGTTACATGAGTTTATAAGTAAAATATGTTCATGTTCTCCAGCGCAATCCCAACTTGGCTTAAATAACGCGCCACATTATATACAATGTCTTGTTATAGAAAACCATTGGTGCGTCTAACACCTAGATATCCCCGTCGCCATGCTTCTTAGCATGTTTGATAAAGACGTAGGCCTGGAAAATGTGTTGCCCCCGTTTCTAGTTGGGCTTCCATGTCATGGCTTACCTCATTATTATCCGTCTTGATATTCGATTGACAAGGTAGGCTAGCACCATTCCCACCTCCCTAGGAACTGACCTTCATGTTTCCTGAAGAGCTTACAGAATATTCTTTAATACAGTGCCTTTTCGAAGCACAACAAAGACATAGTTTTTCGGGTTTCCTTCTCATTCTCTTCTAATTGGTTAAGGGGCCTTGTAGGCCCCCACTGATCTGCATCAACTCAGGAGACTAGCTTCTGGGAGGTACTATTCTTTCCTAGAGCCTTTGAGCGATATGGATAGTGCAGTGTATTACCCTCGTGTGAGATCTTACTGCCTGTCTCAGGTCCTGGGTAACTGTCGGTTGGAATTCCCAATGCAGCGCCTCACTTCTCAAGTGCAGCAGGTAGACAACTCGCCAGACCTCATGGCGATCGGCGCTGCAACCAGAGAGAAAAAGGCTGAGCCAGACAAAACCCTCAGTAGATGGAGTGTGCAGATTCCAGAGGTAGGAGATGTTAGTTGTAGATGGATACCAGGCTGCCAGATTTAAGGAGGCACTACCGGTGCTTAAAACTTCATCAAGAACAGAACGACCTAAAAGGGCGCTTTTAGAGGAAGAGAGTGCCAGGTAAGCAGAACTCGAGTCAGACAGGAACAGGAGGAGATAGCGAGATCAAAGAGAAAGCAAAAGGCAGCAGGTCGATAGGGAATCTTGTCGAGGAAGGAAGGTAGCAATTAGGGAGCAAGAAGCAACAACTCTGCATCGGTACTCACCAGAGTTGAGATACGAGGGCTCGGCATTCCTGTGTCCGTATTGTAGGAGGCGCGAGCGGTCACAGGTTCCATTTTGGAAATAAGCTGGACCGCTGAACAAACAGCATGATGGAACAATATGTAGGGGAAAACACCAGTGTCGCCATAGCGACAAATGCTGTAATCTAACACCTCGTGTGACTATGCGGCATGTCGGCCTGGGCCTCAATAGCTTCTCTCAGCCCCTTTCGGTACACGGAAAAGAGGTCAATGTCGTTTCAATCCATGCCCACGGATAGTTATTTGAAATGGGCAATAAAGGTCCTTAGATCCATGATGTCTTGTCAAAGATCCATTATTTTGGCTTCTTTAGAACGCTACACCATCCGCCCAGAAAAGATTGACATGAATGTGCGTTGAAATGCCGCAAAAGTGGGCAGCATGGGGCTTCTTTGTGCAGCAAGAAGTGAAGGAAGGCAGAGTTCATTGAGGAAGGATGGTTGCTGGCTTGGGAAGGGATAACACCAGACAGAAGGGGATTGTCTGCCAAGGCCTCCAGGCAAGTATTTGGAGAAGGTTCGCTTGAGAATAGGCATCAGTGGCTATAGCTCAGGTGATATGCTGTAGGATACAGAAGACTGCAGGCTGGTGTCCAGGACCATCACTAGGAAATCAGTGTACAGGGCTGGAGGCAAGAGAAGGAAAGGCTATGGGAATAGGAAGGTGGCAGGCAGTGAAGTTGCAGCATGACCAGTACATGGACAGTACTGCTGGATCTAGTTAAATTCTATGAGCACAGTTGTGCATCCCAGCCAGTGTCCAGGGCTTCCGGTATTTATTTATTTGTGTTCAAAAATAATTGCATTGTGAAAGTATTAATTGCATTGTGAAACCTAGGCCTTTTTTCCCCCTTCTAGGACTCTCAGACCTAGGTGTGTTTCTCCAGTATCTCACTATCACTGTGATAGGAGTGCCATTCTGTGGTTGACTTCTTAGCTAAGAACTCATCTACCAGCTGTCTACCATTGTCTGAGTGCATGCCGTCTTGTACAACTTTCAACTTGTCTCGTCTCTCTCTGCCTCGTCTGCTTACACCCCTCCCTGTGTCCTTCCCTAGTGTTCTCCCCTACCCTTCCCACTCTCTGCCTCTTCTCTCCTTTCCCTACCTACTCTATGGTACTCTCTGTTTCTCCTATCTTTTCTAATTGCTTCTCTATTGACTATCCTGCTCTCCTCACTAAATCTGGTAGAAAAAAGTTGGATATCCTGGACCTTTACCAGTGCCAACTCTAGGCAAACCTTCTCCGACATCCTCTTTGTCGTTCCCTTGCCAGACCTATGGACTCTGCATATGGTCTCTGTGCTTTCTCCCTTCTCTTCTTCTCCCATCAATGGTGGCATCCGGTGGGATGCCCTCCTGGCCTCCTTCCACTCCTCTAAGGTCATCATTAATGTTTACTTGAATGGTACCGTCTTGGTCCAAGGCCCTCACCCAATCTTCTCCTCTTTGAAAGGTGCTTCCCACGTCTCATCAATTTCCTTCCCTCTCCTGATGTCCCCTCTCTTCCCTCTATTGCTTTCTCACCTTCACCTGCTGTCTCCTCCTTGGCTACCTTGCCCACTCTGATTTGTTCCCCTCCCCGGAAGTCTTTCAAGGATGGCAACCTTCTGTCATGGTCATGAAGTCAGGGGCACAGACATGCAGGGGTCGCATGCACAGGAGACCTGGGTGGACACTGTTCTGGCGCCTTTGGCACCAGGCTCATGAACAAAAGTAAACAAGAACATCCATTTAACACCAAAAGACTTTTATTATGGACATAGCACTTCAGATACATTAACCTTGAACATTCCAACCGTTAAGCAGGATGCATTAACCTTGAACATTCCATCCATTAGGCAGCCCCAAGTGTATTCTTGGGTGTGGCTGCTAATGGATTGCCTTCGCACGTGCTCACTCTCTAGGAGTGGCAGGGTGTGGCTGTAAACCGGCCCTAATGGGCGTGCCCACGATCTCAGCTATATAAGCTTCTCTGATCCTCAAGACAGATGTTTCGCGTTATTCTGCACTTGCAAGCAGCGTAACGCTCACCGTCGCCTGAGGTCAGACTTACCTTTGAAGATCCTGCTTCCTGGACATCTTGCTTCCTGCCAGCATACTTACAAACTGGGGGAAGCAGTTCTTACCTGTACATCTCTTTGGCGAACCAAGTATTCATCTTTACACTTTCCGGAATGCTGGAATCTTCATCTTGGCACCGCAGCATGATACGCTCCATCACCGACAGCAGCGCCTGTAAGGAAAACAGAAGACAAGGTTAGACATCGAAGAAACAGTCAGTTTAAGGTTGCGCTTCACCATACTTCGCGCTTATCCTTAAACCATCACTTACCTGCTGTCGAACATTGCGGTAGCATCCATCTTCCATCCGGCTTCGTCTCGCGTCTCACAGCTGCATTGAGGCCGCAAATCCATCTAAGGGAAGAAAACAGAAGAGAGACATTATTGCGGTCATAAATAGGAGCAACATATAAAGACATTAAACAGAACGAACCGCAGCACAAGAGCTCAAGAAAGACTTACCAATCATAAGGAGAAGCATAGTCACAGCTGGACTGGACTAATCCTTATCTGGGATCAGTGAAGGAACTAGATCCAATTTGACACGCCCCTGCCAGAAGAAGCAGGATGGAGAGCTTATCTTCCATAATTCACAGGTGAGCTTTAAGGGCCGGTGTATGCTCACAGAAACCGTACATTGGGGTGAAAGGTCAGAGAGGTACAACAATCACAGATGGGTGCACTCACACACTCTTATCTCCCAGCAGGAGCAGTATCACCATGTACCACCGCTCACAGCTTTTCTACTGAGGGAGAGGTCTGAAGGGGGGGGTTTCAAGTTCAGGGAGGGCTGCAACCGTGCCCCAACGCCTCTGCAGAGACTAGGTGAGCCTCTAGTACTGTCTGCCTGGGCGTTATGGAAACCTCAAACACAGATCAGTTAGCCCTCTTATTAGGGGAATTACGGGCTGAAGTACATGCTTCAAGACAGGAAACCAATGCATTACGGAGGGATTTTATTGTAGCTCGGGAAAGAACTGATGAATTGGCAAGACAAATGCTGCAAGCACGAGCAGGACAGGTTCCACTGCCTGGAGTGACCCATTCTTCTCATTCTACCATACCACATCGCTTATGGGAGCGTGGCGTGGCCCACTGCCTTTCTTTCTTCTCATATAAATCTGTACTTTGCGTCACGAGCAAGACAGTATCTGAACTTTTTATGCTGGCGGAAACACAGATGCAGATCGGGTTCACAATCCTATTGTGCCAATCTACACCTTAGAACATGTTCTAATCCCCCATCACCAGTGACACTTTATGAACGGTTAAGATTGAGCTGAGCGGCCTTCTATCTCGACGCTGTGACTAGTCATCTGTACATCAGCTCATTGAGTAATTTCCCAATGCATGTACCACAATGTTTAAGATTTTCAAGTTTCCTTACCTGAGCATTTATTTAACTATTGACCTACTGTTATATTCTGCCCGACGATTTAGTTATCTCTGTGTAGTTATACTATTGACTTGTCCTTCTCTGCATTTCTCTGGTGTCACGGCACCATGGGTAGGCAGCAAAAAGTACGCTTATTCTCATATAGATGTCCACTCTAGCGCGAGTACCTGCTTAATAGACTTGCTATTGTATGCCGCCAACACTGCCCTCCTGTAAGTTGCCGCACATGAAACTCCCCATCTCATTGACAATGTCACACTTAGCCCAAGGCTGATGCCATGTTATACGTGCTGTACCGGTTGATCTGCTAGACTATAGAGATGTTCCCAGTCTGCCTAATTACCTTCAAATACCACTACTTGTAGCACTATCTCTTACAACCCGGTCCAATGTGCTGTAGTGTTAAGTCTGGACGACACATCTAACCAACACTCTCTCATAGAATGTATCTTCCAGGCATTTATTCAGCCCTGCTGAAAACTATTTTCCACCTAATCTGCGCCACCTGCCACCTAAGCAACACGAACTGGTCGGCCTCCACAGACACCCCACTGGACAACATGACTCACACCCACTCTCCTACCTCTCTCTCTCCTACCCATTTAAGCCCTGTAGTCCCTCTGGCAAAAATCACAGACTTCGCGCCAGGCTGCACAAACTATATGAGCCACGTGCCAGAGATCTCCCGTATACTAAACTTACCAACTGAACCCAACAGGCAGATACTCTCACCCCCAACCAGAAACCAGACCTATGCTCAACCCTAATAACACCATTAATAAACTAAACCTACACAACATAGTCACTTGTCCAGCTCCCATCTCTAACATGGCCCCCCCATTCAGAGGCGCTTTAATAAATGAACGCTCAGTAGTAGCCCATGCCACAGACATAGCTGACCTCATACTAGAAGAAAAGCTAGACTTCTTGGCCATCACTGAGTCTTGTATCCACTCAGCCGCTGGCCCAGCCATTATCTTAGCCATCCCAGACGACTACACCATCCTCAGAGTAGATAGAACAGAATCAAGAGGCGGAGGCGTCGCTATAATTGCCAAATCTCACCTAAACATGAGACTTGCTGATACAGACAGCACTACCTCCTGCGAATCATTAACAGCTAAATTACCCCTTGCCAACTCCCAAACCCTCACCATTCACTTACTCTACAGACCTCCTGCTCCGCTAGGCTCCTTCGAGGAGGATCTTACAACCATCCTCACCAACAACCTTAAGAATACAACCCAGAGCCTTCTCCTAGGCGACTTTAATTTAGGTTTCAAAGACCCCAAAGATTCCCAGGCCACTCTTATTGACAACACCATAACTGAGTTAGGCTTCACCCAAAGAGTGACCCTCCCCACTCATAATAAAGGGAGAACCCTTGACTGGGTTGCAGACTACAATTGCTTGGCCTCCATCACATCCGTTGTGCCCCAACCTTGGACAGACCACCTCCTCCTCTAATTTTCCCTCAAGGCATCAATCCCTCAAACTAACAACACTCTAGCCCCAGCCATCCCCACGAGAAATAAGAAAAACATCACGGCTGAAAAACTCATCCCTCTTAACCTCCCTACTCTCAATTCACTTTCTACCCCTTCCAACCCTCACTCCCTCGTTGATGGCTACAACAAAATCATGAGATCAACATTAGACTCCATCGCACTGCTTAAACTTAGAAAAGGTAAGCTTAAAAAACACCTTAACACATGGTTTTCCACACATCTAAAATCTCTCAGACTCGAGAAACGGAAAAAAGAACAGGCTTGGAGACAATCCCCCTCAGACAACAACAAGGCAAGCCTCAATAAAATAAAAGCACTCTACAAAACAAAAAAAGAAATACTCACCACCAAACAAGAGGCATAAAACTTGAGAATATCACAAGCTAGCTCTAGTGTAAAAGAATTGTTCACCATACTGAAAGAGATAGAAGCACCTATCCCTATCCCCGGCACCTGCTTAAAAGACAAACAATGGTGCACCAATGTCCAAAATGCCCTCTACAATAAAGTCGCAGGCTTACAAATCAAAATCAACAACAAAAAAAGAAGCCTCCGCCCGCGCAGCTCTCACACCCAATTCAACCACTCCCAACACCACCACTCCTCCCCCTCCCCACAGTTCTATAACTAAACCGCATTCTCGCTTCAGCTTTTCTAAAGTCACCACGCTAGAAGTGGAAATAATTATCCTCGGCCTCAAACCTTCCAATTGCCTGGGTGACCCCTGCCCTTCACAAATTATCAATCATTCTCCTCAGGAACCGTACCCAGCAATCGCAAAGAATTGTGGGTGCTTCCCTTACTCAAAAAAACATCCTTAGACCCCTCAGTACCTAGCAACTACAGACCCATCACCACCGTTCCCTTCCTACTTAAAATCCTTGATAATGCAGCATATCTGCAAATACAACAATACTTAGAAACTAACCACCTTCTGGGTATCAGTCGAGTTTCAGACCTAAACACGGGACAGAGACTGCACTCATTGACCTCAAAGCGCAGATTGACACCCTTAGAGACAACGGGAAAACTGCACTTCTACTTCTACTCGACCTCATTGCAGCATTTGACTTAGTAGATCACAAAATTCTCTGCAACCACTTATACTCGGCAGCCCACTTCTCGCAAGAGGCCATCGGCTGGATCGAGTCTTTCCTCAACAACAGGTCCATGTGTGTATTCTCCACCACAGATTCCGCCAACCCCATCCCCATCACATGCGGGGTTCCCCAGGGGTCATGCGTCTCCCCCACTCTGTACAACGTGTTCACAAAGCCCCTGTTTGATGATCTTGATGGCCTGGGTATCACCTACACTAACTATGCCGATGATACCCAGATCCTGATCCCGTTGACGGGAGATTATGACAAGGATTTGGCCTTGGTGAACAGGGTGTACCTCATCATCCAGGCATGGATGGCCTCCCATGATCTGTGTCTGAACAATGACAAGACTGAGTTTATCATCCTTGGCACCACCTCCAATTTAAATAAACTAAACCACAACTACACAAGCTTCAATATAGATGGCCACCCCATCCTTGTAGCCAAAGAAGTTAAAACATTAGGGTTTTATCTAGATGCCACCTTATCATTCAGCAAACGAGTGAGATCCATGGCCTCTGCTACAGCTTACACCTGCAAATTTATAAGAGCAGCCAAACCTTTCCTCTCAACCAAAAGCAGTACCACCCTAGCCAGAGCCCTTATCCTATCAAAACTGGATTATTGTAATGCCCTATATGTAGGAGCCAACAAATGTGTTACCAACACAATCCAAATCTTACAGAACAACGCTCTCAGAGCAGCCCTAAGCACCTCCAAAAAAGAGCACATCTCTAACTTGAGAAGAGTGCACAACTGGCTCACCACCACCGACAAAATCATGCTCAAGGTAGCCTCCTTAACGCATAAATGCCTCAACAATGCAGCTCCTCGATTCCTAGTAGACAGAATAAAACAACACATCCCCAACCGACCTACCAGGACCGCCTACACCAACCTTCTGTCTATTCCCAGATTCTAACGCACCAAAACTGGTGGTAATAGTTTCCAAGTCAAAGCAGCCCAACATTGGAACTCTCGGCCACCCACCCTAAGGTCACCACAAACATTCCCCCAGTTCAGGCGCAACTACATTCAATGGATTAAGGAAAATGACCACTAACCCTTTCCTGTCCCAGCCCTTGTATATTCTGTAAATTGTTGATTCTGTAACTTTTATGTTTTTTTCTTACGCTTTTGCCACTTGTAACACTTGTAACAATCTATGCCCAAACCTGTAAATTACTGTACAGCACTGTAACTAAGCTGAGAATTACCTTGTCTTGCTCCCGCGCCATGTTACCCTTGGGTCTGGCGCACTATACAAATGAATAAACAAACAAACAAACAACAATCAACACCGGTTCAGGTGGTTCTTCCAGGAGCAGTGCCTCTAGCCCCTCCCGAACACTTCATCGGTGACCCAAACAAGTTCGCTGTATTTATGAACCAATGTCGCCTTCATTTCTTGTGCAGACCAGGAGCATTTCCTAATGACCAAGCCAAAGTGGCGTTTGTACTCTCGTATTTAGGAGGTAGAGCGGTGGACTGGTCTATACCTTTGGTAAATCAAGATGACCCTTTACTTCGGAACTTTGGGAATTTACAACATGAGATGGAGAAATTGTTTGCCCTTCATACTCGTGAACAAGCTCTGGACAACGAGTTGTTGTCACTCAGACAAGGGAGTCAAGATCTATTAACCTATATTGCATCCTTCAATCGTCTCATAGCCAAGACCAACTGGCCAGAAGAGAAGTGGACTATACTCTTTTACGAGGGTTACGTGGAGAATTTAAGGATGTGTTGGCGCAAGAGGTGAATCCCCCTGAGAGGTGTGCGGACTATATAGACCTGGCGGTGCAACTAGATCATAGGTTGTAGAATCGGAAAATGTATCGAGCTAGATCAGAGGGATGGTCAGTTTATGTACGACCTCGTGAGAATCAGACTAAACCAAATGAACAGTCTGAACCTATGCAAATTGGTGGATTACAAAGTCCCCTTACCAACGCAGAAAGGGAAAAAAGGAGACAACAACAGATTTGCTTATATTGTGGACAAGCAGGTCACTTCCTCTGTGACTGCCTGGTAAAACCACCCAAGAAAACGGTTGGGGCAACAGACGAAACCGATGAAGAAGAAGAACAGAACTCAGGAAATGCCAATGCCTGGCAAGTGTGGGGGTCCGCTTGTCGAGCATGGAAAAGGAATCCGTATAGACCTCACATCTAGTCTTTCCAGTGCTTTTGGTGAATAACAAGCAAACATCAAAAATACATGTCTTGGAGGCATATATTGATTATGGAGCTGTGGGTAACTACTTTGACCAAGATTTGGCTCTCCGATTAGGCCTTCCTCACCAACAGAAGCAGAAATCGGAAAACAACACCGCTGTGGATGGTTCTCAGCTATCATCTGGTCCAGTGACACAATACACCGAGAAAGTCAAGCTTCTGTGTCAGGATGGGCATCAAGAGGACATTACTTTCGATCTCATCAGTGCTCCTCGGTTCCAGATGATATTGGAATGCCCTGGCTGGAGACCCACAATCCTAGGATCGACTAGCGAAAATGAGTTCTGACATTTCCTCATGATTGTGCCGACACATGTTACAAAAAAGATGACACCAATCTGAAACCGAAGAAAGGAATCGTGTTGGGCCTCATCAGCTCCTTACCGCTTGAATACCCAGATAACCAGGATGTCATCAAAGAAGAGCAAGCCAACGTTCTGCCCCTGCACAGACCCTACAATTGTCAAATACATCTTGTACCTGGAGCCCAGATCCCTTGCAGCCGAATTTATGCTCTGACAGAACAGGATAATCAGCATCGGGGAATTTACCTGGATCAGTACCTGGTGAACGGTTTCATTCGTCCGTCCAAGTCACCTGCATCCTCGCCCTTATTATTCGTGCCTAAAAAGGAGGGGGACTTAAGAACTTGCATTGACCATAGAGCCATCAATCAGATCACAGTAAAAAATCGATATCCTTATACCAGAGCTCCTGGACCAAGTGAAACATGCTCAAATCTACACAAAACTGGATTTAAGAGGAGCATACCATCTTGTAAGAGTAAAAGAGGGAGATGAGTGGAAAACGACCTTCCGCACGAAGTACGGCCTCTTTGAATACCAGGTCATGCCCTTCGGGCTATGCAATGCCCCTGCGGCGTTCCAATTCTTTATAAATGATGTACTCCGTGAACTACTGGACGTTTGTGCTCTTGTTTACATTGACAACATTCCTATCTACTCAAATACCATGGAAGAACATGTAGGCCATGTCCCAGCAGTCTTAGAGAAGCTTCGACAGCACCAAGTGTATGCCAAGTTGGAAAAATAGTTTTTCCATGTAACCGAGGTTGAGTTTCTCCGTTTGATGCTCACCCGCAAGGCGTACATATGGATACACGAAAGGTGGATGCAATCCTGCAATGGCCCTCACCAACATCCACGAAAGGAGTGCAAAGCGTGCTCCAATTCGCCAACTTTTATTGTTGGTTTATACCTGAGGTTTTCACAAATTGTACATCCAATTACCTCCTTTTTAAAGAAAAATCAAAAGTTCCATTGGCTGACAGAAGCTGAAGAAGCCTTCTAGAAGTTGAAACTAGCATTCACTACATCACCAGTCCTTCGACACCCATGACCAGACCTACCTTACATAGTTGAGACAGATGCTTCAAAAATAGCCATGGGAGCAGTATTATCACAACGAGACCCTGAAACAGGAGAACTACACCCCGTTGCATTCTGGTCCTGCAAATTTTCAGCCACTGATTTGAACTACACAATCACAGATTAGGAATTACTGGTGATTAAAGCAGCATTTAAGGCCTGGAGACATTACCATCTTGGGGCGAGACATACGGTCACTGTCGTCACGGACCACTGTAACTTGCAACACTTGAAAACCGCCAAAGCACAATCCTCGCGTCAACTTCGTTGGGCTCTCTTTTTCGCGGAATACGATTTTATTATCACTTATAGACGTGCAGTACGCAATGGGAAAGCAGACGCTCTGTCACGCACGAGTGAAGAAAAAGAGGCTTTTACAGCATCCAACCCCGTGGCCATAATTCCTGAGGAAAGGATTCAAACCAGAATAGCTGCCACCACATGTGTGGATGACCAAAGAACCAGTTTCCAATCCCCGGTGGATCAATCAACACAACAGGAATGGCTGTTATAAGGTGACCGGTACACCATCGGAGACAATCTACGGTATTTCCAAGGACGATTATATGTCCAAGACCAAGAACTGCAAAAGCAAATCATCACAAATGACCATGATTCATTAGTGGAAGGACACCCAGGAATAGCCAAAAGTCAGGCTAAGGTCAAACAAAACTACTGGTGGCCAACCTGGCGAAAAGACATCACCCAATTTATTGAACCCTGTGGTGTCTGTGCACAACACAAGTCTCAGAAACAGAACCCGCTGGCTTACTACATCCCCTAACAGTACCACCAGCACCTTGGCATACCTTGTCGATGGACTTCATCACAGATCTTCCACCCTGCAATGGATACAACACCATATTAGTCATTGTGGATTTATTCTCCAAAATGGCTCATTTCATCCCTCTGAAGGGACTCCCAACTGCTTAAACTCTCACTTCTGTGTCCCTAGAGAAAATTGATCAATTGCATGGATTTACATCAATATTAGTATCTGATTGCGGAACTCAATTTGTTTCTGCCTTTTGAAGAAAGTGTTGTACGATTGCCAAAATCGATCTCTGGTTGTCCACATGCCATCACCCTCAAACTGATGGGCAAACTGAATGAACCAACCAAACTTTAGAGCAACATCTCAGGGCTATGTTGCAAAAGTCCGAGGATTCTTGGAAAAATATACTCTTGATAGCTTAGTATGCATACAACAACTCAGTTCACACAAGCACAGAGCAAACTCCATTCTACACTGTGCACGGAAGACATCCGAGGACATCAGTATTTGATCCACCCGATACACTGGAAATGCCAGCCATAAAAAACTTGCATAAAACCATCACTCAGTTTCTTAAGGAGGCAACAGAGCATCTGATCAAGGCTAAGGAAAGACAAAAACTGTTTGCTGATCGACATTGGAAAGAAGCTCCCGCCTACCAGATTGAAGAAAAGGTGTGGTTAGCATCCAAATATATTCCCCTGAAGGGGCCAAGAGCTTTCCGCCCAAGATACCTAGGCCCCTATAGAATAAACTCCATAATCAATCCTGTCGCCATGAAATTGGAGTTACCATCTCACATGAAAATTCACTGCATATTTCATGTCTCTCTCCTTAAACCAATGAAATCCAACACACAGTTTAGTTCCCCACCAGAGCCCGAAGTAATAGATGGAGAACCAGAATATGAAGTCAAATCCATCCTGGACTCCCAGGTGGTTCGATCAAAATTGTATTACCTAATTGACTAGAAAGGTTACAGACCTCAAGACCGAATTTGGGAACCCAGTGAACACGTCCATACTCCGCGTTCTATCAGACAGTTCCATCGCAATAATCCCTCAAACCAGGACCGGGAGAGGATAACCACCCTTGAGAGGGGCCTTGAGGGGGAGTGCTGTCATGGTCATGAAGTCAGAGGCACAGACATGCAGGGGTCGCATGCACAGGAGACCTGGGTGGACACTGTCCTGGCGCCTTTGGCACAAGGCTCATGAACAAAAGTAAACAAGAAAATCCATTTAACACCAAAATTCTTTTATCATGGACATAGCACTTCAGATGCATTGACCTTGAACATTCCATCCATTAAGCAGGATGCATTAACCTTAAACATTCCATCCATTAAGCAGCCCCAAGTATATTCTTGGGTGTGGCTGCTAATGGATTGCCTTTGCATGTGCTCACTCTCTAGGAGTGGCAGGGTGCGGCTGTAAGCCGGCCCTAATGGGCGTGCCCACGATCTAAGCTATATAAGCTGCCCCGATCCTCAAGACAGACGCTTCGCGTTATTCTGCACTTGCAAACAGCGTAACGCTCACCATCGCCTGAGGTCAGACTTACCTTTGACGATCCTGCTTCCTGGACATCCTGCTTCCTGCCAGCATACTTACCAACTGGGCGAAGCTGTTCTTACCTGTACATCTCTTCGGCGAGCCAAGTATTCATCTTTGCACTTTCCCGGATTGCCGGAATCTTCATCTTGGCTCACCAGCACAACACGCTCCATGGTCGACAGCAGCGCCTGCAAGGAAAAACAGAAGACAAGGTTAGACATCGGAAAAAACAGTCCGTTTAAAGTTGCGCTTCACCATACTTTGCTCTTTTCCTTAAACCATCACTTACCTTCTGTCGAGCATTGCGGTAGCATCCATCTTCCACCCGGCCGTGTCTCGCGTCTCACAGCTGCATTGAGGCCGCATTTCCATCTAAGGGAAGAAAACATAAGAGAGACATTATTGCGGGCATAAATAAGAGCAACATATAAAGACATTAAAGAGAACGAACAGCATCACAAGAGCTCAAGATAGACTTACCAATCATAAGGAGAAGCATAGTCACAGCTGGACTGGACCAATCCTTATCAGGGATCAGTGAAGGAACTAGATCCCATTTGACGTGCCCCTGCCAGAAGTAGCAGGACGGGGAGCTTATCTTCCATGATTCACAGGTGAGCTTTATGGGCCGGCGTATGCTCATAGAAACCGTACTTTAGGGTGATGGGTTTGAAAGGTACAACAATCACAGATTGGTGCACTCACACACTTTTATCTCCACGCAGGAGCAGTATCACCACGTACCACCGCTCACAGCTTTTCTACTGAGGGAGAGGCCTGAAGGGGTGGATTCAAGTTCAGGGAGGGCTACAACCGTGCCCCAATGCCTCAGCAGAGACCTGGTGAGCATAACACCTTCTCCATATTGCCACTCTTAACTCTGGCTCAGCTGTCAAACACTCCTCTGACATCTGTCGCCTCCTGGAGGGACTTGACCTCGATGTCCTTTGTCTTACCGAGACCTGGTTCACGGCCAGCTCTGTCACGAGCTTTGACACTCTCCTCCCTGACGGCTACAAGATCCTCTCCACACCCAGGTCCAACCGCCCCAGAGGGGGTGTAGCCTTGATCTTCCCCGAGTAGATTCATGCCTCTGTCATTCCTACACAGGACTACTCCTCCTTCGAGGCTCTCTCTCTCTCTCCTAGCCATTCCCTTAATGTGGCTACTATCTATCGGCCACCTGGTCAGATCTCTTCCTTCCTCTCTGAATGGGCGGACCTTTCCTCTTCCCTCCTGGTCTCGACCACTCAACTCCTCCTTCTGGGAGACTTTAACATCCACCTGTATGCTTCCTGTCCTTCCTCTGGACTCTTTCATGATCTCTGTGACTCTCTCTCACTCTCAATTCTCCCCTCTGGCTCGACTCACTCTGCAGGGCACACTCTGGATGTTCTGATCTCCTCAGCCCTTCCCCTTTCTATCCCTCTCACCACTCCTCTCTCCTGGAGTGATCGCTTTCTCCTCTCCTCCCAGCTCACCCTCTCTTCCCTCATGGCTAAGCCAATTCCAGCACTGCCACCCACCTTCTCGGTTATCCGACCCATGAAGCATGTGTCAGTTGAGGCTTTCGCTGCCACTTTCTCCCCCCCCTTCCTATCCACTTGGCTGACTCACACCCTGACACAGCCCTTTCCATTCTCCACTCTGCTATATTGGATAATCCTGATGTTCTTGCCCCTGTCATGAGGATCCGCTTGAAGTCCAAAGCCATGTGCAATTCCTGGTACGACTGAGACCTTGCCACCCTCAAACGCATGTCCAGGGTGGTTGAGCAAAAATGGCATGCTTCTAGTGCATCCTCTGACAAACTGGCCTGCCACCTGCTCCAAAGGCAATACCAGCTCTCTATCTGCACCAAGAAGAGAGCACACATGCAAGCCCGTGTCTCTGCGGCATCTAACAACTCGACTGAACTCTGCAAGGAACTGGCCAATCCTGCTGCAGTCTCTACCTCTCCTGACCCTTCCAAAGCATTCTGCACGGCTCTGGCTTCTCATTTCATTCTAAAACTCAGGACATTCTGTCCTCTCTCTCTTCCTCTACCCCTCCCCCTTCGACTCCCTGCTCTTCCTCTAGCCCTTCTTCGGGCACCTCTTCTCCCTCCTTCTCTGCCTTTCCTCTGTTCTCCTCAGATGATGTTTCCAGACAAGTCTGATCTATGAAAGTCTCACCAAAACAGGTTCATCCCTGTTCCTCCAAAACCATCAAGGACCACATTGACTCACAGGCTCCTGCTCTGGCCGACTTCTGCAACCACTCCTTCACCACTGGAGTCTTCCCACCCCCTTTGAACACCCCCTTGTACACCCCCTTCTTAAGAAACCCTCTGCTGACCCGTCCTGCCCGGCTAACTATCGCCCAACTCCATCACTCCCTTCCTGGGCAAACTCTTGGAAAAGCTGGCCATCTCCCAGCTTAATCTTCACACTGAATCTGTTGGTTGTCTCCATGACCATCAGTCTTGCTTCAGAGCTGCCAGAAGCACAGAAACTGCTCTCCTGAACATTCGCGAAGACCTGCTCTCCAACCTTAATTCCAACACCCCCTGTGTCCTCATCTTACTTGATCTCTCTTCTGCCTTTGACACAGTCAACCATGCCATCCTGCTCAATCGTCTCCGTGATAACCTAGGTGACACCGGTAAGGCCCTGGCTTGGCTGACTTCTTTCCTCTCTGATCGACCCTCCCTGGTCCAACTTGGGTCCTTCCTCTCCTCTATCTCTGCCTGTGGTGCCCCCAGGGGTCTAACCTCTCTCCCTGGCTGTTCAACCAATACCTGGCACTTCTTCCCTAGAGCATTGCCGTTCTCTGCCCCAACTTTCAGTGCTATGCGGATGACACTCAGGTCATTTTCAGGCTACCTTCGGCCTCCTCTTCTCCGTCTCTCATCACTGACTGTCTGCTATCCAGGAGTGGTGTGCGTCAATGATCTCTGCCTTAATGCCAGTAAGAATGAGTTTCTTCTCATCGGCACACCCAATCCCTCCTTTCCTGTCGCTGTCTGGCTGGCCTCTTTTGGCCCTCTTCCTGCTCCAACCTGTGAGGCAAAAAACTCAGGATCATCTTCGACTCCACACTCTCCTTCTCTCCTCACACCTCTGACATCTCTAAGAAGTCACACTACCAGCTGCACCTCCTCAGAGGTATTCTTCCTTTCCTCTCCTTCCTCCAGAAGCTCACTGTCTCCAGAGCTATGGTTCTCTCTAGGCTGCACTATTGCAACAGCCTCTTTCTAAATCTGCCTGCTTCTACTCTCTGCCTTCTGCAACTCATCCAGAACAGGACTGTGAGACTTGTCCTTGGCCTCAAACCCAGGGATCGTATCTCTCCAGGACTGAAATCTCTGCACTGGCTCCCAGTGGCTGCAAGGATTAAGTTCAAAACCCTCTGCATTGTCCACAAGGACTTCTGGGGCCTCAATACCTGCAACTTTCTCTTCCGAAATACCTTCCTTATCGAGCTCTTCGATCATCCGCCTCCAACTCCCTCAGGGTCAGTCGCTTCTCCAAGCAATGAGTTGGTGGTAGATCTCTTTCTTCGGATGAGGCCTCCCTCTGGAACAGCCTCCCTGCCTCCCTGTCTCCCTGAAACTTGAGGAGAACCATCTCCAGTTCCGGAAGCACATCAAAACCTTCCTCTTCTGCTTCTGCTTCTGCTTTCTTGCCTCCTCTCCCCTGCTGAATTCCTGGCTGAAACTGTACTGGTTACCTGGCCTCCCTCGGAACTCGGGCCTAGGTTCCCTCCACCACCAGTTACACACCTGCACTGCCTCCCTGGCAACCCCTGCACTTGGGGTCTGTTCTCTGTATCCCTACAGTCCCCACCAGCACTTGACACCTGATGTCTGCACCTACCCTTGCACTTGCCACCAGCTGGCCCATCTTCTCATTGTCATTTATTCTTTTACGCCATGTACTGCACTGTCTCTACCCTCTCCCAGTCTGCACTTTTGCGTGATCTCCATGACACCTGGCATAGTTGGATCGTTGTCTCTGTCTTCCCTCTGTTTCCCCCTCCCTTGCCGCGTCGCGCCTTGAAACACTTGTGTATAGGCACATTATAAATGCCATATCATATCAGAATGCCATTCATTTTCATGGTCTCTACCTGAATTCCTGGAACAGGCTGCACATGTGTAGGCAGCCGCGGCCATTTTGCAGCCAGGCAGCAATGCCTCCCTTCGCCATTTCTGCTGCAAGCTGGTGTCTCAGATGACACCCATTAGACAGGTGGGTATCTGGTGGTCTTCTCCATCTCCCCTCTCCCACATTGGGAAACAGTTGTATTCCTTCAGTTCGGTTATGCAGCGGGAATGTCGCCTGTTCAGACCTGTCCAAAAAGGTATCCAAGTTTAGTGCATTCATCTCTCGGAACTCAATCTATTAATAATACACTTGAGCACTTTGCCTAAGATTTTTAATATTCACGTTGCACCATGCAGCACTAAGCATTGCTCAAGATATTATATCCGCAGACTCCACCTATCACACATTTATAAAATATTCTGAATTGCTTTGTCTTGTTAAAGCGTCTGTTGATGCGAAACGTAGTGGTAGAAGACCGTGACATCATTTATGAAAAAGAAAGTATAATATCAACTATTGATTGACATTTGAAAATGCATTTCTTAGGAAATCGTAAGCAAATTGCTCAGTTGTATTAGCTTCAAAATGAAAGAGCGTGTATAAACAGGATAAACTTACACGGAGCTCCCGTTGTGATAACCACATTATAGTAGGACACAAGGATTGTTTAAAGTTTGAGTTTATTTTGCTTGATTCTTCTCTTTTTTAAAGTTTGTAACAAACTAATAAAAATACATTTAAAAAATTAGTAAATGGCTGATTTCTGAGATCTGAATGCCCTATACTTGAATACATTCTAACAGTGTTTCAGCCAAATGTGTCCCTCCTCAGGATTCAAGGGTAAATAAAAAATATTCATTTGGTCAGTGGTGTATTGTATAATGAAATGGGAGCCTCTTGCTTTGGGTTTGGTTTGCTTATAAAATATGTATTTAGAATACTTCTCTAAAGTTATATCACTCTAGTACCTTGTTTTTTAAATACCATCTATTTTTTAAAATACCATCTAATTATGAGTTGGAATCGCATGGCATCCATTGTAAATGCTGCCTGATAATCTTGCCTGGCAGGCAGCGTTTAAGATTACAATTAAACCCTGCCCGGCATGCTTGCATATCGCGCAGGGTTTAATTTTAATTGTGAGCGCTGCTTGCCACGTGAGCATGGCGAGCGGCGCTCACAATTAAAAGTAAATTCTGCTAAGCGTGCGAATATGCCAGGCAGCATTTAGTCAATTTGTATGGCGGAGTGCAAAAGTGCAAGGCAAAAGGCAGCATATACGTGTGTACTTTTGCACTTTGCCGTGCAAATGACGAACATTCAGTGGCGTGGGCCTATGCACGCCTCAGGGCATGCGTAAAGGTCTCTGCGTGAGATAATGAAGTTTAAGGCGTGACACATGTTATGTAATCCCAATGATAAAACCAGGGACATTAGATCCTAGGCACCACACAGCTATGCCCCTCGCCCCTTCTCCATCCCCGCCCTTCCCCAAGTCCTTTACCTAGTAATGTTTGGCTGGATTTAAGGCAAGAGCAGACAGATCTCAAGCAGACCCTTGTTAGGTTCCTCCTACAGTCTTCATTTTTTACTTTGCATTATAGTTTGACTTTAATTACAGAAAATAATGAACACTACCAGGCCATATTTCTTATGCTATTGTGATTTCAACTGCACCCCACTGCCATGTTCATGGTCTCCAGGCGCTCTGGCGGGTCTGAAAAGGAAGGAAGACTGGGGGGGGGGGGCTAAGCTAGTGGGATTGAGAGGGGAAAGGCGCAGGAGGGCTCTATTGTGCTGTTGGCGACTGCAAAGGGGAGATACAGAAGTGGCTGAAATACTCCCACCTGACGCTGCTTAACTCCATCCCTAGTGCAGAAGCTCTGGGGTCCCAGGTTTAACAAGTAGCTTTAAGGATGAAAGGCAAACTAATAATGTCCCTAATCAAGGGACGGTGTTATTTATGCTGCAATATGTTAGCCAGTTAAGAAGGTGAACAAAACAGTCATTGTCTGTAGTGCTTATAAGCGATTGTGTGGTTAGACATATGCACAATTGTTACTGAACTGCATCGACTAAAATTCTGACCCCAAAATCTAATGTACTGTTTTTTCAACTTGACTTTTGCATTTGGAAATCTTAACCTACACATATTGAGGCCAGTAGACGTAGGTGTAGAAAGGGGGCCCTCACTCACCCGTTTAACACTGGCCCAGCACATCTTCAGCCAGCCACGCTCTGGGCTATCCCTCTTTCTAAATGTACCTCCCTCTACTCTCCGCCCTCTGCAACTAATCCAGAACAGGACTGCGAGACTTGTCCTTGGCCTCAAGCCATGGGATCGTATCTCTCCAGCTCTGAAATCTCTCCATTGGCTCCCAGTGGATGCAAGGATTAAATTCAAAACCCTCTGCATTGTCCACAAGGCTTTCTGGGGCCAGGGTCTAAAATACCTTCAGCTATCCCTCCGCAAATACCTGCCCTCTCGAGCTCTTCACCCCGCCACCCTCCTGCACTGCCGCCACCCCTTGCCCTGGGCTCTGTATCTGTTCCCATACAGCCCCTCCCCATTTCTTCCAGCACTTATCAGACCTACCCTGTCTGCTGCCTTTAACCTTGCACTTGCAAATTGCTGGCTGCACTACCACTGTTTGTTGCCTTTATTATTTATTTATTGTTATTTATCTGTTTCTCCTCTGCTTTGCACTTTCCACTTCTCCCTCCTTCCATGCACTTTTCCCCTCCCTCTCTCCCATGCACTTGCGTGTTCTCCATGTCACTGGGCCTAGTAAGATCGCTGTTTTGCTCTCCCCTGTTCCTCTCCCTTGCCTTGTCGCGCTCTGAAACACTTGTGTACGAGCGCGATAGAAATAAAATATCAATATCAATATCCGTTCATGATGCCCACAGAGGTGCCAGTTCAGTGAATAGTCTGATGGTAACAAAACGGCGTGCCCTTTGACTTAGAGGAAGCGCCCTGGTATGTGTGTTACATGCAACTGTGCACTGCTTGAAACAATAATGTGTAAACTTCTGTCCGCAGTACAAATAAAATGCACATTCAGCATTGCCCACTGTCAGCGAGCTGGCTCCACAAGTAAAGGATTTCCTGGAGTGTCTATGTTCCGGCATACCTACCCTGCCGACTCAGCCCTTTACCCTTCCGAGGTTGCTTAAATGGGTACCATTAAACCTTGAGTAAGACAGCACCCTTATTACAGCGCTTAGACGCTGGAGGAGTCCGGCACGAGGCGCTATCCAAGTAGTGATATTATTGCTCAGAATTATTATTTGAAATGACCATCCATGGGTAATGTAGCGCGGTGTGGTTGAGCAGTGCAGCCACCAGTAAATAGCGCACACTTCACTAGAAAGGGATTATCTGTGGTGTGGCCGAGGCAGAGCTATCGGGGGCAGAGGGGGCGGCGATGAAGAGGAACCAAAAGGAAACAGGACCCTCCAGGCCCTGGAGATTAAATTCCTGGTGGCCACGCTCGATTGAGAGAGGCGACTTGGGCACATGTTTGAAACGTGAGCGATAGAAGGAAGGCAATTGGTGGGAGGCTGGAGAGGGCGCTGATTGAGGGCATTCTTTCCGAGGAGCTGTTGAAAGTTGCCAAGTTGTCCTGGAGCACTTCATGGCTTGAGCACACAAAGAAGCACTGCGGAGCAAAGTCCTGATTTCGCGGGGGGAGGTGCTATCTGATTGTGGTTTAACACGGCCAATAGAAACAGCGGCAGGGCTGGTAATGCCTTCACGAGACATAGCACTGACTGGTGCCTCGCGAGTATGGTGGTAGCAGCAAAACGCGCCAGTTTAAATACCGTAAAATGCCACAGACTTATGAGTTGGGATGGCATGGAATGTGCGTCTATTATGGCAAAGGTTATGTATGACATGTTAGGTTTAGTCATACCGCGCACTGAGCCATTTTCTGGATCTCCAGGTAGTATGTATTTATTTATTTATTTGTTACATTTACTATATGCCCAGACCCGGAGGTATCACGGCGTAGTTGCAGACATTGGGTAAGTACAATCTTCATATTATAGAACAGAAAGAAGTTTAAAGAAGGAAGATGGAGAAAAGGTGGTCCAGTAGAACAGTAGACCCACAGGAGGTGCCCTCGAGGTCAGGAGCAACTGCGTGTTGGTCATATACCAATGTATTTTATTTAATGTGGGTTCTCAGTGAATTGACCCACTCACTGATCCCTATATCAGCCAGCCAAGATAATACTAGGTCTTAAGGAACATCCTATTGAGGGAGGAGCCCGAATTCTTGGAGCTTTCTGATACGATTGCTATTTTCTGATGGCAGAGGTAAGTCATTCTATATGGCGAGGGCAACCCAGAGAACGCCTGGCCACCACACCCATTGCTTTTGAAGAGGGATAGCCTATAACCTTCAGGCTTGGCTAGCGGATCAGTGCTCTGTTTTGCCTCTGATTAAAGGTGGGCCATGGTGGTAATATGCGCAACGGGCCATGCCAGGATCTTGATCGTAATCAACAGCAAATGGATGCCCGTTCGAAACCCACATGGTACTCCATGCATTACATTGTACTATTCCAACCGACTGTTGTAACACCCCAAAGCACCGAGGCAGGTAACACTTAAGGTGAGACACAATTATAAATGGTGGGGAGATGAGGAAAGCAAATGCACAGGTCCAATTTATACAAACCACTAACAAGTCTGTGGAGGTTACGAGCATACAAGGCATGGTTGTGATAGTCTCAGAAGTTCATAGCGTGCAGCATCAGCGAGCCACTGACTCCAAATTATGAGTGAACTAGGAAGGTGGAGCTCATTTCAGATTATGAGTGAACTAGGAGGGTGGAGGTCATTTCAGATTATGAGTGAACTAGGAAAGTGGAGGTCATTTCAGATTATGAGTGAACTAGGAAGGCGGAGGTCATTTCAGATTATGAGTGAACTAGGAAAGCGGAGGTCATTTCAGATTATGAGTGAACTAGGAAGGCGCAGGTCATTTCAGATTATGAGTGAACTAGGAAGGTGGAGGTCATTTCAGATTATGAGTGAACTAGGAAGGCGCAGGTCATTTCAGATTATGAGTGAACTAGGAAGGTGGAGGTCATTTCATATAACCATTCATGGTGGAAAGGGGGCAGATAACTGGTCAACAGTTCCTGCTATACGAGTAAGCCGTACAGTCCGGCCGAGGTGCAAGTGATATGACTGAACAAGTGCTAAAAGGGTTGGCAGTGGGGTTTTAGGGCATCTCTAAAGTCAGCTACGAGCCAGTCACTAGCTGGAGAGTAGGGGACACCAGACAAGGCTGGTAAAAGATCCAAGGTTTGATCTTGCTGCTTAAATCCAGAGAAGCCTCCCACCAGCTCTCTCTAAAAAATCCAACCTTTCCGAACTTAGACTTCCCATCTACTGCGGAAGTTCTGGTCCTGGTTCACCTGGATTTCCTGGTTCCATCATGGCCCTAGTGAAGAGCGTCCTGCACTCAGCCGCTCTACTCGTTAAAGGGATATAGAAGTTCCCAAACTAAAAAATCATATTATTTGCTTCCTGAGGTCTGAATCAAGTTTAAAAATAAAAAAATGAACCATCACAAAGTAGGATGAAATAACTAATGCACCACTCTAATTGGTGACCATACAAAACATCTCATAAGGCCAAAGGGGGAAGCATCACTTCACACATCTGCAACAACACCCCGCGCAAAGCTTTCCCCGGCATTAGTACACGTCACAAAAAGAGTTCAAGGAGCACTTCCACCAACTCTAAGAAGTACTATCCTTCCTCCTGAGAGTTGCACTTTGCTCCACACCTAGACTATACGCAACATCTGAGCCTGTGGCCTATCATGCTCAGATATTCGTTACCTATCCATGCACCACCCACCTACCTACCAACCAGTGCCAGCCAGGGTATTTGGAGAGCTGCACCATAGACTTTCCAGCTAATCTGTATCTAACTGCTCACAGTTCAGTTTTTGCCTACAGAGCGATGACATCACCTTCACGCATAGGCAGTCAGAATGTGGTCCCCCTCCCCCACCCCTTGTCAAGAAGAAGCCAGAAGACTAGGCTGATATTAACAGCATATACATTGGTGTTAAAAGCCTTGTCTCAAGAGGATAGCTCAGGGGCAATGTGCTCGCCTTGGAAGCAAGACGACACCCGTGTCCACGCTTAGAAAGCTCTGGGTATTTAGCGCGTTATAAATAACATATCATATCTGTCAGAGAGGTACTTTGCAAAGGAATGAAGTGTAAGGTTGAAGAGAACTTGGCTTCGTGTTGCTCTCTCTGGGTTTCTAAAATAGTTGTATTATCTGGGAATGTTTGAGACATGTGCTGTTAAAGACATAGCAGGAAAAAAAACGCAAAGTTACTAAATATAAAACGTCAAAGTCTATTAACCTTTGAAATGCCAACATGAAGGTTTAACCTATTATTTACCATGAATCCAACATGAATACTTACCTTATCAAAAAAAGAAATCCAGCAATAAAACCAACATTGCTGTAACCTTTTGATGATTGTTAATGTGTGACTGTATCAATGTTTTGATATAAAATGTTATTGTAGGTGTATGTTTTGAACCTTGTTGTTTTATTGGTGTATGTGGTAAACGTATATCTATGCGCTGATGTACTTGAAACTTGAGTATAAGTGTATTTATTAACTAATGGGTGGAGTTTAACTTCATTTACCCTATAAAGCAATACAGTTAATATTAAATAATCAACATGATGATCCCTCCTATCTGGCCACTCCCTCTACTCTCTCCATGACCAGACTACCCACTCTGGTGGGAACTCTCTTGACTTTGCTTTCTCTCTAATTCACTCGTCTCCTCTGACGTCTCCATTGACCCCTCGCCCTCTGATCAATCCGTTGTTCAGTTTAACATATCAGTCCCTCCACTTTCCACTCCCCATCGCCCCTCTTCAGTGACTAAGAGGGAACCCTGGCAGGACTCTCTTGCCCATCATCCTGATGACACGAGCACCTCGCCCCTGTCTCTTTCCCCATTGACTTTCACTGGCCACTTATGACTCCATTTGGCCAACACTATCCTGCTCAAACATTCACACCTTCCTGTCCAGTCCTCAAACTTGGATCACCTCTAATATTCAGACCCTCAAAATGAACGTGTGCATGACCTATGAGGCTGGTGCAAATGATGGACACCTTCCCTACTCCTAACCTACAAAGATTCCCTGGCTGCTCTCACCTCTGCACTCACCTCTGCCAAATCCTACTTCACAAACCTAATCTCCTCCCTTCGCAATCACCCCCAACAAACTTTCATCTACCCTCCAACCTTTGCTCACACCTACCAATCCAATGTCTATCACCTCCCTCCTTCCTGTTATGACTTTGCTCACTATTTTCCTCTAAAAGCTCTAAAATGTGTGATGCTCACAGCCCTTCTCACACTCTCTCCTCAGCCCTCCTTCTGTCCACCGGCTCTCCCCCTCCATCTACTATTCTTGAATACTTCTCCCCTACCTCTTCCATTGCATTAGCACCCATCCTTCTCAGTGCCAACCTTTCTTGCGCTCCTGCGGCCCGTTGGCTCCCCAAATCATCAAAGACTTAGAGCCTGATTCACAGAAGCGTTTTATGAGGGCACAATCCCATTGGAAAACATTCTGTGAATCTGGACCTATGTCTCAATCACTTGCCCTTTTTTCTCTGAGCTCTTTACCTCTCTATCTTCTCTAGACTCGTTCCTGCCTCCTTAAATCTGCAGCTGTGTTACTGCTAGTGAAGAAACCCTCTACTGACCCAAACATCCCAGCAAAGTATTGCCCAGTTTCTCTCCTTCCCCATTATTCAAAGGTCCTTGGGCGGGTGGTCATGGACCAGATCACTAAATATCTTCAGGAGAGTGGCCAACGACATGCTTAAAATGGTCTATTGGGGGTGCATGAGGTATCTTTGAAGGTCGCGTGGATTAGTGAATGTCTGGAGTTTACGGAAGTCAGAGAATTCTTTTCCGAGTTATTGTCTTGACATCCTGATGTTTTTTGGGTGTGATAGACAGTTTTTAACCTGTAGTTTTGATTTTGCTTTATTATAGCGGGGGTCACAGTTATAGGGGGTGTAAAAGGTGTTATCCTCTTTTACCATTTGCCTCTCAGGCACTGATGCCACAATTGTGCCCTGGCAAATGCTGTAATGTAACATAGTACACCAGCAGTCCCTCTTCCAAGCAGTAGACCCACAATGAGTACAGAGGCTCCATATACTATATTGTGTGCAGTTATGGCAGAACAGAAACCCGGTTGTCCCCAGCTCAGTGGATCACGTGATGTGGATAAAGTAAGAGAATCTAATCCACTTAAACAGGCTCTGAAAAGCGGCCGAATGACTGCTTCAAAGGAAGTCCCAGGCATTCTTTGCAAACATTGGCATTAATATGCTGCAGAAACCCAAGCTTTGTAAGGTCTTAGGCTTGGCACCAAGGTGAGCCTATGAAAGCTTAGCAACTATCAGAGATTACATTACAAAGAGTGAATGGAGCATGTCTCACGGAAGAAACACAATCAGCTAAGGATTCAGAACAAGGGGACCACACGTCGACCCTCCGGAGACGTACCCGCAGAAGACCCTTGCACTCCACCTACCTTTCTGCTCCCTTCCCTTTGCAAACCTGACCAAGCCAATGGGCCTGCCTTCTTTTTTTTACAGCTAAAAGTTATTCTGTGTTTAATATGAATGAAGATGTCTTATGACCATAGTTGCGGAGGATTGTGGAGGGAGGGGAAATTAGAGACAGGGTTTGAGTCAGAACTCACTTTTACCTCCCAGAGTAACTTACACGTGTACAATGGCCAGCATTGTAGGAAGCGATCAGCACTTCTTTGCATGGTTCCTAAACCTAAGAGGCTGTAGTAGAACTTCTAACCAAGGCTATATTGCAATGGGCAGTTGCCAGCACTTATCGGCAAGGTTTTAACTTTTAATATGACGATATCCATGGAATAGTGTAAGCAGAGCATATCCAGAGCCCCTGTAATTCAATACGGCAGTACCTGGACTTTCCAAAGTATCTTGTGTGGAGGGGGACAGGGTCATAAGGCACATTATATTAGCTCTTCCAGTAACCCCCCTCAGCTATGGGCAAACATAAGGTGTTAAAATAAAAATGTTAAAAAGTTCAGCAGGTATTGCCACTCCCGCAAGCCTTCTGCCTCTGCTCAGCGTCTTGGTGATCTGCCCATAGCCACAGACCTTGCTTTCTCCCGCCAGCCTCCGCCACCTGACACGCCCCTTATGCGCCCCCGCCCAGTCATGACCAACTATGGTGACTAATCATCCATGAATGGCTGCGATTATCCGGCTCCATGTGGAAAGACCTCATTTCAAAAGTCTCAAGAGAAAAAGACCGATTTACAATGCCCGATTTTCTTTTGGTCGTAAAAACAGCATTGTAAAGGTCTTTTTCTCTTGAGACCTTTAAACTGTTTTTTTTTTAATATCAGGGGGGTTTCACCCCCGTAACCCCCATTGTTGCTCCCCGCTCCCCCTCTCCTGTGGGATTTTGGCCCCAGCCTCCCCCCCACTCCCTCCCGCTCGCTGGATATCAGCCCCAGCGGCCGCCCCCCCACCCTTCACCCAAACCAAAACACATACACACACCAACGCACCCACACACTTACCCGCTCTCCTCGACCTCCGCTTCCGGATTCTGCAGAGCCTGTCATTCCCTGCCTCACTTGTGTGCGGCAGGAGCGTGACAGTTTCATATAGAAAGACCGCTCCATGCTCGCACACAGCGGTCTTTCTAAATCGGTCTTTTAAGATGTTTTCACTTCGGACCGATTATCCAAGTACTCACAGGAGCAGCGGCAGTGCACGTTTTCATTATAGACGGTACAGGTATAGCATGAGCATCAGCAGTGCAAGCTTTCATTATAGACAGTACAGGTATAGCATGAGCAGCGACAGTGCAAGCTTTCATTATAGACAGTAGAGGTATAGAATGAGCAGGGACAGTGCAGGTTTTCATTACAGACAGTAAAGGTATAACATGAGCAGCGACAGTGCACATTTTCATTATAGACGGTACAGGTATAGCACTAGCAGCGACAGTGCACGTTTTCATTACAGACATTACAGGTATAGCATGAGCAGCAACAGTGCAAGCTTTCATTATAGACAGTATAGGTAGAGCATGAGCAGTGACAGTGCACGTTTTCATTACAGACAGTAAAGGTATAGCACTAGCAGCGACAGTGCACGTTTTCATTACAGACATTACAGGTATAGCATGAGCAGCGACAGTGCAAGCTTTCACTATAGACAGTACAGGTATAGCATGAGCAGTGACAGTGCAAGCTTTCATTATAGACATTACAGGTATAGCATGAACAGCAACAGTGCAAGCTTTCAATATAGACAGTACATGTACAGCATGAGCAGCGACAGTACAAGCTTTCATTATAGACAGTACAGGTATAGCATGAGCAGGGACAGTGCAAGTTTTCATTACAGACAGTACAGGTATAGCACGAGCAGCGACAGTGCAATCTTTCATTATAGACAGTACAGGTGTAGCATGAGCAGCGACAGTGCAAGTTTTCATTACAGACCGTACAGGTATAGCATGAGCAGCAACAGTGCAAGCTTTCATTATAGACAGTGCCGGTGTAGCACAAGCATCAGCAGTGCAAGCTTTCATTATAGACAGTACAGGTATAGCATGAGCAGCGACAGTGCATGTTTTCATTACAGACAGTACAGGTATAGCATGAGCAGCGACAGTGCAAGTTTTCATTACAGACAGTACAGGTATAGCATGAGCAGCGACAGTGCAAGTTTTCATTACAGACAGTACAGGTATAGCATGAGCAGCGACAGTGCAAGCTTTCATTATAGACAGTACCGGTGTAGCATGAGCAGCGACAGTGCAAGTTTTCGTTATAGACAGTACAGGTATAGCATGAGCAGCGACAGTGCAAGCTTTCATTATAGACAGTACCGGTATAGCATGAGCAGCGACAGTGCAAGCTTTCATTATAGACAGTACCGGTGTAGCATGAGCAGCGACAGTGCAAGCTTTCATTATAGACAGTACCGGTGTAGCATGAGCAGCGACAGTGCAAGTTTTCATTACAGACAGTACAGGTATAGCATGAGCAGCGACAGTGCAAGCTTTCATTATAGACAGTACCGGTATAGCATGAGCAGCGACAGTGCAAGCTTTCACTATAGACAGTACATGTATACCATGAGCAGCGACAGTGCAATCTTTCACTATAGACAGTACAGGTATACCATGAGCAGCGACAGTGCAATCTTTCATTATAGACAGTACAGGTATAGCATGAGCAGCGACAGTGCAAGCTTTCATTATAGATAGTAACGGTATAGCATGAGCAGCGACAGTGCACGTTTTCATTACAGACAGTAAAGGTATAACATGAGCAGCGACAGTGCACGTTTTCATTATAGACGGTACAGGTATAGCATGAGCAGCAACAGTGCAAGGTTTCATTATAGACACTACCGGTATAGCATGAGCAGCGACAGTGCAAGTTTTCATTACAGACAGTACAGGTATAGCATGTTTAGCAGCAGTGCAAGCTTTCATTATAGACAGTACAGGTATAGCAAGAGCAGCGACAGTACAAGCTTTCGTTATAGACAGTGCCGGTATAGCATGAGCAGCGACAGTGCACGTTTTCATTACAGACATTACAGGTATAGCATGAGCAGCGACAGTGCACGTTTTCATTATAGACGGTACAGGTATAGCATGAGCAGCAACAGTGCAAGGTTTCATTATAGACAGTACCGGTATAGCATGAGCAGCGACAGTGCAAGCTTTCATTAGAGACAGTACAGGTATAGCATGTTTAGCAGCAGTGCAAGCTTTCATTATAGACAGTACAGGTATAGCATGAGCAGCAGCAGTGCAAGCTTTCATTATAGACAGTACGGGTATAGCATGAGCAGCGACAGTGCAGGTTTTCATTACAGACAGTATAGGTATAGCATGAGCAGCAGCAGTGCAAGCTTTCATTATAGACAGTACGGGTATAGCATGAGCAGCGACAGTGCAGGTTTTCATTACAGACATTACAGGTATAGCATGAGCAGCGACAGTGCAAGCTTTCATTATAGACAGTACATGTATAGCAAGAGCAGCGACAGTACAAGCTTTCGTTATAGACAGTGCCGGTATAGCATGAGCAGTGACAGTGCAAGTTTTCATTACAGACAGTATAGGTATAGCATGAGCAGCGACAGTGCAAGTTTTCATTACAGACAGTATAGGTATAGCATGAGCAGCAGCAGTGCAAGCTTTCATTATAGACAGTACGGGTATAGCATGAGTAGCGACAGTGCAGGTTTTCATTACAGACATTACAGGTATAGCATGAGCAGCGACAGTGCAAGCTTTCGTTATAGACAGTACCGGTATAGCATGAGCAGCAGCAGTGCAAGCTTTCATTATAGACAGTACGGGTATAGCATGAGTAGCGACAGTGCAAGTTTTCATTACAGACAGTATAGGTATAGCATGAGCAGCGACAGTGCAGGTTTTCATTACAGACAGTATAGGTATAGCATGAGCAGCAGCAGTGCAAGCTTTCATTATAGACAGTACGGGTATAGCATGAGTAGCGACAGTGCAGGTTTTCATTACAGACATTACAGGTATAGCATGAGCAGCGACAGTGCAAGCTTTCGTTATAGACAGTACCGGTATAGCATGAGCAGCGACAGTGCACGTTTTCATTACAGACAGTAAAGGTATAGCATGAGCAGCGACAGTGCAAGTTTTCATTACAGACATTACAGGTATAGCACTAGCAGTGACAGTGCAAGCTTTCGTTATCGACAGTACCGGTATAGCATGAGCAGCAACAGTGCAAGTTTTCATTACAGACATTACATGTAGAGCATGAGCAGCGACAGTGCAAGCTTTCATTATAGACATTACAGGTATAGCATGAGCAGCGACAGTGCACGTTTTCATTATAGACGATACAGGTATAGCATGAGCAGCAACAGTGCAAGCTTTCATTATAGACAGTATAGGTATGGAATGAGCAGGGACAGTGCAAGTTTTCATTACAGACAGTACAGGTATAGCATGAGCAGCAACAGTGCAAGCTTTCATTATAGACAGTATAGGTATAGCATGAGCAGCAGCAGTGCAAGCTTTCATTACAGACAGTATAGATATAGCATGAGCAGCGACAGTGCAAATTTTCATTACAGACAGTACAGATATAGCATGAGCAGCAACAGTGCAAGCTTTCATTATAGACAGTGCCGGTGTAGCACGAGCAGCAGCAGTACAAGCTTTCATTATAGACAGTAAAGGTATAGCATGAGCAGCGACAGTGCAAGTTTTCAATACAGACAGTACAGTTATAGCATGAGCAGCAGCAGTGCAAGCTTTCATTACAGACATTACAGGTATAGCATTAGCAGCGACAGTGCAAGCTTTCATTATAGACAGTAACAGTATAGCCTGAGCAGCGACAGTGCACGTTTTCATCACAGACAGTAAAGGTATAACATGAGCAGCGACAGTGCACGTTTTCATTATAGACGGTACAGGTATAGCATGAGCAGCAACAGTGCAAGCTTTCATTATAGACAGTATAGGTATAGAATGAGCAGGGACAGTGCAGGTTTTCATTACAGACAGTACAGGTATAGCATGAGCAGCAGCAGTGCAAGCTTTCATTATAGACAGTACGGGTATAGCAGGAGCAGCGACAGTGCAGGTTTTCATTACAGACAGTATAGGTATAGCATGAGCAGCAGCAGTGCAAGCTTTCATTATAGACAGTACGGGTATAGCATGAGCAGCGACAGTGCAGGTTTTCATTACAGACATTACAGGTATAGCATGAGCAGCGACAGTGCAAGCTTTCATTATAGACAGTACATGTATAGCAAGAGCAGCGACAGTACAAGCTTTCGTTATAGACAGTGCCGGTATAGCATGAGCAGTGAAAGTGCAATCTTTCATTATAGACAGTACAGGTGTAGCATGAGCAGCGACAGTGCAAGTTTTCATTACAGACCGTACAGGTATAGCATGAGCAGCAACAGTGCAAGCTTTCATTATAGACAGTGCCGGTGTAGCACAAGCAGCAGCAGTGCAAGCTTTCATTATAGACAGTACAGGTATAGCATGAGCAGCGACAGTGCATGTTTTCATTACAGACAGTACAGGTGCAGCATGAGCAGCGACAGTGCAAGTTTTCATTACAGACAGTACAGGTATAGCATGAGCAGCGACAGTGCAAGTTTTCATTACAGACAGTACAGGTATAGCATGAGCAGCGACAGTGCAAGTTTTCATTACAGACAGTACAGGTATAGCATGAGCAGCGACAGTGCAAGCTTTCATTATAGACAGTACCGGTGTAGCATGAGCAGCGACAGTGCAAGTTTTCTTTATAGACAGTACCGGTATAGCATGAGCAGCGACAGTGCAAGCTTTCACTATAGACAGTACAGGTATACCATGAGCAGCGACAGTGCAATCTTTCATTATAGACAGTACAGGTATAGCATGAGCAGCGACAGTGCAAGCTTTCATTATAGATGGTAACGGTATAGCATGAGCAGCGACAGTGCACGTTTTCATTACAGACAGTAAAGGTATAACATGAGCAGCGACAGTGCACGTTTTCATTATAGACGGTACAGGTATAGCATGAGCAGCAACAGTGCAAGGTTTCATTATAGACAGTACCGGTATAGCATGAGCAGCGACAGTGCAAGTTTTCATTACAGACAGTACAGGTATAGCATGTTTAGCAGCAGTGCAAGCTTTCATTATAGACAGTACAGGTATAGCAAGAGCAGCGACAGTACAAGCTTTCGTTATAGACAGTGCCGGTATAGCATGAGCAGCGACAGTGCACGTTTTCATTACAGACATTACAGGTATAGCATGAGCAGCGACAGTGCACGTTTTCATTATAGACGGTACAGGTATAGCATGAGCAGCAACAGTGCAAGGTTTCATTATAGACAGTACCGGTATAGCATGAGCAGCGACAGTGCAAGCTTTCATTAGAGACAGTACAGGTATAGCATGTTTAGCAGCAGTGCAAGCTTTCATTATAGACAGTACAGGTATAGCATGAGCAGCAGCAGTGCAAGCTTTCATTATAGACAGTACGGGTATAGCATGAGCAGCGATAGTGCAGGTATTCATTACAGACAGTATAGGTATAGCATGAGCAGCAGCAGTGCAAGCTTTCATTATAGACAGTACGGGTATAGCATGAGCAGCGACAGTGCAGGTTTTCATTACAGACATTACAGGTATAGCATGAGCAGCGACAGTGCAAGCTTTCATTATAGACAGTACATGTATAGCAAGAGCAGCGACAGTACAAGCTTTCGTTATAGACAGTGCCGGTATAGCATGAGCAGTGACAGTGCAAGTTTTCATTACAGACAGTATAGGTATAGCATGAGCAGCGACAGTGCAAGTTTTCATTACAGACAGTATAGGTATAGCATGAGCAGCAGCAGTGCAAGCTTTCATTATAGACAGTACGGGTATAGCAGGAGCAGCGACAGTGCAGGTTTTCATTACAGACAGTATAGGTATAGCATGAGCAGCAGCAGTGCAAGCTTTCATTATAGACAGTACGGGTATAGCATGAGTAGCGACAGTGCAGGTTTTCATTACAGACATTACAGGTATAGCATGAGCAGCGACTGCAAGCTTTCGTTATAGACAGTACCGGTATAGCATGAGCAGCGACAGTGCACGTTTTCATTACAGACAGTAAAGGTATAGCATGAGCAGCGACAGTGCAAGTTTTCATTACAGACATTACAGGTATAGCACTAGCAGTGACAGTGCAAGCTTTCGTTATCGACAGTACCGGTATAGCATGAGCAGCAACAGTGCAAGTTTTCATTACAGACATTACATGTAGAGCATGAGCAGCGACAGTGCAAGCTTTCATTATAGACATTACAGGTATAGCATGAGCAGCGACAGTGCACGTTTTCATTATAGACGATACAGGTATAGCATGAGCAGCAACAGTGCAAGCTTTCATTATAGACAGTATAGGTATGGAATGAGCAGGGACAGTGCAAGTTTTCATTACAGACAGTACAGGTATAGCATGAGCAGCAACAGTGCAAGCTTTCATTATAGACAGTATAGGTATAGCATGAGCAGCAGCAGTGCAAGCTTTCATTACAGACAGTATAGATATAGCATGAGCAGCGACAGTGCAAATTTTCATTACAGACAGTACAGATATAGCATGAGCAGCAACAGTGCAAGCTTTCATTATAGACAGTGCCGGTGTAGCACGAGCAGCAGCAGTACAAGCTTTCATTATAGACAGTAAAGGTATAGCATGAGCAGCGACAGTGCAAGTTTTCAATACAGACAGTACAGTTATAGCATGAGCAGCAGCAGTGCAAGCTTTCATTACAGACATTACAGGTATAGCATTAGCAGCGACAGTGCAAGCTTTCATTATAGACAGTAACAGTATAGCCTGAGCAGCGACAGTGCACGTTTTCATCACAGACAGTAAAGGTATAACATGAGCAGCGACAGTGCACATTTTCATTATAGACGGTACAGGTATAGCATGAGCAGCAACAGTGCAAGCTTTCATTATAGACAGTATAGGTATAGAATGAGCAGGGACAGTGCAGGTTTTCATTACAGACAGTACAGGTATAGCATGAGCAGCAGCAGTGCAAGCTTTCATTATAGACAGTACGGGTATAGCAGGAGCAGCGACAGTGCAGGTTTTCATTACAGACAGTATAGGTATAGCATGAGCAGCAGCAGTGCAAGCTTTCATTATAGACAGTACGGGTATAGCATGAGCAGCGACAGTGCAGGTTTTCATTACAGACATTACAGGTATAGCATGAGCAGCGACAGTGCAAGCTTTCGTTATATACAGTACCGGTATAGCATGAGCAGCGACAGTGCATGTTTTCATTACAGACAGTAAAGGTATAGCATGAGCAGCGACAGTGCAAGTTTTCATTACAGACATTACAGGTATAGCACTAGCAGCGACAGTGCAAGCTTTCGTTATAGACAGTACGTGTATACCATGAGCAGCGACAGTGCAATCTTTCATTATAGACATTACAGGTATAGCATGAGCAGGGACAGTGCACGTTTTCATTATAGACGATACGATACAGGTATAGCATGAGCAGCAACAGTGCAAGCTTTCATTATAGACAGTATAGGTATAGAATGAGCAGGGACAGTGCAAGTTTTCATTACAGACAGTACAGGTATAGCATGAGCTGCAACAGTGCAAGCTTTCATTATAGACAGTATAGGTATAGCATGAGCAGCAGCAGTGCAAGCTTTCATTATAGACAGTGCCGGTGTGCACGAGCAGCAGCAGTGCAAGCTTTCATTATAGACAGTAGAGGTATAGCATGAGCAGCGACAGTGCAAGCTTTCATTATAGACAGTACCTGTGTAGCATGAGCAGCGACAGTGCAAGTTTTCAATACAGACAGTACAGGTATAGCATGAGCAGCAGCAGTGCAAGCTTTCATTATAGACATTACAGGTATAGCATTAGCAGCGACAGTGCATGCTTTCGTTATAGACAGTACCGGTATAGCATGAGCAGCGACAGTGCGAGTTTTCATTACAGACATTACAGGTATAGCATGAGCAGTGACAGTGCAAGCTTTCACTATAGACAGTACATGTATAGCATGAGCAGCGACAGTGCAAGTTTTCATTACAGACATTACAGGTATAGCACTAGCAGCGACAGTGCAAGCTTACGTTATAGACAGTACCGGTATAGCATGAGCAGCGACAGTGCACGTTTTCATTATAGACGATACAGGTATAGCATGAGCAGCAACAGTGCAAGCTTTCATTATAGACAGTATAGGTATAGAATGAGCTGGGACAGTGCAAGTTTTCATTACAGACAGTACGGGTATAGCATGAGCAGCAACAGTGCAAGCTTTCATTATAGACAGTACAGGTATAGCATGAGCAGCAGCAGTGCAAGCTTTCATTACAGACAGTATAGATATAGCATGAGCAGCGACAGTGCAAATTTTCATTACAGACAGTACAGTTATCGCATGAGCAGCAACAGTGCAAGCTTTCATTATAGACAGTGCCGGTGTAGCACGAGCAGCAGCAGTGCAAGCTTTCATTATAGACAGTAGAGGTATAGCATGAGCAGCGACAGTGCAAGCTTTCATTATAGACAGTACCGGTGTAGCATGAGCAGCGACAGTGCAAGTTTTCAATACAGACAGTACAGGTATAGCAGGAGCAGCAGCAGTGCAAGCTTTCATTATAGACATTACAGGTATAGCATTAGCAGCGACAGTGCAAGCTTTCATTATAGACAGTAACAGTATAGCCTGAGCAGCGACAGTGCACGTTTTCATTACAGACAGTAAAGGTATAACATGAGCAGCGACAGTGCACGTTTTCATTATAGACGGTACAGGTATAGCATGAGCAGCAACAGTGCAAGCTTTCATTATAGACAGTATAGGTAAAGAATGAGCAGGGACAGTGCAGGTTTTCATTACAGACAGTACAGGTATAGCATGAGCAGGGACAGTGCAAGTTTTCATTACAGACAGTACAGGTATAGCATGAGCAGCAACAGTGCAAGCTTTCATTATAGATAGTGCCGGTGTAGCACAAGCAGCAGCAGTGCAAGCTTTCATTATAGACAGTACAGGTATAGCATGAACAGCAACAGTGCAAGCTTGCATTACAGACAGTACAGGCATAGCATGAGCAGCGACAGTGCAAGTTTTCATTACAGACCGTACAGGTATAGCATGAGCAGCAACAGTGCAAGCTTTCATTATAGACAGTATAGGTATAGCACGAGCAGCAGCAGTGCAAGCTTTCATTACAGACATTATAGATATAGCATGAGCAGCGACAGTGCAAGTTTTCATTACAGACAGTACTGGTATAGCATGAGCAGCAACAGTGCAAGCTTTCATTATAGACAGTGCCGATGTAGCACGAGCAGCAGCAGTGCAAGCTTTCATTATAGACATTAGAGGTATAGCATGAGCAGCGACAGTGCAAGCTTTCATTATAGACAGTACCGGTGTAGCATGAGCAGCGACAGTGCAGGTTTTCATTACAGACAGTACAGGTATAGCATGAGCAGCAGCAGTGCAAGCTTTCATTATAGACAGTACAGGTATAGCATGAGCAGCTACAGTGCAAGTTTTCATTACAGACATTACAGGTAGAGCATTAGCAGCGACAGTGCAAGCTTTCGTTATAGACAGTACCGGTATAGCATGAGCAGTGACAGTGCAAGTTTTCATTACAGACATTACAGGTATACCATGAGCAGCGACAGTGCAATCTTTCATTATAGACAGTACAGGTATAGCATGAGCAGCGACAATGCAAGCTTTCATTATAGATAGTAACGGTATAGCATGAGCAGCGACAGTGCACGTTTTCATTACAGACAGTAAAGGTATAACATGAGCAGCGACAGTGCACGTTTTCATTATAGACGGTACAGGTATAGCATGAGCAGAAACAGTGCAAGCTTTCATTATAGACAGTACCGGTATAGCATGAGCAGCGACAGTGCAAGTTTTCATTACAGACAGTACAGGTATAGCATGTTTAGCAGCAGTGCAAGCTTTCATTATAGACAGTACAGGTATAGCATGAGCAGCGACAGTGCAAGTTTTCATTACAGACAGTACAGGTATAGCATGAGCAGGAGCAGTGCAAGCTTTCATTATAGACAGTACATGTATAGCAAGAGCAGCGACAGTACGAGCTTTCGTTATAGACAGTGCCGGTATAGCATGAGCAGTGACAGTGCAAGTTTTCATTACAGACAGTATAGGTATAGCATGAGCAGCGACAGTGCAAGTTTTCATTACAGACAGTATAGGTATAGCATGAGCAGCAGCAGTGCAAGCTTTCATTATAGACAGTACGGGTATAGCATGAGCAGCGACAGTGCAGGTTTTCATTACAGACATTACAGGTATAGCATGAGCAGCGACAGTGCAATCTTTCGTTATAGACAGTACCGGTATAGCATGAGCAGCGACAGTGCACATTTTCATTACAGACAGTAAAGGTATAGCATGAGCAGCGACAGTGCAAGTTTTCATTACAGACATTACAGGTATAGCACTAGCAGCGACAGTGCAAGCTTTCGTTATAGACAGTACCGGTATAGCATCAGCAGCAACAGTGCAAGTTTTCATTACAGACATTACAGGTATAGCATGAGCAGCGACAGTGCAAGCTTTCGTTATAGACAGTATGTGTATACCATGAGCAGCGACAGTGCAATCTTTCATTATAGACATTACAGGTATAGCATGAGCAGCGACAGTGCACGTTTTCATTATAGACGATACAGGTATAGCATGAGCAGCAACAGTGCAAGCTTTCATTATAGACAGTATAGGTATAGAATGAGCAGGGACAGTGCAGGTTTTCATTACAGACAGTACAGGTATAGCACGAGCAGCGACAGTGCAAGCTTTCATTATAGACAGTATAGGTATAGAATGAGCAGGGACAGTGGAGGTCTTCATTACAGACAGTACAGGTATAGCACGAGCAGCAGCAGTGCAAGCTTTCATTATAGACAGTGCCGGTGTAGCACGAGCAGCAGCAGTGCAAGCTTTCATTATAGACAGTAGAGGTATAGCATGAGCAGCGACAGTGCAAGCTTTCATTATAGACAGTACCGGTGTAGCATGAGCAGCGACAGTGCAAGCTTTCAATACAGACAGTACAGGTATAGCATGAGCAGCAGCAGTGCAAGCTTTCATTATAGACATTACAGGTATAGCATTAGCAGCGACAGTGCAAGCTTTCGTTATAGACAGGACCGGTATAGCATGAGCAGCGACAGTGCAAGTTTTCATTACAGACATTACAGGTATAGCATGAGCAGCGACATTGCAAGCTTTCACTATAGACAGTACATGTATACCATGAGCAGCGACAGTGCAATCTTTCATTATAGACAGTAACGGTATAGCCTGAGCAGCGACAGTGCACGTTTTCATTACAGACAGTAAAGGTATAACATGAGCAGCGACAGTGCACGTTTTCATTATAGACGGTACAGGTATAGCATGAGCAGCAACAGTGCAAGCTTTCATTATAGACAGTATAGGTATAGAATGAGCAGGGACAGTGCAGGTTTTCATTACAGACAGTACAGGTATAGCATGAGCAGCAACAGTGCAAGCTTTCATTATAGACAGAATAGGTGTAGCATGAGCAGCGACAGTGCAAGTTTTCATTACAGACAGCATAGGTATAGCATGAGCAGCGACAGTGCAAGCTTTCATTACAGACAGTATAGGTATAGCATGAGCAGCAGCAGTGCAAGCTTTCATTATAGACAGTACGGGTATAGCATGAGCAGCGACAGTGCAAGTTTTCATTACAGACATTACAGGTATAGCATGAGCAGCGACAGTGCAAGCTTTCGTTATAGACAGTACCGGTATAGCATGAGCAGCGACAGTGCATGTTTTCATTACAGACATTACAGGTATAGCACTAGCAGCGACAGTGCAAGCTTTCGTTATAGACAGTACTGGTATAGCATGAGCAGCGACAGTGCAAGTTTTCATTACAGACATTACAGGTAGAGCATTAGCAGCGACAGTGCAAGCTTTCGTTATAGACAGTACGTGTATACCATGAGCAGCGACAGTGCAATCTTTCATTATAGACATTACAGGTATAGCATGAGCAGCGACAGTGCACGTTTTCATTATAGACGATACGGGTATAGCATGAGCAGCAACAGTGCAAGCTTTCATTATAGACAGTATAGGTATAGAATGAGCAGGGACAGTGCAAGTTTTCATTACAGACAGAACAGGTATAGCATGAGCAGCAACAGTGCAAGCTTTCATTATAGACAGTATAGGTATAGAATGAGCAGGGACAGTGCAAGTTTTCATTACAGACAGAACAGGTATAGCATGAGCAGCAACAGTGCAAGCTTTCATTATAGACAGTATAGGTATAGAATGAGCAGCGACAGTGCAAATGTTCATTACAGACAGTACAGATATAGCATGCGCAGCAACAGTGCAAGCTTTCATTATAGACAGTGCCGGTGTAGCACGAGCAGCAGCAGTGCAGCAGTGCAAGTTTTCAATACAGACAGTACAGGTATAGCATGAGCAGCAGCAGTGCAAGCTTTCATTATAGACATTACAGGTATAGCATTAGCAGCGACAGTGCAAGCTTTCGTTATAGACAGTACCGGTATAGCATGAGCAGCGACAGTGCAAGTTTTCATTACAGACATTACAGGTATAGCTCTAGCAGCGACAGTGCAAGCTTTCGTTATAGACAGTACCGGTATAGCATGAGCAGCGACAGTGCACGTTTTCATTATAGACGATACAGGTATAGCTTGAGCAGCAACAGTGCAAGCTTTCATTATAGACAGTATAGGTATAGAATGAGCAGGGACAGTGCAAGTTTTCATTACAGACAGTACGGGTATAGCATGAGCAGCAACAGTGCAAGCTTTCATTATAGACAGTATAGGTATAGCATGAGCAGCAGCAGTGCAAGCTTTCATTACAGACAGTACAGATATCGCATGAGCAGCAACAGTGCAAGCTTTCATTATAGACAGTGCCGGTGTCGCACGAGCAGCAGCAGTGCAAGCTTTCATTATAGACAGTAGAGGTATAGCATGAGCAGCGACAGTGCAAGCTTTCATTATAGACAGTACCGGTGTAGCATGAGCAGCGACAGTGCAAGTTTTCAATACAGACAGTACAGGTATAGCATGAGCAGCAGCAGTGCAAGCTTTCATTATAGACATTACAGGTATAGCATTAGCAGCGACAGTGCAAGCTTTCGTTATAGACAGTACCGGTATAGCATGAGCAGCGACAGTGCAAGTTTTCTTTACAGACATTGCAGGTATAGCATGAGCAGCGACAGTGCAAGCTTTCACTATAGACAGTACATGTATACCATGAGCAGCGACAGTGCAATCTTTCATTATAGACAGTAACGGTATAGCCTGAGCAGCGACAGTGCACGTTTTTATTACAGACAGTAAAGGTATAACATGAGCAGCGACAGTGCACGTTTTCATTATAGACAGAATAGGTATAGCATGAGCAGCGACAGTGCAAGTTTTCATTACAGACAGTACAGGTATAGCATGAGCAGCAACAGTGCAAGCTTTCATTATAGACAGAATAGATATAGCATGAGCAGCGACAGTGCAAATTTTCATTACAGACAGTACAGAAATAGCATGAGCAGCAACAGTGCAAGCTTTCATTATAGACAGTGCCGGTGTAGCACGAGCAGCAACAGTGCAAGCTTTCATTATAGACAGTGCCGGTGTAGCACGAGCAGCGACAGTGCAATCTTTCATTATAGACAGTAACGGTATAGCCTGAGCAGCGACAGTGCACGTTTTCATTACAGACAGTAAAGGTATAACATGAGCAGCGACAGTGCACGTTTTCATTATAGACAGTACAGGTATAGCATGAGCAGCAACAGTGCAAGCTTTCATTATAGACAGTATAGGTATAGAATGAGCAGGGACAGTGCAGGTTTTCATTACAGACAGTACAGGTATAGCACGAGCAGCGACAGTGCAAGCTTTCATTATAGACAGTATAGGTATAGAATGAGCAGGGACAGTGGAGGTTTTCATTACAGACAGTACAGGTATAGCACGAGCAGCAGCAGTGCAAGCTTTCATTATAGACAGTGCCGGTGTAGCACGAGCAGCAGCAGTGCAAGCTTTCATTATAGACAGTAGAGGTATAGCATGAGCAGCGACAGTGCAAGCTTTCATTATAGACAGTACCGGTGTAGCATGAGCAGCGACAGTGCAAGCTTTCAATACAGACAGTACAGGTATAGCATGAGCAGCAGCAGTGCAAGCTTTCATTATAGACATTACAGGTATAGCATTAGCAGCGACAGTGCAAGCTTTCGTTATAGACAGGACCGGTATAGCATGAGCAGCGACAGTGCAAGTTTTCATTACAGACATTACAGGTATAGCATGAGCAGCGACAGTGCAAGTTTTCATTACAGACATTACAGGTATAGCATGAGCAGCGACATTGCAAGCTTTCACTATAGACAGTACATGTATACCATGAGCAGCGACAGTGCAATCTTTCATTATAGACAGTAACGGTATAGCCTGAGCAGCGACAGTGCACGTTTTCATTACAGACAGTAAAGGTATAACATGAGCAGCGACAGTGCACGTTTTCATTATAGACGGTACAGGTATAGCATGAGCAGCAACAGTGCAAGCTTTCATTATAGACAGTATAGGTATAGAATGAGCAGGGACAGTGCAGGTTTTCATTACAGACAGTACAGGTATAGCATGAGCAGCAACAGTGCAAGCTTTCATTATAGACAGAATAGGTGTAGCATGAGCAGCGACAGTGCAAGTTTTCATTACAGACAGCATAGGTATAGCATGAGCAGCGACAGTGCAAGCTTTCATTACAGACAGTATAGGTATAGCATGAGCAGCAGCAGTGCAAGCTTTCATTATAGACAGTACGGGTATAGCATGAGCAGCGACAGTGCAAGTTTTCATTACAGACATTACAGGTATAGCATGAGCAGCGACAGTGCAAGCTTTCGTTATAGACAGTACCGGTATAGCATGAGCAGCGACAGTGCATGTTTTCATTACAGACATTACAGGTATAGCACTAGCAGCGACAGTGCAAGCTTTCGTTATAGACAGTACTGGTATAGCATGAGCAGCGACAGTGCAAGTTTTCATTACAGACATTACAGGTAGAGCATTAGCAGCGACAGTGCAAGCTTTCGTTATAGACAGTACGTGTATACCATGAGCAGCGACAGTGCAATCTTTCATTATAGACATTACAGGTATAGCATGAGCAGCGACAGTGCACGTTTTCATTATAGACGATACGGGTATAGCATGAGCAGCAACAGTGCAAGCTTTCATTATAGACAGTATAGGTATAGAATGAGCAGGGACAGTGCAAGTTTTCATTACAGACAGAACAGGTATAGCATGAGCAGCAACAGTGCAAGCTTTCATTATAGACAGTATAGGTATAGAATGAGCAGGGACAGTGCAAGTTTTCATTACAGACAGAACAGGTATAGCATGAGCAGCAACAGTGCAAGCTTTCATTATAGACAGTATAGGTATAGAATGAGCAGCGACAGTGCAAATGTTCATTACAGACAGTACAGATATAGCATGCGCAGCAACAGTGCAAGCTTTCATTATAGACAGTGCCGGTGTAGCACGAGCAGCAGCAGTGCAGCAGTGCAAGTTTTCAATACAGACAGTACAGGTATAGCATGAGCAGCAGCAGTGCACGCTTTCATTATAGACATTACAGGTATAGCATTAGCAGCGACAGTGCAAGCTTTCGTTATAGACAGTACCGGTATAGCATGAGCAGCGACAGTGCAAGTTTTCATTACAGACATTACAGGTATAGCTCTAGCAGCGACAGTGCAAGCTTTCGTTATAGACAGTACCGGTATAGCATGAGCAGCGACAGTGCACGTTTTCATTATAGACGATACAGGTATAGCTTGAGCAGCAACAGTGCAAGCTTTCATTATAGACAGTATAGGTATAGAATGAGCAGGGACAGTGCAAGTTTTCATTACAGACAGTACGGGTATAGCATGAGCAGCAACAGTGCAAGCTTTCATTATAGACAGTATAGGTATAGCATGAGCAGCAGCAGTGCAAGCTTTCATTACAGACAGTACAGATATCGCATGAGCAGCAACAGTGCAAGCTTTCATTATAGACAGTGCCGGTGTCGCACGAGCAGCAGCAGTGCAAGCTTTCATTATAGACAGTAGAGGTATAGCATGAGCAGCGACAGTGCAAGCTTTCATTATAGACAGTACCGGTGTAGCATGAGCAGCGACAGTGCAAGTTTTCAATACAGACAGTACAGGTATAGCATGAGCAGCAGCAGTGCAAGCTTTCATTATAGACATTACAGGTATAGCATTAGCAGCGACAGTGCAAGCTTTCGTTATAGACAGTACCGGTATAGCATGAGCAGCGACAGTGCAAGTTTTCTTTACAGACATTACAGGTATAGCATGAGCAGCGACAGTGCAAGCTTTCACTATAGACAGTACATGTATACCATGAGCAGCGACAGTGCAATCTTTCATTATAGACAGTACAGGTATAGCATGAGCAGCGACAGTGCAAGCTTTCATTATAGACAGTAACGGTATAGCCTGAGCAGCGACAGTGCACGTTTTTATTACAGACAGTAAAGGTATAACATGAGCAGCGACAGTGCACGTTTTCATTATAGACAGAATAGGTATAGCATGAGCAGCGACAGTGCAAGTTTTCATTACAGACAGTACAGATATAGCATGAGCAGCAACAGTGCAAGCTTTCATTATAGACAGTGCCGGTGTAGCACGAGCAGCAGCAGTACAAGCTTTCATTATAGACAGTAGAGGTATAGCATGAGCAGCGACAGTGCAAGCTTTCATTATAGACAGTACCGGTGTAGCATGAGCAGCGACAGTGCAAGTTTTCAATACAGACAGGACAGGTATAGCATGAGCAGCGACAGTGCAAGCTTTCATTATAGACAGTATAGGTATAGCATGAGCAGCAGCAGTGCAAGCTTTCATTACAGACAGTACAGATATCGCATGAGCAGCAACAGTGCAAGCTTTCATTATAGACAGTGCCGGTGTCGCACGAGCAGCAGCAGTGCAAGCTTTCATTATAGACAGTAGAGGTATAGCATGAGCAGCGACAGTGCAAGCTTTCATTATAGACAGTACCGGTGTAGCATGAGCAGCGACAGTGCAAGTTTTCAATACAGACAGTACAGGTATAGCATGAGCAGCAGCAGTGCAAGCTTTCATTATAGACATTACAGGTATAGCATTAGAAGCTACACGTGCTAGCTTTCGTTATAGACAGTACCGGTATAGCATGAGCAGCGACAGTGCAAGTTTTCATTACAGACATTACAGGTATAGCATGAGCAGCGACAGTGCAAGCTTTCATTATAGACAGTAACGGTATAGCCTGAGCAGCGACAGTGCACGTTTTTATTACAGACAGTAAAGGTATAACATGAGCAGCGACAGTGCACGTTTTCATTATAGACAGAATAGGTATAGCATGAGCAGCGACAGTGCAAGTTTTCATTACAGACAGTACAGGTATAGCATGAGCAGCAACAGTGCAAGCTTTCATTATAGACAGAATAGGTATAGCATGAGCAGCGACAGTGCAAGTTTTCATTACAGACAGTATAGGTATAGCATGAGCAGCAGCAGTGCAAGCTTTCATTATAGACAGAATAGATATAGCATGAGCAGCGACAGTGCAAGTTTTCATTACAGACAGTATAGGTATAGCATGAGCAGCAGCAGTGCAAGCTTTCATTATAGACAGTACGGGTATAGCATAAGCAGCGACAGTGCAGGTTTTCATTACAGACAGTATAGGTATAGCATGAGCAGCAGCAGTGCAAGCTTTCATTATAGACAGTACGGGTATAGCATGACCAGCGACAGTGCAGGTTTTCATTACAGACATTACAGGTATAGCATGAGCAGCGACAGTGCAAGCTTTCGTTATAGACAGTACCAGTATAGCATGAGCAGCGACAGTGCACGTTTTCATTACAGACAGTAAAGGTATAGCATGAGCAGCGACAGTGCAAGTTTTCATTACAGACATTACAGGTATAGCACTAGCAGTGACAGTGCAAGCTTTCATTATAGACAGTACCGGTATAGCATGAGCAGCGACAGTGCAATCTTTCATTATAGACATTACAGGTATAGCATGAGCAGCGACAGTGCACGTTTTCATTATAGACGATACAGGTATAGCATGAGCAGCAACAGTGCAAGCTTTCATTATAGACAGTATAGGTATAGAATGAGCAGGGACAGTGCAAGTTTTCATTACAGACAGTACAGGTATAGCATGAGCAGCAACAGTGCAAGCTTTCATTATAGACAGTATAGGTATAGCATGAGCAGCAGCAGTGCAAGCTTTCATTACAGACAGTATAGATATAGCATGAGCAGCGACAGTGCAATTTTTCATTACAGACAGTACAGATATAGCATGAGCAGCAACAGTGCAAGCTTTCATTATAGACAGTGCCGGTGCAGCACGAGCAGCAGCAGTACAAGCTTTCATTATAGACAGTAGAGGTATAGCATGAGCAGCGACAGTGCAAGCTTTCATTATAGACAGTACCGGTGTAGCATGAGCAGCGACAGTGCAAGTTTTCAATACAGACAGTACAGGTATAGCATGAGCAGCGACAGTGCAAGCTTTCACTATAGGCAGTACATGTATACCATGAGCAGCGACAGTGCAATCTTTTATTATAGACAGTACAGGTATAGCATGAGCAGCGACAGTGCAAGCTTTCATTATAGACAGTAACAGTATAGCCTGAGCAGCGACAGTCCACGTTTTCATCACAGACAGTAAAGGTATAACATGAGCAGCGACAGTGCACGTTTTCATTATAGACGGTACAGGTATAGCATGAGCAGCAACAGTGCAAGCTTTCATTACAGACATTACAGGTATAGCACTAGCAGCGACAGTGCAAGCTTTCGTTATAGACAGTACGGGTATAGCATGAGCAGCGACAGTGCAGGTTTTCATTACAGACATTACAGGTATAGCATGAGCAGCGACAGTGCAAGCTTTCGTTATAGACAGTACCGGTATAGCATGAGCAGCGACAGTGCATGTTTTCATTACAGACAGTAAAGGTATAGCATGAGCAGCGACAGTGCAAGTTTTCATTACAGACATTACAGGTATAGCACTAGCAGCGACAGTGCAAGCTTTCGTTATAGACAGTACCGGTATAGCATGAGCAGCGACAGTGCAAGTTTTCATTACAGACATTACAGGTATAGCATGAGCAGCGACAGTGCAAGCTTTCGTTATAGACAGTACGTGTATACCATGAGCAGCGACAGTGCAATCTTTCATTATAGACATTACAGGTATAGCATGAGCAGGGACAGTGCACCTTTTCATTATAGACGATACAGGTATAGCATGAGCAGCAACAGTGCAAGCTTTCATTATAGACAGTATAGGTATAGAATGAGCAGGGACAATGCAAGTTTTCATTACAGACAGTACAGGTATAGCATGAGCTGCAACAGTGCAAGCTTTCATTATAGACAGTATAGGTATAGCATGAGCAGCAGCAGTGCAAGCTTTCATTACAGACAGTATAGATATAGCATGAGCAGCGACAGTGCAAATTTTCATTACAGACAGTACAGATATAGCATGAGCAGCAACAGTGCAAGCTTTCATTACAGACAGTGCCGGTGTAGCACGAGCAGCAGCAGTGCAAGCTTTCATTATAGACAGTAGAGGTATAGCATGAGCAGCGACAGTGCAAGCTTTCATTATAGACAGTACCGGTGTAGCATGAGCAGCGACAGTGCAAGTTTTCAATACAGACAGTACAGGTATAGCATGAGCAGCAGCAGTGCAAGCTTTCATTATAGACAGTACCGGTATAGCATGAGCAGCGACAGTGCGAGTTTTCATTACAGGCATTACAGGTATAGCATGAGCAGTGACAGTGCAAGCTTTCACTATAGACAGTACATGTATACCATGAGCAGCGACAGTGCAATCTTTCATTATAGACAGTACAGGTATAGCATGAGCAGCGACAGTGCAAGTTTTCATTACAGACATTACAGGTATAGCACTAGCAGCGACTGTGCAAGCTTACGTTATAGACAGTACCGGTATAGCATGAGCAGCGACAGTGCACGTTTTCATTATAGACGATACAGGTATAGCATGAGCAGCAACAGTGCAAGCTTTCATTATAGACAGTATAGGTATAGAATGAGCTGGGACAGTGCAAGTTTTCATTACAGACAGTACGGGTATAGCATGAGCAGCAACAGTGCAAGCTTTCATTATAGACAGTACAGGTATAGCATTAGCAGCGACAGTGCAAGCTTTCGTTATAGACAGTACCGGTATAGCATGAGCAGCGACAGTGCAAGTTTTCATTACAGACATTACAGGTATAGCTCTAGCAGCGACAGTGCAAGCTTTCGCTATAGACAGTGCCGGTGTAGCACGAGCAGCAGCAGTGCAAGCTTTCATTATAGACAGTAGAGGTATAGCATGAGCAGCGACAGTGCAAGCTTTCATTATAGACAGTACCGGTGTAGCATGAGCAGCGACAGTGCAAGTTTTCAATACAGACAGTACAGGTATAGCATGAGCAGCAGCAGTGCAAGCTTTCATTATAGACATTACAGGTATAGCATTAGCAGCGACAGTGCAAGCTTTCGTTATAGACAGTACCGGTGTAGCATGAGCAGCGACAGTGCAAGTTTTCAATACAGACAGTACAGGTATAGCATGACCAGCAGCAGTGCAAGCTTTCACTATAGAGAGTACATGTATACCATGAGCAGCGACAGTGCAATCTTTCATTATAGACAGTACAGGTATAGCATGAGCAGGGACAGTGCAAACTTTCATTATAGACAGTAACAGTATAGCCTGAGCAGCGACAGTGCACGTTTTCATTACAGACAGTAAAGGTATAACATGAGCAGCGACAGTGCACGTTTTCATTATGGACGGTACAGGTATAGCATGAGCAGCAACAGTGCAAGCTTTCATTATAGACAGTATAGGTAAAGAATGAGCAGGGACAGTGCAGGTTTTCATTACAGACAGTACAGGTATAGCATGAGCAGCAACAGTGCAAGCTTTCATTATAGACAGTATAGGTATAGCATGAGCAGCAGCAGTGCAAGCTTTCATTACAGACAGTACAGGTATAGCATGAGCAGCAGCAGTGCAAGCTTTCATTATAGACAGAATAGGTATAGCATGAGCAGCAACAGTGCAAGCTTTCATTATAGATACTGCCGGTGTAGCACAAGCAGCAGCAGTGCAAGCTTTCATTATAGACAGTACAGGTATAGCATGAACAGCAACAGTGCAAGCTTGCATTACAGACAGTATAGGTATAGCATGAGCAGCGACAGTGCAAGTTTTAATTACAGACGGTACAGGTATAGCATGAGCAGCAACAGTGCAAGCTTTCATTATAGACAGTATAGGCATAGCATGAGCAGCGACAGTGCAAGTTTTCATTACAGACCGTACAGGTATAGCATGAGCAGCAACAGTGCAAGCTTTCATTATAGACAGTACATGTATAGCAAGAGCAGCAGCAGTGCAAGCTTTCATTATAGACAGTATAGGTATAGCACGTGCAGCAGCAGTGCAAGCTTTCCTTACAGACAGTACAGATATAGCATGAGCAGCGACAGTGCAAGTTTTCATTACAGACAGTACAGGTATAGCATGAGCAGCAACAGTGCAAGCTTTCATTATAGACAGTGCCGATGTAGCACGAGCAGCAGCAGTGCAAGCTTTCATTATAGACAGTAGAGGTATAGCATGAGCAGCGACAGTGCAAGCTTTCATTATAGACAGTACCGGTGTAGCATGAGCAGCGACAGTGCAAGTTTTCATTACAGACAGTACAGGTATAGCATGAGCAGCAGCAGTGCAAGCTTTCATTATAGACAGTACAGGTATAGCATGAGCAGCTACAGTGCAGGTTTTCATTACAGACATTACAGGTATAGCATTAGCAGCGACAGTGCAAGCTTTTGTTATAGACAGTACCGGTATAGCATGAGCAGCGACAGTGCAAGTTTTCATTACAGACATTACAGGTATAGCATGAGCAGCGACAGTGCAAGTTTTCATTACAGACATTACAGGTATAGCATGAGCAGCGACAATGCAAGCTTTCATTATAGATAGTAACGGCATAGCATGAGCAGCGACAGTGCACGTTTTCATTATAGACGGTACAGGTATAGCATGAGCAGCAACAGTGCAAGGTTTCATTATAGACAGTACCGGTATAGCATGAGCAGCGACAGTGCAAGTTTTCATTACAGACAGTACAGGTATAGCATGTTTAGCAGCAGTGCAAGCTTTCATTATAGACAGTACAGGTATAGCATGAGCAGCGACAGTGCAAGTTTTCATTACAGACAGTACAGGTATAGCATGAGCAGGAGCAGTGCAAGCTTTCATTATAGACAGTACATGTATAGCAAGAGCAGCAACAGTACAAGCTTTCGTTATAGACAGTGCCGGTATAGCATGAGCAGTGACAGTGCAAGTTTTCATTACAGACAGTATAGGTATAGCATGAGCAGCGACAGTGCAAGTTTTCATTACAGACAGTATAGGTATAGCATGAGCAGCAGCAGTGCAAGCTTTCATTATAGACAGTACGGGTATAGCATGAGCAGCGACAGTGCAGGTTTTCATTATAGACAGTGCAGGTATAGCATGAACAGCAACAGTGCAAGCTTGCATTACAGACAGTACAGGTATAGCATGAGCAGCAGCAGTGCAAGCTTTCATTATAGACAGTACAGGTATAGCATGGGCAGCAGCAGTGCAAGCTTTCATTATAGACAGTATGGGTATAGCATGAGCAGCGACAGTGCAGGTTTTCATTACAGACATTACAGGTATAGCACGAGCAGCGACAGTGCAAGCTTTCGTTATAGACAGTACCGGTATAGCATGAGCAGCGACAGTGCATGTTTTCATTACAGACAGTAAAGGTATAGCATGAGCAGCGACAGTGCAAGTTTTCATTACAGACATTACAGGTATAGCACTAGCAGCGACAGTGCAAGCTTTCATTATAGACAGTACCGGTATAGCATGAGCAGCAACAGTGCAAGTTTTCATTACAGACATTACAGGTAGAGCATGAGCAGTGACAGTGCAAGCTTTAGTTATAGACAGTATGTGTATACCATGAGCAGCGACAGTGCAATCTTTCATTATAGACATTACAGGTATAGCATGAGCAGCCACAGTGCACATTTTCATTATAGACGATACAGGTATAGCATGAGCAGCAACAGTGCAAGCTTTCATTATAGACAGTATAGGTATAGAATGAGCAGGGACAGTGCAAGTTTTCATTACAGACAGTACAGGTATAGCATGAGCAGCAACAGTGCAAGCTTTCATTATAGACAGTATAGGTATAGCATGAGCAGCAGCAGTGCAAGCTTTCCTTACAGACAGTATAGATATAGCATGAGCAGCAACAGTGCAAGCTTTCATTATAGACAGTGCCGGTGTAGCACGAGCAGCAGCAGTGCAAGCTTTCATTATAGACAGTACAGGTATAGCATGAGCAGCGACAGTGCAAGCCTTCATTATAGACAGTAACGGTATAGCCTGAGCAGCGACAGTGCATGTTTTCATTACAGACAGTAAAGGTATAACATGAGCAGCGACAGTGCACGTTTTCATTATAGACGGTACAGGTATAGCATGAGCAGCAACAGTGCAAGCTTTCATCATAGACAGTATAGGTATAGAATGAGCAGGGACAGTGCAGGTTTTCATTACAGACAGTACAGGTATAGCATGAGCAGCAACAGTGCAAGCTTTCATTATAGACAGAATAGGTATAGCATGAGCAGCGACAGTGCAAGTTTTCATTACAGACAGTATAGGTATAGCATGAGCAGCGACAGTGCAAGTTTTCATTACAGACAGTATAGGTATAGCATGAGCAGCAGCAGTGCATGTTTTCATTACAGACAGTAAAGGTATAGCATGAGCAGCGACAGTGCAAGTTTTCATTACAGACATTACAGGTATAGCACTAGCAGCGACAGTGCAAGCTTTCGTTATAGACAGTACCGGTATAGCATGAGCAGCGACAGTGCAAGTTTTCATTACAGACATTACAGGTATAGCATGAGCAGCGACAGTGCAAGCTTTCACTATAGACAGTACATGTATACCATGAGCAGCGACAGTGCAATCTTTCATTATAGACAGTACAGGTATAGCATGAGCAGCGACAATGCAAGCTTTCATTATAGATAGTAACGGTATAGCATGAGCAGCGACAGTGCACGTTTTCATTACAGACAGTAAAGGTATAACATGAGCAGCGACAGTGCACGTTTTCATTATAGACAGTACAGGTATAGCATGAGCAGCAACAGTGCAAGCTTTCATTATAGACAGTACCGGTATAGCATGAGCAGCGACAGTGCAAGTTTTCATTACAGACAGTACAGGTATAGCATGTTTAGCAGCAGTGCAAGCTTTCATTATAGACAGTACAGGTATAGCATGAGCAGCGACAGTGCAAGTTTTCATTACAGGCAGTACAGGTATAGCATGAGCAGGAGCAGTGCAAGCTTTCATTATAGACAGTACATGTATAGCAAGAGCAGCGACAGTACAAGCTTTCGTTATAGACAGTGCCGGTATAGCATGAGCAGTGACAGTGCAAGTTTTCATTACAGACAGTATAGGTATAGCATGAGCAGCGACAGTGCAAGTTTTCATTGCAGACAGTATAGGTATAGCATGAGCAGCAGCAGTGCAAGCTTTCATTATAGACAGTACGGGTATAGCATGAGCAGCGACAGTGCAGGTTTTCATTATAGACAGTGCAGGTATAGCATGAACAGCAACAGTGCAAGCTTGCATTACAGACAGTACAGGTATAGCATGAGCAGCAGCAGTGCAAGCTTTCATTATAGACAGTACAGGTATAGCATGAGCAGCAGCAGTGCAAGCTTTCATTATAGACAGTACGGGTATAGCATGAGCAGCGACAGTGCAGGTTTTCATTACAGACCTTACAGGTATAGCACGAGCAGCGACAGTGCAAGCTTTCGTTATAGACAGTACCGGTATAGCATGAGCAGCGACAGTGCATGTTTTCATTACAGACAGTAAAGGTATAGCATGAGCAGCGACAGTGCAAGTTTTCATTACAGACATTACAGGTATAGCACTAGCAGCGACAGTGCAAGCTTTCGTTATAGACAGTACCGGTATAGCATGAGCAGCAACAGTGCAAGTTTTCATTACAGACATTACAGGTAGAGCATGAGCAGTGACAGTGCAAGCTTTAGTTATAGACAGTATGTGTATACCATGAGCAGCGACAGTGCAATCTTTCATTATAGACATTACAGGTATAGCATGAGCAGCCACAGTGCACATTTTCATTATAGACGATACAGGTATAGCATGAGCAGCAACAGTGCAAGCTTTCATTATAGACAGTATAGGTATAGAATGAGCAGGGACAGTGCAAGTTTTCATTACAGACAGTACAGGTATAGCATGAGCAGCAACAGTGCAAGCTTTCATTATAGACAGTATAGGTATAGCATGAGCAGCAGCAGTGCAAGCTTTCATTACAGACAGTATAGATATAGCATGAGCAGCAACAGTGCAAGCTTTCATTATAGACAGTGCCGGTGTAGCACGAGCAGCATCAGTGCAAGCTTTCATTATAGAAAGTACAAGTATAGCATGAGCAGCGACAGTGCAAGCCTTCATTATAGACAGTAACGGTATAGCCTGAGCAGCTACAGTGCATGTTTTCATTACAGACAGTAAAGGTATAACATGAGCAGCGACAGTGCACGTTTTCATTATAGACGGTACAGGTATAGCATGAGCAGCAACAGTGCAAGCTTTCATCATAGACAGTATAGGTATAGAATGAGCAGGGACAGTGCAGGTTTTCATTACAGACAGTACAGGTATAGCATGAGCAGCAACAGTGCAAGCTTTCATTATAGACAGAATAGGTATAGCATGAGCAGCGACAGTGCAAGTTTTCATTACAGACAGTATAGGTATAGCATGAGCAGCGACAGTGCAAGTTTTCATTACAGACAGTATAGGTATAGCATGAGCAGCAGCAGTGCATGTTTTCATTACAGACAGTAAAGGTATAGCATGAGCAGCGACAGTGCAAGTTTTCATTACAGACATTACAGGTATAGCACTAGCAGCGACAGTGCAAGCTTTCGTTATAGACAGTACCGGTATAGCATGAGCAGCGACAGTGCAAGTTTTCATTACAGACATTACAGGTATAGCATGAGCAGCGACAGTGCAAGCTTTCACTATAGACAGTACAGGTATAGCATGAGCAGCGACAGTGCAAGCTTTCACTATAGACAGTACATGTATACCATGAGCAGCGACAGTGCAATCTTTCATTATAGACAGTACAGGTATAGCATGAGCAGCGACAATGCAAGCTTTCATTATAGATAGTAACGGTATAGCATGAGCAGCGACAGTGCACGTTTTCATTACAGACAGTAAAGGTATAACATGAGCAGCGACAGTGCACGTTTTCATTATAGACAGTACAGGTATAGCATGAGCAGCAACAGTGCAAGCTTTCATTATAGACAGTACCGGTATAGCATGAGCAGCGACAGTGCAAGTTTTCATTACAGACAGTACAGGTATAGCATGTTTAGCAGCAGTGCAAGCTTTCATTATAGACAGTACAGGTATAGCATGAGCAGCGACAGTGCAAGTTTTCATTACAGACAGTACAGGTATAGCATGAGCAGGAGCAGTGCAAGCTTTCATTATAGACAGTACATGTATAGCAAGAGCAGCGACAGTACAAGCTTTCGTTATAGACAGTGCCGGTATAGCATGAGCAGTGACAGTGCAAGTTTTCATTACAGACAGTATAGGTATAGCATGAGCAGCGACAGTGCAAGTTTTCATTACAGACAGTATAGGTATAGCATGAGCAGCAGCAGTGCAAGCTTTCATTATAGACAGTACGGGTATAGCATGAGCCACGACAGTGCAGGTTTTCATTACAGACATTGCAGGTATAGCATGAGCAGCGACAGTGCAAGCTTTCGTTATAGACAGTACCGGTATAGCATGAGCAGCGACAGTGCACATTTTCATTACAGACAGTAAAGGTATAGCATGAGCAGCGACAGTGCAAGTTTTCATTGCAGACATTACAGGTATAGCACTAGCAGCGACAGTGCAAGCTTTCATTATAGACAGTACCGGTATAGCATCAGCAGCAACAGTGCAAGTTTTCATTACAGACATTACAAGTATACCATGAGCAGCGACAGTGCAATCTTTCATTATAGACATTACAGGTATAGCATGAGCAGCGACAATGCACGTTTTCATTATAGACGATACAGGTATAGCATGAGCAGCAACAGTGCAAGCATTCATTATAGACAGTATAGGTATGGAATGAGCAGGGACAGTGCAAGTTTTCATTACAGACAGTACAGGTATAGCATGAGCAGCAACAGTGCAAGCTTTCATTATAGACAGTACATGTATACCATGAGCAGCAGCAGTGCAATCTTTCATTATAGACAGTACAGGTATAGCATGAGCAGCGACAATGCAAGCTTTCATTATAGATAGTAACGGTATAGCATGAGCAGCGACAGTGCACGTTTTCATTATAGACGGTACAGGTATAGCATGAGCAGCAACAGTGCAAGGTTTCATTATAGACAGTACCGGTATAGCATGAGCAGCGACAGTGCAAGTTTTCATTACAGACAGTACAGGTATAGCATGTTTAGCAGCAGTGCAAGCTTTCATTATAGACAGTACAGGTATAGCATGAGCAGCGACAGTGCAAGTTTTCATTACAGACAGTACAGGTATAGCATGAGCAGGAGCAGTGCAAGCTTTCATTATAGACAGTACATGTATAGCAAGAGCAGCGACAGTACAAGCTTTCGTTATAGACAGTGCCGGTATAGCATGAGCAGTGACAGTGCAAGTTTTCATTACAGACAGTATAGGTATAGCATGAGCAGCGACAATGCAAGTTTTCATTACAGACAGTATAGGTATAGCATGAGCAGCAGCAGTGCAAGCTTTCATTATAGACAGTACGGGTATAGCATGAGCAGCGACAGTGCAGGTTTTCATTACAGACATTACAGGTATAGCACGAGCAGCGACAGTGCAAGCTTTCGTTATAGACAGTACCGGTATAGCATGAGCAGCGACAGTGCATGTTTTCATTACAGACAGTAAAGGTATAGCATGAGCAGCGACAGTGCAAGTTTTCATTACAGACATTACAGGTATAGCACTAGCAGCGACAGTGCAAGCTTTCGTTATAGACAGTACCGGTATAGCATGAGCAGCAACAGTGCAAGTTTTCATTACAGACATTACAGGTAGAGCATGAGCAGTGACAGTGCAAGCTTTAGTTACAGACAGTATGCGTATACCATGAGCAGCGACAGTGCAATCTTTCATTATAGACATTACAGGTATAGCATGAGCAGCCACAGTGCACATTTTCATTATAGACGATACAGGTATAGCATGAGCAGCAACAGTGCAAGCTTTCATTATAGACAGTATAGGTATAGAATGAGCAGGGACAGTGCAAGTTTTCATTACAGACAGTACAGGTATAGCATGAGCAGCAACAGTGCAAGCTTTCATTATAGACAGTATAGGTATAGCATGAGCAGCAGCAGTGCAAGCTTTCATTACAGACAGTATAGATATAGCATGAGCAGCGACAGTGCAAATTTTCATTACAGACAGTACAGATATAGCATGAGCAGCAAGAGTGCAAGCTTTCATTATAGACAGTGCCGGTGTAGCACGAGCAGCAGGAGTGCAAGCTTTCATTATAGACAGTAGAGGTATAGCATGAGCAGCGACAGTGCAAGCTTTCATTATAGACAGTACATGTATACCATGAGCAGCGACAGTGGAATCTTTCATTATAGACAGAATAGGTGTAGCATGAGCAGCGACAGTGCAAGTTTTCATTACAGACAGCATAGGTATAGCATGAGCAGCGACAGTGCAAGCTTTCATTACAGACAGTATAGGTATAGCATGAGCAGCAGCAGTGCAAGCTTTCATTATAGACAGTACGGGTATAGCATGAGCAGCGACAGTGCAAGTTTTCATTACAGACATTACAGGTATAGCATGAGCAGCGACAGTGCAAGCTTTCGTTATAGACAGTACCGGTATAGCATGAGCAGCGACAGTGCATGTTTTCATTACAGACATTACAGGTATAGCACTAGCAGCGACAGTGCAAGCTTTCGTTATAGACAGTACTGGTATAGCATGAGCAGCGACAGTGCAAGTTTTCATTACAGACATTACAGGTAGAGCATTAGCAGCGACAGTGCAAGCTTTCGTTATAGACAGTACGTGTATACCATGAGCAGCGACAGTGCAATCTTTCATTATAGACATTACAGGTATAGCATGAGCAGCGACAGTGCACGTTTTCATTATAGACGATACGGGTATAGCATGAGCAGCAACAGTGCAAGCTTTCATTATAGACAGTATAGGTATAGAATGAGCAGGGACAGTGCAAGTTTTCATTACAGACAGAACAGGTATAGCATGAGCAGCAACAGTGCAAGCTTTCATTATAGACAGTATAGGTATAGAATGAGCAGGGACAGTGCAAGTTTTCATTACAGACAGAACAGGTATAGCATGAGCAGCAACAGTGCAAGCTTTCATTATAGACAGTATAGGTATAGAATGAGCAGCGACAGTGCAAATGTTCATTACAGACAGTACAGATATAGCATGCGCAGCAACAGTGCAAGCTTTCATTATAGACAGTGCCGGTGTAGCACGAGCAGCAGCAGTGCAGCAGTGCAAGTTTTCAATACAGACAGTACAGGTATAGCATGAGCAGCAGCAGTGCACGCTTTCATTATAGACATTACAGGTATAGCATTAGCAGCGACAGTGCAAGCTTTCGTTATAGACAGTACCGGTATAGCATGAGCAGCGACAGTGCAAGTTTTCATTACAGACATTACAGGTATAGCTCTAGCAGCGACAGTGCAAGCTTTCGTTATAGACAGTACCGGTATAGCATGAGCAGCGACAGTGCACGTTTTCATTATAGACGATACAGGTATAGCTTGAGCAGCAACAGTGCAAGCTTTCATTATAGACAGTATAGGTATAGAATGAGCAGGGACAGTGCAAGTTTTCATTACAGACAGTACGGGTATAGCATGAGCAGCAACAGTGCAAGCTTTCATTATAGACAGTATAGGTATAGCATGAGCAGCAGCAGTGCAAGCTTTCATTACAGACAGTACAGATATCGCATGAGCAGCAACAGTGCAAGCTTTCATTATAGACAGTGCCGGTGTCGCACGAGCAGCAGCAGTGCAAGCTTTCATTATAGACAGTAGAGGTATAGCATGAGCAGCGACAGTGCAAGCTTTCATTATAGACAGTACCGGTGTAGCATGAGCAGCGACAGTGCAAGTTTTCAATACAGACAGTACAGGTATAGCATGAGCAGCAGCAGTGCAAGCTTTCATTATAGACATTACAGGTATAGCATTAGCAGCGACAGTGCAAGCTTTCGTTATAGACAGTACCGGTATAGCATGAGCAGCGACAGTGCAAGTTTTCTTTACAGACATTACAGGTATAGCATGAGCAGCGACAGTGCAAGCTTTCACTATAGACAGTACATGTATACCATGAGCAGCGACAGTGCAATCTTTCATTATAGACAGTACAGGTATAGCATGAGCAGCGACAGTGCAAGCTTTCATTATAGACAGTAACGGTATAGCCTGAGCAGCGACAGTGCACGTTTTTATTACAGACAGTAAAGGTATAACATGAGCAGCGACAGTGCACGTTTTCATTATAGACAGAATAGGTATAGCATGAGCAGCGACAGTGCAAGTTTTCATTACAGACAGTACAGATATAGCATGAGCAGCAACAGTGCAAGCTTTCATTATAGACAGTGCCGGTGTAGCACGAGCAGCAGCAGTACAAGCTTTCATTATAGACAGTAGAGGTATAGCATGAGCAGCGACAGGGCAAGCTTTCATTATAGACAGTACCGGTGTAGCATGAGCAGCGACAGTGCAAGTTTTCAATACAGACAGGACAGGTATAGCATGAGCAGCGACAGTGCAAGCTTTCATTATAGACAGTATAGGTATAGCATGAGCAGCAGCAGTGCAAGCTTTCATTACAGACAGTACAGATATCGCATGAGCAGCAACAGTGCAAGCTTTCATTATAGACAGTGCCGGTGTCGCACGAGCAGCAGCAGTGCAAGCTTTCATTATAGACAGTAGAGGTATAGCATGAGCAGCGACAGTGCAAGCTTTCATTATAGACAGTACCGGTGTAGCATGAGCAGCGACAGTGCAAGTTTTCAATACAGACAGTACAGGTATAGCATGAGCAGCAGCAGTGCAAGCTTTCATTATAGACATTACAGGTATAGCATTAGAAGCTACACGTGCTAGCTTTCGTTATAGACAGTACCGGTATAGCATGAGCAGCGACAGTGCAAGTTTTCATTACAGACATTACAGGTATAGCATGAGCAGCGACAGTGCAAGCTTTCACTATAGACAGTACATGTATACCATGAGCAGCGACAGTGCAATCTTTCATTATAGACAGTACAGGTATAGCATGAGCAGCGACAGTGCAAGCTTTCATTATAGACAGTAACGGTATAGCCTGAGCAGCGACAGTGCACGTTTTTATTACAGACAGTAAAGGTATAACATGAGCAGCGACAGTGCACGTTTTCATTATAGACAGAATAGGTATAGCATGAGCAGCGACAGTGCAAGTTTTCATTACAGACAGTACAGGTATAGCATGAGCAGCAACAGTGCAAGCTTTCATTATAGACAGAATAGGTATAGCATGAGCAGCGACAGTGCAAGTTTTCATTACAGACAGTATAGGTATAGCATGAGCAGCAGCAGTGCAAGCTTTCATTATAGACAGAATAGATATAGCATGAGCAGCGACAGTGCAAGTTTTCATTACAGACAGTATAGGTATAGCATGAGCAGCAGCAGTGCAAGCTTTCATTATAGACAGTACGGGTATAGCATAAGCAGCGACAGTGCAGGTTTTCATTACAGACAGTATAGGTATAGCATGAGCAGCAGCAGTGCAAGCTTTCATTATAGACAGTACGGGTATAGCATGACCAGCGACAGTGCAGGTTTTCATTACAGACATTACAGGTATAGCATGAGCAGCGACAGTGCAAGCTTTCGTTATAGACAGTACCAGTATAGCATGAGCAGCGACAGTGCACGTTTTCATTACAGACAGTAAAGGTATAGCATGAGCAGCGACAGTGCAAGTTTTCATTACAGACATTACAGGTATAGCACTAGCAGTGACAGTGCAAGCTTTCATTATAGACAGTACCGGTATAGCATGAGCAGCGACAGTGCAATCTTTCATTATAGACATTACAGGTATAGCATGAGCAGCGACAGTGCACGTTTTCATTATAGACGATACAGGTATAGCATGAGCAGCAACAGTGCAAGCTTTCATTATAGACAGTATAGGTATAGAATGAGCAGGGACAGTGCAAGTTTTCATTACAGACAGTACAGGTATAGCATGAGCAGCAACAGTGCAAGCTTTCATTATAGACAGTATAGGTATAGCATGAGCAGCAGCAGTGCAAGCTTTCATTACAGACAGTATAGATATAGCATGAGCAGCGACAGTGCACATTTTCATTACAGACAGTACAGATATAGCATGAGCAGCAACAGTGCAAGCTTTCATTATAGACAGTGCCGGTGTAGCACGAGCAGCAGCAGTACAAGCTTTCATTATAGACAGTAGAGGTATAGCATGAGCAGCGACAGTGCAAGCTTTCATTATAGACAGTACCGGTGTAGCATGAGCAGCGACAGTGCAAGTTTTCAATACAGACAGTACAGGTATAGCATGAGCAGCGACAGTGCAAGCTTTCACTATAGGCAGTACATGTATACCATGAGCAGCGACAGTGCAATCTTTTATTATAGACAGTACAGGTATAGCATGAGCAGCGACAGTGCAAGCTTTCATTATAGACAGTAACAGTATAGCCTGAGCAGCGACAGTCCACGTTTTCATCACAGACAGTAAAGGTATAACATGAGCAGCGACAGTGCACGTTTTCATTATAGACGGTACAGGTATAGCATGAGCAGCAACAGTGCAAGCTTTCATTACAGACATTACAGGTATAGCACTAGCAGCGACAGTGCAAGCTTTCGTTATAGACAGTACGGGTATAGCATGAGCAGCGACAGTGCAGGTTTTCATTACAGACATTACAGGTATAGCATGAGCAGCGACAGTGCAAGCTTTCGTTATAGACAGTACCGGTATAGCATGAGCAGCGACAGTGCATGTTTTCATTACAGACAGTAAAGGTATAGCATGAGCAGCGACAGTGCAAGTTTTCATTACAGACATTACAGGTATAGCACTAGCAGCGACAGTGCAAGCTTTCGTTATAGACAGTACCGGTATAGCATGAGCAGCGACAGTGCAAGTTTTCATTACAGACATTACAGGTATAGCATGAGCAGCGACAGTGCAAGCTTTCGTTATAGACAGTACGTGTATACCATGAGCAGCGACAGTGCAATCTTTCATTATAGACATTACAGGTATAGCATGAGCAGGGACAGTGCACCTTTTCATTATAGACGATACAGGTATAGCATGAGCAGCAACAGTGCAAGCTTTCATTATAGACAGTATAGGTATAGAATGAGCAGGGACAATGCAAGTTTTCATTACAGACAGTACAGGTATAGCATGAGCTGCAACAGTGCAAGCTTTCATTATAGACAGTATAGGTATAGCATGAGCAGCAGCAGTGCAAGCTTTCATTACAGACAGTATAGATATAGCATGAGCAGCGACAGTGCAAATTTTCATTACAGACAGTACAGATATAGCATGAGCAGCAACAGTGCAAGCTTTCATTACAGACAGTGCCGGTGTAGCACGAGCAGCAGCAGTGCAAGCTTTCATTATAGACAGTAGAGGTATAGCATGAGCAGCGACAGTGCAAGCTTTCATTATAGACAGTACCGGTGTAGCATGAGCAGCGACAGTGCAAGTTTTCAATACAGACAGTACAGGTATAGCATGAGCAGCAGCAGTGCAAGCTTTCATTATAGACAGTACCGGTATAGCATGAGCAGCGACAGTGCGAGTTTTCATTACAGGCATTACAGGTATAGCATGAGCAGTGACAGTGCAAGCTTTCACTATAGACAGTACATGTATACCATGAGCAGCGACAGTGCAATCTTTCATTATAGACAGTACAGGTATAGCATGAGCAGCGACAGTGCAAGTTTTCATTACAGACATTACAGGTATAGCACTAGCAGCGACTGTGCAAGCTTACGTTATAGACAGTACCGGTATAGCATGAGCAGCGACAGTGCACGTTTTCATTATAGACGATACAGGTATAGCATGAGCAGCAACAGTGCAAGCTTTCATTATAGACAGTATAGGTATAGAATGAGCTGGGACAGTGCAAGTTTTCATTACAGACAGTACGGGTATAGCATGAGCAGCAACAGTGCAAGCTTTCATTATAGACAGTACAGGTATAGCATTAGCAGCGACAGTGCAAGCTTTCGTTATAGAAAGTACCGGTATAGCATGAGCAGCGACAGTGCAAGTTTTCATTACAGACATTACAGGTATAGCTCTAGCAGCGACAGTGCAAGCTTTCGCTATAGACAGTACCGGTATAGCATGAGCAGCGACAGTGCACGTTTTCATTATAGACGATACAGGTATAGCTTGAGCAGCAACAGTGCAAGCTTTCATTATAGACAGTATAGGTATTGAATGAGCAGGGACAGTGCAAGCTTTCATTACAGACAGTACAGATATCGCATGAGCAGCAACAGTGCAAGCTTTCATTATAGACAGTGCCGGTGTAGCACGAGCAGCAGCAGTGCAAGCTTTCATTATAGACAGTAGAGGTATAGCATGAGCAGCGACAGTGCAAGCTTTCATTATAGACAGTACCGGTGTAGCATGAGCAGCGACAGTGCAAGTTTTCAATACAGACAGTACAGGTATAGCATGAGCAGCAGCAGTGCAAGCTTTCATTATAGACATTACAGGTATAGCATTAGCAGCGACAGTGCAAGCTTTCGTTATAGACAGTACCGGTGTAGCATGAGCAGCGACAGTGCAAGTTTTCAATACAGACAGTACAGGTATAGCATGACCAGCAGCAGTGCAAGCTTTCACTATAGAGAGTACATGTATACCATGAGCAGCGACAGTGCAATCTTTCATTATAGACAGTACAGGTATAGCATGAGCAGGGACAGTGCAAGCTTTCATTATAGACAGTAACAGTATAGCCTGAGCAGCGACAGTGCACGTTTTCATTACAGACAGTAAAGGTATAACATGAGCAGCGACAGTGCACGTTTTCATTATGGACGGTACAGGTATAGCATGAGCAGCAACAGTGCAAGCTTTCATTATAGACAGTATAGGTAAAGAATGAGCAGGGACAGTGCAGGTTTTCATTACAGACAGTACAGGTATAGCATGAGCAGCAACAATGCAAGCTTTCATTATAGACAGTATAGGTATAGCATGAGCAGCAGCAGTGCAAGCTTTCATTACAGACAGTACAGGTATAGCATGAGCAGCAGCAGTGCAAGCTTTCATTATAGACAGAATAGGTATAGCATGAGCAGCGACAGTGCAAGTTTTCATTACAGACAGTACAGGTATAGCATGAGCAGCAACAGTGCAAGCTTTCATTATAGATACTGCCGGTGTAGCACAAGCAGCAGCAGTGCAAGCTTTCATTATAGACAGTACAGGTATAGCATGAACAGCAACAGTGCAAGCTTGCATTACAGACAGTATAGGTATAGCATGAGCAGCGACAGTGCAAGTTTTAATTACAGACGGTACAGGTATAGCATGAGCAGCAACAGTGCAAGCTTTCATTATAGACAGTATAGGCATAGCATGAGCAGCGACAGTGCAAGTTTTCATTACAGACCGTACAGGTATAGCATGAGCAGCAACAGTGCAAGCTTTCATTATAGACAGTACATGTATAGCAAGAGCAGCAGCAGTGCAAGCTTTCATTATAGACAGTATAGGTATAGCACGTGCAGCAGCAGTGCAAGCTTTCCTTACAGACAGTACAGATATAGCATGAGCAGCGACAGTGCAAGTTTTCATTACAGACAGTACAGGTATAGCATGAGCAGCAACAGTGCAAGCTTTCATTATAGACAGTGCCGATGTAGCACGAGCAGCAGCAGTGCAAGCTTTCATTATAGACAGTAGAGGTATAGCATGAGCAGCGACAGTGCAAGCTTTCATTATAGACAGTACCGGTGTAGCATGAGCAGCGACAGTGCAAGTTTTCATTACAGACAGTACAGGTATAGCATGAGCAGCAGCAGTGCAAGCTTTCATTATAGACAGTACAGGTATAGCATGAGCAGCTACAGTGCAGGTTTTCATTACAGACATTACAGGTATAGCATTAGCAGCGACAGTGCAAGCTTTTGTTATAGACAGTACCGGTATAGCATGAGCAGCGACAGTGCAAGTTTTCATTACAGACATTACAGGTATAGCATGAGCAGCGACAGTGCAAGCTTTCACTATAGACAGTACATGTATACCATGAGCAGCGACAGTGCAATCTTTCATTATAGACAGTACAGGTATAGCATGAGCAGCGACAATGCAAGCTTTCATTATAGATAGTAACGGCATAGCATGAGCAGCGACAGTGCACGTTTTCATTATAGACATTACAGGTATAGCATGAGCAGCGACAGTGCAAGCTTTCACTATAGACAGTACATGTATACCATGAGCAGCGACAGTGCAATCTTTCATTATAGACAGTACAGGTATAGCATGAGCAGCGACAATGCAAGCTTTCATTATAGATAGTAACGGCATAGCATGAGCAGCGACAGTGCACGTTTTCATTATAGACGGTACAGGTATAGCATGAGCAGCAACAGTGCAAGGTTTCATTATAGACAGTACCGGTATAGCATGAGCAGCGACAGTGCAAGTTTTCATTACAGACAGTACAGGTATAGCATGTTTAGCAGCAGTGCAAGCTTTCATTATAGACAGTACAGGTATAGCATGAGCAGCGACAGTGCAAGTTTTCATTACAGACAGTACAGGTATAGCATGAGCAGGAGCAGTGCAAGCTTTCATTATAGACAGTACATGTATAGCAAGAGCAGCAACAGTACAAGCTTTCGTTATAGACAGTGCCGGTATAGCATGAGCAGTGACAGTGCAAGTTTTCATTACAGACAGTATAGGTATAGCATGAGCAGCGACAGTGCAAGTTTTCATTACAGACAGTATAGGTATAGCATGAGCAGCAGCAGTGCAAGCTTTCATTATAGACAGTACGGGTATAGCATGAGCAGCGACAGTGCAGGTTTTCATTATAGACAGTGCAGGTATAGCATGAACAGCAACAGTGCAAGCTTGCATTACAGACAGTACAGGTATAGCATGAGCAGCAGCAGTGCAAGCTTTCATTATAGACAGTACAGGTATAGCATGGGCAGCAGCAGTGCAAGCTTTCATTATAGACAGTATGGGTATAGCATGAGCAGCGACAGTGCAGGTTTTCATTACAGACATTACAGGTATAGCACGAGCAGCGACAGTGCAAGCTTTCGTTATAGACAGTACCGGTATAGCATGAGCAGCGACAGTGCATGTTTTCATTACAGACAGTAAAGGTATAGCATGAGCAGCGACAGTGCAAGTTTTCATTACAGACATTACAGGTATAGCACTAGCAGCGACAGTGCAAGCTTTCGTTATAGACAGTACCGGTATAGCATGAGCAGCAACAGTGCAAGTTTTCATTACAGACATTACAGGTAGAGCATGAGCAGTGACAGTGCAAGCTTTAGTTATAGACAGTATGTGTATACCATGAGCAGCGACAGTGCAATCTTTCATTATAGACATTACAGGTATAGCATGAGCAGCCACAGTGCACATTTTCATTATAGACGATACAGGTATAGCATGAGCAGCAACAGTGCAAGCTTTCATTATAGACAGTATAGGTATAGAATGAGCAGGGACAGTGCAAGTTTTCATTACAGACAGTACAGGTATAGCATGAGCAGCAACAGTGCAAGCTTTCATTATAGACAGTATAGGTATAGCATGAGCAGCAGCAGTGCAAGCTTTCCTTACAGACAGTATAGATATAGCATGAGCAGCAACAGTGCAAGCTTTCATTATAGACAGTGCCGGTGTAGCACGAGCAGCAGCAGTGCAAGCTTTCATTATAGACAGTACAGGTATAGCATGAGCAGCGACAGTGCAAGCCTTCATTATAGACAGTAACGGTATAGCCTGAGCAGCGACAGTGCATGTTTTCATTACAGACAGTAAAGGTATAACATGAGCAGCGACAGTGCACGTTTTCATTATAGACGGTACAGGTATAGCATGAGCAGCAACAGTGCAAGCTTTCATCATAGACAGTATAGGTATAGAATGAGCAGGGACAGTGCAGGTTTTCATTACAGACAGTACAGGTATAGCATGAGCAGCAACAGTGCAAGCTTTCATTATAGACAGAATAGGTATAGCATGAGCAGCGACAGTGCAAGTTTTCATTACAGACAGTATAGGTATAGCATGAGCAGCGACAGTGCAAGTTTTCATTACAGACAGTATAGGTATAGCATGAGCAGCAGCAGTGCATGTTTTCATTACAGACAGTAAAGGTATAGCATGAGCAGCGACAGTGCAAGTTTTCATTACAGACATTACAGGTATAGCACTAGCAGCGACAGTGCAAGCTTTCGTTATAGACAGTACCGGTATAGCATGAGCAGCGACAGTGCAAGTTTTCATTACAGACATTACAGGTATAGCATGAGCAGCGACAGTGCAAGCTTTCACTATAGACAGTACATGTATACCATGAGCAGCGACAGTGCAATCTTTCATTATAGACAGTACAGGTATAGCATGAGCAGCGACAATGCAAGCTTTCATTATAGATAGTAACGGTATAGCATGAGCAGCGACAGTGCACGTTTTCATTACAGACAGTAAAGGTATAACATGAGCAGCGACAGTGCACGTTTTCATTATAGACAGTACAGGTATAGCATGAGCAGCAACAGTGCAAGCTTTCATTATAGACAGTACCGGTATAGCATGAGCAGCGACAGTGCAAGTTTTCATTACAGACAGTACAGGTATAGCATGTTTAGCAGCAGTGCAAGCTTTCATTATAGACAGTACAGGTATAGCATGAGCAGCGACAGTGCAAGTTTTCATTACAGGCAGTACAGGTATAGCATGAGCAGGAGCAGTGCAAGCTTTCATTATAGACAGTACATGTATTGCAAGAGCAGCGACAGTACAAGCTTTCGTTATAGACAGTGCCGGTATAGCATGAGCAGTGACAGTGCAAGTTTTCATTACAGACAGTATAGGTATAGCATGAGCAGCGACAGTGCAAGTTTTCATTGCAGACAGTATAGGTATAGCATGAGCAGCAGCAGTGCAAGCTTTCATTATAGACAGTACGGGTATAGCATGAGCAGCGACAGTGCAGGTTTTCATTATAGACAGTGCAGGTATAGCATGAACAGCAACAGTGCAAGCTTGCATTACAGACAGTACAGGTATAGCATGAGCAGCAGCAGTGCAAGCTTTCATTATAGACAGTACAGGTATAGCATGAGCAGCAGCAGTGCAAGCTTTCATTATAGACAGTACGGGTATAGCATGAGCAGCGACAGTGCAGGTTTTCATTATAGACAGTGCAGGTATAGCATGAACAGCAACAGTGCAAGCTTGCATTACAGACAGTACAGGTATAGCATGAGCAGCAGCAGTGCAAGCTTTCATTATAGACAGTACAGGTATAGCATGAGCAGCAGCAGTGCAAGCTTTCGTTATAGACAGTACCGGTATAGCATGAGCAGCGACAGTGCATGTTTTCATTACAGACAGTAAAGGTATAGCATGAGCAGCGACAGTGCAAGTTTTCATTACAGACATTACAGGTATAGCACTAGCAGCGACAGTGCAAGCTTTCGTTATAGACAGTACCGGTATAGCATGAGCAGCAACAGTGCAAGTTTTCATTACAGACATTACAGGTAGAGCATGAGCAGTGACAGTGCAAGCTTTAGTTATAGACAGTATGTGTATACCATGAGCAGCGACAGTGCAATCTTTCATTATAGACATTACAGGTATAGCATGAGCAGCCACAGTGCACATTTTCATTATAGACGATACAGGTATAGCATGAGCAGCAACAGTGCAAGCTTTCATTATAGACAGTATAGGTATAGAATGAGCAGGGACAGTGCAAGTTTTCATTACAGACAGTACAGGTATAGCATGAGCAGCAACAGTGCAAGCTTTCATTATAGACAGTATAGGTATAGCATGAGCAGCAGCAGTGCAAGCTTTCATTATAGACAGTGCCGGTGTAGCACGAGCAGCATCAGTGCAAGCTTTCATTATAGAAAGTACAAGTATAGCATGAGCAGCGACAGTGCAAGCCTTCATTATAGACAGTAACGGTATAGCCTGAGCAGCTACAGTGCATGTTTTCATTACAGACAGTAAAGGTATAACATGAGCAGCGACAGTGCACGTTTTCATTATAGACGGTACAGGTATAGCATGAGCAGCAACAGTGCAAGCTTTCATCATAGACAGTATAGGTATAGAATGAGCAGGGACAGTGCAGGTTTTCATTACAGACAGTACAGGTATAGCATGAGCAGCAACAGTGCAAGCTTTCATTATAGACAGAATAGGTATAGCATGAGCAGCGACAGTGCAAGTTTTCATTACAGACAGTATAGGTATAGCATGAGCAGCGACAGTGCAAGTTTTCATTACAGACAGTATAGGTATAGCATGAGCAGCAGCAGTGCATGTTTTCATTACAGACAGTAAAGGTATAGCATGAGCAGCGACAGTGCAAGTTTTCATTACAGACATTACAGGTATAGCACTAGCAGCGACAGTGCAAGCTTTCGTTATAGACAGTACCGGTATAGCATGAGCAGCGACAGTGCAAGTTTTCATTACAGACATTACAGGTATAGCATGAGCAGCGACAGTGCAAGCTTTCACTATAGACAGTACATGTATACCATGAGCAGCGACAGTGCAATCTTTCATTATAGACAGTACAGGTATAGCATGAGCAGCGACAATGCAAGCTTTCATTATAGATAGTAACGGTATAGCATGAGCAGCGACAGTGCACGTTTTCATTACAGACAGTAAAGGTATAACATGAGCAGCGACAGTGCACGTTTTCATTATAGACAGTACAGGTATAGCATGAGCAGCAACAGTGCAAGCTTTCATTATAGACAGTACCGGTATAGCATGAGCAGCGACAGTGCAAGTTTTCATTACAGACAGTACAGGTATAGCATGTTTAGCAGCAGTGCAAGCTTTCATTATAGACAGTACAGGTATAGCATGAGCAGCGACAGTGCAAGTTTTCATTACAGACAGTACAGGTATAGCATGAGCAGGAGCAGTGCAAGCTTTCATTATAGACAGTACATGTATAGCAAGAGCAGCGACAGTACAAGCTTTCGTTATAGACAGTGCCGGTATAGCATGAGCAGTGACAGTGCAAGTTTTCATTACAGACAGTATAGGTATAGCATGAGCAGCGACAGTGCAAGTTTTCATTACAGACAGTATAGGTATAGCATGAGCAGCAGCAGTGCAAGCTTTCATTATAGACAGTACGGGTATAGCATGAGCCACGACAGTGCAGGTTTTCATTACAGACATTGCAGGTATAGCATGAGCAGCGACAGTGCAAGCTTTCGTTATAGACAGTACCGGTATAGCATGAGCAGCGACAGTGCACATTTTCATTACAGACAGTAAAGGTATAGCATGAGCAGCGACAGTGCAAGTTTTCATTGCAGACATTACAGGTATAGCACTAGCAGCGACAGTGCAAGCTTTCATTATAGATAGTACCGGTATAGCATCAGCAGCAACAGTGCAAGTTTTCATTACAGACATTACAAGTATACCATGAGCAGCGACAGTGCAATCTTTCATTATAGACATTACAGGTATAGCATGAGCAGCGACAATGCACGTTTTCATTATAGACGATACAGGTATAGCATGAGCAGCAACAGTGCAAGCATTCATTATAGACAGTATAGGTATGGAATGAGCAGGGACAGTGCAAGTTTTCATTACAGACAGTACAGGTATAGCATGAGCAGCAACAGTGCAAGCTTTCATTATAGACAGTATAGGTATAGCACTAGCAGCGACAGTGCAAGCTTTCATTATAGACAGTACCGGTATAGCATGAGCAGCGACAGTGCAAGTTTTCATTACAGACATTACAGGTATAGCATGAGCAGTGACAGTGCAAGCTTTCACTATAGACAGTACATGTATACCATGAGCAGCGACAGTGCAATCTTTCATTATAGACAGTAAAGGTATAGCATGAGCAGCGACAGTGCAAGCTTTCATTATAGACAGTAACGGTATAGCCTGAGCAGCGACAGTGCACGTTTTCATTACAGACGGTCCAGGTATAGCATGAGCAGCAGCAGTGCAAGCTTTCATTATAGACAGTACAGGTATAGCATGAGCAGCTACAGTGCAGGTTTTCATTACAGACATTACAGGTATAGCATTAGCAGCGACAGTGCAAGCTTTTGTTATAGACAGTACCGGTATAGCATGAGCAGCGACAGTGCAAGTTTTCATTACAGACATTACAGGTATAGCATGAGCAGCGACAGTGCAAGCTTTCACTATAGACAGTACATGTATAGCAAGAGCAGCAGCAGTGCAAGCTTTCATTATAGACAGTATAGGTATAGCACGAGCAGCAGCAGTGCAAGCTTTCATTACAGACAGTATAGATATAGCATGAGCAGCGACAGTGCAAGTTTTCATTACAGACAGTACAGGTATAGCATGAGCAGCAACAGTGCAAGCTTTCATTATAGACAGTGCCGATGTAGCACGAGCAGCAGCAGTGCAAGCTTTCATTATAGACAGTAGAGGTATAGCATGAGCAGCGACAGTGCAAGCTTTCATTATAGACAGTACCGGTGTAGCATGAGTAGCGACAGTGCAAGTTTTCATTACAGACGGTACAGGTATAGCATGAGCAGCAGCAGTGCAAGCTTTCATTATAGACAGTACAGGTATAGCATGAGCAGCTACAGTGCAGGTTTTCATTACAGACATTACAGGTATAGCATTAGCAGCGACAGTGCAAGCTTTTGTTATAGACAGTACCGGTATAGCATGAGCAGCGACAGTGCAAGTTTTCATTACAGACATTACAGGTATAGCATGAGCAGCGACAGTGCAAGCTTTCACTATAGACAGTACCGGTATACCATGAGCAGCAGCAGTGCAATCTTTCATTATAGACAGTACAGGTATACCATGAGCAGCAGCAGTGCAATCTTTCATTATAGACAGTACAGGTATAGCATGAGCAGCGACAATGCAAGCTTTCATTATAGATAGTAACGGTATAGCATGAGCAGCGACAGTGCACGTTTTCATTATAGACGGTACAGGTATAGCATGAGCAGCAACAGTGCAAGGTTTCATTATAGACAGTACCGGTATAGCATGAGCAGCGACAGTGCAAGTTTTCATTACAGACAGTACAGGTATAGCATGTTTAGCAGCAGTGCAAGCTTTCATTATAGACAGTACAGGTATAGCATGAGCAGCGACAGTGCAAGTTTTCATTACAGACAGTACAGGTATAGCATGAGCAGGAGCAGTGCAAGCTTTCACTATAGACAGTACATGTATACCATGAGCAGCAGCAGTGCAATCTTTCATTATAGACAGTACAGGTATAGCATGAGCAGCGACAATGCAAGCTTTCATTATAGATAGTAACGGTATAGCATGAGCAGCGACAGTGCACGTTTTCATTATAGACGGTACAGGTATAGCATGAGCAGCAACAGTGCAAGGTTTCATTATAGACAGTACCGGTATAGCATGAGCAGCGACAGTGCAAGTTTTCATTACAGACAGTACAGGTATAGCATGTTTAGCAGCAGTGCAAGCTTTCATTATAGACAGTACAGGTATAGCATGAGCAGCGACAGTGCAAGTTTTCATTACAGACAGTACAGGTATAGCATGAGCAGGAGCAGTGCAAGCTTTCATTATAGACAGTACATGTATAGCAAGAGCAGCGACAGTACAAGCTTTCGTTATAGACAGTGCCGGTATAGCATGAGCAGCGACAGTGCACGTTTTCATTATAGACGGTACAGGTATAGCATGAGCAGTGACAGTGCAAGTTTTCATTACAGACAGTATAGGTATAGCATGAGCAGCGACAATGCAAGTTTTCATTACAGACAGTATAGGTATAGCATGAGCAGCAGCAGTGCAAGCTTTCATTATAGACAGTACGGGTATAGCATGAGCAGCGACAGTGCAGGTTTTCATTACAGACATTACAGGTATAGCACGAGCAGCGACAGTGCAAGCTTTCGTTATAGACAGTACCGGTATAGCATGAGCAGCGACAGTGCATGTTTTCATTACAGACAGTAAAGGTATAGCATGAGCAGCGACAGTGCAAGTTTTCATTACAGACATTACAGGTATAGCACTAGCAGCGACAGTGCAAGCTTTCGTTATAGACAGTACCGGTATAGCATGAGCAGCAACAGTGCAAGTTTTCATTACAGACATTACAGGTAGAGCATGAGCAGTGACAGTGCAAGCTTTAGTTACAGACAGTATGCGTATACCATGAGCAGCGACAGTGCAATCTTTCATTATAGACATTACAGGTATAGCATGAGCAGCCACAGTGCACATTTTCATTATAGACGATACAGGTATAGCATGAGCAGCAACAGTGCAAGCTTTCATTATAGACAGTATAGGTATAGAATGAGCAGGGACAGTGCAAGTTTTCATTACAGACAGTACAGGTATAGCATGAGCAGCAACAGTGCAAGCTTTCATTATAGACAGTATAGGTATAGCATGAGCAGCAGCAGTGCAAGCTTTCATTACAGACAGTATAGATATAGCATGAGCAGCGACAGTGCAAATTTTCATTACAGACAGTACAGATATAGCATGAGCAGCAAGAGTGCAAGCTTTCATTATAGACAGTATAGGTATAGCATGAGCAGCAGCAGTGCAAGCTTTCATTACAGACAGTATAGATATAGCATGAGCAGCGACAGTGCAAATTTTCATTACAGACAGTACAGATATAGCATGAGCAGCAAGAGTGCAAGCTTTCATTATAGACAGTGCCGGTGTAGCACGAGCAGCAGGAGTGCAAGCTTTCATTATAGACAGTAGAGGTATAGCATGAGCAGCGACAGTGCAAGCTTTCACTATAGACAGTACATGTATACCATGAGCAGCGACAGTGGAATCTTTCATTATAGACAGTACAGGTATAGCATGAGCAGCGACAGTGCAAGCTTTCATTATAGACAGTAACGGTATAGCCTGAGCAGCGACAGTGCATGTTTTCATTACAGACAGTAAAGGTATAACATGAGCAGCGACAGTGCACGTTTTCATTATAGACGGTACAGGTATAGCATGAGCAGCAACAGTGCAAGCTTTCATTATAGACAGTATAGGTAGAGCATGAGCAGTGACAGTGCAAGCTTTAGTTATAGACAGTATGTGTATACCATGAGCAGCGACAGTGCAATCTTTCATTATAGACATTACAGGTATAGCATGGCAGCCACAGTGCACATTTTCATTATAGACGATACAGGTATAGCATGAGCAGCAACAGTGCAAGCTTTCATTATAGACAGTATAGGTATAGAATGAGCAGGGACAGTGCAAGTTTTCATTACAGACAGAACAGGTATAGCATGAGCAGCAACAGTGCAAGCTTTCATTATAGACAGTATAGGTATAGCATGAGCAGCAGCAGTGCAAGCTTTCATTACAGACAGTATAGATATAGCATGAGCAGCGACAGTGCAAATTTTCATTACAGACAGTACAGATATAGCATGAGCAGCAACAGTGCAAGCTTTCATTATAGACAGTGCCGGTGTAGCACGAGCAGCAGCAGTGCAAGCTTTCATTATAGACAGTAGAGGTATAGCATGAGCAGCGACAGTGCAAGCTTTCACTATAGACAGTACATGTATACCATGAGCAGCGACAGTGGAATCTTTCATTATAGACAGTACAGGTATAGCATGAGCAGCGACAGTGCAAGCTTTCATTATAGACAGTAACGGTATAGCCTGAGCAGCGACAGTGCATGTTTTCATTACAGACAGTAAAGGTATAACATGAGCAGCGACAGTGCACGTTTTCATTATAGACGGTACAGGAATAGCATGAGCAGCAACAGTGCAAGCTTTCATTATAGACAGTATAGGTAGAGCATGAGCAGTGACAGTGCAAGCTTTAGTTATAGACAGTATGTGTATACCATGAGCAGCGACAGTGCAATCTTTCATTATAGACATTACAGGTATAGCATGAGCAGCCACAGTGCACATTTTCATTATAGACGATACAGGTATAGCATGAGCAGCAACAGTGCAAGCTTTCATTATAGATAGTATAGGTATAGAATGAGCAGGGACAGTGCAAGTTTTCATTACAGACAGAACAGGTATAGCACGAGCAGCAGCAGTGCAAGCTTTCATTATAGACAGTAGAGGTATAGCATGAGCAGCGACAGTGCAAGCTTTCATTATAGACAGTATAGGTATAGAATGAGCAGCGACAGTGCAAGTTTTCATTACAGACAGTATAGGTATAGCATGAGCAGCGACAGTGCAAGTTTTCATTATAGACAGTATAGGTATAGCATGAGCAGCAGCAGTGCAAGCTTTCATTATAGACAGTATAGGTATAGAATGAGCAGGGACAGTGCAAGTTTTCATTACAGACAGTACAGGTATAGCATGAGCAGCAACAGTGCAAGCTTTCATTATAGACAGTACAGGTATAGCATGAGCAGCTACAGTGCAGGTTTTCATTACAGACATTACAGGTATAGCATTAGCAGCGACAGTGCAAGCTTTTGTTATAGACAGTACCGGTATAGCATGAGCAGCGACAGTGCAAGTTTTCATTACAGACATTACAGGTATAGCATGAGCAGCGACAGTGCAAGCTTTCGCTATAGACAGTACATGTATACCATGAGCAGCAGCAGTGCAATCTTTCATTATAGACAGTACAGGTATAGCATGAGCAGCGACAATGCAAGCTTTCATTATAGATAGTAACGGTATAGCATGAGCAGCGACAGTGCACGTTTTCATTATAGACGGTACAGGTATAGCATGAGCAGCAACAGTGCAAGGTTTCATTATAGACAGTACCGGTATAGCATGAGCAGCGACAGTGCATGTTTTCATTACAGACAGTAAAGGTATAGCATGAGCAGCGACAGTGCAAGTTTTCATTACAGACAGTACAGGTATAGCATGTTTAGCAGCAGTGCAAGCTTTCATTATAGCCAGTACAGGTATAGCATGAGCAGCGACAGTGCAAGTTTTCATTACAGACAGTACAGGTATAGCATGAGCAGGAGCAGTGCAAGCTTTCATTATAGACAGTACATGTATAGCAAGAGCAGCGACAGTACAAGCTTTCGTTATAGACAGTGCCGGTATAGCATGAGCAGTGACAGTGCAAGTTTTCATTACAGACAGTATAGGTATAGCATGAGCAGCGACAGTGCAAGTTTTCATTACAGACAGTATAGGTATAGCATGAGCAGCAGCAGTGCAAGCTTTCATTATAGACAGTACGGGTATAGCATGAGCAGCGACAGTGCAGGTTTTCATTACAGACATTACAGGTATAGCACGAGCAGCGACAGTGCAAGCTTTCGTTATAGACAGTACCGGTATAGCATGAGCAGCGACAGTGCATGTTTTCATTACAGACAGTAAAGGTATAGCATGAGCAGCGACAGTGCAAGTTTTCATTACAGACATTACAGGTATAGCACTAGCAGCGACAGTGCAAGCTTTCGTTATAGACAGTACCGGTATAGCATGAGCAGCAACAGTGCAAGTTTTCATTACAGACATTACAGGTAGAGCATGAGCAGTGACAGTGCAAGCTTTAGTTATAGACAGTATGCGTATACCATGAGCAGCGACAGTGCAATCTTTCATTATAGACATTACAGGTATAGCATGAGCAGCGACAGTGCACATTTTCATTACAGACAGTAAAGGTATAGCATGAGCAGCGACAGTGCAAGTTTTAGTGCAAGTTTTCATTACAGACAGTACAGGTATAGCATGAGCAGCAACAGTGCAAGCTTTCATTATAGACAGTATAGGTATAGCATGAGCAGCAGCAGTGCAAGCTTTCATTACAGACAGTATAGATATACCATGAGCAGCGACAGTGGAATCTTTCATTATAGACAGTATAGGTATAGCATGAGCAGCGACAGTGCAAGCTTTCATTATAGACAGTAACGGTATAGCCTGAGCAGCGACAGTGCATGTTTTCATTACAGACAGTAAAGGTATAACATGAGCAGCGACAGTGCACGTTTTCATTATAGACGGTACAGGTATAGCATGAGCAGCAACAGTGCAAGCTTTCATTATAGACAGTATAGGTAGAGCATGAGCAGTGACAGTGCAAGCTTTAGTTATAGACAGTATGTGTATACCATGAGCAGCGACAGTGCAATATTTCATTATAGACATTACAGGTATAGCATGAGCAGCCACAGTGCACATTTTCATTATAGACGATACAGGTATAGCATGAGCAGCAACAGTGCAAGCTTTCATTATAGACAGTATAGGTATAGAATGAGCAGGGACAGTGCAAGTTTTCATTACAGACAGAACAGGTATAGCATGAGCAGCAACAGTGCAAGCTTTCATTATAGACAGTATAGGTATAGCATGAGCAGCAGCAGTGCAAGCTTTCATTACAGACAGTATAGATATAGCATGAGCAGCGACAGTGCAAATTTTCATTACAGACAGTACAGATATAGCATGAGCAGCAACAGTGCAAGCTTTCATTATAGACAGTGCCGGTGTAGCACGAGCAGCAGCAGTGCAAGCTTTCATTATAGACAGTAGAGGTATAGCATGAGCAGCGACAGTGGAATCTTTCATTATAGACAGTACAGGTATAGCATGAGCAGCGACAGTGCAAGCTTTCATTATAGACAGTAACGGTATAGCCTGAGCAGCGACAGTGCATGTTTTCATTACAGACAGTAAAGGTATAACATGAGCAGCGACAGTGCACGTTTTCATTATAGACGGTACAGGTATAGCATGAGCAGCAACAGTGCAAGCTTTCATTATAGACAGTATAGGTAGAGCATGAGCAGTGACAGTGCAAGCTTTAGTTATAGACAGTATGTGAATACCATGAGCAGCGACAGTGCAATCTTTCATTATAGACATTACAGGTATAGCATGAGCAGCCACAGTGCACATTTTCATTATAGACGATACAGGTATAGCATGAGCAGCAACAGTGCAAGCTTTCATTATAGATAGTATAGGTATAGAATGAGCAGGGACAGTGCAAGTTTTCATTACAGACAGAACAGGTATAGCACGAGCAGCAGCAGTGCAAGCTTTCATTATAGACAGTAGAGGTATAGCATGAGCAGCGACAGTGGAATCTTTCATTATAGACAGTACAGGTATAGCATGAGCAGCGACAGTGCAAGCTTTCATTATAGACAGTAACGGTATAGCCTGAGCAGCGACAGTGCATGTTTTCATTACAGACAGTAAAGGTATAACATGAGCAGCGACAGTGCACGTTTTCATTATAGACGGTACAGGTATAGCATGAGCAGCAACAGTGCAAGTTTTAATTACAGACAGTATAGGTATAGCATGAGCAGCAGCAGTGCATGTTTTCATTACAGACAGTAAAGGTATAGCATGAGCAGTGACAGTGCAAGTTTTCATTACAGACATTACAGGTAGAGCATGAGTAGCGACAGTGCAAGCTTTCGTTATAGACAGTACGTGTATATCATGAGCAGCGACAGTGCAATCTTTCATTATAGACATTACAGGTATAGCATGAGCAGCGACAGTGCACGTTTTCATTATAGACGATACAGGTATAGCATGAGCAGCAACAGTGCAAGCTTTCATTATAGACAGTATAGGTATAGAATGAGCAGGAACAGTGCAAGTTTTCATTACAGACAGTACAGGTATAGCATGAGCAGCAACAGTGCAAGCTTTCATTATAGACAGTATAGGTATAGCATGAGCAGCAGCAGTGCAAGCTTTCATTACAGACAGTATAGATATAGCATGAGCAGCGACAGTGCAAATTTTCATTACAGACAGTACAGATATAGCATGAGCAGCAGCAGCGCAAGCTTTTATTATAGACATTACAGGTATAGCATTAGCAGCAACAGTGCAAGCTTTCATTATAGACAGTGCCGGTGTAGCACGAGCAGCAGCAGTGCAAGCTTTCATTATAGACAGTAGAGGTATAGCATGAGCAGCGACAGTGCACGTTTTCAATACAGACAGTACAGGTATAGCATGAGCAGCAACAGTGCAAGCTTTCATTATAGACCGTACCGGTATAGCATGAGCAGCGACAGTGTAAGTTTTCATTACAGACATTACAGGTATACCATGAGCAGCGACAGTGCAATCTTTCATTATAGACAGTACAGGTATAGCATGAGCAGCGACAGTGCAAGCTTTCATTATAGACAGTAACGGTATAGCCTGAGCAGCGACAGTGCACGTTTTCATTACAGACAGTAAAGGTATAACATGAGCAGCGACAGTGCACGTTTTCATTATAGACGATACAGGTATAGCTTGAGCAGCAACAGTGCAAGCTTTCATTATAGACAGTATAGGTATAGAATGAGCAGGGACAGTGCAAGTTTTCATTACAGACAGTACGGGTATAGCATGAGCAGCAACAGTGCAAGCTTTCATTATAGATAGTATAGGTATAGCATGAGCAGCAGCAGTGCAAGCTTTCATTATAGACAGTACAGATATCGCATGAGCAGCAACAGTGCAAGCTTTCATTATAGACAGTGCCGGTGTAGCACGAGCAGCAGCAGTGCAAGCTTTCATTATAGACAGTAGATGTATAGCATGAGCAGCGACAGTGCAAGCTTTCATTATAGACAGTACCGGTGTAGCATGAGCAGCGACAGTGCAAGTTTTCAATACAGACAGTACAGGTATAGCATGAGCAGAAGCAGTGCAAGCTTTCATTATAGACATTACAGGTATACCATTAGCAGCGACAGTGCAAGCTTTCGTTATAGACAGTACCGGTATAGCATGAGCAGCGACAGTGCAAGTTTTCATTACAGACATTACAGGTATAGCATGAGCAGCGACAGTGCAAGATTTCACTATAGACAGTACATGTATACCATGAATCTTTCATTATAGACAGTACAGGTATAGCATGAGCAGCGACAGTGCAAGCTTTCATTATAGACAGTAACGGTATAGCCTGAGCAGCGACAGTGCACGTTTTCATTACAGACAGTAAAGGTATAACATGAGCAGCGACAGTGCACGTTTTCATTATAGACGGTACAGGTATAGCATGAGCAGCAACAGTGCAAGCTTTCATTATAGACAGAATAGGTATAGCATGAGCAGCGACAGTGCAAGTTTTCATTACAGACAGTACAGATATAGCATGAGCAGCAACAGTGCAAGCTTTCATTATAGATAGTGCCGGTGTAGCACAAGCAGCAGCAGTGCAAGCTTTCATTATAGACAGTACAGGTATAGCATGAACAGCAACAGTGAAAGCTTTCATTATAGACAGTACCGGTGTAGCATGAGCAGCGACAGTGCAAGCTTTCATTATAGACAGTACAGGTATAGCATGAGCAGCAGCAATGCAAGCTTTCATTACAGACAGTATAGGTATAGCATGAGCAGCGACAGTGCAAGTTTTCATTACAGACGGTACAGGTATAGCATGAGCAGCAACAGTGCAAGCTTTCATTATAGACAGTATAGGCATAGCATGAGCAGCGACAGTGCAAGTTTTCATTACAGACCGTACAGGTATAGCATGAGCAGCAACAGTGCAAGCTTTCATTATAGACAGTACATGTATAGCAAGAGCAGCAGCAGTGCAAGCTTTCATTATAGACAGTATAGGTATAGCACGAGCAGCAGCAGTGCAAGCTTTCATTACAGACAGTATAGGTATAGCATGAGCAGCGACAGTGCAAGTTTTCATTACAGACAGTACAGGTATAGCATGAGCAGCAACAGTGCAAGCTTTCATTATAGACAGTGCCGATGTAGCACGAGCAGCAGCAGTGCAAGCTTTCATTATAGACAGTAGCGGTATAGCATGAGCAGCGACAGTGCAAGCTTTCATTATAGACAGTACCGGTGTAGCATGAGCAGCGACAGTGCAAGTTTTCATTACAGACAGTACAGGTATAGCATGAGCAGCAGCAGTGCAAGCTTTCATTATAGACAGTACAGGTATAGCATGAGCAGCTACAGTGCAGGTTTTCATTACAGACATTACAGGTATAGCATTAGCAGCGACAGTGCAAGCTTTCGTTATAGACAGTACCGGTATAGCATGAGCAGCGACAGTGCAAGTTTTCATTACAGACATTACAGGTATAGCATGAGCAGCGACAGTGCAAGTTTTCACTATAGACAGTACATGTATACCATGAGCAGCGACAGTGCAAGCTTTCATTATAGATAGTAACGGTATAGCATGAGCAGCGACAGTGCACGTTTTCATCATAGACGGTACAGGTATAGCATGAGCAGCAACAGTGCAAGGTTTCATTATAGACAGTACCGGTATAGCATGAGCAGCGACAGTGCAAGTTTTCATTACAGACAGTACAGGTATAGCATGTTTAGCAGCAGTGCAAGCTTTCATTATAGACAGTACAGGTATAGCATGAGCAGCGACAGTGCAAGTTTTCATTACAGACAGTACAGGTTTAGCATGAGCAGGAGCAGTGCAAGCTTTCATTATAGACAGTACATGTATAGCAAGAGCAGCGACAGTACAAGCTTTCGTTATAGACAGTGCCGGTATAGCATGAGCAGTGACAGTGCAAGTTTTCATTACAGACAGTATAGGTATAGCATGAGCAGCGACAGTGCAAGTTTTCATTACAGACAGTATAGGTATAGCATGAGCAGCAGCAGTGCAAGCTTTCATTATAGACAGTACGGGTATAGCATGAGCAGCGACAGTGCAGGTTTTCATTACAGACATTACAGGTATAGCACGAGCAGCGACAGTGCAAGCTTTCGTTATAGACAGTACCGGTATAGCATGAGCAGCGACAGTGCACGTTTTCATTACAGACAGTAAAGGTATAGCATGAGCAGCGACAGTGCAAGTTTTCATTACAGACATTACAGGTATAGCACTAGCAGTGACAGTGCAAGCTTTCGTTATAGACAGTACCGGTATAGCATGAGCAGCAACAGTGCAAGTTTTCATTACAGACATTACAGGTAGAGCATGAGCAGTGACAGTGCAAGCTTTAGTTATAGACAGTATGTGTATACCATGAGCAGCGTCAGTGCAATCTTTCATTATAGACATTACAGGTATAGCATGAGCAGCCACAGTGCACGTTTTCATTATAGACGATACAGGTATAGCATGAGCAGCAACAGTGCAAGCTTTCATTATAGACAGTATAGGTATAGAATGAGCAGGGACAGTGCAAGTTTTCATTACAGACAGTACAGGTATAGCATGAGCAGCAACAGTGCAAGCTTTCATTATAGACAGTATAGGTATAGCATGAGCAGCAGCAGTGCAAGCATTCATTACAGACAGTATAGATATAGCATGAGCAGCGACAGTGCACATTTTCATTACAGACAGTACAGATATAGCATGAGCAGCAACAGTGCAAGCTTTCATTATAGACAGTGCCGGTGTAGCACGAGCAGCAGCAGTGCAAGCTTTCATTATAGACAGTAGAGGTATAGCATGAGCAGAGACAGTGCAAGCTTTCATTATAGACAGTAGAGGTATAGCATGAGCAGCGACAGTGCAAGCTTTCATTATAGACAGTACCGGTGTAGCATGAGCAGCGACAGTGCAAGTTGTCAATACAGACAGTACAGGTATAGCATGAGCAGCAGCAGTGCAAGCTTTCATTATAGACATTACAGGTATAGCATTAGCAGCGACAGTGCAAGCTTTCGTTATGGACAGTACCGGTATAGCATGAGCAGTGACAGTGCAAGTTTTCATTACAGACATTACAGGTATAGCATGAGCAGCGACAGTGCAAGCTTTCACTATAGACAGTACATGTATACCATGAGCAGCGACAGTGGAATCTTTCATTATAGACAGTACAGGTATAGCATGAGCAGCGACAATGCAAGCTTTCACTATAGACAGTAACGGTATAGCCTGAGCAGCGACAGTACATGTTTTCATTACAGACAGTAAAGGTATAACATGAGCAGCGACAGTTCACGTTTTCATTATAGACGGTACAGGTATAGCATGAGCAGCAACAGTGCAAGCTTTCATTATAGACAGTACCGGTATAGCATGAGCAGCGACAGTGCAAGTTTTCATTACAGACAGTACAGGTATAGCATGAGCAGCAACAGTGCAAGCTTTCATTATAGACAGAATAGGTATAGCATGAGCAGCAACAGTGCAAGCTTTCATTATAGACAGTATAGGTATAGAATGAGCCGGGACAGTGCAGGTTTTCATTACAGACAGTACAGGTATAGCATGAGCAGCAACAGTGCAAGCTTTCATTATAGACAGAATAGGTATAGCATGAGCAGCGACAGTGCACGTTTTCATTACAGACAGTATAGGTATAGCATGAGCAGCGACAGTGCAAGTTTTCATTACAGACAGTATAGGTATAGCATGAGCAGCAGCAGTGCATGTTTTCATTACAGACAGTAAAGGTATAGCATGAGCAGCGACAGTGCAAGTTTTCATTACAGACATTACAGGTATAGCACTACCAGCGACAGTGCAAGCTTTCGTTATAGACAGTACCGGTATAGCATGAGCAGTGACAGTGCAAGTTTTCATTACAGACATTACAGGTAGAGCATGGGCGGCGACAGTGCAAGCTTTCGTTATAGACAGTACGTGTATACCATGAGCAGCGACAGTGCAATCTTTCATTATAGACATTACAGGTATAGCATGAGCAGCGACAGTGCACGTTTTCATTATAGACAGTATAGGTATAGAATAAGCAGGAACAGTGCAAGTTTTCATTACAGACAGTACAGGTATAGCATGAGCAGCAACAGTGCAAGCTTTCATTATAGACAGTATAGGTATAGCATGAGCAGCAGCAGTGCAAGCTTTCATTACCAACAGTATAGATATAGCATGAGCAGCGACAGTGCAAATTTTCATTACAGACAGTACAGATATAGCATGATCAGCAACAGTGCAAGCTTTCATTATAGACAGTGCCGGTGTAGCACGAGCAGCAGCAGTGCAAGCTTTCATTATAGACAGTAGAGGTATAGCATGAGCAGCGACAGTGCAAGCTTTCATGATAGACAGTACCGGTGTAGCATGAGCAGCGACAGTGCAAGTTTTCAATACAGACAGTACAGGTATAGCATTAGCAGCGACAGTGCAAGCTTTCATTATAGACAGTACCGGTATAGCATGAGCAGCGACAGTGCAAGTTTTCATTACAGACATTACAGGTATAGCATGAGCAGTGACAGTGCAAGCTTTCTCTATAGACAGTACATGTATACCATGAGCAGCGACAGTGCAATCTTTCATTATAGACAGTACAGGTATAGCATGAGCAGCAACAGTGCAAGCTTTCATTATAGACAGTATAGGTATAGAATGAGCAGGGACAGTGCAGGTTTTAATTACAGACAGTACAGGTATAGCATGAGCAGCAACAGTGCAAGCTTTCATTATAGACAGAATAGGTATAGCATGAGCAGCGACAGTGCAAGTTTTCATTACAGACAGTACAGGTATAGCATGAGCAGCAACAGTGCAAGCTTTCATTATAGACAGTGCCGGTGTAGCACAAGTAGCAGCAGTGCAAGCTTTCATTATAGACAGTACAGGTATAGCATGAACAGCAACAGTGCAAGCTTGCATTACAGACAGTACAGGTATAGCATGAGCAGCAGCAGTGCAAGCTTTCATTATAGTCAGTACAGGTATAGCATGAGCAGCAGCAGTGCAAGCTTTCATTACAGACAGTATAGGTATAGCATGAGCAGCGACAGTGCAAGTTTTCATTATAGACAGTATAGGCATAGCATGAGCAGCGACAGTGCAAGTTTTCATTACAGACCGTACAGGTATAGCATGAGCAGCAACAGTGCAAGCTTTCATTATAGACAGTACATGTATAGCAAGAGCAGCAGCAGTGCAAGCTTTCATTATAGACAGTATAGGTATAGCACGAGCAGCAGCAGTGCAAGCTTTCATTACAGACAGTATAGATATAGCATGAGCAGCGACAGTGCAAGTTTTCATTACAGACAGTACAGGTATAGCATGAGCAGCAACAGTGCAAGCTTTCATTATAGACAGTGCCGATGTAGCACGAGCAGCAGCAGTGCAAGCTTTCATTATAGACAGTACCGGTGTAGCATGAGCAGCGACAGTGCAAGTTTTCATTACAGACAGTACAGGTATAGCATGAGCAGCAGCAGTGCAAGCTTTAATTATAGACAGTAAAGGTATAGCATGAGCAGCTACAGTGCAAGTTTTCATTACAGACATTACAGGTATAGCATTAGCAGCGATAGTGCAAGCTTTCGTTATAGACAGTACCGGTATAGCATGAGCAGCGACAGTGCAAGTTTTCATTACAGACATTACAGGTATAGCATGAGCAGCGACAGTGCAAGCTTTCACTATAGACAGTACATGTATACCATGAGCAGCGACAGTGCAATCTTTCATTATAGACAGTACAGGTATAGCATGAGCAGCGACAATGCAAGATTTCATTATAGATAGTAACGGTATAGCATGAGCAGCGACAGTGCACGTTTTCATTACAGACAGTAAAGGTATAACATGAGCAGCGACAGTGCACGTTTTCATTATAGACGGTACAGGTATAGCATGAGCAGCAACAGTGCAAGCTTTCATTATAGACAGTATAGGTATAGCATGAGCAGCGACAGTGCAAGTTTTCATTATAGACAGTATACGTATAGACATTATAGACAGTATAGGTATAGCATGAGCAGCGACAGTGCAAGTTTTCTTTATAGACAGTATAGGTATAGACATTATAGACAGTACAGGTATAGCATGAGCAGCAGCAGTGCAAGCTTTCATTATAGACAGTATAGGTATAGCACGAGCAGCGACAGTGCAAGATTTCATTATAGACAGTATAGGTATAGACATTATAGACAGTATAGGTATAGCATGAGCAGCAACAGTGCAAGTTTTCATTATAGACAGTATACATATAGACATTATAGACAGTATAGGTATAGCATGAGCAGCGACAGTGCAAGTTTACTTTATAGACAGTATAGGTATAGACATTATAGACAGTACAGGTATAGCATGTGCAGCAGCAGTGCAAGCTTTCATTATAGACAGTATAGGTATAGCATGAGCAGCGACAGTGCAAGTTTTCATTATAGGCAGTATAGGTATAGACATTATAGACAGTATAGGTATAGCATGAGCAGCGACAGTGCAAGTTTACATTATAGACAGTATAGGTATAGAATGAGCAGCGACAGTGCAAGTTTTCATTAGAGACAGTATAGGTATAGACATTATAGACAGTATAGGTATAGCATGAGCAGCGACAGTGCAAGTTTTCATTATAGACAGTACAGGTATAGCATGAGCAGCAGCAGTGCAAGCTTTCATTATAGACAGTACAGGTATAGCATGAGCAGCAACAGTGCAAGCTTTCATTATAGACAGAATAGGTATAGCATGAGCAGCTACAGTGCAAGTTTTCATTATAGACAGTATAGGTATAGCATGAGCAGCGACAGTGCAAGTTTTCATTACAGACAGTATAGGTATAGCATGAGCAGCAGCAGTGCAAGCTTTCATTATAGACAGTACGGGTATAGCATGAGCAGCGACAGTGCAGGTTTTCATTACAGACATTACAGGTATAGCATGAGCAGTGACAGTGCAAGCTTTCGTTATAGACAGTACCGGTATAGCATGAGCAGCGACAGTGCATGTTTTCATTACAGACAGTAAAGGTATAGCATGAGCAGCTATAGTGCAAGTTTTCATTACAGACATTACAGGTATAGCACTAGCAGCGACAGTGCAAGCTTTCGTTATAGACAGTACCGGTATAGCATGAGCAGCGACAGTGCAAGTTTTCATTACAGACATTACAGGTAGAGCATGAGCAGCGACAGTGCAAGCTTTCGTTATAGACAATACGTGTATACCATGAGCAGCGACAGTGCAATCTTTCATTATAGACATTACAGGTATAGCATGAGCAGCGACAGTGCACATTTTCATTATAGACGATACAGGTATAGTATGAGCAGCAACAGTGCAAGCTTTCATTATAGACAGTATAGGTATAGAATGAGCAGGGACAGTGCAAGTTTTCATTACAGACAGTACAGGTATAGCATGAGCAGCAACAGTGCAAGCTTTCATTACAGACAGTATAGATATAGCATGAGCAGCGACAGTGCACATTTTCATTACAGACAGTACAGATATAGCATGAGCAGCAACAGTGCAAGCTTTCATTATAGACAGTACCGGTGTAGCACGAGCAGCAGCAGTGCAAGCTTTCATTATAGACAGTAGAGGTATAGCATGAGCAGCGACAGTGCAAGCTTTCATTATAGACAGTACCGGTGTAGCATGAGCAGCGACAGTGCAAGTTTTCAATACAGACAGTACAGGTATAGCATGAGCAGCGACAGTGCAAGCTTTCATTATAGACATTACAGGTATAGCATTAGCAGCGACAGTGCAAGCTTTCGTTATAGACAGTACCGGTATAGCATGAGCAGCGACAGTGCAAGTTTTCATTACAGACATTACAGGTATAGCATGAGCAGCGACAGTGCAAGCTTTCACTATAGACAGTACATGTATACCATGAGCAGCGACAGTGCAAGCTTTCATTATAGACAGTAACGGTATAGCCTGAGCAGCGACAGTGCACGTTTTCATTACAGACAGTAAAGGTATAACATGAGCAGCGACAGTGCACGTTTTCATTATAGACAGTACAGGTATAGCATGAGCAGCAACAGTGCAAGCTTTCATTATAGACAGTATAGGTATAGAATGAGCAGGGACAGTGCAGGTTTTCATTACAGACAGTACAGGTATAGCATGAGCAGCAACAGTGCAAGCTTTCATTATAGACAGAATAGGTATAGCATGAGCAGCAACAGTGCAAGCTTTCATTATAGACAGTGCCAGTGTAGCACAAGCAGCAGCAGTGCAAGCTTTCATTATAGACAGTACAGGTATAGCATGAACAGCAACAGTGCAAGCTTTCATTACAGACAGTATAGGTATAGCATGAGCAGCGACAGTGCAAGTTTTCATTACAGACGGTACATGTATAGCATGAGCAGCAACAGTGCAAGTTTTCATTATAGACAGTATAGGCATAGCATGAGCAGCGACAGTGCAAGTTTTCATTACAGACCGTACAGGTATAGCATGAGCAGCAACAGTGCAAGCTTTCATTATAGACAGTACATGTCTAGCAAGAGCAGCAGCAGTGCAAGCTTTCATTATAGACAGTATAGGTATAGCACGAGCAGCAGCAGTGCAAGCTTTCATTACAGACAGTATAGATATAGCATGAGCAGCGACAGTGCAAGTTTTCATTACAGACAGTACAGGTATAGCATGAGCAGCAACAGTGCAAGCTTTCATTATAGACAGTGCCGATGTAGCACGAGCAGCAGCAGTGCAAGCTTTCATTATAGACAGTAGAGGTATAGCACGAGCAGCAGCAGTGCAAGCTTTCATTACAGACAGTATAGATATAGCATGAGCAGCGACAGTGCAAGTTTTCATTACAGACAGTACAGGTATAGCATGAGCAGCAACAGTGCAAGCTTTCATTATAGACAGTGCCGATGTAGCATGAGCAGCGACAGTGCAAGCATTCATTATAGACAGTACCGGTGTAGCATGAGCAGCGACAGTGCAAGTTTTCATTACAGACATTACAGGTATAGCATTAGCAGCGACAGTGCAAGCTTTCATTATAGACAGTACCGGTATAGCATGAGCAGCGACAGTGCAAGTTTTCATTACAGACATTACAGGTATAGCATGAGCAGCGACAGTGCAAGCTTTCACTATAGACAGTACATGTATACCATGAGCAGCGACAGTGCAATCTTTCATTATAGACAGTACAGGTATAGCATGAGCAGCGACAATGCAAGCTTTCATTATAGATAGTAACGGTATAGCATGAGCAGCGACAGTGCACGTTTTCATTACAGACAGTAAAGGTATAACATGAGCAGCGACAGTGCACGTTTTCATTATAGACGGTAAAGGTATAGCATGAGCAGCAACAGTGGAAGCTTTCATTATAGACAGTATAGGTATATTATGAGCAGCGACAGTGTAATCTTTCATTATAGACAGTAGAGGTATAGCATGAGCAGCAACAGTGCAAGCTTGCATTACAGCAAGTACAGGTATAGCATGAGCAGCAGCAATGCAAGCTTTCATTACAGACAGCATAGGTATAGCATGAGCAGCGACAGTGCAAGTTTTAATTACAGACGGTACAGGTATAGCATGAGCAGCGGCAGTGCAAGCTTTCATTATAGACAGTATAGGTATAGCATGAGCAGCGACAGTGCAAGTTTTAATTACAGACGGTACAGGTATAGCATGAGCAGCGGCAGTGCAAGCTTTCATTATAGACAGTATAGGTATAGCATGAGCAGCGACAGTGCAAATTTTCATTACAGACCGTACAGGTATAGCATGAGCGCAACAGTGCAAGCTTTCATTATAGACAGTACATGTATAGCAAGAGCAGCAGCAGTGCAAGCTGTCATTATAGACAGTATAGGTATAGCATGAGCAGCGACAGTGCAAGTTTTCATTATAGACCGTACAGGTATAGCATGAGCAGCAACAGTGCACACTTTCAGGTATAGCACGAGCAGCAACAGTGCAAGCTTTCATTATAGACAGTACAGGTATAGCATGAGCAGCAGCAGTGCAAGCTTTCATTATAGACAGTACAGGTATAGCATGAGCAGCAGCAGTGCAAGCTTTCATTATAGACAGTACAGGTATAGCATGAGCAGCTACAGTGCAGGTTTTCATTACAGACATTACAGGTATAGCATTAGCAGCGACAGTGCAAGCTTTCGTTATAGACAGTACGGGTATAGCATGAGCGGCGACAGTGCAAGTTTTCATTACAGACATTATAGGTATAGCATGAGCAGCGACAGTGCAAGCTTTCACTATAGACAGTACATGTATACCATGAGCAGCGACAGTGCAAGCTTTCATTATAGATAGTAACGGTATAGCATGAGCAGAGACAGTGCACGTTTTCATCATAGACGGTACAGGTATAGCATGAGCAGCAACAGTGCAAGGTTTCATTATAGACAGTACCGGTATAGCATGAGCAGCGACAGTGCAAGTTTTCATTACAGACAGTACAGGTATAGCATGAGCAGCAACAGTGCACACTTTCAGGTATAGCACGAGCAGCAACAGTGCAAGCTTTCATTATAGACAGTACAGGTATAGCATGAGCAGCAGCAGTGCAAGCTTTCATTATATACAGTACAGGTATAGCATCAGCAGCAGCAGTGCAAGCTTTCATTATAGACAGTACAGGTATAGCATGAGCAGCTACAGTGCAGGTTTTCATTACAGACATTACAGGTATAGCATTAGCAGCGACAGTGCAAGCTTTCGTTATAGACAGTACCGGTATAGCATGAGCAGCGACAGTGCAAGTTTTCATTACAGACATTATAGGTATAGCATGAGCAGCGACAGTGCAATCTTTCATTATAGACAGAACAGGTATAGCATGAGCAGCGACAATGCAAGCTTTCATTATAGATAGTAACGGTATAGCATGAGCAGCGACAGTGCACGTTTTCATCATAGACGGTACAGGTATAGCATGAGCAGCAACAGTGCAAGGTTTCATTATAGACAGTACCGGTATAGCATGAGCAGCGACAGTGCAAGTTTTCATTACAGACAGTATAGGTATAGCATGAGCAGCAACAGTGCAAGCTTTCATTATAGACAGTACGGGTATAGCAGGAGCAGCGACAGTGCAGGTTTTCATTACAGACAGTATAGGTATAGCATGAGCAGCAACAGTGCAAGCTTTCATTATAGACAGTACGGGTATAGCAGGAGCAGCGACAGTGCAGGTTTTCATTACAGACAGTATAGGTATAGCATGAGCAGCAGCAGTGCAAGCTTTCATTATAGACAGTACGGGTATAGCATGAGCAGCGACAGTGCAGGTTTTCATTACAGACATTACAGGTATAGCACGAGCAGCGACAGTGCAAGCTTTCGTTATAGACAGTACCGGTATAGCATGAGCAGCGACAGTGCACGTTTTCATTACAGACAGTAAAGGTATAGCATGAGCAGCGACAGTGCAAGTTTTCATTACAGACATTACAGGTATAGCACTAGCAGCGACAGTGCAAGCTTTCGTTATAGACAGTACCGGTATAGCATGAGCAGCCACAGTGCACGTTTTCATTATAGACGATACAGGTATAGCATGAGCAGCAACAGTGCAAGCTTTCATTATAGACAGTATAGGTATAGAATGAGCAGGGACAGTGCAAGTTTTCATTACAGACAGTACAGGTATAGCATGAGCAGCAACAGTGCAAGCTTTCATTATAGACAGTATAGGTATAGCATGAGCAGCAGCAGTGCAAGCTTTCATTACAGACAGTATAGATATAGCATGAGCAGCGACAGTGCAAATTTTCATTACAGACAGTACAGATATAGCATGAGCAGCAACAGTGCAAGCTTTCATTATAGACAGTGCCGGTGTAGCACGAGCAGCAGCAGTGCAAGCTTTCATTATATACAGTAGAGGTATAGCATGAGCAGCGACAGTGCAAGCTTTCATTATAGACAGTATAGGTATAGCATGAGCAGCAGCAGTGCATGTTTTCATTACAGACAGTAAAGGTATAGCATGAGCAGCGACAGTGCAAGTTTTCATTACAGACATTACAGGTATAGCACTACCAGCGACAGTGCAAGCTTTCGTTATAGACAGTACCGGTATAGCATGAGCAGTGACAGTGCAAGTTTTCATTACAGACATTACAGGTAGAGCATGGGCAGCGACAGTGCAAGCTTTCGTTATAGACAGTACGTGTATACCATGAGCAGCGACAGTGCAATCTTTCATTATAGACATTACAGGTATAGCATGAGCAGCGACAGTGCACGTTTTCATTATAGACAGTATAGGTATAGAATAAGCAGGAACAGTGCAAGTTTTCATTACAGACAGTACAGGTATAGCATGAGCAGCAACAGTGCAAGCTTTCATTATAGACAGTGCCGGTGTAGCACGAGCAGCAGCAGTGCAAGCTTTCATTATAGACAGTAGAGGTATAGCATGAGCAGCGACAGTGCAAGCTTTCATTATAGACAGTACCGGTGTAGCATGAGCAGCGACAGTGCAAGTTTTCAATACAGACAGTACAGGTATAGCATGAGCAGCAGCAGTGCAAGCTTTTATTATAGACATTACAGGTATAGCATTAGCAGCGACAGTGCAAGCTTTCGTTATAGACAGTACCGGTATAGCATGAGCAGCGACAGTGCAAGTTTTCATTACAGACATTACAGGTATAGCATGAGCAGCGACAGTGCAAGCTTTCTCTATAGACAGTACATGCATACCATGAGCAGCGACAGTGCAATCTTTCATTATAGACAGTACAGGTATAGCATGAGCAGCGACAGTGCAAGCTTTCATTATAGACAGTAACGGTATAGCCTGAGCAGCGACAGTGCACGTTCTCATTACAGACAGTAAAGGTATAACATGAGCAGCGACAGTGCACGTTTTCATTATAGACGGTACAGGTATAGCATGAGCAGCAACAGTGCAAGCTTTCATTATAGACAGTATAGGTAAAGAATGAGCAGGGACAGTGCAGGTTTTCATTACAGACAGTACAGGTATAGCATGAGCAGCAACAGTGCAAGCTTTCATTATAGACAGAATAGGTATAGCATGAGCAGCGACAGTGCAAGTTTTCATTACAGACAGTACCGGTATAGCATGAGCAGCAACAGTGCAAGCTTTCATTATAGACAGTGCCGGTGTAGCACAAGTAGCAGCAGTGCAAGCTTTCATTATAGACAGTACAGGTATAGCATGAACAGCAACAGTGCAAGCTTGCATTACAGACAGTACAGGTATAGCATGAGCAGCAGCAGTGCAAGCTTTCATTATAGTCAGTACAGGTATAGCATGAGCAGCAGCAGTGCAAGCTTTCATTACAGACAGTATAGGTATAGCATGAGCAGCGACAGTGCAAGTTTTCATTACAGACGGTACAGGTATAGCATGAGCAGCAACAGTGCAAGTTTTCATTATAGACAGTATAGGCATAGCATGAGCAGCGACAGTGCAAGTTTTCATTACAGACCGTACAGGTATAGCATGAGCAGCAACAGTGCAAGCTTTCATTATAGACAGTACATGTATAGCAAGAGCAGCAGCAGTGCAAGCTTTCATTATAGACAGTATAGGTATAGCACGAGCAGCAGCAGTGCAAGCTTTCATTACAGACAGTATAGATATAGCATGAGCAGCGACAGTGCAAGTTTTCATTACAGACAGTAAAGGTATAGCATGAGCAGCGACAGTGCAAGTTTTCATTACAGACATTACAGGTATAGCACTACCAGCGACAGTGCAAGCTTTCGTTATAGACAGTACCGGTATAGCATGAGCAGTGACAGTGCAAGTTTTCATTACAGACATTACAGGTAGAGCATGGGCAGCGACAGTGCAAGCTTTCGTTATAGACAGTACGTGTATACCATGAGCAGCGACAGTGCAATCTTTCATTATAGACATTACAGGTATAGCATGAGCAGCGACAGTGCACGTTTTCATTATAGACAGTATAGGTATAGAATAAGCAGGAACAGTGCAAGTTTTCATTACAGACAGTACAGGTATAGCATGAGCAGCAACAGTGCAAGCTTTCATTATAGACAGTATAGGTATAGCATGAGCAGCAGCAGTGCAAGCTTTCATTCCCAACAGTATAGATATAGCATGAGCAGCGACAGTGCAAATTTTCATTACAGACAGTACAGATATAGCATGATCAGCAACAGTGCAAGCTTTCATTATAGACAGTGCCGGTGTAGCACGAGCAGCAGCAGTGCAAGCTTTCATTATAGACAGTAGAGGTATAGCATTAGCAGCGACAGTGCAAGCTTTCATTATAGACAGTACCGGTGTAGCATGAGCAGCGACAGTGCAAGTTTTCAATACAGACAGTACAGGTATAGCATGAGCAGCAGCAGTGCAAGCTTTTATTATAGACATTACAGGTATAGCATTAGCAGCGACAGTGCAAGCTTTCGTTATAGACAGTACCGGTATAGCATGAGCAGCGACAGTGCAAGTTTTCATTACAGACATTACAGGTATAGCATGAGCAGCGACAGTGCAAGCTTTCTCTATAGACAGTACATGCATACCATGAGCAGCGACAGTGCAATCTTTCATTATAGACAGTACAGGTATAGCATGAGCAGCGACAGTGCAAGCTTTCATTATAGACAGTAACGGTATAGCCTGAGCAGCGACAGTGCACGTTTTCATTACAGACAGTAAAGGTATAACATGAGCAGCGACAGTGCACGTTTTCATTATAGACGGTACAGGTATAGCATGAGCAGCAACAGTGCAAGCTTTCATTATAGACAGTATAGGTATAGAATGAGCAGGGACAGTGCAGGTTTTCATTACAGACAGTACAGGTATAGCATGAGCAGCAACAGTGCAAGTTTTCATTATAGACAGAATAGGTATAGCATGAGCAGCGACAGTGCAAGTTTTCATTACAGACAGTACTGGTATAGCATGAGCAGCAACAGTGCAAGCTTTCATTATAGACAGTGCCGGTGTAGCACAAGTAGCAGCAGTGCAAGCTTTCATTATAGACAGTACAGGTATAGCATGAACAGCAACAGTGCAAGCTTGCATTACAGACAGTACAGGTATAGCATGAGCAGCAGCAGTGCAAGCTTTCATTATAGTCAGTACAGGTATAGCATGAGCAGCAGCAGTGCAAGCTTTCATTACAGACAGTATAGGTATAGCATGAGCAGCGACAGTGCAAGTTTTCATTACAGACGGTACAGGTATAGCATGAGCAGCAACAGTGCAAGTTTTCATTATAGACAGTATAGGCATAGCATGAGCAGCGACAGTGCAAGTTTTCATTACAGACCGTACAGGTATAGCATGAGCAGCAACAGTGCAAGCTTTCATTATAGACAGTACATGTATAGCAAGAGCAGCAGCAGTGCAAGCTTTCATTATAGACAGTATAGGTATAGCACGAGCAGCAGCAGTGCAAGCTTTCATTACAGACAGTATAGATATAGCATGAGCAGCGACAGTGCAAGTTTTCATTACAGACAGTACAGGTATAGCATGAGCAGCAACAGTGCAAGCTTTCATTATAGACAGTGCCGATGTAGCACGAGCAGCAGCAGTGCAAGCTTTCATTATAGACAGTAGAAGTATAGCATGAGCAGCGACAGTGCAAGCTTTCATTATAGACAGTACCGGTGTAGCATGAGCAGCGACAGTGCAAGTTTTCATTACAGACAGTACAGGTATAGCATGAGCAGCAGCAGTGCAAGCTTTCATTATAGACAGTAAAGGTATAGCATGAGCAGCTACAGTGCAAGTTTTCATTACAGACATTACAGGTATAGCATTAGCAGCGACAGTGCAAGCTTTTGTTATAGACAGTACCGGTATAGCATGAGCAGCGACAGTGCAAGTTTTCATTACAGACAGTAAAGGTATAACATGAGCAGCGACAGTGCACGTTTTCATTATAGACGGTACAGGTATAGCATGAGCAGCAACAGTGCAAGCTTTCATTATAGACAGTATAGGTATAGCATGAGCAGCGACAGTGCAAGTTTTCATTATAGACAGTATAGGTATGGACATTATAGACAGTATAGGTATAGCATGAGCAGCGACAGTGCAAGTTTACATTATAGACAGTATAGGTATAGAATGAGCAGCGACAGTGCAAGTTTTCATTATAGATAGTATAGGTATAGCATGAGCAGCGACAGGACAAGTTTTCATTATAGACAGTATAGGTATAGACATTATAGACAGTATAGGTATAGCATGAGCAGCGACAGTGCAAGTTTTCATTATAGACAGTACAGGTATAGCATGAGCAGCAGCAGTGCAAGCTTTCATTATAGACAGTACAGGTATAGCATGAGCAGCAACAGTGCAAGCTTTCATTATAGACAGAATAGGTATAGCATGAGCAGCGACAGTGCAAGTTTTCATTACAGACAGTATAGGTATAGCATGAGCAGCGACAGTGCAAGTTTTCATTACAGACAGTATAGGTATAGCATGAGCAGCAGCAGTGCAAGCTTTCATTATAGACAGTACGGGTATAGCATGAGCAGCGACAGTGCAGGTTTTCATTACAGACATTACAGGTATAGCATGAGCAGTGACAGTGCAAGCTTTCGTTATAGTCAGTACCGGTATAGCATGAGCAGCGACAGTGCATGTTTTCATTACAGACAGTAAAGGTATAGCATGAGCAGCGACAGTGCAAGTTTTCATTACAGACATTACAGGTATAGCACTAGCAGCGACAGTGCAAGCTTTCGTTATAGACAGTACCGGTATAGCATGAGCAGCGACAGTGCAAGCTTTCATTACAGACATTACAGGTAGAGCATGAGCAGCGACAGTGCAAGCTTTCGTTATAGACAGTACGTGTATACCATGAGCAGCGACAGTGCAATCTTTCATTATAGACATTACAGGTATAGCATGAGCAGCGACAGTGCACGTTTTCATTATAGACGATACAGGTATAGTATGAGCAGCAACAGTGCAAGCTTTCATATAGACAGTATAGGTATAGAATGAGCAGGGACAGTGCAAGTTTTCATTACAGACAGTACAGGTATAGCATGAGCAGCAACAGTGCAAGCTTTCATTACAGACAGTATAGATATAGCATGAGCAGCGACAGTGCAAATTTTCATTACAGACAGTACAGATATAGCATGAGCAGCAACAGTGCAAGCTTTCATTATAGACAGTGCCGGTGTAGCACGAGCAGCAGCAGTGCAAGCTTTCATTATAGACAGTAGAGGTATAGCATGAGCAGCGACAGTGCAAGCTTTCATTATAGACAGTACCGGTGTAGCATGAGCAGCGACAGTGCAAGTTTTCAATACAGACAGTACAGGTATAGCATGAGCAGCGACAGTGCAAGCTTTCATTATAGACATTACAGGTATAGCATTAGCAGCGACAGTGCAAGCTTTCGTTATAGACAGTACCGGTATAGCATGAGCAGCGACAGTGCAAGTTTTCATTACAGACATTACAGGTATAGCATGAGCAGCGACAGTGCAAGCTTTCACTATAGACAGTACATGTATACCATGAGCAGCGACAGTGCAAGCTTTCATTATAGACAGTAACGGTATAGCCTGAGCAGCGACAGTGCACGTTTTCATTATAGACAGTACAGGTATAGCATGAGCAGCAACAGTGCAAGCTTTCATTATAGACAGTATAGGTATAGAATGAGCAGGGACAGTGCAGGTTTTCATTACAGACAGTACAGGTATAGCATGAGCAGCAACAGTGCAAGCTTTCATTATAGACAGAATAGGTATAGCATGAGCAGCGACAGTGCAAGTTTTCATTACAGACAGTACAGGTATAGCATGAGCAGCAACAGTGCAAGCTTTCATTATAGACAGTGCCGGTGTAGCACAAGCAGCAGCAGTGCAAGCTTTCATTATAGACAGTACAGGTATAGCATGAACAGCAACAGTGCAAGCTTTCATTACAGACAGTATAGGTATAGCATGAGCAGCGACAGTGCAAGTTTTCATTACAGACGGTACATGTATAGCATGAGCAGCAACAGTGCAGGTTTTCATTATAGACAGTATAGGCATAGCATGAGCAGCGACAGTGCAAGTTTTCATTACAGACCGTACAGGTATAGCATGAGCAGCAACAGTGCAAGCTTTCATTATAGACAGTACATGTCTAGCAAGAGCAGCAGCAGTGCAAGCTTTCATTATAGACAGTATAGGTATAGCACGAGCAGCAGCAGTGCAAGCTTTCATTACAGACAGTATAGATATAGCATGAGCAGCGACAGTGCAAGTTTTCATTACAGACAGTACAGGTATAGCATGAGCAGCAACAGTGCAAGCTTTCATTATAGACAGTGCCGATGTAGCACGAGCAGCAGCAGTGCAAGCTTTCATTATAGACAGTAGAGGTATAGCACGAGCAGCAGCAGTGCAAGCTTTCATTACAGACAGTATAGATATAGCATGAGCAGCAACAGTGCAAGCTTTCATTATAGACAGTACCGATGTAGCATGAGCAGCGACAGTGCAAGCTTTCATTATAGACAGTACCGGTGTAGCATGAGCAGCGACAGTGCAAGTTTTCATTACAGACATTACAGGTATAGCATTAGCAGCGACAGTGCAAGCTTTCGTTATAGACAGTACCGGTATAGCATGAGCAGCGACAGTGCAAGTTTTCATTACAGACATTACAGGTATAGCATGAGCAGCGACAGTGCAAGCTTTCACTATAGACAGTACATGTATACCATGAGCAGCGACAGTGCAAGCTTTCACTATAGACAGTACATGTATACCATGAGCAGCGACAGTGCAATCTTTCATTATAGACAGTACAGGTATAGCATGAGCAGCGACAATGCAAGATTTCATTATAGATAGTAACGGTATAGCATGAGCAGTGACAGTGCACGTTTTCATTACAGACAGTAAAGGTATAACATGAGCAGCGACAGTGCACGTTTTCATTATAGACGGTACAGGTATAGCATGAGCAGCAACAGTGGAAGCTTTCATTATAGACAGTATAGGTATATTATGAGCAGCGACAGTGCAATCTTTCATTATAGACAGTAGAGGTATAGCATGAGCAGCAACAGTGCAAGCTTGCATTACAGCCAGTACAGGTATGGCATGAGCAGCAGCAATGCAAGCTTTCATTACAGACAGTATAGGTATAGCATGAGCAGCGACAGTGCAAGTTTTAATTACAGACGGTACAGGTATAGCATGAGCAGCAACAGTGCAAGCTTTCATTATAGACAGTATAGGTATAGCATGAGCAGCGACAGTGCAAATTTTCATTACAGACCGTACAGGTATAGCATGAGCAGCAACAGTGCAAGCTTTCATTATAGACAGTACATGTATAGCAAGAGCAGCAGCAGTGCACGCTGTCATTATAGACAGTATAGGTATAGCATGAGCAGCGACAGTGCAAGTTTTCATTATAGACCGTACAGGTATAGCATGAGCAGCAACAGTGCACACTTTCAGGTATAGCACGAGCAGCAACAGTGCAAGCTTTCATTATAGACAGTACAGGTATAGCATGAGCAGCAGCAGTGCAAGCTTTCATTATAGACAGTACAGGTATAGCATGAGCATCAGCAGTGCAAGCTTTCATTACAGACAGTTCAGCTATAGCATGAGCAGCAGCAGTGCAAGCTTTCATTATAGACAGTACAGGTATAGCATGAGCAGCAGCAGTGCAAGCTTTCAATATAGACAGTATAGGTATAGCATGAGCAGCAGCAGTGCAAGCTTTCATTACAGACAGTACAGGTATAGCATGAGCAGCAACAGTGCAAGCTTTCATTATAGACAGTGCCGGTGTAGCAAAAGCAGCAGCAGTGCAAGCTTTCATTATAGACAGTGCAGGTATAGCATGAACAGCAACAGTGCAAGCTTGCATTACAGACAGTACAGGTATAGCATGAGCAGCAACAGTGCAAGCTTTCATTATAGACAGTGCCGGTGTAGCACAAGCAGCAGCAGTGCAAGCTTTCATTATAGACAGTGCAGGTATAGCATGAACAGCAACAGTGCAAGCTTTCATTACTAACAGTCCAGGTATAGCATGAGCAGCAGCAGTGCAAACTTTCTTTATAGACAGTACAGGTATAGCAGGAGCAGCAGTAGTGCAAGCTTTCATTACAGACAGTACAGGTATAGCAAGAGCAGCGACAGTGCAAGTTTTCATTACACACGGTACAGGTACAGCATGAGCAGCGACAGTGCAAGTTTTCATTACAGACCGTACAGGTATAGCATGAGCAGCAACAGTGCAAGCTTTCATTATAGACAGTGCCGGTGTAGCACAAGCAGCAGCAGTGCAAGCTTTCATTATAGACAGTGCAGGTATAGCATGAACAGCAACAGTGCAAGCTTTCATTATAAACAGTCCAGGTATAGCATGAGCAGCAGCAGTGCAAACTTTCATTATAGACAGTACAGGTATAGCATGAGCAGCAGTAGTGCAAGCTTTCATTACAGACAGTACAGGTATAGCATGAGCAGCGACAGTGCAAGCTTTCATTACAGACAGTATAGGTATAGCATGAACAGCAACAGTGCAAGCTTTCATTACAAACAGTCCAGGTATAGCATGAGCAGCAGCAGTGCAAACTTTCATTATAGACAGTACAGGTATAGCATGAGCAGCAGTAGTGCAAGCTTTCATTACAGACAGTACAGGTATAGCAAGAGCAGCGACAGTGCAAGTTTTCATTACAGACGGTACAGGTATAGCATGAGCAGCAACAGTGCAAGCTTTCATTAGAGACAGTACAGGTATAGCATGAGCAGCAGCAGTGCAAGCTTTCATTATAGACAGTTCAGCTATAGCATGAGCAGCAGCAGTGCAAGCTTTCATTATAGACAGTACAGGTATAGCATGAGCAGCAGCAGTGCAAGCTTTCATTATAGACAGTACAGGTATAGCATGAGCATCAGCAGTGCAAGCTTTCATTACAGACAGTTCAGCTATAGCATGAGCAGCAGCAGTGCAAGCTTTCATTATAGACAGTACAGGTATAGCATGAGCAGCAGCAGTGCAAGCTTTCATTATAAACAGTACAGGTATAGCATGAGCAGCGACAGTGCAAGCTTTCATTATAGACAGTACAGGTATAGCATGAGCAGCAGCAGTGCAAGCTTTCATTATAGACAGTACAGGTATAGCATGAGCATCAGCAGTGCAAGCTTTCATTACAGACAGTTCAGCTATAGCATGAGCAGCAGCAGTGCAAGCTTTCATTATAGACAGTACAGGTATAGCATGAGCGGCAGCAGTGCAAGCTTTCATTATAGGCAGTACAGGTATAGCATGAGCATCAGCAGTGCAAGCTTTCATTACAGACAGTTCAGCTATAGAATGAGCAGCAGCAGTGCAAGCTTTCATTATAGACAGTACAGGTATAGCATGAGCAGCGACAGTGCAAGCTTTCATTATAGACATTACAGGTATAGCATTAGCAGCGACAGTGCAAGCTTTCGTTATAGACAGTACCGGTATAGCATGAGCAGCGACAGTGCAAGTTTTCATTACAGACATTACAGGTATAGCATGAGCAGCGACAGTGCAAGCTTTCACTATAGACAGTACATGTATACCATGAGCAGCGACAGTGCAAGCTTTCATTATAGACAGTAACGGTATAGCCTGAGCAGCGACAGTGCACGTTTTCATTATAGACAGTACAGGTATAGCATGAGCAGCAACAGTGCAAGCTTTCATTATAGACAGTATAGGTATAGAATGAGCAGGGACAGTGCAGGTTTTCATTACAGACAGTACAGGTATAGCATGAGCAGCAACAGTGCAAGCTTTCATTATAGACAGAATAGGTATAGCATGAGCAGCGACAGTGCAAGTTTTCATTACAGACAGTACAGGTATAGCATGAGCAGCAACAGTGCAAGCTTTCATTATAGACAGTGCCGGTGTAGCACAAGCAGCAGCAGTGCAAGCTTTCATTATAGACAGTACAGGTATAGCATGAACAGCAACAGTGCAAGCTTTCATTACAGACAGTATAGGTATAGCATGAGCAGCGACAGTGCAAGTTTTCATTACAGACGGTACATGTATAGCATGAGCAGCAACAGTGCAGGTTTTCATTATAGACAGTATAGGCATAGCATGAGCAGCGACAGTGCAAGTTTTCATTACAGACCGTACAGGTATAGCATGAGCAGCAACAGTGCAAGCTTTCATTATAGACAGTACATGTCTAGCAAGAGCAGCAGCAGTGCAAGCTTTCATTATAGACAGTATAGGTATAGCACGAGCAGCAGCAGTGCAAGCTTTCATTACAGACAGTATAGATATAGCATGAGCAGCGACAGTGCAAGTTTTCATTACAGACAGTACAGGTATAGCATGAGCAGCAACAGTGCAAGCTTTCATTATAGACAGTGCCGATGTAGCACGAGCAGCAGCAGTGCAAGCTTTCATTATAGACAGTAGAGGTATAGCACGAGCAGCAGCAGTGCAAGCTTTCATTACAGACAGTATAGATATAGCATGAGCAGCAACAGTGCAAGCTTTCATTATAGACAGTGCCGATGTAGCATGAGCAGCGACAGTGCAAGCTTTCATTATAGACAGTACCGGTGTAGCATGAGCAGCGACAGTGCAAGTTTTCATTACAGACATTACAGGTATAGCATTAGCAGCGACAGTGCAAGCTTTCGTTATAGACAGTACCGGTATAGCATGAGCAGCGACAGTGCAAGTTTTCATTACAGACATTACAGGTATAGCATGAGCAGCGACAGTGCAAGCTTTCACTATAGACAGTACATGTATACCATGAGCAGCGACAGTGCAAGCTTTCACTATAGACAGTACATGTATACCATGAGCAGCGACAGTGCAATCTTTCATTATAGACAGTACAGGTATAGCATGAGCAGCGACAATGCAAGATTTCATTATAGATAGTAACGGTATAGCATGAGCAGTGACAGTGCACGTTTTCATTACAGACAGTAAAGGTATAACATGAGCAGCGACAGTGCACGTTTTCATTATAGACGGTACAGGTATAGCATGAGCAGCAACAGTGGAAGCTTTCATTATAGACAGTATAGGTATATTATGAGCAGCGACAGTGCAATCTTTCATTATAGACAGTAGAGGTATAGCATGAGCAGCAACAGTGCAAGCTTGCATTACAGCCAGTACAGGTATAGCATGAGCAGCAGCAATGCAAGCTTTCATTACAGACAGTATAGGTATAGCATGAGCAGCGACAGTGCAAGTTTTAATTACAGACGGTACAGGTATAGCATGAGCAGCAACAGTGCAAGCTTTCATTATAGACAGTATAGGTATAGCATGAGCAGCGACAGTGCAAATTTTCATTACAGACCGTACAGGTATAGCATGAGCAGCAACAGTGCAAGCTTTCATTATAGACAGTACATGTATAGCAAGAGCAGCAGCAGTGCACGCTGTCATTATAGACAGTATAGGTATAGCATGAGCAGCGACAGTGCAAGTTTTCATTATAGACCGTACAGGTATAGCATGAGCAGCAACAGTGCACACTTTCAGGTATAGCACGAGCAGCAACAGTGCAAGCTTTCATTATAGACAGTACAGGTATAGCATGAGCAGCAGCAGTGCAAGCTTTCATTATAGACAGTACAGGTATAGCATGAGCAACAGCAGTGCAAGCTTTCATTACAGACAGTTCAGCTATAGCATGAGCAGCAGCAGTGCAAGCTTTCATTATAGACAGTACAGGTATAGCATGAGCAGCAGCAGTGCAAGCTTTCAATATAGACAGTATAGGTATAGCATGAGCAGCAGCAGTGCAAGCTTTCATTACAGACAGTACAGGTATAGCATGAGCAGCAACAGTGCAAGCTTTCATTATAGACAGTGCCGGTGTAGCAAAAGCAGCAGCAGTGCAAGCTTTCATTATAGACAGTGCAGGTATAGCATGAACAGCAACAGTGCAAGCTTGCATTACAGACAGTACAGGTATAGCATGAGCAGCAACAGTGCAAGCTTTCATTATAGACAGTGCCGGTGTAGCACAAGCAGCAGCAGTGCAAGCTTTCATTATAGACAGTGCAGGTATAGCATGAACAGCAACAGTGCAAGCTTTCATTACTAACAGTCCAGGTATAGCATGAGCAGCAGCAGTGCAAACTTTCTTTATAGACAGTACAGGTATAGCAGGAGCAGCAGTAGTGCAAGCTTTCATTACAGACAGTACAGGTATAGCAAGAGCAGCGACAGTGCAAGTTTTCATTACACACGGTACAGGTACAGCATGAGCAGCGACAGTGCAAGTTTTCATTACAGACCGTACAGGTATAGCATGAGCAGCAACAGTGCAAGCTTTCATTATAGACAGTGCCGGTGTAGCACAAGCAGCAGCAGTGCAAGCTTTCATTATAGACAGTGCAGGTATAGCATGAACAGCAACAGTGCAAGCTTTCATTATAAACAGTCCAGGTATAGCATGAGCAGCAGCAGTGCAAACTTTCATTACAGACAGTATAGGTATAGCATGAGCAGCGACAGTGCAAGTTTTAATTACAGACGGTACAGGTATAGCATGAGCAGCAACAGTGCAAGCTTTCATTATAGACAGTATAGGTATAGCATGAGCAGCGACAGTGCAAATTTTCATTACAGACAGTATAGGTATATTATGAGCAGCGACAGTGCAATCTTTCATTATAGACAGTAGAGGTATAGCATGAGCAGCAACAGTGCAAGCTTGCATTACAGCCAGTACAGGTATAGCATGAGCAGCAGCAATGCAAGCTTTCATTACAGACAGTATAGGTATAGCATGAGCAGCGACAGTGCAAGTTTTAATTACAGACGGTACAGGTATAGCATGAGCAGCAACAGTGCAAGCTTTCATTATAGACAGTATAGGTATAGCATGAGCAGCGACAGTGCAAATTTTCATTACAGACCGTACAGGTATAGCATGAGCAGCAACAGTGCAAGCTTTCATTATAGACAGTACATGTATAGCAAGAGCAGCAGCAGTGCACGCTGTCATTATAGACAGTATAGGTATAGCATGAGCAGCGACAGTGCAAGTTTTCATTATAGACCGTACAGGTATAGCATGAGCAGCAACAGTGCACACTTTCAGGTATAGCACGAGCAGCAACAGTGCAAGCTTTCATTATAGACAGTACAGGTATAGCATGAGCAGCAGCAGTGCAAGCTTTCATTATAGACAGTACAGGTATAGCATGAGCAACAGCAGTGCAAGCTTTCATTACAGACAGTTCAGCTATAGCATGAGCAGCAGCAGTGCAAGCTTTCATTATAGACAGTACAGGTATAGCATGAGCAGCAGCAGTGCAAGCTTTCAATATAGACAGTATAGGTATAGCATGAGCAGCAGCAGTGCAAGCTTTCATTACAGACAGTACAGGTATAGCATGAGCAGCAACAGTGCAAGCTTTCATTATAGACAGTGCCGGTGTAGCAAAAGCAGCAGCAGTGCAAGCTTTCATTATAGACAGTGCAGGTATAGCATGAACAGCAACAGTGCAAGCTTGCATTACAGACAGTACAGGTATAGCATGAGCAGCAACAGTGCAAGCTTTCATTATAGACAGTGCCGGTGTAGCACAAGCAGCAGCAGTGCAAGCTTTCATTATAGACAGTGCAGGTATAGCATGAACAGCAACAGTGCAAGCTTTCATTACTAACAGTCCAGGTATAGCATGAGCAGCAGCAGTGCAAACTTTCTTTATAGACAGTACAGGTATAGCAGGAGCAGCAGTAGTGCAAGCTTTCATTACAGACAGTACAGGTATAGCAAGAGCAGCGACAGTGCAAGTTTTCATTACACACGGTACAGGTACAGCATGAGCAGCGACAGTGCAAGTTTTCATTACAGACCGTACAGGTATAGCATGAGCAGCAACAGTGCAAGCTTTCATTATAGACAGTGCCGGTGTAGCACAAGCAGCAGCAGTGCAAGCTTTCATTATAGACAGTGCAGGTATAGCATGAACAGCAACAGTGCAAGCTTTCATTATAAACAGTCCAGGTATAGCATGAGCAGCAGCAGTGCAAACTTTCATTATAGACAGTACAGGTATAGCATGAGCAGCAGTAGTGCAAGCTTTCATTACAGACAGTACAGGTATAGCATGAGCAGCGACAGTGCAAGCTTTCATTACAGACAGTATAGGTATAGCATGAACAGCAACAGTGCAAGCTTTCATTACAAACAGTCCAGGTATAGCATGAGCAGCAGCAGTGCAAACTTTCATTATAGACAGTACAGGTATAGCATGAGCAGCAGTAGTGCAAGCTTTCATTACAGACAGTACAGGTATAGCAAGAGCAGCGACAGTGCAAGTTTTCATTACAGACGGTACAGGTATAGCATGAGCAGCAACAGTGCAAGCTTTCATTAGAGACAGTACAGGTATAGCATGAGCAGCAGCAGTGCAAGCTTTCATTATAGACAGTTCAGCTATAGCATGAGCAGCAGCAGTGCAAGCTTTCATTATAGACAGTACAGGTATAGCATGAGCAGCAGCAGTGCAAGCTTTCATTATAGACAGTACAGGTATAGCATGAGCATCAGCAGTGCAAGCTTTCATTACAGACAGTTCAGCTATAGCATGAGCAGCAGCAGTGCAAGCTTTCATTATAGACAGTACAGGTATAGCATGAGCAGCAGCAGTGCAAGCTTTCATTATAAACAGTACAGGTATAGCATGAGCAGCGACAGTGCAAGCTTTCATTATAGACAGTACAGGTATAGCATGAGCAGCAGCAGTGCAAGCTTTCATTATAGACAGTACAGGTATAGCATGAGCATCAGCAGTGCAAGCTTTCATTACAGACAGTTCAGCTATAGCATGAGCAGCAGCAGTGCAAGCTTTCATTATAGACAGTACAGGTATAGCATGAGCGGCAGCAGTGCAAGCTTTCATTATAGACAGTACAGGTATAGCATGAGCATCAGCAGTGCAAGCTTTCATTACAGACAGTTCAGCTATAGAATGAGCAGCAGCAGTGCAAGCTTTCATTATAGACAGTACAGGTATAGCATGAGCAGCAGCAGTGCAAGCTTTCATTATAGATAGTACAGGTATAGCATGAGCAGCGGCAGTGCAAGTTTTCATTACAGACATTACAGGTATAGCATGAGCAGCAATAGTGCAAGCTTTCAATATAGACAGTATAGGTATAGCATGAGCAGCGGCAGTGCAAGGTTTCATTACAGACAGTACAGGTATAGCAAGAGCAGCGGCAGTGCAAGCTTTCATTATAGATAGTACAGGTATAGCATGAGCAGCGGCAGTGCAAATTTTCATTACAGACATTACAGGTATAGCATAAGCAGAGACAGTGCAAGCTTTCATTATAGACTGTGCCGGTATAGCATGAACAGCAACAAGGCAAGCTTGCATTACAGACAGTACAGGTATAGCATGAGCAGCGACAGTGCAAGTTTTCATTACAGACAGTACAGGTATAGCATGAGCAGCAACAGTGCAAGCTTTCATTATAGACAGTGCCGGTGTAGCACAAGCAGCAGCAGTGCAAGCTTTCATTATAGACAGTGCAGGTATAGCATGAACAGCAACAGTGCAAGCTTGCATTACAGACAGTACAGGTATAGCATGAGCAGCAGCAGTGCAAGCTTTCATTATAGTCAGTACAGGTATAGCATGAGCAGCAGCAGTGCAAGCTTTCATTACAAACAGTTCAGGTATAGCATGAGCAGCAGCAGTGCAAACTTTCATTATAGACAGTACAGGTATAGCATGAGCAGCAACAGTGCAAGTTTTCATTATAGACAGTGCCGGTGTAGCACAAGCAGCAGCAGTGCAAGCTTTCATTATAGACAGTGCAGGTATAGCATGAACAGCAACAGTGCAAGCTTGCATTACAGACAGTACAGGTATAGCATGAGCAGCAGCAGTGCAAGCATTCATTACAAACAGTACAGGTATAGCATGAGCAGCAACAGTGCAAGCTTTCATTATAGACAGTGCCGGTGTAGCACAAGCAGCAGCAGTGCAAGCTTTCATTATAGACAGTGCAGGTATAGCATGAACAGCAACAGTGCAAGCTTGCATTACAGACAGTACAGGTATAGCATGAGCAGCAACAGTGCAAGCTTTCATTATAGACAGTGCCGGTGTAGCACAAGCAGCAGCAGTGCAAGCTTTCATTATAGACAGTGCAGGTATAGCATGAACAGCAACAGTGCAAGCTTTCATTACAAACAGTCCAGGTATAGCATGAGCAGCAGCAGTGCAAACTTTCATTATAGACAGTACAGGTATAGCATGAGCAGCAGTAGTGCAAGCTTTCATTACAGACAGTACAGGTATAGCAAGAGCAGCGACAGTGCAAGTTTTCATTACAGACGGTACAGGTATAGCATGAGCAGCAACAGTGCAAGCTTTCATTAGAGACAGTACAGGTATAGCATGAGCAGCAGCAGTGCAAGCTTTCATTATAGACAGTTCAGCTATAGCATGAGCAGCAGCAGTGCAAGCTTTCATTATAGACAGTACAGGTATAGCATGAGCAGCAGCAGTGCAAGCTTTCATTATAGACAGTACAGGTATAGCATGAGCATCAGCAGTGCAAGCTTTCATTACAGACAGTTCAGCTATAGCATGAGCAGCAGCAGTGCAAGCTTTCATTATAGACAGTACAGGTATAGCATGAGCAGCGACAGTGCAAGCTTTCATTATAGACAGTACAGGTGTAGCATGAGCAGCAGCAGTGCAAGCTTTCATTATAGACAGTACAGGTATAGCATGAGCATCAGCAGTGCAAGCTTTCATTAGAGACAGTTCAGCTATAGCATGAGCAGCAGCAGTGCAAGCTTTCATTATAGACAGTACAGGTATAGCATGAGCAACAGCAGTGCAAGCTTTCATTATAGACAGTACAGGTATAGCATGAGCAGCGGCAGTGCAAGTTTTCATTACAGACATTACAGGTATAGCATGAGCAGCAATAGTGCAAGCTTTCAATATAGACAGTATAGGTATAGCATGAGCAGCGGCAGTGCAAGGTTTCATTACAGACAGTACAGGTATAGCATAAGCAGAGACAGTGCAAGCTTTCATTATAGACTGTGCCGGTATAGCATGAACAGCAACAAGGCAAGCTTGCATTACAGACAGTACAGGTATAGCATGAGCAGCGACAGTGCAAGTTTTCATTACAGACAGTACAGTTATATCATGAGCAGCAACAGTGCAAGCTTTCATTATAGACAGTGCCGGTGTAGCACAAGCAGCAGCAGTGCAAGCTTTCATTATAGACAGTGCAGGTATAGCATGAACAGCAACAGTGCAAGCTTGCATTACAGACAGTACAGGTATAGCATGAGCAGCAGCAGTGCAAGCTTTCATTATAGTCAGTACAGGTATAGCATGAGCAGCAGCAGTGCAAGCTTTCATTACAAACAGTTCAGGTATAGCATGAGCAGCAGCAGTGCAAACTTTCATTATAGACAGTACAGGTATAGCATGAGCAGCAACAGTGCAGGTTTTCATTATAGACAGTGCCGGTGTAGCACAAGCAGCAGCAGTGCAAGCTTTCATTATAGACAGTGCAGGTATAGCATGAACAGCAACAGTGCAAGCTTGCATTACAGACAGTATAGGTATAGCATGAGCAGCGACAGTGTGAGTTTTCATTACAGACAGTACAGGTATAGCATGAGCAGCAACAGTGCAAGCTTTCATTATAGACAGTGCCGGTGTAGCACAAGCAGCAGCAGTGCAAGCTTTCATTATAGACAGTGCAGGTATAGCATGAACAGCAACAGTGCAAGCTTGCATTACAGACAGTATAGGTATAGCATGAGCAGCGACAGTGTGAGTTTTCATTACAGACAGTACAGGTATAGCATGAGCAGCAACAGTGCAAGCTTTCATTATAGACAGTGCCGGTGTAGCACAAGCAGCAGCAGTGCAAGCTTTCATTATAGACAGTGCAGGTATAGCATGAACAGCAACAGTGCAAGCTTGCATTACAGACAGTATAGGTATAGCATGAGCAGCAGCAGTGCAAGCTTTCATTATAGTCAGTACAGGTATAGCATGAGCAACAGCAGTGCAAGCTTTCATTACAAACAGTCCAGGTATAGCATGAGCAGCAGCAGTGCAAACTTTCATTATAGACAGTACAGGTATAGCATGAGCAGCAGTAGTGCAAGCTTTCATTACAGACAGTACAGGTATAACAAGAGCAGCGACAGTGCAAGTTTTCATTACAGACAGTACAGGTATAGCAAGAGCAGCGGCAGTGCAAGCTTTCATTAGAGACAGTACAGATAGAGCATGAGCAGCGGCAGTGCAAGCTTTCATTATAGACAGTACAGGTATAGCATGAGCAGCGGCAGTGCAAGCTTTCATTATCGACAGTACAGGTATAGCATGAGCAGCGGCAGTGCAAGCTTTTATTATAGACGGTACAGGTATAGCATGAGCAGCAGCAGTGCAAACTTTCATTATAGATGGTACAGGTATAGCATGAGCAGCAGCAGTGCAAGCTTTCATTATAGACAGTACAGGTCAGGCAAGAGCAGCAGCAGTGCAAGCTATCATTATAGACGGTACAGGTATAGCATGAGCAGCAGCAGTGCAAGCTTTCATTATAGACGGTGCAGGTATAGCATGAGCAGCAGCAGTGCAAGCTTTCATTATAGACAGTACAGGTCAGGCAAGAGCAGCAGCAGTGCAAGCTTTCATTATAGACAGTACAGGTATAGCATGAGCAGCAACAGTGCAAGCTTTCATTATAGACAGTGCCGGTGTAGCACAAGCAGCAGCATTGCAAGCTTTCATTATAGACAGTACAGGTATAGCATGAACAGCAGCAGTGCACGCTTTCATTATAGACGGTGCAGGTATAGCATGAGCAGCAGCAGTGCAAGCTTTCATTATAGATGGTACAGGTATAGCATGAGCAGCAGCAGTGCAAGCTTTCATTATGGACAGTACAGGTCAGGCATGAGCAGCAGCATTGCAAGCTTTCATTATAGACAGTACAGGTATAGCACGAGCAGCAGCAGTGCAAGCTTTCATTATGGACAGTACAGGTCAGGCAAGACCAGCAGCAGTGCAAGCTTTCATTATAGACGGTGCAGGTATAGCATGAGCAGCAACAGTGCACACTTTCAGGTATAGCACGAGCAGCAACAGTGCAAGCTTTCATTATAGACAGTATAGGTGTAGCATGAGCAGCGACAGTGCAAGCTTTCATTACAGACAGTACAGGTATAGCATGAGCAGCAGCAGTGCAAGCTTTCATTATAGACAGTACAGGTATAGCATGAGCATCAGCAGTGCAAGCTTTCATTACAGACAGTACAGGTATAGCATGAGCAGCAGCAGTGCAAGTTTTCATTACAGACGGTACAGGTATAGCATGAGCAGCGGCAGTGCAAGCTTTCAATATAGACAGTGTAGGTATAGCATGAGCAGCGGCAGTGCAAGGTTTCATTACAGACAATACAGGTATAGCATGAGCAGCAACAGTGCAAGCTTTCATTATAGACAGTGCCGGTGTAGCACAAGCAGCAGCAGTGCAAGCTTTCATTATAGACAGTGCAGGTATAGCATGAACAGCAACAGTGCAAGCTTTCATTATAGACGATACAGGTATAGCATGAGCAGCAGCAGTGCAAGCTTTCATTACAAACAGTTCAGGTATAGCATGAGCAGCGGCAGTGAAAGCTTTCATTATAGACATTACAAGTATAGCATGAGCAGCGACACTGCAAGCTTTCATTATCGACAGTACAGGTATAGCATGAGCAGCGGCAGTGCAAGCTTTCATTATAGACAGTACAGGTATAGCATTAGCAGCGACAGTGCAAGCTTTTATTATAGACGGTGCAGGTATAGCATGAGCAGCAGCAGTGCAAGCTTTCATTATAGATGGTACAGGTATAGCATGAGCAGCAGCAGTGCAAGCTTTCATTATAGACGGTGCAGGTATAGCATGAGCAGCAGCAGTGCAAGCTTTCATTATAGACAGTACAGGTCAGGCAAGAGCAGCAGCAGTGCAAGCTTTCATTATAGACAGTACAGGTATAGCATGAGCAGCAGCAGTACAAGCTTTCATTATAGACAGTACAGGTCAGGCAAGAGCAGCAGCAGTGCAAGCTTTCATTATAGACAGTACAGGTATAGCATGAGCAGCAGCAGTGCAAGCTTTCATTATAGACAGTGCAGGTATAGCATGAGCAGCAGCAGTGCAAGCTTTCATTATAGACAGTACAGGTATAGCATGAGCAGCAGCAGTGCAAGCTTTCATTATAGACGGTGCAGGTATAGCATGAGCAGCAGCAGTGCAAACTTTCATTATAGACAGTACAGGTCAGGCAAGAGCAGCAGCAGTGCAAGCTTTCATTATAGACAGTACAGGTATAGCATGAGCAGCAGCAGTGCAAGCTTTCATTATAGACAGTGCAGGTATAGCATGAGCAGCAGCAGTGCAAGCTTTCATTATAGACGGTACAGGTATTGCATGAGCAGCAGCAGCGCAACTTTCATTATAGACAGTACAGGTCAGGCAAGAGCAGCAGCAGTGCAAGCTTTCATTATAGACGGTACAGGTATAGCATGAGCAGCAGCAGTGCAAGCTTTCATTACAGACAGTACAGGTATAGCATGAGCAGCAACAGTGCAAGCTTTCATTATAGACAGTGCCGGTGTAGCACAAGCAGCAGCAGTGCAAGCTTTCATTATGGACAGTACAGGTCAGGCAATAGCAGCAGCAGTGCAAGCTTTCATTATGGACAGTACAGGTCAGGCAAGAGCAGCAGCAGTGCAAGCTTTCATTATAGAAAGTACAGGTATAGCATTAGCAGCAGCAGTGCAAACTTTCATTATAGACAGTACAGGTATAGCATGAGCAGCAGTAGTGCAAGCTTTCATTACAGACAGTACAGGTATAGCAAGAGCAGCGACAGTGCAAGTTTTCATTACAGACAGTACAGGTATAGCAAGAGCAGCGGCAGTGCAAGCTTTCATTAGAGACAGTACAGATAGAGCATGAGCAGCGGCAGTGCAAGCTTTCATTATAGACAGTACAGGTATAGCATGAGCAGCGGCAGTGCAAGCTTTCATTATCGACAGTACAGGTATAGCATGAGCAGCGGCAGTGCAAGCTTTTATTATAGACGGTACAGGTATAGCATGAGCAGCAGCAGTGCAAGCTTTCATTATAGACGGTACAGGTATAGCATGAGCAGCAGCAGTGCAAGCTTTCATTATAGACAGTACAGGTCAGGCAAGAGCAGCAGCAGTGCAAGCTATCATTATAGACGGTACAGGTATAGCATGAGCAGCAGCAGTGCAAGCTTTCATTATAGACGGTGCAGGTATAGCATGAGCAGCAGCAGTGCAAGCTTTCATTATAGACAGTACAGGTCAGGCAAGAGCAGCAGCAGTGCAAGCTTTCATTATAGACAGTACAGGTATAGCATGAGCAGCAACAGTGCAAGCTTTCATTATAGACAGTGCCGGTGTAGCACAAGCAGCAGCAGTGCAAGCTTTCATTATAGACAGTACAGGTATAGCATGAACAGCAGCAGTGCACGCTTTCATTATAGACGGTGCAGGTATAGCATGAGCAGCAGCAGTGCAAGCTTTCATTATAGATGGTACAGGTATAGCATGAGCAGCAGCAGTGCAAGCTTTCATTATGGACAGTACAGGTCAGGCATGAGCAGCAGCATTGCAAGCTTTCATTATAGACAGTACAGGTATAGCACGAGCAGCAGCAGTGCAAGCTTTCATTATGGACAGTACAGGTCAGACAAGACCAGCAGCAGTGCAAGCTTTCATTATAGACGGTGCAGGTATAGCATGAGCAGCAACAGTGCACACTTTCAGGTATAGCACGAGCAGCAACAGTGCAAGCTTTCATTATAGACAGTATAGGTGTAGCATGAGCAGCGACAGTGCAAGTTTTCATTACAGACCGTACAGGTATAGCATGAGCAGCAGCAGTGCAAGCTTTCATTATAGACAGTACAGGTATAGCATGAGCATCAGCAGTGCAAGCTTTCATTACAGACAGTACAGGTATAGCATGAGCAGCAGCAGTGCAAGTTTTCATTACAGACGGTACAGGTATAGCATGAGCAGCGGCAGTGCAAGCTTTCAATATAGACAGTATAGGTATAGCATGAGCAGCGGCAGTGCAAGGTTTCATTACAGACAGTACAGGTATAGCATGAGCAGCAACAGTGCAAGCTTTCATTATAGACAGTGCCGGTGTAGCACAAGCAGCAGCATGCAAGCTTTCATTATAGACAGTGCAGGTATAGCATGAACAGCAACAGTGCAAGCTTTCATTATAGACGATACAGGTATAGCATGAGCAGCAACAGTGCAAGCTTTCATTACAAACAGTTCAGGTATAGCATGAGCAGCGGCAGTGAAAGCTTTCATTATAGACATTACAAGTATAGCATGAGCAGCGACACTGCAAGCTTTCATTATCGACAGTACAGGTATAGCATGAGCAGCGGCAGTGCAAGCTTTCATTATAGACAGTACAGGTATAGCATTAGCAGCGACAGTGCAAGCTTTTATTATAGACGGTGCAGGTATAGCATGAGCAGCAGCAGTGCAAGCTTTCATTATAGATGGTACAGGTATAGCATGAGCAGCAGCAGTGCAAGCTTTCATTATAGACGGTGCAGGTATAGCATGAGCAGCAGCAGTGCAAGCTTTCATTATAGACAGTACAGGTCAGGCAAGAGCAGCAGCAGTGCAAGCTTTCATTATAGACAGTACAGGTATAGCATGAGCAGCAGCAGTGCAAGCTTTCATTATAGACAGTACAGGTCAGGCAAGAGCAGCAGCAGTGCAAGCTTTCATTATAGACAGTACAGGTATAGCATGAGCAGCAGCAGTGCAAGCTTTCATTATAGACAGTGCAGGTATAGCATGAGCAGCAGCAGTGCAAGCTTTCATTATAGACAGTACAGGTATAGCATGAGCAGCAGCAGTGCAAGCTTTCATTATAGACGGTGCAGGTATAGCATGAGCAGCAGCAGTGCAAACTTTCATTATAGACAGTACAGGTCAGGCAAGAGCAGCAGCAGTGCAAGCTTTCATTATAGACAGTACAGGTATAGCATGAGCAGCAGCAGTGCAAGCTTTCATTATAGACGGTGCAGGTATAGCATGAGCAGCAGCAGTGCAAGCTTTCATTATAGACGGTACAGGTATTGCATGAGCAGCAGCAGCGCAACTTTCATTATAGACAGTACAGGTCAGGCAAGAGCAGCAGCAGTGCAAGCTATCATTATAGACGGTACAGGTATAGCATGAGCAGCAGCAGTGCAAGCTTTCATTACAGACAGTACAGGTATAGCATGAGCAGCAACAGTGCAAGCTTTCATTATAGACAGTGCCGGTGTAGCACAAGCAGCAGCAGTGCAAGCTTTCATTATGGACAGTACAGGTCAGGCAATAGCAGCAGCAGTGCAAGCTTTCATTATGGACAGTACAGGTCAGGCAAGAGCAGCAGCAGTGCAAGCTTTCATAATAGAAAGTACAGGTATAGCATTAGCAGCAGCAGTGCAAGCTTTCATTACAGACAGTACAGGTATAGCATGAGCAGCAACAGTGCAAGCTTTCATTATAGACAGTGCCGGTGTAGCACAAGCAGCAGCAGTGCAAGCTTTCATTATGGACAGTACAGGTCAGGCAAGAGCAGCAGCAGTGCAAGCTATCATTATAGACGGTACAGGTATAGCATGAGCAGCAGCAGTGCAAGCTTTCATTACAGACAGTACAGGTATAGCATGAGCAGCAACAGTGCAAGCTTTCATTATAGACAGTGCCGGTGTAGCACAAACAGCAGCAGTGCAAGCTTTCATTATGGACAGTACAGGTCAGGCAATAGCAGCAGCAGTGCAAGCTTTCATTATGGACAGTACAGGTCAGGCAATAGCAGCAGCAGTGCAAGCTTTCATTATGGACAGTACAGGTCAGGCAAGAGCAGCAGCAGTGCAAGCTATCATTATAGACGGTACAGGTATAGCATGAGCAGCAGCAGTGCAAGCTTTCATTACAGACAGTACAGGTATAGCATGAGCAGCAACAGTGCAAGCTTTCATTATAGACAGTGCCGGTGTAGCACAAACAGCAGCAGTGCAAGCTTTCATTATGGACAGTACAGGTCAGGCAATAGCAGCAGCAGTGCAAGCTTTCATTATGGACAGTACAGGTCAGGCAATAGCAGCAGCAGTGCAAGCTTTCATTATGGACAGTACAGGTCAGGCAAGAGCAGCAGCAGTGCAAGCTTTCATTATGAACAGTACAGGTCAGGCAATAGCAGCAGCAGTGCAAGCTTTCATTATGGACAGTACAGGTATAGCATGAGCAGCGACAGTGCAAGTTTTCATTACAGACGGTACAGGTATAGCATGAACAGCAGCAGTGCAAGCTTTCATTATAGATGGTGCAGGTATAGCATGAGCAGCGACAGTGCAAGCTTTCATTATAGACAGTACAGGTCAGGCAAGAACAGCAGCAGTGCAAGCTTTCATTATAGACAGTACAGGTCAGGCAAGAGCAGCGGCAGTGCAAGCTTTCATTATAGACAGTACAGGTATAGCATGCGCATGTGTAGCGTGTGCAGCATCAAGGCAGCCTCTGACACACACACAAAACAAGTACTGGAGGCACTGAAGCAGGGCAAGCCCCCCTCTCGGAGTGGGCAAGCCAGAGAATGTATTGGCAAAGCCAGAGACGAGCTATTGATCTTGCCTGACTCCTAGAGACAAAGCGCAGGGCGAGACAAGACACTGGTATGTAAATCCCTCAAGGCGCATGACGCAATGGTGCTATTACATTATCTAGCAGAGGCAACCCAGTACATCATGCATCGTCATTAGCAAAGTAATAGCAACATACTGCGATGTATGGAATGTAAACTCGACCTGCTTACTTTGTCATTCAATAATACTTTATTTCGGGACCATGTTCCTATATAAGAGTCTTATACAAGAAACGGAAAAAAATCTTATAAAACGACTAAAACATCAAGTAAATCCAGATGCAATCATTATGAACGGCAACATACTTATAGGCTAAATGCAGCAACGGTGAGCGAGATGGTATGCGAATGACCCCCTCTTCCTGGCGTGTTCTGCCCTGTGTGGGCTACATAAAGGCGTGTAGATATTGGCTACATCCTTCATTCCGCAGAATAGGCCTGACATAGCTTCCTATAGCGGTGCATTGATCGCAGAAGCAGATAAGATACCCAAGGGGTTTCCAACACTGAAGGGCGATACGGGCAACATCTGGCTTCTAGATCCAGAGTATTCCAGCGCCCATAATATCACGAATCCACAGCATAGTGAATCGGATGCACGCCATTGAGAAACGGTGACGAAGATGAGGTGAATGGACCAAGCCAGGTGCTATTCAAGCAGTATTGCCCAACAATTCCAAACCTCTAATACTGGGGTCCATCTCCTCCTGATTAGAGGTCTCAGATATGTATGCATTGTACCCATGTGCAGCACTTCCCCCTCCCCTGTCCCCTGGCACTGTCCCCCTCCCCTGCACTTGCGCGATCTCAATGTCACCTGGCCTAGCAGGATCGCTGTCTCTGTCTTCCTCCTGTTCCCCTCCCTTGCCTCGTCACGCCTTGAAACACCTGTGTATAGCCACGACACAAATGCCATATCATATCATATAACTTGTTATTTTTCCATAGCACACAGAGTCCTTAGAAAAGGGTTGCCGTATATTTCGAGGAATAGAACAAGATGCCCTGGTCAGTTCCTGATCCACTCGCGATCCCAGAGATCGGCCGATAGCCTCATCTACCTATACTCCTCTGTTGCTTCTCAAGGGATCCCTGACTCCAAACGTTCTTTCCCACTTTACAACAGCAGCGTGAAGGAATGTGACTGTTCCAATAACAGCCACCATGCTCCTTTCACTCTCTCCGCACGTGCTCCTTTCCCCCTGTCCCTGATCTTCTATACTACTGACATGTCCATCCTTCTGGTTTTGCTCGCCCCTTCTCCTTGAATCTCTGTCTCTCTCTTCTCCTCTCTCCCCATAGTCACACACACACTCCCTTCTCCTCTACACTCTGCTCGCCTCTCCTTCCCTCTCTCCCTTCTCCACTATCTGCTGTCCCTCCGATGGGCACGCACTCTCTGTGTTCTCCTCTCCCCCTCACACACCTCTCTTATAACACCAACACTTTCTCACCCACACACCCCATTTTTGCAGTCACTCTTACATGCACTACTTCACTTCCAGCCTGACTCTAACTAGTGCCTCACCTTTAAGAATCTGCTGTAGCACCGCAGCACTCTCCGCCAACTTCCGTCCTCCTCTTGCTCCTCCCCCCTGCCCTCTGACCTCCCCTGGCCACCTTTCATCCATGCTGCCATTTCCAGGTCTTTTATACCCATAACTTCTTGTCTCTTTTGTTCCGTCCTGCTCTCACAGTCTCGAGAGGATAGCTCAGGGGCAATGCGCTCACCTTGGAAGCAAGACTACACGGAGCACCACAGGTTCGATCCCCGAGTCTGCACTTAGAAACCTCTGCATATTATTATGAATATCGTATCTGCTCACCTGGCTCTATTTGGGCCTGGAGTTGGGTCACAATAGGTAAAGGCTTTCAAGTCACATGCGAGCTCTGCCTCCTTTTTGCAGACTCTATTAAGTCACATGCGATCTCTGCCTCCTTTTTGCAGACTCTATTTAATTCCCCGTATGCTGATCATCTGGTGAGCTGCCTCCACAGAGATGAGGTAAGTCTGGCCTGATAAGCAGTGCTGGTGATGGGTTTCCCTCTGTGCTGTGCCGCATCTCCTGCTTTCGCCTGGCCTTCTTGGATTTGTAGTCCTGAAACAACAGGGGAATACATCTAGCCAGCAAGGATGCTTTTCGGCATTAAGTGACATCCAGTGTTAGCAGGGCACATGAAAGGGAGCAGAGACTGGGGCATTCTCACTCCCACTTCCCGTCTGGGACAGGGCTGGCTCTGGCTTCCGCCCAGCAAGGCTCCTGGGGAGGGATTCCTGGTCCCCCTTGCCCGGGTCCAGTCCGGATCCTGTCACATAATGTAGCCTTATCGTTATTGCAAACTGGCATGCACAATAAACGAGGTGCACCGTGCACAGAGCCGTCACTGTAGGGCAGATGTAATTCCTCGTGACAGCCATGATAAGGTGTAGATTGGGGTTAACCCAATACTCTCTTCACAACAGTATTTTTGCAGTTACATGACCTTTGTGCTTGCAAATCCGACCCACCTCCTCCATATTAAGCCAGTTCTCTTGCCTTAGCCCAATACATTATTGCCATGAGTTTAACAGGTTGGGGCTTTTAATATGGCAATCATCCCGCATTCGGTCATGGCCCACATGCTCGGGCCTCAGTGAAGGCTGTGGGCCATTACCAGCCATGTCTGCCCCATGACAAAGGGGTGATAGCCATTCACACCCCAGGGTTTATCCTGGGTGCGGATGGTTGATTTTTTTTTTTTGGGGGGGGGGGCGCACTGTGCATATTGTGCTAGCCCAATTGCTAAAAAAAAAAGATGACCGCCACCATAGGAAAAGAGACGTAGTCTCTTTTCAATTTCTATGGCGTCCCTGGGAGGGAGGAGCATCGGGACTGAAGCACAAAGCTCCGGTCCAGCAGGTAAGTGAGGAGGAAGGGGGGCGGGCTGTAAGATTTGTTTTTGGGGGTGAGGGAGGGTGGGACGTGGGGAGGCAAAAGGGAGAGGCTCCCTGTTGTCTCCACACAATCAAGATGGCACCACCCGGGGAAGGGGCTCGGTGGCTGGAAACAGCTGGTGGTACACAGTGTCTTCTCACCCGCTGTTTCAGCGCGTGATTCCCTGGGCGCCCTTCCCCTGGTGCGAATTACCAGGAAATTTAAAAATACCCCAAATGGCTCTCTTCACCTTTGCTACTAGCTCTTCTATATGTCTATTGGAATAAGAGTAGAAGTAAAACGAATACCTAAATCCTAAAAATAAACTTTCACATCCAGAACCGAAATATCATTGCAAAAAAAATTCAACATTTTCAAGTTCCTATTTTGTGAAATCGATGTAGTGGCTGACTGATCAACATTAACTGTCAGATATAAATTATTCATAAAACTAGTGTATAGACTGATTAATCCTAGCAGGGTATTAGCATCCTAGCTAAAATTACGCAATGTTCAGCATATGGTAGCACAGGTAGGCCAACACCATCCTTTTCTGGTGTATCTTCTCTCAACTGTTGAAGTGCCAGAGTTAAAGAGATGATTAATTCATTCATCTGTTATTAGGCACTAAATACCGGAGACCAGTCTCTAAGCGCAGGGCCGGAGACCAGTCTCTAAGTGCAGAGCCGTAGACCAGTCTCTAAGCACAGGGCCGGAGACAAGTCTCTAAGTGCAGGGCCGTAGACCAGTCTCTAAGCACAGGGCCGGAGACCAGTCTCTAAGCGCAGGGCCGGAGACCAGTCTCTAAGCACAGGGCCGGATACAAGTCTCTAAGTGCAGGGCCATAGACCAGTCTCTAAGCGCAGGGCCGGAGACCAGTCTCTAAGCGCAGGGCCGGAGACCAGTCTCTAAGCGCAGGGCCGGAGACCAGTCTCTAAGCGCAGGGCCGGAGACCAGTCCTTAAGCGCAGGGCCGGGATTTGAACCTCTGTTGCTTTGCACTGTCTTGCTTCCAAGACACATGAGTTAGCATCCAACCCTTCTGATGTGCTATTTACATGAAAAGGAGCTACAATACATCCTTGTCTGATTTATCGGGAAGGAAGGAGTGGCAGCACCATCCGCAACAGTGCGAATGACCGCAATATTGCACTCATTTATTTGGAATAGTATACTCAATAGGTCGGATGGGATTTCTAAATAAGCTAAAATGGATCAGAGTTTCTGGAAATTCACTGAATCAAAGCTCATCTTCAGGTCCTTCAAAGCTCCATAAAAGGATTTGCCCTTTATTAAAACTGATTTGGAGGCTAGAAGGTGCACAATAAAGGTTTTGTATTTGGCAAATAAACTCTCTCAAAAGGAAACTGGATTCTGAGAGTATCTAATAATTTGAAATCCAATCTGTTTGTTTTCCTAACATTACACCACCAAATATTTTGAAAGAAGAGTCAACGAGAGAAATAAGTCGGATATATTATAGGAGTTTTCCAAGACTTAGGACATAAGCCTGAAGCAATGATTGCTTTAAATGCATTCCATACAAGAGGCCCCAAATAGCGGGATTATGCTTAAATACATGTGTTGGGATAGGATCTAGGCCAAGGGACTGGTATAATGTTGTACTTTGTATTACCTCCTTTATCTCATTGACTTCAGATCTATTTTTTGGGCCATCCTAATGTCATCTAGATTGTCAGGAATTGCTCCATGATATATTTTAGTAAAATGATAAACCCAACTGTCCGAACTAATGCTGTTTGTAATTTTTTAGCCAATATGGCAATTAGGGGCTTTAGCAACAAGCTTCTAAACATTTTTTTAATATGTCTCTTTAAAAGCAGTCAAAAGATTACCCGAAGCCATATCCATTAAATCTTCTGCTTTTCATAAGAAGGAGCTGAACCATTTTGTCTTAGTCGTGTGACCTTGGCAGGATCTCTATGCTCGTAATTTAATTCAGCAAGCAAAGCATGCCAAGCCTGCTTAAATTCAGTATCCAGTCAAGAAGGTCAGTTTAATATCTGTGGATTCAAGTTCCTTCAATCTATCCTATAGTTCTATAGGTTCTAAAACGATGATCATAGACTCAGCAGTGGTTGACAAAGATTTCATAACACCAATGAAGATCAGTGGAGTAAGGTTTTATTCAAAATGCAATCCCAATACATTCTTTGGTGGCAAGGAGATACAGTACCTTCCTGCCTTTTATTTAAACATGTGATTTAATAGCAAAAGAGCTACACTGAGGTAATTACAAACTTATTGACAAAGCTGAATGGTCACTGTCAACTCTAGGCAGTACTGCAAAATCTTAAATAAAAGTTCAATCTTTATTAGAGACCAAAGAAAAATTGATACTGGAATGGCTATTATGGCCTGTAAATTTTGCTTTAGCAGGAACAGACTCAGCGAAAGCTGCCATTAATTGAACGTAGGCTCCATTCCAGCATTACATCATGCAAAACTAAATCGCCTGCATTGTTACGTGAATCACTTACAATCATACATGGAATACCCATTTCTAAATCTTCATTGAGGGGGTCAGTAACACGTTTACCATTAAAATCACCACCAAAAATAACCATTGGGTTATACACCGACTTCATACAACATATTTAATTAAGAAAAATTGAGAGTGTTTTAAAAAAAAAAGAATTCTGATAACTTAGTGGATATATTAAAGCAATTAATTATTTCAATCCTTTTACCCGGAATGGCTAACAAATATATTGCTATAAACCCAGAACAATTCCAAATGCATTGCTATTTAAAGAAACGCCTTATTTTGAACACAATGCAGAGATCTCTTGTATTTCTACCCCTCTTGTCTACTTTAGCCAGGCTGTTTGTTGTAATGAAACCATTGAAACCACATTTCTTGACATATTATGACATCAAATCCTTCAGGAAAACACCTGGTATTCTTTTTAGTTAAATTAGAAGGAGTACCCGCTATATTCCAAGACAGCAATGTAAGATTTAAACTAGTGCCACCCTCTTCGTTGCACAAAAGTGAACTAGCCACAACCTCATCATTGGTTCGTGTTTTAACATTCTGTGATCAACTTATTTTTATTGGTTGTTCAATAATCTGATCTTTCAGAAGACCTAGATGTTCTGAAGATGTTAAATGGCATGGATATTACACAGTAATCTTCTTAATGCACAATCAGTCGCCATCTTCCAGGGATGTACTGGTAAGAATCGATTATTATCGGGGAATAGGCTGAAAAATGTCTGTAGGTTTTCTTGAGGGCCTTTCTTCATTGTATTCAAGTAGAAGTATGTAGTATACAAATAATCGAGTGTCAACAGACCAATCCTAACTTCTCTACATTTCAAAGCTTGATTGAAATTCTAAAATTACTAACATTTGCCACTATACAGTCTTCTTCCATCGCCTTTTGTTTGAATCCAAACCAATCCATTCAACTGACCATTGATAGCAATTGTGAATTGGTACTAGGCCCCATATCATGTGTACTTATGCAATGTAATGTCCAAGGTGTTACAGTGTTTGTACTCTCTTCTTTGTTGGGGTCGCCCTTTGGAACCTGTGTTAACATAATAGTAAGGGCCATAGCTTCATTCTTACTTTTTTCATTCCTTGAAGAGACCTTTTTGTGGAAAACAAGTCCTTTTGGAAAGTGAGATTTGTTATTATTGCAGATCTTGCTAGAGTAGAAGCCTTCATTAAACACTCCATAGTTCTTTATTTTTGGCTTTCCCCACATTTGCATCCAGGGAAGGGTGCTCAGCCAATCAGGTGATGAGAATACACATTCTCTGCCTGCTGTTCCAGCTACCCAAGGCCCTTCAACTGGTGGTGCCATTTTATTTATGTGGGGAGCTAACAGGGAGCCTCTCCCAGTTGCCTCCCCAACCCCCCAATTAATACAAACACCCTCCCAATTGCCTCCCTCCTTCTCCATTTACCTGCCAGACCAGAGCTTTGTGCTCCGGTCCCAGCGCTCCTCCCATCTCCCAGCCGCTGCCATAGAAATGATCCCTTTTCCTTAAGGCAGCGGCCATATTTTTTCTTTTTTTTTCCTCTGGAGATCATCTCCAAAAAAGATAAAGCATTTACACCCCGGTTAAACCCGGGCCTACCTTGCCTCAGGATGGCAGGCCGTTACCAGCCATGGCCGCCCCGCACAGCAGAGGTGAAAGAGATATTGTTAGCAGAGCTAGCAATATTTTATTTCGGCACAGAATGCTGATCTAAAGATTTTGTTTCTACTTGGGACAATTCATTGGCAGCTGCCATATTTCTGTAGGTAGCCAGTGGGCGGGGCCTTCTTTCCTCCTGATCCAATGGGGAGATAACACAATTGTTACAATTATTGCCAGAGGATTTAGTCACTTCAAATATCACTTGATCCAATATATGCAGCTTTTCGTTTATAGTCGTTAGCAATGAGATCACCAATTCCAATGATTCAATGATTGTGACCTCAATAGTTTGTCCATCTTTCATAATTTCCATTAAGTTGGGCTCCCTAACCTGATCCTGAGGTTTTTGCACGCTGAACTGTTGGCGTGGTCAGGAAAGATGATGAAGAGGGGTTCAAGTTGCCCGCGCCATGTTTGTGACTGGTAGTGCAGAGAAATGCGCGTGATGTTGCAATTTCATATATATCCAGTGTAGTTAAATGTGAATGCGATGATTAGTGTCAAGGTTGGAGAGCAGGTCTTCACGGATGTTCAAGAGAGCAGTTTCCGTGCTTCTAGCCACTCTGAATCCAGACTGATGGTCATGGAGACAACCAACATAATCAGTGTGATGGTTAAACTGGGAGATGGCCAGCTTTTCCAAGAGTTTGCCCACGAAAGGAGTAATGAAGATCGGGTGATAGTTAGCCGGACAGGAGGGGTCGGCTGAGGGTTTCTTAAGAAGAGGGTGGGCAAGGGAGTGCTTCAGGGGGGAAGGGAAGGTTCCTGTGGTGAAAGAGTGGTTGTAGAAGTCGGCCAAGGCTGAAGCGAGGGTGTCAATGTGGTCCTTTTGGATGAACAGGGAAGAACCTTTTTTGACAAGACTTTCAGAGATCGGGCTTGTCTAGAAACACGGTCAGGGGTGAACAAAGGAAAGGAAGAGAAGGTAGTAGGAGAGAAAAAGGTAGAGGAAGAAGCAGGAGAGGAAGAGAGGGTGGACAGGATGTCCTGGGTTTTAGAGATGAAATGTGAAGCCAAGGCAGTGCCGAGGGCCTGGGAGGGAACAGGAGAGGTAGAGACTGCAGCAGGATTGGCCAGCCCCTTGCAGATTTTAAAGAGTTCAGCGAGTTGTTAGATGCCGCAGAGACACAGGCTTGGGTGTGAGCTCTCTTCTTAGTGTGGACAGAGAGTCGGTAAGGACTATGGTGCAGGCGGCAGGCCAGTTTGTCAGAGGGTGCACATGATGCTGGCCATTTCCTCTCAGCCACCCTACACTTGCATTTAACGGTGACAAGGTCTGAGTCGTGCCAAGGGTTGATCTTTGGGTTTCAAGCGGATCCTCATGACAGGGTTAACTACATCAAGAGTGTCAGAGAGGATGGAAAGGGCTGTGTCAGGATGTGAGTCAGCCAGATGTGCAGGAGGGGGAGAGAAAGTGGTGGTGATGACCGACAAGGTGGGTGGCAGTGCTGGAGTTGGCTCAGCCTGGGGAGTAGAGAGAGATGAGAGGAGAGGAGAAAGTGGTCACTATAGGAGAAAGGAGTAGTGAGAGGGTTCAAGAGGGGGAGGTCTGGTGAGATCAGACCATCCAAGGTGTGCCCTGCAGAGTGAGTCGGGCCAGGGGGAAGTGAAAGAGTCCAGAAGAAGGACCGGAAGCATCCAGGCAAATGTTTAAGTGTCAGAGGAGGAGGAATTGAGTGGCAGAGGCAAGGAGGGAGGAGGAGAGGTCCGCCCACTCAGAGAGGAAGGAGGTTACCTGGCGAGGCGGCCAGTAGATAGTAGCCAGAGTAAGAGGAGTAGACCTGCATAGGAAGGATAGAGGCAGGGATCCACTCTGGGAAGATCAAGGCTACACCTCTACCGGGGAGGATGGATCTGGGCGCAGAGAGGATCTTATAGCCATCTGGGAGGAAAGTGTCAAAACCTGTGACAGATCTGGCCGTGAACAACATCTCGGTCAGACCGAGAACATCAAGGTTGAGTTCTTCCAGGAGATGGCAGATGTCAGAGGAGTGTTTGACAGCTGAGCGAGAATTGAGAGTTGCAATGTGGAGAAGGTTGCCACCCTTGAAAGACTTCCGTGGAGGGGTACAGGTCAGAGGTACACCCTGTGGAAGTGTAGGAGGAGCCCAGGAGAGGGCAAGGTAGCCAAGGAAGAGGATGAAGAAAACAGAGAGATGGCAGAGGAGGGAGGCAACAGGGCAGCCAGAGAAGAAATAGAGGGAGCCAAAGAGGTGGCAGAGAGTAGAGGCAGAGGAGCCAGAGAAGGGACAGCAGGAATTAAAGGAAATTGATGAGGCGCAGGAAGCGTCTAGCAAAAAGGAGGAGGTTGGCCTGAGGGATTTGGACCACGATGATGCCATTTAGGTAAGCATTCATAATGGTCTTAGAGGAGTGAAAGGGGGCCAGGAGGGCCTCCCACTGGGAGCCACCATTAATGGGAGAGGAGGAAAAAGGGGAGAGCACAGAGACCATATGTCGAGTCCATAGGTCTGGTGAAGGAATGACAGAGAGGATGATGGTGTGGGTTTGTCTGGAGGAAGCGCTGGTGTAGGTATCAGTGATAGGGAGGCCTGGGTTGTAGACCAGGATATCCCGTTTGAACTTCTTCCTACCAGACTTAGTAAGAAGGACAAGATAGTCAATGGAGAAGCAGTTAGAGAAGATAGGCAGTATAGAGAGCACCATAGGGGATGCAAAGGGAGGGGAGAGAGGGGAAAGAATGAGGGGGAGTGAGGGGTGTGGAAACAAAGGTGAGGGGAGGAGACAGTAGGGGTGGGCACAAGAATAGGGGTGCAAGCAGATGAGATAAGAACAAGACAAGAACCCATTTATTTCAATTCACGATGGGCTTGATGGGACAAAAAAGAAGAGCAGTCAAGTAGCTGTGAATAGCAAACCAGTTAACAGAGCAAAACAAAACCAAAGGAACCTTAAAGAAAAAGAAACACAACAGGGGTGGCAGCAGTACAATGTGTTGGAATGACCAGGCAGAGTGAGGGCTAAGTAACAGAACAAGGATCGAGGGAACCTAAAGGAGGAGAGAGAAAAACACCCAGAAGTGGCAGTAGAAGTATACAGCAGTCAAAGATAGTAGACTCAATAACAGAGCAGTCAGGAAAGTAGGGCCTAGAAGAAGAAAAAGCAGTAGAGCACAGAATAGTAACAAAGGGGTAAGGTAAGGGTCTAGGATGGGGAAAAAGGGCAGGGAGGAAGAGGGTAGGGTACCGCAGGGGGAGCAGGGACTCGCCGAGGATGCGTAAGCGCATGCAACCAAGGACTGAAGGGACGTGGAGCACACACGATCAGGGATTTCGAGGGAACTACGCAGACAGAGGACATGCAGGTGCAGCCCAGAATGGAGCGGCATGGAGCACACTCGAACAAGGAATGCAAGGGAACCATGCAGGCAGGGGACGCGCAAGCGCAGCCAAGGATGGAAGGGGCGTGGAGCACATGCAAGCAAGGTTGCGAGTGAATCATACAGACAGAGGACACGCAGGCACGAGCACAGCCAAAGATGGAAGGGGCACGCAGCACATGCGATCAGGGAAAGCGAGGGAACTATGCAGGCAGAGATTGCACAGGCATGAGTGTAGCCAATGATGGAAGGAGCACGGAGCACACGCGATCAAGGATTGCAATTGTACCAAGTGGGCAGAGGACACGCAGGTGCAAATGCAGCCAAGGATGGAAGCGGTGCGGGGCACACGCAATCAATGAATGCGAGGGAACCACACAGGCAGAGAACGCACAGGCATTAGCGTAGCCAAGGATGGAGGGGCACGCAGCACACGTGATCTAGGATTGCGAGTGAACCAAATGGGCGGAGGATGCACAGGCATGAACGCAGCCAAGGATGGAAGGGGCACAGAGTGCACGCGATGAAGGAATTCGAGGGAACAACGCGGGCAGAGGGCACGCAGACACGAAGACCAAGATAGAAGGGGCGGCGCAGTGCACCGCAATGGAAGAATATGATAGAAATAGACAGGTAGGGAGCAAGGGTAACGCAGGAGGGAAGCGATCAGGGAGGGGGGGCGCACCCGACCCAGGGGGCACGAGCAGAGGGACAAGTCTCAGGAGGAGAGGGAAACGCAAGTCACAGAAGAAGGCCACAAGTTAAAGGGCAAGAGACACAGAGCAAGATAAACTCCCCACAACTTCTTGCCTTGCGGATGCAGACAGGAGTGTGAGTCATCCGTACTCACTGTCTACACTGCGGACCCCTTTGCTGCCAAACACCCGCATCGCTCAACACAGCGGTCTTGTTCTGCGAGAGTATTTCCTCAGAGGGTCTGAACCTCAGATTAAAGAGGCTCAGAAGCATGGACGTAGCAAACATGCTACGTTTCGTTGGCCAGTGTCTCCTGCGCACCTGCGTCGCTCAACACCGCGGTCTTGTCCTGCGAGGGCTTTGCCACAGAGAGTCCGAAACTCAGATTATAAAGGCTTGGAAGCGTGGACGTAGCAAATGTGCTACCTTTCGTCAGGCAGAATCTCCTGTGCACCTGCATCGCTCAACACCACGGTCTTGTCCTGCGAGGGCTTTGAGTTGTGACTTGTAATGAATTATGTTCACATATGAATGTGTAACCATGCAATGATGTCATGACCTAACATGGACAAATCCCAGGAAGGGGTGTGTTGTACACATGAGCTGAAGATGGTAGTTAAGATTATTGTGGGCAATGAGAATGGGAGATTGTAATTAAATATATAGGAGTGTTTTAACTGTTGCAAAACTGTACATAATGTGTCAACTTATGTTATTTGGTGTGACTCTGGTTAGTTTGACTCTACGGTGTCATCTAGCTTCTCCCCGGACGATTGTACACTAAACTAGCTTTATGCACAAAAGGTGCAGTCGCTTCTCAAGTGTTGGTCCTGCTTGGGTTAAGGTGATTAGCCCCTCACAGATTTTATTAGGTGAGGTAACTTTAAATCCTTTTATATCTTTTATCTCTGTGGTAGAATCTATGATGTTTCAGCCTTTTTATGACCTTTTTATTTCCTTTTCAAGACTTTAAGGATTCATTCTTCTATTACAAACTTTCTCCCCCTCCAGCCTTTTTGAGTGAGGATTATTGTCGTTAGTCTTCCCCCTCAGGAATTAGGACTGTGGTGTTCAAGCCCTTATTCATTATAAATGGGTTATCGGCACTAGAACGGGCCGGTGGAGGTTATGATGTGGGAGGGCTACATATCATTCAATCGATTTCACTAACTTATGCTTCAAGGTCACCCATTACTTTCTCCAAAAAGAAGTCCAGGGACTCAATAGACCCCATAGAAAGAGTCATTTTGCATGCACCCTTCCCACAGGGCAATGTATCCTCCTACCTCTTGACCATAATTAATTTTGATATACCAATAGAAGGTAGTCAACATGTGTGGGGTGAGGCACACCCGACAGCTCAAGAGGCACCCTTAGTTTCACTCATGCTTCTTAACACCAAAGAGGAGGTGGGTGGGTTCCATTATTCGCTCATATTATTCCCCTAATGAGGCACAAGACAAAAGTGGGACAATCAATAAAATGAGTATGTTTTTCTTTTCTGTACACACCAGGCAAATCCAAGACACACAGCTCCAGACGAGTGAGTGTGTTGGACCAGCCGAAAGGAGAATGAATGGTGACACACTGACAGTGGGAAAATGAAGGCAAGGTTCCCAGATCTATTTAAGAAGGAGATTGCACTGGGAACTGCAGCATGCTGGAACTCGAAGTCAGAATTCATAGGGCTATTTAAAAAAAAGACAATTAATTCTTACATGGTGCATGCTGAAACCTGAAGGAAAAGTTAGTGGAGCCAATATAGTAAGAGATTGATTTGAGAACCACTTATGTTGAAACTTGGAGTCAGCGTTCATAGAACCATTCGAGGAAGGAACTGAACTGAAAACGATTTCATAATGGAATTCCTGGCTCATGGAGGCATTTGGGGAAAGTGATTGAACTGCGAGACACTGCATGCTGGGACTTGTAGGAAAGGTTCCTGCAGCCATTCGAGGAAGAGTTTAAGTTGAGAACCGGTGCATACTGGAACTTGGAGGAAAGGTTCCTGCAGCCATTCGAGGAAGAGTTTAAGTTGAGAACCGGTGCATGCTGGAACTTGGAGGAAAGGTTCCAGCAGCCATTCGAGGAAGAGTTTAAGTTGAGAACCGGTGCATGCTGGAACTTGGAGGCAAATTTTCTCGAGTTGTTTGGAAAAGAGGCTACACTAAGAAAAGGCACATGCTCGAATCTAGAGGCCAAATTTCTTTTGTCTTAAAGAACGACTTTAAACTGAGAAACGCTGACTGCTGCAACGTTCGACGGAGTTCCTTCATCCAGCAAAGAACTAGATTCAGCTAAGAAGTGCTGCCTGCTGAACCCGTAGGTTCCTAGAGCCCCTCAAGAACGGCATTGATTGGAGAAACACTACATGCTGGAACTAGATACCAACGTTTATAGAGACCTGGAAGAAAGAGGTGGAGCTGAGAAACACTACATGCTGAACCTAGATACCAAAGTATATAGACACCTGGAAGAAAGAGATGGAGCTGAGAAACATTGCATGGTAGAACTTGATACCACAGGGTAAAGACACCTGGAATAAAGAGATGGAGATGAGAAACACTGCATGGTGGAACTAGATACCAAAGTTTATAGACACCTGGAAGAACGAGATGGAGCTGAGAAACACTGCATGGTGGTACTTGATACCACAGGGTATAGACACCCGGAAGAAAGAGATGGAGCTGAGAAACACTGCTTGGTAGAACTTGATACCACAGGGTATAGACACCTGGAAGAAAGAGATGGAGCTGAGAAAACCTGCATGGTGGAACTTGATACCAAAGTTTATAGACACCTGGAAGAAAGAGATGGAGCTGAGAAACATTGCATGGTGGAACTTGATACCAAAGTTTATAGACACCTGGAAAGAAGAGATTGAGCTGAGAAACACTGCATGGTGGAACTTGATACCACAGGGTGTAGACACCTGTAAGAAAGAGATGGAGCTGAGAAAAGCTTCATTGTGGAACTTGGAAACAAAGTTAATAGACACCTGGAAGAAAGAGACGTAGCTGAGAAACAATGCATGCTGGAAGTAGATACAAAAGTTTATCGACACCTGGAAGAAAGAGATGGAGCTGGGAAACACTGAATGGTGGAACTTCATACCACAGGGTATAGACACCTGGAAGAAAGAGATGAAGCTGAGAAAACCTGCATGGTGGAATTTGGAAACAACGTTTATAGACACCTGGAAGAAAGAGATGGAGCTGAGAAACATTGCATTGTGGAACTTGACACCAAAGTTTTTAGACACCTGGAAGAAAGAGATGGAGCTGGGAAACATTTCATGGTGGAACTTGATACCACACGGTATAGACACCTGGAAGAAAGAGAAGGAGCTGAGAAAACCTGCATGGTGGAACTTGATACCAAAGTTGATAGACACCTGGAAGAAAGTGATAGAGCTGAGATACACTGCATGGTGAAACTTGATACCACAGGGTATAGACACCTGGAAGAAAGAGATGGAGCTGAGAAAGATTGCATGGTGGAACTTGACACCAAAAGTTATAGACACCTGGAAGAAAGAGATGGAGCTGAGAAACACTGCATGGTGGAACTTGACACCAAGGTTTTTAGACACCTGGAAGAAAGGGATGGAGCTGAGAAAACCTGCATGGTGGAACTTGATACCAAAGTTTATAGACACCTGGAAGAAAGGGAAGGAGCTGAAAAACAATGCATGCTGGAACTAGATACAAAAATGTATCAACACCTTGAAGAAAGAGATGTAGCTGAGAAACACTGCATGGTGGAACTTGATACCACAGGGTATAGACACCTGGAAGAAAGAGATGGAGCTGAGAAACACTGCATGGTGGAACTTGATACCACATGGTATAGACACCTGGAAGAAAGAGATGGAGCTGAGAAAACCTGCATTGTGGAACTTGATACCAAAGTTTATAGAAACCTGGAAGAAAGAGATGGAACTGAGAAACAATGCATGGTGGAACTAGATACAAAAGTTTATCGACACCTGGAAGAAAGAGATGGAGCTGAGAAACACTGCATGGTGGAACTTGATACCATTGGTGTAGACACCTGGAAGAAAGAGATGGAGATGAGAAAACCTGCATGGTGGAACTTGGAAACAAAGTTTATAGACACCTGGAAGAAAGAGATTTAGCTGGGAAACAATGCATGCTGGAACTAGATACAAAAGTTTATCAACACCTGGAAGAAAGAGATGGAGCTGGGAAACTGCATGGTGGAGCTTCATACCACAGGGTATAGACACCTGGAATAAAGAGATGGAGCTGAGAAAACTTGCATGGTGGAACTTGGAAACAATTTTTATAGGCACCTTGAAGAAAGAGATGTAGCTGAGAAACATTACATGGTGGAACATGACACCAAATTTTTTAGACACCTGGAAGAAAGGGATGGAGCTGAGAAACAATACATGCTGGAACTAGATACCAAAGTTTATTGACACCTGGAAGAGAGAGATGGAGCTGGGAAACATTGCATGGTGGAAGTTGATACCACACGGTATAGACACCTGGAAGAAAGAGATGGAGCTGAGAAAACCTGCATGGTGCAACTTGATACCAAAGTTTATAGACACCTGGAAGAAAGAGATGGAGCTGAGAAACATTGACTTGACACCAAGATTTTTAGACATCTGGAAGAAAGGGATGGAGCTGAGAAAGATTGCATGGTGGAATTTGATACCAAAGTTTATAGACAGCTGGAAGAAAGAGAAGGAGCTGAAAAACAATGCATGCTGGAACTAGATACAAATGTTTATCGACACCTGGAAGAAAGAGATGGAGCTGAGAAACATTGCATGGTGGAACTTGATACCAAAGTTTATAGACACCTGGAAGAAAGAGATGGAGCTGAGAACCATTGCATGGTGGAACTTGACACCAACATTTTTAGACACCTGGAAGAAAGAGATGGAGCTGAGAAACATTGCATGGTGGAATTTCATACCAAAGTTTATAGACACCTGGAAGAAAAAGATGGAGCTGAGAAACATTGCATGGTGGAACTTGATACCATAGTTTATAGACACCTGGAAGAAAGAGATGGAGCTGAGAAACATTGCATGGTGGAATTTCATACCAAATTTTATAGACACCTGGAAGAAAGAGATGGAGCTGAGAAACATTGCATGGTGGAACTTGACACCAACATTTTTAGACACCTGGAAGAAAGAGATGGAGCTGAGAAACATTGCATGGTGGAACTTGACACCAAGGTTTTTAGACCCCTGGAAGAAAGGGATGGAGCTGAGAAACATTGCATGGTGGAACATGATACCACACGGTATAGACACCTGGAATAAAGAGATGGAGCTGAGAAAACTTGCATGGTGGAACTTGATACCACACGGTATAGACACCTGGAAGAAAGAGATGGAGCTGAGAAAACTTGCATGGTTGAACATGATACCAAAGTTTATAGACACCTGGAAGAAAGAGATGGAGCTGAGAAACAATACATGCTGGAACTAGATACAAAAGTTTATCGACACCTGGAAGAAAGAGATGGAGCTGGGGAACACTGCATGGTGGAACTTGATACCACAACCACACAGTATAGACACCTGGAAGAAAGAGACGGAGCTGAGAAAACCTGCATGGTGGAACTTGATACCAAAGTTTATAGACACCTGGAAGAAAGAGATGGAGCTGATAAACATTGCATGGTGAAACTTGACACCAAGGTTTTTATACACCTGGAAGAAAGGGATGGAGCTGAGAAACACTGCATGGTGGAACTTGATACCACAGGGTGTAGACACCTGTAAGAAAGAGATGGAGCTGAGAAAAGCTTCATTGTGGAACTTGGAAACAAAGTTAATAGACACCTGGAAGAAAGAGACGTAGCTGAGAAACAATGCATGCTGGAAGTAGATACAAAAGTTAATCGACACCTGGAAGAAAGAGATGGAGCTGGGAAACACTGAATGGTGGAACTTGATACCACAGGGTATAGACACCTGGAAGAAAGAGATGGAGCAGAGAAAACCTGCATGGTGGAACTTGGAAACAACGTTTATAGACACCTGGAAGAAAGAGATGTAGATGAGAAACATTGCATGGTGGAACTTGATACCAAAGTTAATATACACCTGGAGGAAAGAGATGGAGCTGAGAAACATTGCATGGTGGAACTTGACACCAAAGTTTTTAGACACCTGGAAGAAAGAGATGGAGCTGAGAAACAAGACATGCTGGAACTAGATACCAAAGTTTATCGACACCTGGAAAAAAAAGAGATGGAGCTGGGAAACATTGCATGGTGGAACTTGATACCACACGGTATAGCCACCTGGAAGAAAGAGACAGAGCTGAGAAAACCTGCATGGTGGAACTTGATACCAAAGTTTATAGACACCTGGAAGAAAGAGATGGAGCTGAGATACACTGCATGGTGGAACTTGATACCACAGGGTATAGACACCTGGAAGAAAGAGATGTACTGAGAAACACTACGTGCTGGAACTAGATACCAAAGTTTATAGACACCTGAAAGAAAGAGATGGAGCTGAGGAACACTGCATGGTGGAAATTGATACAATTGGTGTAGACACCTGGAAGAAAGAGATGGAGCTGAGAAAACCTGCATGGTGGAACTTGGAAACAAAGTTTATAGACACCTGGAAGAAAGAGATGTAGCTGAGAAACAATGCATGCTGGAACAAGATACAAAAGTTTATCGACACCTGGAAGAAAGAGATGGAGCTGGGAAACACTGCATGGTGGAGCTTCATACCACAAGGTATAGGCACCTGGAAGAAAGAGATGGAGCTGAGAAAACCTGCATGGTGGAACTTGGAAACAATGTTTATGAACACCTTGAAGAAAGAGATGTAGCTGAGAAACACTGCATGGTGGAACTTGATACCACAGGGTATAGACACCTGGAAGAAAGAGATGGAGCTGAGAAACACTGCATGGTGGAACTTGATACCACAGGGTATAGACACCTTGAAGAAAGAGATGTAGCTGAGAAACACTGCATGGTGGAACTTGATACCACAGGGTATAGACACCTGGAAGAAAGAGATGGAGCTGAGAAACACTGCATGGTGGAACTTGATACCACACGGTATAGACACCTGGAAGAAAGAGATGGAGCTGAGAAAACCTGCATGGTGGAACTTGATACCAACGTTTATAGAAACCTGGAAGAAAGAGATGGAGCTGAGAAACACTGCATGGTGGAACTTGAAACTATTGGTGTAGACACCTGGAAGAAAGAGATGGAGATGAGAAAACCTGCATGGTGGAACTTGGAAACAAAGTTTATAGACACCTGGAAGAAAGAGATAGAGCTGGAAACATTGCATGGTGGAACTTGATACCACAACCACACAGTATAGACACCTGGAAGAAAGAGATGGAGCTGAGAAAACCGGCATGGTGGAACTTGATACCAAAGTTTATAGACACCTGGAAGAAAGAGATGGAGCTGATAAACATTGCATGGTGAAACTTGACACCAAGGTTTTTATACACCTGGAAGAAAGGGATGGAGCTGAGAAACACTGCATGGTGGAACTTGATACCACAGGGTGTAGACACCTGTAAGAAAGAGATGGAGCTGAGAAAAGCTTCATTGTGGAACTTGGAAACAAAGCTAATAGACACCTGTAAGAAAGAGACGTAGCTGAGAAACAATGCATGCTGGAAGTAGATACAAAAGTTTATCGACACCTGGAAGAAAGAGATGGAGCTGAGAAAACCTGCATGGTGGAACTTGGAAACAATGTTTATAAACACCTTGAAGAAAGAGATGTAGCTGAGAAACACTGCATGGTGGAACTTGATACCACAGGGTATAGACACCTGGAAGAAAGAGATGGAGCTGAGAAACACTGCATGGTGGAACTTGATACCACAGTGTATAGACACCTTGAAGAAAGAGATGTAGCTGAGAAACACTGCATGGTGGAACTTGATACCACAGGGTATAGACACCTGGAAGAAAGAGATGGAGCTGAGAAACACTGCATGGTGGAACTTGATACCACATGGTATAGACACCTGGAAGAAAGAGATGGAGCTGAGAAAACCTGCATGGTGGAACTTGATACCAAAGTTTATAGAAACCTGGAAGAAAGAGATGGAACTGAGAAACAATGCATGGTGGAACTAGATACAAAAGTTTATCGACACCTGGAAGAAAGAGATGGAGCTGAGAAACACTGCATGGTGGAACTTGATACCATTGGTGTAGACACCTGGAAGAAAGAGATGGAAATGAGAAAACCTGCATGGTGGAACTTGGAAACAAAGTTTATAGACACCTGGAAGAAAGAGATGGAACTGAGAAACAATGCATGGTGGAACTAGATACAAAAGTTTATCAACACCTGGAAGAAAGAGATGGAGCTGGGAAACTGCATGGTGGAGCTTCATACCACAGGGTATAGACACCTGGAAGAAAGAGATGGAGCTGAGAAAACTTGCATGGTGGAACTTGGAAACAATTTTTATAGACACCTTGAAGAAAGAGATGTAGCTGAGAAACATTACATGGTGGAACATGACACCAAAGTTTTTCGACACCTGGAAGAAAGGGATGGAGCTGAGAAACAACACATGCTGGAAGTAGATACCAAAGTTTCTTGACACCTGGAAGAGAGAGATGGAGCTGGGAAACATTGCATGGTGGAAGTTGATACCACACGGTATAGACACCTGGAAGAAAGAGATGGAGCTGAGAAAACCTGCATGGTGCAACTTGATACCAAAGTTTATAGACACCTGGAAGAAAGAGATGGAGCTGAGAACCATTGCATGGTGGAATTTGATCCCAAAGTTTATAGACAGCTGGAAGAAAGAGAAGGAGCTGAAAAACAATGCATGCTGGAACTAGATACAAATGTTTATCGACACCTGGAAGAAAGAGATGGAGCTGAGAAACATTGCATGGTGGAACTTGATACCAAAGTTTATAGACACCTGGAAGAAAGAGATGGAGCTGAGAACCATTGCATGGTGGAACTTGACACCAACATTTTTAGACACCTGGAAGAAAGAGATGGAGCTGAGAAACATTGCATGGTGGAATTTCATACCAAAGTTTATAGACACCTGGAAGAAAGAGATGGAGCTGAGAAACATTGCATGGTGGAACTTGATACCATAGTTTATAGTCACCTGGAAGAAGGAGATGGAGCTGAGAAACATTGCATGGTGGAATTTCATACCAAAGTTTATAGACACCTGGAAGAAAGAGATGGAGCTGAGAAACATTGCATGGTCGAATTGATACGAAGTTTATAGACACCTGGAAGAAAGAGATGGAGCTGAGAAACATTGCATGGTGGAACTTGACACCAACATTTTTAGACACCTGGAAGAAAGAGATGGAGCTGAGAAACATTGCATGGTGGAACTTGATACCACACGGTATAGACACCTGGAATAAAGAGATGGAGCTGAGAAACATTGCATGGTCGAATTGATACGAAGTTTATAGACACCTGGAAGAAAGAGATGGAGCTGAGAAACATTGCATGGTGGAACCTGACACCAAGGTTTTTAGACCCCTGGAAGAAAGGGATGGAGCTGAGAAACATTGCATGGTGGAACTTGATACCACACGGTATAGACACCTGGAATAAAGAGATGGAGCTGAGAAAACGTGCATGGTGGAACTTGATACCACACGGTATAGACACCTGGAAGAAAGAGATGGAGCTGAGAAAACTTTCATGGTTGAACATGATACCAAAGTTTATAGACACCTGGAAGAAAGAGATGGAGCTGAGAAACAATACATGCTGGAACTAGATACAAAAGTTTATCGACACCTGGAAGAAAGAGATGGAGCTGGGGAACACTGCATGGTGGAACTTGAGACCACATGGTATAGACACCTGGAAGAAAGAGATGGAGCTGAGAAAACCTGCATGGTGGAACTTGATACCAAAGTTAATAGACACCTGGAAGAAAGAGATGGAGCTGAGAAACATTGAATGGTGGAACTTGACACAAAGTTTATAGACACCTGGAAGAAAGAGATGGAGCTGAGAAACATTGCATGCTGGAACTAGATGCCAAATGTTATAGACACCTGGAAGAAAGAGATGGAGCTGAGAAACACTGCATGGTGGAACTTGACACCAAAGTTTATAGACACCTGGAAGAAAGAGATGGAGCTGAGAAACACTGAATGTTGGAACTTGATACTACAGGGTATAGACACCTGGAAGAAAGAGATGAAGCTGAGAAAACCTGCATGGTGGAATTTGGAAACAACGTTTATAGACACCTGGAAGAAAGAGATGTAGATGAGAAACATTGCATGGTGGAACTTGATACCAAAGTTAATATACACCTGGAAGAAAGAGATGGAGCTGAGAAACATTGCATTGTGGAACTTGACACCAAAGTTTTTAGACACCTGGAAGAAAGAGATGGAGCTGGGAAACATTTCATGGTGGAACTTGATACCACACGGTATAGACACCTGGAAGAAAGAGATGGAGCTGAGAAAACCTGCATGGTGGAACTTGATACCAAAGTTGATAGACACCTGGAAGAAAGTGATAGAGCTGAGATACACTGCATGGTGAAACTTGATACCACAGGGTATAGACACCTGGAAGAAAGAGATGGAGCTGAGAAAGATTGCATGGTGGAACTTGACACCAAAGTTTATAGACACCTGGAAGAAAGAGATGGAGCTGAGAAACATTGCATGCTGGAACTAGATGCCAAATGTTATAGACACCTGGAAGAAAGAGATGGAGCTGAGAAACACTGCATGTTGGAACTTGATACCACAGGGTATAGACACCTGCAAGAAAGAGATGGAGCTGAGAAACATTGCATGGTGGAACTTGACACCAAAGTTTATAGACACCTGGAAGAAAGAGATGGAGCTGAGAAACATTGCATGCTGGAACTAGATGCCAAAGTTTATAGACACCTGGAAAGAAGAGATTGAGCTGAGAAACACTGCATGGTCTAACTTGATACCACACGGTGTAGCACCTGTAAGAAAGAGATGGAGCTGAGAAAAGCTTCATTGTGGAACTTGGAAACAAAGTTAATAGACACCTGGAAGAAAGAGAAGTAGCTGAGAAACAATGAATGCTGGAAGTAGATACAAAAGTTTATCGACACCTGGAAGAAAGAGATGGAGCTGGGAAACACTGAATGGTGGAACTTGATACCACAGGGTATAGACACCTGGAAGAAAGAGATGAAGCTGAGAAAACCTGCATGGTGGAATTTGGAAACAACGTTTATAGACACCTGGAAGAGAGAGATGTAGATGAGAAACATTGCATGGTGGAACTTGATACCAAAGTTAATATACACCTGGAAGAAAGAGATGGAGCTGAGAAACATTGCATTGTGGAACTTGACAACAAAGTTTTTAGACACCTGGAAGAAAGAGATGGAGCTGGGAAACATTTCATGGTGGAACTTGATACCACACGGTATAGACACCTGGAAGAAAGAGATGGAGCTGAGAAAGATTGCATGGTGGAACTTGACACCAAAAGTTATAGACACCTGGAAGAAAGAGATGGAGCTGAGAAACATTGCATGGTGGAACTTGACACCAAGGTTTTTAGACACCTGGAAGAAAGGGATGGAGCTGAGAAACACTGCATGGTGGAACTTGATACCACAGGGTATAGACACCTGGAAGAAAGAGATGGAGCTGAGAAACACTGCATGGTGGAACTTGATACCACAGGGTATAGACACCTGGAAGAAAGAGATGGAGCCGAGAAAACCTGCATTGTGGAACTTGATACCAAAGTTTATAGAAACCTGGAAGAAAGAGATGGAGCTGAGAAACACTGCATGGTGGAACTTGATACCATTGGTGTAGACACCTGGAAGAAAGAGATGGAGATGAGAAAACCTGCATGGTGGAACTTGGATACAAAGTTTATAGACACCTGGAAGAAAGAGATGTAGCTGGGAAACAATGCATGCTGGAACTAGATACAAAAGTTTATCAACACCTGGAAGAAAGAGATGGAGCTGAGAAAACCTGCATGGTGGAACTTGGAAACAATTTTTATAGGCACCTTGAAGAAAGAGATGTAGCTGAGAAACATTACATGGTGGAACATGACACCAAATTTTTTAGACACCTGGATGAAAGGGATGGAGCTGAGAAACAATACATGCTGGAACTAGATACCAAAGTTTATCGACACCTGGAAGAAAGAGATGAGTCTGGGCAACATTGCATGATGGAATTTGACACCAAAGTTTTTAGGCACCTGGAAGAAAGGGATGGAGCTGAGAAACAACACATGCTGGAAGTAGATACCAAAGTTTATTGACACCTGGAAGAGAGAGATGGAGCTGGGAAACATTGCATGGTGGAAGTTGATACCTCACGGTATAGACACCTGGAAGAAAGAGATGGAGCTGAGAAACATTGACTTGACACCAAGATTTTTAGACATCTGGAAGAAAGGGATGGAGCTGAGAAAGATTGCATGCTGGAACTAGATACAAATGTTTATCGACATCTGGAAGAAAGAGATGGAGCTGAAAAACATTGCATGGTGGAACTTGATACCAAAGTTTATAGACACCTGGAAGAAAGAGATGGAGCTGAGAAACATTGCATGGTGTAATTTCATACCAAAGTTTATAGACACCTGGAAGAAAGAGATGGAGTGAGAAACATTGCATGGTGGAACTTGACACCAAGGTTTTTAGACCCCTGGAAGAAAGGGATGGAGCTGAAAAACATTGCATGGTGGAACTTGATACCACACGGTATAGACACCTGGAATAAAGAGATGGAGCTGAGAAAACTAGCATGGTGGAACTTGATACCACACGGTATAGACACCTGGAAGAAAGAGATGGAGCTCGGAAAACTTGCATGGTTGAACATGATACCAAAGTTTATAGACACCTGGAAGAAAGAGATGGAGCTGAGAAACAATACATGCTGGAACTAGATACAAAAGTTTATCGACACCTGGAAGAAAGAGATGGAGCTGGGGAACACTGCATGGTGGAACTTGAGACCACATGGTATAGACACCTGGAAGAAAGAGATGGAGCTGAGAAAACCTGCATGGTGGAACTTGATACCAAAGTTTATAGACACCTGGAAGAAAGAGATGGAGCTGAGAAACATTGAATGGTGGAACTTGACACCAAAGTTTATAGACACCTGGAAGAAAGAGATGGAGCTGAGAAACATTGCATGCTGGAACTAGATGCCAAATGTTATAGACACCTGGAAGAAAGAGATGGAGCTGAGAAACAGTGCATGTTGGAACTTGATACCACAGGGTATAGACACCTGCAAGAAAGAGATGGAGCTGAGAAACATTGCATGGTGGAACTTGACACCAAAGTTTATAGACACCTGGAAGAAAGAGATGGAGCTGAGAAACATTGCATGCTGGAACTACATGCCAAATGTTATAGACACCTGGAAGAAAGAGATGGAGCTGAGAAACAGTGCATGGTGGAACTTGATACCAAGGTTTATAGACACCTGGAAAAAAGAGATGGAGCTGAGAAACACTGCATGCTGGAAGTAGATACCAAAGTTTATAGACACCTGGAAAGAAGAGATTGAGCTGAGAAACACTGCATGGTCTAACTTGATACCACACGGTGTAGACACTTGTAAGAAAGAGATGGAGCTGAGAAAAGCTTCATTGTGGAACTTGGAAACAAAGTTAATAGACACCTGGAAGAAAGAGACGTAGCTGAGAAACAATGCATGCTGGAAGTAGATACAAAAGTTTATCGACACCTGGACGAAAGAGATGGAGCTGGGAAACACTGAATGGTGGAACTTGATACCACAGGGTATAGACACCTGGAAGAAAGAGATGAAGCTGAGAAAACCTGCATGGTGGAATTTGGAAACAACGTTTATAGACACCTGGAAGAAAGAGATGTAGATGAGAAACATTGCATTGTGGAACTTGACACCAAAGTTTTTAGACACCTGGAAGAAAGAGATGGAGCTGGGAAACATTTCATGGTGGAACTTGATACCACACGGTATAGACACCTGGAAGAAAGAGATGGAGCTGAGAAAACCTGCATGGTGGAACTTGATACCAAAGTTGATAGACACCTGGAAGAAAGTGATAGAGCTGAGATACACTGCATGGTGAAACTTGATACCACAGGGTATAGACACCTGGAAGAAAGAGATTGAGCTGAGAAAGATTGCATGGTGGAACTTGACACCAAAAGTTATAGACACCTGGAAGAAAGAGATGGAGCTGAGAAACATTGCATGGTGGAACTTGACACCAAGGTTTTTAGACACCTGGAAGAAAGGGATGGAGCTGAGAAAACCTGCATGGTGGAACTTGATACCAAAGTTTATAGACACCTGGAAGAAAGAGAAGGTGCTGAAAAACAATGCATGCTGGAACTAGATACAAAAGTTTATCGACACCTGGAAGAAAGAGATGAAACTGGGAAACACTGCATGGTGGAACTTGATACCACATGGTATAGACACCTGGAAGAAAGAGATGGAGCTTAGAAACACTACATGCTGGAACTAGATACAAAAGTTTATCGACACCTGGAAGAAAGAGATGAAACTGGGAAAAACTGCATGGTGGAACTTGATAGCACAGGGTATAGACACCTGGAAGAAACAGATGGAGCTCAGAAAACCTGCATGGTGGAACTTGGAAATAAAATGTATAGACACCTGGAAGAAAGAGATGTAGCTGAGAAACATTGCATGGTGGAACTTGATACCAAAGTTTATAGACACCTGGAAGAAAGAGATGGAACTGAGAAACATTGCATGGTGGAACTTGACAACAACATTTTTAGACACCTGGAAGAAAGGGATGGAGCTGAGAAACAATACATGCTGGAACTAGATACCATAGTTTATCGACACCTGGAAGAAAGAGATGGAGCTGAGAAAACCTGCATGTTGGAACTTGATACCAAGGTTTATAGACACCTGGAAGAAAGACATGGAGCTGAGATACACTGCATGGTGGAAATTGATACCACAGGGTATAGACACCTGGAAGAAAGAGATGGAGCTGAGAAACACTATATGCTGGAACTAGATACCAAAGTTTATAGACACCTGAAAGAAAGAGATGGAGCTGTGAAACACTGCATGGTGGAACTTGATACCACAGGGTATAGACACCTGGAACAAAGAGATAGAGCTGAGAAAGATTGCATGATGGAACTTGATGCCACAGGTTATAGACACCTGGAAGAAAGAGATGGAGCTGAGAAAACCTGCATGGTGGAACTTGGAAACAAAGTTTATAGACACCTGGAAGAAAGAGATGTAGCTGAGAAATAATGCATGCTGGAACTAGATACAAAAGTTTATCAACACCTGGAAGAAAAAGATGGAGCTGGGAAACTGCATGGTGGAGCTTCATACCACAGGGTATAGACACCTGGAAGAAAGAGATGGAGCTGAGAAAACTTGCATGGTGGAACATGACACCAAAGTTTTTAGACACCTGGAAGAAAGAGATGTAGCTGAGAAAGAATGCATGCTGGAACTAGATACCAAAGTTTATCGACACCTGGAAGAAAGAGATGAGTCTGGGCAACATTGCATGATGGAATTTGACACCAAAGTTTTTAGGCACCTGGAAGAAAGGGATAGAGCTGAGAAACAACACATGCTGGAAGTAGATACCAAAGTTTATTGACACCTGGAAGAAAGAGATGGAGCTGAGAAACATTGACTTGACACCAAGATTTTTAGACATCTGGAAGAAGGGGATGGAGCTGAGAAAGATTGCATGGTGGAATTTGATACCAAAGTTTATAGACGGCTGGAAGAAAGAGAAGGAGCTGAAAAACAATGCATGCTGGAACTAGATACAATTGTTTATCGACACCTGAAGAAAGAGATGGAGCTGAGAAACATTGCATGGTGGAACTTGATACCAAAGTTTATAGACACCTGGAAGAAAGAGATGGAGCTGAGAACCATTGCATGGTGGAACTTGACACCAACTTTTTTAGACACCTTGAAGAAAGAGATGTAGCTGAGAAACATTACATGGTGGAACATGACACCAAAGTTTTTAGACACCTGGAAGAAAGAGATGTAGCTGAGAAAGAATGCATGCTGGAACTAGATACCAAAGTTTATCGACACCTGGAAGAAAGAGATGAGTCTGGGCAACATTGCATGATGGAATTTGACACCAAAGTTTTTAGGCACCTGGAAGAAAGGGATAGAGCTGAGAAACAACACATGCTGGAAGTAGATACCAAAGTTTATTGACACCTGGAAGAAAGAGATGGAGCTGAGAAACATTGACTTGACACCAAGATTTTTAGACATCTGGAAGAAAGGGATGGAGCTGAGAAAGATTGCATGGTGGAATTTGATACCAAAGTTTATAGACGGCTGGAAGAAAGAGAAGGAGCTGAAAAACAATGCATGCTGGAACTAGATACAATTGTTTATCGACACCTGAAGAAAGAGATGGAGCTGAGAAACATTGCATGGTGGAACTTGATACCAAAGTTTATAGACACCTGGAAGAAAGAGATGGAGCTGAGAACCATTGCATGGTGGAACTTGACACCAACTTTTTTAGACACCTGGAAGAAAGAGATGGAGCTGAGAAAACCTGCATGGTGGAATTTGGAAACAACGTTTATAGACACCTGGAAGAAAGAGATGTATATGAGAAACATTGCATGGTGGAACTTGATACCAAAGTTAATATACACCTGGAAGAAAGAGATGGAGCTGAGAAACATTGCATTGTGGAACTTGACACCAAAGTTTTTAGACACCTGGAAGAAAGAGATGGAGCTGGGAAACATTTCATGGTGGAACTTGATACCACACGGTATAGACACCTGGAAGAAAGAGATGGAGCTGAGAAAACCTGCATGGTGGAACTTGATAACAAAGTTGATAGACACCTGGAAGAAAGTGATAGAGCTGAGATACACTGCATGGTGAAACTTGATACCACAGGGTATAGACACCTGGAAGAAAGAGATGGAGCTGAGAAACATTGCATGGTGGAACTTGACACCAAAAGTTATAGACACCTGGAAGAAAGAGATGGAGCTGAGAAACATTGCATGGTGGAACTTGACACCAAGGTTTTTAGACACCTGGAAGAAAGGGATGGAGCTGAGAAAACCTGCATGGTGGAACTTGATACCAAAGTTTATAGACACCTGGAAGAAAGGGAAGGAGCTGAAAAACAATGCATGCTGGAACTAGATACAAAAATGTATCAACACCTGGAAGAAAGATATGGAACTGGGAAACACTGCATGGTGGAATTTGATACCACAGGGTATAGACACCTGGAAGAAAGAGATGGAGCTCAGAAAACCTGCATGGTGGAACTTGGAAATAAAGTTTATAGACACCTGGAAGAAAGAGATGTAGCCGAGAAACATTGCATGGTGGAACTTGATACCAAAGTTTATAGACACCTGGAAGAAAGAGATGGAGCTGAGATACACTGCATGATGGAACTTGATACCACAGGGTATAGACACCTGGAAGAAAGAGATGTCGCTGAGAAAACCTGCATGGTGGAACTTGATACCAAAGTTTATAGACACCTGGAAGAAAGAGATGAAACTGGGAAACACTGCATGGTGGAACTTGATACCACAGGGTATAGACACCTGGAAGAAACAGATGGAGCTCAGAAAACCTGCATGGTGGAACTTGGAAATAAAATGTATAGACACCTGGAAGAAAGAGATGGAACTGAGAAACATTGCATGGTGGAACTTGACAACAACGTTTTTAGACACCTGGAAGAAAGGGATGGAGCTGAGAAACAATACATGCTGGAACTAGATACCATAGTTTATCGACACCTGGAAGAAAGAGATGGAGCTGAGAAAACCTGCATGGTGGAACTTGATACCAAATTTTATAGACACCTGGAAGAAAGACATGGAGCTGAGATACACTGCATGGTGGAAATTGATACCACAGGGTATAGACACCTGGAAGAAAGATATGGAGCTGAGAAACACTATATGCTGGAACTAGATACCAAAGTTTATAGACACCTGAAAGAAAGAGACGGAGCTGGGAAACACTGCATGGTGGAACTTGATACCAAAGGGTATAGACACCTGGAAGAAAGAGATAGAGCTATGAAAGATTGCATGATGGAACTAGATACCAAAGTTTATAGACACCTGGAGGAAAGAGATGGAGCTGAGATACACTGCATGATGGAAATTGATACCACAGGGTATAGACACCTGGAAGAAAGAGATGGAGCTGAGAAAACCTGCATGGTGGAACTTGGAAACAAAGTTTATAGACACCTGGAAGAAAGAGATGTAGCTGAGAAACATTGCATGGTGGAACTTGATACCAAGGTTTATAGACACCTGGAAAAACGAGATGGAGCTGAGAAACACTGCATGCTGGAACTAGATAACAAAGTTTATAGACACCTGGAAGAAAGAGATGGAGCTGAGAAACACTGCATGCTGGAACTAGATACCAAAGTTTATAGACACCTGGAGGAAAGAGATGGAGATGAGATACACTGCATGATGGAACTTGATACCACAGGGTATAGACACCTGGAAGAAAGAGATGGAGCTGAGAAAGATTGCATGGTGGAACTTGACACCAAAAGTTATAGACACCTGGAAGAAAGAAATGGAGCTGAGAAACAATGCATGGTGGAACTTGACAGCAAGGTTTTTAGACACCTGGAACAAAGGTATGGAGCTGAGAAACACTGCATGCTGGAACTAGATACCAAAGTTTATAGACACCTGGAGGAAAGAGATGGGGGTGAGAAACACTGCATGCTGGAACTTGATACCAAAATTTATAGAGACCTGGAAGAAAGAGAAGGTGCTGAAAAACAATGCATGCTGGAACTAGATACAAAGGTTTATCGACACCTGGAAGAAAGATATGGAACTGGGAAACACTGCATGGTGGAACTTGATACCACAGGGTATAGACAGCTGGAAGAAAGAGATGGAGCTGAGAAAGATTGCATGGTGGAACTTGACATCAAAGTTTATGGACACCTGGAAGAAAGAGATGGAGCTGAGAAACAATGCATGGTAGAACTTGACAGCAAGGTTTTTAGACACCTGGAAGAAAGGTATGGAGCTGAGAAACACTGCATGCTGGAACTAGATAGCAAAGTTTATAGACACCTGGAAGAAAGAGATGGAGCTGAGAAACTCTGCATGGTGGAACTTGATACCACAGGGTATAGACACCTGGAAGAAAGAGATGGAGCTGAGAAACAGTGCATGGTGGAAATTGATACCACAGGGTATAGACACCTGGAAGAAAGAGATGGAGCTGAGAAACAGTGCATGGTGGAACTTGATACCACAGGGTATAGACACCTGGAAGAAAGAGATGGAGCTGAGAAACACTACATGCTGGAAATAGATACAAAAGTTTATCGACTCCTGGAAGAAAGAGATGGAGCTGGGAAGCACTGTATGGTGGAACTTGACACCACAGGGTATAGACACCTGGATGAAAGAAATGGAGCTTTGAAAACCTGCATGGTGGAACTTGATACCAAAGTTTTTAGACACCTGGAAGAAAGAGATGGAGCTGAAAAACATTGCATGATGGAACTTGATACCACAGTTTATAGACACCTGGAAGAAAGAGATGGAGCTGGGAAACACTGCATGCTGGAACTAGATACCAATGTTTATAGACACCTGGAAGAAAGAGATGGAGCAGAGAAAGATTGCATGGTTGAACTTGATACCACAGGGAAAAGATACCGGGAAGAAAGAGATGCAGCGGAGAAACACTGCATGGTGGAACTTGATACCACAGGGTATAGACACCTGGAAGAAAGAGATGGAGCTGAGAAAACCTGCTTGGTGGAACTTGGAAACAAAGTTTATAGACACCTGAAAGAAAGAGATGTAGCTGAGAAACAATGCATGCTGGAACTAGATACAAAAGTTTATCGACACCTTGAAGAAAGAGATGTAGCTGAGAAACATTGCATTTTGGAACTTGACACCAAAGTCTTTTGACACCTGGAAGAAAGGGATGGAGCTGAGAAACAATACATGCTGGAAATAGAAACTTTATCGAAACCTGGAAGAAAGAGATGGAGCTGGGAAACATTGCATGGTGGAACTTGATACCAAAGTTTATAGACACCTGGAAGAAAGAGATGGAGCTGAGAAACACTACATGCTGGAACTAGATACAAAAGTTTATCGACACCTGGAAGAAAGAAATGGAGCTGGGAAACATTGCATGGTGGAACTTGATACCAAAGTTTTTAGACACATGGAAGAAAGAGATGGAGCTGAGAAACATTGCATGATGGAACTTGATACCACAGTTTATAGATACCTGGAAGAAAGAGATGGAGCTGAGAAACACTGCATGCTGGAACTAGATACCAAAGTTTATAGACACCTGGAAGAAAGAGATTGAGCTGAAAAAGATTTCATGGCTGAACTTGATACCACAGGGTATAGACACCTGGAAGAAAGAGATGCAGCTGAGAAACACTGCATGCTGGAACGTGATATCAAATTTTATAGACTCCTGGAAGAAAGAGATGGAGCTGAGAAACACTGCATGGTGGAACTAGATACAAGAGTGTACCGACACCTGGAAGAAAGAGATGGAGCTGAGAAACACTGCATGTTGGAACTTGATACCACAGTGTATAGACACCTGGAACAAAGAGATGGAGCTGAGAAAACCTGCATGGTGGAACTTGGAAACAAAGTTTATAGACACCTGGAAGAAAGAGATGTAGCTGAGAAACAATGCATGCTGGAACCAGATACAAAAGTTTATCGACACCTTGAAGAAAGAGATGTAGCTGAGAAACATTGCATGGTGGAACTTGACACCAAAGTCTTTTGACACCTGGAAGAAAGGGATGGAGCTGAGAAACAATACATGCTGGAACTAGATACCAAAGTTTATCGAAACCTGGAAGAAAAAGATGGAGCTGGGAAACATTGCATGGTGGAACTTGATACCACAAGGTATAGACACCTGGAAGAAAGAGATGGATCAGAGAAAACCTGCGTGGTTGAATTTCGAAATAACATTTATAGACACCTTGAAGAAAGAGATGGAGCTGTGAAACATTGCATGGTTGAACTTGATACCAAAGTTTATCGACACCTGGAAGAAAGAGATGGAGCTGGAAACATTGCATGGTGGAACTTGATACCACACGGTATAGACACCTGGAAGAAAGAGATGGAGCTGAGAAAACCTGCATGGTGGAACTTGATACCAAAGTTTATAGACACCTGGAAGAAAGAGATGGAGCTGATAAACATTGCATGGTGGAACTTGACACCAAGGTTTTTATACACCTGGAAGAAAGATATGGATCTGAGAAAGATTGCATGGTGGAACTTGATACCAAAGTTTATCGACACCCGGAAGAAAGAGATGGAGCTGGGAAACATTGCAGGGTGGAACTTGATACCACACGGTATAGACACCTGCAAGAAAGAGATGAAGCTTGGAAACGCTGCATGGTGGAACTTGAAACCAACATTTTTAGACACCTGGAAGAAAGGGATGGAGCTGAGAAATAATACATGCTGGAACTAGATACCAAAGTTTATCGACACCCGGAAGAAAGAGATGGAGCTGGGAAACATTGGATGGTGGAACTTGATACCACAAAGTATAGACACCTGGAAGAAAGAGATGGAGCTGATAAACATTGCATGGTGGAACTTGACACCAAGGTTTTTATACACCTGGAAGAAAGGGATGGAGCTGAAAAAGATTGCATGGTGGAACTTGATACCAAAGTTTATCGACACCCGGAAGAAAGAGATGGAGCTGGAAACATTGCATGGTGGAACTTGATACCACAACCACACAGTAGAGACACCTGGAAGAAAGAGATGGAGCTGAGAAAACCTGCATGGTGGAACTTGATACCAAAGTTTATAGACACCTGGACGAAAGAGATGGAGCTGATAAACATTGCATGGTGAAACTTGACACCAAGGTTTTTATACACCTGCGAGAAAGGGATGGAGCTGAGAAACACTGCATGGTTGAACTTGATACCACAGGGTGTAGACACCTGTAAGAAAGAGATGGAGCTGGGAAACCCTACATGCTGGAAGTAGATACAAAAGTTAATCGACACCTGGAAGAAAGAGATGGAGCTGAGAAACATTGCATGGTGGAACTTGATACCACACGGTATAGACACCTGGAATAAAGAGATGGAGCTGAGAAAACTAGCATGGTGGAACTTGATACCACACGGTATAGACACCTGGAAGAAAGAGATGGAGCTGAGAAAACTTGCATGGTTGAACATGATACCAAAGTTTATAGACACCTGGAAGAAAGAGATGGAGCTGAGAAACAATACATGCTGGAACTAGAAACAAAAGTTTACCGACACCTGGAAGAAAGAGATGGAGCTGGGGAACACTGCATGGTGGAACTTGAGACCACATGGTATAGACACCTGGAAGAAAGAGATGGAGCTGAGAAAACCTGCATGGTGGAACTTGATACCAAAGTTTATAGACACCTGGAAGAAAGAGATGGAGCTGAGAAACATTGAATGGTGGAACTTGACACCAAAGTTTATAGACACCTGGAAGAAAGAGATGGAGCTGAGAAACATTGCATGCTGGAACTAGATGCCAAATGTTATAGACACCTGGAAGAAAGAGATGGAGCTGAGAAACACTGCATGTTGGAACTTGATACCACAGGGTATAGACACCTGCAAGAAAGAGATGGAGCTGAGAAACATTGCATGGTGGAACTTGACACCAAAGTTTATAGACACCTGGAAGAAAGAGATGGAGCTGAGAAACATTGCATGCTGGAACTCGATGCCAAATGTTATAGACACCTGGAAGAAAGAGATGGAGCTGAGAAACAGTGCATGGTGGAACTTGATACCAAGGTTTATAGACACCTGGAAAAAAGAGATGGAGCTGAGAAACACTGCATGCTGGAAGTAGATACCAAAGTTTATAGACACCTGGAAAGAAGAGATTGAGCTGAGAAACACTGCATGGTCTAACTTGATACCACACGGTGTAGACACCTGTAAGAAAGAGATGGAGCTGAGAAAAGCTTCATTGTGGAACTTGGAAACAAAGTTAATAGACACCTGGAAGAAAGAGACGTAGCTGAGAAACAATGCATGCCGGAAGTAGATACAAAAGTTTATCGACACCTGGAAGAAAGAGATGGAGCTGGGAAACACTGAATGGTGGAACTTGATACCACAGGGTATAGACACCTGGAAGAAAGAGATGAAGCTGAGAAAACCTGCATGGTGGAATTTGGAAACAACGTTTATAGACACCTGGAAGAAAGAGATGTAGATGAGAAACATTGCATGGTGGAACTTGATACCAAAGTTAATATACACCTGGAAGAAAGAGATGGAGCTGAGAAACATTGCATTGTGGAACTTGACACCAAAGTTTTTAGACACCTGGAAGAAAGAGATGGAGCTGGGAAACATTTCATGGTGGAACTTGATACCACACGGTATAGACACCTGGAAGAAAGAGATGGAGCTGAGAAAACCTGCATGGTGGAACTTGATACCAAAGTTGATAGACACCTGGAAGAAAGTGATAGAGCTGAGATACACTGCATGGTGAAACTTGATACCACAGGGTATAGACACCTGGAAGAAAGAGATGGAGCTGAGAAATATTGCATGGTGGAACTTGACACCAAAAGTTATAGACACCTGGAAGAAAGAGATGGAGCTGAGAAACATTGCATGGTGGAACTTGACACCAAGGTTTTTAGACACCTGGAAGAAAGGGATGGAGCTGAGAAAACCTGCATGGTGGAACTTGATACCAAAGTTTATAGACACCTAGAAGAAAGAGAAGGTGCTGAAAAACAATGCATGCTGGAACTAGATACAAAAGTTTATCGACACCTGGAAGAAAGAGATGAAACTGGGAAACACTGCATGGTGGAACTTGATACCAAATGGTATAGACACCTGGAAGAAAGAGATGGAGCTTAGAAACACTACATGCTGGAACTAGATACAAAAGTTTATCGACACCTGGAAGAAAGAGATGAAACTGGGAAAAACTGCATGGTGGAACTTGATACCACAGGGTATAGACACCTGGAAGAAACAGATGGAGCTCAGAAAACCTGCATGGTGGAACTTGGAAATAAAATGTATAGACACCTGGAAGAAAGAGATGTAGCTGAGAAACATTGCATGGTGGAACTTGATACCAAAGTTTATAGACACCTGGAAGAAAGAGATGGAACTGAGAAACATTGCATGGTGGAACTTGACAACAACGTTTTTAGACACCTGGAAGAAAGGGATGGAGCTGAGAAACAATACATGCTGGAACTAGATACCATAGTTTATCGACACCTGGAAGAAAGAGATGGAGCTGAGAAAACCTGCATGGTGGAACTTGATACCAAGGTTTATAGACACCTGGAAGAAAGACATGGAGCTGAGATACACTGCATGGTGGAAATTGATACCACAGGGTATAGACACCTGGAAGAAAGAGATGGAGCTGAGAAACACTATATGCTGGAACTAGATACCAAAGTTTATAGACACCTGAAAGAAAGAGATGGAGCTGTGAAACACTGCATGGTGGAACTTGATACCAAAGGGTATAGCCACCTGGAAGAAAGAGATAGAGCTGAGAAAGATTGCATGATGGAACTTGATGCCACAGGTTATAGACACCTGGAAGAAAGAGATGGAGCTGAGAAAACCTGCATGGTGGAACTTGGAAACAAAGTTTATAGACACCTGGAAGAAAGAGATGTAGCTGAGAAATAATGCATGCTGGAACTAGATACAAAAGTTTATCAACACCTGGAAGAAACAGATGGAGCTGGGAAACTGCATGGTGGAGTTTCATACCACAGGGTATAGACACCTGGAAGAAAGAGATGGAGCTGAGAAAACTTGCATGGTGGAACTTGGAAACATTTTTTATAGACACCTTGAAGAAAGAGATGTAGCTGAGAAACATTACATGGTGGAACATGACACCAAAGTTTTTAGACACCTGGAAGAAAGGGATGGAGCTGAGAAACAATACATGCTGGAACTAGATACCAAAGTTTATCGACACCTGGAAGAAAGAGATGAGTCTGGGCAACATTGCATGATGGAATTTGACACCAAAGTTTTTAGGCACCTGGAAGAAAGGGATGGAGCTGAGAAACACTACATGCTGGAACTAGATACCAAAGTTTATTGACACCTGGAAGAGAGAGATGGAGCTGGGAAACATTGCTTGGTGGAAGTTGATACCACACGGTATAGACACCTGGAAGAAAGAGATGGAGCTGAGAAAACCTGCATGGTGCAACTTAAAACCAAAGTGTATAGACACCTGGAAGAAAGAGATGGAGCTGAGAAACATTGACTTGACAACAAGATTTTTAGACATCTGGAAGAAAGGGATGGAGCTGAGAAAGATTGCATGGTGGAATTTGATACCAAAGTTTATAGACAGCTGGAAGAAAGAGAAGGAGCTGAAAAACAATGCATGCTGGAACTAGATACAATTGTTTATCGACACCTGGAAGAAAGAGATGGAGCTGAGAAGCATTGCATGGTGGAACTTGATACCAAAGTTTATAGACACCTGGAAGAAAGAGATGGAGCTGAGAACCATTGCATGGTGGAACTTGACACCAACATTTTTAGACACCTGGAAGAAAGAGATGGAGCTGAGAAAACCTGCATGGTGGAATTTGGAAACAACGTTTATAGACACCTGGAAGAAAGAGATGTAGATGAGAAACATTGCATGGTGGAACTTGATACCAAAGTTAATATACACCTGGAAGAAAGAGATGGAGCTGAGAAACATTGCATTTTGGAACTTGACACCAAAGTTTTTAGACACCTGGAAGAAAGAGATGGAGCTGGGAAACATTTCATGGTGGAACTTGATACCACACGGTATAGACACCTGGAAGAAAGAGATGGAGCTGAGAAAACCTGCATGGTGGAACTTGATACCAAAGTTGATAGACACCTGAAAGAAAGAGATGGAGCTGAGATACACTGCATGGTGAAACTTGATACCACAGGGTATAGACACCTGGAAGAAAGAGATGGAGCTGTGAAAGATTGCATGGTGGAACTTGACACCAAAAGTTATAGACACCTGGAAGAAAGAGATGGAGCTGTGAAAGATTGCATGGTGGAACTTGACACCAAGGTTTTTAGACACCTGGAAGAAAGGGATGGAGCTGAGAAAACCTGCATGGTGGAACTTGATACCAAAGTTTATAGACACCTGGAAGAAAGGGAAGGAGCTGAAAAACAATGCATGCTGGAACTAGATACAAAAATGTATCAACACCTGGAAGAAAGATCTGGAACTGGGAAACACTGCATGGTGGAATTTGATACCACAGGGTATAGACACCTGGAAGAAAGAGATGGAGCTCAGAAAACCTGCATGGTGGAACTTGGAAATAAAGTTTATAGACACCTGGAAGAAAGAGATGTAGCTGAGAAACATTGCATGGTGGAACTTGATACCAAAGTTTATAGACACCTGGAAGAAAGAGATGGAGCTGAGATACACTGCATGATGGAACTTGATACCACAGGGTATAGACACCTGGAAGAAAGAGATGTAGCTGAGAAAACCTGCATGGTGGAACTTGATACCAAAGTTTATAGACACCTGGAAGAAAGAGATGAAACTGGGAAACACTGCATGGTGGAACTTGATACCACAGGGTATAGACACCTGGAAGAAACAGATGGAGCTCAGAAAACCTGCATGGTGGAACTTGGAAATAAAATGTATAGACACCTGGAAGAAAGAGATGTAGCTGAGAAACATTGCATGGTGGAACTTGATACCAAAGTTTATAGACACCTGGAAGAAAGAGATGGAACTGAGAAACATTGCATGGTGGAACTTGACAACAACGTTTTTAGATACCTGGAAGAAAGGGATGGAGCTGAGAAACAATACATGCTGGAACTAGATACCATAGTTTATCGACACCTGGAAGAAAGAGATGGAGCTGAGAAAACCTGCATGGTGGAACTTGATACCAAAGTTTATAGACACCTGGAAGAAAGACATGGAGCTTAGATACACTGCATGGTGGAAATTGATACCACAGGGTATAGACACCTGGAAGAAAGATATGGAGCTGAGAAACACTATATGCTGGAACTAGATACCAAAGTTTATAAACACCTGAAAGAAAGAGATGGAGCTGGGAAACACTGCATGGTGGAACTTGATACCAAAGGGTATAGACACCTGGAAGAAAGAGATAGAGCTATGAAAGATTGCATGATGGAACTAGATACCAAAGTTTATAGACACCTGGAGGAAAGAGATGGAGCTGAGATACACTGCATGATGGAACTTGATACCACAGGGTATAGACACCTGGAAGAAAGAGATGGAGCTGAGAAAACCTGCATGGTGGAACTTGGAAACAAAGTTTATAGACACCTGGAAGAAAGAGATGTAGCTGAGAAACATTGCATGGTGGAACTTGATACCAAGGTTTATAGACACCTGGAAAAAAGAGATGGAGCTGAGAAACACTGCATGCTGGAACTAGATAACAAAGTGTATAGACACCTGGAAGAAAGAGATGGAGTTGAGAAACATTGCATGCCGGAAGTAGATACCAAAGTTTATAGACCCCTGGAAGAAAGAGATGGAGCTGAGAAACACTGCATGCTGGAACTAGATACCAAAGTTTATAGACACCTGGAGGAAAGAGATGGAGCTGAGATACACTGCATGATGGAACTTGATACCACAGGGTATAGACACCTGGAAGAAAGCGATGTAGCTGAGAAAACCTGCATGGTGGAACTTGATACCAAAGTTCATAGAGACCTGGAAGAAAGAGAAGGTGCTGAAAAACAATGCATGCTGGAACTAGATACAAAGGTTTATCGACACCTGGAAGAAAGAGATGGAACTGGGAAACACTGCATGGTGGAACTTGATACCACAGGATATAGACACCTGGAAGAAAGAGATGGAGCTGAGAAAGATTGCATGGTGGAACTTGACATCAAAGTTTATGGACACCTGGAAGAAAGAAATGGAGCTGAGAAACAATGCATGGTGGAACTTGACAGCAAGGTTTTTAGACACCTGGAACAAAGGTATGGAGCTGAGAAACACTGCATGCTGGAACTAGATACCAAAGTTTATAGACACCTGGAGGAAAGAGATGGGGGTGAGAAACACTGCATGCTGGAACTTGATACCAAAGTTTATAGAGACCTGGAAGAAAGAGAAGGTGCTGAAAAACAATGCATGCTGGAACTAGATACAAAGGTTTATCGACACCTGGAAGAAAGATATGGAACTGGGAAACACTGCATGGTGGAACTTGATACCACAGGGTATAGACACCTGGAAGCAAGAGATGGAGCTGAGAAAGATTGCATGGTGGAACTTGACATCAAAGTTTATGGACACCTGGAAGAAAGAGATGGAGCTGAGAAACAATGCATGGTGGAACTTGACAGCAAGGTTTTTAGACACCTGGAAGAAAGGTATGGAGCTGAGAAACACTGCATGCTGGAACTAGATACCAAAGTTTATAGACACCTGGAAGAAAGAGATGGAGCTGAGAAACTCTGCATGGTGGAACTTGATACCACAGGGTATAGACACCTGGAAGAAAGAGATGTAGCTGAGAAACAGTGCATGGTGGAACTTGATACCACAGGGTATAGACACCTGGAAGAAAGAGATGGAGCTGAGAAACAGTGCATGGTGGAACTTGATACCACAGGGTATAGACACCTGGAAGAAAGAGATGGAGCTGAGAAACACTACATGCTGGAAATAGATACACAAGTTTATCGACTCCTGGAAGAAAGAGATGGAGCTGGGAAGCACTGTATGGTGGAACTTGACACCACAGGGTATAGACACCTGGATGAAAGAAATGGAGCTTTGAAAACCTGCATGGTGGAACTTGATACCAAAGTTTTTAGACACCTGGAAGAAAGAGATGGAGCTGAAAAACATTGCATGATGGAACTTGATACCACAGTTTATAGACACCTGGAAGAAAGAGATGGAGCTGGGAAACACTGCATGCTGGAACTAGATAACAATGTTTATAGACACCTGGAAGAAAGAGATGGAGCAGAGAAAGATTGCATGGTTGAACTTGATACCACAGGGAAAAGACACCGGGAAGAAAGAGATGCAGCGGAGAAACACTGCATGGTGGAACTTGATACCACAGGGTATAGACACCTGGAAGAAAGAGATGGAGCTGAGAAAACCTGCATGGTGGAACTTGGAAACAAAGTTTATAGACACCTGGAAGAAAGAGATGTAGCTGAGAAACAATGCATGCTGGAACTAGATACAAAAGTTTATTGACACCTTGAAGAAAGAGATGTAGCTGAGAAACATTGCATTTTGGAACTTGACACCAAAGTCTTTTGACACCTGGAAGAAAGGGATGGAGCTGAGAAACAATACATGCTGGAACTAGAAACTTTATCGAAACCTGGAAGAAAGAGATGGAGCTGGGAAACATTGCATGGTGGAACTTGATACCAAAGTTTATAGACACCTGGAAGAAAGAGATGGAGCTGAGAAACATTGCATGATGGAACTTGATACCACAGTTTATAGATACCTGGAAGAAAGAGATGGAGCTGAGAAACATTGCATGCTGGAACTAGATACCAAAGTTTATAGACACCTGGAAGAAAGAGATTGAGCTGAAAAAGATTTCATGGCTGAACTTGATACCACAGGGTATAGACACCTGGAAGAAAGAGATGCAGCTGAGAAACACTGCATGCTGGAACGTGATATCAAATTGTATAGACTCCTGGAAGAAAGAGATGGAGCTGAGAAACACTGCATGGTGGAACTAGATACAAGAGTGTACCGACACCTGGAAGAAAGAGATGGAGCTGAGAAACACTGCATGGTGGAACTTGATACCACAGTGTATAGACACCTGGAACAAAGAGATGGAGCTGAGAAAACCTGCATGGTGGAACTTGGAAACAAAGTTTATAGACACCTGGAAGAAAGAGATGTAGCTGAGAAACAATGCATGCTGGAACTACATACAAAAGTTTATCGACACCTTGAAGAAAGAGATGGAGCTGAGAAACATTGCATGGTGGAACTTGACACCAAAGTCTTTTGACACCTGGAAGAAAGGGATGGAGCTGAGAAACATTGCATGGTGGAACTTGATACCACATGGTATAGACACCTGGAAGAAAGAGATGGAGCTGAGAAAACCTGCATGGTGGAACTTGATACCAAAGTTTATAGACACCTGGAAGAAAGAGATGGAGCTGATAAACATTGCATGGTGGAACTTGACACCAAGGTTTTTATACACCTGGAAGAAAGATATGGATCTGAGAAAGATTGCATGGTGGAACTTGATACCAAAGTTTATCGACACCCGGAAGAAAGAGATGGAGCTGGGAAACATTGCATGGTGGAACTTGATACCACATGGTATAGACACCTGCAAGAAAGAGATGAAGCTTGGAAACGCTGCATGGTGGAACTTGAAACCAACATTTTTTAGACACCTGAAAGAAAGGGATGGAGCTGAGAAATAATACATGCTGGAACTAGATACCAAAGTTCATCGACACCCGGAAGAAAGAGATGGAGCTGGGAAACATTGGATGGTGGAACTTGATACCACAAAGTATAGACACCTGGAAGAAAGAGATGAGGCTGAGAAAACCTGCATGGTGGAGCTTGATACCAAAGTTTTTAGACACCTGGAAGAAAGGGATGGAGCTGGGAAACAATGCGTGCTGGAACTAGATACCAAAGTTTATAGACACCTGGAAGAAAGAGATGGAGCTGATAAACATTGCATGGTGGAACTTGACACCAAGGTTTTTATACACCTGGAAGAAAGGGATGGAGCTGAAAAAGATTGCATGGTGGAACTTGATACCAAAGTTTATCGACACCCGGAAGAAAGAGATGGAGCTGGAAACATTGCATGGTGGAACTTGATACCACAACCACACAGTATAGACACCTGGAAGAAAGAGATGGAGCTGAGAAAACCTGCATGGTGGAACTTGATACCAAAGTTTATAGACACCTGGAAGAAAGAGATGGAGCTGATAAACATTGCATGGTGAAACTTGACACCAAGGTTTTTATACACCTGGGAGAAAGGGATGGAGCTGAGAAACACTGCATGGTGGAACTTGATACCACAGGGTGTAGACACCTGTAAGAAAGAGATGGAGCTGGGAAACCCTACATGCTGGAAGTAGATACAAAAGTTAATCGACACCTGGAAGAAAGAGATGGAGCTGGGAAACACTGAATGGTGGAACTTGATACCAAAGTTAATATACACCTGGAGGAAAGAGATGGAGCTGAGAAACATTGCATGGTGGAACTTGACACCAAGGTTTTTAGACACCTGGAAGAAAGAGATGGAGCTGAGAAACAAGACATGCTGGAACTAGATACCAAAGTTTATCGACACCTGGAAAAAAAAGAGATGGAGCTGGGAAACATTGCATGGTGGAACTTGATACCACACGGTATAGCCACCTGGAAGAAAGAGACGGAGCTGAGAAAACCTGCATGGTGGAACTTGATACCAAAGTTTATAGACACCTGGGAGAAAGAGATGGAGCTGAGATACACTGCATGGTGGAACTTGATACCACAGGGTATAGACACCTGGAAGAAAGAGATGGAGCAGAGAAAACCTGCATAGTGGAACTTGGAAACAACGTTTATAGACACCTGGAAGAAAGAGATGTAGATGAGAAACATTGCATGGTGGAACTTGATACCAAAGTTAATATACACCTGGAGGAAAGAGATGGAGCTGAGAAACATTGCATGGTGGAACTTGACACCAAAGTTTTTAGACACCTGGAAGAAAGAGATGGAGCTGAGAAACAAGACATGCTGGAACTAGATACCAAAGTTTATCGACACCTGGAAAAAAAAGAGATGGAGCTGGGAAACATTGCATGGTGGAACTTGATACCACACGGTATAGCCACCTGGAAGAAAGAGACGGAGCTGAGAAAACCTGCATGGTGGAACTTGATACCAAAGTTTATAGACACCTGGAAGAAAGAGATGGAGCTGAGATACACTGCATGGTGGAACTTGATACCACAGGGTATAGACACCTGGAAGAAAGAGATGTACTGAGAAACACTACGTGCTGGAACTAGATACCAAAGTTTATAGACACCTGAAAGAAAGAGATGGAGCTGAGGAACACTGCATGGTGGAAATTGATACAATTGGTGTAGACACCTAGAAGAAAGAGATGGAGCTGAGAAAACCTGCATGGTGGAACTTGGAAACAAAGTTTATAGACACCTGGAAGAAAGAGATGTAGCTGAGAAACAATGCATGCTGGAACTAGATACAAAAGTTTATCGACACCTGGAAGAAAGAGATGGAGCTGGGAAACACTGCATGGTGGAGCTTCATACCACAAGGTATAGGCACCTGGAAGAAAGAGATGGAGCTGAGAAAACCTGCATGGTGGAACTTGGAAACAATGTTTATGAACACCTTGAAGAAAGAGATGTAGCTGAGAAACACTGCATGGTGGAACTTGATACCACAGGGTATAGACACCTGGAAGAAAGAGATGGAGCTGAGAAACACTGCATGGTGGAACTTGATACCACAGGGTATAGACACCTTGAAGAAAGAGATGTAGCTGAGAAACACTGCATGGTGGAACTTGATACCACAGGGTATAGACACCTGGAAGAAAGAGATGGAGCTGAGAAACACTGCATGGTGGAACTTGATACCACACGGTATAGACACCTGGAAGAAAGAGATGGAGCTGAGAAAACCTGCATGGTGGAACTTGATACCAACGTTTATAGAAACCTGGAAGAAAGAGATGGAGCTGAGAAACACTGCATGGTGGAACTTGAAACTATTGGTGTAGACACCTGGAAGAAAGAGATGGAGATGAGAAAACCTGCATGGTGGAACTTGGAAACAAAGATTATAGACACCTGGAAGAAAGAGATGGAGCTGGAAACATTGCATGGTGGAACTTGATACCACAACCACACAGTATAGACACCTGGAAGAAAGAGATGGAGCTGAGAAAACCTGCATGGTGGAACTTGATACCAAAGTTTATAGACACCTGGAAGAAAGAGATGGAGCTGATAAACATTGCATGGTGAAACTTGACACCAAGGTTTTTATACACCTGGAAGAAAGGGATGGAGCTGAGAAACACTGCATGGTGGAACTTGATACCACAGAGTGTAGACACCTGTAAGAAAGAGATGGAGTTGAGAAAAGCTTCATTGTGGAACTTGGAAACAAAGTTAATAGACACCTGTAAGAAAGAGACGTAGCTGAGAAACAATGCATGCTGGAAGTAGATACAAAAGTTAATCGACACCTGGAAGAAAGAGATGGAGCTGGGAAACACTGAATGGTGGAACTTGATACCACAGGGTATAGACACCTGGAAGAAAGAGATGGAGCAGAGAAAACCTGCATGGTGGAACTTGGAAACAACGTTTATAGACACCTGGAAGAAAGAGATGTAGATGAGAAACATTGCATGGTGGAACTTGATACCAAAGTTAATATACACCTGGAAGAAAGAGATGGAGCTGAGAAACATTGCATGGTGGAACTTGACACCAAAGTTTTTAGACACCTGGAAGAAAGGGATGGAGCTAGGAAACAAGACATGCTGGAACTAGATACCAAAGTTTATCGACACCTGGAAGAAAGAGATGGAGCTGGGAAACATTGCATGGTGGAACTTGATACCACAGGGTATAGCCACCGGGAAGAAAGAGACAGAGCTGAGAAAACCTGCATGGTGGAACTTGATACCAAAGTTTATAGACACCTGGAAGAAAGAGCTGGAGCTGATATACACTGCATGGTGGAACTTGATACCACATGGTATAGACACCTGGAAGAAAGAGATGTAGCTGAGAAACAATGCATGCTGGAACTAGATACAAAAGTTTATCGACACCTGGAAGAAAGAGATGGAGCTGAGAAAACCTGCATGGTGGAACTTGGAAACAATGTTTATAAACACCTTGAAGAAAGAGATGTAGCTGAGAAACACTGCATGGTGGAACTTGATACCACAGGGTATAGACACCTGGAAGAAAGAGATGGAGCTGAGAAACACTGCATGGTGGAACTTGATACCACAGTGTATAGACACCTTGAGGAAAGAGATGTAGCTGAGAAACACTGCATGGTGGAACTTGATACCACAGGGTATAGACACCTGGAAGAAAGAGATGGAGCTGAGAAACACTGCATGGTGGAACTTGATACCACATGGCATAGACACCTGGAAGAAAGAGATGGAGCTGAGAAAACCTGCATGGTGGAACTTGATACCAAAGTTTATAGAAACCTGGAAGAAAGAGATGGAACTGAGAAACAATGCATGGTGGAACTAGATACAAAAGTTTATCGACACCTGGAAGAAAGAGATGGAGCTGAGAAACACTGCATGGTGGAACTTGATACCATTGGTGTAGACACCTGGAAGAAAGAGATGGAGATGAGAAAACCTGCATGGTGGAACTTGGAAACAAAGTTTATAGAAACCTGGAAGAAAGAGATGGAACTGAGAAACAATGCATGGTGGAACTAGATACAAAAGTTTATCAACACCTGGAAGAAAGAGATGGAGCTGGGAAACTGCATGGTGGAGCTTCATACCACAGGGTATAGACACCTGGAAGAAAGAGATGGAGCTGAGAAAACTTGCATGGTGGAACTTGGAAACAATTTTTATAGACACCTTGAAGAAAGAGATGTAGCTGAGAAACATTACATGGTGGAACATGACACCAAATTTTTTAGACACCTGGAAGAAAGTGATGGAGCTGAGAAACAATACATGCTGGAACTAGATACCAAAGTTTATCGACACCTGGAAGAAAGGGATGGAGCTGAGAAACATTGCATGGTGGAACTTGACACCAAAGTTTTTCGATACCTGGAAGAAAGGGATGGAGCTGAGAAACAACACATGCTGGAAGTAGATACCAAAGTTTCTTGACACCTGGAAGAGAGAGATGGAGCTGGGAAACATTGCATGGTGGAAGTTGATACCACACGGTATAGACACCTGGAAGAAAGAGATGGAGCTGAGAAAACCTGCATGGTGCAACTTGATACCAAAGTTTATAGACACCTGGAAGAAAGAGATGGAGCTGAGAACTATTGCATGGTGGAATTTGATCCCAAAGTTTATAGACAGCTGGAAGAAAGAGAAGGAGCTGAAAAACAATGCATGCTGGAACTAGATACAAATGTTTATCGACACCTGGAAGAAAGAGATGGAGCTGAGAAACATTGCATGGTGGAACTTGATACCAAAGTTTATAGACACCTGGAAGAAAGAGATGGAGCTGAGAACCATTGCATGGTGGAACTTGACACCAACATTTTTAGACACCTGGAAGAAAGAGATGGAGCTGAGAAACATTGCATGGTGGAATTTCATACCAAAGTTTATAGACACCTGGAAGAAAGAGATGGAGCTGAGAAACATTGCATGGTGGAACTTGATACCATAGTTTATAGTCACCTGGAAGAAGGAGATGGAGCTGAGAAACATTGCATGGTGGAATTTCATACCAAAGTTTATAGACACCTGGAAGAAAGAGATGGAGCTGAGAAACATTGCATGGTCGAATTGATACCACAGGGTATAGACACCTGGAAGAAAGAGATGGAGCTGAGAAACATTGCATGGTGGAACTTGACACCAAGGTTTTTAGACCCCTGGAAGAAAGGGATGGAGCTGACAAACATTGCATGGTGGAACTTGATACCACACGGTATAGACACCTGGAATAAAGAGATGGAGCTGAGAAAACGTGCATGGTGGAACTTGATACCACACGGTATAGACACCTGGAAGAAAGAGATGGAGCTGAGAAAACTTGCATGGTTGAACATGATACCAAAGTTTATAGACACCTGGAAGAAAGAGATGGAGCTGAGAAACAATACATGCTGGAACTAGATACAAAAGTTTATCGACACCTGGAAGAAAGAGATGGAGCTGGGGAACACTGCATGGTGGAACTTGAGACCACATGGTATAGACACCTGGAAGAAAGAGATGGAGCTGAGAAAACCTGCATGGTGGAACTTGATACCAAAGTTAATAGACACCTGGAAGAAAGAGATGGAGCTGAGAAACATTAAATGGTGGAACTTGACACCAAAGTTTATAGACACCTGGAAGAAAGAGATGGAGCTGAGAAACATTGCATGCTGGAACTAGATGCCAAATGTTATAGACACCTGGAAGAAAGAGATGGAGCTGAGAAACACTGCATGTTGGAACTTGATACCACAGGGTATAGACACCTGCAAGAAAGAGATGGAGCTGAGAAACATTGCATGGTGGAACTTGACACCAAAGTTTATACACACCTGGAAGAAAGAGATGGAGCTGAGAAACACTGAATGGTGGAACTTGATACTACAGGGTATAGACACCTGGAAGAAAGAGATGAAGCTGAGAAAACCTGCATGGTGGAATTTGGAAACAACGTTTATAGACACCTGGAAGAAAGAGATGTAGATGAGAAACATTGCATGGTGGAACTTGATACCAAAGTTAATATACACCTGGAAGAAAGAGATGGAGCTGAGAAACATTGCATTGTGGAACTTGACACCAAAGTTTTTAGACACCTGGAAGAAAGAGATGGAGCTGGGAAACATTTCATGGTGGAACTTGATACCACACGGTATAGACACCTGGAAGAAAGAGATGGAGCTGAGAAAACCTGCATGGTGGAACTTGATACCAAAGTTGATAGACACCTGGAAGAAAGTGATAGAGCTGAGATACACTGCATGGTGAAACTTGATACCACAGGGTATAGACACCTGGAAGAAAGAGATGGATCTGAGAAAGATTGCATGGTGGAACTTGACACCAAAGTTTATAGACACCTGGAAGAAAGAGATGGAGCTGAGAAACATTGCATGGTGGAACTAGATGCCAAATGTTATAGACACCTGGAAGAAAGAGATGGAGCTGAGAAACAGTGCATGTTGGAACTTGATACCACAGGGTATAGACACCTGCAAGAAAGAGATGGAGCTGAAAAACATTGCATGGTGGAACTTGACACCAAAGTTTATAGACACCTGGAAGAAAGAGATGGAGCTGAGAAACATTGCATGCTGGAACTAGATGCCAAATGTTATAAACACCTGGAAGAAAGAGATGGAGCTGAGAAACAGTGCATGGTGGAACTTGATACCAAGGTTTATAGACACCTGGAAAAAAGAGATGGAGCTGAGAAACACTGCATGCTGGAACTAGATAACAAAGTTTATAGACACCTGGAAGAAAGAGATGGAGCTGAGAAACATTGCATGCTGGAAGTAGATACCAAAGTTTATAGACACCTGGAAAGAAGAGATTGAGCTGAGAAACACTGCATGGTCTAACTTGATACCACACGGTGTAGACACCTGTAAGAAAGAGATGGAGCTGAGAAAAGCTTCATTGTGGAACTTGGAAACAAAGTTAATAGACACCTGGAAGAAAGAGAAGTAGCTGAGAAACAATGCATGCTGGAAGTAGATACAAAAGTTTATCGACACCTGGAAGAAAGAGATGGAGCTGGGAAACACTGAATGGTGGAACTTGATACCACAGGGTATAGACACCTGGAAGAAAGAGATGAAGCTGAGAAAACCTGCATGGTGGAATTTGGAAACAACGTTTATAGACACCTGGAAGAGAGAGATGTAGATGAGAAACATTGCATGGTGGAACTTGATACCAAAGTTAATATACACCTGGAAGAAAGAGATGGAGCTGATAAACATTGCATTGTGGAACTTGACACCAAAGTTTTTAGAGATCCTGGAAGAAAGAGATGGAGCTGGGAAACATTTCATGGTGGAACTTGATACCACACGGTATAGACACCTGGAAGAAAGAGATGGAGCTGAGAAAACCTGCATGGTGGAACTTGATACCAAAGTTGATAGACACCTGGAAGAAAGTGATAGAACTGAGATACACTGCATGGTGAAACTTGATACCACAGGGTATAGACACCTGGAAGAAAGAGATGGAGCTGAGAAAGATTGCATGGTGGAACTTGACACCAAAAGTTATAGACACCTGGAAGAAAGAGATGGAGCTGAGAAACATTGCATGCTGGAACTAGATGCCAAATGTTATAGACACCTGGAAGAAAGAGATGGAGCTGAGAAACACTGCATGGTGGAACTTGATACCACAGGGTATAGACACCTGGAAGAAAGAGATGGAGCCGAGAAAACCTGCATTGTGGAACTTGATACCAAAGTTTATAGAAACCTGGAAGAAAGAGATGGAACTGAGAAACAATGCATGGTGGAACTAGATACAAAGGTTTATCGACACCTGGAAGAAAGAGATGGAGCTGAGAAACACTGCATGGTGGAACTTGATACCATTGGTGTAGACACCTGGAAGAAAGAGATGGAGATGAGAAAACCTGCATGGTGGAACTTGGAAACAAAGTTTATAGACATCTGGAAGAAAGAGATGTAGCTGGGAAACAATGCATGCTGGAACTAGATACAAAAGTTTATCAACACCTGGAAGAAAGAGATGGAGCTGAGAAAACCTGCATGGTGGAACTTGGAAACAATTTTTATAGGCACCTTGAAGAAAGAGATGTAGCTGAGAAACATTACATGGTGGAACATGACACCAAATTTTTTAGACACCTGGAAGAAAGGGATGGAGCTGAGAAACATTGCATGGTGGAACTTGACACCAAAGTTTTTCGACACCTGGAAGAAAGGGATGGAGCTGAGAAACAACACATGCTGGAAGTAGACACCAAAGTTTATTGACACCTGGAAGAGAGAGATGGAGCTGGGAAACATTGCATGGTGGAACTAGATACAAAAGTTTATCGACACCTGGAAGAAAGAGATGGAGCTGGGGAACACTGCATGGTGGAACTTGAGACCACATGGTATAGACACCTGGAAGAAAGAGATGGAGCTGAGAAAACCTGCATGGTGGAACTTGATACCAAAGTTAATAGACACCTGGAAGAAAGAGATGGAGCTGAGAAACATTGAATGGTGGAACTTGACACCAAAGTTTATAGACACCTGGAAGAAAGAGATGGAGCTGAGAAACATTGCATGCTGGAACTAGATGCCAAATGTTATAGACACCTGGAAGAAAGAGATGGAGCTGAGAAACACTGCATGTTGGAACTTGATACCACAGGGTATAGACACCTGCAAGAAAGAGATGGAGCTGAGAAACATTGCATGGTGGAACTTGACACCAAAGTTTATAGACACCTGGAAGAAAGAGATGGAGCTGAGAAACACTGAATGGTGGAACTTGATACTACAGGGTATAGACACCTGGAAGAAAGAGATGAAGCTGAGAAAACCTGCATGGTGGAATTTGGAAACAACGTTTATAGACACCTGGAAGAAAGAGATGTAGATGAGAAACATTGCAAGGTGGAACTTGATACCAAAGTTAATATACACCTGGAAGAAAGAGATGGAGCTGAGAAACATTGCATTGTGGAACTTGACACCAAAGTTTTTAGACACCTGGAAGAAAGAGATGGAGCTGGGAAACATTTCATGGTGGAACATGATACCACACGGTATAGACACCTGGAAGAAAGAGATGGAACTGAGAAAACCTGCATGGTGGAACTTGATACCAAAGTTGATAGACACCTGGAAGAAAGTGATAGAGCTGAGATACACTGCATGGTGAAACTTGATACCACAGGGTATAGACACCTGCAAGAAAGAGATGGAGCTGAGAAAGATTGCATGGTGGAACTTGACACCAACGTTTATAGACACCTGGAAGAAAGAGATGGAGCTGAGAAACATTGCATGCTGGAACTAGATGCCAAATGTTATAGACAACTGGAAGAAAGAGATGGAGCTGAGAAACACTGCATGTTGGAACTTGATACCACAGGGTATAGACACCTGCAAGAAAGAGATGGAGCTGAGAAACATTGCATGGTGTAACTTGACACCAAAGTTTATAGACACCTGGAAGAAAGAGATAGAGCTGAGAAACATTGCATGCTGGAACTAGATGCCAAATGTTATAGACACCTGGAAGAAAGAGATGGAGCTGAGAAACAGTGCATGTTGGAACTTGATACCACAGGGTATAGACACCTGCAAGAAAGAGATGGAGCTGAAAAACATTGCATGGTGGAACTTGACACCAAAGTTTATAGACACCTGGAAGAAAGAGATGGAGCTGAGAAACATTGCATGCTGGAACTAGATGCCAAATGTTATAAACACCTGGAAGAAAGAGATGGAGCTGAGAAACAGTGCATGGTGGAACTTGATACCAAGGTTTATAGACACCTGGAAAGAAGAGATGGAGCTGAGAAACACTGCATGGTCTAACTTGATACCACACGGTGTAGACACCTGTAAGAAAGAGATGGAGCTGAGAAAAGCTTAATTGTGGAACTTGGAAACAAAGTTAATAGACACCTGGAAGAAAGAGAAGTAGCTGAGAAACAATGCATGCTGGAAGTAGATACAAAAGTTTATCGACACCTGGAAGAAAGAGATGGAGCTGGGAAACACTGAATGGTGGAACTTGATACCACAGGGTATAGACACCTGGAAGAAAGAGATGAAGCTGAGAAAACCTGCATGGTGGAATTTGGAAACAACGTTTATAGACACCTGGAAGAGAGAGATGTAGATGAGAAACATTGCATGGTGGAACTTGATACCAAAGTTAATATACACCTGGAAGAAAGAGATGGAGCTGAGAAACATTGCATTGTGGAACTTGACACCAAAGTTTTTAGACACCTGGAAGAAAGAGATGGAGCTGGGAAACATTTCATGGTGGAACTTGATACCACACGGTATAGACACCTGGAAGAAAGAGATGGAGCTGAGAAAACCTGCATGGTGGAACTTGATACCAAAGTTGATAGACACCTGGAAGAAAGTGATAGAACTGAGATACACTGCATGGTGAAACTTGATACCACAGGGTATAGACACCTGGAAGAAAGAGATGGAGCTGAGAAAGATTGCATGGTGGAACTTGACACCAAAAGTTATAGACACCTGGAAGAAAGAGATGGAGCTGAGAAACATTGCATGCTGGAACTAGATGCCAAATGTTATAGACACCTGGAAGAAAGAGATGGAGCTGAGAAACACTGCATGGTGGAACTTGATACCACAGGGTATAGACACCTGGAAGAAAGAGATGGAGCCGAGAAAACCTGCATTGTGGAACTTGATACCAAAGTTTATAGAAACCTGGAAGAAAGAGATGGAACTGAGAAACAATGCATGGTGGAACTAGATACAAAAGTTTATCGACACCTGGAAGAAAGAGATGGAGCTGAGAAACACTGCATGGTGGAACTTGATACCATTGGTGTAGACACCTGGAAGAAAGAGATGGAGATGAGAAAACCTGCATGGTGGAACTTGGAAACAAAGTTTATAGACACCTGGAAGAAAGAGATGTAGCTGGGAAACAATGCATGCTGGAACTAGATACAAAAGTGTATCAACACCTGGAAGAAAGAGATGGAGCTGAGAAAACCTGCATGGTGGAACTTGGAAACAATTTTATAGGCACCTTGAAGAAAGAGATGTAGCTGAGAAACATTACATGGTGGAACATTGTTAAGACGGATTTCTGAACTCTGTCCTGGTGGCGCAGAAGTTCAGAAGGCCAACCTAATTACTTGGAACAGGGTAACCTCTGGACAAGCCAGACCAATCAAGGTAGCGATCGCGGCGGTCAAGACTAGGTCTCAAGAGGGGTGAGGGTGACTGAAAGCCCGCAATGAGCACACAAAGCAAGAGCGCTTACAAACTACTCCAAACAGTTGTTATATCAAAAATAGATACACATTTATTTTAAGGCCTTTAAAATAATGACCGTAGCGAGAAAATCACAATATCACAATATTAAACCAACACATACCATATCAACACAATATATATACAAATACACAGTCGCAAGCGTTTAAAGCACGAAATATGTAGTCCACCTGCCAGGGAAGGAAAACAGGCAGTGTGATAATGCTTTCGACTCAGTTCGCCTTCATAGGCACCTAACTAGATGGAAGTCCGAGCCCTGCGAAGAGTGGAGCCTTGTGCTCAAAGTACCTGCCACGCCGGTGCCGACGGGCACAAGGGGAAGCTCTTCGGAGGAAGTCAGGCGGTTCACGTTAGTGCACAGCAGAAGAAGAACAGGTTCCGCAACTCAAGCGCAGCCTCCACAGTGGGCAGAAGCAGAGCGCGAGCGCGGCAAAAGGGTGCTGTTTTTACACAGCAGGGAAAAGCAATGGGATACTGCAGGAGGGTGACCAGATCCTAGATATACTACTCACCGGTCCCCGAAGCAAGCAGACCCAGGCTCCTCCACGATAGTTTCAGCAGCTGGCAGGTTCAGAAGAGCAGGGAACGCTTTGTAGTCGTGTAGAGCAAAAAGACGTCCCAATCGACGAAACCGGCACAGTTTTGTTGCCGCACAGGACAACGGAGCGGCCGTGTGTATTCGAGCCAAATGAACCCTCCTCCCTTCAGACCTGGGAACGCCAATCGTACAAAGCGTGGGAGAGGGACAAGGACTCGCAATACAACACAACCTGGCGGCGGTTGCAGAGCCAAACTCCTAGGTAAGCTGGTCAGTCAACTGGATGGCCCAGAGACGCTTCCGAAGGCTTACTTGGCAGGAGATGGTTGAAGATGCCGGGAATAGCTGTTCCTGCTATTCCAAAGGTCGAAGCACCAGTACAGGCCTTCTGGTCCGATCAAAGGAGGACAGGGGCTCTCCGGACGACAGCAGTGCAAAGGAGGATTCCTTCAGCGGGTCACCAGCGATTCCTCGGTCCAGCCTCGTAGTTGCAGGATACTTGGCTCCTGTATTCCTTCGTTCGTGAGAACTCAGGAGATCGACATTGTAGTGGTGTTTCCAGCCCCCTCTTATCCACGGTTCCCTTCGCGCCAAAACGGAGGGGAGCCAATGGGAGATCCGCTCATCAAAACACATACCATACGTGGACCAATCACGGACCACGGTGGTCCCAGGCATTCACACCACCCTAGACTCTCTGGCACCCAGGATGTGTATTGGGACCAGACATCCCAGCCCACACCCTGGAGGCACACAAACGACATGTAGAAGCCCGCGAAAGCAACCACGTTTCGCGGGAAAGTACATGCCCAAATAAGGAAGGCCCCGGGTCGCCGGACCTGGGGAAGGTGAAGGGAGCAAGACGGTCAGTGGACAAGACAAAGGAGCCTCGCGGCCTGGCCATTTTGGGAGCCAGGCCACCATTTTGGGTTCAGTGCAAAAACGTGCTCAGAACGCCAAAAGGAGCTCAAAATAAACAATACGATCGCTGCCACCATTCCAGTCCCTGAATGACTTGCACCGATCAAATACCATCCTAAAAGAGTATCTAGGGCCTGTAGAAGGCTAGAGACCCAAGAGAGCTGTAACTTAGCTTACAGTGCCCTCTTGTGTCGTGTTGCACTAAAGCTGCGACACGATAAGAGAAACTACGGGAAACCACGTTCCCCGGTACTGACTGTCTTAAGGGCATGTCAGTTTCCCCGTAAGAAAGGAGCGAAAGCCCAGGGAAGTGCGGCAGAAGGCTGTACTTCTCTGGCAAAGTCAAGAACAAGGTTAAAAACAATAGCAAAAAGTTTAGGGGTTGCCACATGGAAGGAAAATTCCCTACAATAACGAAATCTTTCCTAACGCTCGCCCCTCCCAGACTATGGACAGGGGGAACTAATCCACCCCTGGATGAGTCTCTTGTTCAGGTCGGTTAAACATTCTGGACAACCCATCAGCATTGCTATGTTGGACACCTGGCCTATGCTCAATAGTGAAGTCGAAGCCTTGAAGACTTATGGACCACCTAAGCAACTTTGGATTCTCCCCCTTCATGTTCATTAGCCACTTTAACGGCTTATGGTCAGTCTGCACAGTGAAGTGGGTCCCATAGAGGTAGGGCCTCAGCTTCCTTAGGGCCCACACAACAGAGAAACATTCTTTCTCTACCGTGGACCACGTGAGCTCTCTGTCCTTAAGCTGGCGACTAATAAAACCGATAGGGTGTTCCTTACCCTTCTCATCTACTTGTGATAGTACAGCTCCTATCCCAGTGTCAGAGGCATCCGTCTGCACGATAAAAGGTCTTTGATAATCAGGGGCCCTGAGCACAGGGGCCTGGCACAAGGAGTCTTTTAAGCCATTGAAGGCCTTCTCACACTCGTCGGTCCAAGTTACCTTCTTGGGTTTCTTCGGAGTTGTGAGGGCAGTCAGAGGAGCAGCTATGGTACCATAGTCTGCCACAAAATTGCGATAATACCCCGTGAGTCCTAAGAAGGCTCTCACTTGGGTTTGCGTAGTGGGGGTAGGCCAGTCTTGTACTGCTTGTACTTTACTGGGTAGAGGCTGTATCCTCCCTCCACCTACTTCATGTCCAAGGTAAACCACTGAGCCTTGTCCAATCTGGCATTTACTAGCCTTTATGGTCAAGTGGGCTTTCTGAAGAGCCTGGAGCACAATCCTGAGGTGTTTCACATGGTCTTCCCAGGTGGCACTGAAAACTGCTATATCGTCCAGATATGCAAGACAGAATTCGTCCAACCCATTCAACACATGATTCACAAGCCTCTGGAAAGTGGCAGGTGCATTCTTCAACCCGAACGGCATTACCCGGAATTGGTAAAGGCCGTCTGGTGTAGAAAATGCTGTCTTCTCCCTGGCATGTTCTGCTAACGCTATTTGCCAATAGCCAGCAGTGAGGTCAAACGTGCTGAGGTACTTGGAGGCACCCAAAGTATCCACCAGCTCATCTGTTCGAGGCAAGGGGTGGGCATCTGTCTTGGTGACAGCATTCAGAGCCCTGTAATCCACGCAGAACCTCAATTCAGAAGTGCCTGCCTTTGGAACCAGAACCACAGGACTGGACCAAGGACTACTAGAGGGTTCAATCACCCCAAGATCTAACATCTTGTTGACCTCGGTCTTAATATAAGACCGTACTTTATCCGACATCCTGTATCCCCTACTTTTGGTAGGTACACTGTCTCCTGTGTCAATGTTATGTTTGCACCAAGGTGTCAAACCAGGGGACTGTGAAAACAGGGGGGAAAACTGCCTAAGCAAACTTTTCACCTCAGCCTGTTGATCAGAAGTCAGGTGAGGGGCCACTCGGACACCCTCAACGGAGCTATCTGAAGGACCGCTCTGGAACAGGTCGGGGAGAGGTTCAGACTCCTCTTCCTCAACGTCTGACGCCAGTAGCAGGGCTGCGATTTCGACTCTTGGGACGAAAGCCTTCAGTCTATTCACGTGGAACACTTTTGGAGCCTGTCCAGGCCTTCCAAGGTCCACTAAATAGTTTACCTCACCCAGGGGCTCCACCACTGTGTAAGGGCCTGACCATTTGTCCTGTAAAGCGCGAGGCCTTATTGGATTCATGATCAGGACTTGCTGACCAGGTGTAAAGTTGATGAGGGAAGCTTTCTGGTCGTACCAATGTTTCACCAGCGCTTGCCCTGCCTTCAATTTATCACTAGCCAAGCCCATCAGAAGTACCATCTGTTTTCTGAGCCCTAGCACATAGTCAACTACATTGGTAGTAACAGGGGGAGTGGGCATCTCCCATCCCTCCTTGACAATGGCTAAGGGTCCCCGTACGGGATGACCGAACAGAAGTTCGAAGGGGCTGAAGCCAACACCCTCCTGTGGTACCTCTCGGTAGGCAAACAGCAAGCATGGTAAAAGAAGATCCCATTTTCTTCTCTGGGGCTCCTCCAGGGCCCCAATCATGCTCTTTAACGTTCTGTTGAAACGTTCCACCAGACCATTGGTCTGGGGGTGGTATGCAGAAGAGAACTTGTAGGTGACCCCACATTCTTTCCACATAGCCTGCATATACTTCGACATAAAGTTGCTGCCACGATCTGACACAACTTCTTTAGGGAAGCCAACCCTAGTAAATATGCCGAGTAAAGCTTTTGCAACTGACTTGGCAGTTACAGTTTTCAATGGGATGGCCTCAGGATACCGGGTTGCATGGTCGACCAGCACCAGGATAAACCTATTGCCCGAGGATGTTTGCGGGTCAAGGGGACCGACGATGTCGATCCCTACCCTTTCAAATGGTACCCCCACAACTGGGAGCGGTACCAACGGAGCTTGGATTGTCGCGCCAACCTTACCAGACAACTGGCAGGAGGCGCAACTCCTGCAGTGACTTTCTACTTGCACCCCCATCTTGGGCCAGTAGAAGTGCATGGATAACCTTTGCTTGGTTCTCTTCACACCAAGGTGACCAGCAAGGGGAACTTCATGCGCCAACTGCAGGAGGAAGGGTCTAACAGCAAGGGGAACCACCAACCTCCTATGGTCTCCTTCTGTAGACTCTGTGGGCTCACTATACAGGAGTCCACCTTCCCAATAAATCCTATGCTTCCCAGGAGGTTCACCCTCAAGCTGGGAGCAGGCCTGTCTCCTTAGGCCTTCCAGAGATGGGCACTCACGTTGGCCTTTACTGAATTCGTCCCTATCAGGACCTCCTTCAACTAACAAGTCTTTTAGTTCCGGATGGTCGTTGGGGTCGAATACTTCAGGCATCGCCACCTCCTCGTCAGGCTCGGGCGATTGACCAACTTCCTCCACCGCAGTGGTAGGCGAGCTCGGGGGAATATTCTCTTTCCCCCGTCTTGACTTGTAGACTCCTTTCGCCTTGGGTTTCCCCTTTGGCTGGGGCGGCGTATTGGACTTGGCCAATGCTGCCCGTGCTTGAGACCGTGTGTAGGGTCTTTCGGCAGTGTCTCCTACGAGCCCTAAAGCTCTGAGATCATTACCCAACAAGACCTTTCCCGGGACGTTTCTCTGAATGCTCACTGGAATCCTGACTGCTGTACCATTTAAAGTAAGATTTACAGGGATCACGGGAAACATACGGAGGGGGCCGTCAGCCAACTTAGTGGGCATCAGAGTAGCTCTTGCAACTTCCTCTGAGTCTACCAAGGTAGAATCCACTACAGTGCGACTGCACCCACTATCCCTAAGAGCTGGAGTATCCACTCCATTGATCAGCACACTGTCTTTAAAGTAGTGCTTGGTATTATCCGGAATCCTAGCATACGCCTCTGCGACTTTAGGCTCCCAGGAACCCAGGGACACTAAAACTACCTCGGCCTCTATTCCGCTGGGAAATGAGTCCGAGGAGAAGGATGCTCCTGTAATCTCTTCTTCCTCGTAGGAGGAGAAGGCCAGATTAGCGGAGTGGACCCCCAAAGGTCTAACCTTACAACGGGGATCCCCCTTCACATGGTCAGTTGCTCCACAAGAAAAACAAGCCCCAGTGGGTCTGTTTACGTAAGGAGGCTTATTGTAACCAGAGTTCTGTTTCGGAGGCGCACCTCCACTACCCTGTGAGTTATCTTGTGTCTTACCCTTGTTTTTCTTTTTGTGGCCCTTTTGGGAAGAAGATTTAGCAGATTCCCCACCCTCCATATCTTTGGACTTTTTCCCCTCCTCCTGCTTACCAGGATGAGTTTTGTCCTTATGGGACACTCGATGTGACACCCATAAGTCTGCTGCAATGGCCAGCTTCTTAGGATCTATCTCCTTCGAATCGGCCAAATGCTGCTTAAGCTCCGGGGAAGAAGAAGCAAAAATGTGTTCCAGCATGACAAGATTTATCATGCCGTCGAAGGTAGAAACCTTATAGCCTTTGACCCAGCCAGTTAAGTTTTTGAAAGATTCAGCGACATAAGATACCCAAGTACCACCTTCCTTTTTCTTATACTCTCGAAAACGCTTTAAATATTGGGCCGGAGTCTTCCCAAACTTTAAAATGAGAGTCTGCTTTAACATTGCGAAATCAGCCCGCTCAGCCTTCGACATTTCCATAATGGCACTACAGCCAGAATGGGGCAGTCTACTGAGCAACCACGCAATCTTATCAGCATTGTCAACTTCCTGGACCTCGCATGCATACTCAAACGCATTCAGCCAGTCCATAATGTCATTCCTCTCTTCATACACACTGAGCAGATCTTTTGGAAACCGTGGATGAGAGGAGGCCCCAGACCCATGTCCAGGACCCTTGGATCCATTTACAACCTGAAGCTTGGCCAGTTCCAACTGGTGATCCCTGTCTTTTTGTTTTTCTGCCTGTTTGATTTTTAGTTTGGCTATGCTGAATTCAAGCTCCTGCTGCCTAAACCGCAGCTCTTCCTTCTTGAATTCAAGCATAGCCTCCCCATCAACACTGGCAGAGGAAACATTAGACATTACATCCTCCCCGTCCTCGTGGTCGCGGTGGAACAGTGCGGCGGCAGAACCGTCGGTTCTACCAGTGAGAGCAGCCCCACCACCTTCCGCACTGTCCTCAGAAGTAATAGCGTCAAGCTGCGCTTCTTGCCACGCCACGATTCTTTGGATCATTTCCAATTTAGTGCCTTGAGAGGAAACACCTCTCTCCGCACACATCTTTTTCAGCGTTTCTGATTTGGAAGCATTTAAAGTTAACAACGTACTTGTTTCCATACTGTTTGATAGGACTATGGCCTTTTTAAAGTTATACTATAACAATTCACTACGTGTACTGTTTGGAATAACCTGAAATGCCTTAGTTCGAGCGCAACACTGGATACCTTCAGTCGTATCCCACCGCTGTACACCAATTTGTTAAGACGGATTTCTGAACTCTGTCCTGGTGGCGCAGAAGTTCAGAAGGCCAACCTAATTACTTGGAACAGGGTAACCTCTGGACAAGCCAAACCAATCAAGGTAGCGATCGCGGCGGTCAAGACTAGGTCTCAAGAGGGGTGAGGGTGACTGAAAGCCCGCAATGAGCACACAAAGCAAGAGCGCTTACAAACTACTCCAAACAGTTGTTATATCAAAAATAGATACACATTTATTTTAAGGCCTTTAAAATAATGACCGTAGCGAGAAAATCACAATATCACAATATTAAACCAACACATACCATATCAACACAATATATATACAAATACACAGTCGCAAGCGTTTAAAGCACGAAATATGTAGTCCACCTGCCAGGGAAGGAAAACAGGCAGTGCGATAATGCTTTCGACTCAGTTCGCCTTCATAGGCACCTAACTAGATGGAAGTCCGAGCCCTGCGAAGAGTGGAGCCTTGTGCTCAAAGTACCTGCCACGCCGGTGCCGACGGGCACAAGGGGAAGCTCTTCGGAGGAAGTCAGGCGGTTCACGTTAGTGCACAGCAGAAGAAGAACAGGTTCCGCAACTCAAGCGCAGCCTCCACAGCGGGCAGAAGCAGAGCGCGAGCGCGGCAAAAGGGTGCTGTTTTTACACAGCAGGGAAAAGCAATGGGATACTGCAGGAGGGCGACCAGATCCTAGATATACTACTCACCGGTCCCCGAAGCAAGCAGACCCAGGCTCCTCCACGATAGTTTCAGCAGCTGGCAGGTTCAGAAGAGCAGGGAACGCTTTGTAGTCGTGTAGAGCAAAAAGACGTCCCAATCGACGAAACCGGCACAGTTTTGTTGCCGCACAGGACAACGGAGCGGCCGTGTGTATTCGAGCCAAATGAACCCTCCTCCCTTCAGACCTGGGAACGCCAAGCGTACGAAGCGTGGGAGAGGGACAAGGACTCGCAATACAACACAACCTGAAGGCGGTTGCAGAGCCAAACTCCTTGGTAAGCTGGTCAGTCAACTGGATGGCCCAGAGACGCTTCCGAAGGCTTACTTGGCAGGAGATGGTTGAAGATGCCGGGAATAGCTGTTCCTGCTATTCCAAAGGTCGAAGCACCAGTACAGGCCTTCTGGTTCGATCAAAGGAGGACAGGGGCTCTCCGGACGACAGCAGTGCAAAGGAGGATTCCTTCAGCGGGTCACCAGCGATTCCTCGGTCCAGCCTCGTAGTTGCAGGATACTTGGCTCCTGTATTCCTTCGTTCGTGAGAACTCAGGAGATCGACATGGTAGTGGTGTTTCCAGCCCCCTCTTATCCACGGTTCCCTTCGCGCCAAAACGGAGGGGAGCCAATGGGAGATCCGCTCATCAAAACACATACCATACATGGACCAATCACGGACCACAGTGGTCCCAGGCATTCACACCACCCTAGACTCTCTGGCACCCAGGATGTGTATTGGGACCAGACATCCCAGCCCACACCCTGGAGGCACACAAACGACATGTAGAAGCCCGCGAAAGCAACCACGTTTCGCGGGAAAGTACATGCCCAAATAAGGAAGGCCCCGGGTCGCCGGACCTGGGGAAGGTGAAGGGAGCAAGACGGTCAGTGGACAAGACAAAGGAGCCTCGCGGCCTGGCCATTTTGGGAGCCAGGCCACCATTTTGGGTTCAGTGCAAAAACGTGCTCAGAACGCCAAAAGGAGCTCAAAATAAACAATACGATCGCTGCCACCATTCCAGTCCCTGAATGATTTGCACCGATCAAATACCATCCTAAAAGAGTATCTAGGGCCTGTAGAAGGCTAGAGACCCAAGAGAGCTGTAACTTAGCTTACAGTGCCCTCTTGTGTCGTGTTGCACTAAAGCTGCGACACGATAAAAGAAACTACGGGAAACCACGTTCCCCGGTACTGATTGTCTTAAGGGCATGTCAGTTTCCCTGTAAGAAAGGAGGGAAAGCCCAGAGAAGTGCGGCAGAAGGATGTACTTCTCTGGCAAAGTCAAGAACAAGGTTAAAAACAATAGCAAAAAGTTTAGGGGTTGCCACATGGAAGGAAAATTCCCTACAATAACGAAATCTTTCCTAACAAACATGACACCAAATTTTTTAGACACCTGGAAGAAAGGGATGGAGCTGAGAAACATTGCATGGTGGAACTTGACACCAAAGTTTTTCGACACCTGGAAGAAAGGGATGGAGCTGAGAAACAACACATGCTGGAAGTAGATACCAAAGTTTATTGACACCTGGAAGAGAGAGATGGAGCTGGGAAACATTGCATGGTGGAAGTTGATACCACACGGTATAGACACCTGGAAGAAAGAGATGGAGCTGAGAAAACCTGCATGGTGCAACTTGATACCAAAGTTTATAGACACCTGGAAGAAAGAGATGGAGCTGAGAAACATTGACTTGACACCAAGATTTTTAGACATCTGGAAGAAAGGGATGGAGCTGAGAAAGATTGCATGGTGGAATTTGATACCAAAGTTTATACACAGCTGGAAGAAAGAGAAGGAGCTGAAAAACAATGCATGCTGGAACTAGATACAAATGTTTATCCACACCTGGAAGAAAGAGATGGAGCTGAGAAACATTGCATGGTGGAACTTGATACCAAAGTTTATAGACACCTGGAAGAAAGAGATGGAGCTGAGAACCATTGCATGGTGGAACTTGACACCAACATTTTTAGACACCTGGAAGAAAGAGATGGAGCTGAGAAACATTGCATGGTGTAATTTCATACCAAAGTTTATAGACACCTGGAAGAAAGAGATGGAGCTGAGAAACATTGCATGGTGGAACTTGATACCATAGTTTATAGACACCTGGAAGAAAGAGATGGAGCTGAGAAACATTGCATGGTGGAATTTCATACCAAATTTTATAGACACCTGGAAGAAAGAGATGGAGCTGAGAAACATTGCATGGTCGAATTGATACGAAAGTTTATAGACACCTGGAAGAAAGAGATGGAGCTGAGAAACATTGCATGGTGGAACTTGATACCACACGGTATAGACACCTGGAATAAAGAGATGGAGCTGAGAAAACTAGCATGGTGGAACTTGATACCACACGGTATAGACACCTGGAAGAAAGAGATGGAGCTGAGAAAACTTACATGGTTGAACATGATACCAAAGTTTATAGACACCTGGAAGAAAGAGATGGAGCTGAGAAACATTGCATGGTGGAACTTGACACCAAGGTTTTTAGACCCCTGGAAGAAAGGGATGGAGCTGAGAAACATTGCATGGTGGAACTTGATACCACACGGTATAGACACCTGGAATAAAGAGATGGAGCTGAGAAAACTAGCATGGTGGAACTTGGTACCACACGGTATAGACACCTGGAAGAAAGAGATGGAGCTGAGAAAACTTGCATGGTTGAACATGATACCAAAGTTTATAGACACCTGGAAGAAAGAGATGGAGCTGAGAAACAATACATGCTGGAACTAGATACAAAAGTTTATCGACACCTGGAAGAAAGAGATGGAGCTGGGGAACACTGCATGGTGGAACTTGAGACCACATGGTATAGACACCTGGAAGAAAGAGATGGAGCTGAGAAAACCTGTATGGTGGAACTTGATACCAAAGTTTATAGACACCTGGAAGAAAGAGATGGAGCTGAGAAACATTGAATGGTGGAACTTGACACCAAAGTTTATAGACACCTGGAAGAAAGAGATGGAGTTGAGAAACATTGCATGCTGGAACTAGATGCCAAATGTTATAGACACCTGGAAGAAAGAGATGGAGCTGAGAAACACTGCATGTTGGAACTTGATACCACAGGGTATAGACACCTGCAAGAAAGAGATGGAGCTGAGAAACATTGCATGCTGGAACTAGATGCCAAATGTTATAGACACCTGTAAGAAAGAGATGGAGCTGAGAAACAGTGCATGTTGGAACTTGATACCACAGGGTATAGACACCTGCAAGAAAGAGATGGAGCTGAGAAACATTGCATGGTGGAACTTGACACCAAAGTTTATAGACACCTGGAAGAAAGAGATGGAGCTGAGAAACATTGCATGCTGGAACTAGATGCCAAATGTTATAGACACCTGGAAGAAAGAGTTGGAGCTGAGAAACAGTGCATGGTGGAACTTGATACCAAGGTTTATAGACACCTGGAAAAAAGAGATGGAGCTGAGAAACACTGCATGCTGGAAGTAGATACCAAAGTTTATAGACACCTGGAAAGAAGAGATTGAGCTGAGAAACACTGCATGGTCTAACTTGATACCACACGGTGTAGACACTTGTAAGAAAGAGATGGAGCTGAGAAAAGCTTCATTGTGGAACTTGGAAACAAAGTTAATAGACACCTGGAAGAAAGAGACGTAGCTGAGAAACAATGCATGCTGGAAGTAGATACAAAAGTTTATCGACACCTGGAAGAAAGAGATGGAGCTGGGAAACACTGAATGGTGGAACTTGATACCACAGGGTATAGACACCTGGAAGAAAGAGATGAAGCTGAGAAAACCTGCATGGTGGAATTTGGAAACAACGTTTATAGACACCTGGAAGAAAGAGATGTAGATGAGAAACATTGCATGGTGGAACTTGATACCAAAGTTAATATACACCTGGAAGAAAGAGATGGAGCTGAGAAACATTGCATTGTGGAACTTGACACCAAAGTTTTTAGACACCTGGAAGAAAGAGATGGAGCTGGGAAACATTTCATGGTGGAACTTGATACCACACGGTATAGACACCTGGAAGAAAGAGATGGAGCTGAGAAAACCTGCATGGTGGAACTTGATACCAAAGTTGATAGACACCTGGAAGAAAGTGATAGAGCTGAGATACACTGCATGGTGAAACTTGATACCACAGGGTATAGACACCTGGAAGAAAGAGATTGAGCTGAGAAAGATTGCATGGTGGAACTTGACACCAAAAGTTATAGACACCTGGAAGAAAGAGATGGAGCTGAGAAACATTGCATGGTGGAACTTGACACCAAGGTTTTTAGACACCTGGAAGAAAGGGATGGAGCTGAGAAAACCTGCATGGTGGAACTTGATACCAAAGTTTATAGACACCTGGAAGAAAGAGAAGGTGCTGAAAAACAATGCATGCTGGAACTAGATACAAAAGTTTATCGACACCTGGAAGAAAGAGATGAAACTGGGAAACACTGCATGGTGGAACTTGATACCACATGGTATAGACACCTGGAAGAAAGAGATGGAGCTTAGAAACACTACATGCTGGAACAAGATACAAAAGTTTATCGACACCTGGAAGAAAGAGATGAAACTGGGAAAAACTGCATGGTGGAACTTGATACCACAGGGTATAGACACCTGGAAGAAACAGATGGAGCTCAGAAAACCTGCATGGTGGAACTTGGAAATAAAATGTATAGACACCTGGAAGAAAGAGATGTAGCTGAGAAACATTGCATGGTGGAACTTGATACCAAAGTTTATAGACACCTGGAAGAAAGAGATGGAACTGAGAAACATTGCATGGTGGAACTTGACAACAACGTTTTTATACACCTGGAAGAAAGGGATGGAGCTGAGAAACAATACATGCTGGAACTAGATACCATAGTTTATCGACACCTGGAAGAAAGAGATGGAGCTGAGAAAACCTGCATGGTGGAACTTGATAAAAAGGTTTATAGACACCTGGAAGAAAGACATGGAGCTGAGATACACTGCATGGTGGAAATTGATACCACAGGGTATAGCCACCTGGAAGAAAGAGATGGAGCTGAGAAACACTATATGCTGGAACTAGATACCAAAGTTTATAGACACCTGAAAGAAAGAGATGGAGCTGTGAAACACTGCATGGTGGAACTTGATACCAAAGGTTATAGACACCTGGAAGAAAGAGATAGAGCTGAGAAAGATTGCATGATGGAACTTGGAAACAAAGTTTATAGACACCTGGAAGAAAGAGATGTAGCTGAGAAATAATGCATGCTGGAACTAGATACAAAAGTTTATCAACACCTGGAAGAAAGAGATGGAGCTGGGAAACTGCATGGTGGAGCTTCATACCACAGGGTATAGACACCTGGAAGAAAGAGATGGAGCTGAGAAAACTTGCATGGTGGAACTTGGAAACAATTTTTATAGACACCTTGAAGAAAGAGATGTAGCTGAGAAACATTACATGGTGGAACATGACACCAAAGTTTTTAGACACCTGGAAGAAAGAGATGAGTCTGGGCAACATTGCATGATGGAATTTGACACCAAAGTTTTTAGGCACCTGGAAGAAAGGGATGGAGCTGAGAAACAACACATGCTGGAAGTAGATACCAAAGTTTATTGACACCTGGAAGAGAGAGATGGAGCTGGGAAACATTGCATGGTGGAAGTTGATACCACACGGTATAGACACCTGGAAGAAAGAGATGGAGCTGAGAAACATTGACTTGACACCAAGATTTTTAGACATCTGGAAGAAAGGGATGGAGCTGAGAAAGATTGCATGCTGGAACTAGATACAAATGTTTATCGACACCTGGAAGAAAGGGATGGAGCTGAGAAACATTGCATGGTGGAACTTGACACCAAAGTTTTTCGACACCTGGAAGAAAGGGATGGAGCTGAGAAACAACACATGCTGGAAGTAGATACCAAAGTTTATTGACACCTGGAAGAGAGAGATGGAGCTGGGAAACATTGCTTGGTGGAAGTTGATACCACACGGTATAGACACCTGGAAGAAAGAGATGGAGCTGAGAAAACCTGCATGGTGCAACTTGATACCAAAGTGTATAGACACCTGGAAGAAAGAGATGGAGCTGAGAAACATTGACTTGACACCAAGATTTTTAGACATCTGGAAGAAAGGGATGGAGCTGAGAAAGATTGCATGGTGGAATTTGATACCAAAGTTTATAGACAGCTGGAAGAAAGAGAAGGAGCTGAAAAACAATGCATGCTGGAACTAGATACAATTGTTTATCGACACCTGGAAGAAAGAGATGGAGCTGAGAAACATTGCATGGTGGAACTTGATACCAAAGTTTATAGACACCTGGAAGAAAGAGATGGAGCTGAGAACCATTGCATGGTGGAACTTGACACCAACTTTTTTAGACACCTGGAAGAAAGAGATGGAGCTGAGAAAACCTGCATAGTGGAATTTGGAAACAACGTTTATAGACACCTGGAAGAAAGAGATGTAGATGAGAAACATTGCATGGTGGAACTTGATACCAAAGTTAATATACACCTGGAAGAAAGAGATGGAGCTGACAAACATTGCATTGTGGAACTTGACACCAAAGTTTTTAGACACCTGGAAGAAAGAGATGGAGCTGGGAAACATTTCATGGTGGAACTTGATACCACACGGTATAGACACCTGGAAGAAAGAGATGGAGCTGAGAAAACCTGCATGGTGGAACTTGATAACAAAGTTGATAGACACCTGGAATAAAGTGATAGAGCTGAGATACACTGCATGGTGAAACTTGATACCACAGGGTATAGACACCTGGAAGAAAGAGATGGAGCTGTGAAAGATTGCATGGTGGAACTTGACACCAAAAGTTATAGACACCTGGAAGAAAGAGATGGAGCTGAGAAACATTGCATGGTGGAACATGACACCAAGGTTTTTAGACACCTGGAAGAAAGGGATGGAGCTGAGAAAACCTGCATGGTGGAACTTGATACCAAAGTTTATAGACACCTGGAAGAAAGGGAAGGAGCTGAAAAACAATGCATGCTGGAACTAGATACAAAAATGTATCAACACCTGGAAGAAAGATATGGAACTGGGAAACACTGCATGGTGGAATTTGATACCACAGGGTATAGACACCTGGAAGAAAGAGATGGAGCTCAGAAAACCTGCATGGTGGAACTTGGAAATAAAGTTTATCGACACCTGGAAGAAAGAGATGTAGCTGAGAAACATTGCATGGTGGAACTTGATACCAAAGTTTATAGACACCTGGAAGAAAGAGATGGAGCTGAGATACACTGCATGATGGAACTTGATACCACAGGGTATAGACACCTGGAAGAAAGAGATGTAGCTGAGAAAACCTGCATGGTGGAACTTGATACCAAAGTTTATAGACACCTGGAAGAAAGAGATGAAACTGGGAAACACTGCATGGTGGAACTTGATACCACAGGGTATAGACACCTGGAAGAAACAGATGGAGCTCAGAAAACCTGCATGGTGGAACTTGGAAATAAAATGTATAGACACCTGGAAGAAAGAGATGTAGCTGAGAAACATTGCATGGTGGAACTTGATACCAAAGTTTATAGACACCTGGAAGAAAGAGATGGAACTGAGAAACATTGCATGGTGGAACTTGACAACAACGTTTTTAGACACCTGGAAGAAAGGGATGGAGCTGAGAAACAATACATGCTGGAACTAGATACCATAGTTTATCGACACCTGGAAGAAAGAGATGGAGCTGAGAAAACCTGCATGGTGGAACTTGATACCAAAGTTTATAGACACCTGGAAGAAAGACATGGAGCTGAGATACACTGCATGGTGGAAATTGATACCACAGGGTATAGACACCTGGAAGAAAGATATGGAGCTGAGAAACACTATATGCTGGAACTAGATACCAAAGTTTATAGACACCTGAAAGAAAGAGACGGAGCTGGGAAACACTGCATGGTGGAACTTGATACCAAAGGGTATAGACACCTGGAAGAAAGAGATAGAGCTATGAAAGATTGCATGATGGAACTAGATACCAAAGTTTATAGACACCTGGAGGAAAGAGATGGAGCTGAGATACACTGCATGATGGAAATTGATACCACAGGGTATAGACACCTGGAAGAAAGAGATGGAGCTGAGAAAACCTGCATGGTGGAACTTGGAAACAAAGTTTATAGACACCTGGAAGAAAGAGATGTAGCTGAGAAACATTGCATGGTGGAACTTGATACCAAGGTTTATAGACACCTGGAAAAAAGAGATGGAGCTGAGAAACACTGCATGCTGGAACTAGATAACAAAGTTTATAGACACCTGGAAGAAAGAGTTGGAGTTGAGAAACATTGCATGCCGGAAGTAGATACCAAAGTTTATAGACCCCTGGAAGAAAGAGATGGAGCTGAGAAACACTGCATGCTGGAACTAGATACCAAAGTTTATAGACACCTGGAGGAAAGAAATGGAGCTGAGATACACTGCATGATGGAACTTGATACCACAGGGTATAGACACCTGGAAGAAAGAGATGGAGCTGAGAAAGATTGCATGGTGGAACTTGACATCAAGGTTTATGGACACCTGGAAGAAAGAAATGGAGCTGAGAAACAATGCATGGTGGAACTTGACAGCAAGGTTTTTAGACACCTGGAACAAAGGTATGGAGCTGAGAAACACTGCATGCTGGAACTAGATACCAAAGTTTATAGACACCTGGAGGAAAGAGATGGGGGTGAGAAACACTGCATGCTGGAACTTGATACCAAAGTTTATAGAGACCTGGAAGAAAGAGAAGGTGCTGAAAAACAATGCATGCTGGAACTAGATACAAAGGTTTATCGACACCTGGAAGAAAGATATGGAACTGGGAAACACTGCATGGTGGAACTTGATACCACAGGGTATAGACAGCTGGAAGAAAGAGATGGAGCTGAGAAAGATTGCATGGTGGAACTTGACATCAAAGTTTATGGACACCTGGAAGAAAGAGATGGAGCTGAGAAACAATGCATGGTGGAACTTGACAGCAAGGTTTTTAGACACCTGGAAGAAAGGTATGGAGCTGAGAAACACTGCATGCTGGAACTAGATACCAAAGTTTATAGACACCTGGAAGAAAGAGATGGAGCTGAGAAACTCTGCATGGTGGAACTTGATACCACAGGGTATAGACACCTGGAAGAAAGAGATGGAGCTGAGAAACAGTGCATGGTGGAAATTGATACCACAGGGTATAGACACCTGGAAGAAAGAGATGGAGCTGAGAAACAGTGCATGGTGGAACTTGATACCACAGGGTATAGACACATGGAAGAAAGAGATGGAGCTGAGAAACACTACATGCTGGAAATAGATACAAAAGTTTATCGACTCCTGGAAGAAAGAGATGGAGCTGGGAAGCACTGTATGGTGGAACTTGACACCACAGGGTATAGACGCCTGAATGAAAGAAATGGACCTTTGAAAACCTGCATGGTGGAACTTGATACCAAAGTTTTTAGACACCTGGAAGAAAGAGATGGAGCTGAAAAACATTGCATGATGGAACTTGATACCACAGTTTATAGACACCTGGAAGAAAGAGATGGAGCTGGGAAACACTGCATGCTGGAACTAGATACCAATGTTTATAGACACCTGGAAGAAAGAGATGGAGCAGAGAAAGATTGCATGGTTGAACTTGATACCACAGGGAAAAGATACCGGGAAGAAAGAGATGCAGCGGAGAAACACTGCATGGTGGAACTTGATACCACAGGGTATAGACACCTGGAAGAAAGAGATGGAGCTGAGAAAACCTGCATGGTGGAACTTGGAAACAAAGTTTATAGACACCTGGAAGAAAGAGATGTAGCTGAGAAACAATGCATGCTGGAACTAGATACAAAAGTTTATCGACACCTTGAAGAAAGAGATGTAGCTGAGAAACATTGCATTTTGGAACTTGACACCAAAGTCTTTTGACACCTGGAAGAAAGGGATGGAGCTGAGAAACAATACATGCTGCAACTAGAAACTTTATCGAAACCTGGAAGAAAGAGATGGAGCTGGGAAACATTGCATGGTGGAACTTGATACCAAAGTTTATAGACACCTGGAAGAAAGAGATGGAGCTGAGAAACACTACATGCTGGAACTAGATACAAAAGTTTATCGACACCTGGAAGAAAGAAATGGAGCTGGGAAACATTGCATGGTGGAACTTGATACCAAAGTTTTTAGACACATGGAAGAAAGAGATGGAGCTGAGAAACATTGCATGATGGAACTTGATACCACAGTTTATAGATACCTGGAAGAAAGAGATGGAGCTGAGAAACACTGCATGCTGGAACTAGATACCAAAGTTTATAGACACCTGGAAGAAAGAGATTGAGCTGAAAAAGATTTCATGGCTGAACTTGATACCACAGGGTATAGACACCTGGAAGAAAGAGATGCAGCTGAGAAACACTGCATGCTGGAACGTGATATCAAATTTTATAGACTCCTGGAAGAAAGAGATGGAGCTGAGAAACACTGCATGGTGGAACTAGATACAAGAGTGTACCGACACCTGGAAGAAAGAGATGGAGCTGAGAAACACTGCATGTTGGAACTTGATACCATAGTGTATAGACACCTGGAACAAAGAGATGGAGCTGAGAAAACCTGCATGGTGGAACTTGGAAACAAAGTTTATAGACACCTGGAAGAAAGAGATGTAGCTGAGAAACAATGCATGCTGGAACTAGATACAAAAGTTTATCGACACCTTGAAGAAAGAGATGGAGCTGAGAAACACTGCATGGTGGAACTTGACACCAAAGTCTTTTTACACCTGGAAGAAAGGGATGGAGCTGAGAAACAATACATGCTGGAACTAGATACCAAAGTTTATCGAAACCTGGAAGAAAAAGATGGAGCTGGGAAACATTGCATGGTGGAACTTGATACCACAAGGTATAGACACCTGGAAGAAAGAGATGGATCAGAGAAAACCTGCGTGGTTGAATTTCGAAATAACATTTATAGACACCTTGAAGAAAGAGATGGAGCTGTGAAACATTGCATGGTTGAACTTGATACCAAAGTTTCTAGACACCTGGAAGAAAGGGATGGAGCTGAGAAACAATACATGCTGGAATTAGATACCAAAGTTTATCGACACCTGGAAGAAAGAGATGGAGCTGGAAACATTGCATGGTGGAACTTGATACCACACGGTATAGACACCTGGAAGAAAGAGATGGAGCTGAGAAAACCTGCATGGTGGAACTTGATACCAAAGTTTATAGACACCTGGAAGAAAGATATGGATCTGAGAAAGATTGCATGGTGGAACTTGATACCAAAGTTTATCGACACCCGGAAGAAAGAGATGGAGCTGGGAAACATTGCATGGTGGAACTTGATACCACACGGTATAGACACCTGCAAGAAAGAGATGAAGCTTGGAAACGCTGCATGGTGGAACTTGAAACCAACATTTTTAGACACCTGGAAGAAAGGGATGGAGCTGAGAAATAATACATGCTGGAACTAGATACCAAAGTTTATCGACACCCGGAAGAAAGAGATGGAGCTGGGAAACATTGGATGGTGGAACGTGATACCACAAAGTATAGACACCTGGAAGAAAGAGATGAGGCTGAGAAAACCTGCATGGTGGAGCTTGATACCAAAGTTTTTAGACACCTGGAAGAAAGGGATGGAGCTGGGAAACAATGCGTGCTGGAACTAGATACCAAAGTTTATAGACACCTGGAAGAAAGAGATGGAGCTGATAAACATTGCATGGTGGAACTTGACACCAAGGTTTTTATACACCTGGAAGAAAGGGATGGAGCTGAAAAAGATTGCATGGTGGAACTTGATACCAAAGTTTATCGACACCCGGAAGAAAGAGATGGAGCTGGAAACATTGCATGGTGGAACTTGATACCACAACCACACAGTATAGACACCTGGAAGAAAGAGATGGAGCTGAGAAAACCTGCATGGTGGAACTTGATACCAAAGTTTATAGACACCTGGAAGAAAGAGATGGAGCTGATAAACATTGCATGGTGAAACTTGACACCAAGGTTTTTATACACCTGGGAGAAAGGGATGGAGCTGAGAAACACCGCATGGTTAAACTTGATACCACAGGGTGTAGACACCTGTAAGAAAGAGATGGAGCTGGGAAACCCTACATGCTGGAAGTAGATACAAAAGTTAATCGACACCTGGAAGAAAGAGATGGAGCTGAGAAACATTGCATGGTGGAACTTGATACCACACGGTATAGACACCTGGAATAAAGAGATGGAGCTGAGAAAACTAGCATGGTGGAACTTGATACCACACGGTATAGACACCTGGAAGAAAGAGATGGAGCTGAGAAAACTTGCATGGTTGAACATGATACCAAAGTTTATAGACACCTGGAAGAAAGAGATGGAGCTGAGAAACAATACATGCTGGAACTAGATACAAAAGTTTATCGACACCTGGAAGAAAGAGATGGAGCTGGGGAACACTGCATGGTGGAACTTGAGACCACATGGTATAGACACCTGGAAGAAAGAGATGGAGCTGAGAAAACCTGCATGGTGGAACTTGATACCAAAGTTTATAGACACCTGGAAGAAAGAGATGGAGCTGAGAAACATTGAATGGTGGAACTTGACACCAAAGTTTATAGACACCTGGAAGAAAGAGATGGAGCTGAGAAACATTGCATGCTGGAACTAGATGCCAAATGTTATAGACACCTGGAAGAAAGAGATGGAGCTGAGAAACACTGCATGTTGGAACTTGATACCACAGGGTATAGACACCTGCAAGAAAGAGATGGAGCTGAGAAACATTGCATGGTGGAACTTGACACCAAAGTTTATAGACACCTGGAAGAAAGAGATGGAGCTGAGAAACATTGCATGCTGGAACTAGATGCCAAATGTTATAGACACCTGGAAGAAAGAGATGGAGCTGAGAAACAGTGCATGTTGGAACTTGATACCACAGGGTATAGACACCTGCAAGAAAGAGATGGAGCTGAGAAACATTGCATGGTGGAACTTGATACCAACGTTTATAGACACCTGGAAGAAAGAGATGGAGCTGAGAAACACTGCATGGTGGAACTTGACACCAAAGTTTATAGACACCTGCAAGAAAGAGATGGAGCTGAGAAACATTGCATGGTGGAACTTGATACCAAGGTTTATAGACACCTGGAAAAAAGAGATGGAGCTGAGAAACACTGCATGCTGGAAGTAGATACCAAAGTTTATAGACACCTGGAAAGAAGAGATTGAGCTGAGAAACACTGCATGGTCTAACTTGATACCACACGGTGCAGACACCTGTAAGAAAGAGATGGAGCTGAGAAAAGCTTCATTGTGGAACTTGGAAACAAAGTTAATAGACACCTGGAAGAAAGAGACGTAGCTGAGAAACAATGCATGCTGGAAGTAGATACAAAAGTTTATCGACACCTGGAAGAAAGAGATGGAGCTGGGAAACACTGAATGGTGGAACTTGATACCACAGGGTATAGACACCTGGAAGAAAGAGATGAAGCTGAGAAAACCTGCATGGTGGAATTTGGAAACAACGTTTATAGACACCTGGAAGAAAGAGATGTAGATGAGAAACATTGCATGGTGGAACTTGATACCAAAGTTAATATACACCTGGAAGAAAGAGATGGAGCTGAGAAACATTGCATTGTGGAACTTGACACCAAAGTTTTTAGACACCTGGAAGAAAGAGATGGAGCTGGGAAACATTTCATGGTGGAACTTGATACCACACGGTATAGACACCTGGAAGAAAGAGATGGAGCTGAGAAAACCTGCATGGTGGAACTTGATACCAAAGTTTATAGACGCCTGGAAGAAAGTGATAGAGCTGAGATACACTGCATGGTGAAACTTGATACCACAGGGTATAGACACCTGGAAGAAAGAGATGGAGCTGAGAAAGATTGCATGGTGGAACTTGACACCAAAGGTTATAGACACCTGGAAGAAAGAGATGGAGCTGAGAAACATTGCATGGTGGAACTTGACACCAAGGTTTTTAGACACCTGGAAGAAAGGGATGGAGCTGAGAAAACCTGAATGGTGGAACTTGATACCAAAGTTTATAGACACCTGGAAGAAAGAGAAGGTGCTGAAAAACAATGCATGCTGGAACTAGATACAAAAGTTTATCGACACCTGGAAGAAAGAGATGAAACTGGGAAACACTGCATGGTGGAACTTGATACCACATGGTATAGACACCTGGAAGAAAGAGATGGAGCTTAGAAACACTACATGCTGGAACTAGATACAAAAGTTTATCGACACCTGGAAGAAAGAGATGAAACTGGGAAAAACTGCATGGTGGAACTTGATACCACAGGGTATAGACACCTGGAAGAAACAGATGGAGCTCAGAAAACCTGCATGGTGGAACTTGGAAATAAAATGTATAGACACCTGGAAGAAAGAGATGTAGCTGAGAAACATTGCATGGTGGAACTTGATACCAAAGTTTATAGACACCTGGAAGAAAGAGATGGAACTGAGAAACATTGCATGGTGGAACTTGACAACAACGTTTTTAGACACCTGGAAGAAAGGGATGGAGCTGAGAAACAATACATGCTGGAACTAGATACCATAGTTTATCGACACCTGGAAGAAAGAGATGGAGCTGAGAAAACCTGCATGGTGGAACTTGATACCAAGGTTTATAGACACCTGGAAGAAAGACATGGAGCTGAGATACACTGCATGGTGGAAATTGATACCACAGGGTATAGACACCTGGAAGAAAGAGATGGAGCTGAGAAACACTATATGCTGGAACTAGATACCAAAGTTTATAGACACCTGAAAGAAAGAGATGGAGCTGTGAAACACTGCATGGTGGAACTTGATACCAAAGGGTATAGCCACCTGGAAGAAAGAGATAGAGCTGAGAAAGATTGCATGATGGAACTTGATGCCACAGGTTATAGACACCTGGAAGAAAGAGATGGAGCTGAGAAATAATGCATGCTGGAACTAGATACAAAAGTTTATCAACACCTGGAAGAAACAGATGGAGCTGGGAAACTGCATGGTGGAGTTTCATACCACAGGGTATAGACACCTGGAAGAAAGAGATGGAGCTGAGAAAACTTGCATGGTGGAACTTGGAAACAATTTTTATAGACACCTTGAAGAAAGAGATGTAGCTGAGAAACATTACATGGTGGAACATGACACCAAAGTTTTTAGACACCTGGAAGAAAGGGATGGAGCTGAGAAACAATACATGCTGGAACTAGATACCAAAGTTTATCGACACCTGGAAGAAAGAGATGAGTCTGGGCAACATTGCATGATGGAATTTGACACCAAAGTTTTTAGGCACCTGGAAGAAAGGGATGGAGCTGAGAAACAACACATGCTGGAAGTAGATACCAAAGTTTATTGACACCTGGAAGAGAGAGATGGAGCTGGGAAACATTGCTTGGTGGAAGTTGATACCACACGGTATAGACACCTGGAAGAAAGAGATGGAGCTGAGAAAACCTGCATGGTGCAACTTAAAACCAAAGTGTATAGACACCTGGAAGAAAGAGATGGAGCTGAGAAACATTGACTTGACAACAAGATTTTTAGACATCTGGAAGAAAGGGATGGAGCTGAGAAAGATTGCATGGTGGAATTTGATACCAAAGTTTATAGACAGCTGGAAGAAAGAGAAGGAGCTGAAAAACAATGCATGCTGGAACTAGATACAATTGTTTATCGACACCTGGAAGAAAGAGATGGAGCTGAGAAGCATTGCATGGTGGAACTTGATACCAAAGTTTATAGACACCTGGAAGCAAGAGATGGAGCTGAGAACCATTGCATGGTGGAACTTGACACCAACATTTTTAGACACCTGGAAGAAAGAGATGGAGCTGAGAAAACCTGCATGGTGGAATTTGGAAACAACGTTTATAGACACCTGGAAGAAAGAGATGTAGATGAGAAACATTGCATGGTGGAACTTGGTACCAAAGTTAATATACACCTGGAAGAAAGAGATGGAGCTGAGAAACATTGCATTGTGGAACTTGACACCAAAGTTTTTAGACACCTGGAAGAAAGAGATGGAGCTGGGAAACATTTCATGGTGGAACTTGATACCACACGGTATAGACACCTGGAAGAAAGAGATGGAGCTGAGAAAACCTGCATGGTGGAACTTGATACCAAAGTTGATAGACACCTGGAAGAAAGAGATGGAGCTGAGATTCACTGCATGGTGAAACTTGATACAACAGGGTATAGACACCTGGAAGAAAGAGATGGAGCTGTGAAAGATTGCATGGTGGAACTTGACACCAAAAGTTATAGACACCTGGAAGAAAGAGATGGAGCTGAGAAACATTGCATGGTGGAACTTGACACCAAGGTTTTTAGACACCTGGAAGAAAGGGATGGAGCTGAGAAAACCTGCATGGTGGAACTTGATACCAAAGTTTATAGACACCTGGAAGAAAGGGAAGGAGCTGAAAAACAATGCATGCTGGAACTAGATACAAAAATGTATCAACACCTGGAAGAAAGATATGGAACTGGGAAACACTGCATGGTGGAATTTGATACCACAGGGTATAGACACCTGGACGAAAGAGATGGAGCTCAGAAAACCTGCATGGTGGAACTTGGAAATAAAGTTTATAGACACCTGGAAGAAAGAGATGTAGCTGAGAAACATTGCATGGTGGAACTTGATACCAAAGTTTATAGACACCTGGAAGAAAGAGATGGAGCTGAGATACACTGCATGATGGAACCTGATACCACAGGTTATAGACACCTGGAAGAAAGAGATGTAGCTGAGAAAACCTGCATGGTGGAACTTGATACCAAAGTTTATAGACACCTGGAAGAAAGAGATGAAACTGGGAAACACTGCATGGTGGAACTTGATACCACAGGGTATAGACACCTGAAAGAAACAGATGGAGCTCAGAAAACCTGCATGGTGGAACTTGGAAATAAAATGTATAGACACCTGGAAGAAAGAGATGTAGCTGAGAAACATTGCATGGTGGAACTTGATACCAAAGTTTATAGACACCTGGAAGAAAGAGATGGAACTGAGAAACATTGCATGGTGGAACTTGACAACAACGTTTTTAGACACCTGGAAGAAAGGGATGGAGCTGAGAAACAATACATGCTGGAACTAGATACCATAGTTTATCGACACCTGGAAGAAAGAGATGGAGCTGAGAAAACCTGCATGGTGGAACTTGATACCAAGGTTTATAGACACCTGGAAGAAAGACATGGAGCTGAGATACACTGCATGGTGGAAATTGATACCACAGGGTATAGACACCTGGAAGAAAGAGATGGAGCTGAGAAACACTATATGCTGGAACTAGATACCAAAGTTTATAGACACCTGAAAGAAAGAGATGGAGCTGTGAAACACTGCATGGTGGAACTTGATACCAAAGGGTATAGCCACCTGGAAGAAAGAGATAGAGCTGAGAAAGATTGCATGATGGAACTTGATGCCACAGGTTATAGACACCTGGAAGAAAGAGATGGAGCTGAGAAATAATGCATGCTGGAACTAGATACAAAAGTTTATCAACACCTGGAAGAAACAGATGGAGCTGGGAAACTGCATGGTGGAGTTTCATACCACAGGGTATAGACACCTGGAAGAAAGAGATGGAGCTGAGAAAACTTGCATGGTGGAACTTGGAAACAATTTTTATAGACACCTTGAAGAAAGAGATGTAGCTGAGAAACATTACATGGTGGAACATGACACCAAAGTTTTTAGACACCTGGAAGAAAGGGATGGAGCTGAGAAACAATACATGCTGGAACTAGATACCAAAGTTTATCGACACCTGGAAGAAAGAGATGAGTCTGGGCAACATTGCATGATGGAATTTGACACCAAAGTTTTTAGGCACCTGGAAGAAAGGGATGGAGCTGAGAAACAACACATGCTGGAAGTAGATACCAAAGTTTATTGACACCTGGAAGAGAGAGATGGAGCTGGGAAACATTGCTTGGTGGAAGTTGATACCACACGGTATAGACACCTGGAAGAAAGAGATGGAGCTGAGAAAACCTGCATGGTGCAACTTAAAACCAAAGTGTATAGACACCTGGAAGAAAGAGATGGAGCTGAGAAACATTGACTTGACAACAAGATTTTTAGACATCTGGAAGAAAGGGATGGAGCTGAGAAAGATTGCATGGTGGAATTTGATACCAAAGTTTATAGACAGCTGGAAGAAAGAGAAGGAGCTGAAAAACAATGCATGCTGGAACTAGATACAATTGTTTATCGACACCTGGAAGAAAGAGATGGAGCTGAGAAGCATTGCATGGTGGAACTTGATACCAAAGTTTATAGACACCTGGAAGCAAGAGATGGAGCTGAGAACCATTGCATGGTGGAACTTGACACCAACATTTTTAGACACCTGGAAGAAAGAGATGGAGCTGAGAAAACCTGCATGGTGGAATTTGGAAACAACGTTTATAGACACCTGGAAGAAAGAGATGTAGATGAGAAACATTGCATGGTGGAACTTGGTACCAAAGTTAATATACACCTGGAAGAAAGAGATGGAGCTGAGAAACATTGCATTGTGGAACTTGACACCAAAGTTTTTAGACACCTGGAAGAAAGAGATGGAGCTGGGAAACATTTCATGGTGGAACTTGATACCACACGGTATAGACACCTGGAAGAAAGAGATGGAGCTGAGAAAACCTGCATGGTGGAACTTGATACCAAAGTTGATAGACACCTGGAAGAAAGAGATGGAGCTGAGATTCACTGCATGGTGAAACTTGATACAACAGGGTATAGACACCTGGAAGAAAGAGATGGAGCTGTGAAAGATTGCATGGTGGAACTTGACACCAAAAGTTATAGACACCTGGAAGAAAGAGATGGAGCTGAGAAACATTGCATGGTGGAACTTGACACCAAGGTTTTTAGACACCTGGAAGAAAGGGATGGAGCTGAGAAAACCTGCATGGTGGAACTTGATACCAAAGTTTATAGACACCTGGAAGAAAGGGAAGGAGCTGAAAAACAATGCATGCTGGAACTAGATACAAAAATGTATCAACACCTGGAAGAAAGATATGGAACTGGGAAACACTGCATGGTGGAATTTGATACCACAGGGTATAGACACCTGGACGAAAGAGATGGAGCTCAGAAAACCTGCATGGTGGAACTTGGAAATAAAGTTTATAGACACCTGGAAGAAAGAGATGTAGCTGAGAAACATTGCATGGTGGAACTTGATACCAAAGTTTATAGACACCTGGAAGAAAGAGATGGAGCTGAGATACACTGCATGATGGAACCTGATACCACAGGTTATAGACACCTGGAAGAAAGAGATGTAGCTGAGAAAACCTGCATGGTGGAACTTGATACCAAAGTTTATAGACACCTGGAAGAAAGAGATGAAACTGGGAAACACTGCATGGTGGAACTTGATACCACAGGGTATAGACACCTGAAAGAAACAGATGGAGCTCAGAAAACCTGCATGGTGGAACTTGGAAATAAAATGTATAGACACCTGGAAGAAAGAGATGTAGCTGAGAAACATTGCATGGTGGAACTTGATACCAAAGTTTATAGACACCTGGAAGAAAGAGATGGAACTGAGAAACATTGCATGGTGGAACTTGACAACAACGTTTTTAGACACCTGGAAGAAAGGGATGGAGCTGAGAAACAATACATGCTGGAACTAGATACCATAGTTTATCGACACCTGGAAGAAAGAGATGGAGCTGAGAAAACCTGCATGGTGGAACTTGATACCAAAGTTTATAGACACCTGGAAGAAAGACATGGAGCTTAGATACACTGCATGGTGGAAATTGATACCACAGGGTATAGACACCTGGAAGAAAGATATGGAGCTGAGAAACACTATATGCTGGAACTAGATACCAAAGTTTATAGACACCTGAAAGAAAGAGATGTAGCTGAGAAACATTGCATGGTGGAACTTGATACCAAGGTTTATAGACACATGGAAAAAAGAGATGGAGCTGAGAAACACTGCATGCTGGAACTAGATAACAAAGTTTATAGACACCTGGAAGAAAGAGATGGAGTTGAGAAACATTGCATGCCGGAAGTAGATACCAAAGTTTATAGACCCCTGGAAGAAAGAGATGGAGCTGAGAAACACTGCATGCTGGAACTAGATACCAAAGTTTATAGACACCTGGAGGAAAGAGATGGAGCTGAGATACACTGCATGATGGAACTTGATACCACAGGGTATAGACACCTGGAAGAAAGAGATGTAGCTGAGAAAACCTGCATGGTGGAACTTGATACCAAAGTTTATAGACACCTGGAAGAAAGAGATGGAGCTGAGAAACATTGACTTGACACCAAGATTTTTAGACATCTGGAAGAAAGAGAAGGTGCTGAAAAACAATGTATGCTGGAACTAGAAACAAAGGTTTATCGACACCTGGAAGAAAGAGATGGAACTGGGAAACAATGCATGGTGGAACTTGATACCACAGGGTATAGACACCTGGAAGAAAGAGATGGAGCTGAGAAAGATTGCATGGTGGAACTTGACATCAAAGTTTATGGACACCTGGAAGAAAGAAATGGAGCTGAGAAACAATGCATGGTGGAACTTGACAGCAAGGTTTTTAGACACCTGGAACAAAGGTATGGAGCTGAGAAACACTGCATGCTGGAACTAGATACCAAAGTTTATAGACACCTGGAGGAAAGAGATGGGGGTGAGAAACACTGCATGCTGGAACTTGATACCAAAGTTTATAGAGACCTGGAAGAAAGAGAAGGTGCTGAAAAACAATGCATGCTGGAACTAGATACAAAGGTTTATCGACACCTGGAAGAAAGATATGGAACTGGGAAACACTGCATGGTGGAACTTGATACCACAGGGTATAGACACCTGGAAGAAGAGATGGAGCTGAGAAAGATTGCATGGTGGAACTTGACATCAAAGTTTATGGACACCTGGAAGAAAGAGATGGAGCTGAGAAACAATGCATGGTGGAACTTGACAGCAAGGTTTTTAGACACCTGGAAGAAAGGTATGGAGCTGAGAAACACTGCATGCTGGAACTAGATACCAAAGTTTATAGACACCTGGAAGAAAGAGATGGAGCTGAGAAACTCTGCATGGTGGAACTTGATACCACAGGGTATAGACACCTGGAAGAAAGAGATGGAGCTGAGAAACAGTGCATGGTGGAACTTGATACCACAGGGTATAGACACCTGGAAGAAAGAGATGGAGCTGAGAAACAGTGCATGGTGGAACTTGATACCACAGGGTATAGACATCTGGAAGAAAGAGATGGAGCTGAGAAACACTACATGCTGGAAATAGATACAAAAGTTTATCGACTCCTGGAAGAAAGAGATGGAGCTGGGAAGCACTGTATGGTGGAACTTGACACCACAGGGTATAGACACCTGGATGAAAGAAATGGAGCTTTGAAAACCTGCATGGTGGAACTTGATACCAAAGTTTTTAGACACCTGGAAGAAAGAGATGGAGCTGAAAAACATTGCATGATGGAACTTGATACCACAGTTTATAGACACCTGGAAGAAAGAGATGGAGCTGGGAAACACTGCATGCTGGAACTAGATACCAATGTTTATAGACACCTGGAAGAAAGAGATGGAGCAGAGAAAGATTGCATGGTTGAACTCGATACCACAGGGAAAAGACACCGGGAAGAAAGAGATGCAGCGGAGAAACACTGCATGGTGGAACTTGATACCACAGGGTATAGACACCTGGAAGAAAGAGATGGAGCTGAGAAAACCTGCATGGTGGAACTTGGAAACAAAGTTTATAGACACCTGGAAGAAAGAGATGTAGCTGAGAAACAATGCATGCTGGAACTAGATACAAAAGTTTATCGACACCTTGAAGAAAGAGATGTAGCTGAGAAACATTGCATTTTGGAACTTGACACCAAGGTTTATAGACACCTGGAAGAAAGAGATGAGTCTGGGCAACATTGCATGATGGAATTTGACACCAAAGTTTTTAGGCACCTGGAAGAAAGGGATGGAGCTGAGAAACAACACATGCTGGAAGTAGATACCAAAGTTTATAGACACCTGGAAGAAAGGGATGGAGCTGAGAAACAATACATGCTGGAACTAGAAACTTTATCGAAACCTGGAAGAAAGAGATGGAGCTGGGAAACATTGCATGGTGGAACTTGACACCAAAGTTTATAGACACCTGGAAGAAAGAGATGGAGCTGAGAAACATTGCATGCTGGAACTAGATGCCAAATGTTATAGACACCTGGAAGAAAGAGATGGAGCTGAGAAACAGTGCATGGTGGAACTTGATACCAAGGTTTATAGACACCTGGAAGAAAGAGATGAGTCTGGGCAACATTGCATGATGGAATTTGACACCAAAGTTTTTAGGCACCTGGAAGAAAGGGATGGAGCTGAGAAACAACACATGCTGGAAGTAGATACCAAAGTTTATTGACACCTGGAAGAGAGAGATGGAGCTGGGAAACATTGCATGGTGGAAGTTGATACCACACGGTATAGACACCTGGAAGAAAGAGATGGAGCTGAGAAAACCTGCATGGTGCAACTTGATACCAAAGTTTATAGACACCTGGAAGAAAGAGATGGAGCTGAGAAACATTGACTTGACACCAAGATTTTTAGACATCTGGAGGAAAGGGATGGAGCTGAGAAAGATTGCATGGTGGAATTTGACACCAACATTTTTAGACACCTGGAAGAAAGAGATGGAGCTGAGAAACATTGCATGGTGGAATTTCATACCAAAGTTTATAGACACCTGGAAGAAAGAGATGGAGCTGAGAAACATTGCATGGTGGAACTTGATACCATAGTACCATAGTTTATAGACACCTGGAAGAAAGAGATGGAGCTGAGAAACATTGCATGGTGGAACTTGATACCAAAGTTTATAGACAGCTGGAAGAAAGAGAAGGAGCTGAAAAACAATGCATGCTGGAACTAGATACAAATGTTTATCGACACCTGGAAGAAAGAGATGGAGCTGAGAAACATTGCATGGTGGAACTTGATACCAAAGTTTATAGACACCTGGAAGAAAGAGATGGAGCTGAGAACCATTGCATGGTGGAACTTGACACCAACATTTTTAGACACCTGGAAGAAAGAGATGGAGCTGAGAAACATTGCATGGTGGAATTTCATACCAAAGTTTATAGACACCTGGAAGAAAGAGATGGAGCTGAGAAACATTGCATGGTGGAACTTGATACCATAGTTTATAGACACCTGGAAGAAAGAGATGGAGCTGAGAAACATTGCATGGTGGAATTTCATACCAAAGTTTATAGACACCTGGAAGAAAGAGATGGAGCTGAGAAACATTGCATGGTCGAATTGATACGAAAGTTTATAGACACCTGGAAGAAAAAGATGGAGCTGAGAAACATTGCATGGTGGAACTTGACACCAACATTTTTAGACACCTGGAAGAAAGAGATGGAGCTGAGAAACATTGCATGGTGGAACTGACACCAAGGTTTTTAGACCTTTGGAAGAAAGGGATGGAGCTGAGAAACATTGCATGGTGGAACTTGATACCACACGGTATAGACACCTGGAATAAAGAGATGGAGCTGAGAAAACTTGCATGGTGGAACTTGATACCACACGGTATAGACACCTGGAAGAAAGAGATGGAGCTGAGAAAACTTGCATGGTTGAACATGATACCAAAGTTTATAGACACCTGGAAGAAAGAGATGGAGCTGAGAAACAATACATGCTGGAACTAGATACAAAAGTTTATCGACACCTGGAAGAAAGAGATGGAGCTGGGGAACACTGCATGGTGGAACTTGAGACCACATGGTATAGACACCTGGAAGAAAGAGATGGAGCTGAGAAAACCTGCATGGTGGAACTTGATACCAAAGTTTATAGACACCTGGAAGAAAGAGATGGAGCTGAGAAACATTTAATGGTGGAACTTGACACCAAAGTTTAAAGACACCTGGAAGAAATAGATGGAGCTGAGAAACATTGCATGCTGGAACTAGATGCCAAATGTTATAGACACCTGGAAGAAAGAGATGGAGCTGAGAAACACTGCATGTTGGAACTTGATACCACAGGGTATAGACACCTGCAAGAAAGAGATGGAGCTGAGAAACATTGCATGCTGGAACTAGATGCCAAATGTTATAGACACCTGGAAGAAAGAGATGGAGCTGAGAAACAGTGCATGGTGGAACTTGATACCAAGGTTTATAGACACCTGGAAGAAAGAGATGGAGCTGAGAAACATTGCATGCTGGAACTAGATGCCAAAGTTTATCGACACCTGGAAGAAAGAGATGAGTCTGGGCAACATTGCATGATGGAATTTGACACCAAAGTTTTTAGGCACCTGGAAGAAAGGGATGGAGCTGAGAAGCAACACATGCTGGAAGTAGATACCAAAGTTTATTGACACCTGGAAGAGAGAGATGGAGCTGGGAAACATTGACTTGACACCAAGATTTTTAGACATCTGGAAGAAAGGGATGGAGCTGAGAAAGATTGCATGGTGGAATTTGATACCAAAGTTTATAGACAGCTGGAGGAAAGAGAAGGAGCTGAAAAACAATGCATGCTGGAACTAGATACAAATGTTTATCGACACCTGGAAGAAAGAGATGGAGCTGAGAAACATTGCATGGTGGAACTTGATACCAAAGTTTATAGACACCTGGAAGAAAGAGATGGAGCTGAGAACCATTGCATGGTGGAACTTGACACCAACATTTTTAGACACCTGGAAGAAAGAGATGGAGCTGAGAAACATTGCATGGTGGAATTTCATACCAAAGTTTATAGACACCTGGAAGAAAGAGATGGAGCTGAGAAACATTGCATGGTGGAACTTGATACCATAGTTTATAGACACCTGGAAGAAAGAGATGGAGCTGAGAAACTTTGCATGGTGGAATTTCATACCAAAGTTTATAGACACCTGGAAGAAAGAGATGGAGCTGAGAAACATTGCATGGTCTAATTGATACGAAAGTTTATAGACACCTGGAAGAAAGAGATGGAGCTGAGAAACATTGCATGGTGGAACTTGACACCAAGGTTTTTAGACCCCTGGAAGAAAGGGATGGAGCTGAGAAACATTGCATGGTGGAACTTGATACCACACGGTATAGACACCTGGAATAAAGAGATGGAGCCGAGAAAACTTGCATGGTGGAACTTAATACCACACGGTATAGACACCTGGAAGAAAGAGATGGAGCTGAGAAACAATACATGCTGGAACTAGATACAAAAGTTTATCGACACCTGGAAGAAAGAGATGGAGCTGGGGAACACTGCATGGTGGAACTTGAGACCACATGGTATAGAAACCTGGAAGAAAGAGATGGAGCTGAGAAAACCTGCATGGTGGAACTTGATACCAAAGTTTATAGACACCTGGAAGAAAGAGATGGAGTGAGAAACATTGAATGGTGGAACTTGACACCAAAGTTTATAGACACCTGGAAGAAAGAGATGGAGCTGAGAAACATTGCATGCTGGAACTAGATGCCAAATGTTATAGACACGTGGAAGAAAGAGATGGAGCTGAGAAACACTGCATGTTGGAACTTGATACCACAGGGTATAGACACCTGCAAGAAAGAGATGGAGCTGAGAAACATTGCATGGTGGAACTTGACACCAAAGTTTATAGACACCTGGAAGAAAGAGATGGAGCTGAGAAACACTGCATGTTGGAACTTGATACCACAGGGTATAGACACCTGCAAGAAAGAGATGGAGCTGAGAAACATTGCATGGTGGAACTTGACACCAAAGTTTATAGACACCTGGAAGAAAGAGATGGAGCTGAGAAACACTGCATGTTGGAACTTGATACCACAGGGTATAGACACCTGCAAGAAAGAGATGGAGCTGAGAAACATTGCATGGTGGAACTTGACACCAAAGTTTATAGACACCTGGAAGAAAGAGATGGAGCTGAGAAACATTGTATGCTGGAACTAGATGCCAAATGTTACAGACACCTGGAAGAAAGAGATGGAGCTGAGAAACAGTGCATGCTGGAACTTGATACCAAGTTTTATAGACACCTGGAAAAAAGAGATGGAGCTGAGAAACACTGCATGCTGGAACTAGATAACACAGTTTATAGACACCTGGAAGAAAGAGATGGAGCTGAGAAACATTGCATGGTGGAACTTGATACCACACGGTGTAGAAACCTGTAAGAAAGAGATGGAGCTGAGAAAAGCTTCATTGTGGAACTTGGAAACAAGGTTAATAGACACCTGGAAGAAAGAGGCGTAGCTGAGAAACACTGAATGGTGGAGCTTGATACCACAGGGTATAGACACCTGAAAGAAAGAGATGAAGCTGAGAAAACCTTCATGGTGGAATTTGGAAACAACGTTTATAGACACCTGGAAGAAAGAGATGCAGATGAGAAACATTGCATGGTGGAACTTGATACCAAAGTTAATATACACCTGGAAGAAAGAGATGGAGCTGAGAAACATTTCATGGTGGAACTTGATACCACACGGTATAGACACCTGGAAGAAAGAGATGGAGCTGAGAAAACCTGCATGGTGGAACTTGATACCAAAGTTGATAGACAACTGGAAGAAAGTGATAGAGCTGAGATACACTGCATGGTGAAACTTGATACCACAGGGTATAGACACCTGGAAGAAAGAGATGGAGCTGAGAAAGATTGCATGGTGGAACTTGACACCAAGGTTTTTAGACACCTGGAAGAAAGGGATGGAGCTGAGAAAACCTGCATGGTGGAACTTGATACCAAAGTTTATAGACACCTGGAAGAAAGGGAAGGAGCTGAAAAACAATGCATGCTGGAACTAGATACAAAAATGTATCAACACCTGGAAGAAAGATATGGAACTGGGAAACACTGCATGGTGGAATTTGATACCACGGGGTATTGACACCTGGAAGAAAGAGATGGAGCTCAGAAAACCTGCATGGTGGAACTTGGAAATAAAGTTTATAGACACCTGGAAGAAAGAGATGTAGCTAAGAAACATTGCAGGGTGGAACTTGATACCAAAGTTTATAGACACCTGGAAGAAAGAGATGGAGCTGAGATACACTGCATGATGGAACTTGATACCACAGGATATAGACACCTGGAAGAAAGAGATGTAGCTGAGAAAACCTGCATGGTGGAACTTGATACCAAAGTTTATAGACACCTGGAAGAAAGAGAAGGAGCTGAAAAACAGTGCATGCTGGAACTAGATACAAAAGTTTATCGACACCTGGAAGAAAGAGATGAAACTGGGAAACACTGCATGGTGGAACTTGATACCACATGGTATAGACACCTGGAAGAAAGAGATGGAGCTTAGAAACACTACATGCTGGAACTAGATACAAAAGTTTATAGACAACTGAAAGAAAGAGAAGGAGCTGAAAAACAATGCATGCTGGAACTAGATACAAAAGTTTATCGACACCTGGAAGAAAGAGATGAAACTGGGAAAAACTGCATGGTGGAACTTGATACCACAGGGTATAGACACCTGGAAGAAACAGATGGAGCTCAGAAAACCTGCATGGTGGAACTTGGAAATAAAATGTATAGACACCTGGAAGAAAGAGATGTAGCTGAGAAACATTGCATGGTGGAACTTGACAACAACGTTTTTAGACACCTGGAAGAAAGGGATGGAGCTGAGAAACAATACATGCTGGAACTAGATACCATAGTTTATCGACACCTGGAAGAAAGAGATGGAGCTGAGAAAACCTGCATGGTGGAAATTGATACCACAGGGTATAGACACCTGGAAGAAAGAGATGGAGCTGAGAAACACTATATGCTGGAACTAGATACCAAAGTTTATAGACACCTGAAAGAAAGAGATGGAGCTGTGAAACACTGCATGATGGAACTTGATGCCACAGGTTATAGACACCTGGAAGAAAGAGATGGAGCTGAGAAAACCTGCATGGTGGAACTTGGAAACAAAGTTTATAGACACCTGGAAGAAAGAGATGTAGCTGAGAAACATTGCATGGTGGAACTTGATACCAAGGTTTATAGACACCTGGAAAAAAGAGATGGAGCTGAGAAACACTGCATGCTGGAACTAGATAACAAAGTTTATATACACCTGGAAGAAAGAGATGGAGTTGAGAAACATTGCTTGCTGGAAGTAGATACCAAAGTTTATAGAACCCTGTAAGAATGTAAGAAAGAGATGGAGCTGAGAAACACTGCATGCTGGAACTAGATACCAAAGTTTATAGACACCTGGAGGAAAGAGATGGAGCTGAGATACACTGCATGGTGGAACTTGATACCACAGGGTATAGACACCTGGAACAAAGAGATGGAGCTGAGAAAGATTGCATGGTGGAACTTGACATCAAAGTTTATGGACACCTGGAAGAAAGAAATGGAGCTGAGAAGCAATGCATGGTGGAACTTGACAGCAAGGTTTTTAGACACCTGGAAGAAAGGTATGGAGCTGAGAAACACTGCATGCTGGAACTACATACCAAAGTTTATAGACACCTGGAGGAAAGAGATGGAGGTGAGAAACACTGCATGCTGGACCTTGATACCAAAGTTTATAGAGACCTGGAAGAAAGAGAAGGTGCTGAAAAACAATGCATGCTGGAACTAGATACAAAGGTTTATCGACACCTGAAAGAAAAAGATGGAACTGGGAAACACTGCATGGTGGAACTTGATACCACAGGGTATAGACACCTGGAAGAAAGAGATGGAGCTGAGAAACAGTGCATGTTGGAACTTGATACCACAGGGTATAGACACCTGGAAGAAAGAGATGGAGCTGAGAAACAGTGCATGGTGGAACTTGATACCACAGGGTATAGACACCTGGAAGAAAGAGATGGAGCTGAGAAACAGTGCATGGTGGAACTTGATACCACAGGGTATAGACACCTGGAAGAAAGAGATGGAGCTGAGAAACAGTGCGTGATGGAACGTGATACCCAAGTTTATAGACACCTGGAAGAAAGAGATGGAGCTGAGAAACACTACATGCTGGAACTAGATACAAAAGTTTATCGACACATGGAAGAAAGAGATGGAGCTGGGAAGCACTGTATGGTGGAACTTGACACCACAGGGTATAGACACCTGGATGAAAGAGATGGAGCTGGGAAACACTGCATGCTGGAACTAGATACCAATGTTTATAGACACCTGGAAGAAAGAGATGGAGCAGAGAAAGATTGCATGGTTGAACTTGATACCACAGGGAAAAGACACCAGGAAGAAAGAGATGCAGCTGAGAAACACTGCATGCTCGAACTAGATATCAATTGTTATAGACACCTGGAAGAAAGAGATGGAGCTGAGAAACACTGCATGGTGGAACTAGGTACAAGAGTGTAACGACAACTTCAACAAAGAGATGGAGCTGAGAAACACTGCATGGTGGAACTTGATACCACAGGGTATAGACACCTGGAAGAAAGAGATGGAGCTGAGAAAACCTGCATGGTGGAACTTGGAAACAAAGTTTATAGATACCTGGAAGAAAGAGATGTAGCTGAGAAACAATGCATGCTGGAACTAGATACAAAAGTTTATCGACACCTTGAAGAAAGAGATGTAGCTGAGAAACATTGCATTTTGGAACTTGACACCAAAGTCTTTTGACACCTGGAAGAAAGGGATGGAGCTGAGAAACAATACATGCTGGAACTAGAAACTTTATCGAAACCTGGAAGAAAGAGATGGAGCTGGGAAACATTGCATGGTGGAACTTGATACCAAAGTTTATAGGCACCTGGAAGAAAGAGATGGAGCTGAGAAACACTACATGCTGGAACTAGATACAAAAGTTTATCGACACCTGGAAGAAAGAAATGGAGCTGGGAAACATTGCATGGTGGAACTTGATACCAAAGTTTTTAGACACATGGAAGAAAGAGATGGAGCTGGGAAACATTGCATGGTGGAACTTGATACCAAAGTTTATAGGCACCTGGAAGAAAGAGATGGAGCTGAGAAACACTACATGCTGGAACTAGATACAAAAGTTTATCGACACCTGGAAGAAAGAAATGGAGCTGAGAAACATTGCATGGTGGAACTTGACACCAAAGTTTATAGACACCTGGAAGAAAGAGATGGAGCTGAGAAACATTGTATGCTGGAACTAGATGCCAAATGTTATAGACACCTGGAAGAAAGAGATGGAGCTGAGAAACAGTGCATGGTGGAACTTGATACCAAGTTTTATAGACACCTGGAAAAAAGAGATGGAGCTGAGAAACACTGCATGCTGGAACTAGATAACACAGTTTATAGACACCTGGAAGAAAGAGATGGAGCTGAGAAACATTGCATGGTGGAACTTGATACCACACGGTGTAGAAACCTGTAAGAAAGAGATGGAGCTGAGAAAAGCTTCATTGTGGAACTTGGAAACAAGGTTAATAGACACCTGGAAGAAAGAGGCGTAGCTGAGAAACACTGAATGGTGGAACTTGATACCACAGGGTATAGACACCTGAAAGAAAGAGATGAAGCTGAGAAAACCTTCATGGTGGAATTTGGAAACAACGTTTATAGACACCTGGAAGAAAGAGATGCAGATGAGAAACATTGCATGGTGGAACTTGATACCAAAGTTAATATACACCTGGAAGAAAGAGATGGAGCTGAGAAACATTTCATGGTGGAACTTGATACCACACGGTATAGACACCTGGAAGAAAGAGATGGAGCTGAGAAAACCTGCATGGTGGAACTTGATACCAAAGTTGATAGACACCTGGAAGAAAGTGATAGAGCTGAGATACACTGCATGGTGAAACTTGATACCACAGGGTATAGACACCTGGAAGAAAGAGATGGAGCTGAGAAAGATTGCATGGTGGAACTTGACACCAAGGTTTTTAGACACCTGGAAGAAAGGGATGGAGCTGAGAAAACCTGCATGGTGGAACTTGATACCAAAGTTTATAGACACCTGGAAGAAAGGGAAGGAGCTGAAAAACAATGCATGCTGGAACTAGATACAAAAATGTATCAACACCTGGAAGAAAGATATGGAACTGGGAAACACTGCATGGTGGAATTTGATACCACGGGGTATTGACACCTGGAAGAAAGAGATGGAGCTCAGAAAACCTGCATGGTGGAACTTGGAAATAAAGTTTATAGACACCTGGAAGAAAGAGATGTAGCTAAGAAACATTGCAGGGTGGAACTTGATACCAAAGTTTATAGACACCTGGAAGAAAGAGATGGAGCTGAGATACACTGCATGATGGAACTTGATACCACAGGATATAGACACCTGGAAGAAAGAGATGTAGCTGAGAAAACCTGCATGGTGGAACTTGATACCAAAGTTTATAGACACCTGGAAGAAAGAGAAGGAGCTGAAAAACAGTGCATGCTGGAACTAGATACAAAAGTTTATCGACACCTGGAAGAAAGAGATGAAACTGGGAAACACTGCATGGTGGAACTTGATACCACATGGTATAGACACCTGGAAGAAAGAGATGGAGCTTAGAAACACTACATGCTGGAACTAGATACAAAAGTTTATAGACAACTGAAAGAAAGAGAAGGAGCTGAAAAACAATGCATGCTGGAACTAGATACAAAAGTTTATCGACACCTGGAAGAAAGAGATGAAACTGGGAAAAACTGCATGGTGGAACTTGATACCACAGGGTATAGACACCTGGAAGAAACAGATGGAGCTCAGAAAACCTGCATGGTGGAACTTGGAAATAAAATGTATAGACACCTGTAAGAAAGAGATGTAGCTGAGAAACATTGCATGGTGGAACTTGACAACAACGTTTTTAGACACCTGGAAGAAAGGGATGGAGCTGAGAAACAATACATGCTGGAACTAGATACCATAGTTTATCGACACCTGGAAGAAAGAGATGGAGCTGAGAAAACCTGCATGGTGGAAATTGATACCACAGGGTATAGACACCTGGAAGAAAGAGATGGAGCTGAGAAACACTATATGCTGGAACTAGATACCAAAGTTTATAGACACCTGAAAGAAAGAGATGGAGCTGTGAAACACTGCATGATGGAACTTGATGCCACAGGTTATAGACACCTGGAAGAAAGAGATGGAGCTGAGAAGCACTGTATGGTGGAACTTGACACCAAGGTTTTTAGACCCCTGGAAGAAAGGGATGGAGCTGAGAAACATTGCATGGTGGAACTTGATACCACACGGTATAGACACCTGGAATAAAGAGATGGAGCTGAGAAAACTAGCATGGTGGAACTTGGTACCACACGGTATAGACACCTGGAAGAAAGAGATGGAGCTGAGAAAACTTGCATGGTTGAACATGATACCAAAGTTTATAGACACCTGGAAGAAAGAGATGGAGCTGAGAAACAATACATGCTGGAACTAGATACAAAAGTTTATCGACACCTGGAAGAAAGAGATGGAGCTGGGGAACACTGCATGGTGGAACTTGAGACCACATGGTATAGACACCTGGAAGAAAGAGATGGAGCTGAGAAAACCTGTATGGTGGAACTTGATACCAAAGTTTATAGACACCTGGAAGAAAGAGATGGAGCTGAGAAACATTGAATGGTGGAACTTGACACCAAAGTTTATAGACACCTGGAAGAAAGAGATGGAGCTGAGAAACATTGCATGCTGGAACTAGATGCCAAATGTTATAGACACCTGGAAGAAAGAGATGGAGCTGAGAAACACTGCATGTTGGAACTTGATACCACAGGGTATAGACACCTGCAAGAAAGAGATGGAGCTGAGAAACATTGCATGCTGGAACTAGATGCCAAATGTTATAGACACCTGTAAGAAAGAGATGGAGCTGAGAAACAGTGCATGTTGGAACTTGATACCACAGGGTATAGACACCTGCAAGAAAGAGATGGAGCTGAGAAACATTGCATGGTGGAACTTGACACCAAAGTTTATAGACACCTGGAAGAAAGAGATGGAGCTGAGAAACATTGCATGCTGGAACTAGATGCCAAATGTTATAGACACCTGGAAGAAAGAGTTGGAGCTGAGAAACAGTGCATGGTGGAACTTGATACCAAGGTTTATAGACACCTGGAAAAAAGAGATGGAGCTGAGAAACACTGCATGCTGGAAGTAGATACCAAAGTTTATAGACACCTGGAAAGAAGAGATTGAGCTGAGAAACACTGCATGGTCTAACTTGATACCACACGGTGTAGACACTTGTAAGAAAGAGATGGAGCTGAGAAAAGCTTCATTGTGGAACTTGGAAACAAAGTTAATAGACACCTGGAAGAAAGAGACGTAGCTGAGAAACAATGCATGCTGGAAGTAGATACAAAAGTTTATCGACACCTGGAAGAAAGAGATGGAGCTGGGAAACACTGAATGGTGGAACTTGATACCACTGGGTATAGACACCTGGAAGAAAGAGATGAAGCTGAGAAAACCTGCATGGTGGAATTTGGAAACAACGTTTATAGACACCTGGAAGAAAGAGATGTAGATGAGAAACATTGCATGGTGGAACTTGATACCAAAGTTAATATACACCTGGAAGAAAGAGATGGAGCTGAGAAACATTGCATTGTGGAACTTGACACCAAAGTTTTTAGACACCTGGAAGAAAGAGATGGAGCTGGGAAACATTTCATGGTGGAACTTGATACCACACGGTATAGACACCTGGAAGAAAGAGATGGAGCTGAGAAAACCTGCATGGTGGAACTTGATACCAAAGTTGATAGACACCTGGAAGAAAGTGATAGAGCTGAGATAAACTGCATGGTGAAACTTGATACCACAGGGTATAGACACCTGGAAGAAAGAGATTGAGCTGAGAAAGATTGCATGGTGGAACTTGACACCAAAAGTTATAGACACCTGGAAGAAAGAGATGGAGCTGAGAAACATTGCATGGTGGAACTTGACACCAAGGTTTTTAGACACCTGGAAGAAAGGGATGGAGCTGAGAAAACCTGCATGGTGGAACTTGATACCAAAGTTTATAGACACCTGGAAGAAAGAGAAGGTGCTGAAAAACAATGCATGCTGGAACTAGATACAAAAGTTTATCGACACCTGGAAGAAAGAGATGAAACTGGGAAACACTGCATGGTGGAACTTGATACCACATGGTATAGACACCTGGAAGAAAGAGATGGAGCTTAGAAACACTACATGCTGGAACAAGATACAAAAGTTTATCGACACCTGGAAGAAAGAGATGAAACTGGGAAAAACTGCATGGTGGAACTTGATACCACAGGGTATAGACACCTGGAAGAAACAGATGGAGCTCAGAAAACCTGCATGGTGGAACTTGGAAATAAAATGTATAGACACCTGGAAGAAAGAGATGTAGCTGAGAAACATTGCATGGTGGAACTTGATACCAAAGTTTATAGACACCTGGAAGAAAGAGATGGAACTGAGAAACATTGCATGGTGGAACTTGACAACAACGTTTTTATACACCTGGAAGAAAGGGATGGAGCTGAGAAACAATACATGCTGGAACTAGATACCATAGTTTATCGACACCTGGAAGAAAGAGATGGAGCTGAGAAAACCTGCATGGTGGAACTTGATAAAAAGGTTTATAGACACCTGGAAGAAAGACATGGAGCTGAGATACACTGCATGGTGGAAATTGATACCACAGGGTATAGCCACCTGGAAGAAAGAGATGGAGCTGAGAAACACTATATGCTGGAACTAGATACCAAAGTTTATAGACACCTGAAAGAAAGAGATGGAGCTGTGAAACACTGCATGGTGGAACTTGATACCAAAGGTTATAGACACCTGGAAGAAAGAGATAGAGCTGAGAAAGATTGCATGATGGAACTTGGAAACAAAGTTTATAGACACCTGGAAGAAAGAGATGTAGCTGAGAAATAATGCATGCTGGAACTAGATACAAAAGTTTATCAACACCTGGAAGAAAGAGATGGAGCTGGGAAACTGCATGGTGGAGCTTCATACCACAGGGTATAGACACCTGGAAGAAAGAGATGGAGCTGAGAAAACTTGCATGGTGGAACTTGGAAACAATTTTTATAGACACCTTGAAGAAAGAGATGTAGCTGAGAAACATTACATGGTGGAACATGACACCAAAGTTTTTAGACACCTGGAAGAAAGGGATGGAGCTGAGAAACAATACATGCTGGAACTAGATACCAAAGTTTATCGACACCTGGAAGAAAGAGATGAGTCTGGGCAACATTGCATGATGGAATTTGACACCAAAGTTTTTAGGCACCTGGAAGAAAGGGATGGAGCTGAGAAACAACACATGCTGGAAGTAGATACCAAAGTTTATTGACACCTGGAAGAGAGAGATGGAGCTGGGAAACATTGCATGGTGGAAGTTGATACCACACGGTATAGACACCTGGAAGAAAGAGATGGAGCTGAGAAACATTGACTTGACACCAAGATTTTTAGACATCTGGAAGAAAGGGATGGAGCTGAGAAAGATTGCATGCTGGAACTAGATACAAATGTTTATCGACACCTGGAAGAAAGGGATGGAGCTGAGAAACATTGCATGGTGGAACTTGACACCAAAGTTTTTCGACACCTGGAAGAAAGGGATGGAGCTGAGAAACAACACATGCTGGAAGTAGATACCAAAGTTTATTGACACCTGGAAGAGAGAGATGGAGCTGGGAAACATTGCTTGGTGGAAGTTGATACCACACGGTATAGACACCTGGAAGAAAGAGATGGAGCTGAGAAAACCTGCATGGTGCAACTTGATACCAAAGTGTATAGACACCTGGAAGAAAGAGATGGAGCTGAGAAACATTGACTTGACACCAAGATTTTTAGACATCTGGAAGAAAGGGATGGAGCTGAGAAAGATTGCATGGTGGAATTTGATACCAAAGTTTATAGACAGCTGGAAGAAAGAGAAGGAGCTGAAAAACAATGCATGCTGGAACTAGATACAATTGTTTATCGACACCTGGAAGAAAGAGATGGAGCTGAGAAACATTGCATGGTGGAACTTGATACCAAAGTTTATAGACACCTGGAAGAAAGAGATGGAGCTGAGAACCATTGCATGGTGGAACTTGACACCAACTTTTTTAGACACCTGGAAGAAAGAGATGGAGCTGAGAAAACCTGCATAGTGGAATTTGGAAACAACGTTTATAGACACCTGGAAGAAAGAGATGTAGATGAGAAACATTGCATGGTGGAACTTGATACCAAAGTTAATATACACCTGGAAGAAAGAGATGGAGCTGACAAACATTGCATTGTGGAACTTGACACCAAAGTTTTTAGACACCTGGAAGAAAGAGATGGAGCTGGGAAACATTTCATGGTGGAACTTGATACCACACGGTATAGACACCTGGAAGAAAGAGATGGAGCTGAGAAAACCTGCATGGTGGAACTTGATAACAAAGTTGATAGACACCTGGAAGAAAGTGATAGAGCTGAGATACACTGCATGGTGAAACTTGATACCACAGGGTATAGACACCTGGAAGAAAGAGATGGAGCTGTGAAAGATTGCATGGTGGAACTTGACACCAAAAGTTATAGACACCTGGAAGAAAGAGATGGAGCTGAGAAACATTGCATGGTGGAACATGACACCAAGGTTTTTAGACACCTGGAAGAAAGGGATGGAGCTGAGAAAACCTGCATGGTGGAACTTGATACCAAAGTTTATAGACACCTGGAAGAAAGGGAAGGAGCTGAAAAACAATGCATGCTGGAACTAGATACAAAAATGTATCAACACCTGGAAGAAAGATATGGAACTGGGAAACACTGCATGGTGGAATTTGATACCACAGGGTATAGACACCTGGAAGAAAGAGATGGAGCTCAGAAAACCTGCATGGTGGAACTTGGAAATAAAGTTTATCGACACCTGGAAGAAAGAGATGTAGCTGAGAAACATTGCATGGTGGAACTTGATACCAAAGTTTATAGACACCTGGAAGAAAGAGATGGAGCTGAGATACACTGCATGATGGAACTTGATACCACAGGGTATAGACACCTGGAAGAAAGAGATGTAGCTGAGAAAACCTGCATGGTGGAACTTGATACCAAAGTTTATAGACACCTGGAAGAAAGAGATGAAACTGGAAACACTGCATGGTGGAACTTGATACCACAGGGTATAGACACCTGGAAGAAACAGATGGAGCTCAGAAAACCTGCATGGTGGAACTTGGAAATAAAATGTATAGACACCTGGAAGAAAGAGATGTAGCTGAGAAACATTGCATGGTGGAACTTGATACCAAAGTTTATAGACACCTGGAAGAAAGAGATGGAACTGAGAAACATTGCATGGTGGAACTTGACAACAACGTTTTTAGACACCTGGAAGAAAGGGATGGAGCTGAGAAACAATACATGCTGGAACTAGATACCATAGTTTATCGACACCTGGAAGAAAGAGATGGAGCTGAGAAAACCTGCATGGTGGAACTTGATACCAAAGTTTATAGACACCTGGAAGAAAGACATGGAGCTGAGATACACTGCATGGTGGAAATTGATACCACAGGGTATAGACACCTGGAAGAAAGATATGGAGCTGAGAAACACTATATGCTGGAACTAGATACCAAAGTTTATAGACACCTGAAAGAAAGAGACGGAGCTGGGAAACACTGCATGGTGGAACTTGATACCAAAGGGTATAGACACCTGGAAGAAAGAGATAGAGCTATGAAAGATTGCATGATGGAACTAGATACCAAAGTTTATAGACACCTGGAGGAAAGAGATGGAGCTGAGATACACTGCATGATGGAAATTGATACCACAGGGTATAGACACCTGGAAGAAAGAGATGGAGCTGAGAAAACCTGCATGGTGGAACTTGGAAACAAAGTTTATAGACACCTGGAAGAAAGAGATGTAGCTGAGAAACATTGCATGGTGGAACTTGATACCAAGGTTTATAGACACCTGGAAAAAAGAGATGGAGCTGAGAAACACTGCATGCTGGAACTAGATAACAAAGTTTATAGACACCTGGAAGAAAGAGTTGGAGTTGAGAAACATTGCATGCCGGAAGTAGATACCAAAGTTTATAGACCCCTGGAAGAAAGAGATGGAGCTGAGAAACACTGCATGCTGGAACTAGATACCAAAGTTTATAGACACCTGGAGGAAAGAAATGGAGCTGAGATACACTGCATGATGGAACTTGATACCACAGGGTATAGACACCTGGAAGAAAGAGATGGAGCTGAGAAAGATTGCATGGTGGAACTTGACATCAAAGTTTATGGACACCTGGAAGAAAGAAATGGAGCTGAGAAACAATGCATGGTGGAACTTGACAGCAAGGTTTTTAGACACCTGGAACAAAGGTATGGAGCTGAGAAACACTGCATGCTGGAACTAGATACCAAAGTTTATAGACACCTGGAGGAAAGAGATGGGGGTGAGAAACACTGCATGCTGGAACTTGATACCAAAGTTTATAGAGACCTGGAAGAAAGAGAAGGTGCTGAAAAACAATGCATGCTGGAACTAGATACAAAGGTTTATCGACACCTGGAAGAAAGATATGGAACTGGGAAACACTGCATGGTGGAACTTGATACCACAGGGTATAGACAGCTGGAAGAAAGAGATGGAGCTGAGAAAGATTGCATGGTGGAACTTGACATCAAAGTTTATGGACACCTGGAAGAAAGAGATGGAGCTGAGAAACAATGCATGGTGGAACTTGACAGCAAGGTTTTTAGACACCTGGAAGAAAGGTATGGAGCTGAGAAACACTGCATGCTGGAACTAGATACCAAAGTTTATAGACACCTGGAAGAAAGAGATGGAGCTGAGAAACTCTGCATGGTGGAACTTGATACCACAGGGTATAGACACCTGGAAGAAAGAGATGGAGCTGAGAAACAGTGCATGGTGGAAATTGATACCACAGGGTATAGACACCTGGAAGAAAGAGATGGAGCTGAGAAACAGTGCATGGTGGAACTTGATACCACAGGGTATAGACACATGGAAGAAAGAGATGGAGCTGAGAAACACTACATGCTGGAAATAGATACAAAAGGTTATCGACTCCTGGAAGAAAGAGATGGAGCTGGGAAGCACTGTATGGTGGAACTTGACACCACAGGGTATAGACACCTGAATGAAAGAAATGGACCTTTGAAAACCTGCATGGTGGAACTTGATACCAAAGTTTTTAGACACCTGGAAGAAAGAGATGGAGCTGAAAAACATTGCATGATGGAACTTGATACCACAGTTTATAGACACCTGGAAGAAAGAGATGGAGCTGGGAAACACTGCATGCTGGAACTAGATACCAATGTTTATAGACACCTGGAAGAAAGAGATGGAGCAGAGAAAGATTGCATGGTTGAACTTGATACCACAGGGAAAAGATACCGGGAAGAAAGAGATGCAGCGGAGAAACACTGCATGGTGGAACTTGATACCACAGGGTATAGACACCTGGAAGAAAGAGATGGAGCTGAGAAAACCTGCATGGTGGAACTTGGAAACAAAGTTTATAGACACCTGGAAGAAAGAGATGTAGCTGAGAAACAATGCATGCTGGAACTAGATACAAAAGTTTATCGACACCTTGAAGAAAGAGATGTAGCTGAGAAACATTGCATTTTGGAACTTGACACCAAAGTCTTTTGACACCTGGAAGAAAGGGATGGAGCTGAGAAACAATACATGCTGCAACTAGAAACTTTATCGAAACCTGGAAGAAAGAGATGGAGCTGGGAAACATTGCATGGTGGAACTTGATACCAAAGTTTATAGACACCTGGAAGAAAGAGATGGAGCTGAGAAACACTACATGCTGGAACTAGATACAAAAGTTTATCGACACCTGGAAGAAAGAAATGGAGCTGGGAAACATTGCATGGTGGAACTTGATACCAAAGTTTTTAGACACATGGAAGAAAGAGATGGAGCTGAGAAACATTGCATGATGGAACTTGATACCACAGTTTATAGATACCTGGAAGAAAGAGATGGAGCTGAGAAACACTGCATGCTGGAACTAGATACCAAAGTTTATAGACACCTGGAAGAAAGAGATTGAGCTGAAAAAGATTTCATGGCTGAACTTGATACCACAGGGTATAGACACCTGGAAGAAAGAGATGCAGCTGAGAAACACTGCATGCTGGAACGTGATATCAAATTTTATAGACTCCTGGAAGAAAGAGATGGAGCTGAGAAACACTGCATGGTGGAACTAGATACAAGAGTGTACCGACACCTGGAAGAAAGAGATGGAGCTGAGAAACACTGCATGTTGGAACTTGATACCATAGTGTATAGACACCTGGAACAAAGAGATGGAGCTGAGAAAACCTGCATGGTGGAACTTGGAAACAAAGTTTATAGACACCTGGAAGAAAGAGATGTAGCTGAGAAACAATGCATGCTGGAACTAGATACAAAAGTTTATCGACACCTTGAAGAAAGAGATGGAGCTGAGAAACACTGCATGGTGGAACTTGACACCAAAGTCTTTTTACACCTGGAAGAAAGGGATGGAGCTGAGAAACAATACATGCTGGAACTAGATACCAAAGTTTATCGAAACCTGGAAGAAAAAGATGGAGCTGGGAAACATTGCATGGTGGAACTTGATACCACAAGGTATAGACACCTGGAAGAAAGAGATGGATCAGAGAAAACCTGCGTGGTTGAATTTCGAAATAACATTTATAGACACCTTGAAGAAAGAGATGGAGCTGTGAAACATTGCATGGTTGAACTTGATACCAAAGTTTCTAGACACCTGGAAGAAAGGGATGGAGCTGAGAAACAATACATGCTGGAATTAGATACCAAAGTTTATCGACACCTGGAAGAAAGAGATGGAGCTGGAAACATTGCATGGTGGAACTTGATACCACACGGTATAGACACCTGGAAGAAAGAGATGGAGCTGAGAAAACCTGCATGGTGGAACTTGATACCAAAGTTTATAGACACCTGGAAGAAAGAGATGGAGCTGATAAACATTGCATGGTGGAACTTGACACCAAGGTTTTTATACACCTGGAAGAAAGATATGGATCTGAGAAAGATTGCATGGTGGAACTTGATACCAAAGTTTATCGACACCCGGAAGAAAGAGATGGAGCTGGGAAACATTGCATGGTGGAACTTGATACCACACGGTATAGACACCTGCAAGAAAGAGATGAAGCTTGGAAACGCTGCATGGTGGAACTTGAAACCAACATTTTTAGACACCTGGAAGAAAGGGATGGAGCTGAGAAATAATACATGCTGGAACTAGATACCAAAGTTTATCGACACCCGGAAGAAAGAGATGGAGCTGGGAAACATTGGATGGTGGAACGTGATACCACAAAGTATAGACACCTGGAAGAAAGAGATGAGGCTGAGAAAACCTGCATGGTGGAGCTTGATACCAAAGTTTTTAGACACCTGGAAGAAAGGGATGGAGCTGGGAAACAATGCGTGCTGGAACTAGATACCAAAGTTTATAGACACCTGGAAGAAAGAGATGGAGCTGATAAACATTGCATGGTGGAACTTGACACCAAGGTTTTTATACACCTGGAAGAAAGGGATGGAGCTGAAAAAGATTGCATGGTGGAACTTGATACCAAAGTTTATCGACACCCGGAAGTAAGAGATGGAGCTGGAAACATTGCATGGTGGAACTTGATACCACAACCACACAGTATAGACACCTGGAAGAAAGAGATGGAGCTGAGAAAACCTGCATGGTGGAACTTGATACCAAAGTTTATAGACACCTGGAAGAAAGAGATGGAGCTGATAAACATTGCATGGTGAAACTTGACACCAAGGTTTTTATACACCTGGGAGAAAGGGATGGAGCTGAGAAACACCGCATGGTTAAACTTGATACCACAGGGTGTAGACACCTGTAAGAAAGAGATGGAGCTGGGAAACCCTACATGCTGGAAGTAGATACAAAAGTTAATCGACACCTGGAAGAAAGAGATGGAGCTGAGAAACATTGCATGGTGGAACTTGATACCACACGGTATAGACACCTGGAATAAAGAGATGGAGCTGAGAAAACTAGCATGGTGGAACTTGATACCACACGGTATAGACACCTGGAAGAAAGAGATGGAGCTGAGAAAACTTGCATGGTTGAACATGATACCAAAGTTTATAGACACCTGGAAGAAAGAGATGGAGCTGAGAAACAATACATGCTGGAACTAGATACAAAAGTTTATCGACACCTGGAAGAAAGAGATGGAGCTGGGGAACACTGCATGGTGGAACTTGAGACCACATGGTATAGACACCTGGAAGAAAGAGATGGAGCTGAGAAAACCTGCATGGTGGAACTTGATACCAAAGTTTATAGACACCTGGAAGAAAGAGATGGAGCTGAGAAACATTGAATGGTGGAACTTGACACCAAAGTTTATAGACACCTGGAAGAAAGAGATGGAGCTGAGAAACATTGCATGCTGGAACTAGATGCCAAATGTTATAGACACCTGGAAGAAAGAGATGGAGCTGAGAAACACTGCATGTTGGAACTTGATACCACAGGGTATAGACACCTGCAAGAAAGAGATGGAGCTGAGAAACATTGCATGGTGGAACTTGACACCAAAGTTTATAGACACCTGGAAGAAAGAGATGGAGCTGAGAAACATTGCATGCTGGAACTAGATGCCAAATGTTATAGACACCTGGAAGAAAGAGATGGAGCTGAGAAACAGTGCATGTTGGAACTTGATACCACAGGGTATAGACACCTGCAAGAAAGAGATGGAGCTGAGAAACATTGCATGGTGGAACTTGATACCAACGTTTATAGACACCTGGAAGAAAGAGATGGAGCTGAGAAACACTGCATGGTGGAACTTGACACCAAAGTTTATAGACACCTGCAAGAAAGAGATGGAGCTGAGAAACATTGCATGGTGGAACTTGATACCAAGGTTTATAGACACCTGGAAAAAAGAGATGGAGCTGAGAAACACTGCATGCTGGAAGTAGATACCAAAGTTTATAGACACCTGGAAAGAAGAGATTGAGCTGAGAAACACTGCATGGTCTAACTTGATACCACACGGTGCAGACACCTGTAAGAAAGAGATGGAGCTGAGAAAAGCTTCATTGTGGAACTTGGAAACAAAGTTAATAGACACCTGGAAGAAAGAGACGTAGCTGAGAAACAATGCATGCTGGAAGTAGATACAAAAGTTTATCGACACCTGGAAGAAAGAGATGGAGCTGGGAAACACTGAATGGTGGAACTTGATACCACAGGGTATAGACACCTGGAAGAAAGAGATGAAGCTGAGAAAACCTGCATGGTGGAATTTGGAAACAACGTTTATAGACACCTGGAAGAAAGAGATGTAGATGAGAAACATTGCATGGTGGAACTTGATACCAAAGTTAATATACACCTGGAAGAAAGAGATGGAGCTGAGAAACATTGCATTGTGGAACTTGACACCAAAGTTTTTAGACACCTGGAAGAAAGAGATGGAGCTGGGAAACATTTCATGGTGGAACTTGATACCACACGGTATAGACACCTGGAAGAAAGAGATGGAGCTGAGAAAACCTGCATGGTGAAACTTGATACCAAAGTTTATAGACGCCTGGAAGAAAGTGATAGAGCTGAGATACACTGCATGGTGAAACTTGATACCACAGGGTATAGACACCTGGAAGAAAGAGATGGAGCTGAGAAAGATTGCATGGTGGAACTTGACACCAAAGGTTATAGACACCTGGAAGAAAGAGATGGAGCTGAGAAACATTGCATGGTGGAACTTGACACCAAGGTTTTTAGACACCTGGAAGAAAGGGATGGAGCTGAGAAAACCTGAATGGTGGAACTTGATACCAAAGTTTATAGACACCTGGAAGAAAGAGAAGGTGCTGAAAAACAATGCATGCTGGAACTAGATACAAAAGTTTATCGACACCTGGAAGAAAGAGATGAAACTGGGAAACACTGCATGGTGGAACTTGATACCACATGGTATAGACACCTGGAAGAAAGAGATGGAGCTTAGAAACACTACATGCTGGAACTAGATACAAAAGTTTATCGACACCTGGAAGAAAGAGATGAAACTGGGAAAAACTGCATGGTGGAACTTGATACCACAGGGTATAGACACCTGGAAGAAACAGATGGAGCTCAGAAAACCTGCATGGTGGAACTTGGAAATAAAATGTATAGACACCTGGAAGAAAGAGATGTAGCTGAGAAACATTGCATGGTGGAACTTGATACCAAAGTTTATAGACACCTGGAAGAAAGAGATGGAACTGAGAAACATTGCATGGTGGAACTTGACAACAACGTTTTTAGACACCTGGAAGAAAGGGATGGAGCTGAGAAACAATACATGCTGGAACTAGATACCATAGTTTATCGACACCTGGAAGAAAGAGATGGAGCTGAGAAAACCTGCATGGTGGAACTTGATACCAAGGTTTATAGACACCTGGAAGAAAGACATGGAGCTGAGATACACTGCATGGTGGAAATTGATACCACAGGGTATAGACACCTGGAAGAAAGAGATGGAGCTGAGAAACACTATATGCTGGAACTAGATACCAAAGTTTATAGACACCTGAAAGAAAGAGATGGAGCTGTGAAACACTGCATGGTGGAACTTGATACCAAAGGGTATAGCCACCTGGAAGAAAGAGATAGAGCTGAGAAAGATTGCATGATGGAACTTGATGCCACAGGTTATAGACACCTGGAAGAAAGAGATGGAGCTGAGAAATAATGCATGCTGGAACTAGATACAAAAGTTTATCAACACCTGGAAGAAACAGATGGAGCTGGGAAACTGCATGGTGGAGTTTCATACCACAGGGTATAGACACCTGGAAGAAAGAGATGGAGCTGAGAAAACTTGCATGGTGGAACTTGGAAACAATTTTTATAGACACCTTGAAGAAAGAGATGTAGCTGAGAAACATTACATGGTGGAACATGACACCAAAGTTTTTAGACACCTGGAAGAAAGGGATGGAGCTGAGAAACAATACATGCTGGAACTAGATACCAAAGTTTATCGACACCTGGAAGAAAGAGATGAGTCTGGGCAACATTGCATGATGGAATTTGACACCAAAGTTTTTAGGCACCTGGAAGAAAGGGATGGAGCTGAGAAACAACACATGCTGGAAGTAGATACCAAAGTTTATTGACACCTGGAAGAGAGAGATGGAGCTGGGAAACATTGCTTGGTGGAAGTTGATACCACACGGTATAGACACCTGGAAGAAAGAGATGGAGCTGAGAAAACCTGCATGGTGCAACTTAAAACCAAAGTGTATAGACACCTGGAAGAAAGAGATGGAGCTGAGAAACATTGACTTGACAACAAGATTTTTAGACATCTGGAAGAAAGGGATGGAGCTGAGAAAGATTGCATGGTGGAATTTGATACCAAAGTTTATAGACAGCTGGAAGAAAGAGAAGGAGCTGAAAAACAATGCATGCTGGAACTAGATACAATTGTTTATCGACACCTGGAAGCAAGAGATGGAGCTGAGAACCATTGCATGGTGGAACTTGACACCAACATTTTTAGACACCTGGAAGAAAGAGATGGAGCTGAGAAAACCTGCATGGTGGAATTTGGAAACAACGTTTATAGACACCTGGAAGAAAGAGATGTAGATGAGAAACATTGCATGGTGGAACTTGGTACCAAAGTTAATATACACCTGGAAGAAAGAGATGGAGCTGAGAAACATTGCATTGTGGAACTTGACACCAAAGTTTTTAGACACCTGGAAGAAAGAGATGGAGCTGGGAAACATTTCATGGTGGAACTTGATACCACACGGTATAGACACCTGGAAGAAAGAGATGGAGCTGAGAAAACCTGCATGGTGGAACTTGATACCAAAGTTGATAGACACCTGGAAGAAAGAGATGGAGCTGAGATTCACTGCATGGTGAAACTTGATACAACAGGGTATAGACACCTGGAAGAAAGAGATGGAGCTGTGAAAGATTGCATGGTGGAACTTGACACCAAAAGTTATAGACACCTGGAAGAAAGAGATGGAGCTGAGAAACATTGCATGGTGGAACTTGACACCAAGGTTTTTAGACACCTGGAAGAAAGGGATGGAGCTGAGAAAACCTGCATGGTGGAACTTGATACCAAAGTTTATAGACACCTGGAAGAAAGGGAAGGAGCTGAAAAACAATGCATGCTGGAACTAGATACAAAAATGTATCAACACCTGGAAGAAAGATATGGAACTGGGAAACACTGCATGGTGGAATTTGATACCACAGGGTATAGACACCTGGACGAAAGAGATGGAGCTCAGAAAACCTGCATGGTGGAACTTGGAAATAAAGTTTATAGACACCTGGAAGAAAGAGATGTAGCTGAGAAACATTGCATGGTGGAACTTGATACCAAAGTTTATAGACACCTGGAAGAAAGAGATGGAGCTGAGATACACTGCATGATGGAACCTGATACCACAGGTTATAGACACCTGGAAGAAAGAGATGTAGCTGAGAAAACCTGCATGGTGGAACTTGATACCAAAGTTTATAGACACCTGGAAGAAAGAGATGAAACTGGGAAACACTGCATGGTGGAACTTGATACCACAGGGTATAGACACCTGAAAGAAACAGATGGAGCTCAGAAAACCTGCATGGTGGAACTTGGAAATAAAATGTATAGACACCTGGAAGAAAGAGATGTAGCTGAGAAACATTGCATGGTGGAACTTGATACCAAAGTTTATAGACACCTGGAAGAAAGAGATGGAACTGAGAAACATTGCATGGTGGAACTTGACAACAACGTTTTTAGACACCTGGAAGAAAGGGATGGAGCTGAGAAACAATACATGCTGGAACTAGATACCATAGTTTATCGACACCTGGAAGAAAGAGATGGAGCTGAGAAAACCTGCATGGTGGAACTTGATACCAAAGTTTATAGACACCTGGAAGAAAGACATGGAGCTTAGATACACTGCATGGTGGAAATTGATACCACAGGGTATAGACACCTGGAAGAAAGATATGGAGCTGAGAAACACTATATGCTGGAACTAGATACCAAAGTTTATAGACACCTGAAAGAAAGAGATGGAGCTGGGAAACACTGCATGGTGGAACTTGATACCAAAGGGTATAGACACCTGGAAGAAAGAGATAGAGCTATGAAAGATTGCATGATGGAACTAGATACCAAAGTTTATAGACACCTGGAGGAAAGAGATGGAGCTGAGATACACTGCATGATGGAACTTGATACCACAGGGTATAGACACCTGGAAGAAAGAGATGGAGCTGAGAAAACCTGCATGGTGGAACTTGGAAACAAAGTTTATAGACACCTGGAAGAAAGAGATGTAGCTGAGAAACATTGCATGGTGGAACTTGAAACCAAGGTTTATAGACACATGGAAAAAAGAGATGGAGCTGAGAAACACTGCATGCTGGAACTAGATAACAAAGTTTATAGACACCTGGAAGAAAGAGATGGAGTTGAGAAACATTGCATGCCGGAAGTAGATACCAAAGTTTATAGACCCCTGGAAGAAAGAGATGGAGCTGAGAAACACTGCATGCTGGAACTAGATACCAAAGTTTATAGACACCTGGAGGAAAGAGATGGAGCTGAGATACACTGCATGATGGAACTTGATACCACAGGGTATAGACACCTGGAAGAAAGAGATGTAGCTGAGAAAACCTGCATGGTGGAACTTGATACCAAAGTTTATAGACACCTGGAAGAAAGAGATGGAGCTGAGAAACATTGACTTGACACCAAGATTTTTAGACATCTGGAAGAAAGAGAAGGTGCTGAAAAACAATGTATGCTGGAACTAGAAACAAAGGTTTATCGACACCTGGAAGAAAGAGATGGAACTGGGAAACAATGCATGGTGGAACTTGATACCACAGGGTATAGACACCTGGAAGAAAGAGATGGAGCTGAGAAAGATTGCATGGTGGAACTTGACATCAAAGTTTATGGACACCTGGAAGAAAGAAATGGAGCTGAGAAACAATGCATGGTGGAACTTGACAGCAAGGTTTTTAGACACCTGGAACAAAGGTATGGAGCTGAGAAACACTGCATGCTGGAACTAGATACCAAAGTTTATAGACACCTGGAGGAAAGAGATGGGGGTGAGAAACACTGCATGCTGGAACTTGATACCAAAGTTTATAGAGACCTGGAAGAAAGAGAAGGTGCTGAAAAACAATGCATGCTGGAACTAGATACAAAGGTTTATCGACACCTGGAAGAAAGATATGGAACTGGGAAACACTGCATGGTGGAACTTGATACCACAGGGTATAGACACCTGGAAGAAGAGATGGAGCTGAGAAAGATTGCATGGTGGAACTTGACATCAAAGTTTATGGACACCTGGAAGAAAGAGATGGAGCTGAGAAACAATGCATGGTGGAACTTGACAGCAAGGTTTTTAGACACCTGGAAGAAAGGTATGGAGCTGAGAAACACTGCATGCTGGAACTAGATACCAAAGTTTATAGACACCTGGAAGAAAGAGATGGAGCTGAGAAACTCTGCATGGTGGAACTTGATACCACAGGGTATAGACACCTGGAAGAAAGAGATGGAGCTGAGAAACAGTGCATGGTGGAACTTGATACCACAGGGTATAGACACCTGGAAGAAAGAGATGGAGCTGAGAAACAGTGCATGGTGGAACTTGATACCACAGGGTATAGACATCTGGAAGAAAGAGATGGAGCTGAGAAACACTACATGCTGGAAATAGATACAAAAGTTTATCGACTCCTGGAAGAAAGAGATGGAGCTGGGAAGCACTGTATGGTGGAACTTGACACCACAGGGTATAGACACCTGGATGAAAGAAATGGAGCTTTGAAAACCTGCATGGTGGAACTTGATACCAAAGTTTTTAGACACCTGGAAGAAAGAGATGGAGCTGAAAAACATTGCATGATGGAACTTGATACCACAGTTTATAGACACCTGGAAGAAAGAGATGGAGCTGGGAAACACTGCATGCTGGAACTAGATACCAATGTTTATAGACACCTGGAAGAAAGAGATGGAGCAGAGAAAGATTGCATGGTTGAACTCGATACCACAGGGAAAAGACACCGGGAAGAAAGAGATGCAGCGGAGAAACACTGCATGGTGGAACTTGATACCACAGGGTATAGACACCTGGAAGAAAGAGATGGAGCTGAGAAAACCTGCATGGTGGAACTTGGAAACAAAGTTTATAGACACCTGGAAGAAAGAGATGTAGCTGAGAAACAATGCATGCTGGAACTAGATACAAAAGTTTATCGACACCTTGAAGAAAGAGATGTAGCTGAGAAACATTGCATTTTGGAACTTGACACCAAGGTTTATAGACACCTGGAAGAAAGAGATGAGTCTGGGCAACATTGCATGATGGAATTTGACACCAAAGTTTTTAGGCACCTGGAAGAAAGGGATGGAGCTGAGAAACAACACATGCTGGAAGTAGATACCAAAGTTTATAGACACCTGGAAGAAAGGGATGGAGCTGAGAAACAATACATGCTGGAACTAGAAACTTTATCGAAACCTGGAAGAAAGAGATGGAGCTGGGAAACATTGCATGGTGGAACTTGACACCAAAGTTTATAGACACCTGGAAGAAAGAGATGGAGCTGAGAAACATTGCATGCTGGAACTAGATGCCAAATGTTATAGACACCTGGAAGAAAGAGATGGAGCTGAGAAACAGTGCATGGTGGAACTTGATACCAAGGTTTATAGACACCTGGAAGAAAGAGATGAGTCTGGGCAACATTGCATGATGGAATTTGACACCAAAGTTTTTAGGCACCTGGAAGAAAGGGATGGAGCTGAGAAACAACACATGCTGGAAGTAGATACCAAAGTTTATTGACACCTGGAAGAGAGAGATGGAGCTGGGAAACATTGCATGGTGGAAGTTGATACCACACGGTATAGACACCTGGAAGAAAGAGATGGAGCTGAGAAAACCTGCATGGTGCAACTTGATACCAAAGTTTATAGACACCTGGAAGAAAGAGATGGAGCTGAGAAACATTGACTTGACACCAAGATTTTTAGACATCTGGAGGAAAGGGATGGAGCTGAGAAAGATTGCATGGTGGAATTTGACACCAACATTTTTAGACACCTGGAAGAAAGAGATGGAGCTGAGAAACATTGCATGGTGGAATTTCATACCAAAGTTTATAGACACCTGGAAGAAAGAGATGGAGCTGAGAAACATTGCATGGTGGAACTTGATACCATAGTACCATAGTTTATAGACACCTGGAAGAAAGAGATGGAGCTGAGAAACATTGCATGGTGGAACTTGATACCAAAGTTTATAGACAGCTGGAAGAAAGAGAAGGAGCTGAAAAACAATGCATGCTGGAACTAGATACAAATGTTTATCGACACCTGGAAGAAAGAGATGGAGCTGAGAAACATTGCATGGTGGAACTTGATACCAAAGTTTATAGACACCTGGAAGAAAGAGATGGAGCTGAGAACCATTGCATGGTGGAACTTGACACCAACATTTTTAGACACCTGGAAGAAAGAGATGGAGCTGAGAAACATTGCATGGTGGAATTTCATACCAAAGTTTATAGACACCTGGAAGAAAGAGATGGAGCTGAGAAACATTGCATGGTGGAACTTGATACCATAGTTTATAGACACCTGGAAGAAAGAGATGGAGCTGAGAAACATTGCATGGTGGAATTTCATACCAAAGTTTATAGACACCTGGAAGAAAGAGATGGAGCTGAGAAACATTGCATGGTCGAATTGATACGAAAGTTTATAGACACCTGGAAGAAAAAGATGGAGCTGAGAAACATTGCATGGTGGAACTTGACACCAACATTTTTAGACACCTGGAAGAAAGAGATGGAGCTGAGAAACATTGCATGGTGGAACTGACACCAAGGTTTTTAGACCCTTGGAAGAAAGGGATGGAGCTGAGAAACATTGCATGGTGGAACTTGATACCACACGGTATAGACACCTGGAATAAAGAGATGGAGCTGAGAAAACTTGCATGGTGGAACTTGATACCACACGGTATAGACACCTGGAAGAAAGAGATGGAGCTGAGAAAACTTGCATGGTTGAACATGATACCAAAGTTTATAGACACCTGGAAGAAAGAGATGGAGCTGAGAAACAATACATGCTGGAACTAGATACAAAAGTTTATCGACACCTGGAAGAAAGAGATGGAGCTGGGGAACACTGCATGGTGGAACTTGAGACCACATGGTATAGACACCTGGAAGAAAGAGATGGAGCTGAGAAAACCTGCATGGTGGAACTTGATACCAAAGTTTATAGACACCTGGAAGAAAGAGATGGAGCTGAGAAACATTTAATGGTGGAACTTGACACCAAAGTTTAAAGACACCTGGAAGAAATAGATGGAGCTGAGAAACATTGCATGCTGGAACTAGATGCCAAATGTTATAGACACCTGGAAGAAAGAGATGGAGCTGAGAAACACTGCATGTTGGAACTTGATACCACAGGGTATAGACACCTGCAAGAAAGAGATGGAGCTGAGAAACATTGCATGCTGGAACTAGATGCCAAATGTTATAGACACCTGGAAGAAAGAGATGGAGCTGAGAAACAGTGCATGGTGGAACTTGATACCAAGGTTTATAGACACCTGGAAGAAAGAGATGGAGCTGAGAAACATTGCATGCTGGAACTAGATGCCAAAGTTTATCGACACCTGGAAGAAAGAGATGAGTCTGGGCAACATTGCATGATGGAATTTGACACCAAAGTTTTTAGGCACCTGGAAGAAAGGGATGGAGCTGAGAAGCAACACATGCTGGAAGTAGATACCAAAGTTTATTGACACCTGGAAGAGAGAGATGGAGCTGGGAAACATTGACTTGACACCAAGATTTTTAGACATCTGGAAGAAAGGGATGGAGCTGAGAAAGATTGCATGGTGGAATTTGATACCAAAGTTTATAGACAGCTGGAGGAAAGAGAAGGAGCTGAAAAACAATGCATGCTGGAACTAGATACAAATGTTTATCGACACCTGGAAGAAAGAGATGGAGCTGAGAAACATTGCATGGTGGAACTTGATACCAAAGTTTATAGACACCTGGAAGAAAGAGATGGAGCTGAGAACCATTGCATGGTGGAACTTGACACCAACATTTTTAGACACCTGGAAGAAAGAGATGGAGCTGAGAAACATTGCATGGTGGAATTTCATACCAAAGTTTATAGACACCTGGAAGAAAGAGATGGAGCTGAGAAACATTGCATGGTGTAACTTGATACCATAGTTTATAGACACCTGGAAGAAAGAGATGGAGCTGAGAAACTTTGCATGGTGGAATTTCATACCAAAGTTTATAGACACCTGGAAGAAAGAGATGGAGCTGAGAAACATTGCATGGTCTAATTGATACGAAAGTTTATAGACACCTGGAAGAAAGAGATGGAGCTGAGAAACATTGCATGGTGGAACTTGACACCAAGGTTTTTAGACCCCTGGAAGAAAGGGATGGAGCTGAGAAACATTGCATGGTGGAACTTGATACCACACGGTATAGACACCTGGAATAAAGAGATGGAGCCGAGAAAACTTGCATGGTGGAACTTAATACCACACGGTATAGACACCTGGAAGAAAGAGATGGAGCTGAGAAACAATACATGCTGGAACTAGATACAAAAGTTTATCGACACCTGGAAGAAAGAGATGGAGCTGGGGAACACTGCATGGTGGAACTTGAGACCACATGTTATAGAAACCTGGAAGAAAGAGATGGAGCTGAGAAAACCTGCATGGTGGAACTTGATACCAAAGTTTATAGACACCTGGAAGAAAGAGATGGAGTGAGAAACATTGAATGGTGGAACTTGACACCAAAGTTTATAGACACCTGGAAGAAAGAGATGGAGCTGAGAAACATTGCATGCTGGAACAAGATGCCAAATGTTATAGACACGTGGAAGAAAGAGATGGAGCTGAGAAACACTGCATGTTGGAACTTGATACCACAGGGTATAGACACCTGCAAGAAAGAGATGGAGCTGAGAAACATTGCATGGTGGAACTTGACACCAAAGTTTATAGACACCTGGAAGAAAGAGATGGAGCTGAGAAACACTGCATGTTGGAACTTGATACCACAGGGTATAGACACCTGCAAGAAAGAGATGGAGCTGAGAAACATTGCATGGTGGAACTTGACACCAAAGTTTATAGACACCTGGAAGAAAGAGATGGAGCTGAGAAACACTGCATGTTGGAACTTGATACCACAGGGTATAGACACCTGCAAGAAAGAGATGGAGCTGAGAAACATTGCATGGTGGAACTTGACACCAAAGTTTATAGACACCTGGAAGAAAGAGATGGAGCTGAGAAACATTGTATGCTGGAACTAGATGCCAAATGTTACAGACACCTGGAAGAAAGAGATGGAGCTGAGAAACAGTGCATGCTGGAACTTGATACCAAGTTTTATAGACACCTGGAAAAAAGAGATGGAGCTGAGAAACACTGCATGCTGGAACTAGATAACACAGTTTATAGACACCTGGAAGAAAGAGATGGAGCTGAGAAACATTGCATGGTGGAACTTGATACCACACGGTGTAGAAACCTGTAAGAAAGAGATGGAGCTGAGAAAAGCTTCATTGTGGAACTTGGAAACAAGGTTAATAGACACCTGGAAGAAAGAGGCGTAGCTGAGAAACACTGAATGGTGGAGCTTGATACCACAGGGTATAGACACCTGAAAGAAAGAGATGAAGCTGAGAAAACCTTCATGGTGGAATTTGGAAACAACGTTTATAGACACCTGGAAGAAAGAGATGCAGATGAGAAACATTGCATGGTGGAACTTGATACCAAAGTTAATATACACCTGGAAGAAAGAGATGGAGCTGAGAAACATTTCATGGTGGAACTTGATACCACACGGTATAGACACCTGGAAGAAAGAGATGGAGCTGAGAAAACCTGCATGGTGGAACTTGATACCAAAGTTGATAGACACCTGGAAGAAAGTGATAGAGCTGAGATACACTGCATGGTGAAACTTGATACCACAGGGTATAGACACCTGGAAGAAAGAGATGGAGCTGAGAAAGATTGCATGGTGGAACTTGACACCAAGGTTTTTAGACACCTGGAAGAAAGGGATGGAGCTGAGAAAACCTGCATGGTGGAACTTGATACCAAAGTTTATAGACACCTGGAAGAAAGGGAAGGAGCTGAAAAACAATGCATGCTGGAACTAGATACAAAAATGTATCAACACCTGGAAGAAAGATATGGAACTGGGAAACACTGCATGGTGGAATTTGATACCACGGGGTATTGACACCTGGAAGAAAGAGATGGAGCTCAGAAAACCTGCATGGTGGAACTTGGAAATAAAGTTTATAGACACCTGGAAGAAAGAGATGTAGCTAAGAAACATTGCAGGGTGGAACTTGATACCAAAGTTTATAGACACCTGGAAGAAAGAGATGGAGCTGAGATACACTGCATGATGGAACTTGATACCACAGGATATAGACACCTGGAAGAAAGAGATGTAGCTGAGAAAACCTGCATGGTGGAACTTGATACCAAAGTTTATAGACACCTGGAAGAAAGAGAAGGAGCTGAAAAACAGTGCATGCTGGAACTAGATACAAAAGTTTATCGACACCTGGAAGAAAGAGATGAAACTGGGAAACACTGCATGGTGGAACTTGATACCACATGGTATAGACACCTGGAAGAAAGAGATGGAGCTTAGAAACACTACATGCTGGAACTAGATACAAAAGTTTATAGACAACTGAAAGAAAGAGAAGGAGCTGAAAAACAATGCATGCTGGAACTAGATACAAAAGTTTATCGACACCTGGAAGAAAGAGATGAAACTGGGAAAAACTGCATGGTGGAACTTGATACCACAGGGTATAGACACCTGGAAGAAACAGATGGAGCTCAGAAAACCTGCATGGTGGAACTTGGAAATAAAATGTATAGACACCTGGAAGAAAGAGATGTAGCTGAGAAACATTGCATGGTGGAACTTGACAACAACGTTTTTAGACACCTGGAAGAAAGGGATGGAGCTGAGAAACAATACATGCTGGAACTAGATACCATAGTTTATCGACACCTGGAAGAAAGAGATGGAGCTGAGAAAACCTGCATGGTGGAAATTGATACCACAGGGTATAGACACCTGGAAGAAAGAGATGGAGCTGAGAAACACTATATGCTGGAACTAGATACCAAAGTTTATAGACACCTGAAAGAAAGAGATGGAGCTGTGAAACACTGCATGATGGAACTTGATGCCACAGGTTATAGACACCTGGAAGAAAGAGATGGAGCTGAGAAAACCTGCATGGTGGAACTTGGAAACAAAGTTTATAGACACCTGGAAGAAAGAGATGTAGCTGAGAAACATTGCATGGTGGAACTTGATACCAAGGTTTATAGACACCTGGAAAAAAGAGATGGAGCTGAGAAACACTGCATGCTGGAACTAGATAACAAAGTTTATATACACCTGGAAGAAAGAGATGGAGTTGAGAAACATTGCTTGCTGGAAGTAGATACCAAAGTTTATAGAACCTTGTAAGAATGTAAGAAAGAGATGGAGCTGAGAAACACTGCATGCTGGAACTAGATACCAAAGTTTATAGACACCTGGAGGAAAGAGATGGAGCTGAGATACACTGCATGGTGGAACTTGATACCACAGGGTATAGACACCTGGAACAAAGAGATGGAGCTGAGAAAGATTGCATGGTGGAACTTGACATCAAAGTTTATGGACACCTGGAAGAAAGAAATGGAGCTGAGAAGCAATGCATGGTGGAACTTGACAGCAAGCTTTTTAGACACCTGGAAGAAAGGTATGGAGCTGAGAAACACTGCATGCTGGAACTACATACCAAAGTTTATAGACACCTGGAGGAAAGAGATGGAGGTGAGAAACACTGCATGCTGGACCTTGATACCAAAGTTTATAGAGACCTGGAAGAAAGAGAAGGTGCTGAAAAACAATGCATGCTGGAACTAGATACAAAGGTTTATCGACACCTGAAAGAAAAAGATGGAACTGGGAAACACTGCATGGTGGAACTTGATACCACAGGGTATAGACACCTGGAAGAAAGAGATGGAGCTGAGAAACAGTGCATGTTGGAACTTGATACCACAGGGTATAGACACCTGGAAGAAAGAGATGGAGCTGAGAAACAGTGCATGGTGGAACTTGATACCACAGGGTATAGACACCTGGAAGAAAGAGATGGAGCTGAGAAACAGTGCATGGTGGAACTTGATACCACAGGGTATAGACACCTGGAAGAAAGAGATGGAGCTGAGAAACAGTGCGTGATGGAACGTGATACCCAAGTTTATAGACACCTGGAAGAAAGAGATGGAGCTGAGAAACACTACATGCTGGAACTAGATACAAAAGTTTATCGACACATGGAAGAAAGAGATGGAGCTGGGAAGCACTGTATGGTGGAACTTGACACCACAGGGTATAGACACCTGGATGAAAGAGATGGAGCTGGGAAACACTGCATGCTGGAACTAGATACCAATGTTTATAGACACCTGGAAGAAAGAGATGGAGCAGAGAAAGATTGCATGGTTGAACTTGATACCACAGGGAAAAGACACCGGGAAGAAAGAGATGCAGCTGAGAAACACTGCATGCTCGAACTAGATATCAATTGTTATAGACACCTGGAAGAAAGAGATGGAGCTGAGAAACACTGCATGGTGGAACTAGGTACAAGAGTGTAACGACAACTTCAACAAAGAGATGGAGCTGAGAAACACTGCATGGTGGAACTTGATACCACAGGGTATAGACACCTGGAAGAAAGAGATGGAGCTGAGAAAACCTGCATGGTGGAACTTGGAAACAAAGTTTATAGATACCTGGAAGAAAGAGATGTAGCTGAGAAACAATGCATGCTGGAACTAGATACAAAAGTTTATCGACACCTTGAAGAAAGAGATGTAGCTGAGAAACATTGCATTTTGGAACTTGACACCAAAGTCTTTTGACACCTGGAAGAAAGGGATGGAGCTGAGAAACAATACATGCTGGAACTAGAAACTTTATCGAAACCTGGAAGAAAGAGATGGAGCTGGGAAACATTGCATGGTGGAACTTGATACCAAAGTTTATAGGCACCTGGAAGAAAGAGATGGAGCTGAGAAACACTACATGCTGGAACTAGATACAAAAGTTTATCGACACCTGGAAGAAAGAAATGGAGCTGGGAAACATTGCATGGTGGAACTTGATACCAAAGTTTTTAGACACATGGAAGAAAGAGATGGAGCTGGGAAACATTGCATGGTGGAACTTGATACCAAAGTTTATAGGCACCTGGAAGAAAGAGATGGAGCTGAGAAACACTACATGCTGGAACTAGATACAAAAGTTTATCGACACCTGGAAGAAAGAAATGGAGCTGAGAAACATTGCATGGTGGAACTTGACACCAAAGTTTATAGACACCTGGAAGAAAGAGATGGAGCTGAGAAACATTGTATGCTGGAACTAGATGCCAAATGTTATAGACACCTGGAAGAAAGAGATGGAGCTGAGAAACAGTGCATGGTGGAACTTGATACCAAGTTTTATAGACACCTGGAAAAAAGAGATGGAGCTGAGAAACACTGCATGCTGGAACTAGATAACACAGTTTATAGACACCTGGAAGAAAGAGATGGAGCTGAGAAACATTGCATGGTGGAACTTGATACCACACGGTGTAGAAACCTGTAAGAAAGAGATGGAGCTGAGAAAAGCTTCATTGTGGAACTTGGAAACAAGGTTAATAGACACCTGGAAGAAAGAGGCGTAGCTGAGAAACACTGAATGGTGGAACTTGATACCACAGGGTATAGACACCTGAAAGAAAGAGATGAAGCTGAGAAAACCTTCATGGTGGAATTTGGAAACAACGTTTATAGACACCTGGAAGAAAGAGATGCAGATGAGAAACATTGCATGGTGGAACTTGATACCAAAGTTAATATACACCTGGAAGAAAGAGATGGAGCTGAGAAACATTTCATGGTGGAACTTGATACCACACGGTATAGACACCTGGAAGAAAGAGATGGAGCTGAGAAAACCTGCATGGTGGAACTTGATACCAAAGTTGATAGACACCTGGAAGAAAGTGATAGAGCTGAGATACACTGCATGGTGAAACTTGATACCACAGGGTATAGACACCTGGAAGAAAGAGATGGAGCTGAGAAAGATTGCATGGTGGAACTTGACACCAAGGTTTTTAGACACCTGGAAGAAAGGGATGGAGCTGAGAAAACCTGCATGGTGGAACTTGATACCAAAGTTTATAGACACCTGGAAGAAAGGGAAGGAGCTGAAAAACAATGCATGCTGGAACTAGATACAAAAATGTATCAACACCTGGAAGAAAGATATGGAACTGGGAAACACTGCATGGTGGAATTTGATACCACGGGGTATTGACACCTGGAAGAAAGAGATGGAGCTCAGAAAACCTGCATGGTGGAACTTGGAAATAAAGTTTATAGACACCTGGAAGAAAGAGATGTAGCTAAGAAACATTGCAGGGTGGAACTTGATACCAAAGTTTATAGACACCTGGAAGAAAGAGATGGAGCTGAGATACACTGCATGATGGAACTTGATACCACAGGATATAGACACCTGGAAGAAAGAGATGTAGCTGAGAAAACCTGCATGGTGGAACTTGATACCAAAGTTTATAGACACCTGGAAGAAAGAGAAGGAGCTGAAAAACAGTGCATGCTGGAACTAGATACAAAAGTTTATCGACACCTGGAAGAAAGAGATGAAACTGGGAAACACTGCATGGTGGAACTTGATACCACATGGTATAGACACCTGGAAGAAAGAGATGGAGCTTAGAAACACTACATGCTGGAACTAGATACAAAAGTTTATAGACAACTGAAAGAAAGAGAAGGAGCTGAAAAACAATGCATGCTGGAACTAGATACAAAAGTTTATCGACACCTGGAAGAAAGAGATGAAACTGGGAAAAACTGCATGGTGGAACTTGATACCACAGGGTATAGACACCTGGAAGAAACAGATGGAGCTCAGAAAACCTGCATGGTGGAACTTGGAAATAAAATGTATAGACACCTGGAAGAAAGAGATGTAGCTGAGAAACATTGCATGGTGGAACTTGACAACAATGTTTTTAGACACCTGGAAGAAAGGGATGGAGCTGAGAAACAATACATGCTGGAACTAGATACCATAGTTTATCGACACCTGGAAGAAAGAGATGGAGCTGAGAAAACCTGCATGGTGGAAATTGATACCACAGGGTATAGACACCTGGAAGAAAGAGATGGAGCTGAGAAACACTATATGCTGGAACTAGATACCAAAGTTTATAGACACCTGAAAGAAAGAGATGGAGCTGTGAAACACTGCATGATGGAACTTGATGCCACAGGTTATAGACACCTGGAAGAAAGAGATGGAGCTGAGAAAACCTGCATGGTGGAACTTGGAAACAAAGTTTATAGACACCTGGAAGAAAGAGATGTAGCTGAGAAACATTGCATGGTGGAACTTGATACCAAGGTTTATAGACACCTGGAAAAAAGAGATGGAGCTGAGAAACACTGCATGCTGGAACTAGATAACAAAGTTTATATACACCTGGAAGAAAGAGATGGAGTTGAGAAACATTGCTTGCTGGAAGTAGATACCAAAGTTTATAGAACCCTGTAAGAATGTAAGAAAGAGATGGAGCTGAGAAACACTGCATGCTGGAACTAGATACCAAAGTTTATAGACACCTGGAGGAAAGAGATGGAGCTGAGATACACTGCATGGTGGAACTTGATACCACAGGGTATAGACACCTGGAACAAAGAGATGGAGCTGAGAAAGATTGCATGGTGGAACTTGACATCAAAGTTTATGGACACCTGGAAGAAAGAAATGGAGCTGAGAAGCAATGCATGGTGGAACTTGACAGCAAGGTTTTTAGACACCTGGAAGAAAGGTATGGAGCTGAGAAACACTGCATGCTGGAACTACATACCAAAGTTTATAGACACCTGGAGGAAAGAGATGGAGGTGAGAAACACTGCATGCTGGACCTTGATACCAAAGTTTATAGAGACCTGGAAGAAAGAGAAGGTGCTGAAAAACAATGCATGCTGGAACTAGATACAAAGGTTTATCGACACCTGGAAGAAAAAGATGGAACTGGGAAACACTGCATGGTGGAACTTGATACCACAGGGTATAGACACCTGGAAGAAAGAGATGGAGCTGAGAAACAGTGCATGTTGGAACTTGATACCACAGGGTATAGACACCTGGAAGAAAGAGATGGAGCTGAGAAACAGTGCATGGTGGAACTTGATACCACAGGGTATAGACACCTGGAAGAAAGAGATGGAGCTGAGAAACAGTGCATGGTGGAACTTGATACCACAGGGTATAGACACCTGGAAGAAAGAGATGGAGCTGAGAAACAGTGCGTGATGGAACGTGATACCCAAGTTTATAGACACCTGGAAGAAAGAGATGGAGCTGAGAAACACTACATGCTGGAACTAGATACAAAAGTTTATCGACACCTGGAAGAAAGAGATGGAGCTGGGAAGCACTGTATGGTGGAACTTGACACCACAGGGTATAGACACCTGGATGAAAGAGATGGAGCTGGGAAACACTGCATGCTGGAACTAGATACCAATGTTTATAGACACCTGGAAGAAAGAGATGGAGCAGAGAAAGATTGCATGGTTGAACTTGATACCACAGGGAAAAGGCACCGGGAAGAAAGAGATGCAGCTGAGAAACACTGCATGCTCGAACTAGATATCAATTGTTATAGACACCTGGAAGAAAGAGATGGAGCTGAGAAACACTGCATGGTGGAACTAGGTACAAGAGTGTAACGACAACTTCAACAAAGAGATGGAGCTGAGAAACACTGCATGGTGGAACTTGATACCACAGGGTATAGACACCTGGAAGAAAGAGATGGAGCTGAGAAAACCTGCATGGTGGAACTTGGAAACAAAGTTTATAGATACCTGGAAGAAAGAGATGTAGCTGAGAAACAATGCATGCTGGAACTAGATACAAAAGTTTATCGACACCTTGAAGAAAGAGATGTAGCTGAGAAACATTGCATTTTGGAACTTGACACCAAAGTCTTTTGACACCTGGAAGAAAGGGATGGAGCTGAGAAACAATACATGCTGGAACTAGAAACTTTATCGAAACCTGGAAGAAAGAGATGGAGCTGGGAAACATTGCATGGTGGAACTTGATACCAAAGTTTATAGGCACCTGGAAGAAAGAGATGGAGCTGTGAAACACTACATGCTGGAACTAGATACAAAAGTTTATCGACACCTGGAAGAAAGAAATGGAGCTGGGAAACATTGCATGGTGGAACTTGATACCAAAGTTTTTAGACACATGGAAGAAAGAGATGGAGCTGAGAAACATTGCATGATGGAACTTGATACCACAGTTTATAGACACCTGGAAGAAAGAGATGGAGCTGGGAAACACTGCATGCTGGAACTAGATACCAATGTTTATAGACACCTGGAAGAAAGAGATGGAGCTGAGAAAACCTGCATGATGGAACTTGGAAACAAAGTTTATAGATACCTGGAAGAAAGAGATGTAGCTGAGAAACAATGCATGCTGGAACTAGATACAAAAGTTTATCGACACCTTGAAGAAAGAGATGTAGCTGAGAAACATTGCATTTTGGAACTTGACACCAAAGTCTTTTGACACCTGGAAGAAAGGGATGGAGCTGAGAAACAATACATGCTGGAACTAGAAACTTTATCGAAACCTGGAAGAAAGAGATGGAGCTGGGAAACACTGCATGGTGGAACTTGATACCACAGGGTATAGACACCTGGAAGAAAGAGATGGAGCTGAGAAACAGTGCATGGTGGAACTTGATACCACAGGGTATAGACACCTGGAAGAAAGAGATGGAGCTGAGAAACAGTGCATGGTGGAACTTGATACCACAGGGTATAGACACCTGGAAGAAAGAGATGGAGCTGAGAAACAGTGCATGGTGGAACTTGATACCACAGGGTAAAGACACCTGGAAGAAAGAGATGGAGCTGAGAAACAGTGCGTGATGGAACGTGATACCAAAGTTTATAGACACCTGGAAGAAAGAGATGGAGCTGAGAAACACTACATGCTGGAACTAGATACAAAAGTTTATCGACACCTGGAAGAAAGAGATGGAGCTGGGAAGCACTGTATGGTGGAACTTGATACCACAGGGTATAGACACCTGGATGAAAGAGATGGAGCTGGGAAACACTGCATGCTGGAACTTGATACCAAAGTTTATAGGCACCTGGAAGAAAGAGATGGAGCTGAGAAACACTACATGCTGGAACTAGATACAAAAGTTTATCGACACCTGGAAGAAAGAAATGGAGCTGGGAAACATTGCATGGTGGAACTTGATACCAAAGTTTTTAGACACATGGAAGAAAGAGATGGAGCTGAGAAACATTGCATGATGGAACTTGATACCACAGTTTATAGACACCTGGAAGAAAGAGATGGAGCTTGGAAACACTGCATGCTGGAACTAGATACCAATGTTTATAGACACCTGGAACAAAGAGATGGAGCAGAGAAAGATTGCATGGTTGAACTTGATACCACAGGGAAAAGACACCGGGAAGAAAGAGATGCAGCTGAGAAACACTGCATGCTCGAACTAGATATCAATTGTTGTAGACACCTGGAAGAAAGAGATGGAGCTGAGAAACACTGCATGGTGGAACTAGGTACAAGAGTGTAACGACAACTTCAACAAAGAGATGGAGCTGAGAAACACTGCATGGTGGAACTTGATACCACAGGGTATAGACACCTGGAAGAAAGAGATGGAGCTGAGAAAACCTGCATGGTGGAACTTGGAAACAAAGTTTATAGATACCTGGAAGAAAGAGATGTAGCTGAGAAACAATGCATGCTGGAACTAGATACAAAAGTTTATCGACACCTTGAAGAAAGAGATGTAGCTGAGAAACATTGCATTTTGGAACTTGACACCAAAGTCTTTTGACACCTGGAAGAAAGGGATGGAGCTGAGAAACAATACATGCTGGAACTAGAAACTTTATCGAAACCTGGAAGAAAGAGATGGAGCTGGGAAACATTGCATGGTGTAACTTGATACCAAAGTTTATAGACACCTGGAAGAAAGAGATGGAGCTGGGAAGCACTGTATGGTGGAACTTGATACCACAGGGTATAGACACCTGGATGAAAGAGATGGAGCTGGGAAACACTGCATGCTGGAACTTGATACCAAAGTTTATAGGCACCTGGAAGAAAGAGATGGAGCTGAGAAACACTACATGCTGGAACTAGATACAAAAGTTTATCGACACCTGGAAGAAAGAAATGGAGCTGGGAAACATTGCATGGTGGAACTTGATACCAAAGTTTTTAGACACATGGAAGAAAGAGATGGAGCTGAGAAACATTGCATGATGGAACTTGATACCACAGTTTATAGACACCTGGAAGAAAGAGATGGAGCTTGGAAATACTGCATGCTGGAACTAGATACCAATGTTTATAGACACCTGGAACAAAGAGATGGAGCAGAGAAAGATTGCATGGTTGAAATTGATACCACAGGGAAAAGACACCGGGAAGAAAGAGATGCAGCTGAGAAACACTGCATGCTCGAACTAGATATCAATTGTTGTAGACACCTGGAAGAAAGAGATGGAGCTGAGAAACACTGCATGGTGGAACTAGGTACAAGAGTGTAACGACAACTTCAACAAAGAGATGGAGCTGAGAAACACTGCATGGTGGAACTTGATACCACAGGGTATAGACACCTGGAAGAAAGAGATGGAGCTGAGAAAACCTGCATGGTGGAACTTGGAAACAAAGTTTATAGATACCTGGAAGAAAGAGATGTAGCTGAGAAACAATGCATGCTGGAACTAGATACAAAAGTTTATCGACACCTTGAAGAAAGAGATGTAGCTGAGAAACATTGCATTTTGGAACTTGACACCAAAGTCTTTTGACACCTGGAAGAAAGGGATGGAGCTGAGAAACAATACATGCTGGAACTAGAAACTTTATCGAAACCTGGAAGAAAGAGATGGAGCTGGGAAACATTGCATGGTGTAACTTGATACCAAAGTTTATAGACACCTGGAAGAAAGAGATGGAGCTGGGAAGCACTGTATGGTGGAACTTGATACCACAGGGTATAGACACCTGGATGAAAGAGATGGAGCTGGGAAACACTGCATGCTGGAACTTGATACCAAAGTTTATAGGCACCTGGAAGAAAGAGATGGAGCTGAGAAACACTACATGCTGGAACTAGATACAAAAGTTTATCGACACCTGGAAGAAAGAAATGGAGCTGGGAAACATTGCATGGTGGAACTTGATACCAAAGTTTTTAGACACATGGAAGAAAGAGATGGAGCTGAGAAACATTGCATGATGGAACTTGATACCACAGTTTATAGACACCTGGAAGAAAGAGATGGAGCTGGGAAACACTGCATGCTGGAACTAGATACCAATGTTTATAGACACCTGGAACAAAGAGATGGAGCAGAGAAAGATTGCATGGTTGAACTTGATACCACAGGGAAAAGACACCGGGAAGAAAGAGATGCAGCTGAGAAACACTGCATGCTCGAACTAGATATCAATTGTTGTAGACACCTGGAAGAAAGAGATGGAGCTGAGAAACACTGCATGGTGGAACTAGGTACAAGAGTGTAACGACAACTTCAACAAAGAGATGGAGCTGAGAAACACTGCATGGTGGAACTTGATACCACAGGGTATAGACACCTGGAAGAAAGAGATGGAGCTGAGAAAACCTGCATGGTGGAACTTGGAAACAAAGTTTATAGATACCTGGAAGAAAGAGATGTAGCTGAGAAACAATGCATGCTGGAACTAGATACAAAAGTTTATCGACACCTTGAAGAAAGAGATGTAGCTGAGAAACATTGCATTTTGGAACTTGACACCAAAGTCTTTTGACACCTGGAAGAAAGGGATGGAGCTGAGAAACAATACATGCTGGAACTAGAAACTTTATCGAAACCTGGAAGAAAGAGATGGAGCTGGGAAACATTGCATGGTGGAACTTGATACCAAAGTTTATAGACACCTGGAAGAAAGAGATGGAGCTGAGAAACACTACATGCTGGAACTAGATACAAAAGTTTATCGACACCTGGAAGAAAGAAATGGAGCTGGGAAACATTGCATGGTGGAACTTGATACCAAAGTTTTTAGACACATGGAAGAAAGAGATGGAGCTGAGAAACATTGCATGATGGAACTTGATACCACAGTTTATAGACACCTGGAAGAAAGAGATGGAGCTGAGAAACACTGCATGCTGGAACTAGATACCAAAGTTTATAGACACCTGGAAGAAAGAGATTGAGCTGAAAAAGATTTCATGGCTGAACTTGATACCACATGGTATAGACACCTGGAAGAAAGAGATGCAGCTGAGAAACACTGCATGCTGGAACGTGATATCAAATTTTATAGACTCCTGGAAGAAAGAGATGGAGCTGAGAAACACTGCATGGTGGAACTAGATACAAGAGTGTAACAACAGCTGGAAGAAAGAGATGGAGCTGAGAAACACTGCATGGTGGAAGAAGATACAAGAGTGTACCGAAAGCTGGAAGAAAGAGATGGAGCTGAGAAACACTGCATGGTGGAACTTGATACCACAGTGTATAGACACCTGGAACAAAGAGATGGAGCTGAGAAAACCTGCATGGTGGAACTTGGAAACAAAGTTTATAGACACCTGGAAGAAAGAGATGTAGCTGAGAAACAATGCATGCTGGAACTAGATACCAAAGTTTATCGAAACCTGGAAGAAAAAGATGGAGCTGGGAAACATTGCATGGTGGAACTTAATACCACAAGGTATAGACACCTGGAAGAAAGAGATGGATCTGAGAAAACCTGCGTGGTTGATTTCGAAATAACATTTATAGACACCTTGAAGAAAGAGATGGAGCTGTGAAACATTGCATGGTTGAACTTGATACCAAAGTTTTTAGACACCTGGAAGAAAGGGATGGAGCTGAGAAACAATACATGCTGGAATTAGATACCAAAGTTTATCGACACCTGGAAGAAAGAGATGGAGCTGGAAACATTGCATGGTGGAACTTGATACAAACCACACGGTATAGACACCTGGAAGAAAGAGATGGAGCTGAGAAAACCTGCATGGTGGAACTTGATACCAAAGTTTATAGACACCTGGAAGAAAGAGATGGAGCTGATAAACATTGCATGGTGGAACTTGACACCAAGGTTTTTATACACCTGGAAGAAAGATATGGATCTGAGAAAGATTGCATGGTGGAACTTGATACCAATGTTTATCGACACCCGGAAGAAAGAGATGGAGCTGGGAAACATTGCATGGTGGAACTTGATACCACACGGTATAGACACCTGCAAGAAAGAGATGAAGCTTGGAAACGCTGCATGGTGGAACTTGACACCAACATTTTTAGACACCTGGAAGAAAGGGATGGAGCTGAGAAATAATACATGCTGGAACTAGATACCAAAGTTTATCGACACCCGGAAGAAAGAGATGGAGCTGGGAAACATTGGATGGTGGAATTTGATACCACAAAGTATAGACACCTGGAAGAAAGAGATGAGGCTGAGAAAACCTGCATGGTGGAGCTTGATACCAAAGTTTTTAGACACCTGGAAGAAAGGGATGGAGCTGGGAAACAATGCATGCTGGAACTAGATACCAACGTTTATAGACATCTGGAAGAAAGAGATGGAGCTGATAAACATTGCATGGTGGAACTTGACACCAAGGTTTTTATACACCTGGAAGAAAGGGATGGAGCTGAGAAAGATTGCATGGTGGAACTTGATACCAAAGTTTATCGACACCCGGAAGAAAGAGATGGAGCTGAAAACATTGCATGGTGGAACTTGATACCACAACCACACAGTATAGACACCTGGAAGAAAGAGATGGATCTGAGAAAACCTGCGTGGTTGAATTTCGAAATAACATTTATAGACACCTTGAAGAAAGAGATGGAGCTGTGAAACATTGCATGGTTGAACTTGATACCAAAGTTTTTAGACACCTGGAAGAAAGGGATGGAGCTGAGAAACAATACATGCTGGAATTAGATACCAAAGTTTATCGACACCTGGAAGAAAGAGATGGAGTTGGAAACATTGCATGGTGGAACTTGATACATACCACACGGTATAGACACCTGGAAGAAAGAGATGGAGCTGAGAAAACCTGCATGGTGGAACTTGATACCAAAGTTTATAGACACCTGGAAGAAAGAGATGGAGCTGATAAACATTGCATGGTGGAACTTGACACCAAGGTTTTTATACACCTGGAAGAAAGATATGGATCTGAGAAAGATTGCATGGTGGAACTTGATACCAAAGTTTATCGACACCCGGAAGAAAGAGATGGAGCTGGGAAACATTGCATGGTGGAACTTTATACCACACGGTATAGACACCTGCAAGAAGGAGATGAAGCTTGGAAACGCTGCATGGTGGAACTTGACACCAACATTTTTAGACACCTGGAAGAAAGGGATGGAGCTGAGAAATAATACATGCTGGAACTAGATACCAAAGTTTATCGACACCCGGAAGAAAGAGATGGAGCTGGGAAACATTGGATGGTGGAACTTGATACCACAAAGTATAGACACCTGGAAGAAAGAGATGAGGCTGAGAAAACCTGCATGGTGGAGCTTGATACCAAAGTTTTTAGACACCTGGAAGAAAGGGATGGAGCTGGGAAACAATGCATGCTGGAACTAGATACCAAAGTTTATATACACCTGGAAGAAAGAGATGGAGCTGATAAACATTGCATGGTGAAACTTGACACCAAGGTTTTTATACAACTGGAAGAAAGGGATGGAGCTGAGAAACACTGCATGGTGGAACTTGATACCACAGGGTGTAGACACCTGTAAGAAAGAGATGGAGCTGAGAAAAGCTTCATTGTGGAACTTGGAAACAAAGTTAATAGACACCTGGAAGAAAGAGACGTAGCTGAGAAACAATGCATGCTGGAAGTAGATACAAAAGTTAATCGACACCTGGAAGAAAGAGATGGAGCTGGGAAACACTGAATTGTGGAACTTGATACCACAGGGTATAGACACCTGGAAGAAAGAGATGGAGCAGAGAAAACCTGCATGGTGGAACTTGGAAACAACGTTTATAGACACCTGGAAGAAAGAGATGTAGATGAGAAACATTGCATGGTGGAACTTGATACCAAAGTTAATATACACCTGGAAGAAAGAGACGGAGCTGACAAAACCTGCATGGTGGAACTTGATACCAAATTTTATAGACACCTGGAAGAAAGAGATGGAGCTGAGATACACTGCATGGTGGAACTTGATACCACAGGGTATAGACACCTGGAAGAAAGAGATGGAATGAGAAACACTACGTGCTGGAACTAGATACCAAAGTTTATAGACACCTGAAAGAAAGAGATGGAGCTGAGGAACACTGCATGGTGGGAATTGATACCATTGGTGTAGACACCTGGAAGAAAGAGATGGAGCTGAGAAAACCTGCATGGTGGAACTTGGAAACAAAGTTTATAGACACCTGGAAGAAAGAGATGTAGCTGAGAAACAATGCATGCTGGAACTAGATACAAAAGTTTATCGACACCCGGAAGAAAGAGATGGAGCTGGGAAACACTGCAGGGTGGAGCTTCATACCACAAGGTATAGGCACCTGGAAGAAAGAGATGGAGCTGAGAAAACCTGCATGGTGGAACTTGGAAACAATGTTTATAAACACCTTGAAGAAAGAGATGTAGCTGAGAAACACTGCATGGTGGAACTTGATACCACAGGGTATAGACACCGGGAAGAAAGAGATGGAGCTGAGAAACACTGCATGGTGAAACTTGATACCACAGGGTATAGACACCTTGAAGAAAGAGATGTAGCTGAGAAACACTGCATGGTGGAACTTGATACCACAGTGTATAGACACCTGGAAGAAAGAGATGGAGCTGAGAAACACTGCATGGTGGAACTTGATACCACACGGTATAGACACCTGGAAGAAAGAGATGGAGCTGAGAAAACCTGCATGGTGGAACTTGATACCAAAGTTTATAGAAACCTGGAAGAAAGAGATGAAGCTGAGAAACAATGCATGGTGGAACTAGATACAAAAGTTTATCGACACCTGGAAGAAAGAGATGGAGCTGAGAAACACTGCATGGTGGAACTTGATAGCATTGGTGTAGACACCTGGAAGAAAGAGATGGAGATGAGAAAACCTGCATGGTGGAACTTGGAAACAAAGTTTATAGACACCTGGAAGAAAGAGATGTAGCTGAGAAACAATGCATGCTGGAACTAGATACAAAAGTTTATCGACACCTGGAAGAAAGAGATGGAGCTGGGAAACTGCATGGTGGAGCTTAGTACCACAGGGTATAGACACCTGGAAGAAAGAGATGGAGCTGAGAAAACTTGCATGTTGGAACTTGGAAACAATTTTTATAGACACCTTGAAGAAAGAGATGTAGCTGAGAAACATTCCATGGTGGAACATGACACCAAAGTTTTTAGACACCTGGAAGAAAGGGATGGAGCTGAGAAACAATACATGCTGGAACTAGACACCAAAGTTTATCGACACCTGGAAGAAAGAGATGAATCTGGGCAACATTGCATGGTGGAACTTGATACCAAAGTTTATCGACACCCGGAAGAAAGAGATGGAGCTGGGAAACATTGCATGGTGGAACTTGATACCACACGGTATAGACACCTGCAAGAAGGAGATGAAGTTTGGAAACGCTGCATGGTGGAACTTGACACCAACATTTTTAGACACCTGGAAGAAAGGGATGGAGCTGAGAAATAATACATGCTGGAACTAGATACCAAAGTTTATCGACACCCGGAAGAAAGAGATGGAGCTGGGAAACATTGGATGGTGGAACTTGATACCACAAAGTATAGACACCTGGAAGAAAGAGATGAGGCTGAGAAAACCTGCATGGTGGAGCTTGATACCAAAGTTTTTAGACACCTGGAAGAAAGGGATGGAGCTGGGAAACAATGCATGCTGGAACTAGATACCAAAGTTTATAGACACCTGGAACAAAGAGATGGAGCTGATAAACATTGCATGGTGGAAGTTGACACCAAGGTTTTTATACACCTGGAGGAAAGGGATGGAGCTGAGAAAGATTGCATGGTGGAACTTGATACCAAAGTTTATCGACACCCGGAAGAAAGAGATGGAGCTGAAAACATTGCATGGTGGAACTTGATACCACAACCACACAGTATAGACACCTGGAAGAAAGAGATGGAGCTGAGAAAACCTGCATGGTGGAACTTGATACCAAAGTTTATAGACACCTGGAAGAAATAGATGGAGCTGATAAACATTGCATGGTGAAACTTGACACCAAAGTTTTTATACAACTGGAAGAAAGGGATTGAGCTGAGAAACACTGCATGGTGGAACTTGATACCACAGGGTGTAGACACCTGTAAGAAAGAGAAGGAGCTGAGAAAAGCTTCATTGTGGAACTTGGAAACAAAGTTAATAGACAGCTGGAAGAAAGAGACGTAGCTGAGAAACAATGCATGCTGGAAGTAGATACAAAAGTTAATCGACACCTGGAAGAAAGAGATGGAGCTGGGAAACACTGAATTGTGGAACTTGATACCACAGGGTATAGACACCTGGAAGAAAGAGATGGAGCAGAGAAAACCTGCATGGTGGAACTTGGAAACAACGTTTATAGACACCTGGAAGAAAGAGATGTAGATGAGAAACATTGCATGGTGGAACTTGATACCAAAGTTAATATACACCTGGAAGAAAGAGACAGAGCTGAGAAAACCTGCATGGTGGAACTTGATACCAAAGTTTATAGACACCTGGAAGAAAGAGATGGAGCTGAGATACACTGCATGGTGGAACTTGATACCACAGGGTATAGACACCTGGAAGAAAGAGATGGAATGAGAAACACTACGAGCTGGAACTAGATACCAAAGTTTATAGACACCTGAAAGAAAGAGATGGAGCTGAGGAACACTGCATGGTGGGAATTGATACCATTGGTGTAGACACCTGGAAGAAAGAGATGGAGCTGAGAAAACCTGCATGGTGGAACTTGGAAACAAAGTTTATAGACACCTGGAAGAAAGAGATGTAGCTGAGAAACAATGCATGCTGGAACTAGATACAAAAGTTTATCGACACCCGGAAGAAAGAGATGGAGCTGGGAAACACTGCAGGGTGGAGCTTCATACCACAAGGTATAGGCACCTGGAAGAAAGAGATGGAGCTGAGAAAACCTGCATGGTGGAACTTGGAAACAATGTTTATAAACACCTTGAAGAAAGAGATGTAGCTGAGAAACACTGCATGGTGGAACTTGATACCACAGGGTATAGACACCGGGAAGAAAGAGATGGAGCTGAGAAACACTGCATGGTGGAACTTGATACCACAGGGTATAGACACCTTGAAGAAAGAGATGTAGCTGAGAAACACTGCATGGTGGAACTTGATACCACAGTGTATAGACACCTGGAAGAAAGAGATGGAGCTGAGAAACACTGCATGGTGGAACTTGATACCACACGGTATAGACACCTGGAAGAAAGAGATGGAGCTGAGAAACACTGCATGGTGGAACTTGATAGCATTGGTGTAGACACCTGGAAGAAAGAGATGGAGATGAGAAAACCTGCATGGTGGAACTTGGAAACAAAGTTTATAGACACCTGGAAGAAAGAGATGTAGCTGAGAAACAATGCATGCTGGAACTAGATACAAAAGTTTATCGACACCTGGAAGAAATAGATGGAGCTGGGAAACTGCATGGTGGAGCTTCATACCACAGGGTATAGACACCTGGAAGAAAGAGATGGAGCTGAGAAAACTTGCATGTTGGAACTTGGAAACAATTTTTATAGACACCTTGAAGAAAGAGATGTAGCTGAGAAACATTCCATGGTGGAACATGACACCAAAGTTTTTAGATACCTGGAATTAAGGGATGGAGCTGAGAAACAATACATGCTGGAACTAGACACCAAAGTTTATCGACACCTGGAAGAAAGATATGAGTCTGGGCAACATTGCATGATGGAATTTGACAACAAAGTTTTTAGGCACCTGGAAGAAAGAGATGGAGCTGAGAAACATTGCATGGTGGAACTTGACACCAAAGTTTTTCGACACCTGGAAGAAAGGGATGGCGCTGAGAAAGATTGCATGGTGGAATTTGATACCAAAGTTTATAGACACCTGGAAGAAAGAGAAGGAGCTGAAAAACAATGCATGCTGGAACTAGATACAAATGTTTATTGACACATGGAAGAAAGAGATGGAGCTGAGAAACATTGCATGGTGGAACTTGACACCAAAGTTTTTCGACACCTGGAAGAAAGGGATGGAGCTGAGAAAGATTGCATGGTGGAACTTGATACCAAAGTTTATAGACACCTGGAAGAAAGAGATGGAGCTGAGAACCATTGCATGGTGGAACTTGACACCAACATTTTTAGACACTTGGAAGAAAGAGATGGAGCTGGGCAACATTGCATGGTGGAATTTCATACCAAAGTTTATAGACACCTGGAAGAAAGAGATGGAGATGAGAAACATTGCATGGTGGAATTGATACGAAAGTTTATAGACACCTGGAAGAAAGAGATGGAGCTGAGAAACATTGCATGGTGGAACTTGACACCAACATTTTTAGACACCTGGAAGAAAGAGATGGAGCAGAGAAACATTGCATGGTGGAACTTGATACCACATGGTATAGACACCTGGAATAAAGAGATGGAGCTGAGAAAACTTGCATGGTGGAACTTGATACCACACGGTATAGACACCTGGAAGAAAGAGATGGAGCTGAGAAAACTTGCATGGTGTAACTAGATACAAAAGTTTATCGACACCTGGAAGAAAGAGATGGAGCTGGGGAACACTGCATGGTGGAACTTGAGACCACATGGTATAGACACCTGGAAGTAAGAGATGGAGCTGAGAAAACCTGCATGGTGGAACTTGATACCAAAGTTTATAGACACCTGGAAGAAAGAGATGGAGCTGAGAAACACTACATGCTGGAACTAGATACAAAAGTTTATCGACACCTGGAAGAAAGAGATGGAGCTGGGGAACACTGCATGGTGGAACTTGATACCAAAGTTTATAGAAACCTGGAAGAAAGAGATGGAGCTGAGAAACATTGCATGGTGGAACTAGATACAAAAGTTTATCGACACCTGGAAGAAAGAGATGGAGCTGAGAAACACTGCATGGTGGAACTTGATACAATTGGTGTAGACACCTGGAAGAAAGAGATGGAGATGAGAAAACCTGCATGGTGGAACTTGGAAACAAAGTTTATAGACACCTGGAAGAAAGTGATGTAGCTGAGAAACAATGCATGCTGGAACTAGATACAAAAGTTTATCGACACCTGGAAGAAAGAGATGGAGCTGGGAAACTGCATGGTGGAGCTTCATACCACAGGGTATAGACACCTGGAAGAAAGAGATGGAGCTGAGAAAACTTGCATGGTGGAACTTGGAAACAATTTTTATAGACACCTTGAAGAAAGAGATGTAGCTGAGAAACATTCCATGGTGGAACATGACACCAAAGTTTTTAGACACCTGGAAGAAAGGGATGGAGCTGAGAAACAATACATGCTGGAACTAGATACAAAAGTTTATCGACACCTGGAAGAAAGAGATGGAGCTGGGAAACTGCATGGTGGAGCTTCATACCACAGGGTATAGACACCTGGAAGAAAGAGATGGAGCTGAGAAAACTTGCATGGTGGAACTTGGAAACAATTTTTATAGACACCTTGAAGAAAGAGATGTAGCTGAGAAACATTCCATGGTGGAACTTAACACCAACGTTTTTCGACACCTGAAAGAAAGGGATGGAGCTGAGAAACAACACATGCTGGAAGTAGATACCAAAGTGTATTGACACCTGGAAGAGAGAGATGGAGCTGGGAAACATTGCATGGTGGAACTTGATACCACACGGTATAGACACCTGGAAGAAAGAGATGGAGCTGAGAAAACCTGCATCTTTCAACTTGATTCCAAAGTTTATAGACACCTGGAAGAAAGAGATGGAGCTGAGAAACATTGCATGGTGGAACTTGACACCAAGATTTTTAGACATCTGGAAGAAAGGGATGGAGCTGAGAAAGATTGCATGGTGGAATGTGATACCAAAGTTTATAGACACCTGGAAGAAAGAGATGGAGCTGAGAACCATTGCATGGTGGAACTTGACACCAACATTTTTAGACACTTGGAAGAAAGAGATGGAGCTGGGCAACATTGCATGGTGGAATTTCATACCAAAGTTTATAGACACCTGGAAGAAAGAGATGGAGATGAGAAACATTGCATGGTGGAATTGATACGAAAGTTTATAGACACCTGGAAGAAAGAGATGGAGCTGAGAAACATTGCATGGTGGAACTTGACACCAACATTTTTAGACACCTGGAAGAAAGAGATGGAGCAGAGAAACATTGCATGGTGGAACTTGATACCACATGGTATAGACACCTGGAATAAAGAGATGGAGCTGAGAAAACTTGCATGGTGGAACTTGATACCACACGGTATAGACACCTGGAAGAAAGAGATGGAGCTGAGAAAACTTGCATGGTGTAACTAGATACAAAAGTTTATCGACACCTGGAAGAAAGAGATGGAGCTGGGGAACACTGCATGGTGGAACTTGAGACCACATGGTATAGACACCTGGAAGTAAGAGATGGAGCTGAGAAAACCTGCATGGTGGAACTTGATACCAAAGTTTATAGACACCTGGAAGAAAGAGATGGAGCTGAGAAACACTACATGCTGGAACTAGATACAAAAGTTTATCGACACCTGGAAGAAAGAGATGGAGCTGGGGAACACTGCATGGTGGAACTTGATACCAAAGTTTATAGAAACCTGGAAGAAAGAGATGGAGCTGAGAAACATTGCATGGTGGAACTAGATACAAAAGTTTATCGACACCTGGAAGAAAGAGATGGAGCTGAGAAACACTGCATGGTGGAACTTGATACAATTGGTGTAGACACCTGGAAGAAAGAGATGGAGATGAGAAAACCTGCATGGTGGAACTTGGAAACAAAGTTTATAGACACCTGGAAGAAAGTGATGTAGCTGAGAAACAATGCATGCTGGAACTAGATACAAAAGTTTATCGACACCTGGAAGAAAGAGATGGAGCTGGGAAACTGCATGGTGGAGCTTCATACCACAGGGTATAGACACCTGGAAGAAAGAGATGGAGCTGAGAAAACTTGCATGGTGGAACTTGGAAACAATTTTTATAGACACCTTGAAGAAAGAGATGTAGCTGAGAAACATTCCATGGTGGAACATGACACCAAAGTTTTTAGACACCTGGAAGAAAGGGATGGAGCTGAGAAACAATACATGCTGGAACTAGATACAAAAGTTTATCGACACCTGGAAGAAAGAGATGGAGCTGGGAAACTGCATGGTGGAGCTTCATACCACAGGGTATAGACACCTGGAAGAAAGAGATGGAGCTGAGAAAACTTGCATGGTGGAACTTGGAAACAATTTTTATAGACACCTTGAAGAAAGAGATGTAGCTGAGAAACATTCCATGGTGGAACTTAACACCAACGTTTTTCGACACCTGAAAGAAAGGGATGGAGCTGAGAAACAACACATGCTGGAAGTAGATACCAAAGTGTATTGACACCTGGAAGAGAGAGATGGAGCTGGGAAACATTGCATGGTGGAACTTGATACCACACGGTATAGACACCTGGAAGAAAGAGATGGAGCTGAGAAAACCTGCATCTTTCAACTTGATTCCAAAGTTTATAGACACCTGGAAGAAAGAGATGGAGCTGAGAAACATTGCATGGTGGAACTTGACACCAAGATTTTTAGACATCTGGAAGAAAGGGATGGAGCTGAGAAAGATTGCATGGTGGAATGTGATACCAAAGTTTATAGACACCTGGAAGAAAGAGAAGGAGCTGAAAAACAATGCATGCTGGAACTTGATACCAAAGTTTATAGACACCTGGAAGAAAGAGATGGAGCTGAGAACCATTGCATGGTGGAACTTGACACCAACATTTTTAGACACCTGAAAGAAAGAGATATAGCTGAGAAACATTGCATGGTGGAATTTCATACCAAAGTTTATATACACCTGGAAGAAAGAGATGGAGCTGAGAAACATTGCATGGTGGAACTTGACACCAACATTTTTAGACACCTGGAAAAAAGAGATGGAGCTGAGAAACATTGCATGGTGGAACTTGATACCACACGGTATAGACACCTGGAATAAAGAGATGGAGCTGAGAAAACTTGCATGGTGGAACTTGATACCACACGGTATAGACACCTGGAAGAAAGAGGTGGAGCTGAGAAACAATGCATGCTGGAACTAGATACAAATGTTTATCGGCACATGGAAGAAATAGATGGAGCTGAGAACCATTGCATGGTGGAACTTGACACCAACATTTTTAGACACCTGGAAGAAAGAGATGGAGCTGAGAAACATTGCATGGTGGAACTTGATACCACACGGTATAGACACCTGGAATAAAGAGATGGAGCTGAGAAAACTTGCATGGTGGAACTTGATACCACACGGTATAGACACCTGGAAGAAAGAGATGGAGCTGAGAAACAATGCATGCTGGAACTAGATACAAATGTTTATCGGCACATGGAAGAAAGAGATGGAGCTGAGAACCATTGCATGGTGGAACTTGACACCAACATTTTTAGACACCTGGAAGAAAGAGATGGAGCTGAGAAACATTGCATGGTGGAATTTCATACCAAAGTTTATAGACACCTGGAAGAAAGAGATGGAGCTGAGAAACATTGCATGGTGTAATTGATACGAAAGTTTATAGACACCTGGAAGAAAGAGATGGAGCTGAGAAACATTGCATGGTGGAACTTGACACCAACATTTTTAGACACCTGAAAGAAAGAGATGTAGCTGAGAAACATTGCATGGTGGAATTTCATACCAAAGTTTATAGACACCTGGAAGAAAGAGATGGAGCTGAGAAACATTGCATGGTGTAATTGATACGAAAGTTTATAGACACCTGGAAGAAAGAGATGGAGCTGAGAAACATTGCATGGTGGAACTTGACACCAAGGTTTTTAGACCCCTGGAAGAAAGGGATGGAGCTGAGAAACATTGCATGGTGGAACTAGATACAAAAGTTTATCGACACCTGGAAGAAAGAGATTGAGCTGGGGAACACTACATGCTGGAACTAGATACAAAAGATTATCGACACCTGGAAGAAAGAGATGGAGCTGGGGAACACTGCATGGTGGAACTTGAGACCACATGGTATAGACACCTGGAAGAAAGAGATGGAGCTGAGAAAACCTGCATGGTGGAACTTGATACCAAAGTTTATAGACACCTGGAAGAAAGAGATGGAGCTGAGAAACATTGAATGGTGGAACTTGACACCAAAGTTTATAGACACCTGGAAGAAAGAGATGGAGCTGAGAAACATTGCATGCTGGAACTAGATGCCAAATGTTATAGACACCTGGAAGAAAGAGATGGAGCTGAGAAACAGTGAATGTTGGAACTTGATACCAGAGGGTATAGACACCTGGAAAAAAGAGATTGAGCTGAGAAACACTGCATGGTCTAACTTGATACCACACGGTGTAGACACCTGTAAGAAAGAGATGGAGCTGAGAAAAGCTTCATTGTGGAACTTGGAAACAAAGTTAATAGACACCTGGAAGAAAGAGACGTAGCTGAGAAACAATGCATGCTGAAAGTAGATACAAAAGTTTATCAACACCTGGAAGAAACAGATGGAGCTGGGAAACACTGAATGGTGGAACTTGATACCACAGGGTATAGACACCTGGAAGAAAGAGATGAAGCTGAGAAAACCTGCATGCTGGAATTTGGAAACAACGTTTATAGACACCTGGAAGAAAGAGATGTAGATGAGAAACATTGCATGGTGGAACTTGATACCAAAGTTAATATACACCTGGAAGAAAGAGATGGAGCTGGGAAACATTTCATGGTGGAACTTGATACCACACGGTATAGACACCTGGAAGAAAGAGATGGAGCTGAGAAAACCTGCATGGTGGAACTTGATACCAAAGTTGATAGACACCTGGAAGAAAGTGATAGAGCTGAGATACACTGCATGGTGAAACTTGATACCACAGGGTATAGACACCTGGAAGAAAGAGATGGAGCTGAGAACGATTGCATGGTGGAACTTGACACCAAAAGTTATAGACACCTGGAAGAAAGAGATGGAGCTGAGAAACATTGCATGGTGGAACTTGACACCAAGGTTTATAGACACCTGGAAGAAAGGGAAGGAGCTGAAAAACAATGCATGCTGGAACTAGATACAAAAATGTATCAACACCTGGAAGAAAGATATGGAACTGGGAAACACTGCATGGTGGAATTGTATACCACAGGGTATAGACACCTGGAAGAAAGAGATGGAGCTCAGAAAACCTGCATGGTGGAACTTGGAAATAAAGTTTATAAACACCTGGAAGAAAGAGATGTAGCTGAGAAACATTGCATGGTGGAACTTGATACCAAAGTTTATAGACACCTGGAAGAAAGAGATGGAGCTGAGTTACACTGCATGATGGAACTTGATACCACAGGGTATAGACACCTGGAAGAAAGAGATGTAGCTGAGAAAACCTGCATGGTGGAACTTGATACCAAAGTTTATAGACACCTGGAAGAAAGAGAAGGTGCTGAAAAACAATGCATGCTGGAACTAGATACAAAAGTTTATCGACACCTGGAAGAAAGAGATGGAAGTGGGAAACACTGCATGGTGGAACTTGATACCACAGGGTATAGACACCTGGAAGAAAGAGATGGAGCTTAGAAACACTACATGCTGGAACTAGATACAAAAGTTTATAGACACCTGAAAGAAAGAGATGGAGCTGGGAAACACTGCATGGTGGAACTTGATACCACAGGGTATAGACACCTGGAAGAAAGAGATGGAGTTGAGAAAGATTGCATGGTGGAACTTGACACCAAAGTTTTTGGACACCTGGAAGAAAGAGATGGAGCTGAGAAACATTGCATGGTGGAACTTGACAGCAAGGTTTTTAGACACCTGGAAGAAAGGGATGGAGCTGAGAAAACCTGCATGGTGGAACTTGGTACCAAAGTTTATAGACACTTGGAAGAAAGAGAAGGAGCTGAAAAACAATGCATGCTGGAACTAGATACAAACGTTTATCGACACCTGGAAGAAAAAGATGAAACTGGGAAAAACTGCATGGTGGAACTTGATACCACAGGGTATAGACACCTGGAAGAAACAGATGGAGCTCAGAAAACCTGCATGGTGGAACTTGGACATAAAATGTATAGACACCTGGAAGAAAGAGATGTAGCTGAGAAACATCGCATGGTGGAACTTGATACCAAAGTTTATAGACACCTGGAAGAAAGAGATGGAACTGAGAAACATTGCATGGTGGAACTTGACAACATCGTTTTTAGACACCTGGAAGAAAGGGATGGAGCTGAGAAACAATACATGCTGGAACTAGATACCATAGTTTATCGACACCTGGAAGAAAGAGATGGAGCTGAGAAAACCTGCATGGTGGAACTTGATACCAAAGTTTATAGACACCTGGAAGAAAGACATGGAGCTGAGATACACTGCATGGTGGAAATTGATACCACAGGGTATAGAGACCTCGAAGAAAGAGATGGAGCTGAGAAACAATACATGCTGGAACTAGATACCAAAGTTTATAGACACCTGAAAGAAAGAGATGGAGATGGGAAACACTGCATGGTGGAACTTGATACCACAGGGTATAGACACCTGGAAGTAAAAGATAGAGCTGAGAAAGATTGCATGATGGACCTTGATGCCACAGGTTATAGACACCTGGAAGAAAGAGATGGAGCTGAGAAAACCTGCATGGTGGAACTTGGAAACAAAGTTTATAGACACCTGGAAGAAAGACATGGAGCTGAGATACACTGCATGGTGGAAATTGATACCACAGGGTATAGAGACCTCGAAGAAAGAGATGGAGCTGAGAAACAATACATGCTGGAACTAGATACCAAAGTTTATAGACACCTGAAAGAAAGAGATGGAGATGGGAAACACTGCATGGTGGAACTTGATACCACAGGGTATAGACACCTGGAAGAAAAAGATAGAGCTGAGAAAGATTGCATGATGGAACTTGATGCCACAGGTTATAGACACCTGGAAGAAAGAGATGGAGCTGAGAAAACCTGCATGGTGGAACTTGGAAACAAAGTTTATAGACACCTGGAAGAAAGAGATGGAGCTGAGAGACATTGCATGCTGGAACTAGATACCAAAGTTTATAGACCCCTGGAAGAAAGAGATGGAGCTGAGAAACACTGCATGCTGGAACTAGATGCCAAAGTTTGTAGACACCTGGAGGAAAGAGATGGAGCTGAGATACACTGCATGATGCAACTTGATACCACAGGGTATAGACACCTGGAAGAAAGAGATGTAGCTGAGAAAACCTGCATGGTGGAACTTGATACCAAAGTTTATAGAGACCTGGAAGAAAGAGAAGGTGCTGAAAAACAATGCATGCTGGAACTAAATACAAAGGTTTATCGACACCTGGAAGAAAGAGATGGAACTGGGAAACACTGCATGGTGGAACTTGATACCACAGGGTATAGACACCTGGAAGAAAGAGATGGAGCTGAGAAAGATTGCATGGTGGAACTTGACATCGAACTTTATGGACACCTGGAAGAAAGAGATGGAGCTGAGAAACAATGCATGGTGGAACTTGACAGCAAGGTTTTTAGACACCTGTGGAAGAAAGGCATGGAGCTGAGAAACACTGCATGCTGGAACTACATACCAAAGTTTATAGACACCTGGAGGAAAGAGATGGAGGTGAGAAACACTGCATTCTGGAACTAGATACGAAAGTTTATAGACACCTGGAAGAAAGAGATGGAGCTGAGAAACACTGCATGGTGGAACTTGATACCACAGGGTATAGACGCCTGGAAGAAAGAGATGGAGCTGAGAAACAGTGCATGGTGGAACTTGATACCGCAGGGTATAGACTCCTGGAAGAAAGAGATGGAGCTGAGAAACAGTGCATGGTGGAACTGGATACCGCAGGGTATAGACACCTGGAAGAAAGAGATGGAGCTGAGAAAACTTGCATGGTGGAACGTGATACCAAAGTTTATCGACACCTGGAAGAAAGAGATGGAGCTGGGAAGCACTGTATGGTGGAACTTGACACCAAAGGGTATAGACACCTGGATGAAAGAAATGGAGCTGAGAAAACCTGTATGGTGGAACTTGATACCAAAGTTTTTAGACACCTGGAAGAAAGAGATGGAGCTGAAAAACATTGCATGATGGAACTTGATACCACAGGGTATAGACACCTGGAATAAAGAGATGTAGCTGAGAAACAATGCATGCTGGAACTAGATACAAAAGTTTATCGACACCTGGAAGAAAGAAATGGAGCTGGGAAACATTGCATGGTGGAACTTGATACCAAAGTCTTTTGACCTGGAAGAAAGAGATGGAGCTGAGAAACACTGCATGGTGGAACTTGATACCACAGGGTATAGACACCTGGAATAAAGAGATGTAGCTGAGAAACAATGCATGCTGGAACTAGATACAAAAGTTTATCGACACCTGGAAGAAAGAAATGGAGCTGGGAAACATTGCATGGTGGAACTTGATACCAAAGTCTTTTGACACCTGGAAGAAAGAGATGGAGCTGAGAAACACTACATGCTGGAACTAGAAACTTTATTGAAACCTGGAAGAAAGAGATGGAGCTGGGAAACACTACATGCTGGAACTAGATACAAATGTTTATCGACACCTGGAAGAAAGAAATGGAGCTGGGAAACATTGCATGGTGGAACTTGATACCAAAGTTTTTAGACACATGGAAGAAAGAGATGGAGCTGAGAAACATTGCATGATGGAACTTGATACCACAGTTTATAGACACCTGGAAGAAAGAGATGGAGCTGAGAAACACTGCATGCTGGAACTAGATACCAAAGTTTATAGACACCTGGAAGAAAGAGATTGAGCTGAAAAAGATTTCATGGCTGAACTTGATACCACAGGGTATAGACACCTGGAAGAAAGAGATGCAGCTGAGAAACACTGCATGCTGGAACGTGATATCAAATTTTATAGACTCCTGGAGGAAAGAAATGGAGCTGAGAAACACTGCATGCTGGAACTAGATACAAGAGTGTACCGACACCTGGAAGAAAGAGATGGAGCTGAGAAACACTGCATGGTGGAACTTGATACCACAGTGTATAGACACCTGGAAGAAAGAGGTGGAGCTGAGAAAACCTGCATGGTGGAACTTGGAAACAAAGTTTATAGACACCTGGAAGAAAGAGATGTAGCTGAGAAACAATGCATGCTGGAACTAGATACAAAAGTTTATCGACACCTTGAAGAAAGAGATGTAGCTGAGAAACATTGCATGGTGGAACTTGACACCAAAATCTTTTGACACCTGGAAGAAAGGGATGGAGCTGAGAAACAATACATGCTGGAACTAGATACCAAAGTTTATCGAAACCTGGAAGAAAAAGATGGAGCTCGGAAACATTGCATGGTGGAACTTGATACCACAAGGTATAGACACCTGGAAGAAAGAGATGGATCTGAGAAAACCTGCGTGGTGGAATTTCGAAATAACATTTATAGACACCTTGAAGAAAGAGATGGAGCTGTGAAACATTGCATGGTTGAACTTGATACAAAAGTTTTTAGGCACGTGGAAGAAAGGGATGGAGCTGGAAACATTGCATGGTGGAACTTGATACCACACGGTATAGACACCTGGAAGAAAGAGATGGAGCTGAGAAAACCTGCATGGTGGAACTTGATACCAACGTTTATAGACACCTGGAAGAAAGAGATGGAGCTGATAAACATTGCATGGTGGAACTTGACACCAAGGTTTTTATACACCTGGAAGAAAGATATGGAGCTGAGAAAGATTGCATGGTGGAACTTGATACCAAAGTTTATCGACACCCGGAAGAAAGAGATGGAGCTGGGAAACATTGCATGGTGGAACTTGATACCACACGGTATAGAAACCTGCAAGAAAGAGATGAAGCTTTGAAAACCTGCATGGTGGAGCTTGATACCAAAGTTTTTAGACACCTGGAAGAAAGGGATGGAGCTGGGAAACAATGCATGCTGGAACTAGATACCAAAGTTTATAGACACCTGGAAGAAAGAGATGGAGCTGATAAACATTGCATGGTGAAACTTGACACCAATGTTTTTATACACCTGGAAGAAAGGGATGGAGCTGAGAAAGATTGCATGGTGGAACTTGATACCAAAGTTTATCGACAACCGGAAGAAAGAGATGGAGCTGGGAAACATTGCATGGTGGAACTTGATACCACACGGTATAGAAACCTGCAAGAAAGAGAAGGAGCTTGGAAACGCTGCATGGTGGAACTTGACACCAACATTTTTAGACACCTGGAAGAAAGGGATGGATCTGAGAAATAATACATGCTGGAACTAGATACCGAAGTTTATCGCCACCCAGAAGAAAGAGATGGAGCTGGGAAACATTGCATGGTGGAACTTGATACCACACAGTGTAGACTCCTGGAAGAAAAAGATGAGGTTGAGAAAACCTGCATGGTGGAGCTTGATACCAAAGTTTTTAGACACCTGGAAGAAAGGGATGGAGCTGGGAAACATTGCATGGTGGAACTTGATACCTCACGGTATAGTCACCTGGAAGAAAGAGATGGATCTGAGAAACAATGCATGCTGGAACTATATAGCAAAGTTTATAGACACCTGGAAGAAAGAGATGGAGCTGAGAAACATTGCATGGTCGAACTTGATACCAAAGTTTATAGACACCTGGGAGAAAGAGATGGAGCTGATAAACATTGCATGGTGGAACTTGACACCAAGGTTTTTATACACCTGGAAGAAAGGGATGGAGCTGAGAAAGTTTGCATGGTGGAACTTGATACCGAAGGTTATCAACACCCGGAAGAAAGAGATGGAGCTGGGAAACATTGCATGGTGGAAATTGATACCACACGGTATAGACACCTGCAAGAAAGAGATGGAGCTTGGAAACCCTGTATGGTGGAACTTGACACCAACATTTTTAGACACCTGAAAGAAAGAGATGGAGCTGAGAAATAATACATGCTGGAACTAGATACCAAAGTTTATCGACACGAGGAAGAAAGAGATGGAGATGGGAAACATTGCATGGTGGAACTTCATACCACACAGTATAGACACCTGGAAGAAAGAGATAAGGCTGAGAAAACCTGCATGGTGGAGCTTGATACCAAGGTTTTTATACACCTGGAAGAAAGGGGTGGAGCTGAGAAAGATTGCATGGTGGAACTTGATACCAAAGTTTATCGACACCCGGAAGAAAGCGATAGAGCTGGAAACATTGCATGGTGGAACTTGATACCACACTGTAGAGACACCTGGAAAAAAGAGATGGAGCTGAGAAAACCTGCATGTTGGAACTTGATACCAAAGTTTATAGACACATGGAAGAAAGAGATGGAGCTGATAAACATTGCATGGTGGAACTTGACACTAAGGTTTTTATACACCTGGAAGAAAGGGATGGAGCTGAGAAAGATTGCATGGTGGAACTTGATAACAAAGTTTATCGACACCCGGAAGAAAGAGATGGAGCTGGGAAACATTGCATGGTGGAACCTGATTCCACACGGTATAGAGACCTGCAAGAAAGAGATGGAGCTTGGAAACGCTGCATGGTGGAACTTGACACCAACATTTTTAGACACCTGGAAGAAAGGGATTTAGCTGAGAAATAATAAATGCTGGAACTAGATACCAAAGTTTATCGACACACAGAAGAAATAGATGGAGCTGGGAAACATTGCATGGTGGAACTTGAGACCACACAGTATAGACACCTGGAAGAAAGAGATGAGGCTGAGAAAACCTGCATGGTGGAGCTTGATACTAAAGTTTTTAGACACCTGGAAGAAAGGGATGGAGCTGGGAAACAATGCATGGTGGAACTTGATACCACACGGTATAGACACCTGGTAGAAAGAGATGGAGCTCAGAAACATTGCATGGTGGAACTTGAAAACAAAGTTTATAGACACCTGGAAGAAAGAGATGGAGCTGAGAAACATTGCATGGTGGAACTTGACACCAAGGTTTTTAGACACCTGGAAGAAAGGGATGGAGCTGAGAAACACTGCATGGTGGAACTTGGTACCAAAGTGTATAGACACCTAGAAGAAAGAGATGGAGTTGAGAAAACCTGCATGGTGGAACTTGATACCAAAGTTTTTAGACAACTGGAAGAAAGAGATGGAGCTGAGAAACATTGCATGATGGAACTTGATTCCACAGTTTATAGATACCTGGAAGATAGAGATGGAGCTGAGAAAGATTGCATGGTTGAACTTGATCCCACAGGGTATAGACACCTGGAAGAAAGAGATGCAGCTGAGAAACACTGCATGCTGGAACTTGATATCAAATGTTATAGACACCTGGAAGAAAGAGATGGAGCTGAGAAACACTGCATGGTGGAACTAGATACAAGAGTGTAACGACACCTGGAAGAAAGAGATGGGGCTCAGAAACACTGCATGGTGGAACTAGATACAAGAGTGTAACGACACCTGGAAGAAAGAGATGGAGCTGAGAAACAATGCATGGTGGAACTTGATACCACAGGGTATAGTCACCTGGAAGAAAGAGATGGAGCTGAGAAAACCTGCATGGTGGAACTTGGAAACAAAGTTTATAGACACCTGGAAGAAAGAGATGTAGCTGAGAAACAATGCATGCTGGAACTAGATACAAAAGTTTATCGACACCTTGAAGAAAGAGATGTAGCTGAGAAACATTGCATGGTGGAACTTGACACCAAAGTCTTTTGACACCTGGAAGAAAGGGATGGAGCTGAGAAACAATACATGCTGGAACTAGATAGCAAACTTTATCGAAACCTGGAAGAAAGAGATGGAGCTGGGAAACACTGCATGGTGGAACTTGATACCACAGTTTATAGACACCTGGAAGAAAGAGATGGAGCTCAGAAACACTGCATGCTGGAACTAGATACCAATGTTTATAGACACCTGGAAGAAAGAGATGGAGCTGAGAAAGATTGCATGGTTGAACTTGATATCACAGGGTATAGACACCTGGAAGAAAGAGATGCAGCTGAGAAACACTGCATGCTGGAACGTGATATCAAATGTTATAGACACCTGGGAGAAAGAGATGGATCTGAGAAACTGCATGGTTGGAACTAGATACAAGAGTGTAACGATACCTGGAAGAAAGAGATGGAGCTGAGAAACACTGCATGGTGGAACTGGATACAAGAGTGTAACGATACTTGGAAGAAAGAGATGGAGCTGAGAAACACTGCATGGTTGGAACTAGATACAAGAGTGTAACGATACCTGGAAGAAAGAGATGGAGCTGAGAAAAACTGCATCTTTCAACTTGATACCAAAGTTTATAGACACCTGGAAGAAAGAGATGGAGCTGAGAAACATTGCATGGTGGAACTTGACACCAAGATTTTTAGACATCTGGAAGAAAGGGATGGAGCTGAGAAAGATTGCATAGTGGAATTTGATACCAAAGTTTATAGACACCTGGAAGAAAGAGAAGGAGCTGAAAAACAATGCATGCTGGAACTAGATACAAATGTTTATCGACACATGGAAGAAAGAGATGGAGCTGAGAAACATTGCATGGTGGAACTTGATACCAATGTTTATAGACACCTGGAAGAAAGACATGGAGCTGAGAACCATTGCATGGTGGAACTTGACACCAACATTTTTAGACACCTGGAAGTAAGAGATGGAGCTGAGAAACATTGCATGGTGGAACTTGATACCATAGTTTATAGACACCTGCAAGAAAGAGATGGAGCTGAGAAACATTGCATGGTGGAACTTGACACCAACATTTTTAGACACCTGAAAGAAAGAGATGTAGCTGAGAAACATTGCATGGTGGAATTTCATACCAAAGTTTATAGACACCTGGAAGAAAGAGATGGAGCTGAGAAACATTGCATGGTGGAATTGATACGAAAGTTTATAGACACCTGGAAGAAAGAGATGGAGCTGAGAAACATTGCATGGTGGAACTTGACACCAACATTTTTAGACACCTGGAAGAAAGAGATGGAGCTGAGAAACACTGCATGGTCTAACTTGATACCACACGGTGTAGACACCTGTAAGAAAGAGATGGAGCTGAGAAAAGCTTCATTGTGGAACTTGGAAACAAAGTTAATATACACCTGGAAGAAAGAGACGTAGCTGAGAAACAATGCATGCTGGAAGTAGATACAAAAGTTTATCAACACCTGGAAGAAAGAGATGGAGCTGGGAAACACTGAATGGTGGAACTTGATACCACAGGGTATAGACACCTGGAAGAAAGAGATGAAGCTGAGAAAACCTGCATGCTGGAATTTGGAAACAACGTTTATAGACACCTGGAAGAAAGAGATGTAGATGAGAAACATTGCATGGTGGAACTTGATACCAAAGTTAATATACACCTGGAAGAAAGAGATGGAGCTGAGAAAACCTGCATGGTGGAACTTGATACCAAAGTTGATAGACACCTGGAAGAAAGTGATAGAGCTGAGATACACTGCATGGTGAAACTTGATACCACAGGGTATAGACACCTGGAAGAAAGAGATGGAGCTGAGAACGATTGCATGGTGGAACTTGACACCAAAAGTTATAGACACCTGGAAGAAAGAGATGGAGCTCAGAAACATTGCATGGTGGAACTTGACACCAAGGTTTTTAGACACCTGGAAGAAAGGGATGGAGCTGAGAAAACCTGCATGATGGAACTTGATACCAAGGTTTATAGACACCTGGAAGAAAGACATGGAGCTGAGATACACTGCATGGTGGGAATTGATACCACAGGGTATAGACACCTGGAAGAAAGAGATGAAGCTGAGAAACACTATATGCTGGAACTAGATACCAAAGTTTATAGACACCTGAAAGAAAGAGATGGAGCTGTGAAACACTGCATGGTGGAACTTGATACCAAAGGGTATAGACACCTGGAAGAAAGAGATAGAGCTGAGTAACATTGCATGGTGGAATTGATACGAAAGTTTATAGACACCTGGAAGAAAGAGATGGAGCTGAGAAACATTGCATGGTGGAACTTGACACCAACATTTTTAGACACCTGGAAGAAAGAGATGGAGCTGAGAAACACTGCATGGTCTAACTTGATACCACATGGTGTAGACACCTGTAAGAAAGAGATGGAGCTGAGAAAAGCTTCATTGTGGAACTTGGAAACAAAGTTAATAGACACCTGGAAGAAAGAGACGTAGCTGAGAAACAATGCATGCTGGAAGTAGATACAAAAGTTTATCAACACCTGGAAGAAAGAGATGGAGCTGGGAAACACTGAATGGTGGAACATGATACCACAGGGTATAGACACCTGGAAGAAAGAGATGAAGCTGAGAAAACCTGCATGCTGGAATTTGGAAACAACGTTTATAGACACCTGGAAGAAAGAGATGTAGATGAGAAACATTGCATGGTGGAACTTGATACCAAAGTTAATATACACCTGGAAGAAAGAGATGGAGCTGAGAAAACCTGCATGGTGGAACTTGATACCAAAGTTGATAGACACCTGGAAGAAAGTGATAGAGCTGAGATACACTGCATGGTGAAACTTGATACCACAGGGTATAGACACCTGGAAGAAAGAGATGGAGCTGAGAACGATTGCATGGTGGAACTTGACACCAAAAGTTATAGACACCTGGAAGAAAGAGATGGAGCTCAGAAACATTGCATGGTGGAACTTGACACCAAGGTTTTTAGACACCTGGAAGAAAGGGATGGAGCTGAGAAAACCTGCATGGTGGAACTTGATACCAAGGTTTATAGACACCTGGAAGAAAGACATGGAGCTGAGATACACTGCATGGTGGGAATTGATACCACAGGGTATAGACACCTGGAAGAAAGAGATGGAGCTGAGAAACACTATATGCTGGAACTAGATACCAAAGTTTATAGACACCTGAAAGAAAGAGATGGAGCTGTGAAACACTGCATGGTGGAACTTGATACCAAAGGGTATAGACACCTGGAAGAAAGAGATGTAGCTGAGAAACATTGCATGGTGGAACTTGATACCAAGGTTTATAGACACCTGGAAAAAAGAGATGGAGCTGAGAAACACTGCATGCTGGAACTAGATAACAAAGTTTATATACACCTGGAAGAAAGAGATGGAGTTGAGAAACATTGCATGCTGGAAGTTTGTTTGTTTGTTTGTTTGTTTGTTTGTTTGTTTGTTTGTTTATTTATTTATATGGCGCACCTTACCCAGGGGCACCAGGGCGCAGGCAGAAGATAATTCGAAGCTTACAATGTTGCGGCAATATACACAATGAGGTAATGATAGAGATAACCAAAATTACAAGATAAGAGATGTACAAATCTTCAAACATACAAAGTCAATATCTATGCAGGGGTAAATAAACAAATATACAAATATGTACAGGGCTGTTAGAGGCGGGTACTCCTGAGAAAAGTATTCCGGCTTACAGGATTACAGGAATAGGAGGTATGGAAGTGTATGCAAATCTTCATACAAATAGGTCAATATCTATACAGGAGGAAGGTGTGCAGATGTGTGCTGTAAGGGCTGTTAGAGGCGAGGGCGAGGTCATGGGCAGGGTATCACTATCTATACCTAGGTATAGAAAGTGCAGCTACAAACAAGGGTTGTTGGAGTTAAGGTGACTGATGAGGTGTTTTCTAAAGTGTAAGTATGGTTGGTCAGCTCTTAGGTTATGTGGCAACGAATTCCAGAGCATGGCAGCTTTCACCGGAAAGCTGTTCCCACCAATGGTGGAGAGTTTGAATCTGGGAATTATCAGGCGGTTGGAATTGATAGTTCTTGTTTGTCTGATGGAGGACTTTCTCTTTACCTTGTCCATCAGGTAGCTGGGGGCGGCATTGTTGAGGGCTTTATGGGTTAGGGAGGCCAACTTTAATTTGATTTTGTTGTCTGTGGAGAGCCATTTCTGTTGGCGTCTAGTGGTAGAGATATGATCTCTCTTATTAATGCCGAGGGCAGCTCTCAAGGCGTTATTTTGCAGGATTTGAAGCCTGTGGATAATGGCTTTGTTAGCGCCACTATAGAGGGCATTACAATAATCGAGTCTAGATAGTATGAGTGCTCTTGCCAGGATCAAGCAACTGTCATTGGAAAGGAATGGTCTGCCTGCCCTTATTAATTTGCAGGTGTACGCCGTGGTAGATGTTAGTGAGTTGACCTGTTTATTGAATGACATAGTGGCATCTAGATAAAAGCCGAGGGTTTTTACTTCCCTGGATACTCTAATGAGATTGCCATCTATGTTGAATTCAGCATATTCAAGGCCTAATTTGTTGATGTTGGCGGGGGAACCTAGGATGATGAGCTCTGTCTTGTCATCATTCAGGCATAGACCATGCGATGCCATCCATGCCTGAATGATGAGATATACCCTATTCACCAACTCCCTGTCCTTACTGTGATCACCTGAAAGTGGGAGGAGAATCTGAGTGTCATCAGCATAGTTAGTGTAGGTGACACCCAGATGGTCCAGATCGTCGAACAGGGGTTTGGTGAAGATGTTATATAGTGTGGGGGAGACGCATGAGCCCTGCGGGACTCCACAAGTAGTAGGAGAGGGGTCTGCTGCTGCTGAAGGGGAGAAGACTCTCATGGTTCTCTCGCTCAGAAAGGACTCAATCCATTTGATAGCTTCTGGGGAGAAGTGAGCGGCTGAGTCAAGGTGTTTGCAGAGGACCTTGTGGTCGACGAGGTCGAAGGCCGCGGAGAGGTCGAGTAAGAGGAGGAGTGCTGTCTTACCCTTGTCCCTAAGATCATCAATTTGGGTTTTCAGATCGATAAGGGCTGTTTCCGTGCCGTGAAGTGGGCGGAAACCTGATTGTCTGGAGCCTAGTAGTTTGTGTAGTTCTAAGTATTTTTGAATCTGGACGTAGGCAACTTTGTCCAAGATTTTCAGTAGGAAGGGTACGGTGGTGATGGGTCGGTAGTTAGTGGGGATGAGGGGATCGAGCGTCTGTTTTTTGAGGAGGGGGAGCACCCAAGATTGTTTTAAGTTGGCGGGGATGCTGCCTGAGGAGAAAGAGGCGTTTATGAGTTTGGAGATAAAGGGCGACAGGTCTCTGGCTGCGTCCTTTATTATGTGCGCGGGGCAGATATCGCCTTTACAGTTTGATGGTTTAAGGGAAAGGATGATTTTCTCAACCTCCAGGCTAGTGGTTTTAGAAAAGGTGAATGAGTTGATATGTGTACTTGGTGTGGCAGTGGGCGGAGTTGTGGGAGGGTTAGTGAGGTTTAGAGAGTCTTTTTTTAGTTGAATTTTGTTTTGTAGGGTGTTTATTTTATTTGCTAGTGCTTGTTGTATGTCTGTGCACCAGGTCTGGTTCTTAGTGCAGGTGTTGGGTGTAGCAATGGGTGACTCAAGTTCCTTCAGTATGGAAAAGAGCTCCTTCATACTTGAATTGGAATTGGCAATGCGGATGTTATAGGAGTTCCGTTTGGCTAAACAGATTTCAGCTTTGTAATGACGAGAAATCGTGTCAAGGATGGCTTTCCTTTCGCTGGAGGGGCATAGTTTCCAATCAGCTTCACATTTTCGCTTTTTTAGGCGGAGGGCTTTGAGTTCGGGTGTATACCATTTGTTTAAATGGGTTTTTGGCTTGCTGGTGCGGAGTTTGAGTGGGGCAATTTTGTCCATGGTAGATAGCATGATTTTATTGTATTCGTTGACTAGTGTAGTGGGATCTAGATTGTCTGGTAATGCGTTTAAGGTTGGAAGGATAGCTGGGATGATTTTTTCTATTGAGATATTTTTCTTGTTTCTTGTGAGGCAGGGTGGTGCCAGAGACACGGTTGTGGTAGTTGATCTAGAGGTCAGTAGGTTGAAGGAGACCAGCGAGTGGTCGGTCCAGGGTAGTGGTGTGGTGGCAGTGATGACCGCTGAGCAATTGGCATCAGCAACCCAGTCTAGGGTTCTACCCTTCAGGTGGGTGGGTAGGTTGACTTTTTGAGAGAGTCCGAGTGAGGATATCGTATTGGCTATGGTAGATGCATGTGAGTCTGCTGGGTCGTTGAACCCTAGGTTGAGGTCCCCTAGTAGCAGTAGTTGTGAGGTGGTTTTCGCATTGTTAGAGATTAGGTTATGTAAATCTTCCTCAAATGTTCCAAGTGGACCTGGTGGTCTGTAAATCAGGTGGATAGTGAGGGATTGGGTATGATTTATGGGGAGTTTGGCAGTGAGGGATTCACACGACTGCAGAGTTTGAGTCGGGGCTAGTCTGAGAGCTAAACTTGCTTTGGATATGATGGCGATGCCACCGCCCCGGTTACCTACCCGGTCCTGCCTAGATATAGTGTAGCCGTCTGGGATGGCCAGCATTAGAGATGGGCCTGCTGCATTGTGGAGCCACGTTTCGGTTAGGGCAATAAAGTCTAATTTCTCTGTGATAATTAGGTCTGCTATATCGAGGGCATGTGCGACCAATGATCTGGTATTTAGGAGAGCTCCTTTGTAGGAGTGTACATTCGTTTTTACCGAGATGTTTGTATGGGTGATAGGTTTGGACTTGGTTGTGGGTATAGTGGTGCCTTTGGTGGACCTTTTGGCTTCGCGTTTGGAGTCAGACAGGGATCTTCGGGGCGGCTCATAAAGTTTAGAGAGTCTGGCGCGAAGTTTGTTGTTTCTTTCAGTGGTAGGACAGGGAAGGGAGGCAAGGGTTTTGGGTCCTGACTTGCAATAATATCTTGGGTAGGAAGGGTCAGGATAGTATCTAGTTGTGTGGGAGTTGTTGGTGAGATTGGAGCCTGGCTGGGGAGGGGGGGCTCCTGACTCGGTCTCCTGGATAGGAGTGTCTGGGGATACGGGCGTGGCCATTGCGCAGAAGATGAGTAAAGTAGTTAGCATTTTCTACAGTACTGCGCTGGCGTTGTGTGGGGGTGGTAGTAGATTCAAATGGCACAATTGGCAATAATGCATCACCTAGATTCAAATAACACAGTAGGCAATAATGCAGTGGGGTATCACCTAGATTCAAATAACACAATTGGCTAGATTCAAATGGCGCAATTGGCAATACTGCAGTGGGGTATCACCTAGATTCAAATAACACAATTGGCTAGATTCAAATGACGCAATTGGCACTAATGCAATGGGGTATCACCTAGATTCAAATGATACAATTGGCGGTGAAGCTGTGGGGTATTACCTAACAGTCCTGCACACGGGTTATGCATTTGGATACTATTTCCAGGGGTTTCCTGGGGTGTCACAGACACACATGATGTTAGAGACAATGGTAGCTGGCAGTAATGCAATAGTGAAAGGCCAAAAGTTACCTAGTATAAAGTGGGCATAGGGTATTGCCGACGGCAAATTTAGGCGTAAACAGGCACAGAAACAGGTGTCAGGTGGCAGCGTTGGCTTACCTAGAGCAGTAGGGGCAGAGTTCCTGGCCCTGGCTCCTATGGCTCCAAACAGATACCAAAGTTTATAGAACCCTGTAAGAATGTAAGAAAGAAATGGAGCTGAGAAACACTGCATGCTGGAACTAGATACCAAAGTTTATAGACACCTGGAGGAAAGAGATGGAGCTGAGATACACTGCATGATGGAACTTGATACCACAGGGTATAGACACCTGGAAGAAAGAGATGTAGCTGAGAAAACTTGCATGGTGGAACTTGATACCAAAGTTTATAGAGACCTGGAAGAAAGAGAAGGTGCTAAAAAACAATGCATGCTGGAACTAGATACAAAGGTTTATCGACACCTGGAAGAAAGAGATGGAACTGGGAAACACTGCATGGTGGAACTTGATACCACAGGGTATAGACACCTGGAAGAAAGAGATGGAGCTGAGAAAGATTGCATGGTGGAACTTGACATCAAAGTTTATGGACACCTGGAAGAAAGAAATGGAGCTGAGAAGCAATGCATGGTGGAACTTGACAGCAAGGTTTTTAGACACCTGGAAGAAAGGTATGGAGCTGAGAAACACTGCATGCTGGAACTACATACCAAAGTTTATAGACACCTGGAGGAAAGAGATGGAGGTGAGAAACACTGCATGCTGGACCTTGATACCAAAGTTTATAGAGACCTGGAAGAAAGAGAAGGGGCTGAAAAACAATGCATGCTGGAACTAGATACAAAGGTTTATCGACACCTGGAAGAAAGAGATGGAACTGGGAAACACTGCATGGTGGAACTTGATACCACAGGGTATAGACACCTGGAAGAAAGAGATGGAGCTGAGAAACAGTGCATGGTGGAACTTGATACCACAGGGTATAGACACCTGGAAGAAAGAGATGGAGCTGAGAAACAGTGCATGGTGGAACTTGATACCACAGGGTATAGACACCTGGAAGAAAGAGATGGAGCTGAGAAACAGTGCATGGTGGAACTTGATACCACAGGGTATAGACACCTGGAAGAAAGAGATGGAGCTGAGAAACAGTGCGTGATGGAATGTGATACCAAAGTTTATAGACACCTGGAAGAAAGAGATGGAGCTGAGAAACACTACATGCTGGAACTAGATACAAAAGTTTATCGACACCTGGAAGAAAGAGATGGAGCTGGGAAGCACTGTATGGTGGAACTTGACACCACAGGGTATAGACACCTGGATGAAAGAGATGGAGCTGGGAAACACTGCATGCTGGAACTAGATACCAATGTTTATAGACACCTGGAAGAAAGAGATGGAGCAGAGAAAGATGGCATGGTTGAACTTGATACCACAGGGAAAAGACACCGGGAAGAAAGAGATGCAGCTGAGAAACACTGCATGCTCGAACTAGATATCAATTGTTGTAGACACCTGGAAGAAAGAGATGGAGCTGAGAAACACTGCATGGTGGAACTAGGTACAAGAGTGTAACGACAACTTCAACAAAGAGATGGAGCTGAGAAACACTGCATGGTGGAACTTGATACCACAGGGTATAGACACCTGGAAGAAAGAGATGGAGCTGAGAAAACCTGCATGGTGGAACTTGGAAACAAAGTTTATAGATACCTGGAAGAAAGAGATGTAGCTGAGAAACAATGCATGCTGGAACTAGATACAAAAGTTTATCGACACCTTGAAGAAAGAGATGTAGCTGAGAAACATTGCATTTTGGAACTTGACACCAAAGTCTTTTGACACCTGGAAGAAAGGGATGGAGCTGAGAAACAATACATGCTGGAACTAGAAACTTTATCGAAACCTGGAAGAAAGAGATGGAGCTGGGAAACATTGCATGGTGGAACTTGATACCAAAGTTTATAGGCACCTGGAAGAAAGAGATGGAGCTGAGAAACACTACATGCTGGAACCAGATACAAAAGTTTATCGACACCTGGAAGAAAGAAATGGATCTGGGAAACATTGCATGGTGGAACTTGATACCAAAGTTTATAGACACCTGGAAGAAAGAGATGGAGCTGAGAAACATTGCATGGTGGAACTTGACAACAAGATTTTTAGACATCTGGAAGAAAGGGATGGAGCTGAGAAAGATTGCATGGTGGAATGTGATACCAAAGTTTATAGACACCTGGAAGAAAGAGAAGGAGCTGAAAAACAATGCATGCTGGAACTAGATACAAATGTTTATCGACACATGGAAGAAAGAGATGGAGCTGAGAAACATTGCATGGTGGAACTTGATACCAAAGTTTATAGACACCTGGAAGAAAGAGATGGAGCTGAGAACCATTGCATGGTGGAACTTGACACCAACATTTTTAGACACCTGGAAGAAAGAGATGGAGCTGAGAAACATTGCATGGTGGAACTTGATACCATAGTTTATAGACACCTGGAAGAAAGAGATGGAGCTGAGAAACATTGCATGGTGGAACTTGACACCAACATTTTTAGACACCTGAAAGAAAGAGATGTAGCTGAGAAACATTGCATGGTGGAATTTCATACGAAAGTTTATAGACAATTGGAAGAAAGAGATGGAGTGAGAAACATTGCATTGTGGAACTTGATACCACACGGTATAGACACCTGGAAGAAAGAGATGGAGCTGAGAAACAATGCATGCTGGAACTAGATACAAATGTTTATCGGCACATGGAAGAAAGAGATGGAGCTGAGAAACACTGCATGGTGGAACTTGACACCAAGGTTTTTAGACCCCTGGAAGAAAGGGATGGAGCTGAGAAACATTGCATGGTGGAACTTGATACCACACGGTATAGACACCTGGAATAAAGAGATGGAGCTGAGAAAACTTGCATGGTGGAACTTGATACCACACGGTATAGACACCTGGAAGAAAGAGATGGAGCTGAGAAACAATGCATGCTGGAACTAGATACAAATGTTTATCGGCACATGGAAGAAAGAGATGGAGCTGAGAAACACTGCATGGTGGAACTTGATACCAAAGTTTATAGACACCTGGAAGAAAGAGATGGAGATGAGAACCATTGCATGGTGGAACTTGACACCAACATTTTTAGACACCTGGAAGAAAGAGATGGAGCTGAGAAACATTGCATGGTGGAACTTGATACCATAGTTTATAGATACCTGGAAGAAAGAGATGGAGCTGAGAAACATTGCATGGTGGAACTTGACACCAACATTTTTAGACACCTGAAAGAAAGAGATGTAGCTGAGAAACATTGCATGGTGGAATTTCATACCAAAGTTTATAGACACCTGGAAGAAAGAGATGGAGCTGAGAAACATTGCATGGTGGAATTGATACGAAAGTTTATAGACACCTGGAAGAAAGAGATGGAGCTGAGAAACATTGCATGGTGGAACTTGACACCAAGGTTTTTAGACCCCTGGAAGAAAGGGATGGAGCTGAGAAACATTGCATGGTGGAACTAGATACAAAAGTTTATCGACACCTGGAAGAAAGAGATTGAGCTGGGGAACACTACATGCTGGAACTAGATACAAAAGTTTATCGACACCTGGAAGAAAGAGATGGAGCTGTGGAACACTGCATGGTGGAACTTGAGACCACATGGTCTAGACACCTGGAAGAAAGAGATGGAGCTGAGAAAACCTGCATGGTGGAACTTGATACCAAAGTTTATAGACACCTGGAAGAAAGAGATGGAGCTGAGAAACATTGAATGGTGGAACTTGACACCAAAGTTTATAGACACCTGGAAGAAAGAGATGGAGCTGAGAAACATTGCATGCTGGAACTAGATGCCAAATGTTATAGACACCTGGAAGAAATAGATGGAGCTGAGAAACACTGCATGTTGGAACTTGATACCACAGGGTATAGACACCTGCAAGAAAGAGATGGAGCTGAGAAACATTGCATGGTGGAACTAGATGCCAAATGTTATAGACACCTGGAAGAAAGAGATGGAGCTGAGAAACAGTGCATGTTGGAACTTGATACCACAGGGTATAGACACCTGGAAAAAAGAGATTGAGCTGAGAAACACTGCATGGTCTAACTTGATACCACACGGTGTAGACACCTGTAAGAAAGAGATGGAGCTGAGAAAAGCTTCATTGTGGAACTTGGAAACAAAGTTAATAGACACCTGGAAGAAAGAGAGGTAGCTGAGAAACAATGCATGCTGGAAGTAGATACAAAAGTTTATCAACACCTGGAAGAAAGAGATGGAGCTGGGAAACACTGAATGGTGGAACTTGATACCAAAGTTTATAGACACCTGGGAGAAAGAGATGGAGCTGATAAACATTGCATGGTGGAACTTGACACCAAGGTTTTTATACACCTGGAAGAAAGGGATGGAGCTGAGAAAGTTTGCATGGTGGAACTTGATACCGAAGGTTATCAACACCCGGAAGAAAGAGATGGAGCTGGGAAACATTGCATGGTGGAAATTGATACCACACGGTATAGACACCTGCAAGAAAGAGATGGAGCTTGGAAACCCTGTATGGTGGAACTTGACACCAACATTTTTAGACACCTGAAAGAAAGAGATGGAGCTGAGAAATAATACATGCTGGAACTAGATACCAAAGTTTATCGACACGAGGAAGAAAGAGATGGAGATGGGAAACATTGCATGGTGGAACTTCATACCACACAGTATAGACACCTGGAAGAAAGAGATAAGGCTGAGAAAACCTGCATGGTGGAGCTTGATACCAAGGTTTTTATACACCTGGAAGAAAGGGGTGGAGCTGAGAAAGATTGCATGGTGGAACTTGATACCAAAGTTTATCGACACCCGGAAGAAAGCGATAGAGCTGGAAACATTGCATGGTGGAACTTGATACCACACTGTAGAGACACCTGGAAAAAAGAGATGGAGCTGAGAAAACCTGCATGTTGGAACTTGATACCAAAGTTTATAGACACATGGAAGAAAGAGATGGAGCTGATAAACATTGCATGGTGGAACTTGACACTAAGGTTTTTATACACCTGGAAGAAAGGGATGGAGCTGAGAAAGATTGCATGGTGGAACTTGATAACAAAGTTTATCGACACCCGGAAGAAAGAGATGGAGCTGGGAAACATTGCATGGTGGAACCTGATTCCACACGGTATAGAGACCTGCAAGAAAGAGATGGAGCTTGGAAACGCTGCATGGTGGAACTTGACACCAACATTTTTAGACACCTGGAAGAAAGGGATTTAGCTGAGAAATAATAAATGCTGGAACTAGATACCAAAGTTTATCGACACACAGAAGAAATAGATGGAGCTGGGAAACATTGCATGGTGGAACTTGAGACCACACAGTATAGACACCTGGAAGAAAGAGATGAGGCTGAGAAAACCTGCATGGTGGAGCTTGATACTAAAGTTTTTAGACACCTGGAAGAAAGGGATGGAGCTGGGAAACAATGCATGGTGGAACTTGATACCACACGGTATAGACACCTGGTAGAAAGAGATGGAGCTCAGAAACATTGCATGGTGGAACTTGAAAACAAAGTTTATAGACACCTGGAAGAAAGAGATGGAGCTGAGAAACATTGCATGGTGGAACTTGACACCAAGGTTTTTAGACACCTGGAAGAAAGGGATGGAGCTGAGAAACACTGCATGGTGGAACTTGGTACCAAAGTGTATAGACACCTAGAAGAAAGAGATGGAGTTGAGAAAACCTGCATGGTGGAACTTGATACCAAAGTTTTTAGACAACTGGAAGAAAGAGATGGAGCTGAGAAACATTGCATGATGGAACTTGATTCCACAGTTTATAGATACCTGGAAGATAGAGATGGAGCTGAGAAAGATTGCATGGTTGAACTTGATCCCACAGGGTATAGACACCTGGAAGAAAGAGATGCAGCTGAGAAACACTGCATGCTGGAACTTGATATCAAATGTTATAGACACCTGGAAGAAAGAGATGGAGCTGAGAAACACTGCATGGTGGAACTAGATACAAGAGTGTAACGACACCTGGAAGAAAGAGATGGGGCTCAGAAACACTGCATGGTGGAACTAGATACAAGAGTGTAACGACACCTGGAAGAAAGAGATGGAGCTGAGAAACAATGCATGGTGGAACTTGATACCACAGGGTATAGTCACCTGGAAGAAAGAGATGGAGCTGAGAAAACCTGCATGGTGGAACTTGGAAACAAAGTTTATAGACACCTGGAAGAAAGAGATGTAGCTGAGAAACAATGCATGCTGGAACTAGATACAAAAGTTTATCGACACCTTGAAGAAAGAGATGTAGCTGAGAAACATTGCATGGTGGAACTTGACACCAAAGTCTTTTGACACCTGGAAGAAAGGGATGGAGCTGAGAAACAATACATGCTGGAACTAGATAGCAAACTTTATCGAAACCTGGAAGAAAGAGATGGAGCTGGGAAACACTGCATGGTGGAACTTGATACCACAGTTTATAGACACCTGGAAGAAAGAGATGGAGCTCAGAAACACTGCATGCTGGAACTAGATACCAATGTTTATAGACACCTGGAAGAAAGAGATGGAGCTGAGAAAGATTGCATGGTTGAACTTGATATCACAGGGTATAGACACCTGGAAGAAAGAGATGCAGCTGAGAAACACTGCATGCTGGAACGTGATATCAAATGTTATAGACACCTGGGAGAAAGAGATGGATCTGAGAAACACTGCATGGTTGGAACTAGATACAAGAGTGTAACGATACCTGGAAGAAAGAGATGGAGCTGAGAAACACTGCATGGTGGAACTGGATACAAGAGTGTAACGATACTTGGAAGAAAGAGATGGAGCTGAGAAACACTGCATGGTTGGAACTAGATACAAGAGTGTAACGATACCTGGAAGAAAGAGATGGAGCTGAGAAAAACTGCATCTTTCAACTTGATACCAAAGTTTATAGACACCTGGAAGAAAGAGATGGAGCTGAGAAACATTGCATGGTGGAACTTGACACCAAGATTTTTAGACATCTGGAAGAAAGGGATGGAGCTGAGAAAGATTGCATAGTGGAATTTGATACCAAAGTTTATAGACACCTGGAAGAAAGAGAAGGAGCTGAAAAACAATGCATGCTGGAACTAGATACAAATGTTTATCGACACATGGAAGAAAGAGATGGAGCTGAGAAACATTGCATGGTGGAACTTGATACCAATGTTTATAGACACCTGGAAGAAAGACATGGAGCTGAGAACCATTGCATGGTGGAACTTGACACCAACATTTTTAGACACCTGGAAGTAAGAGATGGAGCTGAGAAACATTGCATGGTGGAACTTGATACCATAGTTTATAGACACCTGCAAGAAAGAGATGGAGCTGAGAAACATTGCATGGTGGAACTTGACACCAACATTTTTAGACACCTGAAAGAAAGAGATGTAGCTGAGAAACATTGCATGGTGGAATTTCATACCAAAGTTTATAGACACCTGGAAGAAAGAGATGGAGCTGAGAAACATTGCATGGTGGAATTGATACGAAAGTTTATAGACACCTGGAAGAAAGAGATGGAGCTGAGAAACATTGCATGGTGGAACTTGACACCAACATTTTTAGACACCTGGAAGAAAGAGATGGAGCTGAGAAACACTGCATGGTCTAACTTGATACCACACGGTGTAGACACCTGTAAGAAAGAGATGGAGCTGAGAAAAGCTTCATTGTGGAACTTGGAAACAAAGTTAATATACACCTGGAAGAAAGAGACGTAGCTGAGAAACAATGCATGCTGGAAGTAGATACAAAAGTTTATCAACACCTGGAAGAAAGAGATGGAGCTGGGAAACACTGAATGGTGGAACTTGATACCACAGGGTATAGACACCTGGAAGAAAGAGATGAAGCTGAGAAAACCTGCATGCTGGAATTTGGAAACAACGTTTATAGACACCTGGAAGAAAGAGATGTAGATGAGAAACATTGCATGGTGGAACTTGATACCAAAGTTAATATACACCTGGAAGAAAGAGATGGAGCTGAGAAAACCTGCATGGTGGAACTTGATACCAAAGTTGATAGACACCTGGAAGAAAGTGATAGAGCTGAGATACACTGCATGGTGAAACTTGATACCACAGGGTATAGACACCTGGAAGAAAGAGATGGAGCTGAGAACGATTGCATGGTGGAACTTGACACCAAAAGTTATAGACACCTGGAAGAAAGAGATGGAGCTCAGAAACATTGCATGGTGGAACTTGACACCAAGGTTTTTAGACACCTGGAAGAAAGGGATGGAGCTGAGAAAACCTGCATGATGGAACTTGATACCAAGGTTTATAGACACCTGGAAGAAAGACATGGAGCTGAGATACACTGCATGGTGGGAATTGATACCACAGGGTATAGACACCTGGAAGAAAGAGATGAAGCTGAGAAACACTATATGCTGGAACTAGATACCAAAGTTTATAGACACCTGAAAGAAAGAGATGGAGCTGTGAAACACTGCATGGTGGAACTTGATACCAAAGGGTATAGACACCTGGAAGAAAGAGATAGAGCTGAGTAACATTGCATGGTGGAATTGATACGAAAGTTTATAGACACCTGGAAGAAAGAGATGGAGCTGAGAAACATTGCATGGTGGAACTTGACACCAACATTTTTAGACACCTGGAAGAAAGAGATGGAGCTGAGAAACACTGCATGGTCTAACTTGATACCACATGGTGTAGACACCTGTAAGAAAGAGATGGAGCTGAGAAAAGCTTCATTGTGGAACTTGGAAACAAAGTTAATAGACACCTGGAAGAAAGAGACGTAGCTGAGAAACAATGCATGCTGGAAGTAGATACAAAAGTTTATCAACACCTGGAAGAAAGAGATGGAGCTGGGAAACACTGAATGGTGGAACATGATACCACAGGGTATAGACACCTGGAAGAAAGAGATGAAGCTGAGAAAACCTGCATGCTGGAATTTGGAAACAACGTTTATAGACACCTGGAAGAAAGAGATGTAGATGAGAAACATTGCATGGTGGAACTTGATACCAAAGTTAATATACACCTGGAAGAAAGAGATGGAGCTGAGAAAACCTGCATGGTGGAACTTGATACCAAAGTTGATAGACACCTGGAAGAAAGTGATAGAGCTGAGATACACTGCATGGTGAAACTTGATACCACAGGGTATAGACACCTGGAAGAAAGAGATGGAGCTGAGAACGATTGCATGGTGGAACTTGACACCAAAAGTTATAGACACCTGGAAGAAAGAGATGGAGCTCAGAAACATTGCATGGTGGAACTTGACACCAAGGTTTTTAGACACCTGGAAGAAAGGGATGGAGCTGAGAAAACCTGCATGGTGGAACTTGATACCAAGGTTTATAGACACCTGGAAGAAAGACATGGAGCTGAGATACACTGCATGGTGGGAATTGATACCACAGGGTATAGACACCTGGAAGAAAGAGATGGAGCTGAGAAACACTATATGCTGGAACTAGATACCAAAGTTTATAGACACCTGAAAGAAAGAGATGGAGCTGTGAAACACTGCATGGTGGAACTTGATACCAAAGGGTATAGACACCTGGAAGAAAGAGATGTAGCTGAGAAACATTGCATGGTGGAACTTGATACCAAGGTTTATAGACACCTGGAAAAAAGAGATGGAGCTGAGAAACACTGCATGCTGGAACTAGATAACAAAGTTTATATACACCTGGAAGAAAGAGATGGAGTTGAGAAACATTGCATGCTGGAAGTTTGTTTGTTTGTTTGTTTGTTTGTTTGTTTGTTTGTTTATTTATTTATATGGCGCACCTTACCCAGGGGCACCAGGGCGCAGGCAGAAGATAATTCGAAGCTTACAATGTTGCGGCAATATACACAATGAGGTAATGATAGAGATAACCAAAATTACAAGATAAGAGATGTACAAATCTTCAAACATACAAAGTCAATATCTATGCAGGGGTAAATAAACAAATATACAAATATGTACAGGGCTGTTAGAGGCGGGTACTCCTGAGAAAAGTATTCCGGCTTACAGGATTACAGGAATAGGAGGTATGGAAGTGTATGCAAATCTTCATACAAATAGGTCAATATCTATACAGGAGGAAGGTGTGCAGATGTGTGCTGTAAGGGCTGTTAGAGGCGAGGGCGAGGTCATGGGCAGGGTATCACTATCTATACCTAGGTATAGAAAGTGCAGCTACAAACAAGGGTTGTTGGAGTTAAGGTGACTGATGAGGTGTTTTCTAAAGTGTAAGTATGGTTGGTCAGCTCTTAGGTTATGTGGCAACGAATTCCAGAGCATGGCAGCTTTCACCGGAAAGCTGTTCCCACCAATGGTGGAGAGTTTGAATCTGGGAATTATCAGGCGGTTGGAATTGATAGTTCTTGTTTGTCTGATGGAGGACTTTCTCTTTACCTTGTCCATCAGGTAGCTGGGGGCGGCATTGTTGAGGGCTTTATGGGTTAGGGAGGCCAACTTTAATTTGATTTTGTTGTCTGTGGAGAGCCATTTCTGTTGGCGTCTAGTGGTAGAGATATGATCTCTCTTATTAATGCCGAGGGCAGCTCTCAAGGCGTTATTTTGCAGGATTTGAAGCCTGTGGATAATGGCTTTGTTAGCGCCACTATAGAGGGCATTACAATAATCGAGTCTAGATAGTATGAGTGCTCTTGCCAGGATCAAGCAACTGTCATTGGAAAGGAATGGTCTGCCTGCCCTTATTAATTTGCAGGTGTACGCCGTGGTAGATGTTAGTGAGTTGACCTGTTTATTGAATGACATAGTGGCATCTAGATAAAAGCCGAGGGTTTTTACTTCCCTGGATACTCTAATGAGATTGCCATCTATGTTGAATTCAGCATATTCAAGGCCTAATTTGTTGATGTTGGCGGGGGAACCTAGGATGATGAGCTCTGTCTTGTCATCATTCAGGCATAGACCATGCGATGCCATCCATGCCTGAATGATGAGATATACCCTATTCACCAACTCCCTGTCCTTACTGTGATCACCTGAAAGTGGGAGGAGAATCTGAGTGTCATCAGCATAGTTAGTGTAGGTGACACCCAGATGGTCCAGATCGTCGAACAGGGGTTTGGTGAAGATGTTATATAGTGTGGGGGAGACGCATGAGCCCTGCGGGACTCCACAAGTAGTAGGAGAGGGGTCTGCTGCTGCTGAAGGGGAGAAGACTCTCATGGTTCTCTCGCTCAGAAAGGACTCAATCCATTTGATAGCTTCTGGGGAGAAGTGAGCGGCTGAGTCAAGGTGTTTGCAGAGGACCTTGTGGTCGACGAGGTCGAAGGCCGCGGAGAGGTCGAGTAAGAGGAGGAGTGCTGTCTTACCCTTGTCCCTAAGATCATCAATTTGGGTTTTCAGATCGATAAGGGCTGTTTCCGTGCCGTGAAGTGGGCGGAAACCTGATTGTCTGGAGCCTAGTAGTTTGTGTAGTTCTAAGTATTTTTGAATCTGGACGTAGGCAACTTTGTCCAAGATTTTCAGTAGGAAGGGTACGGTGGTGATGGGTCGGTAGTTAGTGGGGATGAGGGGATCGAGCGTCTGTTTTTTGAGGAGGGGGAGCACCCAAGATTGTTTTAAGTTGGCGGGGATGCTGCCTGAGGAGAAAGAGGCGTTTATGAGTTTGGAGATAAAGGGCGACAGGTCTCTGGCTGCGTCCTTTATTATGTGCGCGGGGCAGATATCGCCTTTACAGTTTGATGGTTTAAGGGAAAGGATGATTTTCTCAACCTCCAGGCTAGTGGTTTTAGAAAAGGTGAATGAGTTGATATGTGTACTTGGTGTGGCAGTGGGCGGAGTTGTGGGAGGGTTAGTGAGGTTTAGAGAGTCTTTTTTTAGTTGAATTTTGTTTTGTAGGGTGTTTATTTTATTTGCTAGTGCTTGTTGTATGTCTGTGCACCAGGTCTGGTTCTTAGTGCAGGTGTTGGGTGTAGCAATGGGTGACTCAAGTTCCTTCAGTATGGAAAAGAGCTCCTTCATACTTGAATTGGAATTGGCAATGCGGATGTTATAGGAGTTCCGTTTGGCTAAACAGATTTCAGCTTTGTAATGACGAGAAATCGTGTCAAGGATGGCTTTCCTTTCGCTGGAGGGGCATAGTTTCCAATCAGCTTCACATTTTCGCTTTTTTAGGCGGAGGGCTTTGAGTTCGGGTGTATACCATTTGTTTAAATGGGTTTTTGGCTTGCTGGTGCGGAGTTTGAGTGGGGCAATTTTGTCCATGGTAGATAGCATGATTTTATTGTATTCGTTGACTAGTGTAGTGGGATCTAGATTGTCTGGTAATGCGTTTAAGGTTGGAAGGATAGCTGGGATGATTTTTTCTATTGAGATATTTTTCTTGTTTCTTGTGAGGCAGGGTGGTGCCAGAGACACGGTTGTGGTAGTTGATCTAGAGGTCAGTAGGTTGAAGGAGACCAGCGAGTGGTCGGTCCAGGGTAGTGGTGTGGTGGCAGTGATGACCGCTGAGCAATTGGCATCAGCAACCCAGTCTAGGGTTCTACCCTTCAGGTGGGTGGGTAGGTTGACTTTTTGAGAGAGTCCGAGTGAGGATATCGTATTGGCTATGGTAGATGCATGTGAGTCTGCTGGGTCGTTGAACCCTAGGTTGAGGTCCCCTAGTAGCAGTAGTTGTGAGGTGGTTTTCGCATTGTTAGAGATTAGGTTATGTAAATCTTCCTCAAATGTTCCAAGTGGACCTGGTGGTCTGTAAATCAGGTGGATAGTGAGGGATTGGGTATGATTTATGGGGAGTTTGGCAGTGAGGGATTCACACGACTGCAGAGTTTGAGTCGGGGCTAGTCTGAGAGCTAAACTTGCTTTGGATATGATGGCGATGCCACCGCCCCGGTTACCTACCCGGTCCTGCCTAGATATAGTGTAGCCGTCTGGGATGGCCAGCATTAGAGATGGGCCTGCTGCATTGTGGAGCCACGTTTCGGTTAGGGCAATAAAGTCTAATTTCTCTGTGATAATTAGGTCTGCTATATCGAGGGCATGTGCGACCAATGATCTGGTATTTAGGAGAGCTCCTTTGTAGGAGTGTACATTCGTTTTTACCGAGATGTTTGTATGGGTGATAGGTTTGGACTTGGTTGTGGGTATAGTGGTGCCTTTGGTGGACCTTTTGGCTTCGCGTTTGGAGTCAGACAGGGATCTTCGGGGCGGCTCATAAAGTTTAGAGAGTCTGGCGCGAAGTTTGTTGTTTCTTTCAGTGGTAGGACAGGGAAGGGAGGCAAGGGTTTTGGGTCCTGACTTGCAATAATATCTTGGGTAGGAAGGGTCAGGATAGTATCTAGTTGTGTGGGAGTTGTTGGTGAGATTGGAGCCTGGCTGGGGAGGGGGGGCTCCTGACTCGGTCTCCTGGATAGGAGTGTCTGGGGATACGGGCGTGGCCATTGCGCAGAAGATGAGTAAAGTAGTTAGCATTTTCTACAGTACTGCGCTGGCGTTGTGTGGGGGTGGTAGTAGATTCAAATGGCACAATTGGCAATAATGCATCACCTAGATTCAAATAACACAGTAGGCAATAATGCAGTGGGGTATCACCTAGATTCAAATAACACAATTGGCTAGATTCAAATGGCGCAATTGGCAATACTGCAGTGGGGTATCACCTAGATTCAAATAACACAATTGGCTAGATTCAAATGACGCAATTGGCACTAATGCAATGGGGTATCACCTAGATTCAAATGATACAATTGGCGGTGAAGCTGTGGGGTATTACCTAACAGTCCTGCACACGGGTTATGCATTTGGATACTATTTCCAGGGGTTTCCTGGGGTGTCACAGACACACATGATGTTAGAGACAATGGTAGCTGGCAGTAATGCAATAGTGAAAGGCCAAAAGTTACCTAGTATAAAGTGGGCATAGGGTATTGCCGACGGCAAATTTAGGCGTAAACAGGCACAGAAACAGGTGTCAGGTGGCAGCGTTGGCTTACCTAGAGCAGTAGGGGCAGAGTTCCTGGCCCTGGCTCCTATGGCTCCAAACAGATACCAAAGTTTATAGAACCCTGTAAGAATGTAAGAAAGAAATGGAGCTGAGAAACACTGCATGCTGGAACTAGATACCAAAGTTTATAGACACCTGGAGGAAAGAGATGGAGCTGAGATACACTGCATGATGGAACTTGATACCACAGGGTATAGACACCTGGAAGAAAGAGATGTAGCTGAGAAAACTTGCATGGTGGAACTTGATACCAAAGTTTATAGAGACCTGGAAGAAAGAGAAGGTGCTAAAAAACAATGCATGCTGGAACTAGATACAAAGGTTTATCGACACCTGGAAGAAAGAGATGGAACTGGGAAACACTGCATGGTGGAACTTGATACCACAGGGTATAGACACCTGGAAGAAAGAGATGGAGCTGAGAAAGATTGCATGGTGGAACTTGACATCAAAGTTTATGGACACCTGGAAGAAAGAAATGGAGCTGAGAAGCAATGCATGGTGGAACTTGACAGCAAGGTTTTTAGACACCTGGAAGAAAGGTATGGAGCTGAGAAACACTGCATGCTGGAACTACATACCAAAGTTTATAGACACCTGGAGGAAAGAGATGGAGGTGAGAAACACTGCATGCTGGACCTTGATACCAAAGTTTATAGAGACCTGGAAGAAAGAGAAGGGGCTGAAAAACAATGCATGCTGGAACTAGATACAAAGGTTTATCGACACCTGGAAGAAAGAGATGGAACTGGGAAACACTGCATGGTGGAACTTGATACCACAGGGTATAGACACCTGGAAGAAAGAGATGGAGCTGAGAAACAGTGCATGGTGGAACTTGATACCACAGGGTATAGACACCTGGAAGAAAGAGATGGAGCTGAGAAACAGTGCATGGTGGAACTTGATACCACAGGGTATAGACACCTGGAAGAAAGAGATGGAGCTGAGAAACAGTGCATGGTGGAACTTGATACCACAGGGTATAGACACCTGGAAGAAAGAGATGGAGCTGAGAAACAGTGCGTGATGGAATGTGATACCAAAGTTTATAGACACCTGGAAGAAAGAGATGGAGCTGAGAAACACTACATGCTGGAACTAGATACAAAAGTTTATCGACACCTGGAAGAAAGAGATGGAGCTGGGAAGCACTGTATGGTGGAACTTGACACCACAGGGTATAGACACCTGGATGAAAGAGATGGAGCTGGGAAACACTGCATGCTGGAACTAGATACCAATGTTTATAGACACCTGGAAGAAAGAGATGGAGCAGAGAAAGATGGCATGGTTGAACTTGATACCACAGGGAAAAGACACCGGGAAGAAAGAGATGCAGCTGAGAAACACTGCATGCTCGAACTAGATATCAATTGTTGTAGACACCTGGAAGAAAGAGATGGAGCTGAGAAACACTGCATGGTGGAACTAGGTACAAGAGTGTAACGACAACTTCAACAAAGAGATGGAGCTGAGAAACACTGCATGGTGGAACTTGATACCACAGGGTATAGACACCTGGAAGAAAGAGATGGAGCTGAGAAAACCTGCATGGTGGAACTTGGAAACAAAGTTTATAGATACCTGGAAGAAAGAGATGTAGCTGAGAAACAATGCATGCTGGAACTAGATACAAAAGTTTATCGACACCTTGAAGAAAGAGATGTAGCTGAGAAACATTGCATTTTGGAACTTGACACCAAAGTCTTTTGACACCTGGAAGAAAGGGATGGAGCTGAGAAACAATACATGCTGGAACTAGAAACTTTATCGAAACCTGGAAGAAAGAGATGGAGCTGGGAAACATTGCATGGTGGAACTTGATACCAAAGTTTATAGGCACCTGGAAGAAAGAGATGGAGCTGAGAAACACTACATGCTGGAACCAGATACAAAAGTTTATCGACACCTGGAAGAAAGAAATGGATCTGGGAAACATTGCATGGTGGAACTTGATACCAAAGTTTATAGACACCTGGAAGAAAGAGATGGAGCTGAGAAACATTGCATGGTGGAACTTGACAACAAGATTTTTAGACATCTGGAAGAAAGGGATGGAGCTGAGAAAGATTGCATGGTGGAATGTGATACCAAAGTTTATAGACACCTGGAAGAAAGAGAAGGAGCTGAAAAACAATGCATGCTGGAACTAGATACAAATGTTTATCGACACATGGAAGAAAGAGATGGAGCTGAGAAACATTGCATGGTGGAACTTGATACCAAAGTTTATAGACACCTGGAAGAAAGAGATGGAGCTGAGAACCATTGCATGGTGGAACTTGACACCAACATTTTTAGACACCTGGAAGAAAGAGATGGAGCTGAGAAACATTGCATGGTGGAACTTGATACCATAGTTTATAGACACCTGGAAGAAAGAGATGGAGCTGAGAAACATTGCATGGTGGAACTTGACACCAACATTTTTAGACACCTGAAAGAAAGAGATGTAGCTGAGAAACATTGCATGGTGGAATTTCATACGAAAGTTTATAGACAATTGGAAGAAAGAGATGGAGTGAGAAACATTGCATTGTGGAACTTGATACCACACGGTATAGACACCTGGAAGAAAGAGATGGAGCTGAGAAACAATGCATGCTGGAACTAGATACAAATGTTTATCGGCACATGGAAGAAAGAGATGGAGCTGAGAAACACTGCATGGTGGAACTTGACACCAAGGTTTTTAGACCCCTGGAAGAAAGGGATGGAGCTGAGAAACATTGCATGGTGGAACTTGATACCACACGGTATAGACACCTGGAATAAAGAGATGGAGCTGAGAAAACTTGCATGGTGGAACTTGATACCACACGGTATAGACACCTGGAAGAAAGAGATGGAGCTGAGAAACAATGCATGCTGGAACTAGATACAAATGTTTATCGGCACATGGAAGAAAGAGATGGAGCTGAGAAACACTGCATGGTGGAACTTGATACCAAAGTTTATAGACACCTGGAAGAAAGAGATGGAGATGAGAACCATTGCATGGTGGAACTTGACACCAACATTTTTAGACACCTGGAAGAAAGAGATGGAGCTGAGAAACATTGCATGGTGGAACTTGATACCATAGTTTATAGATACCTGGAAGAAAGAGATGGAGCTGAGAAACATTGCATGGTGGAACTTGACACCAACATTTTTAGACACCTGAAAGAAAGAGATGTAGCTGAGAAACATTGCATGGTGGAATTTCATACCAAAGTTTATAGACACCTGGAAGAAAGAGATGGAGCTGAGAAACATTGCATGGTGGAATTGATACGAAAGTTTATAGACACCTGGAAGAAAGAGATGGAGCTGAGAAACATTGCATGGTGGAACTTGACACCAAGGTTTTTAGACCCCTGGAAGAAAGGGATGGAGCTGAGAAACATTGCATGGTGGAACTAGATACAAAAGTTTATCGACACCTGGAAGAAAGAGATTGAGCTGGGGAACACTACATGCTGGAACTAGATACAAAAGTTTATCGACACCTGGAAGAAAGAGATGGAGCTGTGGAACACTGCATGGTGGAACTTGAGACCACATGGTCTAGACACCTGGAAGAAAGAGATGGAGCTGAGAAAACCTGCATGGTGGAACTTGATACCAAAGTTTATAGACACCTGGAAGAAAGAGATGGAGCTGAGAAACATTGAATGGTGGAACTTGACACCAAAGTTTATAGACACCTGGAAGAAAGAGATGGAGCTGAGAAACATTGCATGCTGGAACTAGATGCCAAATGTTATAGACACCTGGAAGAAATAGATGGAGCTGAGAAACACTGCATGTTGGAACTTGATACCACAGGGTATAGACACCTGCAAGAAAGAGATGGAGCTGAGAAACATTGCATGGTGGAACTAGATGCCAAATGTTATAGACACCTGGAAGAAAGAGATGGAGCTGAGAAACAGTGCATGTTGGAACTTGATACCACAGGGTATAGACACCTGGAAAAAAGAGATTGAGCTGAGAAACACTGCATGGTCTAACTTGATACCACACGGTGTAGACACCTGTAAGAAAGAGATGGAGCTGAGAAAAGCTTCATTGTGGAACTTGGAAACAAAGTTAATAGACACCTGGAAGAAAGAGAGGTAGCTGAGAAACAATGCATGCTGGAAGTAGATACAAAAGTTTATCAACACCTGGAAGAAAGAGATGGAGCTGGGAAACACTGAATGGTGGAACTTGATACCACAGGGTATAGACACCTGGAAGAAAGAGATGAAGCTGAGAAAACCTGCATGCTGGAATTTGGAAACAACGTTTATAGACACCTGGAAGAAAGAGATGTAGATGAGAAACATTGCATGGTGGAACTTGATACCACACGGTATAGACACCTGGAAGAAAGAGATGGAGCTGAGAAAACCTGCATGGTGGAACTTGATACCACAGGGTATAGACACCTGGAAGAAAGAGATGGAGCTGAGAACGATTGCATGGTGGAACTTGACACCAAAAGTTATAGACACCTGGAAGAAAGAGATGGAGCTGAGAAACATTGCATGGTGGAACTTGACACCAAGGTTTATAGACACCTGGAAGAAAGGGAAGGAGCTGAAAAACAATGCATGCTGGAACTAGATACAAAAATGTATCAACACCTGGAAGAAAGATATGGAACTGGGAAACACTGCATGGTGGAATTGTATACCACAGGGTATAGACACCTGGAAGAAAGAGATGGAGCTCAGAAAACCTGCATGGTGGAACTTGGAAATAAAGTTTATAGACACCTGGAAGAAAGAGATGTAGCTGAGAAACATTGCATGGTGGAACTTGATACCAAAGTTTATAGACACCTGGAAGAAAGAGATGGAGCTGAGATACACTGCATGATGGAACTTGATACCACAGGGTATAGACACCTGGAAGAAAGAGATGTAGCTGAGAAAACCTGCATGGTGGAACTTGATACCAAAGTTTATAGACACCTGGAAGAAAGAGAAGGTGCTGAAAAACAATGCATGCTGGAACTAGATACAAAAGTTTATCGACACCTGGAAGAAAGAGATGGAACTGGGAAACACTGCATGGTGGAACTTGATACCACAGGGTATAGACACCTGGAAGAAAGAGATGGAGCTGAGAAAACTTGCATGGTGGAACTTGATACCACACGGTATAGACACCTGGAAGAAAGAGATGGAGCTGAGAAACAATGCATGCTGAAACTAGATACAAATGTTTATCGGCACATGGAAGAAAGAGATGGAGCTGAGAACCATTGCATGGTGGAACTTGACACCAACATTTTTAGACACCTGGAAGAAAGAGATGGAGCTGAGAAACATTGCATGGTGGAACTTGACACCAACATTTTTAGACACCTGAAAGAAAGAGATGTAGCTGAGAAACATTGCATGGTGGAATTTCATACCAAAGTTTATAGACACCTGGAAGAAAGAGATGGAGCTGAGAAACATTGCATGGTGGAATTGATACGAAAGTTTATAGACACCTGGAAGAAAGAGATGGAGCTGTGAAACATTGCATGGTGGAATTGATACGAAAGTTTATAGACACCTGGAAGAAAGAGATGGAGCTGAGAAACATTGCATGGTGGAACTTGACACCAAGGTTTTTAGACCCCTGGAAGAAAGGGATGGAGCTGAGAAACATTGCATGGTGGAACTAGATACAAAAGTTTATCGACACCTGGAAGAAAGAGATTGAGCTGGGGAACACTACATGCTGGAACTAGATACAAACGTTTATCGACACCTGGAAGAAAGAGATGGAGCTGGGGAACACTGCATGGTGGAACTTGAGACCACATGGTATAGACACCTGGAAGAAAGAGATGGAGCTGAGAAAACCTGCATGGTGGAACTTGATACCAAAGTTTATAGACACCTGGAAGAAAGAGATGGAGCTGAGAAACATTGAATGGTGGAACTTGACACCAAAGTTTATAGACACCTGGAAGAAAGAGATGGAGCTGAGAAACATTGCATTCTTGACCTAGATGCCAAATGTTATAGACACCTGGAAGAAAGAGATGGAGCTGAGAAACACTGCATGTTGGAACTTGATACCACAGGGTATAGACTCCTGGAAAAAAGAGATTGAGCTGAGAAACACTGCATGGTCTAACTTGATACCACACGGTGTAGACACCTGTAAGAAAGAGATGGAGCTGAGAAAAGCTTCATTGTGGAACTTGGAAACAAAGTTAATAGACACCTGGAAGAAAGAGACGTAGCTGAGAAACAATGCATGCTGAAAGTAGATACAAAAGTTTATCAACACCTGGAAGAAAGAGATGGAGCTGGGAAACACTGCATGGTTGGAACTAGATACAAGAGTGTAACGATACCTGGAAGAAAGAGATGGAGCTGAGAAAAACTGCATCTTTCAACTTGATACCAAAGTTTATAGACACCTGGAAGAAAGAGATGGAGCTGAGAAACATTGCATGGTGGAACTTGACACCAAGATTTTTAGACATCTGGAAGAAAGGGATGGAGCTGAGAAAGATTGCATAGTGGAATTTGATACCAAAGTTTATAGACACCTGGAAGAAAGAGAAGGAGCTGAAAAACAATGCATGCTGGAACTAGATACAAATGTTTATCGACACATGGAAGAAAGAGATGGAGCTGAGAAACATTGCATGGTGGAACTTGATACCAATGTTTATAGACACCTGGAAGAAAGACATGGAGCTGAGAACCATTGCATGGTGGAACTTGACACCAACATTTTTAGACACCTGGAAGTAAGAGATGGAGCTGAGAAACATTGCATGGTGGAACTTGATACCATAGTTTATAGACACCTGCAAGAAAGAGATGGAGCTGAGAAACATTGCATGGTGGAACTTGACACCAACATTTTTAGACACCTGAAAGAAAGAGATGTAGCTGAGAAACATTGCATGGTGGAATTTCATACCAAAGTTTATAGACACCTGGAAGAAAGAGATGGAGCTGAGAAACATTGCATGGTGGAATTGATACGAAAGTTTATAGACACCTGGAAGAAAGAGATGGAGCTGAGAAACATTGCATGGTGGAACTTGACACCAACATTTTTAGACACCTGGAAGAAAGAGATGGAGCTGAGAAACACTGCATGGTCTAACTTGATACCACACGGTGTAGACACCTGTAAGAAAGAGATGGAGCTGAGAAAAGCTTCATTGTGGAACTTGGAAACAAAGTTAATATACACCTGGAAGAAAGAGACGTAGCTGAGAAACAATGCATGCTGGAAGTAGATACAAAAGTTTATCAACACCTGGAAGAAAGAGATGGAGCTGGGAAACACTGAATGGTGGAACTTGATACCACAGGGTATAGACACCTGGAAGAAAGAGATGAAGCTGAGAAAACCTGCATGCTGGAATTTGGAAACAACGTTTATAGACACCTGGAAGAAAGAGATGTAGATGAGAAACATTGCATGGTGGAACTTGATACCAAAGTTAATATACACCTGGAAGAAAGAGATGGAGCTGAGAAAACCTGCATGGTGGAACTTGATACCAAAGTTGATAGACACCTGGAAGAAAGTGATAGAGCTGAGATACACTGCATGGTGAAACTTGATACCACAGGGTATAGACACCTGGAAGAAAGAGATGGAGCTGAGAACGATTGCATGGTGGAACTTGACACCAAAAGTTATAGACACCTGGAAGAAAGAGATGGAGCTCAGAAACATTGCATGGTGGAACTTGACACCAAGGTTTTTAGACACCTGGAAGAAAGGGATGGAGCTGAGAAAACCTGCATGATGGAACTTGATACCAAGGTTTATAGACACCTGGAAGAAAGACATGGAGCTGAGATACACTGCATGGTGGGAATTGATACCACAGGGTATAGACACCTGGAAGAAAGAGATGAAGCTGAGAAACACTATATGCTGGAACTAGATACCAAAGTTTATAGACACCTGAAAGAAAGAGATGGAGCTGTGAAACACTGCATGGTGGAACTTGATACCAAAGGGTATAGACACCTGGAAGAAAGAGATAGAGCTGAGAAACATTGCATGGTGGAATTGATACGAAAGTTTATAGACACCTGGAAGAAAGAGATGGAGCTGAGAAACATTGCATGGTGGAACTTGACACCAACATTTTTAGACACCTGGAAGAAAGAGATGGAGCTGAGAAACACTGCATGGTCTAACTTGATACCACACGGTGTAGACACCTGTAAGAAAGAGATGGAGCTGAGAAAAGCTTCATTGTGGAACTTGGAAACAAAGTTAATAGACACCTGGAAGAAAGAGACGTAGCTGAGAAACAATGCATGCTGGAAGTAGATACAAAAGTTTATCAACACCTGGAAGAAAGAGATGGAGCTGGGAAACACTGAATGGTGGAACATGATACCACAGGGTATAGACACCTGGAAGAAAGAGATGAAGCTGAGAAAACCTGCATGCTGGAATTTGGAAACAACGTTTATAGACACCTGGAAGAAAGAGATGTAGATGAGAAACATTGCATGGTGGAACTTGATACCAAAGTTAATATACACCTGGAAGAAAGAGATGGAGCTGAGAAAACCTGCATGGTGGAACTTGATACCAAAGTTGATAGACACCTGGAAGAAAGTGATAGAGCTGAGATACACTGCATGGTGAAACTTGATACCACAGGGTATAGACACCTGGAAGAAAGAGATGGAGCTGAGAACGATTGCATGGTGGAACTTGACACCAAAAGTTATAGACACCTGGAAGAAAGAGATGGAGCTCAGAAACATTGCATGGTGGAACTTGACACCAAGGTTTTTAGACACCTGGAAGAAAGGGATGGAGCTGAGAAAACCTGCATGGTGGAACTTGATACCAAGGTTTATAGACACCTGGAAGAAAGACATGGAGCTGAGATACACTGCATGGTGGGAATTGATACCACAGGGTATAGACACCTGGAAGAAAGAGATGGAGCTGAGAAACACTATATGCTGGAACTAGATACCAAAGTTTATAGACACCTGAAAGAAAGAGATGGAGCTGTGAAACACTGCATGGTGGAACTTGATACCAAAGGGTATAGACACCTGGAAGAAAGAGATGTAGCTGAGAAACATTGCATGGTGGAACTTGATACCAAGGTTTATAGACACCTGGAAAAAAGAGATGGAGCTGAGAAACACTGCATGCTGGAACTAGATAACAAAGTTTATATACACCTGGAAGAAAGAGATGGAGTTGAGAAACATTGCATGCTGGAAGTTTGTTTGTTTGTTTGTTTGTTTGTTTATTTATTTATATGGCGCACCTTACCCAGGGGCACCAGGGCGCAGGCAGAAGATAATTCGAAGCTTACAATGTTGCGGCAATATACACAATGAGGTAATGATAGAGATAACCAAAATTACAAGATAAGAGATGTACAAATCTTCAAACATACAAAGTCAATATCTATGCAGGGGTAAATAAACAAATATACAAATATGTACAGGGCTGTTAGAGGCGGGTACTCCTGAGAAAAGTATTCCGGCTTACAGGATTACAGGAATAGGAGGTATGGAAGTGTATGCAAATCTTCATACAAATAGGTCAATATCTATACAGGAGGAAGGTGTGCAGATGTGTGCTGTAAGGGCTGTTAGAGGCGAGGGCGAGGTCATGGGCAGGGTATCACTATCTATACCTAGGTATAGAAAGTGCAGCTACAAACAAGGGTTGTTGGAGTTAAGGTGACTGATGAGGTGTTTTCTAAAGTGTAAGTATGGTTGGTCAGCTCTTAGGTTATGTGGCAACGAATTCCAGAGCATGGCAGCTTTCACCGGAAAGCTGTTCCCACCAATGGTGGAGAGTTTGAATCTGGGAATTATCAGGCGGTTGGAATTGATAGTTCTTGTTTGTCTGATGGAGGACTTTCTCTTTACCTTGTCCATCAGGTAGCTGGGGGCGGCATTGTTGAGGGCTTTATGGGTTAGGGAGGCCAACTTTAATTTGATTTTGTTGTCTGTGGAGAGCCATTTCTGTTGGCGTCTAGTGGTAGAGATATGATCTCTCTTATTAATGCCGAGGGCAGCTCTCAAGGCGTTATTTTGCAGGATTTGAAGCCTGTGGATAATGGCTTTGTTAGCGCCACTATAGAGGGCATTACAATAATCGAGTCTAGATAGTATGAGTGCTCTTGCCAGGATCAAGCAACTGTCATTGGAAAGGAATGGTCTGCCTGCCCTTATTAATTTGCAGGTGTACGCCGTGGTAGATGTTAGTGAGTTGACCTGTTTATTGAATGACATAGTGGCATCTAGATAAAAGCCGAGGGTTTTTACTTCCCTGGATACTCTAATGAGATTGCCATCTATGTTGAATTCAGCATATTCAAGGCCTAATTTGTTGATGTTGGCGGGGGAACCTAGGATGATGAGCTCTGTCTTGTCATCATTCAGGCATAGACCATGCGATGCCATCCATGCCTGAATGATGAGATATACCCTATTCACCAACTCCCTGTCCTTACTGTGATCACCTGAAAGTGGGAGGAGAATCTGAGTGTCATCAGCATAGTTAGTGTAGGTGACACCCAGATGGTCCAGATCGTCGAACAGGGGTTTGGTGAAGATGTTATATAGTGTGGGGGAGACGCATGAGCCCTGCGGGACTCCACAAGTAGTAGGAGAGGGGTCTGCTGCTGCTGAAGGGGAGAAGACTCTCATGGTTCTCTCGCTCAGAAAGGACTCAATCCATTTGATAGCTTCTGGGGAGAAGTGAGCGGCTGAGTCAAGGTGTTTGCAGAGGACCTTGTGGTCGACGAGGTCGAAGGCCGCGGAGAGGTCGAGTAAGAGGAGGAGTGCTGTCTTACCCTTGTCCCTAAGATCATCAATTTGGGTTTTCAGATCGATAAGGGCTGTTTCCGTGCCGTGAAGTGGGCGGAAACCTGATTGTCTGGAGCCTAGTAGTTTGTGTAGTTCTAAGTATTTTTGAATCTGGACGTAGGCAACTTTGTCCAAGATTTTCAGTAGGAAGGGTACGGTGGTGATGGGTCGGTAGTTAGTGGGGATGAGGGGATCGAGCGTCTGTTTTTTGAGGAGGGGGAGCACCCAAGATTGTTTTAAGTTGGCGGGGATGCTGCCTGAGGAGAAAGAGGCGTTTATGAGTTTGGAGATAAAGGGCGACAGGTCTCTGGCTGCGTCCTTTATTATGTGCGCGGGGCAGATATCGCCTTTACAGTTTGATGGTTTAAGGGAAAGGATGATTTTCTCAACCTCCAGGCTAGTAGTTTTAGAAAAGGTGAATGAGTTGATATGTGTACTTGGTGTGGCAGTGGGCGGAGTTGTGGGAGGGTTAGTGAGGTTTAGAGAGTCTTTTTTTAGTTGAATTTTGTTTTGTAGGGTGTTTATTTTATTTGCTAGTGCTTGTTGTATGTCTGTGCACCAGGTCTGGTTCTTAGTGCAGGTGTTGGGTGTAGCAATGGGTGACTCAAGTTCCTTCAGTATGGAAAAGAGCTCCTTCATACTTGAATTGGAATTGGCAATGCGGATGTTATAGGAGTTCCGTTTGGCTAAACAGATTTCAGCTTTGTAATGACGAGAAATCGTGTCAAGGATGGCTTTCCTTTCGCTGGAGGGGCATAGTTTCCAATCAGCTTCACATTTTCGCTTTTTTAGGCGGAGGGCTTTGAGTTCGGGTGTATACCATTTGTTTAAATGGGTTTTTGGCTTGCTGGTGCGGAGTTTGAGTGGGGCAATTTTGTCCATGGTAGATAGCATGATTTTATTGTATTCGTTGACTAGTGTAGTGGGATCTAGATTGTCTGGTAATGCGTTTAAGGTTGGAAGGATAGCTGGGATGATTTTTTCTATTGAGATATTTTTCTTGTTTCTTGTGAGGCAGGGTGGTGCCAGAGACACGGTTGTGGTAGTTGATCTAGAGGTCAGTAGGTTGAAGGAGACCAGCGAGTGGTCGGTCCAGGGTAGTGGTGTGGTGGCAGTGATGACCGCTGAGCAATTGGCATCAGCAACCCAGTCTAGGGTTCTACCCTTCAGGTGGGTGGGTAGGTTGACTTTTTGAGAGAGTCCGAGTGAGGATATCGTATTGGCTATGGTAGATGCATGTGAGTCTGCTGGGTCGTTGAACCCTAGGTTGAGGTCCCCTAGTAGCAGTAGTTGTGAGGTGGTTTTCGCATTGTTAGAGATTAGGTTATGTAAATCTTCCTCAAATGTTCCAAGTGGACCTGGTGGTCTGTAAATCAGGTGGATAGTGAGGGATTGGGTATGATTTATGGGGAGTTTGGCAGTGAGGGATTCACACGACTGCAGAGTTTGAGTCGGGGCTAGTCTGAGAGCTAAACTTGCTTTGGATATGATGGCGATGCCACCGCCCCGGTTACCTACCCGGTCCTGCCTAGATATAGTGTAGCCGTCTGGGATGGCCAGCATTAGAGATGGGCATGCTGCATTGTGGAGCCACGTTTCGGTTAGGGCAATAAAGTCTAATTTCTCTGTGATAATTAGGTCTGCTATATCGAGGGCATGTGCGACCAATGATCTGGTATTTAGGAGAGCTCCTTTGTAGGAGTGTACATTCGTTTTTACCGAGATGTTTGTATGGGTGATAGGTTTGGACTTGGTTGTGGGTATAGTGGTGCCTTTGGTGGACCTTTTGGCTTCGCGTTTGGAGTCAGACAGGGATCTTCGGGGCGGCTCATAAAGTTTAGAGAGTCTGGCGCGAAGTTTGTTGTTTCTTTCAGTGGTAGGACAGGGAAGGGAGGCAAGGGTTTTGGGTCCTGACTTGCAATAATATCTTGGGTAGGAAGGGTCAGGATAGTATCTAGTTGTGTGGGAGTTGTTGGTGAGATTGGAGCCTGGCTGGGGAGGGGGGGCTCCTGACTCGGTCTCCTGGATAGGAGTGTCTGGGGATACGGGCGTGGCCATTGCGCAGAAGATGAGTAAAGTAGTTAGCATTTTCTACAGTACTGCGCTGGCGTTGTGTGGGGGTGGTAGTAGATTCAAATGGCACAATTGGCAATAATGCATCACCTAGATTCAAATAACACAGTAGGCAATAATGCAGTGGGGTATCACCTAGATTCAAATAACACAATTGGCTAGATTCAAATGGCGCAATTGGCAATACTGCAGTGGGGTATCACCTAGATTCAAATAACACAATTGGCTAGATTCAAATGACGCAATTGGCACTAATGCAATGGGGTATCACCTAGATTCAAATGATACAATTGGCGGTGAAGCTGTGGGGTATTACCTAACAGTCCTGCACACGGGTTATGCATTTGGATACTATTTCCAGGGGTTTCCTGAGGTGTCACAGACACACATGATGTTAGAGACAATGGTAGCTGGCAGTAATGCAATAGTGAAAGGCCAAAAGTTACCTAGTATAAAGTGGGCATAGGGTATTGCCGACGGCAAATTTAGGCGTAAACAGGCACAGAAACAGGTGTCAGGTGGCAGCGTTGGCTTACCTAGAGCAGTAGGGGCAGAGTTCCTGGCCCTGGCTCCTATGGCTCCAAACAGATACCAAAGTTTATAGAACCCTGTAAGAATGTAAGAAAGAAATGGAGCTGAGAAACACTGCATGCTGGAACTAGATACCAAAGTTTATAGACACCTGGAGGAAAGAGATGGAGCTGAGATACACTGCATGATGGAACTTGATACCACAGGGTATAGACACCTGGAAGAAAGAGATGTAGCTGAGAAAACTTGCATGGTGGAACTTGATACCAAAGTTTATAGAGACCTGGAAGAAAGAGAAGGTGCTAAAAAACAATGCATGCTGGAACTAGATACAAAGGTTTATCGACACCTGGAAGAAAGAGATGGAACTGGGAAACACTGCATGGTGGAACTTGATACCACAGGGTATAGACACCTGGAAGAAAGAGATGGAGCTGAGAAAGATTGCATGGTGGAACTTGACATCAAAGTTTATGGACACCTGGAAGAAAGAAATGGAGCTGAGAAGCAATGCATGGTGGAACTTGACAGCAAGGTTTTTAGACACCTGGAAGAAAGGTATGGAGCTGAGAAACACTGCATGCTGGAACTACATACCAAAGTTTATAGACACCTGGAGGAAAGAGATGGAGGTGAGAAACACTGCATGCTGGACCTTGATACCAAAGTTTATAGAGACCTGGAAGAAAGAGAAGGGGCTGAAAAACAATGCATGCTGGAACTAGATACAAAGGTTTATCGACACCTGGAAGAAAGAGATGGAACTGGGAAACACTGCATGGTGGAACTTGATACCACAGGGTATAGACACCTGGAAGAAAGAGATGGAGCTGAGAAACAGTGCATGGTGGAACTTGATACCACAGGGTATAGACACCTGGAAGAAAGAGATGGAGCTGAGAAACAGTGCATGGTGGAACTTGATACCACAGGGTATAGACACCTGGAAGAAAGAGATGGAGCTGAGAAACAGTGCATGGTGGAACTTGATACCACAGGGTATAGACACCTGGAAGAAAGAGATGGAGCTGAGAAACAGTGCGTGATGGAACGTGATACCAAAGTTTATAGACACCTGGAAGAAAGAGATGGAGCTGAGAAACACTACATGCTGGAACTAGATACAAAAGTTTATCGACACCTGGAAGAAAGAGATGGAGCTGGGAAGCACTGTATGGTGGAACTTGACACCACAGGGTATAGACACCTGGATGAAAGAGATGGAGCTGGGAAACACTGCATGCTGGAACTAGATACCAATGTTTATAGACACCTGGAAGAAAGAGATGGAGCAGAGAAAGATGGCATGGTTGAACTTGATACCACAGGGAAAAGACACCGGGAAGAAAGAGATGCAGCTGAGAAACACTGCATGCTCGAACTAGATATCAATTGTTGTAGACACCTGGAAGAAAGAGATGGAGCTGAGAAACACTGCATGGTGGAACTAGGTACAAGAGTGTAACGACAACTTCAACAAAGAGATGGAGCTGAGAAACACTGCATGGTGGAACTTGATACCACAGGGTATAGACACCTGGAAGAAAGAGATGGAGCTGAGAAAACCTGCATGGTGGAACTTGGAAACAAAGTTTATAGATACCTGGAAGAAAGAGATGTAGCTGAGAAACAATGCATGCTGGAACTAGATACAAAAGTTTATCGACACCTTGAAGAAAGAGATGTAGCTGAGAAACATTGCATTTTGGAACTTGACACCAAAGTCTTTTGACACCTGGAAGAAAGGGATGGAGCTGAGAAACAATACATGCTGGAACTAGAAACTTTATCGAAACCTGGAAGAAAGAGATGGAGCTGGGAAACATTGCATGGTGGAACTTGATACCAAAGTTTATAGGCACCTGGAAGAAAGAGATGGAGCTGAGAAACACTACATGCTGGAACCAGATACAAAAGTTTATCGACACCTGGAAGAAAGAAATGGATCTGGGAAACATTGCATGGTGGAACCTGATACCAAAGTTTATAGACACCTGGAAGAAAGAGATGGAGCTGAGAAACATTGCATGGTGGAACTTGACAACAAGATTTTTAGACATCTGGAAGAAAGGGATGGAGCTGAGAAAGATTGCATGGTGGAATGTGATACCAAAGTTTATAGACACCTGGAAGAAAGAGAAGGAGCTGAAAAACAATGCATGCTGGAACTAGATACAAATGTTTATCGACACATGGAAGAAAGAGATGGAGCTGAGAAACATTGCATGGTGGAACTTGATACCAAAGTTTATAGACACCTGGAAGAAAGAGATGGAGCTGAGAACCATTGCATGGTGGAACTTGACACCAACATTTTTAGACACCTGGAAGAAAGAGATGGAGCTGAGAAACATTGCATGGTGGAACTTGATACCATAGTTTATAGACACCTGGAAGAAAGAGATGGAGCTGAGAAACATTGCATGGTGGAACTTGACACCAACATTTTTAGACACCTGAAAGAAAGAGATGTAGCTGAGAAACATTGCATGGTGGAATTTCATACGAAAGTTTATAGACAATTGGAAGAAAGAGATGGAGTGAGAAACATTGCATTGTGGAACTTGATACCACACGGTATAGACACCTGGAAGAAAGAGATGGAGCTGAGAAACAATGCATGCTGGAACTAGATACAAATGTTTATCGGCACATGGAAGAAAGAGATGGAGCTGAGAAACACTGCATGGTGGAACTTGACACCAAGGTTTTTAGACCCCTGGAAGAAAGGGATGGAGCTGAGAAACATTGCATGGTGGAACTTGATACCACACGGTATAGACACCTGGAATAAAGAGATGGAGCTGAGAAAACTTGCATGGTGGAACTTGATACCACACGGTATAGACACCTGGAAGAAAGAGATGGAGCTGAGAAACAATGCATGCTGGAACTAGATACAAATGTTTATCGGCACATGGAAGAAAGAGATGGAGCTGAGAAACACTGCATGGTGGAACTTGATACCAAAGTTTATAGACACCTGGAAGAAAGAGATGGAGATGAGAACCATTGCATGGTGGAACTTGACACCAACATTTTTAGACACCTGGAAGAAAGAGATGGAGCTGAGAAACATTGCATGGTGGAACTTGATACCATAGTTTATAGATACCTGGAAGAAAGAGATGGAGCTGAGAAACATTGCATGGTGGAACTTGACACCAACATTTTTAGACACCTGAAAGAAAGAGATGTAGCTGAGAAACATTGCATGGTGGAATTTCATACCAAAGTTTATAGACACCTGGAAGAAAGAGATGGAGCTGAGAAACATTGCATGGTGGAATTGATACGAAAGTTTATAGACACCTGGAAGAAAGAGATGGAGCTGAGAAACATTGCATGGTGGAACTTGACACCAAGGTTTTTAGACCCCTGGAAGAAAGGGATGGAGCTGAGAAACATTGCATGGTGGAACTAGATACAAAAGTTTATCGACACCTGGAAGAAAGAGATTGAGCTGGGGAACACTACATGCTGGAACTAGATACAAAAGTTTATCGACACCTGGAAGAAAGAGATGGAGCTGTGGAACACTGCATGGTGGAACTTGAGACCACATGGTCTAGACACCTGGAAGAAAGAGATGGAGCTGAGAAAACCTGCATGGTGGAACTTGATACCAAAGTTTATAGACACCTGGAAGAAAGAGATGGAGCTGAGAAACATTGAATGGTGGAACTTGACACCAAAGTTTATAGACACCTGGAAGAAAGAGATGGAGCTGAGAAACATTGCATGCTGGAACTAGATGCCAAATGTTATAGACACCTGGAAGAAATAGATGGAGCTGAGAAACACTGCATGTTGGAACTTGATACCACAGGGTATAGACACCTGCAAGAAAGAGATGGAGCTGAGAAACATTGCATGGTGGAACTAGATGCCAAATGTTATAGACACCTGGAAGAAAGAGATGGAGCTGAGAAACAGTGCATGTTGGAACTTGATACCACAGGGTATAGACACCTGGAAAAAAGAGATTGAGCTGAGAAACACTGCATGGTCTAACTTGATACCACACGGTGTAGACACCTGTAAGAATGAGATGGAGCTGAGAAAAGCTTCATTGTGGAACTTGGAAACAAAGTTAATAGACACCTGGAAGAAAGAGAGGTAGCTGAGAAACAATGCATGCTGGAAGTAGATACAAAAGTTTATCAACACCTGGAAGAAAGAGATGGAGCTGGGAAACACTGAATGGTGGAACTTGATACCACAGGGTATAGACACCTGGAAGAAAGAGATGAAGCTGAGAAAACCTGCATGCTGGAATTTGGAAACAACGTTTATAGACACCTGGAAGAAAGAGATGTAGATGAGAAACATTGCATGGTGGAACTTGATACCACACGGTATAGACACCTGGAAGAAAGAGATGGAGCTGAGAAAACCTGCATGGTGGAACTTGATACCACAGGGTATAGACACCTGGAAGAAAGAGATGGAGCTGAGAACGATTGCATGGTGGAACTTGACACCAAAAGTTATAGACACCTGGAAGAAAGAGATGGAGCTGAGAAACATTGCATGGTGGAACTTGACACCAAGGTTTATAGACACCTGGAAGAAAGGGAAGGAGCTGAAAAACAATGCATGCTGGAACTAGATACAAAAATGTATCAACACCTGGAAGAAAGATATGGAACTGGGAAACACTGCATGGTGGAATTGTATACCACAGGGTATAGACACCTGGAAGAAAGAGATGGAGCTCAGAAAACCTGCATGGTGGAACTTGGAAATAAAGTTTATAGACACCTGGAAGAAAGAGATGTAGCTGAGAAACATTGCATGGTGGAACTTGATACCAAAGTTTATAGACACCTGGAAGAAAGAGATGGAGCTGAGATACACTGCATGATGGAACTTGATACCACAGGGTATAGACACCTGGAAGAAAGAGATGTAGCTGAGAAAACCTGCATGGTGGAACTTGATACCAAAGTTTATAGACACCTGGAAGAAAGAGAAGGTGCTGAAAAACAATGCATGCTGGAACTAGATACAAAAGTTTATCGACACCTGGAAGAAAGAGATGGAACTGGGAAACACTGCATGGTGGAACTTGATACCACAGGGTATAGACACCTGGAAGAAAGAGATGGAGCTGAGAAAACTTGCATGGTGGAACTTGATACCACACGGTATAGACACCTGGAAGAAAGAGATGGAGCTGAGAAACAATGCATGCTGAAACTAGATACAAATGTTTATCGGCACATGGAAGAAAGAGATGGAGCTGAGAACCATTGCATGGTGGAACTTGACACCAACATTTTTAGACACCTGGAAGAAAGAGATGGAGCTGAGAAACATTGCATGGTGGAACTTGACACCAACATTTTTAGACACCTGAAAGAAAGAGATGTAGCTGAGAAACATTGCATGGTGGAATTTCATACCAAAGTTTATAGACACCTGGAAGAAAGAGATGGAGCTGAGAAACATTGCATGGTGGAATTGATACGAAAGTTTATAGACACCTGGAAGAAAGAGATGGAGCTGTGAAACATTGCATGGTGGAATTGATACGAAAGTTTATAGACACCTGGAAGAAAGAGATGGAGCTGAGAAACATTGCATGGTGGAACTTGACACCAAGGTTTTTAGACCCCTGGAAGAAAGGGATGGAGCTGAGAAACATTGCATGGTGGAACTAGATACAAAAGTTTATCGACACCTGGAAGAAAGAGATTGAGCTGGGGAACACTACATGCTGGAACTAGATACAAACGTTTATCGACACCTGGAAGAAAGAGATGGAGCTGGGGAACACTGCATGGTGGAACTTGAGACCACATGGTATAGACACCTGGAAGAAAGAGATGGAGCTGAGAAAACCTGCATGGTGGAACTTGATACCAAAGTTTATAGACACCTGGAAGAAAGAGATGGAGCTGAGAAACATTGAATGGTGGAACTTGACACCAAAGTTTATAGACACCTGGAAGAAAGAGATGGAGCTGAGAAACATTGCATTCTTGACCTAGATGCCAAATGTTATAGACACCTGGAAGAAAGAGATGGAGCTGAGAAACACTGCATGTTGGAACTTGATACCACAGGGTATAGACACCTGGAAAAAAGAGATTGAGCTGAGAAACACTGCATGGTCTAACTTGATACCACACGGTGTAGACACCTGTAAGAAAGAGATGGAGCTGAGAAAAGCTTCATTGTGGAACTTGGAAACAAAGTTAATAGACACCTGGAAGAAAGAGACGTAGCTGAGAAACAATGCATGCTGAAAGTAGATACAAAAGTTTATCAACACCTGGAAGAAAGACATGAGCTGGGAAACACTGAATGGTGGAACTTGATACCACAGGGTATAGACACCTGGAAGAAAGAGATGAAGCTGAGAAAACCTGCATGCTGGAATTTGGAAACAACGTTTATAGACACCTGGAAGAAAGAGATGTAGATGAGAAACATTTCATGGTGGAACTTGATACCACACGGTATAGACACCTGGAAGAAAGAGATGGAGCTGAGAAAACCTGCATGTTGGAACTTGATACCAAAGTTGATAGACACCTGGAAGAAAGTGATAGAGCTGAGATACACTGCATGGTGAAACTTGATACCACAGGGTATAGACACCTGGAAGAAAGAGATGGAGCTGAGAACGATTGCATGGTGGAACTTGACACCAAAAGTTATAGACACCTGGAAGAAAGAGATGGAGCTGAGAAACATTGCATGGTGGAACTTGACACCAAGGTTTATAGACACCTGGAAGAAAGGGAAGGAGCTGAAAAACAATGCATGCTGGAACTAGATACAAAAATGTATCAACACCTGGAAGAAAGATATGGAACTCGGAAACACTGCATGGTGGAATTGTATACCACAGGGTATAGACACCTGGAAGAAAGAGATGGAGCTCAGAAAACCTGCATGGTGGAACTTGGAAATAAAGTTTATAGACACCTGGAAGAAAGAGATGTAGCTGAGAAACATTGCATGGTGGAACTTGATACCAAAGTTTATAGACACCTGGAAGAAAGAGATGGAGCTGAGATACACTGCATGATGGAACTTGATACCACAGGGTATAGACACCTGGAAGAAAGAGATGTAGCTGAGAAAACCTGCATGGTGGAACTTGATACCAAAGTTTATAGACACCTGGAAGAAAGAGAAGATGCTGAAAAACAATGCATGCTGGAACTAGATACAAAAGTTTATCGACACCTGGAAGAAAGAGATGGAACTGGGAAACACTGCATGGTGGAACTTGATACCACAGGGTATAGACACCTGGAAGAAAGAGATGGAGCTTAGAAACACTACATGCTGGAACTAGATACAAAAGTTTAAAGACACCTGAAAGAAAGAGATGGAGCTGGGAAACACTGCATGGTGGAACTTGATACCACAGGGTATAGACACCTGGAAGAAAGAGATGGAGTTGAGAAAGATTGCATGGTGGAACTTGACACCGAAGTTTTTGGACACCTGGAAGAAAGAGATGGAGCTGAGAAACATTGCATGGTGGAACTTGACAGCAAGGTTTTTAGACACCTGGAAGAAAGGGATGGAGCTGAGAAAACCTGCATGGTGGAACTTGGTACCAAAGTTTATAGACACTTGGAAGAAAGAGAAGGAGCTGAAAAACAATGCATGCTGGAACTAGATACAAAAGTTTATTGACACCTGGAAGAAAAAGATGAAACTGGGAAAAACTGCATGGTGGAACTTGATACCACAGGGTATAGACACCTGGAAGAAACAGATGGAGCTCAGAAAACCTGCATGGTGGAACTTGGACATAAAATGTATAGACACCTGGAAGAAAGAGATGTAGCTGAGAAACATTGCATGGTGGAACTTGATACCAAAGTTTATAGACACCTGGAAGAAAGAGATGGAACTGAGAAACATTGCATGGTGGAACTTGACAACAACGTTTTTAGACACCTGGAAGAAAGGGATGGAGCTGAGAAACAATACATGCTGGAACTAGATACCATAGTTTATAGACACCTGGAAGAAAGAGATGTAGCTGAGAAACAGTGCATGGTGGAACTTGATACCACAGGGTATAGACACCTGGAAGAAAGAGATGGAGCTGAGAAACAGTGCATGGTGGAACTTGATACCACAGGGTATAGACACCTGGAAGAAAGAGATGGAGCTGAGAAACAGTGCGTGATGGAACGTGATACCAAAGTTTATAGACACCTGGAAGAAAGAGATGGAGCTGAGAAACACTACATGCTGGAACTAGATACAAAAGTTTATCGACACCTGGAAGAAAGAGATGGAGCTGGGAAGCACTGTATGGTGGAACTTGACACCACAGGGTATAGAGACCTGGAAGAAAGAGATGGAGCTGAGAAACACTACATGCTGGAACTAGATACCAAAGTTTATAGACACCTGAAAGAAAGAGATGGAGATGGGAAACACTGCATGGTGGAACTTGATACCACAGGGTATAGACACTTGGAAGAAAAAGATAGAGCTGAGAAAGATTGCATGATGGAACTTGATGCCACAGGTTATAGACACCTGGAAGAAAGAGATGGAGCTGAGAAAACCTGCATGGTGGAACTTGGAAACAAAGTTTATAGACACCTGGAAGAAAGAGATGTAGCTGAGAAACATTGCATGGTGGAACTTGATAGGAAGGTTTATAGACACCTGGAAAAAAGAGATGGAGCTGAGAGACATTGCATGCTGGAACTAGATACCAAAGTTTATAGACCCCTGGAAGAAAGAGATGGAGCTGAGAAACACTGCATGCTGGAACTAGATGCCAAAGTTTGTAGACACCTGGAGGGAAGAGATGGAGCTGAGATACACTGCATGATGGAACTTGATACCAAAGTTTATAGAGACCTGGAAGAAAGAGAAGGTTCTGAAAAACAATGCATGCTGGAACTAAATACAAAGGTTTATCGACACCTGGAAGAAAGAGATGGAACTGGGAAACACTGCATGGTGGAACTTGATACCACAGGGTATAGACACCTGGAAGAAAGAGATGGAGCTGAGAAAGATTGCATGGTGGAACTTGACATCAAACTTTATGGACACCTGGAAGAAAGAGATGGAGCTGAGAAACAATGCATGGTGGAACTTGACAGGAAGGTTTTTAGACACCTGTGGAAGAAAGGTATGGAGCTGAGAAACACTGCATGCTGGAATTAGATACCAAAGTTTATAGACACCTGGAGGAAAGAGATGGAGGTGAGAAACACTGCATTCCGGAACTAGATACGAAAGTTTATAGACACCTGGAAGAAAGAGATGGAGCTGAGAAACAGTGCATGGTGGAACCTGATACCACAGAGTATAGACACCTGGAAGAAAGAGATGGAGCTGAGAAAAAGTGCATGGTGGAACTTGATACCGCAGGGTATAGACACCTGGAAGAAAGAGATGGAGCTGAGAAACAGTGCATGGTGGAACTGGATACCGCAGGGTATAGACACCTGGAAGAAAGAGATGGAGCTGAGAAAACTTGCATGGTGAAACGTGATACCAAAGTTTATTGACACCTGTAAGAAAGAGATGGAGCTGGGAAGCACTGTATGGTGGAACTTGACACCACAGGGTATAGACACCTGGATGAAAGAAATGGAGCTGAGAAAACCTGTATGGTGGAACTTGATACCAAAGTTTTTAGACACCTGGAAGAAAGAGATGGAGCTGAAAAACATTGCATGATGGAACTTGATACCACAGTTTATAGACACCTGGAAGAAAGAGATGGAGCTGAGAAACACTGCATGGTGGAACTTGATACCACAGGGTATAGACACCTGGAATAAAGAGATGTAGCTGAGAAACAATGCATGCTGGATCTAGATACAAAGGTTTATCGACACCTGGAAGAAAGAAATGGAGCTGGGAAACATTGCATGGTGGAACTTGATACCAAAGTCTTTTGACACCTGGAAGAAAGAGATGGAGCTGAGAAACACTACATGCTGGAACTAGAAACTTTATCGAAACTTGGAAGAAAGAGATGGAGCTGGGAAACACTACATGCTGGAACTAGATAGAAAAGTTTATCGACACCTGGAAGAAAGAAATGGAGCTGGGAAACATTGCATGGTGGAACTTGATACCAAAGTTTTTAGACACATGGAAGAAAGAGATGGAGCTGAGAAACATTGCATGATGGAACTTGATACCACAGTTTATAGACACCTGGAAGAAAGAGATGGAGCTGAGAAACACTGCATGCTGGAACTAGATACCAAAGTTTATAGACACCTGGAAGAAAGAGATTGAGCTGAAAAAGATTTCATGGCTGAACTTGATACCACAGGGTATAGACACCTGGAAGAAAGAGATGCAGCTGAGAAACACTGCATGCTGGAACGTGATATCAAATTTTATAGACTCCTGGAAGAAAGAGATGGAGCTGAGAAACACTGCATGGTGGAACTAGATACAAGAGTGTACTCACACCTGGAAGAAAGAGATGGAGCTGAGAAACACTGCATGGTGGAACTTGATACCACAGTGTATAGACACCTGGAACAAAGAGATGGAGCTGAGAAAACCTGCGTGGTGGAATTTCGAAATAACATTTATAGACACCTTGAAGAAAGAGATGGAGCTGTGAAACATTGCATGGTTGAACTTGATACCAAAGTTTTTAGGCACGTGGAAGAAAGGGATGGAGCTGGAAACATTGCATGGTGGAACTTGATACCACACGGTATAGACACCTGGAAGAAAGAGATGGAGCTGAGAAAACCTGCATGGTGGAACTTGATACCAACGTTTATAGACACCTGGAAGAAAGAGATGGAGCTGATAAACATTGCATGGTGGAACTTGACACCAAGGTTTTTATACACTTGGAAGAAAGATATGGAGCTGAGAAATATTGCATGGCTGAACTTGATACCACAGGGTATAGACACCTGGAAGAAAGAGATGCAGCTGAGAAACACTGCATGCTGGAACGTGATATCAAATTTTATAGACTCCTGGAAGAAAGAGATGGAGCTGAGAAACACTGCATGGTGGAACTAGATACAAGAGTGTACCGACACCTGGAAGAAAGAGATGGAGCTGAGAAACACTGCATGGTGGAACTTGATACCACAGTGTATAGACACCTGGAACAAAGAGATGGAGCTGAGAAAACCTGCGTGGTGGAATTTCGAAATAACATTTATAGACACCTTGAAGAAAGAGATGGAGCTGTGAAACATTGCATGGTTGAACTTGATACCAAAGTTTTTAGGCACGTGGAAGAAAGGGATGGAGCTGGAAACATTGCATGGTGGAACTTGATACCACACGGTATAGACACCTGGAAGAAAGAGATGGAGCTGAGAAAACCTGCATGGTGGAACTTGATACCAACGTTTATAGACACCTGGAAGAAAGAGATGGAGCTGATAAACATTGCATGGTGGAACTTGACACCAAGGTTTTTATACACTTGGAAGAAAGATATGGAGCTGAGAAATATTGCATGGTGGAACTTGATACCAAAGTTTATCGACACCCGGAAGAAAGAGATGGAGCTGGGAAACATTGCATGGTGGAACTTGATACCACACGGTATAGAAACCTGCAAGAAAGAGATGAAGCTTTGAAAACCTGCATGGTGGAGCTTGATACCAAAGTTTTTAGACACCTGGAAGAAAGGGATGGAGCTGGGAAACAATGCATGCTGGAACTAGATACCAAAGTTTATAGACACCTGGAAGAAAGAGATGGAGCTGATAAACATTGCATGGTGAAACTTGACACCAAGGTTTTTATACACCTGGAAGAAAGAGATGGAGCTGAGAAAGATTGCATGGTGGAACTTGATACCAAAGTTTATCGACACCCGGAAGAAAGAGATGGAGCTGGGAAACATTGCATGGTGGAACTTGATACCACACGGTATAGACACCTGCAAGAAAGAGAAGGAGCTTGGAAACGCTGCATGGTGGAACTTGACACCAACATTTTTAGACACCTGGAAGAAAGGGATGGATCTGAGAAATAATACATGCTGGAACTAGATACCGAAGTTTATCGCCACCCAGAAGAAAGAGATGGAGCTGGGAAACATTGCATGGTGGAACTTGATACCACACAGTGTAGACTCCTGGAAGAAAAAGATGAGGTTGAGAAAACCTGCATGGTGGAGCTTGATACCAAAGTTTTTAGACACCTGGAAGAAAGGGATGGAGCTGAGAAACAATGCATGCTGGAACTAGATACCAAAGTTTATCGACACCCGGAAGAAAGAGATGGAGCTGGGAAACATTGCATGGTGGAACTTGATACCTCACGGTATAGTCACCTGGAATAAAGAGATGGATCTGAGAAACAATGCATGCTGGAACTATATAGCAAAGTTTATAGACACCTGGAAGAAAGAGATGGAGCTGAGAAACATTGCATGGTGGAACTTGAAAACAAGGTTTATAGACACCTGGAAGAAAGAGATGGAGCTGAGAAACATTGCATGTTGGAACTTGACACCAAGGTTTTTAGGCACCTGGAAGAAAGAGATGGAGCTGAGAAAACCTGCATGGTCGAACTTGATACCAAAGTTTATAGACACCTGGGAGAAAGAGATGGAGCTGATAAACATTGCATGGTGGAACTTGACACCAAGGTTTTTATACACCTGGAAGAAAGGGATGGAGCTGAGAAAGTTTGCATGGTGGAACTTGATAACGAAGTTTATCAACACCCGGAAGAAAGAGATGGAGCTGGGAAACATTGCATGGTGGAACTTGATACCACACGGTATAGACACCTGCAAGAAAGAGATGGAGCTTGGAAACCCTGCATGGTGGAACTTGACACCAACATTTTTAGACACCTGGAAGAAAGGGATGGAGCTGAGAAATAATACATGCTGGAACTAGATAACAAAGTTTATCGACACGAGGAAGAAAGAGATGGAGATGGGAAACATTGCATGGTGGAACTTCATACCACACAGTATAGACACCTGGAAGAAAGAGATAAGGCTGAGAAAACCTGCATGGTGGAGCTTGATACCAAGATTTTTATACACCTGGAAGAAAGGGGTGGAGCTGAGAAAGATTGCATGGTGGAACTTGATACCAAAGTTTATCGACACCCGGAAGAAAGCGATAGAGCTGGAAACATTGCATGGTGGAACTTGATACCACACTGTAGAGACACCTGGAAAAAAGAGATGGAGCTGGGAAAACCTGCATGTTGGAACTTGATACCAAAGTTTATAGACACATGGAAGAAAGAGATGGAGCTGATAAACATTGCATGGTGGAACTTGACACTAAGGTTTTTATACACCTGGAAGAAAGGGATGGAGCTGAGAAAGATTGCATGGTGGAACTTGATAACAAAGTTTATCGACACCCGGAAGAAAGAGATGGAGCTGGGAAACATTGCATGGTGGAACTTGATACCACACGGTATAGACACCTGCAAGAAAGAGAAGGAGCTTGGAAACGCTGCATGGTGGAACTTGACACCAACATTTTTAGACACCTGGAAGAAAGGGATGGATCGGAGAAATAATACATGCTGGAACTAGATACCGAAGTTTATCGCCACCCAGAAGAAAGAGATGGAGCTGGGAAACATTGCATGGTGGAACTTGATACCACACAGTGTAGACTCCTGGAAGAAAAAGATGAGGCTGAGAAAACCTGCATGGTCGAACTTGATACCAAAGTTTATAGACACCTGGGAGAAAGAGATGGAGCTGATAAACATTGCATGGTGGAACTTGACACCAAGGTTTTTATACACCTGGAAGAAAGGGATGGAGCTGAGAAAGTTTGCATGATGGAACTTGATACCGAAGTTTATCAACACCCGGAAGAAAGAGATGGAGCTGGGAAACATTGCATGGTGGAACTTGATACCACACGGTATAGACACCTGCAAGAAAGAGATGGAGCTTAAAACCCTGCATGGTGGAACTTGACACCAAATTTTTAGACACCTGGAAGAAAGGGATGGAGCTGAGAAATAATACATGCTGGAACTAGATAACAAAGTTTATCGACACGAGGAAGAAAGAGATGGAGATGGGAAACATTGCATGGTGGAACTTCATACCACACAGTATAGACACCTGGAAGAAAGAGATAAGGCTGAGAAAACCTGCATGGTGGAGCTTGATACCAAGGTTTTTATACACCTGGAAGAAAGGGGTGGAGCTGAGAAAGATTGCATGGTGGAACTTGATACCAAAGTTTATCGACACCCGGAAGAAAGCGATAGAGCTGGAAACATTGCATGGTGGAACTTGATACCACACTGTAGAGACACCTGGAAAAAAGAGATGGAGCTGAGAAAACCTGCATGTTGGAACTTGATACCAAAGTTTATAGACACATGGAAGAAAGAGATGGAGCTGATAAACATTGCATGGTGGAACTTGACACTAAGGTTTTTATACACCTGGAAGAAAGGGATGGAGCTGAGAAAGATTGCATGGTGGAACTTGATAACAAAGTTTATCGACACCCGGAAGAAAGAGATGGAGCTGGGAAACATTGCATGGTGGAACTTGATACCACACGGTATAGACACCTGCAAGAAAGAGAAGGAGCTTGGAAACGCTGCATGGTGGAACTTGACACCAACATTTTTAGACACCTGGAAGAAAGGGATGGATCGGAGAAATAATACATGCTGGAACTAGATACCGAAGTTTATCGCCACCCAGAAGAAAGAGATGGAGCTGGGAAACATTGCATGGTGGAACTTGATACCACACAGTGTAGACTCCTGGAAGAAAAAGATGAGGCTGAGAAAACCTGCATGGTGGAGCTTGATACCAAAGTTTTTAGACACCTGGAAGAAAGGGATGGAGCTGAGAAACAATGCATGCTGGAACTAGATACCAAAGTTTATCGACACCCGGAAGAAAGAGATGGAGCTGGGAAACATTGCATGGTGGAACTTGATACCTCACGGTATAGTCACCTGGAAGAAAGAGATGGATCTGAGAAACAATGCATGCTGGAACTATATAGCAAAGTTTATAGACACCTGGAAGAAAGAGATGGAGCTGAGAAACATTGCATGGTGGAACTTGACACCAAGGTTTTTATACACCTGGAAGAAAGGGATGGAGCTGAGAAAGTTTGCATGGTGGAACTTGATACCGAAGTTTATCAACACCCGGAAGAAAGAGATGGAGCTGGGAAACATTGCATGGTGGAACTTGATACCACACGGTATAGACACCTGCAAGAAAGAGATGGAGCTTGGAAACAGTGCATGGTGGAACTGGATACCGCAGGGTATAGACACCTGGAAGAAAGAGATGGAGCTGAGAAAACTTGCATGGTGAAACGTGATACCAAAGTTTATCGACACCTGTAAGAAAGAGATGGAGCTGGGAAGCACTGTATGGTGGAACTTGACACCACAGGGTATAGACACCTGGATGAAAGAAATGGAGCTGAGAAAACCTGTATGGTGGAACTTGATACCAAAGTTTTTAGACACCTGGAAGAAAGAGATGGAGCTGAAAAACATTGCATGATGGAACTTGATACCACAGTTTATAGACACCTGGAAGAAAGAGATGGAGCTGAGAAACACTGCATGGTGGAACTTGATACCACAGGGTATAGACACCTGGAATAAAGAGATGTAGCTGAGAAACAATGCATGCTGGAACTAGATACAAAAGTTTATCGACACCTGGAAGAAAGAAATGGAGCTGGGAAACATTGCATGGTGGAACTTGATACCAAAGTCTTTTGACACCTGGAAGAAAGAGATGGAGCTGAGAAACACTACATGCTGGAACTAGAAACTTTATCGAAACCTGGAAGAAAGAGATGGAGCTGGGAAACACTACATGCTGGAACTAGATACAAAAGTTTATCGACACCTGGAAGAAAGAAATGGAGCTGGGAAACATTGCATGGTGGAACTTGATACCAAAGTTTTTAGACACATGGAAGAAAGAGATGGAGCTGAGAAACATTGCATGATGGAACTTGATACCACAGTTTATAGACACCTGGAAGAAAGAGATGGAGCTGAGAAACACTGCATGCTGGAACTAGATACCAAAGTTTATAGACACCTGGAAGAAAGAGATTGAGCTGAAAAAGATTTCATGGCTGAACTTGATACCACAGGGTATAGACACCTGGAAGAAAGAGATGCAGCTGAGAAACACTGCATGCTGGAACGTGATATCAAATTTTATAGACTCCTGGAAGAAAGAGATGGAGCTGAGAAACACTGCATGGTGGAACTAGATACAAGAGTGTACCGACACCTGGAAGAAAGAGATGGAGCTGAGAAACACTGCATGGTGGAACTTGATACCACAGTGTATAGACACCTGGAACAAAGAGATGGAGCTGAGAAAACCTGCATGGTGGGACTTGGAAACAAAGTTTATAGACACCTGGAAGAAAGAGATGTAGCTGAGAAACAATGCATGCTGGAACTAGATACAAAAGTTTATCGACACCTTGAAGAAAGAGATGTAGCTGAGAAACATTGAATGGTGGAACTTGACACCAAAGTCTTTTGACACCTGGAAGAAAGGGATGGAGCTGAGAAACAATACATGCTGGAACTAGATACCAAAGTTTATCGAAACCTGGAAGAAAAAGATGGAGCTCGGAAACATTGCATGGTGGAACTTGATACCACAAGGTATAGACACCTGGAAGAAAGAGATGGATCTGAGAAAACCTGCGTGGTGGAATTTCGAAATAACATTTATAGACACCTTGAAGAAAGAGATGGAGCTGTGAAACATTGCATGGTTGAACTTGATACCAAAGTTTTTAGGCACGTGGAAGAAAGGGATGGAGCTGGAAACATTGCATGGTGGAACTTGATACCACACGGTATAGACACCTGGAAGAAAGAGATGGAGCTGAGAAAACCTGCATGGTGGAACTTGATACCAACGTTTATAGACACCTGGAAGAAAGAGATGGAGCTGATAAACATTGCATGGTGGAACTTGACACCAAGGTTTTTATACACTTGGAAGAAAGATATGGAGCTGAGAAAGATTGCATGTTGGAACTTGATACCAAAGTTTATCGACACCCGGAAGAAAGAGATGGAGCTGGGAAACATTGCATGGTGGAACTTGATACCACACGGTATAGAAACCTGCAAGAAAGAGATGAAGCTTTGAAAACCTGCATGGTGGAGCTTGATACCAAAGTTTTTAGACACCTGGAAGAAAGGGATGGAGCTGAGAAACAATGCATGCTGGAACTAGATACCAAAGTTTATCGACACCCGGAAGAAAGAGATGGAGCTGGGAAACATTGCATTGTGGAACTTGATACCTCACGGTATAGTCTCCTGGAAGAAAGAGATGGATCTGAGAAACAATGCATGCTGGAACTATATAGCAAAGTTTATAGACACCTGGAAGAAAGAGATGGAGCTGAGAAACATTGCATGGTGGAACTTGACACCAAGGTTTTTATACACCTGGAAGAAAGGGATGGAGCTGAGAAAGTTTGCATGGTGGAACTTGATACCGAAGTTTATCAACACCCGGAAGAAAGAGATGGAGCTGGGAAACATTGCATGGTGGAACTTGATACCACACGGTATAGACACCTGCAAGAAAGAGATGGAGCTTGGAAACCCTGCATGGTGGAACTTGACACCAACATTTTTAGACACCTGGAAGAAAGGGATGGAGCTGAGAAATAATACATGCTGGAACTAGATACCAAAGTTTATCGACACGAGGAAGAAAGAGATGGAGATGGGAAACATTGCATGGTGGAACTTCATACCACACAGTATAGACACCTGGAAGAAAGAGATGAGGCTGAGAAAACCTGCATGGTGGAGCTTGATACCAAGGTTTATCGACACCCGGAAGAAAGCGATAGAGCTGGAAACATTGCATGGTGGAACTTGATACCACACGGTAGAGACACCTGGAAAAAAGAGATGGAGCTGAGAAAACCTGCATGTTGGAACTTGATACCAAAGTTTATAGACACATGGAAGAAAGAGATGGAGCTGATAAACATTGCATGGTGGAACTTGACACTAAGGTTTTTATACACCTGGAAGAAAGGGATGGAGCTGAGAAAGATTGCATGGTGGAACTTGATAACAAAGTTTATCGACACCGGGAAGAAAGAGATGGAGCTGGGAAACATTGCATGGTGGAACCTGATACCACACGGTATAGACACCTGCAAGAAAGAGATGGAGCTTGGAAACGCTGCATGGTGGAACTTGACACCAACATTTTTAGACACCTGGAAGAAAGGGATGTAGCTGAGAAATAATAAATGCTGGAACTAGATACCAAAGTTTATCGACACACATAAGAAATAGATGGAGCTGGGAAACATTGCATGATGGAACTTGAGACCACACAGTATAGACACCTGGAAGAAAGAGATGAGGCTGAGAAAACCTGCTTGGTGGAGCTTGATACCAAAGTTTTTAGACACCTGGAAGAAAGGGATGGAGCTGGAAAACAATGCATGGTGGAACTTGATACCACATGGTATAGACACCTGGTAGAAAGAGATGGAGCTGAGAAACATTGCATGATGGAACTTGATTCCACAGTTTATAGATACCTGGAAGATAGAGATGGAGCTGAGAAAGATTGCATGGTTGAACTTGATACCACAGGGTATAGACACCTGGAAGAAAGAGATGCAGCTGAGAAACACTGCATGCTGGAACTTGATATCAAATGTTATAGACACCTGGAAGAAAGAGATGGAGCTGAGAAACACTGCATGGTGGAACTAGATACAAGAGTGTAACGACACCTGGAAGAAAGAGATGGGGCTCAGAAACACTGCATGGTGGAACTAGATACAAGAGTGTAACGACACCTGGAAGAAAGAGATGGAGCTGAGAAACACTGCATGGTGGAACTTGATACCACAGGGTATAGTCACCTGGAAGAAAGAGATGGAGCTGAGAAAACCTGCATGGTGGAACTTGGAAACAAAGTTTATAGACACCTGGAAGAAAGAGATGTAGCTGAGAAACAATGCATGCTAGAACTAGATACAAAAGTTTATCGACACCTTGAAGAAAGAGATGTAGGTGAGAAACATTGCATGGTGGAACTTGACACCAAAGTCTTTTGACACCTGGAAGAAAGGGATGGAGCTGAGAAACAATACATGCTGGAACTAGATAGCAAACTTTATCGAAACCTGGAAGAAAGAGATGGAGCTGGGAAACACTGCATGGTGGAACTTGATACCACAGTTTATAGACACCTGGAAGAAAGAGATGGAGCTCAGAAACACTGCATGCTGGAACTAGATACCAATGTTTATAGACACCTGGAAGAAAGAGATGGAGCTGAGAAAGATTGCATGGTTGAACTTGATATCACAGGGTATAGACACCTGGAAGAAAGAGATGCAGCTGAGAAACACTGCATGCTGGAACGTGATATCAAATGTTATAGACACCTGGGAGAAAGAGATGGAGCTGAGAAACACTGCATGGTTGGAACTAGATACAAGAGTGTAACGATACCTGGAAGAAAGAGATGGAGCTGAGAAACACTGCATGGTGGAACTAGATACAAGAGTGTAACGATACCTGGAAGAAAGAGATGGAGCTGTGAAACACTGCATGGTTGGAACTAGATACAAGAGTGTAACGATACCTGGAAGAAAGAGATGGAGCTGAGAAAACCTGCATCTTTCAACTTGATACCAAAGTTTATAGACACCTGGAAGAAAGAGATGGAGCTGAGAAACATTGCATGGTGGAACTTGACACCAAGATTTTTAGACATCTGGAAGAAAGGGATGGAGCTGAGAAAGATTGCATGGTGGAATTTGATACCAAAGTTTATAGACACCTGGAAGAAAGAGAAGGAGCTGAAAAACAATGCATGCTGGAACTAGATACAAATGTTTATCGACACATGGAAGAAAGAGATGGAGCTGAGAAACATTGCATGGTGGAACTTGATACCAATGTTTATAGACACCTGGAAGAAAGACATGGAGCTGAGAACCATTGCATGGTGGAACTTGACACCAACATTTTTAGACACCTGGAAGAAAGAGATGGAGCTGAGAAACATTGCATGGTGGAACTTGATACCATAGTTTATAGACACCTGCAAGAAAGAGATGGAGCTGAGAAACATTGCATGGTGGAACTTGACACCAACATTTTTAGACACCTGAAAGAAAGAGATGTAGCTGAAAAACATTGCATGGTGGAATTTCATACCAAAGTTTATAGACACCTGGAAGAAAGGGATGGAGCTGAGAAACAATGCATGCTGGAACTAGATACCAAAGTTTATCGACACCCGGAAGAAAGAGATGGAGCTGGGAAACATTGCATTGTGGAACTTGATACCTCACGGTATAGTCTCCTGGAAGAAAGAGATGGATCTGAGAAACAATGCATGCTGGAACTATATAGCAAAGTTTATAGACACCTGGAAGAAAGAGATGGAGCTGAGAAACATTGCATGGTGGAACTTGACACCAAGGTTTTTATACACCTGGAAGAAAGGGATGGAGCTGAGAAAGTTTGCATGGTGGAACTTGATACCGAAGTTTATCAACACCCGGAAGAAAGAGATGGAGCTGGGAAACATTGCATGGTGGAACTTGATACCACACGGTATAGAAACCTGCAAGAAAGAGATGAAGCTTTGAAAACCTGCATGGTGGAGCTTGATACCAAAGTTTTTAGACACCTGGAAGAAAGGGATGGAGCTGAGAAACAATGCATGCTGGAACTAGATACCAAAGTTTATCGACACCCGGAAGAAAGAGATGGAGCTGGGAAACATTGCATTGTGGAACTTGATACCTCACGGTATAGTCTCCTGGAAGAAAGAGATGGATCTGAGAAACAATGCATGTTGGAACTATATAGCAAAGTTTATAGACACCTGGAAGAAAGAGATGGAGCTGAGAAACATTGCATGGTGGAACTTGACACCAAGGTTTTTATACACCTGGAAGAAAGGGATGGAGCTGAGAAAGTTTGCATGGTGGAACTTGATACCGAAGTTTATCAACACCCGGAAGAAAGAGATGGAGCTGGGAAACATTGCATGGTGGAACTTGATACCACACGGTATAGACACCTGCAAGAAAGAGATGGAGCTTGGAAACCCTGCATGGTGGAACTTGACACCAACATTTTTAGACACCTGGAAGAAAGGGATGGAGCTGAGAAATAATACATGCTGGAACTAGATACCAAAGTTTATCGACACGAGGAAGAAAGAGATGGAGATGGGAAACATTGCATGGTGAAACTTCATACCACACAGTATAGACACCTGGAAGAAAGAGATGAGGCTGAGAAAACCTGCATGGTGGAGCTTGATACCAAGGTTTATCGACACCCGGAAGAAAGCGATAGAGCTGGAAACATTGCATGGTGGAACTTGATACCACACGGTAGAGACACCTGGAAAAAAGAGATGGAGCTGAGAAAACCTGCATGTTGGAACTTGATACCAAAGTTTATAGACACATGGAAGAAAGAGATGGAGCTGATAAACATTGCATGGTGGAACTTGACACTAAGGTTTTTATACACCTGGAAGAAAGGGATGGAGCTGAGAAAGATTGCATGGTGGAACTTGATAACAAAGTTTATCGACACCGGGAAGAAAGAGATGGAGCTGGGAAACATTGCATGGTGGAACCTGATACCACACGGTATAGACACCTGCAAGAAAGAGATGGAGCTTGGAAACGCTGCATGGTGGAACTTGACACCAACATTTTTAGACACCTGGAAGAAAGGGATGTAGCTGAGAAATAATAAATGCTGGAACTAGATACCAAAGTTTATCGACACACATAAGAAATAGATGGAGCTGGGAAACATTGCATGATGGAACTTGAGACCACACAGTATAGACACCTGGAAGAAAGAGATGAGGCTGAGAAAACCTGCTTGGTGGAGCTTGATACCAAAGTTTTTAGACACCTGGAAGAAAGGGATGGAGCTGGAAAACAATGCATGGTGGAACTTGATACCACATGGTATAGACACCTGGTAGAAAGAGATGGAGCTGAGAAACATTGCATGATGGAACTTGATTCCACAGTTTATAGATACCTGGAAGATAGAGATGGAGCTGAGAAAGATTGCATGGTTGAACTTGATACCACAGGGTATAGACACCTGGAAGAAAGAGATGCAGCTGAGAAACACTGCATGCTGGAACTTGATATCAAATGTTATAGACACCTGGAAGAAAGAGATGGAGCTGAGAAACACTGCATGGTGGAACTAGATACAAGAGTGTAACGACACCTGGAAGAAAGAGATGGGGCTCAGAAACACTGCATGGTGGAACTAGATACAAGAGTGTAACGACACCTGGAAGAAAGAGATGGAGCTGAGAAACACTGCATGGTGGAACTTGATACCACAGGGTATAGTCACCTGGAAGAAAGAGATGGAGCTGAGAAAACCTGCATGGTGGAACTTGGAAACAAAGTTTATAGACACCTGGAAGAAAGAGATGTAGCTGAGAAACAATGCATGCTGGAACTAGATACAAAAGTTTATCGACACCTTGAAGAAAGAGATGTAGGTGAGAAACATTGCATGGTGGAACTTGACACCAAAGTCTTTTGACACCTGGAAGAAAGGGATGGAGCTGAGAAACAATACATGCTGGAACTAGATAGCAAACTTTATCGAAACCTGGAAGAAAGAGATGGAGCTGGGAAACACTGCATGGTGGAACTTGATACCACAGTTTATAGACACCTGGAAGAAAGAGATGGAGCTCAGAAACACTGCATGCTGGAACTAGATACCAATGTTTATAGACACCTGGAAGAAAGAGATGGAGCTGAGAAAGATTGCATGGTTGAACTTGATATCACAGGGTATAGACACCTGGAAGAAAGAGATGCAGCTGAGAAACACTGCATGCTGGAACGTGATATCAAATGTTATAGACACCTGGGAGAAAGAGATGGAGCTGAGAAACACTGCATGGTTGGAACTAGATACAAGAGTGTAACGATACCTGGAAGAAAGAGATGGAGCTGAGAAACACTGCATGGTGGAACTAGATACAAGAGTGTAACGATACCTGGAAGAAAGAGATGGAGCTGTGAAACACTGCATGGTTGGAACTAGATACAAGAGTGTAACGATACCTGGAAGAAAGAGATGGAGCTGAGAAAACCTGCATCTTTCAACTTGATACCAAAGTTTATAGACACCTGGAAGAAAGAGATGGAGCTGAGAAACATTGCATGGTGGAACTTGACACCAAGATTTTTAGACATCTGGAAGAAAGGGATGGAGCTGAGAAAGATTGCATGGTGGAATTTGATACCAAAGTTTATAGACACCTGGAAGAAAGAGAAGGAGCTGAAAAACAATGCATGCTGGAACTAGATACAAATGTTTATCGACACATGGAAGAAAGAGATGGAGCTGAGAAACATTGCATGGTGGAACTTGATACCAATGTTTATAGACACCTGGAAGAAAGACATGGAGCTGAGAACCATTGCATGGTGGAACTTGACACCAACATTTTTAGACACCTGGAAGAAAGAGATGGAGCTGAGAAACATTGCATGGTGGAACTTGATACCATAGTTTATAGACACCTGCAAGAAAGAGATGGAGCTGAGAAACATTGCATGGTGGAACTTGACACCAACATTTTTAGACACCTGAAAGAAAGAGATGTAGCTGAAAAACATTGCATGGTGGAATTTCATACCAAAGTTTATAGACACCTGGAAGAAAGGGATGGAGCTGAGAAACAATGCATGCTGGAACTAGATACCAAAGTTTATCGACACCCGGAAGAAAGAGATGGAGCTGGGAAACATTGCATTGTGGAACTTGATACCTCACGGTATAGTCTCCTGGAAGAAAGAGATGGATCTGAGAAACAATGCATGCTGGAACTATATAGCAAAGTTTATAGACACCTGGAAGAAAGAGATGGAGCTGAGAAACATTGCATGGTGGAACTTGACACCAAGGTTTTTATACACCTGGAAGAAAGGGATGGAGCTGAGAAAGTTTGCATGGTGGAACTTGATACCGAAGTTTATCAACACCCGGAAGAAAGAGATGGAGCTGGGAAACATTGCATGGTGGAACTTGATACCACACAGTATAGAAACCTGCAAGAAAGAGATGAAGCTTTGAAAACCTGCATGGTGGAGCTTGATACCAAAGTTTTTAGACACCTGGAAGAAAGGGATGGAGCTGAGAAACAATGCATGCTGGAACTAGATACCAAAGTTTATCGACACCCGGAAGAAAGAGATGGAGCTGGGAAACATTGCATTGTGGAACTTGATACCTCACGGTATAGTCTCCTGGAAGAAAGAGATGGATCTGAGAAACAATGCATGTTGGAACTATATAGCAAAGTTTATAGACACCTGGAAGAAAGAGATGGAGCTGAGAAACATTGCATGGTGGAACTTGACACCAAGGTTTTTATACACCTGGAAGAAAGGGATGGAGCTGAGAAAGTTTGCATGGTGGAACTTGATACCGAAGTTTATCAACACCCGGAAGAAAGAGATGGAGCTGGGAAACATTGCATGGTGGAACTTGACACCAACATTTTTAGACACCTGGAAGAAAGGGATGGAGCTGAGAAATAATACATGCTGGAACTAGATACCAAAGTTTATCGACACGAGGAAGAAAGAGATGGAGATGGGAAACATTGCATGGTGGAACTTCATACCACACAGTATAGACACCTGGAAGAAAGAGATGAGGCTGAGAAAACCTGCATGGTGGAGCTTGATACCAAGGTTTATCGACACCCGGAAGAAAGCGATAGAGCTGGAAACATTGCATGGTGGAACTTGATACCACACGGTAGAGACACCTGGAAAAAAGAGATGGAGCTGAGAAAACCTGCATGTTGGAACTTGATACCAAAGTTTATAGACACATGGAAGAAAGAGATGGAGCTGATAAACATTGCATGGTGGAACTTGACACTAAGGTTTTTATACACCTGGAAGAAAGGGATGGAGCTGAGAAAGATTGCATGGTGGAACTTGATAACAAAGTTTATCGACACCCGGAAGAAAGAGATGGAGCTGGGAAACATTGCATGGTGGAACCTGATACCACACGGTATAGACACCTGCAAGAAAGAGATGGAGCTTGGAAACGCTGCATGGTGGAACTTGACACCAACATTTTTAGACACCTGGAAGAAAGGGATGTAGCTGAGAAATAATAAATGCTGGAACTAGATACCAAAGTTTATCGACACACATAAGAAGTAGATGGAGCTGGGAAACATTGCATGATGGAACTTGAGACCACACAGTATAGACACCTGGAAGAAAGAGATGAGGCTGAGAAAACCTGCTTGGTGGAGCTTGATACCAAAGTTTTTAGACACCTGGAAGAAAGGGATGGAGCTGGGAAACAATGCATGGTGGAACTTGATACCACATGGTATAGACACCTGGTAGAAAGAGATGGAGCTGAGAAACATTGCATGGTGGAACTTGAAAACAAAGTTTATAGACACCTGGAAGAAAGAGATGGAGCTGATAAACATTGCATGTTGGAACTTGACACCAAGGTTTTTAGACACCTGGAAGAAAGGGATGGAGCTGAGAAACACTGCATGGTGGAACTTGGTACCAAAGTGTATAGACACCTAGAAGAAAGAGATGGAGTTGAGAAAACCTGCATGGTGCAACTTGATACCAAAGTTTTTAGACAACTGGAAGAAAGAGATGGAGCTGAGAAACATTGCATGATGGAACTTGATTCCACAGTTTATAGATACCTGGAAGATAGAGATGGAGCTGAGAAAGATTGCATGGTTGAACTTGATAGCACAGGGTATAGACACCTGGAAGAAAGAGATGCAGCTGAGAAACACTGCATGCTGGAACTTGATATCAAATGTTATAGACACCTGGAAGAAAGAGATGGAGCTGAGAAACACTGCATGGTGGAACTAGATACAAGAGTGTAACGACACCTGGAAGAAAGAGATGGGGCTCAGAAACACTGCATGGTGGAACTAGATACAAGAGTGTAACGACACCTGGAAGAAAGAGATGGAGCTGAGAAACACTGCATGGTGGAACTTGATACCACAGGGTATAGTCACCTGGAAGAAAGAGATGGAGCTGAGAAAACCTGCATGGTGGAACTTGGAAACAAAGTTTATAGACACCTGGAAGAAACAGATGTAGCTGAGAAACAATGCATGCTGGAACTAGATACAAAAGTTTATCGACACCTTGAAGAAAGAGATGTAGGTGAGAAACATTGCATGGTGGAACTTGACACCAAAGTCTTTTGACACCTGGAAGAAAGGGATGGAGCTGAGAAACAATACATGCTGGAACTAGATAGCAAACTTTATCGAAACCTGGAAGAAAGAGATGGAGCTGGGAAACACTGCATGGTGGAACTTGATACCACAGTTTATAGACACCTGGAAGAAAGAGATGGAGCTCAGAAACACTGCATGCTGGAACTAGATACCAATGTTTATAGACACCTGGAAGAAAGAGATGGAGCTGAGAAAGATTGCATGGTTGAACTTGATATCACAGGGTATAGACACCTGGAAGAAAGAGATGCAGCTGAGAAACACTGCATGCTGGAACGTGATATCAAATGTTATAGACACCTGGGAGAAAGAGATGGAGCTGAGAAACACTGCATGGTTGGAACTAGATACAAGAGTGTAACGATACCTGGAAGAAAGAGATGGAGCTGAGAAACACTGCATGGTGGAACTAGATACAAGAGTGTAACGATACCTGGAAGAAAGAGATGGAGCTGTGAAACACTGCATGGTTGGAACTAGATACAAGAGTGTAACGATACCTGGAAGAAAGAGATGGAGCTGAGAAAACCTGCATCTTTCAACTTGATACCAAAGTTTATAGACACCTGGAAGAAAGAGATGGAGCTGAGAAACATTGCATGGTGGAACTTGACACCAAGATTTTTAGACATCTGGAAGAAAGGGATGGAGCTGAGAAAGATTGCATGGTGGAATTTGATACCAAAGTTTATAGACACCTGGAAGAAAGAGAAGGAGCTGAAAAACAATGCATGCTGGAACTAGATACAAATGTTTATCGACACATGGAAGAAAGAGATGGAGCTGAGAAACATTGCATGGTGGAACTTGATACCAATGTTTATAGACACCTGGAAGAAAGACATGGAGCTGAGAACCATTGCATGGTGGAACTTGACACCAACATTTTTAGACACCTGGAAGAAAGAGATGGAGCTGAGAAACATTGCATGGTGGAACTTGATACCATAGTTTATAGACACCTGCAAGAAAGAGATGGAGCTGAGAAACATTGCATGGTGGAACTTGACACCAACATTTTTAGACACCTGAAAGAAAGAGATGTAGCTGAAAAACATTGCATGGTGGAATTTCATACCAAAGTTTATAGACACCTGGAAGAAAGAGATGGAGCTGAGAAACATTGCATGGTGGAATTGATACGAAAGTTTATAGACACCTGGAAGAAAGAGATGGAGCTGAGAAACATTGCATGGTGGAACTTGACACCAACATTTTTAGACACCTGGAAGAAAGAGATGGAGCTGAGAAACACTGCATGGTCTAACTTGATACCACACGGTGTAGACACCTGTAAGAAAGAGATGGAGCTGAGAAAAGCTTCATTGTGGAACTTGGAAACAAAGTTAATAGACACCTGGAAGAAAGAGACGTAGCTGAGAAACAATGCATGCTGGAAGTAGATACAAAAGTTTATCAACACCTGGAAGAAATAGATGGAGCTGGGAAACACTGAATGGTGGAACTTGATACCACAGGGTATAGACACCTGGAAGAAAGAGATGAAGCTGAGAAAACCTGCATGCTGGAATTTGGAAACAACGTTTATAGACACCTGGAAGAAAGAGATGTAGATGAGAAACATTGCATGGTGGAACTTGATACCAAAGTTAATATACACCTGGAAGAAAGAGATGGAGCTGAGAAAACCTGCATGGTGGAACTTGATACCAAAGTTGATAGACACCTGGAAGAAAGTGATAGAGCTGAGATACACTGCATGGTGAAACTTGATACCACAGGGTATAGACACCTGGAAGAAAGAGATGGAGCTGAGAACGATTGCATGGTGGAACTTGACACCAAAAGTTATAGACACCTGGAAGAAAGTGATAGAGCTGAGATACACTGCATGGTGGAACTTGATACCACACGGTATAGACACCTGGAAGAAAGGGATGGAGCTGAGAAAACCTGCATGGTGGAACTTGATACCAAAGTTTATAGACACCTGGAAGAAAGGGAAGGAGCTGAAAAACAATGCATGCTGGAACTAGATACAAAAATGTATCAACACCTGGAAGAAAGATATGGAACTGGGAAACACTGCATGGTGGAATTTTATACCACAGGGTATAGACACCTGGAAGAAAGAGATGGAGCTCAGAAAACCTGCATGGTGGAACTTGGAAATAAAGTTTATAGACACCTGGAAGAAAGAGATGTAGCTGAGAAACATTGCATGGTGGAACTTGATACCAAAGTTTATAGACACCTGGAAGAAAGAGATGGAGCTGAGATACACTGCATGATGGAACTTGATACCACAGGGTATAGACACCTGGAAGAAAGAGATGTAGCTGAGAAAACCTGCATGGTGGAACTTGATACCAAAGTTTATAGACACCTGGAAGAAAGAGAAGGTGCTGAAAAACAATGCATGCTGGAACTAGATACAAAAGTTTATCGACACCTGGAAGAAAGAGATGGAACTGGGAAACACTGCATGGTGGAACTTGATACCACAGGGTATATACACCTGGAAGAAAGAGATGGAGCTTAGAAACACTACATGCTGGAACTAGATACAAAAGTTTATAGACACCTGAAAGAAAGAGATGGAGCTGGGAAACACTGCATGGTGGAACTTGATACCACAGGGTATAGACACCTGGAAGAAAGAGATGGAGTTGAGAAAGATTGCATGGTGGAACTTGACACCAAAGTTTTTGGACACCTGGAAGAAAGAGATGGAGCTGAGAAACATTGCATGGTGGAACTTGACAGCAAGGTTTTTAGACACCTGGAAGAAAGGGATGGAGCTGAGAAAACCTGCATGGTGGAACTTGGTACCAAAGTTTATAGACACTTGGAAGAAAGAGAAGGAGCTGAAAAACAATGCATGCTGGAACTAGATACAAAAGTTTATCGACACCTGGAAGAAAGAGATGAAACTGGGAAAAACTGCATGGTGGAACTTGATACCACAGGGTATAGACACCTGGAAGAAACAGATGGAGCTCAGAAAACCTGCATGGTGGAACTTGGACATAAAATGTATAGACACCTGGAAGAAAGAGATGTAGCTGAGAAACATTGCATGGTGGAACTTGATACCAAAGTTTATAGACACCTGGAAGAAAGAGATGGAACTGAGAAACATTACATGGTGGAACTTGATACCAAAGTTTATAGACACCTGGAAGAAAGAGATGGAGCTGAGATACACTGCATGATGGAACTTGATACCACAGGGTATAGACACCTGGAAGAAAGAGATGTAGCTGAGAAAACCTGCATGGTGGAACTTGATACCAAAGTTTATAGACACCTGGAAGAAAGAGAAGGTGCTGAAAAACAATGCATGCTGGAACTAGATACAAAAGTTTATCGACACCTGGAAGAAAGAGATGGAACTGGGAAACACTGCATGGTGGAACTTATTACCACAGGGTACAGACACCTGGAAGAAAGAGCTGGAGCTTAGAAACACTACATGCTGGAACTAGATACAAAGGTTTATAGACGCCTGAAAGAAAGAGATGGAGCTGGGAAACACTGCATGGTGGAACTTGATACCACAGGGTATAGACACCTGGAAGAAAGAGATGGAGTTGAGAAAGATTGCATGGAGGAACTTGACACCAAAGTTTTTGGACACCTGGAAGAAAGAGATGGAGCTGAGAAACATTGCATGGTGGAACTTGACAGCAAGGTTTTTAGACACCTGGAAGAAAGGGATGGAGCTGAGAAAACCTGCATGGTGGAACTTGGTACCAAAGCTTATAGACACTTGGAAGAAAGAGAAGGAGCTGAAAAACAATGCATGCTGGAACTAGATACAAAAGTATATCGACACCTGGAAGAAAGAGATGTAGCTGAGAAACATTGCATGGTGGAACTTGATACCAAAGTTTGTAGACACCTGGAAGAAAGAGATGGAACTGAGAAACATTGCATGGTGGAACTTGACAACAACGTTTTTAGACACCTGGAAGAAAGGGATGGAGCTGAGAAACAATACATGCTGGAACTAGATACCATAGTTTATCGACACCTGGAAGAAAGAGATGGAGCTGAGAAAACCTGCATGGTGGAACTTGATGCCAAAGTTTATAGACACCTGGAAGAAAGACATGGAGCTGAGATACACTGCATGGTGGAAATTGATACCACAGGGTATAGAGACCTGGAAGAAAGAGATGGAGCTGAGAAACACTACATGCTGGAACTAGATACCAAAGTTTATAGACACCTGAAAGAAAGAGATGGAGCTGGGAAACACTGCATGGTGGGGTGGAACTTGATACCACAGGGTATAGACACCTGGAAGAAAAAGATAGAGCTGAGAAAGATTGCATGATGGAACTTGATGCCACAGGTTATAGACACCTGGAAGAAAGAGATGGAGATGAGAAAACCTGCATGGTGGAACTTGGAAACAAAGTTTATAGACACCTGGAAGAAAGAGATGTAGCTGAGAAACATTGCATGGTGGAACTTGATACGAAGGTTTATAGACACCTGGAAAAAAGAGATGGAGCTGTGAAACACTGCATGCTGGAACTAGATACCAAAGTTTATAGACACCTGGAGGAAAGTGATGGAGCTGAGATACACTGCATGATGGAACTTGATACCACAGGGTATAGACACCTGGAAGAAAGAGATGTAGCTGAGAAAACCTGCATGGTGGAACTTGATACCAAAGTTTATAGAGACCTGGAAGAAAGAGAAGGTGCTGAAAAACAATGCATGCTGGAACTAAATACAAAGGTTTATCGACACCTGGAAGAAAGAGATGGAACTGGGAAACACTGCATGGTGGAACTTGATACCACAGGGTATAGACACCTGGAAGAAAGAGATGGAGCTGAGAAAGATTGCATGGTGGAACTTGACATCAAACTTTATGGACACCTGAAAGAAAGAGATGGAGCTGAGAAACAATGCATGGTGGAACTTGACAGCAAGGTTTTTAGACACCTGGAAGAAAGGTATGGAGCTGAGAAACACTGCATGCTGGAACTAGATACCAAAGTTTATAGATACCTGGAGGAAAGAGATGGAGGTGAGAAACACTGCATTCTGGAACTAGATACGAAAGTTTATAGACACCTGGAAGAAAGAGATGGAGCTGAGAAACACTGCATGGTGGAACTTGATACCACAGGGTATAGACACCTGGAAGAAAGAGATGGAGCTGAGAAACAGCGCATGGTGGAACTTGATACCACAGGGTATAGACGCCTGGAAGAAAGAGATGGAGCTGAGAAACAGTGCATGGTGGAACTTGATACCACAGGGTATAGACACCTGGAAGAAAGAGATCGAGCTGAGAAACAGTGCATGGTGGAACTGGATACCGCAGGGTATAGACACCTGGAAGAAAGAGATGGAGCTGAGAAACACTACATGCTGGAACTAGATACAAAAGTTTATCGACACCTGGAAGAAAGAGATGGAGCTGGGAAGCACTGTATGGTGGAACTTGCAACCACAGGGTATAGACACCTGGATGAAAGAAATGGAGCTGAGAAAACCTGCATGGTGGAACTTGATACCAAAGTTTTTAGACACCTGGAATAAAGAGATGCAGCTGAAAAACATTGCATGATGGAACTTGATACCACAGTTTATAGACACCTGGAAGAAAGAGATGGAGCTGGGAAACACTGCATGCTGGAACTAGATACCAATGTTTATATACACCTGGAAGAAAGAGATGGAGCAGCGAAAGATTGCATGGTTGAACTTGATACCACAGGGTATAGACACCTGGAAGAAAGAGATGCAGCTGAGAAACACTGCATGCTCGAACTAGATATCAATTTGGTTTAGACACCTGGAAGAAAGAGATGCAGCTGAGAAACACTGCATGCTCGAACTAGATATCAATTTGGTTTAGACACCTGGAAGAAAGAGATGGAGCGGAGAAACACTGCATGGTGGAACTTGATACCACAGGGTATAGACACCTGGAAGAAAGAGATGGAGCTGAGAAAACCTGCATGGTGGAACTTGGAAACAAAGTTTATAGACACCTGGAAGAAAGAGATGTAGCTGAGAAACAATGCATGCTGGAACTAGATACAAATGTTTATCGACACCTTGAAGAAAGAGATGTAGCTGAGAAACATTGCATGGTGGAACTTGACACCAAAGTCTTTTGACACCTGGAAGAAAGGGATGGAGCTGAGAAACAATACATGCTGGAACTAGAAACTTTATCGAAACCTGGAAGAAAGAGATGGAGCTGGGAAACATTGCATGGTGGAACTTGATACCAAAGTTTATAGACACCTGGAAGAAAGAGATGGAGCTGAGAAACACTACATGCTGGAACTAGATACAAAAGTTTATCGACACCTGGAGGAAAGAAATGAAGCTGGGAAACATTGCATGGTGGAACTTGATACCAAAGTTTTTAGACACATGGAAGAAAGAGATGGAGCTGAGAAACATTGCATGATGGAACTTGATACCACAGTTTATAGACACCTGGAAGAAAGAGATGGAGCTGAGAAACACTGCATGCTGGAACTAGATACCAAAGTTTTTAGACACCTGGAAGAAAGAGATGCAGCTGAGAAACACTGCATGCTGCAACGTGATATCAAATTTTATAGACTCCGGGAAGAAAGAGATGGAGCTGAGAAACACTGCATGGTGGAACTAGATACAAGAGTGTAACGACAGCTGGAAGAAAGAGATGGAGCTGAGAAACACTGCATGGTGGAACTTGATACCACAGTGTATAGACACCTGGAACAAAGAGATGGAGCTGAGAAAACCTGCATGGTGTAACTTGGAAACAAAGTTTATAGACACCTGGAAGAAAGAGATGTAGCCGAGAAACAATGCATGCTGGAACTAGATACAAAAGTTTATCGACACCTTGAAGAAAGAGATGTAGCTGAGAAACATTGCATGGTGGAACTTGACACCAAAGTCTTTTGACACCTGGAAGAAAGGGATGGAGCTGAGAAACAATACATGCTGGAACTAGATACCAAAGTTTATCGAAACCTGGAAGAAAAAGATGGAGCTGGGAAACATTGCATGGTGGAACTTAATACCACAAGGTATAGACACCTGGAAGAAAGAGATGGATCTGAGAAAACCTGCGTGGTGGAATTTCGAAATAACCTTTATAGACACCTTGAAGAAAGAGATGGAGCTGTGAAACATTGCATGGTTGAACTTGATACCAAAGTTTTTAGACACGTGGAAGAAAGGGATGGAGCTGAGAAACAATACATGCTAGAATTAGATACCAAAGTTTATCGACACCTGGAAGAAAGAGATGTAGCTGGAAACATTGCATGGTGGAACTTGATACCACACGGTATAGACACCTGGAAGAAAGAGATGGAGCTGAGAAAACCTGCACGATGGAACTTGATACCAAAGTTTATAGACACCTGGAAGAAAGAGATGGAGCTGATAAACATGGCATGGTGGAACTTGACACCAAGGTTTTTATACACCTGGAAGAAAGATATGGAGCTGAGAAATATTGCAAGGTGGAACTTGATACCAAAGTTTATCGACACCCGGAAGAAAGAGATGGAGCTGGGAAACATTGCATGGTGGAACTTGATACCACACGGTATAGAAACCTGCAAGAAAGAGATGAAGCTTGGAAACGCTGCATGATGGAACTTGACACCAACATTTTTAGACACCTGGAAGAAAGGGATGGAGCTGAGAAATAATACATGCTGGAACTAGATACCAAAGTTTATCGACACCCGGAAGAAAGAGATGGAGCTGGGAAACATTGGATGGTGGAACTTGATACCACAAAGTATAGACACCTGGAAGAAAGAGATGAGGCTGAGAAAACCTGCATGGTGGAGCTTGATACCAAAGTTTTTAGACACCTGGAAGAAAGGGATGGAGCTGGGAAACAATGCATGCTGGAACTAGATACGAAAGTTTATCGACACCCGGAAGAAAGAGATGGAGCTGATAAACATTGCATGGTGGAACTTGACACCAAGGTTTTTATACACCTGGAAGAAAGGGATGGAGCTGAGAAAGATTGCATGGTGGAACTTGATACCAAAGTTTATCGACACCCGGAAGAAAGAGATGGAGCTGGAAACATTGCATGGTGGATCTTGATACCACAACCACACAGTATAGACACCTGGAAGAAAGAGATGGAGCTGAGAAAACCTGCATGGTTGAACTTGATACCAAAGTTTATAGACACCTGGAAGAAAGAGATGGAGCTGATAAACATTGCATGGTGAAACTTGACACCAAGGTTTTTATACACCTGGAAGAAAGGGATGGATCTGAGAAAGATTGCATGGTGGAACTTGATACCAAAGTTTATCGACACCGCAAGAAAGAGATGAAGCTGGGAAACATTGCATGGTGGAACTTGATACCACACGGTATAGACACCTGCAAGAAAGAGAAGGAGCTTGGAAATGCTGCATGGTGGAACTTGACACCAACATTTTTAGACACCTGGAAGAAAGGGATGGATCTGAGAAATAATACATGCTGGAACTAGATACCAAAGTTTATCGACACCCAGAAGAAAGAGATGGAGCTGGGAAACATTGCATGGTGGAGCTTGATACCAAAGTTTTTAGACACCTGGAAGAAAGGGATGGAGCTGAGAAACAATGCATGCTGGAACTAGATACCAAAGTTTATCGACACCCGGAAGAAAGAGATGGAGCTGAGAAACATTGCATGTTGGAACTTGACACCAAGGTTTTTATACACCTGGAAGAAAGGGATGGAGCTGAGAAAGTTTGCATGGTGGAACTTGATACCGAAGTTTATCAACACCCGGAAGAAAGAGATGGAGCTGGGAAACATTGCATGGTGGAACTTGATACCACACGGTATAGACACCTGCAAGAAAGAGATGGAGCTTGGAAACCCTGCATGGTGGAACTTGACACCAACATTTTTAGACACCTGGAAGAAAGGGATGGAGCTGAGAAATAATACATGCTGGAACTAGATACCAAAGTTTATCGACACGAGGAAGAAAGAGATGGAGATGGGAAACATTGCATGGTGGAACTTCATACCACACAGTATAGACACCTGGAAGAAAGAGATGAGGGTGAGAAAACCTGCATGGTGAAGCTTGATACCAATGTTTTTAGTCACCTGGAAGAAAGGGATGGAGCTGGGAAACAATGCATGCTGGAACTAGATACCAAAGTTCATAGACACCTGGAAGAAAGAGATGGAGCTGATAAACATTGCATGGTGGAACTTGACACCAAGGTTTTTATACACCTGGAAGAAAGGGGTGGAGCTGAGAAAGATTGCATGGTGGAACTTGATACCAAAGTTTATCGACACCCGGAAGAAAGAGATAGAGCTGGAAACATTGCATGGTGGAACTTGATACCACACGGTAGAGACACCTGGAAGAAAGAGATGGAGCTGAGAAACATTGCATGGTGGAACTTGAAAACAAAGTTTATAGACACCTGGAAGAAAGAGATGTAGCTGAGAAACATTGCATGGTGGAACTTGACACCAAAGTCTTTTGACACCTGGAAGAAAGGGATGGAGCTGAGAAACAATACATGCTGGAACTACAAACTTTATCGAAACCTGGAAGAAAGAGATGGAGCTGGGAAACATTGCATGGTGGAACTTGATACCAAAGTTTATAGACACCTGGAAGAAAGAGATGGAGCTGAGAAACACTACATGCTGGAACTAGATACAAAAGTTTATCAACACCTGGAAGAAAGAAATGGAGCTGGGAAACATTGCATGGTGGAACTTGATACCAAAGTTTTTAGACACATGGAAGAAAGAGATGGAGCTGAGAAACATTGCATGATGGAACTTGATACCACAGTTTATAGACACCTGGAAGAAAGAGATTGAGCTGAAAAAGATTTCATGGCTGAACTTGATACCACAGGGTATAGACACCTGGAAGAAAGAGATGCAGCTGAGAAACACCGCATGCTGGAACGTGATATCAAATTTTATAGACTCCTGGAAGAAAGAGATGGAGCTGAGAAAGACTGCATGGTGGAACTAGATACAAGAGTGTAACGACAGCTGGAAGAAAGAGATGGAGATGAGAAACACTGCATGGTGGAACTTGATACCCCAGTGTATAGACACCTGGAACAAAGAGATGGAGCTGAGAAAACCTGCATGGTGGAACTTGGAAACAAAGTTTATAGACACCTGGAAGAAAGAGATGTAGCCGAGAAACAATGCATGCTGGAACTAGATACAAAAGTTTATCGACACCTGGAAGAAAGAGATGTAGCTGAGAAACATTGCATGGTGGAACTTGACACCAAAGTCTTTTGACACCTGGAAGAAAGGGATGGAGCTGAGAAACAATACATGCTGGAACTAGATACCAAAGTTTATCGAAACCTGGAAGAAAAAGATGGAGCTGGGAAACATTGCATGGTGGAACTTAATACCACAAGGTATAGACACCTGGAAGAAAGAGATGGGTCTGAGAAAACCTGCGTGTTGGAATTTCGAAATAACCTTTATAGACACCTTGAAGAAAGAGATGGAGCTGTGAAACATTGCATGGTTGAACTTGATACCAAAGTTTTTAGACACGTGGAAGAAAGGGATGGAGCTGAGAAACAATACATGCTGGAATTAGATACCAAAGTTTATCGACACCTGGAAGAAAGAGATGTAGCTGGAAACATTGCATGGTGGAACTTGATACCACACGGTATAGACACCTGGAAGAAAGAGATGGAGCTGAGAAAACCTGCACGATGGAACTTGATACCAAAGTTTATAGACACCTGGAAGAAAGAGATGGAGCTGATAAACATGGCATGGTGGAACTTGACAAAAACAAAGAGGTGAGGGCTGGAAGGTTTAGAATTAATCTTAACCACTGGCAATGCTCTGGGCAACCCTCCAGACCACCGTTCTTCGCCTGCCAAGCCATTACAGAAGGGAAATACCATATGCAAATCAGGCTTGGCCCCACCCCAAAAGGGGCAGTCCAGCCCGAACTGCTAGGCCACATCCCTTCTGCACGAGACCACAAGCATCCCCAAACATGTTTCGCCCTTGTTGGGGCTCATCAGTGAGGAGTAGCTTGGGTCTCTAGGCCCAGCAGGCACGGGACCCACGTCTGGGCATACCCGTCCCACTCGGGGTGACATAGCAAAAACAAAGAGGTGATGGCTGGAAGGTTTAGAATTAATCTTAACCACTGGCAATGCTCTGGGCAACCCTCCAGACCACCGTTCTTCGCCTGCCAAGCCATTACAGAAGGGAAATACCATATGCAAATCAGGCTTGGCCCCACCCCAAAAGGGGCAGTCCAGCCCGAACTGCTAGGCCACATCCCTTCTGCACGAGACCACAAGCATCCCCAAACATGTTTCGCCCTTGTTGGGGCTCATCAGTGAGGAGTAGCTTGGGTCTCTAGGCCCAGCAGGCACGGGACCCACGTCTGGGCATACCCGTCCCACTCGGGGTGACATAGCAAAAACAAAGAGGTGATGGCTGGAAGGTTTAGAATTAATCTTAACCACTGGCAATGCTCTGGGCAACCCTCCAGACCACCGTTCTTCGCCTGCCAAGCCATTACAGAAGGGAAATACCATATGCAAATCAGGCTTGGCCCCACCCCAAAAGGGGCAGTCCAGCCCGAACTGCTAGGCCACATCCCTTCTGCACGAGACCACAAGCATCCCCAAACATGTTTCGCCCTTGTTGGGGCTCATCAGTGAGGAGTAGCTTGGGTCTCTAGGCCCAGCAGGCACGGGACCCACGTCTGGGCATACCCGTCCCACTCGGGGTGACATAGCAAAAACAAAGAGGTGATGGCTGGAAGGTTTAGAATTAATCTTAACCACTGGCAATGCTCTGGGCAACCCTCCAGACCACCGTTCTTCGCCTGCCAAGCCATTACAGAAGGGAAATACCATATGCAAATCAGGCTTGGGCCCACCCCAAAAGGGGCAGTCCAGCCCGAACTGCTAGGCCACATCCCTTCTGCACGAGACCACAAGCATCCCCAAACATGTTTCGCCCTTGTTGGGGCTCATCAGTGAGGAGTAGCTTGGGTCTCTAGGCCCAGCAGGCACGGGACCCACGTCTGGGCATACCCGTCCCACTCGGGGTGACATAGCAAAAACAAAGAGGTGATGGCTGGAAGGTTTAGAATTAATCTTAACCACTGGCAATGCTCTGGGCAACCCTCCAGACCACCGTTCTTCGCCTGCCAAGCCATTACAGAAGGGAAATACCATATGCAAATCAGGCTTGGCCCCACCCCAAAAGGGGCAGTCCAGCCCGAACTGCTAGGCCACATCCCTTCTGCACGAGACCACAAGCATCCCCAAACATGTTTCGCCCTTGTTGGGGCTCATCAGTGAGGAGTAGCTTGGGTCTCTAGGCCCAGCAGGCACGGGACCCACGTCTGGGCATACCCGTCCCACTCGGGGTGACATAGCAAAAACAAAGAGGTGATGGCTGGAAGGTTTAGAATTAATCTTAACCACTGGCAATGCTCTGGGCAACCCTCCAGACCACCGTTCTTCGCCTGCCAAGCCATTACAGAAGGGAAATACCATATGCAAATCAGGCTTGGCCCCACCCCAAAAGGGGCAGTCCAGCCCGAACTGCTAGGCCACATCCCTTCTGCACGAGACCACAAGCATCCCCAAACATGTTTCGCCCTTGTTGGGGCTCATCAGTGAGGAGTAGCTTGGGTCTCTAGGCCCAGCAGGCACGGGACCCACGTCTGGGCATACCCGTCCCACTCGGGGTGACATAGCAAAAACAAAGAGGTGATGGCTGGAAGGTTTAGAATTAATCTTAACCACTGGCAATGCTCTGGGCAACCCTCCAGACCACCGTTCTTCGCCTGCCAAGCCATTACAGAAGGGAAATACCATATGCAAATCAGGCTTGGCCCCACCCCAAAAGGGGCAGTCCAGCCCGAACTGCTAGGCCACATCCCTTCTGCACGAGACCACAAGCATCCCCAAACATGTTTCGCCCTTGTTGGGGCTCATCAGTGAGGAGTAGCTTGGGTCTCTAGGCCCAGCAGGCACGGGACCCACGTCTGGGCATACCCGTCCCACTCGGGGTGACATAGCAAAAACAAAGAGGTGATGGCTGGAAGGTTTAGAATTAATCTTAACCACTGGCAATGCTCTGGGCAACCCTCCAGACCACCGTTCTTCGCCTGCCAAGCCATTACAGAAGGGAAATACCATATGCAAATCAGGCTTGGCCCCACCCCAAAAGGGGCAGTCCAGCCCGAACTGCTAGGCCACATCCCTTCTGCACGAGACCACAAGCATCCCCAAACATGTTTCGCCCTTGTTGGGGCTCATCAGTGAGGAGTAGCTTGGGTCTCTAGGCCCAGCAGGCACGGGACCCACGTCTGGGCATACCCGTCCCACTCGGGGTGACATAGCAAAAACAAAGAGGTGATGGCTGGAAGGTTTAGAATTAATCTTAACCACTGGCAATGCTCTGGGCAACCCTCCAGACCACCGTTCTTCGCCTGCCAAGCCATTACAGAAGGGAAATACCATATGCAAATCAGGCTTGGCCCCACCCCAAAAGGGGCAGTCCAGCCCGAACTGCTAGGCCACATCCCTTCTGCACGAGACCACAAGCATCCCCAAACATGTTTCGCCCTTGTTGGGGCTCATCAGTGAGGAGTAGCTTGGGTCTCTAGGCCCAGCAGGCACGGGACCCACGTCTGGGCATACCCGTCCCACTCGGGGTGACATAGCAAAAACAAAGAGGTGATGGCTGGAAGGTTTAGAATTAATCTTAACCACTGGCAATGCTCTGGGCAACCCTCCAGACCACCGTTCTTCGCCTGCCAAGCCATTACAGAAGGGAAATACCATATGCAAATCAGGCTTGGCCCCACCCCAAAAGGGGCAGTCCAGCCCGAACTGCTAGGCCACATCCCTTCTGCACGAGACCACAAGCATCCCCAAACATGTTTCGCCCTTGTTGGGGCTCATCAGTGAGGAGTAGCTTGGGTCTCTAGGCCCAGCAGGCACGGGACCCACGTCTGGGCATACCCGTCCCACTCGGGGTGACATAGCAAAAACAAAGAGGTGATGGCTGGAAGGTTTAGAATTAATCTTAACCACTGGCAATGCTCTGGGCAACCCTCCAGACCACCGTTCTTCGCCTGCCAAGCCATTACAGAAGGGAAATACCATATGCAAATCAGGCTTGGCCCCACCCCAAAAGGGGCAGTCCAGCCCGAACTGCTAGTCCACATCCCTTCTGCACGAGACCACAAGCATCCCCAAACATGTTTCGCCCTTGTTGGGGCTCATCAGTGAGGAGTGAGGAGTAGCTTGGGTCTCTAGGCCCAGCAGGCACGGGACCCACGTCTGGGCATACTTGACACCAAGGTTTTTATACACCTGGAAGAAAGATATGGAACTGAGAAAGATTGCATGGTGGAACTTGATACTAAAGTTTATCGACACCCGGAAGAAAGAGATGGAGCTGGGAAACATTGCATGGTGGAACTTGATACCACACGGTATAGAAACTTGCAAGAAAGAGATGAAGCTTGGAAACGCTGCATGGTGGAACTTGACACCAACATTTTTAGACACCTGGAAGAAAGGGATGGAGCTGAGAAATAATACATGCTGGAACTAGATACCAAACTTTATCGACACCCGGAAGAAAGAGATGGAGCTGGGAAACTTTGGATGGTGGAACTTGATACCACAAAGTATAGACTCCTGGAAGAAAGAGATGAGGCTGAGAAAACCTGCATGGTGGAACTTGACACCAAGGTTTTTATACACCTGGAAGAAAGGGATGGAGCTGAGAAAGATTGCATGGTGGAACTTGATACCAAAGTTTATCGACACCCGGAAGAAAGAGATGGAGCTGGAAACATTGCATGGTGGATCTTGATACCACAACCACACAGTATAGACACCTGGAAGAAAGAGATGGAGCTGAGAAAACCTGCATGGTTGAACTTGATACCAAAGTTTATAGACACCTGGAAGAAAGAGATGGAGCTGATAAACATTGCATGGTGAAACTTGACACCAAGGTTTTTATACACCTGGAAGAAAGGGATGGAGCTGAGAAAGATTGCATGGTGGAACTTGATACCAAAGTTTATCGACACCGCAAGAAAGAGATGAAGCTGGGAAAAATTGCATGGTGGAACTTGATACCACACGGTATAGACACCTGCAAGAAAGAGAAGGAGCTTGGAAATGCTGCATGGTGGAACTTGACACCAACATTTTTAGACACCTGGAAGAAAGGGATGGATCTGAGAAATAATACATGCTGGAACTAGATACCAAAGTTTATCGACACCCAGAAGAAAGAGATGGAGCTGGGAAACATTGCATGGTGGAGCTTGATACCAAAGTTTTTAGACACCTGGAAGAAAGGGATGGAGCTGAGAAAGTTTGCATGGTGGAACTTGATACCGAAGTTTATCAACACCCGGAAGAAAGAGATGGAGCTGGGAAACATTGCATGGTGGAACTTGATACCACACGGTATAGACACCTGCAAGAAAGAGATGGAGCTTGGAAACCCTGCATGGTGGAACTTGACACCAACATTTTTAGACACCTGGAAGAAAGGGATGGAGCTGAGAAATAATACATGCTGGAACTAGATACCAAAGTTTATCGACACGAGGAAGAAAGAGATTGAGATGGGAAACATTGCATGGTGGAACTTCATACCACACAGTATAGACACCTGGAAGAAAGAGATGAGGCTGAGAAAACCTGCATGGTGGAGCTTGATACCAATGTTTTTAGTCACCTGGAAGAAAGGGATGGAGCTGGGAAACAATGCATGCTGGAACTAGATACCAAAGTTCATAGACACCTGGAACAAAGAGATGGAGCTGAGAAACACTGCATGGTGGAACTTGATACCACAGTGTATAGACACCTGGAACAAAGAGATGGAGCTGAGAAAACCTGCATGGTGGAACTTGAAAACAAAGTTTATAGACACCTGGAAGAAAGAGATGTAGCCGAGAAACAATGCATGCTGGAACTAGATACAAAAGTTTATCGACACCTTGAAGACAGAGATGTAGCTGAGAAACATTGCATGGTGGAACTTGACACCAAAGTCTTTTGACACCTGGAAGAAAGGGATGGAGCTGAGAAACAATACATGCTGGAACTAGATACCAAAGTTTATCGAAACCTGGAAGAAAAAGATGGAGCTGGGAAACATTGCATGGTGGAACTTGATACCCCAAGGTATAGACACCTGGATGAAAGAGATGGATCTGAGAAAACCTGCGTGGTTGAATTTCGAAATAACCTTTATAGACACCTTGAAGAAAGAGATGGAGCTGTGAAACATTGCATGGTTGAACTTGATACCAAAGTTTTTAGACACGTGGAAGAAAGGGATGGAGCTGAGAAACAATACATGCTGGAATTAGATACCAAAGTTTATCGACACCTGGAAGAAAGAGATGTAGCTGGAAACATTGCATGGTGGAACTTGATACCACACGGTATAGGCACCTGGAAGAAAGAGATGGAGCTGAGAAAACCTGCATGGTGGAACTTGATACCAAAGTTTATAGACACCTGGAAGAAAGAGATGGAGCTGATAAACATTGCATGGTGGAACTTGACACCAAGGTTTTTATACACCTGGAAGAAAGATATGGAGCTGAGAAAGATTGCATGGTGGAACTTGATACCAAAGTTTATTGACACCCGGAAGAAAGAGATGGAGCTGGGAAACATTGCATGGTGGAACTTGATACCACACGGTATAGAAACCTGCAAGAAAGAGATGAAGCTTGGAAACGCTGCATGGTGGAACTTGACACCAACATTTTTAGACACCTGGAAGAAAGGGATGGAGCTGAGAAATAATACATGCTGGAACTAGATACCAAAGTTTATCGACACCCGGAAGAAAGAGATGGAGCTGGGAAACATTGGATGGTGGAACTTGATACCACAAAGTATAGACACCTGGAAGAAAGAGATGAGGCTGAGAAAATCTGCATGGTGGAGCTTGATACCAAAGTTTTTAGACACCTGGAAGAAAGGGATGGAGCTGGGAAACATTGCATGGTGGAACTTGACACCAAGGTTTTTATACACCTGGAAGAAAGGGATGGAGCTGAGAAAGATTGCATGGTGGAACTTGATACCAAAGTTTATCGACACCCGGAAGAAAGAGATGGAGCTGGAAACATTGCATTGTGGAACTTGATACCACAACCACACAGTATAGACACCTGGAAGAAAGAGATGGAGCTGAGAAAACCTGCATGGTGGAACTTGATACCAAAGTTTATAGACACCTGGAAGAAAGAGATGGAGCTGATAAACATTGCATGGTGAAACTTGACACCAAGGTTTTTATACACCTGGAAGAAAGGGATGGAGCTGAGAAAGATTGCATGGTGGAACTTGATACCAAAGTTTATCGACACCCGGAAGAAAGAGTTGAAGCTGGGAAACATTGCATGGTGGAACTTGATACCACACGGTATAGACGCCTGCAAGAAAGAGAAGGAGCTTGGAAATGCTGCATGGTGGAACTTGACACCAACATTTTTAGACACCTGGAAGAAAGGGATGGATCTGAGAAATAATACATGCTGGAACTAGATACCAAAGTTTATCGACATCCAGAAGAAAGAGATGCAGCTGGGAAACATTGCATGGTGGAGCTTGATACCAAAGTTTTTAGACACCTGGAAGAAAGGGATGGAGCTGAGAAACAATGCATGCTGGAACTAGATACCAAAGTTTATCGACACCCGGAAGAAAGAGATGGAGCTGAGAAACATTGCATGTTGGAACTTGACACCAAGGTTTTTATACACCTGGAAGAAAGGGATGGAGCTGAGAAAGTTTGCATGGTGGAACTTGATACCGAAGTTTATCAACACCCGGAAGAAAGAGATGGAGCTGGGAAACATTGCATGGTGGAACTTGATACCACACGGTATAGACACCTGCAAGAAAGAGATGGAGCTTGGAAACCCTGCATGGTGGAACTTGACACCAACATTTTTAGACACCTGGAAGAAAGGGATGGAGCTGAGAAATAATACATGCTGGAACTAGATACCAAAGTTTATCGACACGAGGAAGAAAGAGATGGAGATGGGAAACATTGCATGGTGGAACTTCATACCACACAGTATAGACACCTGGAAGAAAGAGATGAGGCTGAGAAAACCTGCATGGTGGAGCTTGATACCAATGTTTTTAGTCACCTGGAAGAAAGGGATGGAGCTGGGAAACAATGCATGCTGGAACTAGATACCAAAGTTCATAGACACCTGGAAGAAAGAGATGGAGCTGATAAACATTGCATGGTGGAACTTGACACCAAGGTTTTTATACACCTGGAAGAAAGGGGTGGAGCTGAGAAAGATTGCATGGTGGAACTTGATACCAAAGTTTATCGACACCCGGATGAAAGAGATAGAGCTGGAAACATTGCATGGTGGAACTTGATACCACACTGTAGAGACACCTGGAAGAAAGAGATGGAGCTGAGAAAACCTGCATGTTGGAACTTGATACCAAAGTTTATAGACACCTGGAAGAAAGAGATGGAGCTGATAAACATTGCATGGTGGAACTTGACACTAAGGTTTTTATACACCTGGAAGAAAGGGATGGAGCTGAGAAAGATTGCATGGTGGAACTTGATACCAAAGTTTATCGACACCCGGAAGAAAGAGATGGAGCTGGGAAACATTGCATGGTGGAACTTGATACCACACGGTATAGACACCTGCAAGAAAGAGATGGAGCTTGGAAACGCTGCATGGTGGAACTTGACACCAACATTTTTAGACACCTGGAAGAAAGGGATGGAGCTGAGAAATAATACATGCTGGAACTAGATACCAAAGTTTATCGACACACAGAAGAAAGAGATGGAGCTGGGAAACATTGCATGGTGGAACTTGAGACCACAGGGTATAGACACCTAGAAGAAAGAGATGGAGCTGAGAAAACCTGCATGGTGGAACTTGATACCACAGTTTATAGATACCTGGAAGATAGAGATGGAGCTGAGAAAGATTGCATGGTTGAACTTGATACCACAGGGTATAGACAACTGGAAGAAAGAGATGCAGCTGAGAAACACTGCATGCTGGAACTTGATATCAAATGTTATAGACACCTGGAAGCAAGAGATGGAGCTGAGAAACACTGCATGGTGGAACTAGATTCAAGAGTGTAACGACACCTGGAAGAAAGAGATGGAGCTGAGAAACACTGCATGGTGGAACTTGATACCACAGGGTATAGTCACCTGGAAGAAAGAGATGGAGCTGCGAAAACCTGCATGGTGGAACTTGGAAACAAGGTTTATAGACACCTGGAAGAAAGAGATGTAGTTGAGAAACAAGGCATGGTGGAACTTGACACCAAAGTCTTTTGACACCTGGAAGAAAGGGATGGAGCTGAGAAACAATACATGCTGGAACTAGATAGCAAACTTAATCGAAACCTGGAAGAAAGAGATGGAGCTGGGAAACACTGCATAGTGGAACTTGATACCACAGTTTATAGACACCTGGAAGAAAGAGATGGAGCTCAGAAACACTGCATGCTGGAACTAGATACCAATGTTTATAGACACCTGGAAGAAAGAGATGGAGCTGAGAAAGATTGCATGGTTGAACTTGATATCACAGGGTATAGACACCTGGAAGAAAGAGATGCAGCTGAGAAACACTGCATGCTGGAACGTGATATCAAATGTTATAGACACCTGGGAGAAAGAGATGGAGCTGAGAAACACTGCATGGTTGGAACTAGATACAAGAGTGTAACGATACCTGGAAGAAAGAGATGGAGCTGAGAAACACTGCATGGTGGAACTAGATACAAGAGTGTAACGATACCTGGAAGAAACAGATGGAGCTGAGAAATATTGCATGGTGGAACTTGATACCAAAGTTTATAGACACCTGGAAGAAAGAGATGGAGCTGAGAAAACCTGCATGGTGGAACTTGGAAACAAAGTTTATATACACCTGGAAGAAAGAGATGGAGCTGAGAAAGAATGCATGCTGGAACTAGATACAAAAGTTTATCGACACCTTGAAGAAAGAGATGTAGCTGAGAAACTTTGCATGGTGGAACTTGACACCAAAGTCTTTTGACACCTGGAAGAAAGGGATGGAGCTGAGAAATATTGCATGGTGGAACTTGATACCACAAGGTATAGACACCTGGAAGAAAGGGATGGATCTGAGAAAACCTGTGTGGTGGAATTTGGAAATAACATTCATAGACACCTTGAAGAAAGAGATGTAGCTGAGAAACATTGCATTGTGCAACTTGATACCAAAGTTTATAGACACCTGGAAGAAAGAGATGGAGATGTGAATCATTGCATGGTTGAACTTGATACCAAAGTTTTTAGACACCTGGAAGAAAGGGATGGAGCTGAGAAACAATACATGCTGGAAAAAGATAGCAAAGTTTATCGACACCTGGAAGAAAGAGATGGAGCTGGAAACATTGCATGGTGGAACTTGATACCACACGGTACAGACACCTGGAAGAAAGAGATGGAGCTGAGAAAACCTGCATGGTGGAACTTGATACCAAAGTTTATAGACACCTGGAAGAAAGAGATGGAGCTGATAAACATTGCATGGTGGAACTTGACACCAAGGTTTTTATACACCTGGAAGAAATATATGGAGCTGAGAAAGATTGCATGGTGGAACTTGATACCAAAGTTTATTGACACCCGGAAGAAAGAGATGGAGCTGGGAAACATTGCATGGTGGAACTTGATACCACACAGTATAGAAACCTGCAAGAAAGAGATGAAGCTTGGAAACGCTGCATGGTGGAACTTGACACCAACATTTTTAGACACCTGGAAGAAAGGGATGGAGCTGAGAAATAATACATGCTGGAACTAGATACCAAAGTTTATCGACACCCGGAAGAAAGAGATGGAGCTGGGAAACATTGGATGGTGGAACTTGATACCACAAAGTATAGACACCTGGAAGAAAGAGATGAGGCTGAGAAAACCTGCATGGTGGAGCTTGATACCAAAGTTTTTAGACACCTGGAAGAAAGGGATGGAGCTGGGAAACAATGCATGCTGGAACTAGATACCAAAGTTTATAGACACATGGAAGAAAGAGATGGAGCTGATAAACATTGCATGGTGGAACTTGACACCAAGGTTTTTATACACCTGGAAGAAAGGGATGGAGCTGAGAAAGATTGCATGGTGGAACTTGATACCAAAGTTTATCGACACCCGGAAGAAAGAGATGGAGCTGGAAACATTGCATTGTGGAACTTGATACCACAACCACACAGTATAGACACCTGGAAGAAAGAGATGGAGCTGAGAAAACCTGCATGGTGGAACTTGATACCAAAGTTTATAGACACCTGGAAGAAAGAGATGGAGCTGATAAACATTGCATGGTGAAACTTGACACCAAGGTTTTTATACACCTGGAAGAAAGGGATGGAGCTGAGAAAGATTGCATGGTGGAACTTGATACCAAAGTTTATCGACACCCGGAAGAAAGAGTTGAAGCTGGGAAACATTGCATGGTGGAACTTGATACCACACGGTATAGACGCCTGCAAGAAAGAGAAGGAGCTTGGAAATGCTGCATGGTGGAACTTGACACCAACATTTTTAGACACCTGGAAGAAAGGGATGGATCTGAGAAATAATACATGCTGGAACTAGATACCAAAGTTTATCGACACCCAGAAGAAAGAGATGCAGCTGGGAAACATTGCATGGTGGAGCTTGATACCAAAGTTTTTAGACACCTGGAAGAAAGGGATGGAGCTGAGAAACAATGCATGCTGGAACTAGATACCAAAGTTTATCGACACCCGGAAGAAAGAGATGGAGCTGAGAAACATTGCATGTTGGAACTTGACACCAAGGTTTTTATACACCTGGAAGAAAGGGATGGAGCTGAGAAAGTTTGCATGGTGGAACTTGATACCGAAGTTTATCAACACCCGGAAGAAAGAGATGGAGCTGGGAAACATTGCATGGTGGAACTTGATACCACACGGTATAGACACCTGCAAGAAAGAGATGGAGCTTGGAAACCCTGCATGGTGGAACTTGACACCAACATTTTTAGACACCTGGAAGAAAGGGATGGAGCTGAGAAATAATACATGCTGGAACTAGATACCAAAGTTTATCGACACGAGGAAGAAAGAGATGGAGATGGGAAACATTGCATGGTGGAACTTCATACCACACAGTATAGACACCTGGAAGAAAGAGATGAGGCTGAGAAAACCTGCATGGTGGAGCTTGATACCAATGTTTTTAGTCACCTGGAAGAAAGGGATGGAGCTGGGAAACAATGCATGCTGGAACTAGATACCAAAGTTCATAGACACCTGGAAGAAAGAGATGGAGCTGATAAACATTGCATGGTGGAACTTGACACCAAGGTTTTTATACACCTGGAAGAAAGGGGTGGAGCTGAGAAAGATTGCATGGTGGAACTTGATACCAAAGTTTATCGACACCCGGATGAAAGAGATAGAGCTGGAAACATTGCATGGTGGAACTTGATACCACACTGTAGAGACACCTGGAAGAAAGAGATGGAGCTGAGAGAACCTGCATGTTGGAACTTGATACCAAAGTTTATAGACACCTGGATTAAAGAGATAGAGCTGGAAACATTGCATGGTGGAACTTGATACCACACTGTAGAGACACCTGGAAGAAAGAGATGGAGCTGAGAGAACCTGCATGTTGGAACTTGATACCAAAGTTTATCGACACCCGGATGAAAGAGATAGAGCTGGAAACATTGCATGGTGGAACTTGATACCACACGGTATAGACACCTGCAAGAAAGAGATGGAGCTTGGAAACGCTGCATGGTGGAACTTGACACCAACATTTTTAGACACCTGGAAGAAAGGGATGGAGCTGAGAAATAATACATGCTGGAACTAGATACCAAAGTTTATCGACACACAGAAGAAAGAGATGGAGCTGGGAAACATTGCATGGTGGAACTTGAGACCACACAGTATAGACACCTGGAAGAAAGAGATGAGGCTGAGAAAACCTGCATGGTGGTGCTTGATACCAAAGTTTGTAGACACCTGGAAGAAAGGGATGGAGCTGAGAAACAATGCATGCTGGAACTATATACCAAAGTTTATAGACACCTGGAAGAAAGAGATGGAGCTGAGAAAGATTGCATGGTTGAACTTGATACCACAGGGTATAGATACCTAGAAGAAAGAGATGGAGCTGAGAAAACCTGCATGGTGGAACTTGATACCACAGTTTATAGATACCTGGAAGATAGAGATGGAGCTGAGAAAGATTGCATGGTTGAACAATGATACCACAGGGTATAGACAACTGGAAGAAAGAGATGCAGCTGAGAAACACTGCATGCTGGAACTTGATATCAAATGTTATAGACACCTGGAAGCAAGAGATGGAGCTGAGAAACACTGCATGGTGGAACTAGATTCAAGAGTGTAACAACACCTGGAAGAAAGAGATGGAGCTGAGAAACACTGCATGGTGGAACTTGATACCACAGGGTATAGTCACCTGGAAGAAAGAGATGGAGCTGCGAAAACCTGCATGGTGGAACTTGGAAACAAGGTTTATAGACACCTGGAAGAAAGAGATGTAGTTGAGAAACAAGGCATGGTGGAACTTGACACCAAAGTCTTTTGACACCTGGAAGAAAGGGATGGAGCTGAGAAACAATACATGCTGGAACTAGATAGCAAACTTAATCGAAACCTGGAAGAAAGAGATGGAGCTGGGAAACACTGCATAGTGGAACTTGATACCACAGTTAATAGACACCTGGAAGAAAGAGATGGAGCTCAGAAACACTGCATGCTGGAACTAGATACCAATGTTTATAGACACCTGGAAGAAAGAGATGGAGCTGAGAAAGATTGCATGGTTGAACTTGATATCACAGGGTATAGACACTGGAAGAAAGAGATGCAGCTGAGAAACACTGCATGCTGGAACGTGATATCAAATGTTATAGACACCTGGGAGAAAGAGATGGAGCTGAGAAACACTGCATGGTTGGAACTAGATACAAGAGTGTAACGATACCTGGAAGAAAGAGATGGAGCTGAGAAACACTGCATGGTGGAACTAGATACAAGAGTGTAACGATACCTGGAAGAAACAGATGGAGCTGAGAAATATTGCATGGTGGAACTTGATACCAAAGTTTATAGACACCTGGAAGAAAGAGATGGAGCTGAGAAAACCTGCATGGTGGAACTTGGAAACAAAGTTTATATACACCTGGAAGAAAGAGATGCAGCTGAGAAAGAATGCATGCTGGAACTAGATACAAAAGTTTATCGACACCTTGAAGAAAGAGATGTAGCTGAGAAACTTTGCATGGTGGAACTTGACACCAAAGTCTTTTGACACCTGGAAGAAAGGGATGGAGCTGAGAAACATTGCATGGTGGAACTTGATACCACAAGGTATAGACACCTGGAAGAAAGGGATGGATCTGAGAAAACCTGTGTGGTGGAATTTGGAAATAACATTCATAGACACCTTGAAGAAAGAGATGTAGCTGAGAAACATTGCATTGTGCAACTTGATACCAAAGTTTATAGACACCTGGAAGAAAGAGATGGAGATGTGAATCATTGCATGGTTGAACTTGATACCAAAGTTTTTAGACACCTGGAAGAAAGGGATGGAGCTGAGAAACAATACATGCTGGAAGTAGATAGCAAAGTTTATCGACACCTGGAAGAAAGAGATGGAGCTGGAAACATTGCATGGTGGAACTTGATACCACACGGTATAGACACCTGGAAGAAAGAGATGGAGCTGAGAAAACCTGCATGGTGGAACTTGATACCAAAGTTTATAGACACCTGGAAGAAAGAGATGGAGCTGAGAAACATTGCATGGTGGAACTTGACACCAAGGTTTTTATACACCTGGAAGAAAGGGATGGAGCTGAGAAGGATTGCATGGTGGAACTTGATACCAAAGTTTATCGATACCCGGAAGAAAGAGAAGGAGCTGGGACACATTGCATGGTGGAACTTGATACCACACGGTATAGACACCTGGAAGAAAGAGATGGAGCTTGGAAACGCTGCTTGGTGGAACTTGGAAACAAAGTTTATAGACACCTGGAAGAAAGAGATGGAGCTGAGAAACATTGCATGGTGGAACTTGACACCAACATTTTTAGACACCTGGAAGAAAGGGATGGAGCTGAGAAACAATACATGCTGGAAATAGATACCAAAGTTTATCGACACCCGGATGAAAGAGATGGAACTGGGAAACATTGCATGGTGGAACTTGATTCCACATGGTATAGACACCTGGAAGTAAGAGATGAAGCTGAGAAAACCTGCATGGTGGAGCTTGATACCAAAGTTTTTAGACACCTGGAAGAAAGGGATGGAGCTGGGAAACAATGCATGCTGGAACTAGATACCAAATTTTATCGACACCCGGAAGAAAGAGATGGAGCTGGGAAACATTGCATGGTGGAACTTGATACTACACGGTATAGACACCCGGAAGAAAGAGATGGAGCTGAGAAACAATGCATGCTGGAACTATATACCAAAGTTTATAGACACCGGGATGAAAGAGATGGAGCTGAGAAACATTGCATGGTGGAACTTGAAAACAAAGTTTATAGACACCTGGAAGAAAGGGATGGAGCTGAGAAACACTGCATGGTGGAACTTGGTACCAAAGTGTATAGACACCTGGAAGAAAGAGGTGGGGCTGGGAAACATTGCATGCTGGAACTAGATAGCAACGTTTATAGACACCTGGAAGAAAGAGATGGAGCTGAGAAAACCTGCATGGTGGATCTTGGAACCAAAGTTTATAGACACTTGGAAGAAAGAGATGGAGCTGAGAAACATTGAATGGTGGAACTTGACACCAAAGTTTATAGACACCTGGAAGAAAACGATGGAGCTGAGAAACACTGCATGGTGGAACTTGGTACCAAAGTGTATAGACACCTGGAAGAAAGAGGTGGGGCTGGGAAACATTGCATGTTGGAACTTGATACCACATGGTATAGACACCTGGAAGAAAGATATGGAGCTTGGAAACGCTGCTTGGTGGAACTTGGAAACAAAGTTTATAGACACCTGGAAGAAAGAGATGGAGCTGAGAAACATTGCATGGTGGAACTTGACACCAACATTTTTAGACACCTGGAAGAAAGGGATGGAGCTGAGAAACAATACATGCTGGAACTAGATACCAAAGTTTATCGACACCCGGAAGAAAGAGATGAAGCTGGGAAACATTGCATGGTGGAACTTGATTCCACATGGTATAGACACCTGGAAGAAAGAGATGGAGCTGAGAAACAATGCATGCTGGAACTATATACCAAAGTTTATGGACACCGGGAAGAAAGAGATGGAGCTGAGAAACATTGCATGGTGGAACTTGAAAACAAAGTTTATAGACACCTGGAAGAAAGAGATGGAGCTGAGAAACATTGCATGTTGGAACTTGACACCAAGGTTTTGAGACACCTGGAAGAAAGGTATGGAGCTGAGAAACACTGCATGGTGGAACTTGTACCAAAGTGTATAGACACCTGGAAGAAAGAGATGGAGCTGAGAAACAATGCATGGTGGAATTTGGAACCAACGTTTGTAAACACATGGAAGAAAGAGATGGAGCTGAGAAACACTGCTTGGTGGAACTTGATACCAAAGTGTATAGACACCTGGAAGAAAGAGATGGAGCTGAGAAACAATGCATGCTGGAACTAGATAACAAAGTTTATAGACACCTGGAAGAAAGAGATGGAGATGAAAAACAATGCATGCTGGAACTAGATACCAAAGTTTATCGACACCTGGAACAAAGAGATGGAGCTGGGAAATATTGCATGGTTGAACTTGATACCACAGGCTATAGACACCTGGAAGAAAGAATTGGAGCTGAGAAAACCTGGATGGTGGATCTTGGAACCAAAGTTTATAGACACTTGGAAGAAAGAGATGGAGCTGAGAAACATTGAATGGTGGAACTTGACACCAACGTTTTTAGACACCTGGAAGAAAGGGATGGAGCTGAGAAACACTGCATGGTGGAACTTGACACCAAAGTGTATAGACACCTGGAAGAAAGAGATGGAGCTGAGAAACATTGTATGGTGGAACTTGATACCAAAGTTTTTAGACACCTGGAAGAAAGGGATGGAGCTGAGAAACAATACATGCTGGAACTAGATAGCAAAGTTTATCGACACCTGGAAGAAAGAGATGGAGCTGGAAACATTGCATGGTGGAACTTGATACCACACGGTATAGACACCTGGAAGAAAGAGATGGAGCTGAGAAAACCTGCATGGTGGAACTTGATACCAAAGTTTATAGACACCTGGAAGAAAGAGATGGAGATGAGAAACATTGCATGGTGGAACTTGACACCAAGGTTTTTATACACCTGGAAGAAAGGGATGGAGCTGAGAAGGATTGCATGGTGGAACTTGATACCAAAGTTTATCGACACCCGGAAGAAAGAGAAGGAGCTGGGAAACATTGCATGGTGGAACTTGATACCACACGGTATAGACACCTGGAAGAAAGAGATGGAGCTTGGAAACGCTGCTTGGTGGAACTTGGAAACAAAGTTTATAGACACCTGGAAGAAAGAGATGGAGCTGAGAAACATTGCATGGTGGAACTTGACACCAACATTTTTAGACACCTGGAAGAAAGGGATGGAGCTGAGAAACAATACATGCTGGAAATAGATACCAAAGTTTATCGACACCCGGATGAAAGAGATGGAACTGGGAAACATTGCATGGTGGAACTTGATTCCACATGGTATAGACACCTGGAAGAAAGAGATGAAGCTGAGAAAACCTGCATGGTGGAGCTTGATACCAAAGTTTTTAGACACCTGGAAGAAAGGGATGGAGCTGGGAAACAATGCATGCTGGAACTAGATACCAAATTTTATCGACACCCGGAAGAAAGAGATGGAGCTGGGAAACATTGCATGGTGGAACTTGATACTACACGGTATAGACACCCGGAAGAAAGAGATGGAGCTGAGAAACAATGCATGCTGGAACTATATACCAAAGTTTATAGACACCGGGATGAAAGAGATGGAGCTGAGAAACATTGCATGGTGGAACTTGAAAACAAAGTTTATAGACACCTGGAAGAAAGAGATGGAGCTGAGAAACATTGCATGTTGGAACTTGAAACCAAGGTTTTTAGACACCTGGAAGAAAGGGATGGAGCTGAGAAACACTGCATGGTGGAACTTGGTACCAAAGTGTATAGACACCTGGAAGAAAGAGGTGGGGCTGGGAAACATTGCATGCTGGAACTAGATAGCAAAGTTTATAGACACCTGGAAGAAAGAGATGTAGCTGAGAAAACCTGCATGGTGGATCTTGGAACCAAAGTTTATAGACACTTGGAAGAAAGAGATGGAGCTGAGAAACATTGAATGGTGGAACTTGACACCAAAGTTTATAGACACCTGGAAGAAAGGGATGGAGCTGAGAAACACTGCATGGTGGAACTTGGTACCAAAGTGTATAGACACCTGGAAGAAAGAGGTGGGGCTGGGAAACATTGCATGTTGGAACTTGATACCACATGGTATAGACACCTGGAAGAAAGATATGGAGCTTGGAAACGCTGCTTGGTGGAACTTGGAAACAAAGTTTATAGACACTTGGAAGAAAGAGATGGAGCTGAGAAACATTGCATGGTGGAAATTGACACCACATGGTATAGACACCTGGAAGAAAGAGATGGAGCTGAGAAACAATGCATGCTGGAACTATATACCAAAGTTTATAGACACCGGGAAGAAAGAGATGGAGCTGAGAAACATTGCATGGTGGAACTTGAAAACAAAGTTTATAGACACCTGGAAGAAAGAGATGGAGCTGAGAAACATTGCATGTTGGAACTTGACACCAAGGTTTTTAGACACCTGGAAGAAAGGGATGGAGCTGAGAAACACTGCATGGTGGAACTTGGTACCAAAGTATATAGACACCTGGAGCTGAGAAACAATGCATGGTGGAATTTGGAACCAACGTTTGTAAACACATGGAAGAAAGAGATGGAGCTGAGAAACACTGCATGGTGGAACTTGATACCAAAGTGTATAGACACCTGGAAGAAAGAAGTGGATCTGAGAAACAATGCATGCTGGAACTAGATAACAAAGTTTATAGACACCTGGCAGAAAGAGATGGAGCTGAGAAACATTGCATGGTGTAACTTGAAAAAAAAGTTTATAGACACCTTGAAGAAAGAGAAGGAGCTGAAAAACAATGCATGCTGGAACTAGATACCAAAGTTTATCGACACCTTGAACAAAGAGATGGAGCTGGGAAATATTGCATGGTTGAACTTGATACCACAGGGTATAGACACCTGGAAGAAAGAATTGGAGCTGAGAAAACCTGCATGGTGGATATTGGAACCAAAGTTTATAGACACTTGGAAGAAAGAGATGGAGCTGAGAAACATTGAATGGTGGAACTTGACACCAACGTTTTTAGACACCTGGAAGAAAGGGATGGAGCTGAGAAACACTGCATGGTGGAACTTGACACCAAAGTGTATAGACACCTGGAAGAAAGAGATGGAGCTGAGAAAACCTGCATGGTGGAGCTTGATACAAAGTTTTTAGACACCTTGAAGAAAGGGATGGAGCTGGGAAACAATGCATGCTGGAACTAGATACCAGAGTTTATCGAAACCCGGAAGAAAGAGATGGAGCTGGGAAACATTGCATGGTGGAACCATAAAAATCTGGAAGAAAGAGATGGAGCTGAGAAACAATGCATGCTGGAACTATATACCAAAGTTTATAGACACCGGGAAGAAAGAGATGGAGCTGAGAAACATTGCATGGTGGAACTTGACACCAAGGTTTTTAGACACCTGGAAGAAAGGGATGGAGCTGAGTAACACTGCATGGTGGAACTTGGTACCAAAGTGTATAGACACCTGGAAGAAAGAGATGGAGCTGAAAAACAATGCATGGTGGAACTTGATACCACAGGGTATAGACACCTGGGAGAAAGAGATGGAGCCGAGAAACACTGCATAGTGGAACTTGATACCACAAGGTATAGATACCTGGAAGAAAGAAGTGGATCTGAGAAACAATGCATGCTGGAACTAGATAACAAAGTTTATAGACACCTGGAAGAAAGAGATGGAGCTGAGAAACAATGCCTGGTGGAATTTGGAACCAACATTTGTAAACACATGGAAGAAAGAGATGGAGCTGAGAAACACTGCATGGTGGAACTTGATACCAAAGTGTATAGACACCTGGAAGAAAGAAGTGGATCTGAGAAACAATGCATGCTGGAACTAGATAACAAAGTTTATAGACACCTGGAAGAAAGAGATGGAGCTGAGAAAACCTGCATGGTGGATCTTGGAACCAAAGTTTATAGACACTTGGAAGAAAGAGATGGAGCTGAGAAACATTGAATGGTGGAACTTGACACCAAAGTTTATAGACACCTGGAAGAAAGGGATGGAGCTGAGAAACACTGCATGGTGGAACTTGGTACCAAAGTGTATAGACACCTGGAAGAAAGAGGTGGAGCTTGGAAACGCTGCTTGGTGGAACTTGGAAACAAAGTTTTTAGACACCTGGAAGAAAGAGATGGAGCTGAGAAAACCTGCATGGTGGAGCTTGATACCAAAGTTTTTAGACACCTGGAAGAAAGGGATGGAGCTGGGAAACAATGCATGCTGGAACTAGATACCAAACTTTATCGACACCCGGAAGAAAGAGATGGAACTGGGAAACATTGCATGGTGGAACTTGATTCCACACGGTATAGACACCTGGAAGAAAGAGATGGAGCTGAGAAATCCTGCATGGTGGAGCTTGATACCAAAGTTTTTAGACACCTGGAAGAAAGGGATGGAGCTGGGAAACAATGCATGCTGGAACTAGATACCAAGGTTTATCGACACCCAGAAGAAAGAGATGGAGCTGGGAAACATTGCATGGTGGAACTTGATACCACACGATCTAGACACCTGGAAGAAAGAGATGGAGCTGAGAAACAATGCATGCTGGAACTATATACCAAAGTTTATAGACACCGGGAAGAAAGAGATGGAGCTGAGAAACATTGCATGGTGGAACTTGAAAACAAAGTTTATAGACACCTGGAAGAAAGAGATGGAGCTGAGAAACAATGCATGCTGGAACTATATACCAAAGTTTATAGACACCGGGAAGAAAGAGATTGAGCTGAGAAACATTGCATGGTGGAACTTGAAAACAAAGTTTATAGACACCTGGAAGAAAGTAATGGAGCTGAGAAACACTGCATGGTGGAACTTGGTACCAAAGTGTATAGACACCTGGAGCTGAGAAACAATGCATGGTGGAATTTGGAACCAACGTTTGTAAACACATGGAAGAAAGAGATGGAGCTGAGAAACAATGCATGCTGGAACTATATACCAAAGTTTTTAGACACCGGGAAGAAAGAGATTGAGCTGAGAAACATTGCATGGTGGAACTTGAAAACAAAGTTTATAGACACCTGGCAGAAAGAGATGGAGCTGAGAAACATTGCATGGTGTAACTTGAAAAAAAAGTTTATAGACACCTTGAAGAAAGAGAAGGAGCTGAAAAACAATGCATGCTGGAACTATATACCAAAGTGTATAGACACCTGGAAGAAAGGGATGGAGCTGAGAAACACTGCATGGTGGAACTTGACACCAAAGTGTATAGACACCTGGAAGAAAGAGATGGAGCTGAGAAAACCTGCATGGTGGAGCTTGATACAAAGTTTTTAGACACCTTGAAGAAAGGGATGGAGCTGGGAAACAATGCATGCTGGAACTAGATACCAGAGTTTATCGACACCCGGAAGAAAGAGATGGAGCTGGGAAACATTGCATGGTGGAACTTGATACCACACGGTATAAAAATCTGGAAGAAAGAGATGGAGCTGAGAAACAATGCATGCTGGAACTATATGCCAAAGTTTATAGACACCGGGAAGAAAGAGATGGAGCTGAGAAACATTGCATGTTGGAACTTGACACCAAGGTTTTTAGACACCTGGAAGAAAGGGATGGAGCTGAGTAACACTGCATGGTGGAACTTGGTACCAAAGTGTATAGACACCTGGGAGAAAGAGATGGAGCCGAGAAACACTGCATAGTGGAACTTGATACCACAAGGTATAGACACCTGGAAGAAAGAAGTGGATCTGAGAAACAATGCATGCTGGAACTAGTTAACAAGGTTTATAGACACCTGGAAGAAAGAGATGGAGCTGAGAAACATTGCATGGTGTAACTTGAAAACAAAGTTTATAGACACCTTGAAGAAAGAGAAGGAGCTGAAAAACAATGCATGCTGGAACTAGATACCAAAGTTTACCGACCACTGGAACAAAGAGATGGAGCTGGGAAATATTGCAGGGTTGAACTTGATACCACAGGGTATAGACACCTGGAAGAAAGAATTGGAGCTGAGAAAACCTGCATGGTGGATCTTGGAACCAAAGTTTATAGACACTTGGAAGAAAGAGATGGAGCTGAGAAACATTGATTGGTGGAACTTGACACCAACGTTTTTAGACACCTGGAAGAAAGGGATGGAGCTGAGAAACACTGCATGGTGGAACTTGACACCAAAGTGTACAGACACCTGGAAGAAAGAGATGAATCTGAGAAACAATGCATGCTGGAACTAGATACCAGAGTTTATCGACACCCGGAAGAAAGAGATAAGCTGGGAAACATTGCATGGTGGAACTTGATACCACACGGTATAAAAATCTGGAAGAAAGAGATGGAGCTGAGAAACAATGCATGCTGGAACTATATGCCAAAGTTTATAGACACCGGGAAGAAAGAGATGGAGCTGAGAAACATTGCATGTTGGAACTTGACACCAAGGTTTTTAGACACCTGGAAGAAAGGGATGGAGCTGAGTAACACTGCATGGTGGAACTTGGTACCAAAGTGTATAGACACCTGGGAGAAAGAAATGGAGCCGAGAAACACTGCATAGTGGAACTTGATACCACAAGGTATAGACACCTGGAAGAAAGAAGTGGATCTGAGAAACAATGCATGCTGGAACTAGATAACAAAGTTTATAGACACCTGGAAGAAAGAGATGGAGCTGAGAAACAATGCCTGGTGGAATTTGGAACCAACATTTGTAAACACATGGAAGAAAGAGATGGAGCTGAGAAACACTGCATGCTGGAACTAGATAACAAAGTTTATAGACACCTGGAAGAAAGAGATGGAGCTGAGAAACATTGCATGGTGTAACTTGAAAACAAAGTTTATAGACACCTTGAAGAAAGAGAAGGAGCTGAAAAACAATGCATGCTGGAACTAGATACCAAAGTTTATCGACCACTGGAACAAAGAGATGGAGCTGGGAAATATTGCATGGTTGAACTTGATACCACAGGGTATAGACACCTGGAAGAAAGAATTGGAGCTGAGAAAACCTGCATGGTGGATCTTGGAACCAAAGTTTATAGACACTTGGAAGAAAGAGATGGAGCTGAGAAACATTGATTGGTGGAACTTGACACCAACGTTTTTAGACACCTGGAAGAAAGGGGTGGAGCTGAGAAACACTGCATGGTGGAACTTGACACCAAAGTGTACAGACACCTGGAAGAAAGAGATGAATCTGAGAAACAATGCATGCTGGAACTAGATACCAGAGTTTATCGACACCCGGAAGAAAGAGATGGAGCTGAGAAACAATGCATGCTGGAACTATATACCAAAGTTTATAGACACCGGGAAGAAAGAGATGGAGCTGAGAAACACTGCATGGTGGAACTTGACACCAAGGTTTATAGACACCTGGAAGAAAGGGATGGAGCTGAGAAACACTGCATGGTGGAACTTGGTACCAAAGTGTATAGACACCTGGAAGAAAGAGGTGGGGCTGGGAAACATTGCATGTTGGAACTTGATACCACATGGTATAGACACCTGGAAGAAAGATATGGAGCTTGGAAACGCTGCTTGGTGGAACTTGGAAACAAAGTTTATAGACACCTGGAAGAAAGAGATGGAGCTGAGAAACAATACATGCTGGAACTAGATACCAAAGTTTATCGACACCCGGAAGAAAGAGATGAAGCTGGGAAACATTGCATGGTGGAACTTGATACCACATGGTATAGACACCTATAAGAAAGAGATGGAGCCGAGAAACATTGCATGGTGAACTTGGATGTAAGATTCCTAGGCACATTTGAAAAATAACGTTGCTAGCTCGATTAAGGTTTGAAATAGCTGTCTTGGTTTGGATCAGCAGTCTGTGCGCTCTTACACTGGTAATGGTGGAACATTCACCAGGAACCCATCCAGCATTCTCTCAGACCCTCGCACAGCACAGAGCGCTGGTCCTGGTTGTTGCCACTATAACCTTATCCCCTGTGCAAGTTGGTCGGTGCACAACACTTGTTGTTCTGCCTTGAAATGTGTGTTGCTGCTCAGATGTTTTTGTTTCATCAGGTGTGATTCCACATTATACACATTGAGATTCAGATGTCAGGCGTCACATTGTAGAAAAGCGCCTTTCTATGATCTATGAAGACTGATGCGAGCAGCCATCATCGCGCAGAACCACAAACATGAAAAGAATCCGCCATGTTGCAGTAGATACATCTGTAGGAGTTGCTGGAACACTGTGGGCGGTCACAAAACAACACTGGTTCTTACAGTGATTATACCTTCAGAACCTAACTTGTATTTCTGGAAGGCTGCTTTCTGGACCACATGGCTCCATGTCTCGGGCGGATAGCTCCGGGGCAACGTGCTCGCCTTGGAAGCAAGACGATGAGGAACACGCGCTTAGAATTCTCCGGGTGTTAAGCGTGTTACAAATGACATATCATATCATATGTTTATTCCGGAGAGACACGTGTGTCCCAAAACATGGCTCAGCCTCATAAATGTATACATTCTGCAAGATCTTGCATTTTCTTATTTTTATTTTTTTATTGAACACGTTGTACTCTTTTTTTATTTTATTATTGTTTACCCTGTTTGTTTTTTTATTATTTTCCCTTTTTTTAAAGGCACTCTGTTTTGTCGGAAAAGGCAACTTGGGCTTTTGAAATCCTAAAAGTAAGAGCGTAATCCTTTTAAATGAAATGACATCAGATATACTTAATTCTTTTAACTACAGTTTCAGGCATTTCAATTGAAACATTTACCAACCGCATTCCTGAAGGACAATCTTGCCAAAGGGAGAGCAGCTTGTTAAGGACTATTGGGTCCCTGGCGCTGATCTGTGTTTCATTTGGTTCTGCTGCGCCTGCTATTGAAAATGAATGTGTGTGCCTAATACTTGCTTTGCTTCTCCATCACACCATCTAGCCACGAGTCCTTTATCGTGTGTTCATATTACAGAGAAGACTTGGGGGCCAGTGCTTCAAGATAACCCCCTCCACCAGATAATGTGCATATGAGAAAAAAAGCCAACACTGGGACATCCTTTAGCAAACAGAAACCCTATTGAAGCCCCCTTATCCAAGATCAGCTTATCTGTCCAAAGAGTGGCACCGCTATCAGGAAAGGGAGGAAGGGGCCTTCCACACAGGCCTGTTGTTTACTTGACCGAAGATTCGAGCCGTGTTTGTGATATTTATTGAAAACAGGATTGCAAATCACACGTCCCTTTGGAAGGAAATGGAAGCATGGGCAGCTTGTTAGGTGCTTTATTGCAAGCTTTCATTAGTGACTCATTTGCAATGATGTGCCCCCTTTCCCTCAATGGACAGCCACCTGCACGAGCGGAACATGTAAGAACCACAGGTAGCAACAGCTGAGCTCCATAAAAACACATGCTAAATAAGAGGGAGAGTCTTGCACTGAGAGCTGTGTCAAAGTCGGCCATTTTGTTTATTTCAGTTGTGAAACAGCCATAAAACATATGAGTAATGGGGTTCATTTTGGAGTTTCCCGTTAAAACACAGCGGAATATGTTACTTTGACATTTTTGTGTAAGCATGTCCACGCCCACGTAATTGTCCTCATATGGACGGCAGCGGGCAAAAGGGGAGTTTCAAAAAGCGACATACGTGCCGGTACGCCACCCTTTTTCACTCCGCTGTGCAAATTGAGTAAATGCCACCTGCCATGCATGACCGGTGGCGTTAACAATGGATCCCGATGGGGTCTAGACCCCTTAGGGATCCCCAGCATTTGCGCCAGCAGGCAGGGTCGGACTGGGACAAGAAATAGGCCCGGACACCCAAATAAAAGTGGCCCACCCCTCGCCTCAAAAAAGTGGCCCTCAAACCATCATCCGTGAATCGCGTCAATTCACGACTTTACATAAAAAGTTACTCATGGAGGGTTCATGTGTCTGTTGCATGTAATGTTTTGTGTAAACACTTGAGAAAGTGATAACATACAACACGTACTGGCCTTAACAATCTGTGCTTGCATTACCACTGTAACACATTTTCATGCTGCCTCTTGTCCCACTTCTGCCCCACCCATGTCACTCTTCTTGTCCAAGTATTGCTGAAAGCTGCTGTCCCTGCTCGAATTCCACCCCAGGGCTGCCACTGTGCTGCCCCATATGAAACTGAATGGAAACTCGTTCCACTTAAACACGTGCATAACAAATACAGGCTATTACTTCTACGTTTGCAAGTATGTTCGTAGGTAGTAACAAAATGACATGCTATTCCCAACTGCGTATGTTGCAACTTAACTGTAAACTATTTATCATTCTATGTGGATTCATATGAAGGCCCTAGCAACGGAACAAGGAGGTTTCGCAGTTTCTGGCTTGAATAATGATGCTCTTTCACCCTATCATGTAACAGTAAGCATGCAACAACCTTCCCACACAGCGCAGTACTCACGGCCCCCTGTGCAGTTTCCTCCAGGGCCGAACCAAAAATGCTAAATGCTGGTTTAGGCCAGTTCTTTTGGTCAAAGTAGACCACTTCTTGGCCAATGTGGGCCAGTTTGACGAGCTACTTCACTATGAGGTTAGTAGTTTTGACCAGTGTTGCTGAATAAATATTCTTTAAAATACATAATTTACATCACACTTTATTTTAAAAAACTCCCCCTTGGTTACTATTCAAACAGTGTCACCAAAGGAATTAATAGTCACTTGCAACTGTGGGACACTTTTTTGACCAATATGGCCCAGTTACAGTTGAATGAGTAACTTCACTATGCGACTAATAGTTTTGACCATTGTTGCTGAATCAATATTCTTTAAATTGCACAATTAGCATTACGTTTTATCAAAAAATCCCTGGGTACTACTCAAACAGTCTGTCACAAAAGGAATTAATTGCTATTTGCAACTGGCCTGGGACATGTTTTTGATGGTCCCCGAGACAATTGTATGCCCAGCCTGACCCGCCTCGCCCTGTCCCTGAAGTCATGTGTTGTCGTGTCGACCGACAATCTATCACCACACAGAGCACTTTGTATTCTGGGACTTGTAGTTCTGTTGTTCCTTCTTAAAATATGTGCCAGCAAAACCCAGCATATAAAATAAATTTGGCAAATAGACAGTACGGTCCGAAGGTGTCACACACAACATGGAAGGTGTGATGGGACTACGGATGCAGGAGACCTCCACATAAATGCGAGATCTATTGACTGCACCACAAAGCCTTCCACTACTATAATGAGCCACAATTCCTGACTAGAGCACAAACACTCTGCTAAGCAAGCCTTGGCCCCCCCACAACCTCCTGGCCTCATACCATCTGAGATAAGCACAGAAGGTGTAGGTCTGTCCACCATCATGCCCCCAGTCTCGGGGACAATGTACCTCTGCTTCTTCACCTTCAACCAGGCCTTTAATAACCTAAACTCTGAAATTCTAATTAGAACTATAGAGATAGGGCCTGATTCATTAACTTTTTTGCATGGTTCAAAGTGACTTTGCACTGCAAAAATACACTTTGCACAGTTCCATGAATCGGGGTGTTTGTTGTCAATGCAAAGTCACTTTGCACCAGTGAAAAGTCACTTTGCATCATGAAAAAATTCTATGAATCAGGCCCTTAATGTTAATCACTTCACACGGTTCCCTAGACTTCCCACTGAGCATCATTCTCTTCTGTCTGCCAATCCTCTTCTCTTACCTTATTGCCAACTAGTGCTTTGAAGTGACTGTAAAGTGGGCTTCAGCGCTACATAAAAACTAAAAAGAAACAAATCGATGGGCAGAATGCAAACTGCGAGAAAAAAATATCCATCCTTTTTAAGAGTTACAAAACCAAATAACAGGACTGCACATCCCTTCTAGTTCTAATACAATCTATTCATTTTAATGGGAGTTACAGCCTTTGAGATATATCTATTATTTACTGTCTAAAGCATCAAAACGGGTCTATCTCCAACACGAAACACAATTGCTCTAAAGCAGTGGTTAAACACAGCCTATGCGCTGCGTTGAGTTCCTGTGAAATTTCTTGCCAGTGGCAGGGTTTGTGTTGCTTGCGCACTGCCCATTTCAACAACTCCTCTCGGATGGATGGGGCAGGCATTGCAAAGGGAGACACTTAAAAAGCAGCAGTAGCTGCTTGAGCGGTGTAATTATTATACAGGACACACTTTCATTGCAAATAGGAAAAAGTCTGCTTTCATGAGTATGTCTGAGGAATGGCGTCAGTTTAAAAAAAATCTATTGTTTTCTATAGTACGGGCTGCACAATTAGTGCTTGAAGCTCCACTGCCAGTCAGCAAGAACATCATTTAGCAATCCCAAAACTGGCGCACACGCACTGGGAAAGGAGAACAAAGTTTATGCGTGCCTGCCAACTAACCTCTGCAGCTCGCCGGATTATGTTCTTTCCCCATGACTGTGTGCACGCCTTCCCCACAGCCTCTGCAGGGAGCACTTAGATCCTCTCCGCAGGCAGTCAGCACTCGAAGTCTCGCTTCCTTTTGAATGCAAAATTCGAAAGGAAGCGAAACGAAACTGAATGCTAAATGGCCTGCTCTGCTCTCTCACCTGTGGGCACATGGGCGCGCTCCGCCGGACGAAGCCTGTTACTTTTAGCAAATGTAACAACACCACGCCCGCCCAGGCAGCACTGCCGGCGCCATCAGGCTGAGAGCAGAGGCAGCCCAGAGTGGAAATGCTAATGGAATGAATGATTTATTACGTGTGTGTGTGACTGATAAATCGGCCCCTAAGTGCTAAATAAAACCGGCCCACAGTCCAGTCAGCTCCAATTCTTATCGGCCACGGGCCGGTTGGCCGACTGCTCAATCCAACGCTGCCAGCAGGACAATGCATGCTGGGGCAAATGCTTTCACAGTCTCTGCTCTTCTATCACTGGGGTTCGGAGAGAACGCTGCTCGCTCTCCCAGAGATCTGCGACGACCAGAGCACCACAGCGCCCCACAGCTTCTGTTTGAGCCTGACACGGAGGGTGTACCGGACTTCCCGACCTTCTCTGGGTGTCCCTCAGATCCAGCATCTCTGGTCCTGGTCTGACACGGCCTCCCACACTCGCATCTCCCGCTCCTGTCTCTCTGCTTCTCCAGCTCCCCGCTCCAGCCGGCTCCACACTCCAGCCTGCTGTGCGACCTTCTGCCTTGTGAATAGCATGCATTTTTATATCCGTTGTGCTTACTAAGTGACCACAGGTGGTGGTCGTTTAGTCCAATTGCATGACCATAGTTAAAGGGACATTCCTGGCTTTTGCCTCGGAACTCCTCCATAGCCCTCTTCTTTGTTTCTGTACCAGAGTGGTGTTTGGGGAGTTTTATATAAAAGGAACTATTTACAACTCTGTATTGTCTTTTCCTCACCTTGGTAGGTGGTTGACATTCATCTGAATTAACAGTATGGGGCTGACAATAACCTATAAAGGTTGTTGGAATAGAAGGTTCACTTTGAAAGGGAAATGGGGGATACCATGTCTCGCCTAAGGTTGTCCTCTCCCCAACTCCCAAGGACCCTGCACCCAGGTGATCCTCCCTCGCTTCTCCACCCCAAGGGTCAGGATCCAAAAGCGATGAGGATCCATGGGGAGTAGGTGTGAGGACCCCCCAGGTTTCTAATACCGTTTGCTGAACTACTTTCACTGGTAAGGACGATGTTTTGAAAATATACTCTTTTTTTTAGCTTAATGCATTCTGTATATCAGGTATGCACAGATTTAGTTCTAAGTGCAAAAGTGATTTGCATATGAGTCTTACTAATTTGTCCTAGAGGCAATGCTTACCCAAGAGCAAAGTGGGAAGGATAGAACTGTACAACATGCTTCTAGGACACGGAGAGGAGCAGTACATTAATACTGGATAATTGAGAAAGAGGCCCTTGACTAAGTGGGCAATTAACATTTCCAAGACGTTTCTGTATGTGGAGGAAGGGGAGGTGCTGCAGGTAGGTGTACTGGCGTGTGTTCAGTTTACATCACTGGTATTTTAAAGTAGAATTCTTTTTACGTTTTGTCATTTTCTTTATTGTTATTTTCTCTCTCTGTCTACCTGTCTATCTATTGATGGACCGGTCTCTCTTTGGGCACTTGTCTAGCTCTCTCACCGTACACAGATTCGCTATAAGAGTTCTTATGTTCTGCATTTGTTTGCACAGCCAGAAGGTCCTATTTTTAGGTAACCTTTGGATGTTCACCTATGACATTGCACATCACGGCTATTCTGCTTACTCATGTGCTTTCGCTTATTCATAATATTACACATTAAGGCCCAGATTCTCAGAAAATGGAGCATCTAAGAATAGCACAGAGGTTGCGTTCATATTTAGATGCCAAATGTTCTGAATTGCACATGTCGCTTTATTCTCAAAGGTGACCTGCGCACTTCCGGACGGCAGCACTGCTGCGCCAATTATACACTGCGCTGCCCCTTGCATACATTAGTGTCAGGAAAATGAGCCCATGTGGGTGCTGGAAGCGCATTTTACAATGACGGCCCATTAAAGGACCCCTCATTGTAAATTTAGAAAAAAGTAATTTTTATCCTTGTTTGGGAGATACATATGCATGTGCGACAACAGAGTTTCATACCACTGCTGTCAAACTTCTGCCAGAAATTTATGACAGAATCATAAATGGACCTGTCATCCTTCCTTTGTACCGAAAAGGGAAGGTGCCTATTTTCTGCGCGTTCCAACGTGCATCCAACTTGTGTATTCGGGAAGCGCATTGAAATATGGAGACGCGCCTGTGAATGTAGAAAGGGAGTGTACAAGAGCATCGGAATGTGCACATATAGAATTTGGGTTGTAAACGAATTGCTCGAATTACAATTGACCTTGGCACAATTGACTGAATTTTGAAGGTCAAATGTTACATATATGCGGGGGGGACACCCCCCGCAACCTCCTACCCAATGCAAAAACCCCCACCCAAACCCATTTTATATATATATATATATATATATAACAGTCAATTGTGCAAAGGTCAATTCGGACCCTTGAAATTCAGTCAATTTGGGCATTCGAATAATTGTGTTCGAACAATTTGGGTAATACCAGAATTTGCATATTCAGATGCCCAGTATGAACTGTGTTTCAACTTTTCTGGGTGCAAGAGTTGAGATGCGGTAGCCCATCTCAGCACTTGTGCCAAAATCTTTTGAAACTCTGTCCCTAAAAGTGTTCCTCTTATTCTTATGCTTGTGCTTGCTTGTCTATCTTAAATATCTATCTACCTCTGTACCTATCTACCAATCTATCTTTCTATCTGTCTATCCATCCAGGGACGGTACACACTGCCCCTTACACTTATTCACTGAAAGAGTCCTTATATTCTGCAATAGGAAGCTATATGCATTTCTTTGCGCAGAAAGAATGCCCTACTTTTAGGTAACCTTTTTATTTTATTTCTTTATATATATATATTTGTGTACAGGTAGGAACAATGTTCTTTTGATCACATAAGAACGTGCAATAGATAAGAAATCATATTTGACGGGAAGCAGTGAGTTTCTTACAATGGTGTGAGTTTGAGGGACATTCTGACCAGATTGTGGGGGTTGGGGGGGGAGTAAATGGAACCTTCACCGGGGACAATACATGGGTGGACATACATAGATTAAGGACAACTAACATTCGCCATTTTTAAGTGCAGGCCAGCTGTGTTTGGGTTGTGACCATGCTGAATGACGTGCTCGAGTGGAGTCAGAGGAACTGAGGGACAGAGGCAGGTTATAGGCGAGGGGAAAAAAGTTAGCTAGAAGGCAGATGAGAGGTAGGTTAAGAGGGAAGGGGGTAGGCTTTTAGGTTTTGTTTTGAACAAATCAATGTGAACTGTTTCTCGAATGTCCGGGGGAAGAGAAATCCATGCAAGTGGAGCAAGAAGAGAGTAAGAACAGAAGAGAGAAGTTTTAGAACGGATTTCTAAACTCTCCTCTGGTGAGCAGAAGTGTACGTTTAGGAGGCCAACCTTGTTGGTGAAACAGGGGAGAATTCTGGGAAGATAGCCAGACCAACGCACAATAGCTTGGAGAGCAGTCAAGGCTAAGTCTCAGGAGGAGTGAGGGTGGTCAGAGGTCTTTGATGAGCACGCACAATGAAACGCCAAGTATTACCATTATACAGAAGTATATGAAAATATACAATTTATTATGCCCAAGAATAAACACAAGTGAAAATGAATGCACAGTAAAAACACCACTCAAACAACACACTTTGTTAAATATATACAGTAACTGGTTTCAATGTGGTAAAGGTATAAACTCTGCCAATCCCTGTATGGGAAAAGGGCAGACAATCTGTATAGCATAAACAGCCTCAGAGATGGACAACCCCAACTTTAAAAGTCCAGCCCTATGGTGAATGGACCCTTTTGCTCAATTTTCAATGTCTGTGTAAAAGCACTTGGCTGTGCGTAAAGCCACAAAGTACTGTTTCTAAGGAGCTGGCAAAGTTAGGGACGGGATTCTGAAGGGTGGAAACAGGTTCCAAGATTCAGGGGAGGATCTGCTGTGATGAACAAAGCCATTCCTAACTTTCGGAGGACTTTAGGAAGTGGGGGCTACCCAAGCCAAAGAGAGAACAACAAGGGATCCTCTGTGTGTAAAATGCAATGGATGAACAAGGGGCCACCGGTAAGTGGTTTCAGTACTCCCTGCCCTTACCTCAGTTTTTGTCCAAACTTGGCAGGTCTGGAGATGGTCAGCCAAGGTTTGATTTCCCACCCTCAGTTTAGCTTGAATGTGCACAGGCGCTGTCGGTGTAAAGGTGGGTCTGGTTTACAACAGCAGCTGTATCCCTTGTCTCGGCTGCAGAACAAAGAAAGCACTGATGCAGCTGATCTCAGGGCACAAGGAAGGACGCAGGAAAACCACCTTCAGGTCACTGTCACACAGTGACGCAGAGTCACCCAAGTTTTGCAGTCTTACACAACCTTCTCTCTTGCTGCCCAAAGCAGCTGGTTCGGCGACATTCAGAGAAAAGGTGCTTTGCAGCGCTAGGATTCCTCAAAGTTTCGAGGAAAAACTCAATGCGACCATGCTCCTGCATGGGTGCCAAGGTTCAAGCTGGACAGTCCACTGGATGGCCCAGGAACACTTCCGAACAAGCTATTTTGCAGGACACCGAGTAGGCATTGAGAGTGATTATTCTCACCGCTCCAAATATTTGAAGCACCTTTGCAGGTCTTCTGGGATTGAGCGCAAAGCAGGGCTCTACCAGGACAACAGCGGGCTCAGGGTGCCAACCTTCATCAGCACATCTCTGGATAGTCATGTGTTCTGCTCGGCTCTTCCGGATACTTGGTTCTGTCTAGAGGTTGATTCGGACCTGTTGCTGATCTGCCGGTCTACATTCCAGCCCCTCCTCAGATCCACAACTCCGACAAGTGCTCGCACCGGGCCGGCAAATGAGAAGATCTGCCCCACTCATGCACGTCAGCAGTGGTCCAATCAGGGACCACTCTGGCTCTCATGCACACTATACATCCTGGCACAAGTAGTGTGGATTTGGATGAGACAGTCCCAATCCACTTCCTGGGTACCCACACACGTGACCTGCAATAGCCTGCAAAAGAAGCAGCTTTCGCAGGTAACTGCATGCCCAAATAATGAAGTCCCAGGTCACAATGACCAGGGAGCAGGCCAAAGGACAAAATGGCCAAAGGAATAGACAAAAGACCTAGTGGCACGGCGATGACAGACACTGGCCTCAGTCATGAGCCAACGCAGTAAGCATGGTATGGCTCAGTATAAAGTTACTAAAATACACGGAAAGGCTTCTGCTGCCACCAGTCCATTCCTAGGCACATTGTCTAGTCACCACAAAATCCTTAGTGAATGTCTAGGGTCCAAAAATACAAGGACCGATTGCAGGGTACTGTATGGGACTTTGTACAGTGATAAAATGTTACCAAAAGTGGCAACAAAGTTGTAAGACTAAGAGAAACAAAGTTTCTCAGTAATGACAGCCTGAACAACGTTTCAGTTTCTGTGTAACAATGAGCGAAAGTCCAGGACGCGAAGCTGAAGGCTGTGCTCGACTGGCAAAAGTCAGGTCAGGATGCTGAAACAAAAGCATAAAGTTTGAGGGGATCAACAAATATAGAGGGAAAGTTGTCTTTAGAGAAACGTTCCGTAGCAAGAGGAAACACAGGGAGCATGAGGTGCCACAAGGGTAGTTGACGAGGCAGTGCACAGAGCAGGAGCAGGCTTGTAGAGTTGGACAGACAGGCATACATATGGTGGTAGCTTACCATGGATAGATCTGTGAACCAGGCGAAGAAATTTAAATCTGCCCCTGTTTTGCCTCATCAGACATCCAGCCTAGTGACGCAGGTGTGAAGTGAAGAAGTTCAAAGAGAGTCTGGATACCGAAGTTAATGATCTTGTCTAGTGAACTGAAAGTGTAGTTGGTGAGACCAAAGAGGATGCTGGCACAGTAGTCCCATTTGGAGCAGACAATAGTGGTTAAGAGATGCTGGGGAGAGTTGAAAGGAAGGAGGTGCCTGATGTTCCTAATATTTAGGAGGTTGAGGCGAGCTGCTGTTCCAGTTTTGGAGGTGAAAGTAGAGAAGGTGTGAGAAGGGTCATTGATGACGCTGAGGTTTCTAGCTGAAGAAGAGTAGGCGAGAGTGTCAGGTGGGAACTGAATAGGCAGAGGAAGAGATGAGAGAGCTTTTGGCATGGAAGAAGTCCACCTTTTTTTTAGAGTTTAACATCAGAGAGTGGAAAGCCATCCGATATTTAATATTTGAGAGACAGTGGGACATTTTTATAGAGTGATCAGAGGAGAGTTCAGGAAGAGAGAAGAAGACTTCAGTGTCATCTGCAAAGAGTTTGTATGAGAACACAAAGGAGGAGATTAGTTTCCCAAGAGAAGAGGTGTACCGTGTAAAGAGGAGAGGACCCAAGACAGACGATTGTGGAACATCAACAGTTAGAGGAGCCAGTTGAGAGGTTTTGTGGTTTCGAGGAGAAAATGAATTGGAGAGGTTATATCCAGGCTCACCCGTAAATCCCAAGAAAAGTGTGATCAACAGTGTCCAAGGCAGTAGACAGGTCAAGGAGACTTAGGATTGAGGACAGGATAGGTTGGATTAATTAGCAGAGACAATGAAGTTGGAGACATTCATGAGAGCAGTTTCTGTGGAGTGGTAAGAGTGGAAACTGGTTGTAGGGGGTCTCAAAGGTTGTGGATGTCTACGGAATTTATAAGACGGTTGACCACAATGCTTTCAAGCATTTTAGAGTAGTCCAGAAGGAGAGACACGAGGTGAAAGTTAGCCGGTAGGTTCAGGTCAACCCCTTTTACGAAAGGGAGCTGAGAGGTGTTGTGGTTCCAGGAGACCAGTGATCATTTTGAAAATAGAGTCATAGAAAGCAGAGTCGAAAGACAGGTGTGAGGCCACTAAAGGGCAAATAGGTTTGACTAGCTGAGGAGCTACAGGGTCTGATGGGCTACAAGAGGAGTTAGCCTTCATCTGCAGAGATAGGACTGTTTCAGTATTAGTGTGACGAAAGTGGGAGATAGAAGATGAGGGTAGAGTAGGCACAGCGTAGAATGGAGGAGATGGGAGGGTGGGTAAAGTCAGGAAAGAGTCTCTAATTTTGGAAATATTTGCAGAAAGATTTCAGCTAGATCATTTGGTGTGAGAGTGAAGTTGATAATCATAGGTTTAGGAAGAGTGAGGAGTGAGTTTGCTGTGACCTGTAGATGGTGAGGATGGTTGGATTGAGAGTCAATGAGTTTGGTGGTAGAATTCCATGTTCACTGTATCAAGAGACGACTTGAGAGAGTTCAGGGCACAGAGGTAGAGTTGCAGGTCCTCATGAGATTGGGTACGCCTCCATTAGTGCAGCAGCCAACGCATGTCTGTGCGGAGAGAGCGTATGAATGGGGTGAGCCATGGTTGAGGAAGCTGAGACTTAGGGGTGAAAGTTAGCAGTTGGAAGTGAGTGAAGAAGGAGTTATATAGTGGGGATAGAAAGCTGCAGTAGGTAGTGTTAGTGGAAAAGGCATCAGGTGTGAAGGGAAGAGTGAGAACTGTAGGTCAGAGAATGGCAGAAGGGTCCACTTTCCTTTTAGTAATAGGTGCGGCAATTGTCGAGAAGAGTTCAGAGGGTGTAAAGGAGATAGTGGTAAAACAATAGTGAGCAGATAGCGATGGTGCGACAGTAGTATTAGTGTCTGGGAGAGAGGTGGAGATGAAGAAGAGATCCAAAGAGTTATCCGTGGCATGGGTAGGTAGGCAATGGATAGACTGAAGAGCATGAACACTAAGAAAAGACTGAAGTTCAGATTTCTGAGAAGTGGTTGGAGAGGGAAGGGTTAAGTCACCTAAGAGAATGAGGTGATGTTTTTGTGGAATCAGACGAGAAGTTCGGCTGATACTATTTTCGAAATATTTGAAACTTACATTTCTTCACAGTCAAGTGTATAAGTGTACAAAAGAATTTCGAAAATCGAAGTGTCCAATTTGGAGAAATCAGGTTCTAAACATTAGATTTCCCTATGGAGATCTCCATTTTGAGAAAGTGATAACATTACTTTTCTTCAACTTCGTGTAAGTTTAAACTGAGCACGATTTGGTATGCTAGGAGTGAGTGCGCTGTATCCCCTGTGCCAGCCTTTGTGGCTATCCTCATGATACTAGGACTCTTAGAATACATGAGGAAGATTTCACAAAGGCCCGAAGGAGTCACGATTGAAGTTGAGTTGCTACTGGTTGTGTTCGTTCTGTGGTCTTATTTTTTACTAAGGATTAAATACTCTTAAAGTGGCTTATTACTTCAAGTATCACCTTCTTTTACTCTCTCACTTTAACAGAGTCCTTCTTCATCGCCCCGTTATGCCTTCCAGCCCCTTCTCAAAGTGTTCTACTTTGCCACCCGCACCATTTGAAATGTCCTGCTTTGTCTGTCTACCTCCCCTATAAATCCAAAGCTGTTTGGTTCACTGTCTTCCACCAATCCCCTTATGGGTCCTAAATAGATATGCAACTAAAACAGATCGGAAAGGAACTGGGCGCATGGGGTGACAAAGCGTAGGATGAAAGATGGAAGAAAAAGAGGAGGGGAAATACAAGGCAAGTGGTAATTAAAGGCAGCTAGCAAAATGATCTAACATGCTGGGTCAGGGAAGATAGGTAATGTGGCCAGCGACGGCGAGAGGGCAGTACAGGGTAGTGTGAAGGAGCATTGCAGCATAAGGGGACTGAGGATGCCCCAGCTGAGCCCAGAGGGGAGAAGTGAAACAGTGAGATGAAGATGAGAGCATAAGAGATGAAACAAAACCCATAGCCAGAGGAGGCAGCGGGCGGAACCTGGCGCGGGAGGAAGAGTCATGACTGAAGGACAAAGAGAGGTAAAGAGTGAAGGTAAGAATAAGAGCGGCCTCGTGCTTTAGAATAACCGGATTCCTCAGGGCAGCGTTGCAGGGCAGGAGTGGAGGTGAGGAGCAAAAGAATAAACCGTGGCATGCAAAAGATATAGGCAGCGGCTTCAATGAGGGTGCAGCCACACATCAGCAGGAAGGCGAGAGACAGAACATAGGAGTGTGGTGAGCCCCAGTGAGATTGGGCGATCAACGGTGCTGGGACGCTTCCCGCTGAATGTAATGAACAAGGAGGAGGAGACCAAGGCTGCAGGTGGGCGGGTACAACAACGGGGCACAGCCCTAGCATGAGAAGGAAGGATCGAGTGGGAAGGGAGAGGGGGAACCACCGGAGACAAGTGGAGAAGACCGGAGGAGGAAGAGAGTGGAAAGGGTGGGCGGGGGAGCCGGAGAAAGCGTTGGCTACGCTGGCAGGAAGGAGGCAAGGGGGAGAGCAGGAAAGGAAGGGGGGCTCCCGAGGACTGCGCAAGAGCAATGCCATACTAGACAGCAGAATAGGGGAATGAGGAACAAGGGGAACAGGAGAGGGATAGTCTTACCCTGGTCAGATGGCAGGAGAAAAAAAGAGTAATGGGCCCACACCAGGCACAGACAGGCACAGACAGGCTAGCAGCCTTTCCCGAAGGCCTTCCCTGATGGAACAGATACAATAAATACGTGACCAGGCAGCCCTGCTCTGGTGCAGGTCAGTACCAGTGCTCTGCACCCTGAACTTTATCAGGCCTAATCCACATCGATGTGGCCTCAACTAATCCCTTCACATGAAATTAGGGCGGAGACCCCTTTAGGGACCCAATAGCATGCAGTCCGTTGGCTTGGGTGACTAAGCCATGGTCCAACGATCTTGGAAACATTATTTTTCCTCAGACCCCCTCGACAAAGCTTGGCCTAAAGAGTAGAAGGGCAACGTCTCAATAAGGAGTTTAGCCTATGCACCGAAACCCTCCTCAAAGCCTTTTTAGACAATAAATAAAATAGGCAGATGTTGTGTTCTATTGCTGAGGAATGTTCCTCCAGCTTCATACATGTTTAGGCGAGTACCGTGAAAGCATATGTGACAGAGGTTAGCTGCAACAGCCATGGGGCACATCATGGACTTCCAATGCAAAACCCTGAGACGTTTCCTGTTTAGAAAGAAGGCAGCGAAATAAATCTATTTCTTTTATTTTTAGGAATCTTGTGATGGTTGCTGTAAACGTCAGAACATTCTAAGTGGGCCGCTATGCCTCGTGTTTGCAATGTAATTGTGCATGATGATTATGCTCCAGATATATAATTTACCTAGATAGAGTCTAGAACAATAATGCATGAAGAACGGGGAACTGGCAGTGGAACTGCGCCTTTGCAGAGCCTGGCAGTGCTGGAAAAAAATTGGCCTGCAATTGTGTCTGCTCTAAATGAGTTGTTAGGAAACAAACCACATCTCCCTCTGAGAGAACTTGGCGTCAGAAGAAAGCGGTGTGAAGACACATTTGCTGTTTAATATTTCATTAGTCTATACAGGGAGCCAGACATTCTAATTAATACGCGCATTATACAGGAGCGATTCTCCATTGGCAGTTTAGAAGTGTGTGCATTTACATTTCTCTGCTGGATCCAAACATTTTGCTCGGTAGCACCTCACCAAGGAAAACCGCTTTGCAGAGTATGCTCTTTCAGGGAGGCTAATCCCTAACACATATATGCATCTTTAATGCTGAAATCTATCTGTGTTCCTCCAATTTGTTTGATCATACACTGGACTTCAATTTCTTTGTTCGTTTTTTATGCTTGATGATGCTATGCTGGCATATTCTGGGATGTGGCCCTGAGATAGCCTTCACTTATGCTATGCTGGCATATTCTGGGATGTGGCCCTGAGATAGCCTTCATTGATGCTATGCTGGCATCTTCTGCGATGTGGCCCTGAGATAGCCTTCACTGATGCTATGCTGCCATATTCTGGGCTGTGGCCCTGAGATAGCCTTCACTGATGCTATGCTGCCATATTCTGAGATGTGGTCCTGAGATAGCCTTCACTGATGCTATGCTGGCATAGTCTGGGATGTGGCCCTGAGATAGACTTCACTGATGCTATGCTGCCATATTCTGGGATGTGGCCCTGAGATAGCCTTCACTGATGCTATGCTGGAATATTCTGGGATGTGGCCCTGAGATAGCATTCACTGATGCTATGCTGCCATATTCTGGGATGTGGCCCTGAGATAGCCTTCACTGATGCTATGCTGCCATATTCTGGGATGTGGCCCTGAGATAGCCTTCACTGATGCTATGCTGCCATATTCTGGGATGTGGCCCTGAGATAGCCTTCACCAGTGCTATGCTGGCATATTATGGGATGTGACCCACACCAGCCCTGTGGTTACCAGCTCAACTGTCTGGTGTTATGCTCTTACCTTCAATGTCAACATTGCATAAGCCTGACCCATCTTCCCACTGGTAATGGCGGGGTAACGCATCCAGTGTTGGGGTTACAGGAGTGGCGGGGATAGAGGAGTGAGTATGCAGATTCCAGAGGACCCCCCAGGAATTATTTGGGACCACCATCCATCTGAAAAGATGAGATATGTAGTGCTTGCGCTCTCTGTTGGTTGTCAAGCTACATGCAACTACACACCACCCATCTCTAGCACCAGGCCTCTGCGGGTCTAGGTACTGACCTCTCATTCAAGTGCCGCTCTAAACCCAGCTGCACATCCTCCAGACCTTGTGCAATGCACACTCATAGCTAAGATTCAGATATAAGACATGACCTCCCTCCCCCTCCACACTTCCTCTTCTCACCTTACCTTGCCTTCCCAATGTGTTCTGGATTGCCTTTTCCCTCTTTTCCATCTCCCACTCATCCCCAGTCACCAAGTCACCATCAACGTCACCGTGAGCTCCCTGAGGCCTGCGGGCGTGTTGGCGCTATAGAAAAATTCCTTAGAATAGAATAGAACTCTACTCTTTCCTAGCACCTCTTGCTGCAATCTACACCTTCTATTCCAGAGACTAAGGGCTGGTGACACCCTGGCGGGTCACAAGGCACCACCTCTCGGCGCGGCCAGGCACCATAAGACCACTACGGTAGTGACGGGAGTAGTATACATTATGGTTAACATAGCATAATATATGGCGCAGGCTCCAGACTGGAAATCAATAGTTGTGAATCTGACAATGGAAAACATATGTGTAGTGTTTAGTTTTGGCTTTTAGGTGGAACTGTAAACGCTACCCGCAAGCGTAAAATATTAGCAAGGGAAACAAGGTTAGGAGGGGGATGGGATGTGAGAGGGGCCGAACAGTTTGTAGGTGTTGTTTGACTCTTACACACCCTTTCACTGCCTGCCCAAAATACACTTTCGGGATCTCCTCTGAGCTCGTTTTGGACTTTCGACCAGGTGTCAGTGTTCTTTCTTAGCAGTCGGCAGAAAGGTAATGCTTAATTGCAGCTGTAAACCAGCTCCTGATGTAATACAAATGCTTTAAGCAAGTGTGCCTATAGCCTCTTCATTTAAAAGCAATAAGTATGTCCCTACAGTAAATTACTACTAAAATAAAGCATTGGCAAAGCCATGTGTTGTGGCTCTTGTACAGGTATTCGCTAGGCATTTGTTGTTGCGCCTTGAAACACTTGTGTATAGGTGCGTCATAAATGCCATATCATATCATATATCATGTCATATCAGGCACTGCCATAATATGCCCAGGTGGTAACACCATTTGCCAGCTGTTGCCTTATTATAGCCAGGTAGTATCGCGGCAGTTCTTGGAAAATGCTTTTCCCATGCCCACACAAAAAGCAGAAGTGTTAAAAGTAGTTGATTGTGTGATTGGTGGGAGCCCAAGAATCAGACGGCAGTGCAGCAGCCAGGATTCTTACAGCTGAAGATATAGACCTTATCCCTGTAGAGGGAGCACTTCAACAGGCTTCTCTCCCTCTGTTACACTGATTACATTTGTTACTACTTTGCCTGGATGTGTCCACTTATGGTATTACCCAAATTGACCTTTTACAATTGACCTTTTGCACAATTGACCTAATTATAATGGTCCTAATTGACCTTATGCACAATTGACCTTTATATTATTTTAGTTATTGTATATATGTATTGGGTTGGTTTTGGATTATAAATAATATAAGGGGATTGGGTTGGGGGTTGCAGGGGTTTTGGATTGGGTGGGGGATTTGCGGGGGGTTTCCCCCCGCATATATGTCCTAAGCGACCTTCTAAATTAGGTCAATTCTCCCGAGGTAAATTCTTCCGAGGTCAATTGTGAAAAGGTCAATTAGTATACATACATGTCATTGCACTTGTTGGCTTTGCCTGCTTAAGCGTTGCCTTGTCTGTGTTGGGTTCCTCTGTGTTCCATTCTGCACTCACCCTGAACCCCCACCATCCAGCATGTATCTGATCTGAATGCTAGAGAGCTGATGAAATCAGTGCTTCTCCACCCTCTCCCCTACTTGCGGCAGCACAAAGGAGCCGTGCTCACCTGTGGCAATTTATACATCAAGTTCAATGATGGCATGCATCAAGCACACAGCTCTCCTAATCTCTGCATGGGGGAGGTTCTAGGGCTCTTTTTTGGATGGCAGGACCAAGCAGAGGACTCATGCATCTGTAACTTCCTGAGCCAGTTATCACTGCTGGGCAAGTGCACTAGAAACCGGGGCAGCCTCTAAGGGGCACTATCTCCTCTGCAGATTCCTTATCTTTGAAATGTCCCACCCGAGAAGCGCCACGCATGAATGCCGTGCCAGGGGGACCTCCTCGCAGCCTCCACTGGAATAAGAGATGGTGTCCACGGTAGAAGTGGCACTGCCTGTCCTGAGACCAGCAGTTCCTTGTCTCTCGCCGTAAGTTGCAAGGCTTCGGAACGCGTTTGGAGTTAGACAGGGCCAGCGGTGAGTTTGGACTTTTCAACATTCGTTTTATCAAAATGAGGAAGCATCCTTCAGGTTCAAGGCCCTTATCGAGTGCCGTTGGATGATGCTCATCACTGACCTCCATAACAGCTGCATGTGGTGCTTTGGGATGAATCACGATGGTAAACATTGTGAGGCCTGCTGTGGGCACATTCAAGGACTGCATCTAGGTCATCCAAGCATAGGTACTCAGAGAAAAAGAAGAAATCAGATTCATCCACCCAGCAATACCCAGTCAGATCAGTGGTGGAGGCTGTTTTGGCACCGCTGGTGCAGGGCGTCGATGCAGTGTTGGTGGTGTTGGAGGATTTGGTGTCCTTCTGCCGTGAGATGTTGGCCCATGTTCATTGAGTTGCATCAGGAACTTTTGGTGACTTCCAACATATGGGCATCTCAGTGAGGTTCTGAGGAGCAGGCTACACAGACCTCTGAATTCCCAATAGTGTCGGGAGCTACGGATCTTGAGCCGTTCAGTGGGAAGTTGTGGTGGTCAGTCTGTTCATCAGAGACACCTCTTTCGGCCCCTTGGAGTCAAGGGCACTGGTAAAATGGCAAGGGAGCTGTGGAGGCCCATTGACCTGCAGGTACAGACTGCATCCTTGCAGCCATGCAATAGGACACTGAATTACAGCAGAGGTGTGAAGACTAGGTTGTAGAAGATATGGAATAACATTATGCCAGATTTCAGGAAAGCTTTGGTGAGGTTGGCAAAGGTAATGTGGATGCAGAAGCCCTAAGGGATATGCAGGATGCCAGTGTCATGGACACTTTTCCAGAGATTATGGTAAATGAGCAGGTCCATGTGCGCCTGAGGGCTGAATTTGCCTCCCATGTGGGTTTTATGTGACATGCATTTTTAGGGCCAGGATGTTTTAGTCTCGGATAACATTGAATCAACTATGTGGGACAGAATCACTGATGTGGCCCAAGGAAGATTAGCCTTTTCTGCCTTTTTGGGAGTGTTTTAAGGATCCAGAGGCTGACATCTGGGAGAAGCACTCTTCTGTCCTAGCATTGAATAGGAACATTCTGACGAAGGAAATGCATGTGAGTGGGTCCCCAGATATCTCTTTGATCTTACAGAGGTGAATTTTTTGCTTGTTGCTTGTTTGCTTGTTCATGCTGCCAACTCGATGGGGCACCATACTGTGTTCAATACCCTGCCGCCTGATATGGTTTTCTCTCACTCTTACATTCTTTGGCTTTGGTAATGTGCGTTTAAGCCGCTACAGTGGTCCCAGCGTCTCAGCTCTCCTCCAGCTTCTGCTTCCACTGCAACGTTGAGGTACCACAACTACTCCAACTCCTGCTACTGCTCTCTATGGCCTGCACCTGGGGGAGCCTGTTATGCCTCCCAGTCTCCCTCAGGTGTGGGTCGTTAACACTATCAGGCTGCAATTTGCAGTCTTGTGCCTCTGCAGCCCTCTTCTTTGTCCCAGTATTTTGGCCATTGTGGGGCTTGAAATCACCAATGTTCAATCCATTTTTTCTAAGAGAAATGTCATTACCAAATTAATGTCTCTCCTTAATTATATTCACTGAAGGAGTATTATAAGGATTCAATGAAGGGTTTGACTTTACAAGGGAATTAGGGTTTTCAGAATCTAGATTGTTAATATTTAAACACTCATCTTTAATATTCCCCTGGGGGTCAAAGGAGCTTTCACCTCTATGAATGTCAGTGACTTTAAAAGGGTGTTTCTTACTTCCAGTGCATAATGGGTTATGATTGCGTTCACCCACATTAGGATAGTTAGCTTTGGGAAATAAAAGCTCTCTCTGACAGCAAGCCATTACATATTTCGGTATCACTGAAATGCCCTTCTTTGAGGAAGAAAAAATACATCATCTCAGCCAACAGAGTACTCCTGTGCCCCGGGGGGCCTTCTCCTCCCAGGTGATCCTCCAGACTAATACCACTGCTAGGGTCAGGTTCAGGAAGTGGTTGCCTTCCGCTGACCACCTGGGAGGAGACTTTAGGTAGGATCTTTGTGAGGACTCTGTAGGATACATCACACCATGCATTAGAAGCAATGGTTCGGCAGGTGTTCTCCAGTGATGAGCCTCTCTTACAGGAAGCCCATGAGGCAGGAGCCAGAATAAGGCTGCAGCCCAGCGGGGGGCACCTCAGGTGGTAGCTGCTTTGATGTGCCCGCAATGCTTACAATTCATGTTGGAGGCATGCAGCAGAACTTCATCAAGGAGTGGGAAGCTGTCAACAGTGGGTCCTTCATATTGTGAAAAAAGGTTGCTGTCTTCCATAGTTGATTTTCCCACCATAGCTGCTCCTGGGGGTTGAACAGATGGTCCAAAAGGTGGCCCGCAGAAGAACAACCTACTGTGATTCCTGAAAGATATTTTTTTATCTCAAAAAGAGAGCAAGGAAGTTGAAGCAGTGTTTTAGATGTCTGGGGCTTGAACAAGTACATGAAAAGGGAAAATCTCAAGATGGTGATATTGTCTCAGATTCTCAGTGTGTTCATTCACGGGGACATGATGGTGGCACTGGACCACCTCGATGTATATTTTTATTTCTCAATGGTGCCAGCTCATCGAAAATGCCATCCTTCGTGGCTGCGGGGCAGCACAGGCAGTTCAAGCTTTTGTCTGTCTGCCTAACATTGTCCCGAGGGTCTTTGCAAAGTTGATGGAAGTGTCAAATACCTTATGCAAGCAGGGTCTGAGTGGCTTACAAGCTAGTAAGGCTAATTTCAATAATGTTTTTTTACTGAACATGTGTAATCTATTTACCATTGGGTTTAACGTGTCACACGCACATACTCTGTTTGCACATGTGTACAGATTTGACTCGCTTTGACAATTTAGTTCAAAATGCATTTATTGGCACAGATCTGTGCCTGCAAAGTGACATTGCTCTGCACTATTGTTAGCAAAGTGCTCACAGGGGTGCATGGCTTTATCTGTGCTTTGTTTTGTAAAAAAGCACAGATAAAGCCTCGCATCACTTTGAGCACTTTGGTAACAATAGTGCAGAACAAATTAATCAAAACAAAAATGTGCAGAATGTGACATTCATGGCCTATTTTGTAAATGCAAGACATTAGATTTTACACTGATCATGAGCTTGTTTATTCATTTCAGAATGCCCTACATGTAATTGTCAGTTGTTCTCTCTCTCTCTCTCTCTCTCTCTCTCTCTCTCTCTCTCTCTCTCTCTCTCTCTCTCTCTCTCTCTCTCTCTCTCTCTCTCTCCACGGACACAAACACACAAACTTCTATATAAATGATGCTACCCTGTTCACAAAGCAAACCACATTGTCTTACTATAGCACAAAGGGTTCATAAATAGAAAGCAATTACTTGCAGCCTGATGGCCTTTAGTTTCAATACATTGTTAAAATCATTGTGTGTTTCATAAAAAGGCATTGTAAAAATATATTTTAGTTCTTTACTAAAAGTTACAGTGTCATTTGGCTTTTCAGCCATTTTGAAAAGTCAATTGCATATGAGAAAAAAGACTAGACCAACACTTGAACAATTCATCTTTATGGAAAAGAATCATTTAATTGTTGTTTACACAACATGTCCAATGCCTTTTCATAAAAAAACAATATTAAGCTATAGAGAAAAACTTGACCCAGCTGGTCAGAGGGTTCAGGATCAATGGGCAGGAAATAGGTGGGGTTTGTATAAACCAGATTTCACCCTATAAAACATGCAGTAAAGATCAATGTTACCACAAACATGGCTGACTTTCCTGGTGAGCAGAGTTCATGCGGTCCGAGTTGGCTAGAAGGATTGATCCACGGAGTTGAAGGCACTGGACCTCATTACGACCCTGGCGGCTGTGGTATGAACGGTGCCGGTAAGATACCGGCACGTCCATACCGGGCCGCCACATTACGAGTTTGCTCATGGGTGGCGGTATGCACGTCTGGTCTGGCCAGACGCGCATACCGGCACCCGCGGGCAGAACAGGATGCTAACAACAGACCCATCATTAACGGGTCCGTTGTTAGCATCCTCCCCATTCCTATTGAGCCCTATGGAGGCTCAAATGGGAATGGGGATGTACCGGGTCCGGGTCCCGAAAAATGGGAATTACTGGGCCCGCAAAAGTTGGAATGGCCCGGTAATTCCCTTTTTTTGGGACCCGGACACGAGTTTGGAGGTAGCCATGCCAGTAATGACAGCATGGCTACCGCCAAACTCGTAATGATGCCCACTGTCTGGCTTTCGTAAGGAGAAGGAGCAACTGTTCTATTTAACAGAGCAGAATACATCTTTATTTGCGCCCTAAAGAATGGCACTTTGACAGTTTTCCCACATTTTAATTCCTTTTAGTTTTGTTTCTATATGTGAGGACTGAGTTAAGCCCTTTTAACCCATTTTGGACATATTGGGCCTCATTACGAGTCCGCTGGTAACCGAGATGGAAAAACCGCAGGTTACAGCTGGACTCGTATTACCATTCCGTCTCCGTGATTCAAGGAATTACTGGGGCATTACAACCCCGGTGATCCGGGAATTCCGGAGGCAGAATTCTGTAAGTCCCCATTCCCATAGAGTCCCATAGGACTCTATGGGAATGGGGAGGTGGAAACACCGGCACCATCTTGTAATGGTGCCGGTGTTTCCACGTCCACCTGCAGGCAGGGGGTGTTAAACCCGCCAGTTCAGACCTGGCAGGAATGACACCTCCCGCCTGCAGAACTGGAGATCACCCGGTCCGGATAAAACGTTATTACCGGACCGGGTGACTCGTAATGAGGCCCATTTTCTTTTCTATGACTTTGAAAATCACGAGTGACCTTGGCGTATTGTTGTTAGGTGTCCTTCTAGCTGTTCTCTGCTGTGTAGCAGTACACCGACCCTTGGTGTGCAGCAGATCTACGCAAAGGTCACTTCAAAACCTCTGCTCCTTCTTGCAGTTCCTAGCAAAGATAGTTGTATGCACTAGTGGATGAAAGGAAGGACCCCAGCAAGTGGATTCTAACTGATCTACCTCTATTTTTAATGAACAGCTTTAGGTCTCTCTTAGGTAATTGTGCTTAGAGGCCATGGGCTTTTTATGCGTGTTTTAGTTCTTTCAATTTAACAGGTTTACAGGACTTTGGATCTCATCACCACCTGTCTGCTGGTTAACCAATGCTGACAGCAATACTATGAGGAACTACTTCATACTACACTACTCCCAGTATGCAAACAAAGAATGTTAAAATTGTAAATGCAATGCTCAGCCCCTTTTATGGCATCAGACCATCTATTTGTGGGTGATGGTGGCCGCAGCAAGGAACACGCTATTCTGAAACAAGGACTGGCCCTTAGAGTCCGTCCCTACATAAACCACTGCCCTGAGATGATGTGCCGCACAGACGTCAACAGTTGGCCAAGTAGTGTTGCAATGTCTGTTCTCATAAGGTATACAGAGCTTTAACCACATTTCCCTTCAATCACATTGCATGCATATGGTTTGTGATCCATTTATGTAGTACATCTTAGAAGGAACAATGTCATATGTATGCTGCTACTGCTTGGTAATCGATTGAAGCATGTCAATCTATGAAACATCTAATGCTGGAGAGGAATGACTTACTCACCTGTAACTGCAGTTCTTCAGAGTTGGTATTTTTATTTATTTATTTATTATCTTTCATACATTCACATGTGATCCCACCTGCCTTCCTAAAGTATTTGAAGCAAACAAATTCTCAAGTCACATGACTGGGGGTTTGAGTTGGTTAATGGCTGTTCTGGGTGAAGCAAAAGCCTGCTCGCCCCATTGGCTAAGCCAAAAAGAACAACAAATGAGGTGGATAGGCTATAAATTAAAAGCCCTGCCATATTGATATATGTATGTAATGTATTGCTATGATATATATTGACCTTTACTTGGGATTCTGAAGCTGACGGTGGGGAACATTTCAAGCATGTGAATTTATGAAAGTTACCAACACTGGAGAACTGCAATTATAAAGAAGCAAGTCATTCTTTTGTGCCAATTGAAAGGTATACCCTGGCTTTAACACTGGTACAATCCATTTCACATTGCAGTCATTGTGTTTGTTTTTAGATGTACTATGAGGTATGTTTGCATTTCTCCCATTGCAGTGTTCAATTGATAACTCATGGTGCTTTCTCCTTGAATATGTTTGTTCTTTCGGTGTTAGGCATAAATGACTTTGTATACCTAAACAAAAAGATCACAACACTAATGTTTCTGTTGGTGAGCTCTGAACGTCATCACACACTTATGCAAACAACACCTAAAATAGACATATCGTTAAGTATCGTCAATCTGGATATCAGAACAAATAACATATGAGGTGAAACAATTCAATTCACTTCACTTCAAGTCCCCGACCCATGGTAAAATGATGTTATTAATTAATACATGTTCAAAAATGAACACTAAGATTCTAAAAATCATCAATGTGTCACAATATTATAATATACTAAAACAAATCTTGTAAAGTGCTGAGAAAAATTGTACTACTATCAATACATACACATAGCCATGTTACATTCCCTGAAAAGAAACTCCAAACATACCTCACTCATACACAAACAACTGAACATCCTCGCATGTCTACTGTCTAATACACTCCTAACACCATAATATAAAAAAGAGGCAACACTCTAAAATACGGTCAAATATCCATTTGCTATTAAATCAATGTACACAAGAAAAAGTGCAAAAAACCGGAACACAAGCACATTCGGCAGTCAGTTCAATGTGTTTCACTGCTTGTTTCATTGTTCAATATACAACATATTTAAATTCCCCACCCAACATGTTTCTTTCCGTTGATAATTCATTTTGCGGAAATTCATCAGGAGTAAGTAGGTCTGGAATTTTCAAGGAAGGGCATAAAAAAGCACAGACGTGTGGATGACCTCAAGAGCTCACACCCTTACAACTGCATTGGTTGTGATTGCCGTCTCTTGAGAGTAGTCCGAACAGAACACTTAGCCTCTGTCCTGGAAACTGGTGTGATGTCAATCAATACAGTCACAGCAATCACACACTGGCTGTACCAGGCGTATTCTTCCAACCTTTGCGGATGTTGATTTGGACCGATGTAATTTCTCGATATTAACAGTTGCCGCTCCTCTGTGTGGTGTCTTCACTACACCCTCTAGCACCATTGAAACGGGTCGCACCGTTATGTTCCACTTAGTCGGTGACCCGTTCACAAACTTCTCCAGTTCGCCAAGTGTGTTTCCGAGGGACATTGTAACCTTGTGTTCACTTGTACTGGGACAAATAATGTGCTTCAGATAAAATGCTCTATTTCGAATTTGTCCTCCTTGTATTGATGTAGCACGCATGTGTTTGCTCCATTGCAGTAGCCGGCTTAATGGGGGGTGCGTGTTTCATGCTTCTTTGTTATCTCTGCTATGTTGCTTGGTCAGGTTGTACCACTTTCCACTAAGAGGACTGATTCACCAAACCTCTACAATAAGGAAGAGACACTCTCAATGTTATCCAGGTGTAAGAAGCGGCCATCACAAGCTCACCACTAGCAGGATATGTCATAGGAAATCACTTTGGACTAAACTGCACAAAAGCACCCAAGGCTCGCATTAAGTGGAAAAGATTGCATTAATGTGACAGGCCCAAGCTTACAAACATCCGCTAACCTGGCTCTTCGGCTTTACGGCTATTCGGCTTTACAGACTAACCAAATAATTGAACATAGATAGCCATCTTCCCATCCCCCCACTTCCCCCCTTCTATCTTCCCCTCCCCCTTCTAATCCTCAACATGTTTATAAGTTATGCACTATCCTCTCCACGAGCTGGCGCCCGTCCCCCTTCACTAACTTCTCCCCTGTGCTAGCCTGCCTGTCTGATCAGCACTAACCACCGTCCTTACTGGTATAATAACCCCACGTGCTTCACCCACCCAACCATTCATTTAACTGTCCAGCCCCTGGCCTTCATTTGCCCATCATCATCTCCTCCTCTACCCGCTACACCACATCCCCTTTTAACCCCTGTTGCAAACCTTGAAAGCTGGCGGACCTGCCACATCAGCAACAAAACTGCTGCAAATACATGTTTATAACTTTTGCAGTATCCGCTCTCCAAGTCGACACCCCCCCCCCTCTTTCACTAAATCCCACCTTTCTTGTACCCGGGGCTAGCCTTCGTGTCTGAACCACACTAACCACCCTCCTTAACGATATAGCCCCAAAGCTTCACCCAACCATTCAGTTAACTAGCTAAGTGCCCAGCACCCAGAAACTCCCCCCTACAGGTGGTATTTCTACCCCACCCCTTCCTTAACCTTTAAACTCCCCTCCACACCTTTCAGCGCAATCCTGAAATCCAGCCTGTAGTTTTAATTTCCTATCATGGACACATGTGCCACGTCCTCCCCGAATAGATTCACCGTCTCATATCTGAAATCTGGGTCCTGAACTACCTACAGGTTTCAAATGTTGCAAAATGTACCCATCTCCCCTTTTATCTTCTTTCAAGTCCTCTCTACTTTCCCTCCTTCATTTCTCCTCTCCAGACTCTCCTTGGTACAAGCACTGTCCAGAATAATAAAACCTTCATTTAGGCATGCCTTACAATCGTGAGGTCCTTTTTTATCTTCATATTGAGGGCAACCCCCGGCTCTTTCACTAGATCATTCTCTCCTCCCATGTATAATGATTGCCACTGGCACCACATGTCCCTCCTTCATCCTAATTGGCATTGGTTGTAGCTAATCCCATCTCAGGGCACCCAAATCAGACCACCTCACCAGTATGTCCTTATAGCTACACCCCATCTGCTTTGCAAATTCGCTCCTCCCTGCTTGCTTGCCCGCCCATCTATTCTTCTGGTGCTCCACCACTTTTTTTTGTTGTTGCATCTGCTGAAGGAAACAAAAAGTGAGAACCACCCTATATTCCCAACCCCACTTTTTATCCACCAACTTCTGCCCCCATCTCTCTGACTTCCACTGCACCAGCTTCTTTAATTTTCACTCCCACTTCCCTAATTATTTCCCCTCTGATGCCACCCCTATCTGGAAGTAGTGTGTCCCAAAGATTGCCCCATCCGCCCCCAATTCCTTCAGGGCCCTACACAACACACCCAAAATCTGGCCCGCTTGCACTCTCCCATCTTCTTTATGCCTGAAAACAAGCCCAGAGTCCTGCCCACAAAACTTCCTCCATTCCCTCACTACCCTGACCAGGCATATGTCAGTCCCTTTCCCCAAATGGTTTCACGCCACTATCGCCCACTGGTCCCCTTTTGACCTCCTCCCCTAGTTATCCAATCCCTCATCCGAGAATCTCACATAGTCCAATAACAACCCCCCACTTCACCTTGCTGAAACCACCTCAAATACCCTGAAAGCCCAATGAAATCCATCAAAAACATGTCCTAAACATCACCACCTCCCATGCCAACCAACAAACTTTCCCAACAGCCCAAGCAACCTAGCTAGCAACGGCGCTAACACTGCTTTCCTCCTGGGCCCTTTCAGTCCTCTCTCTGGCCTACCCTTACAACATTCTCCTCCCCATCTCTCACTCACTCGGCTCAAAACCCCAAAAGCCCTTACCATAAAAGGAAATCCCCACCAATCTACTCACAATTGTCACCTGGGACATAGCCTTATCCATCAACCTTAGCATGTAGGCTACCACATAGTCTCTCCTCCTCTTCGCTGCATCCTCCCTACTTCTCCAGCGCCTAACCCCCCTCCTACAATTTCCAACCATGCTCTCCGATATGCCGACCGTGAACTTGCTGACAGAGGCTTTGCGACCAACTCCAGTGCCTTCAATCTCCCAGTTGCCATAGACCTTCTGGTATCAGCAAACCCTCCTGATTCACCTGTGTTGCCAACCCACAGAACATCTGCCACTGGAGATGAGATAAGGCATCAGCAATACTGTTATCCTTTCCCTGAGACATGCTTTGCTCTGCACAAAATGTTATTGTCCAAACACCTAGGCACAAAGAGTCTGGACATCCTTTCATTCCTTGCTGATTGCCTGCTCACCACCTGTACCACGCATTTGTTGTCCACATTGAAATTAACGTTCTTGTCAGTCCGCTCTGCCCCCCACAGGGTTAGGGCAACTGAAGGGAAAAACTGCTGCGTCCCTTCTCCTTCCACTGCTCCCACCATTTCTCCAAGCACCATTTTCCCCTCCAATGCAAACCAAATCCTCTGGCTCCTGGCGCATCTGAAAATATTTTCACCTCCCAACACTCTAGGTCACTCTAGGATAGTTTGCTCGTACTGTGTAATTAATGTACTACCTCTACCTCCTGCCTATGAATGATACACCAAACAGTTGCACTGCGCACCCAGCTGCCGCCTGAGGGTCTGATTTCCGCCATACGGCATACGACTACTGTACTGCTTCGTGTTACCATTTAAATGTCGCATCTAGTACCTGGCTACCTTAGCATTTAAGTGCTGTATTTGAATGTCACATCTAGCGCCTAGCTACCTTAGCATTTAAGTGCTGTATTTGAATGTCGCATCTAGCACCTGGCTACCTTAGCATTTAAGTGCTGTATTTGAATGTCGCATCTAGCGCCTGGCTACCTTAGCATCTAAGTGCTGTATTTGAATGTCGCATCTAGCGCCTAGCTACCTTAGCATTTAAGTGCTGTATTTGAATATCGCATCTAGTGCCTAGCTAACTTAGCATTTAAGTGCTGTATTTGAATATCACATCTAGCACTCAGCTACTTACCATTTGAACACTGTATCTAGCCCCAGCTACTCTGCCATCCGAACATTGCTTTTAGCTCTTAGATACCCCTCCTTCAGAACTTTACATTGGATTCCTAGCTACCCTGCTTCCCAACCGACACGCCCCTCTCACGCCCAACAGAATGTTCCTACCAGGCATTTACTCAGCACTGCTGAGAATAATGATCTACCTCATCCACTCAACCAGCTTCCCAAGATCCACTCTTAGCCGAGCCCTTACAGGCACCATACCCCTTCTCACTATGCATTCTGACTATCCACTACTCGCTACACCCTCCCCCATTCTACCATACTTCTCTGCACCATGCGGTCCATCCAACAGAAATGCCAGACTACGTGCCAGACTACCCAAATTATATGAGCCACGCGCCAGAGATTTCAACCATACCAACCCAAGCACTCCCACTAATTCTCCTAGGGATAAATCCAAGCACAATCCAAGCACAACCTAACCAACACCATGGCCAAACACAAAAACCATACCACAGCCACCCCACCCACCAACACCAAAACTATCGCCCCACCCTTAAGAGGCGCCATAATCAATGCGCGGTCTGCAGTTGCCCATGCCACAGATATAGCAGACCTCATTCTAACAGAAGGACTAGACTTTCTAGCCATCACTGAGTCGTGGCTCCATGCAGCCGCTGGCCCAGCTCTCTCAATAGCAATCCCCGACGATGACTATACCATCATTCAGGATCAAGAGGCAGAGGCCTTGCAATAATAGCCAAAACACACCTCAACATTAGACTCGACAACACTAACAACCTCCTGTCATGCGAATCACTCACTGCCAAACTGCCTGCTGCCAACTCCCAAACCATCACCATTCACCTACTTTACAGACCTCCCGGGCCCCTAAGCTCCTTCGAGGAAGACCTCACTACTATCCTCTCCAACAACCTAAAAGGTACCTCTCAGCTTGATTCTAGGCGACTTCAACCTAGGCTTCAAAGACCCCAAAGACCCCCAGGCTACTATCATCAACAATACCCTGTCAGAATTAAGCTTCACCCAAAGAGTGTACACCCCCACACACAATAAAGGGAGAACCCTTGACTGGATAGCTGATCATAATTGTGTAGTCTCCATCATCGGCAGCTATCTTCAACCATGGTCTGACCACCACCTCATCTCCTTCAACCTTGAAGCCTCAAGACCCATCACCAATAACCCACTAGCCTCAGCTATCCCCGCTAGAAACAAGAAAAGCATTACAGCAGAAAAAATGATCCCTCTCATTCTCCCAACCTTGAACCAACTCTCAATGGTCACCAACCCTCACCAACTCGTAGATGGCTACAACAAAATCATGCTCACGGCCCTGGACTCTTGCTCCGCTAAAAATAAGAAAATCCAAACCAAAAAAACACCTGAACACCTGGTTCTCTGCCCACCTTAAGGCCTTCAGACCAGAGAAACTAAAAAAGGAACTAGCCTGGAGACATTCTCCAACAGATAGTAATAAACTAATCCTCAACAAAATAGCCTCCTTATACAAAAAAGAAATCATAAATGCTAAACAAGAATCTTTCAACACAAGAATATCACAAGCCAATTCCAGCGCCAAAGAACTGTTCACCATAATTAAAGAGCTGGAAACACCTATCCTAGTCCAGACACATGCGTGAAAGACAAACAATGGTGTACTAGCATCCAAAATGCCCTCTCTAACAAAGTCACAGGCCTACAAACTAAAATCAAGAACAAAAAAGAATCCCTAACCAACTCCACTAACCTTGCCAACACCCTCCTACACCCCACACCCCAGAACCCCTCAACCAACCTTCCCACCCGCTTCAGCTTCACTAAAGTCTCCATACTAGAAGTGGAAAAAATCATCCTGAGTCTCAAACCGTCAAATTGCCAAGGTGATCCCTGCCTATCACAAATTATCAAAGATTCCGGCAAGAGACCTCTCACCGTTCATTACCAAACTCGTCAGCGCCTCCTTTGCCTCAGGCATCATCCCTAACAATCTAAAAGAATCCTGGGTCCTCCCCCTTCTTAAAAAACCATCCCTCGACCCTTCCACGCCCACTAACTACAGACCCATCAACACCGTTCCCTTCCTCCTCAAAATACTAGATAAGACAGCATATCTCCAAATTCAAAAATACCTTGAACTGAACCATCTCTTAGGAGTCCGACAATCCGGCTTCAGACCCCAACACGGGACAGAGACAGCCCTCATTGATCTTAAGGCTCAAATTGACACCCTAAGAGACAACGGGAAAACTGCTCTACTGCTCCTGTTAGACCTCCCTGCAGCATTTGATCTAGTAGATCACAAAATTCTCTGCAATCACTTGGACTCGGCTGCCCACATCTCCCAAGAAGCCATTAACTGGATTGAGTCATTCTTGAGCAATAGATCAATGCGTGTTTTCTCTACCACAGCATCTGCTGAACCCATCCCCATCACTTGTGGAGTCCTGCAGGGATCATGTGTCTCCCCCACACTGTACAACGTGTTCACTAAGCCCCTTTTTGATGATCTTGACGGTCTAGGTATCACCTACACTAACTACGCAGATGATACCCAGATCCTCATCAAGTTGACGGGCGATTACAACAAGGATTTGGCCTTGGTGAATAGGGTGTATCTCATCATCCAGGCATGGATGGCCGCCCACAGTCTATGCCTGAATGATGACAAGACAGAACTAATTATCCTCGGATCCACCACCCACTTAAACAAACTGGATCACAACTACTCCAGCTTCCTCATAGACGCCAACTCTATCAAGGTAGCCAAGGAGGTGAAAACCCTTAGTATCTATCTAGACTCCACCCTTTCTTTCCACAAACAGGTCAGCTCCATGGCTTCCTCTACAGCCTACACCTGTAAGCTTATAAGAGCAGCTAAACCCTTCCTATCCAACCAAAGTTGCGTTACCCTTGCCAGAGCCCTTGTACTCTCGAAATTAGACTATTGTAATGCCCTCTACGTCGGAGCTAGCAAATATGCTACAAATAAAATCCAAATACTGCAAAACAATGCTCTCAGAGCAGCGCTCTGCATCCCTAAGAGACAACATATCTCCAACCACAGGAGAGCCCATAACTGGCTTACTACCACGGACATAATAATGCTCAAAGTAGCCTCCCTAACTTACAAATGCCTTAACAACGAAGCACCCCAATAACTAGTTGACAGAATAACAAGACACGCCCCACACAGGCCATCTAGAACTGCCAATGCCAACATGCTCATAGTTCCTTGGTTCAAACGTATCAAAACGGGCGGCAACAGCTTCCAAGTGAAAGCAGCCCAACACTGGAACTCCCTACCTCCAGCCTTAAGATCACCCCAATCCTACCCCCACTTCAGACGCAATTACATTCAATGGATAAAGAACAATGACAGTTAAAGCACAGAGAATGTAACCTGTAGTTTGTAAATATGTATATCTGTAAATTTGTCTTCATCACATATACTGCATATATTGTAACTGTTACCATTTATGTACTCACTGTAAATACTGTACAGCAATGTAACCAAGCTGAGAATAACCTTGATGCTCCAGCGGACTTATACCTTCTGGTCCGGGGCGCAATACAAATGAATAAACTGAAACTGAAACTGAAACCATGAGCCACATTGACACTGCGATGTACCTTTCGAAAAATGGCAGACAGACCTTAACATCTTCCCTGACCACTCCAGACAACCTTGCTTGGTGGTGCAGCATCTTGGCACCAGACATGGAACGCGCAATGTTCCTACAGAAGGTTTGATAGGGGGTAACCAGGGTAATCTCTAGTTCCTCCATCAGCTCCATTAACTTCTCCAACTTTCTCCCGAACTTCCTTTAGACCCCTTCTTTGCCCACAAACAGAAATTCATCCAGATTGTGTAAGACCTGGTGTGTTTCCACCTGAAAGGAAAAGCATCACTGCAAAAATGAGCGAAAGTGCTCAAATAGTGCGTACAACATTGCACCCAAAATCAGCAGAACCATGTCCACAAATATCTCATCACAGAACTTCCTTCCCAGCAGCCACAAAGCTTCCGGCAGCAATCTTAATGCTGACTTGATATCACATTTTGCTATGATTGCTCCCGGTCCATATTCTCTAATCAATGCCACGGCCTGGTCCAAGCTCACGTATGATGCCATCCAATCTTCCTTTGCAGTAGAATCATTGGCAGATATCCTGCCAGCCAAAATAAAAGGTGTATTAGCCTGAACTCCGTTTTTTTGTTATTACTCCCAGCCAAGATACCACTAGGACCCCAGTCCACTCCTTAAAGGGACTCACTACTCTCCCCATTGCCACTTCCTTTCCTAAATTCGCCTCCACTACCTCTGGCATAGTGGGCCTCAATTTCTCTGCCCATCTTCTCAACCTGGGGCCCCCGTAGCCCAACTTAGACTCCACTTAAACTACCTCCCCCAAAACCTGTGCATTCTCCCTTTCCAGAAGTAATTCCAGCCCTCTCAGTAAAGGGCCCAGCCTAACTGCTGAATGGGCCTCTTCCCACAATCCCCCTAGCCGCCCCCTATTGCCAGCCCCCCTATCGTTGTCCGCCAAGGCCTGTGTGACTGGGTGCCATCCCGTGCACCTGCTGCACGCATTTCGAAAGGTATAGAGCGCTCTAAAGAATGCTTCCTTGTTGAAGGCCCAGCATGCCATGGTCTGCTGTCCTCTACCCACTAACCCCACCCTGTCTGTCCTGGGCGGGTCGTCTGACAAAGTGCTGGCAAGTCAAAAGCAAGCCGCTCGCTGTGCGTGTGTGGTGGGGGATGGGCACGCCAACGCCATCCATTGTAACCAAAGATCCATGTCTAGCTCCCCCCGTACCACACTCTGATCCTCCCCATCCCTGCCCTAAAGTCCTCACAATACCTGATCCACGCAAAGCCCCAAAGCTCACATACGCCTTTCTAATCACATCCATATACTTAAAAGCACCACACACCTTTCAGGGTATTTCTTTCAAAATACACGTGCATGTATGATAAAGGCTGACATCTAATTCTCAGTCGTTACTGGCACCCTTGACCTCCTGGCCAGCTCCCTTTCTTTTCCTTGGACACTTCCTTGGCCCGGACGCCGCTATACAACAACTTGAATACGTCCACACACTTCCCCTTCCAAATCTTCTCCTTCGTGGTCAGCATGAAATGTGACCCTAGCGGTTTACTTATGCCATATACTGTAACCTTTCCCCCTTTACCTCCCCTTGCTGCCAGTTCTTACCTTGGTTCTTCTCTCCATGGGCCCCTTTGTCCACTCATGTTCCCTGTGATCCTGCTCTACTACCCTCCCTGCCCCCTGCGTGCTGTCCCTAGTCCCCTAGCCCTCCTTCTCTCACCCCCATCATTCTCTCCTCTGGTGGTCACCATCACTTCCATCATCTGCACCTCCGTTTCCGCCCTAGTCACTCCACCCACAGCGTTCCCTTTGCCGGTCCTTCTCCACAAGCCCCCGTCCTCCATGCTGCACGCCTGCTGCGCCCCCACCTCCTACTTCCCTATGCAAAGACAATGACCACCCCCGCCCCTGGTCACCTCTGTGCCTTGGCGTTCTTTCCTTCTGTGCCATCCTGGCTGGATCTGTTCCCCTCAGCTTCTCGTCTACCCCCTGGCGAATAAAATCTGGTGAGCGGCTTTGGCTGACACCATGCCCCATAACTCCCCGGCATCTTTCCGCCACAGCCATCCTTCTTCTTCCCTCGTTAGACCCATACCTGCTCCACTATCGTCCCTTCTTGAATACTCCTCTCACCTTCCCGGTCACACCCTCGCCCTTCCTCCCAATCCATCATTACCCCTTCCATTCCCTCATCTGCCTATCCCTCTACCTCTCCAAATCACCAATTCCACTTGTACCTCACTGCTCCAAATCCTCCCAGGGTGGGCCTGCACCCCCACACTCCTAGCTAGAACCCTAGGCGGATATGCCCCAGCTAAGTCCCTGTTGCTCCTAGCAGGTGAGGATGTCCAGCCCTCTCCCCAATTTTCTGCTAAGCTCCAAAGGTCCGTACTGGTCCCTCTCTGACTCCCCACAGCCGACCTTGGAGGAGCCACCCTAGTCCCTTCTCTGCTGTGGCTAACACTGTGTGATGGCTTCTCGCCCCACAGCCCGCTCCTCTCCCCGCTCACCGGGGCTGACCTGTGCCCTCTCCCTTGCTCACCCCCTGTAGGCAGGGGTGCCCAAGCCTCCTTCCTCCCCCATTCTCCCCTGCCCTCCTACTCGCTGTCAGCTGCCCCGCCGCTTCTCTTCCCTTCTTAACCATGCCCTCAAACGCCCCAGCGCTCTTCATCGCTCACTGCCCCACAGATCCTCCACAATCATATCATTCCAACCAAAATAGGTTGTCCTAGTATTTGAACTCGCTCTATTTAAACTCATGTTGTGCAAAGGTACCTGTGGTGAAAAGGTCCACTCCTGTTAATGACTTTTTCGCTACTCTACTCTTTTAAGTCTGCTTATTTCAAACACATCTAAATCCCAGACTATGTCATCATCTGTTTAGGTTCCTCTTAGGCGTCACTAATGTTGAGTTAAGTACTGGGACTGGGGCGGGCTTGGCCGATATTAGAAGGCCAGTCCAGGACCTATTTGGCCTGAAGGGATCAAGGTCCGCACTGAGAGCTCATGGCCGATATCGGCCAAGTCCATCTCCCTTTGAGGTCCTTAATGCTATCAGCACCCTGGGGTACACTCTGTGTTGATATTGTTTTTCTTAAGGAAATTGGGCCGACGCCTACAGTGCAAGCCCAATTTCCGTAAAAAAAAAATACAAAACAAGATGGCCACTGCGTAAAACAGAAAAAGTGTGTAAGTTGCTTTTCTATGTTACTGGCGGTTACCTCAGGGGATCAAAGTATGGTATGATATGATAGGTTATTTATAACGCACATAATACCCACAGGTTTATATGCGCAGACCCGGGGATCGAACTTGTGCTGCTCTGTTTCATCCTACTTCCAAGGCGAGCATGTTGCCCCTGAGCTATCCTCCCGAGAGGAGCCGGAGCAGTGGCCTGCAGATAAGTGGAGTGATGGGGGAGAAGAGGGTGGACTGGGAAGACCACAACCAGGATGTGGGGAGGGGTGGGGGCCACAGATGAGGCTCAAAAGGAGAGGATGTGGAAAATAAATGTCAGACTAGGATGAGGCACCGCGGGCGCGGTGCACACAGGCTTATACTGGCTACTGCCTCCCATGTGACAGCCAATGAGACGTCTCGGTGCCTCTCTCTGGGGTGCTGCTGTTGTTTGCCCACCTATGTTGCTACTGCAAGATGAACAGCTATGTCTTTTGCATTTAAAGCAGTCATCTGTGCTAAATAATGATACATGAATCCCCCCTAAACTCCATGGTGCCCATGTGTGCATACTATATACACGAATACATGGGTGGCGAGTCCATGTGACCTGAAGGATCGATACTGGTCTGAGCGACTCCCTCTCCCGGCGCTGAAAGAACAACAGCCCTGTTCCTGAGACCTGTGCTTTCACCTGGGCCTGGGCACGATTAGGTGGTAGGAGGTGAAAATAAGGACTGAGAGACGTCGACTGTCCTCTAGGAGGAAGCTGATGGAAAGAGATGGGCCGGGCAAGTTCCAGCTGGCTGAGCCACACCATTACTTTCGGTGGAGTTTGAGATAAGCATCGGCAACAGACCTGTGAGACAGAAAGGGCTGATGCTTGTAGAATCTCGACGCATTGCTGCATTTGAATAGTACCTCCGAGTCCATGATGACGTGCGATGGAGGGGCCAGGCCACAAGTGATGAAACTATATTCACCTCCTGTTCTGAACCCCCTTATTTTCACACCTTTCCCTTGGCTCTGATTTTGAAGTTTATCAGGCTCGGGAGCTACTTCAGTTTGGTGTGAGCCTAGGAACACACCCAATCAAAAAGCAAGGCTTAGTTGTTGGTATAGAAATATGTCATTTTGCATGTGGTAGACGTCACACAGGGCCACATAGGGAATTAGGAGCACTATTCCTTTCTAAGCATAATGTAGTTTGCCAAGTGATGGCTCTAGGGTGTTAGGTTGTTGCAAGTTCATGTGTACACACATTGGGTGAACTGTTTGCTCGACCATCGGTGGGACTGTGAAGCAACAGGATTCTGATCCGACGCAATCCCTGCAAATTGGATATTATTTGATGTAATCTAAATGAAGCTTGCATTTGCCCTCTGTGGGGCTTCTTGGCGCTATGCCTTGCCAGGGAGAGGGCAGGGTTGGAATTAGTGGGAACAGAGGAAGAGGCGAGATGCTAAATCTGTCATGCTGATGCATGCAGGTCGTTGTGCCAGAGGGGAGCAGCAGGTGTGTTATCCTGCTTAGTTGCTTTCTAACACATTCTGTTCTGCAAGCATGCATCGGACCGGAGCTGTGTCAAATCGGCTGTTATGTGAAAGGTTGGTGGAGAAGTTTTTGAATTTGCGGGTGTGGTTTGGTTTAGAGACTGGAGGGCTGTGTACTGTGTGTAATAAATGGTAGAACAAATGTGGACAAATAGGCTTGCGGCGTTAGGTTGGTTATGGCTTGTGGGTGTTAGGTTGGTTATAGCTTGTGGGCGTTAGGTTGGTTATGGCTTGCGGGCGTTAGGTTGGTTATAGCTTGTGGGCGTAAGGTTGGTTATGGCTCGCGGGCATTAGGTTGGTTATTGCTCGCTGGTGTTAGGTTGGTTATGACTTGCGGGCGTTCGGTTGGTTATGGCTTGTGGGTGTTAGGTTGGTTATGGCTTGCGGGTGTTAGGTTGGTTATAGCTTGTGGGCGTTAGGTTGGTTATGGCTTGCGGGCGTTAGGTTGGTTATCGAAAGTATATTTCCATGGTTGCTTGCCAGGCCAGCACGCCCTGATTGCCAATGAAATATTGTGAAAAAAACCCTTGTGTGCCCTGTTTCGGAAGTGTCCAGGTTGAGGCTGCCATTGAAGTCACATCACAACCTTCTTGCATCTTCTGTTCATGGAGTATCCAGGATAGTGTGTGAAAGGGGTACATGTCTCTGTGACTGTTTTCATAGACCTGTTCTGTGTTGTGTTACAGAAGGGTCTGCGTAGGAGAGTAAACGAAGGCCATTTTTCCAGCTGTTTGCTAGGCATGACGTTTCTGTTCATCACTGAGCCTGGATGCTTGGATGTCCAGATGAGGAATGCTATCCTGGGGCTAAGGAAATGTCTTCGTGTCACTCGTCCATCTGTTATTGGGTGTTTGGGTAGGTCCAATGTTGGTGAGAATGTCCCAGCCTTGGTCCAGGGAACTTCCAGAAGGTCAGGTGACCCTCCAGTGTGCGGAGTCACCTCGGAATAGAGTTGTAGCGGTCACTGGGCAGGACTGGGAAGGAGGCTCCCCCTAGGTGCTTTTTGGTGTAATGACACCATGGTTGGCTTGCTGGATCGAAACATCCTGCTTGGCAGGTGTGGAATTAACTACTTCACAGTGGCTTCTGAGTCTGGAGGGAGGCATAGAAGAGTGTTTGAGTTGTATCCTATGTTTGACCGGGAAGCATTGTGGGGTGCAGAGTGCTAGGGTGATGTGTTCCCATCTTTCCAGTCTCAGTAGGCTGCCTTAAGAGTTCTGCCTGCTGCATTCTCTTCTCTTAGGATGGTGTAAAAGGAAGCCTGAGAGGCCTGTGGGAAAGCTATTGCTAACATCCATTCTTGAATATTCTAGTGCGAAGAGGGCAAGCGGTGGGAAAACGAGGTCTATGTGGGATAAACAAGTAGGACAAGATGCGATGGCTTCATCTGAGACGAAAGAAGCATTTTCTGACTAGCGGGTTGACTGCTGGCTCCAAGGTAAGGGAACGCACGAGAAAGCACAGCTTTGTAACCATTGTGGTGTCCAGTAGATATTCTCCCATTTCTTTTGGCCAGGGAATTGGTGTGGGGTACTTTGCCTTGGCTGGGCAGATCATGATTTTTCAGTTTTATTCGAACTGAGATTGAATCCGCTGTTCCTCATCCAGGTCTACATTCGCTGTTGGTTTCTTGGTGGCTAGGTTGAATCTGGGCCAGTTTGTAGATGGTTTGGGGGTTTTCTATTGAGTTGGAGCAAGTAAGTGCTAGGTTGCTAATCATTTCCATAAGTTCCGCTTTCTACATGCTGGAGAGGGTGCTGGAGAGGGTGCTGGAGAGGGTGCTGGAGAGGGTGCTGGAGAGGTTGGAGCCATGGGAAATGTTGAAGAGTTGTCAGCAATTTTTTCATCCAAATATTTAGTCATGAAAGGGTTTTGTTCGGGATGGTGGGGTCACCATTCTCAACTTGTGTGTGCTTCAACAAATGTGGGTGACTCTAACGAGACAGCTCCGTGGCAAAACAATGAATGGTACTTCTAAATCCCACACAGGTGCACAACTGGCACCAATTATGTTTATTTTTACTAAATCCTGTGTTGTTCTAGCAAATATTATATATGCCATGGGGTCTAGCAGAGATTAAATTGATTTTAGTGGGCAAGATGGACGGAGGGAAAATTGAAGTTCTCAATGAAAGTAGAGGTTTTGAAGACGTGTATTCTGTGTGTGCATATGGTGCTGTTTGACACTACTCGCCTCTTATACCTGCACGGCATGAAAGGTTGCACATTTAGTAGGCAACATAATAAATGTAGTGCGCTGTATGAGTTTCCTCGGCTCTAGGCACTCGGCCACTGGCGAAGTGATGACATGAAGGTGCTGGAAAACAAAAGTCTCTGTGCCTCTGACTAACTGTCCATGTCCTTCATTTCTGCTCAGGTATATTAAAGCATGCTTTTCCTGGGCTCCAGAAGCCTCGCCTTCTCCTGTTTGTCCTTTGCCTTCTCAGCAGGCCCCGGCTCTCTCCCAGTCTCAGGGAGAGAGAACCTCTGGCGCTGGTGGATCCTCCCTCCCAGGATCAGTGAGTGGGAACCCCTGGCGCTGGGTGATCCTCTCTCCCAGGCTCAGTGAGTGAGAAACCCTGGCGCTGGGTGATCCTCTCTCCCAGGCTCAGTGAGTGAGAACCCCTGGCGCTGGGTGATCCTCTCTCCCAGGCTCAGTGAGTGAGAACCCCTGGCGCTGGGTGATCCTCTGTCCCAGGCTAAGTGAGTGAGAACCCCTGGCGCTGGGTGATCCTCTCTCCCAGGCTCAGTGAGCGGGAAGCCCTGGCACAGGTGGATCCTCTCTCCCAGGCTCAGTGAGCGGGAAGCCCTGGCACAGGTGGATCCTCTCTCCCAGGCTCAGTGAGTGAGAACCCCTGGCGCAGGTGGATCCTCTCTCCCAGGATCAGTGAGTGAGAACCCCTGGCGCTGGGTGATCCTCTCTCCCAGGCTCAGTGAGTGAGAACCCCTGGCACAGGTGGATCCTCTCTCCCAGGCTCAGTGAGTGGGAAGCCCTGGCACAGGTGGATCCTCTCTCCCAGGCTCGGTGAGTGAGAACCCATGGCACAGGTGGATCCTCTCTCCCAGGCTCAGTGAGTGAGAACCCATGGCACAGGTGGATCCTCTCTCCCAGGCTCAGTGAGTGAGAACCCCTGGCGCTTGGTGATCCTCTCTCCCAGGCTCAGTGAGTGAGAACCCCTGGCGCAGGTGGATCCTCTCTCCCAGGCTCAGTGAGTGGGAAGCCCTGGCACAGGTGGATCCTCTCTCCCAGGCTCAGTGAGTGAGAACCCCTGGCACTGGGTGATCCTCTCTCCCAGTCTCAGTGAGAGAGAAACCCTGGCACAGGTATCTCCTCTCTCCCAGGCTCGGTGAGAGAGAACCCCTGGCGTTGGCGGATCCTCTCTCCCAGTCTCAGTGAGTGAGAACCCCTGGCGCAGGTGGATCCTCTCTCCCAGGCTCAGTGAGTGGAAACCCCTGGCGCTGGGTGATCCTCTCTCCCAGGCTCAGTGAGTGAGAACCCCTGGCGCTGGGTGATCCTCTCTCCCAGTCTCAGTGAGAGAGAAACCCTGGCACAGGTGTCTCCTCTCTCCCAGGCTCAGTGAGTGAGAACCCCTGGCGCAGGTGGATCCTCTCTCCCAGGCTCAGTGAGTGAGAACCCCTGGCGCTGGGTGATCCTCTCTCCCAGGCTCAGTGAGTGAGAACCCCTGGCGCTGGGTGATCCTCTCTCCCAGTCTCAGTGAGAGAGAAACCCTGGCACAGGTGGATCCTCTCTCCCAGGCTCAGTGAGTGAGAACCCCTGGCGCTGGGTGATCCTCTCTCCCAGTCTCAGTGAGAGAGAAACCCTGGCACAGGTGTCTCCTCTCTCCCAGGCTCAGTGAGTGAGAACCCCTGGCGCAGGTGGATCCTCTCTCCCAGGCTCGGTGAGTGAGAACCCATGGCACAGGTGGATCCTCTCTCCCAGGCTCAGTGAGTGAGAACCCCTGGCGCTGGGTGATCCTCTCTCCCAGGCTCAGTGAGTGAGAACCCCTGGCGCTGGGTGATCCTCTCTCCCAGTCTCAGTGAGAGAGAAACCCTGGCACAGGTGTCTCCTCTCTCCCAGGCTCAGTGAGTGAGAACCCCTGGCGCAGGTGGATCCTCTCTTCCATGCTCGGTGAGAGAGAACCCCTGGCGCTATGATGCCATCCAATCTTCCTTTGCAGTAGAATCATTGGCAGATATCCTGCCAGCCAAAATAAAAGGTGTATTAGCCTGAACTCCGTTTTTTTGTTACTACTCCCAGCCAAGATACCACTAGGACCCCAGTCCACTCCTTAAAGGGACTCACTACTCTCCCCATTGCCACTTCCTTTCCTAAATTCGCCTCCACTACCTCTGGCATAGTGGGCCTCAATTTCTCTGCCCATCTTCTCAACCTCGGGCCCCCGTAGCCCAACTTAGACTCCACTTAAACTACCTCCCCCAAAACCTGTGCATTCTCCCTTTCCAGAAGTAATTCCAGCCCTCTCAGAAAAGGGCCCAGCCTAACTGCTGAATGGGCCTCTTCCCACAATCCCCCTAGCCGCCCCCTATTGCCAGCCCCCCTATCGTTGTCCGCCAAGGCCTGTGTGACTGGGTACCATCCCGTGCACCTGCTGCACGCATTTCGAAAGGTATAGAGCGCTCTAAAGAATGCTTCCTTGTTGAAGGCCCAGCATGCCATGGTCTGCTGTCCTCTACCCACTAACCCCACCCTGTCTGTCCTGGGCGGGTCGTCTGACAAAGAGCCGGCAAGTCAAAAGCAAGCCGCTCGCTGTGCGTGTGTGGTGGGGGATGGGCACGCCAACGCCATCCATTGTAACCAAAGATCCATGTCTAGCTCCCGCCGTACCACACTCTGATCCTCCCCATCCCTGCCCTAAAGTCCTCACAATACCTGATCCACGCAAAGCCCCAAAGCTCACATACGCCTTTCTAATCACATCCATATACTTAAAAGCACCACACACCTTTCAGGGTATTTCTTTCAAAATACACGTGCATGTATGATAAAGGCTGACATCTAATTCTCAGTCGTTACTGGCACCCTTGACCTCCTGGCCAGCTCCCTTTCTTTTCCTTGGACACTTCCTTGGCCCGGACGCCGCTATACAACAACTTGAATACGTCCACACACTTCCCCTTCCAAATCTTCTCCTTCGTGGTCAGCATGAAATGTGACCCTAGCGGTTTACTTATGCCATATACTGTAACCTTTCCCCCTTTACCTCCCCTTGCTGCCAGTTCTTACCTTGGTTCTTCTCTCCATGGGCCCCTTTGTCCACTCATGTTCCCTGTGATCCTGCTCTACTACCCTCCCTGCCCCCTGCGTGCTGTCCCTAGTCCCCTAGCCCTCCTTCTCTCACCCCCATCATTCTCTCCTCTGGTGGTCACCATCACTTCCATCATCTGCACCTCCGTTTCCGCCCTAGTCACTCCACCCACAGCGTTCCCTTTGCCGGTCCTTCTCCACAAGCCCCCGTCCTCCATGCTGCACGCCTGCTGCGCCCCCACCTCCTACTTCCCTATGCAAAGACAATGACCACCCCCGCCCCTGGTCACCTCTGTGCCTTGGCGTTCTTTCCTTCTGTGCCATCCTGGCTGGATCTGTTCCCCTCAGCTTCTCGTCTACCCCCTGGCGAATAAAATCTGGTGAGCGGCTTTGGCTGACACCATGCCCCATAACTCCCCGGCATCTTTCCGCCACAGCCATCCTTCTTCTTCCCTCGTTAGACCCATACCTGCTCCACTATCGTCCCTTCTTGAATACTCCTCTCACCTTCCCGGTCACACCCTCGCCCTTCCTCCCAATCCATCATTACCCCTTCCATTCCCTCATCTGCCTATCCCGCTACCTCTCCAAATCACCAATTCCACTTGTACCTCACTGCTCCAAATCCTCCCAGGGTGGGCCTGCACCCCCACACTCCTAGCTAGAACCCTAGGCGGATATGCCCCAGCTAAGTCCCTGTTGCTCCTAGCAGGTGAGGATGTCCAGCCCTCTCCCCAATTTTCTGCTAAGCTCCAAAGGTCCGTACTGGTCCCTCTCTGACTCCCCACAGCCGACCTTGGAGGAGCCACCCTAGTCCCTTCTCTGCTGTGGCTAACACTGTGTGATGGCTTCTCGCCCCACCGCCCGCTCCTCTCCCCGCTCACCGGGGCTGACCTGTGCCCTCTCCCTTGCTCACCCCCTGTAGGCAGGGGTGCCCAAGCCTCCTTCCTCCCCCATTCTCCCCTGCCCTCCTACTCGCTGTCAGCTGCCCCGCCGCTTCTCTTCCCTTCTTAACCATGCCCTCAAACGCCCCAGCGCTCTTCATCGCTCACTGCCCCACAGATCCTCCAAGCCATCATGTGGCACCCGACCCTAGCCCCCCCCCACAGTCGAAGGTTCAGGAACAACACGCTCGGCTGGAACTGCCGGTTGTTCCCGAACCTTCACTGGGGGGCACTCTGTATCCCACAAGACCCAACTTGGAGAGTCGTTAATCATATCATTCCAACCAAAATAGGTTGTCCTAGTATTTGAACTCGCTCTATTTAAACTCATGTTGTGCAAAGGTACCTGTGGTGAAAAGGTCCACTCCTGTTAATGACTTTTTCGCTACTCTACTCTTTTAAGTCTGCTTATTTCAAACACATCTAAATCCCAGACTATGTCATCATCTGTTTAGGTTCCTCTTAGGCGTCACTAATGTTGAGTTAAGTACTGGGACTGGGGCGGGCTTGGCCGATATTAGAAGGCCAGTCCAGGACCTATTTGGCCTGAAGGGATCAAGGTCCGCACTGAGAGCTCATGGCCGATATCGGCCAAGTCCATCTCCCTTTGAGGTCCTTAATGCTATCAGCACCCTGGGGTACACTCTGTGTTGATATTGTTTTTCTTAAGGAAATTGGGCCGACGCCTACAGTGCAAGCCCAATTTCCGTAAAAAAAAAATACAAAACAAGATGGCCACTGCGTAAAACAGAAAAAGTGTGTAAGTTGCTTTTCTATGTTACTGGCGGTTACCTCAGGGGATCAAAGTATGGTATGATATGATAGGTTATTTATAACGCACATAATACCCACAGGTTTATATGCGCAGACCCGGGGATCGAACTTGTGCTGCTCTGTTTCATCCTACTTCCAAGGCGAGCATGTTGCCCCTGAGCTATCCTCCCGAGAGGAGCCGGAGCAGTGGCCTGCAGATAAGTGGAGTGATGGGGGAGAAGAGGGTGGACTGGGAAGACCACAACCAGGATGTGGGGAGGGGTGGGGGCCACAGATGAGGCTCAAAAGGAGAGGATGTGGAAAATAAATGTCAGACTAGGATGAGGCACCGCGGGCGCGGTGCACACAGGCTTATACTGGCTACTGCCTCCCATGTGACAGCCAATGAGACGTCTCGGTGCCTCTCTCTGGGGTGCTGCTGTTGTTTGCCCACCTATGTTGCTACTGCAAGATGAACAGCTATGTCTTTTGCATTTAAAGCAGTCATCTGTGCTAAATAATGATACATGAATCCCCCCTAAACTCCATGGTGCCCATGTGTGCATACTATATACACGAATACATGGGTGGCGAGTCCATGTGACCTGAAGGATCGATACTGGTCTGAGCGACTCCCTCTCCCGGCGCTGAAAGAACAACAGCCCTGTTCCTGAGACCTGTGCTTTCACCTGGGCCTGGGCACAGATTAGGTGGTAGGAGGTGAAAATAAGGACTGGGAGACGTCGACTGTCCTCTAGGAGGAAGCTGATGGAAAGAGATGGGCCGGGCAAGTTCCAGCTGGCTGAGCCACACCATTACTTTCGGTGGAGTTTGAGATAAGCATCGGCAACAGACCTGTGAGACAGAAAGGGCTGATGCTTGTAGAATCTCGACGCATTGCTGCATTTGAATAGTACCTCCGAGTCCATGATGACGTGCGATGGAGGGGCCAGGCCACAAGTGATGAAACTATATTCACCTCCTGTTCTGAACCCCCTTATTTTCACACCTTTCCCTTGGCTCTGATTTTGAAGTTTATCAGGCTCGGAAGCTACTTCAGTTTGGTGTGAGCCTAGGAACACACCCAATCAAAAAGCAAGGCTTAGTTGTTGGTATAGAAATATGTCATTTTGCATGTGGTAGACGTCACACAGGGCCACATAGGGAATTAGGAGCACTATTCCTTTCTAAGCATAATGTAGTTTGCCAAGTGATGGCTCTAGGGTGTTAGGTTGTTGCAAGTTCATGTGTACACACATTGGGTGAACTGTTTGCTCGACCATCGGTGGGACTGTGAAGCAACAGGATTCTGATCCGACGCAATCCCTGCAAATTGGATATTATTTGATGTAATCTAAATGAAGCTTGCATTTGCCCTCTGTGGGGCTTCTTGGCGCTATGCCTTGCCAGGGAGAGGGCAGGGTTGGAATTAGTGGGAACAGAGGAAGAGGCGAGATGCTAAATCTGTCATGCTGATGCATGCAGGTCGTTGTGCCAGAGGGGAGCAGCAGGTGTGTTATCCTGCTTAGTTGCTTTCTAACACATTCTGTTCTGCAAGCATGCATCGGACCGGAGCTGTGTCAAATCGGCTGTTATGTGAAAGGTTGGTGGAGAAGTTTTTGAATTTGCGGGTGTGGTTTGGTTTAGAGACTGGAGGGCTGTGTACTGTGTGTAATAAATGGTAGAACAAATGTGGACAAATAGGCTTGCGGGCGTTAGGTTGGTTATGGCTTGCGGGCGTTAGGTTGGTTATAGCTTGTGGGCGTAAGGTTGGTTATGGCTCGCGGGCATTAGGTTGGTTATTGCTCGCTGGTGTTAGGTTGGTTATGACTTGCGGGCGTTAGGTTGGTTATGGCTTGTGGGTGTTAGGTTGGTTATGGCTTGCGGGTGTTAGGTTGGTTATAGCTTGTGGGCGTTAGGTTGGTTATGGCTTGCGGGCGTTAGGTTGGTTATCGAAAGTACATTTCCATGGTTGCTTGCCAGGCCAGCACGCCCTGATTGCCAATGAAATATTGTGAAAAAAACCCTTGTGTGCCCTGTTCCGGAAGTGTCCAGGTTGAGGCTGCCATTGAAGTCACATCACAACCTTCTTGCATCTTCTGTTCATGGAGTATCCAGGATAGTGTGTGAAGGGGGTACATGTCTCTGTGACTGTTTTCATAGACCTGTTCTGTGTTGTGTTACAGAAGGGTCTGCGTAGGAGAGTAAACGAAGGCCATTTTTCCAGCTGTTTGCTAGGCATGACGTTTCTGTTCATCACTGAGCCTGGATGCTTGGATGTCCAGATGAGGAATGCTATCCTGGGGCTAAGGAAATGTCTTCGTGTCACTCGTCCATCTGTTATTGGGTGTTTGGGTAGGTCCAATGTTGGTGAGAATGTCCCAGCCTTGGTCCAGGGAACTTCCAGAAGGTCAGGTGACCCTCCAGTGTGCGGAGTCACCTCGGAATAGAGTTGTAGCGGTCACTGAGCAGGACTGGGAAGGAGGCTCCCCCTAGGTGCTTTTTGGTGTAATGACACCATGGTTGGCTTGCTGGATCGAAACATCCTGCTTGGCAGGTGTGGAATTAACTACTTCACAGTGGCTTCTGGGTCTGGCGGGAGGCATAGAAGAGTGTTTGAGTTGTATCCTATGTTTGACCGGGAAGCATTGTGGGGTGCAGAGTGCTAGGGTGATGTGTTCCCATCTTTCCAGTCTCAGTAGGCTGCCTTAAGAGTTCTGCCTGCTGCATTCTCTTCTATTAGGATGGTGTAAAAGGAAGCCTGAGAGGCCTGTGGGAAAGCTATTGCTAACATCCATTCTTGAATGTTCTAGTGCGAAGAGGGCAAGCGGTGGGAAAACGAGGTCTATGTGGGATAAACAAGTAGGACAAGATGCGATGGCTTCATCTGAGACGAAAGAAGCATTTTCTGACTAGCGGGTTGACTGCTGGCTCCAAGGTAAGGGAACGCACGAGAAAGCACAGCTTTGTAACCATTGTGGTGTCCAGTAGATATTCTCCCATTTCTTTTGGCCAGGGAATTGGTGTGGGGTACTTTGCCTTGGCTGGGCAGATCATGATTTTTCAGTTTTATTCGAACTGAGATTGAATCCGCTGTTCCTCATCCAGGTCTACATTCGCTGTTGGTTTCTTGGTGGCTAGGTTGAATCTGGGCCAGTTTGTAGATGGTTTGGGGGTTTTCTATTGAGTTGGAGCAAGTAAGTGCTAGGTTGCTAATCATTTCCATAAGTTCCGCTTTCTACATGCTGGAGAGGGTGCTGGAGAGGGTGCTGGAGAGGGTGCTGGAGAGGGTGCTGGAGAGGTTGGAGCCATGGGAAATGTTGAAGAGTTGTCAGCAATTTTTTCATCCAAATATTTAGTCATGAAAGGGTTTTGTTCGGGATGGTGGGGTCACCATTCTCAACTTGTGTGTGCTTCAACAAATGTGGGTGACTCTAACGAGACAGCTCCGTGGCAAAACAATGAATGGTACTTCTAAATCCCACACAGGTGCACAACTGGCACCAATTATGTTTATTTTTTACTAAATCCTGTGTTGTTCTAGCAAATATTATATATGCCATGGGGTCTAGCAGAGATTAAATTGATTTTAGTGGGCAAGATGGACGGAGGGAAAATTGAAGTTCTCAATGAAAGTAGAGGTTTTGAAGACGTGTATTCTGTGTGTGCATATGGTGCTGTTTGACACTACTCGCCTCTTATACCTGCACGGCATGAAAGGTTGCACATTTAGTAGGCAACATAATAAATGTAGTGCGCTGTATGAGTTTCCTCGGCTCTAGGCACTCGGCCACTGGCGAAGTGATGACATGAAGGTGCTGGAAAACAAAAGTCTCTGTGCCTCTGACTAACTGTCCATGTCCTTCATTTCTGCTCAGGTATATTAAAGCATGCTTTTCCTGGGCTCCAGAAGCCTCGCCTTCTCCTGTTTGTCCTTTGCCTTCTCAGCAGGCCCCGGCTCTCTCCCAGTCTCAGTGAGAGAGAACCTCTGGCGCTGGTGGATCCTCCCTCCCAGGATCAGTGAGTGGGAACCCCTGGCGCTGGGTGATCCTCTCTCCCAGGCTCAGTGAGTGAGAAACCCTGGCGCTGGGTGATCCTCTCTCCCAGGCTCAGTGAGTGAGAACCCCTGGCGCTGGGTGATCCTCTCTCCCAGGCTCAGTGAGCGGGAAGCCCTGGCACAGGTGGATCCTCTCTCCCAGGCTCAGTGAGCGGGAAGCCCTGGCACAGGTGGATCCTCTCTCCCAGGCTCAGTGAGTGAGAACCCCTGGCGCAGGTGGATCCTCTCTCCCAGGATCAGTGAGTGAGAACCCCTGGCGCTGGGTGATCCTCTCTCCCAGGCTCAGTGAGTGAGAACCCCTGGCACAGGTGGATCCTCTCTCCCAGGCTCAGTGAGTGGGAAGCCCTGGCACAGGTGGATCCTCTCTCCCAGGCTCGGTGAGTGAGAACCCATGGCACAGGTGGATCCTCTCTCCCAGGCTCAGTGAGTGAGAACCCCTGGCGCTGGGTGATCCTCTCTCCCAGGCTCAGTGAGTGAGAACCCCTGGCGCAGGTGGATCCTCTCTCCCAGGCTCAGTGAGTGGGAAGCCCTGGCACAGGTGGATCCTCTCTCCCAGGCTCAGTGAGTGAGAACCCCTGGCGCTGGGTGATCCTCTCTCCCAGGCTCAGTGAGTGAGAACCCCTGGCGCTGGGTGATCCTCTCTCCCAGTCTCAGTGAGAGAGAAACCCTGGCACAGGTGTCTCCTCTCTCCCAGGCTCGGTGAGAGAGAACCCCTGGCGTTGGTGGATCCTCTCTCCCAGTCTCAGTGAGTGAGAACCCCTGGCGCAGGTGGATCCTCTCTCCCAGGCTCAGTGAGTGGAAACCCCTGGCGCTGGGTGATCCTCTCTCCCAGGCTCAGTGAGTGAGAACCCCTGGCGCTGGGTGATCCTCTCTCCCAGTCTCAGTGAGAGAGAAACCCTGGCACAGGTGTCTCCTCTCTCCCAGGCTCAGTGAGTGAGAACCCCTGGCGCAGGTGGATCCTCTCTCCCAGGCTCAGTGAGTGAGAACCCCTGGCGCTGGGTGATCCTCTCTCCCAGGCTCAGTGAGTGAGAACCCCTGGCGCTGGGTGATCCTCTCTCCCAGTCTCAGTGAGAGAGAAACCCTGGCACAGGTGGATCCTCTCTCCCAGGCTCAGTGAGTGAGAACCCCTGGCGCTGGGTGATCCTCTCTCCCAGTCTCAGTGAGAGAGAAACCCTGGCACAGGTGTCTCCTCTCTCCCAGGCTCAGTGAGTGAGAACCCCTGGCGCAGGTGGATCCTCTCTCCCAGGCTCGGTGAGTGAGAACCCATGGCACAGGTGGATCCTCTCTCCCAGGCTCAGTGAGTGAGAACCCCTGGCGCTGGGTGATCCTCTCTCCCAGGCTCAGTGAGTGAGAACCCCTGGCGCTGGGTGATCCTCTCTCCCAGTCTCAGTGAGAGAGAAACCCTGGCACAGGTGGATCCTCTCTCCCAGGCTCAGTGAGTGAGAACCCCTGGCGCTGGGTGATCCTCTCTCCCAGTCTCAGTGAGAGAGAAACCCTGGCACAGGTGTCTCCTCTCTCCCAGGCTCAGTGAGTGAGAACCCCTGGCGCAGGTGGATCCTCTCTTCCAGGCTCGTTGAGAGAGAACCCCTGGCGCTGGGTGATCCTCTCTCCCAGGCTCAGTGAGTGAGAACCCCTGGCGCTGGGTGATCCTCTCTCCCAGGCTCAGTGAGTGAGAACCCCTGGCGCTGGGTGATCCTCTCTCCCAGGCTCAGTGAGTGGGAAACCCTGGCGCAGGTGGATCCTCTCTCCCAGGCTCAGTGAGTGAGAAACCCTGGCGCTGGGGGATCCTCTCTCCCAGGCTCAGTGAGTGAGAACCCCTGGCGCAGGTGGATCCTCTCTCCCAGGCTCAGTGAGTGGGAAACCCTGGCGCAGGTGGATCCTCTCTCCCAGGCTCAGTGAGTGAGAACCCCTGGCGCAGGTGGATCCTCTCTCCCAGGCTCAGTGAGTGAGAACCCCTGGAGCTGGGTGATCCTCTCTCCCAGGCTCAGTGAGTGAGAACCCCTGGCGCTGGGTGATCCTCCCTCCCAGGCTCAGTGAGTGAGAACCCCTGGCGCTGGGTGATCCTCCCTCTCAGGCTCAGTGAGTGAGAACCCCTGGCGCTGGGTGATCCTCTCTCCCAGTCTCAGTGAGTGAGAACCCCTGGCGCTGGGTGATCCTCTCTCCCAGGCTCAGTGAGCGAGAACCCCTGGCGCAGGTGGATCCTCTCTCCCAGGCTCAGTGAGCGGGAAGCCCTGGCACAGGTGGATCCTCTCTCCCAGGCTCAGTGAGTGAGAACCCCTGGCGCAGGTGAATCCTCTCTCCGAGGCTCAGTGAGTGGGAAGCCCTGGCACAGGTGGATCCTCTCTCCCAGGCTCAGTGAGTGAGAACCCCTGGCGCTGGATGATCCTCTCTCCCAGGCTCAGTGAGTGAGAACCCCTGGCACAGGTGGATCCTCTCTCCCAGGCTCAGTGAGTGGGAAGCCCTGGCACAGGTGGATCCTCTCTCCCAGGCTCAGTGAGTGAGAACCCCTGGCACAGGTGGATCCTCTCTCCCAGGCTCAGTGAGTGAGAACCCCTGGCGCTGGGTGATCCTCTCTCCCAGGCTCAGTGAGTGAGAACCCCTGGCGCAGGTGGATCCTCTCTCCCAGGCTCAGTGAGTGGGAAGCCCTGGCACAGGTGGATCCTCTCTCCCAGGCTCAGTTAGTGAGAACCCCTAGCGCTGGGTGATCCTCTCTCCCAGGCTCAGTGAGTGAGAACAACTGGCGCTGGGTGATCCTCTCTCCCAGTCTCAGTGAGAGGGAAACCCTGGCACAGGTGTCTCCTCTCTCCCAGGCTCGGTGAGAGAGAACCCCTGGCGTTGGTGGATCCTCTCTCCCAGTCTCAGTGAGTGAGAACCCCTGGCGCAGGTGGATCCTCTCTCCCAGGCTCAGTGAGTGGGAACCCCTGGCGCTGGGTGATCCTCTCTCCCAGGCTCAGTGAGTGAGAACCCCTGGCGCTGGGTGATCCTCTCTCCCAGTCTCAATGAGAGAGAAACCCTGGCACAGGTGGATCCTCTCTCGCAGGCTCAGTGAGTGAGAACCCCTGGCGCTGGGTGATCCTCTCTCCCAGTCTCAGTGAGAGGGAAACCCTGGCACATGTGTCTCCTCTCTCCCAGGCTCAGTGAGTGAGAACCCCTGGCGCAGGTGGATCCTCTCTCCCAGGCTCGGTGAGTGAGAACCCCTGGCGCAGGTGGATCCTCTCTCCCAGGCTCAGTGAGTGAGAACCCCTGGCGCTGGGTGATCCTCTCTCCCAGTCTCAGTGAGAGAGAAACCCTGGCACAAGTGGATCCTCTCTCCCAGGCTCAGTGAGTGAGAACCCCTGGCGCTGGGTGATCCTCTCTCCCAGTCTCAGTGAGAGAGAAACCCTGGCACAGGTGTCTCCTCTCTCCCAGGCTCAGTGAGTGAGAACCCCTGGTGCAGGTGGATCCTCTCTCCCAGGCTCAGTGAGTGAGAACCCCTGGCGCTGGGTGATCCTCTCTCCCAGGCTCAGTGAGTGAGAACCCCTGGCGCTGGGTGATCCTCTCTCCCAGGCTCAGTGAGTGAGAACCCCTGGCGCTGTGTGATCCTCTCTCCCAGGCTCAGTGAGTGGTAACCCCTGGCGCAGGTGGATCCTCTCTCCCAGGCTCAGTGAGTGAGAACCCCTGGCGCAGGTGGATCCTCTCTCCCAGGCTCAGTGAGTGAGAACCCCTGGCACAGGTGGATCCTCTCTCCCAGGCACAGTGAGTGGGAAACCCTGGCACAGGTGGATCCTCTCTCCCAGGCTCAGTGAGTGAGAACCCCTGGCGCAGGTGGATCCTCTCTCCCAGGCTCAGTGAGTGAGAACCCCTGGCGCTGGGTGATCCTCTCTCCCAGGCTCAGTGAGTGAGAACCCCTGGCGCTGGGTGATCCTCTCTCCCAGGCTCAGTGAGTGAGAACCCCTGGCGCTGGGTGATCCTCCCTCCCAGGCTCAGTGATTGAGAACCCCTGGCGCTGGGTGATCCTCCCTCTCAGGCTCAGTGAGTGAGAACCCCTGGCGCTGGGTGATCCTCTCTCCCAGGCTCAGTGTGTGAGAACCCCTGGCGCTGGGTGATCCTCTCTCCCAGTCTCAGTGAGTGAGAACCCCTGGCGCTGGGTGATCCTCTCTCCCAGGCTCAGTGAGCGGGGAGCCCTGGCACAGGTGGATCCTCTCTCCCAGGCTCAGTGAGTGAGAACCCCTGGCGCAGGTGAATCCTCTCTCCCAGGCTCAGTGAGTGGGAAGCCCTGGCACAGGTGGATCCTCTCTCCCAGGCTCAGTGAGTGAGAACCCCTGGCGCTGGATGATCCTCTCTCCCAGGCTCAGTGAGTGAGAACCCCTGGCACAGGTGGATCCTCTCTCCCAGGCTCATTGAGTGGGAAGCCCTGGCACAGGTGGATCCTCTCTCCCAGGCTCAGTGAGTGAGAACCCCTGGCGCTGGGTGATCCTCTCTCCCAGGCTCAGTGAGTGAGAACCCCTGGCGCTGGGTGATCCTCTCTCCCAGGCTCAGTGAGTGAGAACCCCTGGCGCAGGTGGATCCTCTCTCCCAGGCTCAGTGAGTGGGAAGCCCTGGCACAGGTGGATCCTCTCTCCCAGGCTCAGTTAGTGAGAACCCCTGGCGCTGGGTGATCCTCTCTCCCAGGCTCAGTGAATGAGAACCCCTGGCGCTGGGTGATCCTCTCTCCCAGTCTCAGTGAGAGGGAAACCCTGGCACAGGTGTCTCCTCTCTCCCAGGCTCGGTGAGAGAGAACCCCTGGCGTTGGTGGATCCTCTCTCCCAGTCTCAGTGAGTGAGAACCCCTGGCGCAGGTGGATCCTCTCTCCCAGGCTCAGTGAGTGGGAACCCCTGGCGCTGGGTGATCCTCTCTCCCAGGCTCAGTGAGTGAGAACCCCTGGCGCTGGGTGATCCTCTCTCCCAGTCTCAATGAGAGAGAAACCCTGGCACAGGTGGATCCTCTCTCGCAGGCTCAGTGAGTGAGAACCCCTGGCGCTGGGTGACCCTCTCTCCCAGTCTCAGTGAGAGGGAAACCCTGGCACAGGTGTCTCCTCTCTCCCAGGCTCAGTGAGTGAGAACCCCTGGCGCATGTGGATCCTCTCTCCCAGGCTCGGTGAGTGAGAACACCTGGTGCAGGTGGATCCTCTCTCCCAGGATCAGTGAGTGAGAACCCCTGGCGCTGGGTGATCCTCTCTCCCAGGCTCAGTGAGTGAGAACCCCTGGCGCTGGGTGATCCTCTCTCCCAGTCTCAGTGAGAGAGAAACCCTGGCACAGGTGGATCCTCTCTCCCAGGGTCAGTGAGTGAGAACCCCTGGCGCTGGGTGATCCTCTCTCCCAGTCTCAGTGAGAGAGAAACCCTGGCACAGGTGTCTCCTCTCTCCCAGGCTCAGTGAGTGAGAACCCCTGGTGCAGGTGGATCCTCTCTCCCAGGCTCGGTGAGAGAGAACCCCTGGCTCTGGGTGATCCTCTCTCCCAGGCTCAGTGAGTGAGAACCCCTGGCGCTGGGTGATCCTCTCTCCCAGGCTCAGTGAGTGAGAACCCCTGGCGCTGGGTGATCCTCTCTCCCAGGCTCAGTGAGTGGTAACCCCTGGCACAGGTGGATCCTCTCTCCCAGGCTCAGTGAGTGGGAAACCCTGGCGCAGGTGGATCCTCTCTCCCAGGCTCAGTGAGTGAGAACCCCCGGCGCTGGGGGATCCTCTCTCCCAGGCTCAGTGAGTGAGAACCCCTGGCACAGGTGGATCCTCTCTCCCAGGCACAGTGAGTGGGAAACCCTGGCACAGGTGGATCCTCTCTCCCAGGCTCAGTGAGTGAGAACCCCTGGCGCAGGTGGATCCTCTCTCCCAGGCTCAGTGAGTGAGAACCCCTGGCGCTGGGTGATCCTCTCTCCCAGGCTCAGTGAGTGAGAACCCCTGGTGCTGGGTGATCCTCTCTCCCAGGCTCAGTGAGTGAGAACCCCTGGCGCTGGGTGATCCTCTCTCCCAGGCTCAGTGAGTGAGAACCCCTGGCGCTGGGAAACCCTGGCGCAGGTGGATCCTCTCTCCCAGGCTCAGTGAGTGAGAACCCCTGGTGCTGGGTGATCCTCTCTCCCAGGCTCAGTGAGTGAGAACCCCTGGCGCAGGTGGATCCTCTCTCCCAGGCTCGGTGAGTGAGAACCCCTGGCGCTGGGTGATCCTCTCTCCCAGGCTCAGTGAGTGAGAACCCCTGGCGCAGGTGGATCCTCTCTCCCAGGCTCGGTGAGTGGGAAACCCTGGCACAGGTGGATCCTCTCTCCCAGGCTCGGTGAGTGAGAACCCCTGGCGCTGGGTGATCCTCTCTCCCAGGCTCAGTGAGTGGGAACCCCTGGAGCAGGTGGATCCTCTCTCCCAGGCTCAGTGAGTGGGAACCCCTGGCACCGGTGGATCCTCTCTCCCAGGATCAGTGAGTGGCAAACCCTGGCACAGGTGGATCCTCTCTCCCAGGCTCAGTGAGTGAGAACCCCTGGCGCTGGGGGATCCTCTCTCCAGGCTCAGTGAGTGAGAACCCCTGGCACAGGTGGATCCTCTCTCCCAGGCTCAGTGAGTGAGAACCCCTGACGCAGGTGGATCCTTTCTCCCAGGCTCAGTGAGTGAGAACCCCTGGCGCTGTGTGATCCTCTCTCCCAGGCTCAGTGAGTGAGAACCCCTGGCGCTGGGTGATCCTCTCTCCCAGGCTCAGTGAGTGAGAACCCCTGGCGCTGGGTGATCCTCTCTCCCAGGCTCAGTGAGTGAGAACCCCTGGCGCTGGGTGATCCTCTCTCCCAGGCTCAGTGAGTAAGAACTCCTGGCGCTGGGTGATCCTCTCTCCCAGGCTCAGTGAGTGGGAAACCCTGGCGCAGGTGGATCCTCTCTCCCAGGCTCAGTGAGTGAGAACCCCTGGCGCTGGGTGATCCTCTCTCCCAGGCTCAGTGAGTGAGAACCCCTGGCACAGGTGGATCCTCTCTCCCAGGCTCAGTGAGTGAGAACCCCTGGCGCAGGTGGATCCTCTCTCCCAGGCTCGGTGAGTGAGAACTCCTGGCGCTGGGTGATCCTCTCTCCCAGGCTCAGTGAGTGAGAACCCCTGGCGCAGGTGGATCCTCTCTCCCAGGCTCAGTGAGTGGGAAACCCTGGCGCAGGTGGATCCTCTCTCCCAGGCTCGTTGAGTGAGAACCCCTGGTGCTGGGTGATCCTCTCTCCCAGGCTTAGTGAGTGAGAACCCCTGGCGCAGGTGGATCCTCTCTCCCAGGCTCAGTGAGTGAGAACCCCAGGCGCAGGTGGATCCTCTCTCCCAGGCTCAGTGAGTGAGAACCCCTGGCGCAGGTGGATCCTCTCTCCCAGGCTCAGTGAGTGAGAACCCCTGGCGCAGGTGGATCCTCTCTCCCAGGCTCAGTGAGTGAGAACCCCTGGCGCAAGTGGATCCTCTCTCCCAGGCTCAGTGAGTGGGAAACCCTGGCACAGGTGGATCCTCTCTCCCAGGCTCAGTGAGTGAGAACCCCTGGCGCTGGGTGATCCTCTCTCCCAGGCTCAGTGAGTGAGAACCCCTGGCGCAGGTGGATCCTCTCTCCCAGGCTCAGTGAGTGAGAAACCCTGGTACAGGTGTCTCCTCTCTCCCAGGCTCAGTGAGTGGGAAACCCTGGCGCTGGGTGATCCTCTCTCCCAGGCTCAGTGAGTGAGAACCCCTGGCGCTGGGTGATCCTCTCTCCCAGGCTCAGTGAGTGAGAACCCCTGGCGCTGGGTGATCCTCTCTCCCAGGCTCAGTGAGTGAGAACCCCTGGCGCTGGCGCTGGGTGATCCTCTCTCCCAGTCCCAGTGAGTGAGAACCCCTGGCACAGGTGGATCCCCAGACAAGCTGGGCTCCAGCAGCCTCGCCTTCTCCTTGTTGTCATTTGCCTTCTCAGCCAGCAGGCCCGGCTTTCTCCCAGTCTCAGTGGGCTTCGTGATTAAGGCAGCGCCAATCTGATCTAACGATGGGAACTTCTGTTGCAGTCTCTGTTGGGCTGTAATTTGTTTGTTTTTTGCCTCCGCGGAAGCAGAGGGTACGGTAATTACAGGGTTAAGCCTTCGGATGCCCAAATTTAGACTGCACTGGGGTGTCTCCCGAGGCTCATTACTGGCTGCATACGAGGAACTCTGCCTTTGTATTTGTTGTGTTTGCAGGTGGTCGTTTGATGACAAAACCTATAACATATGTGTCTACACCATACTAGTGAGACTAACATTACCCTCGAGTAATTCCTGATTGTGTGAAAGCATTGCAGTATATCAGGGGCTTGCCTTTTTTAGCCTTTCGTGGAAGTTCTGTGGTGGGAAGAGCGCGCCGAGTGACTGCCCGGGGAGCACGTGCAGAGCAGCGCCGCCACTGTAACGCACAACCACGGGAAATCCAAGTGCTAGGAAAAGGGCACGTGCATGTAAAAATATGTCAATAAATGTTCACCATTATTTCCCTCTCACCCGTCTACAATTGTCTGATATGAAGGCAGCCACGTGAATAAGAAGAGCGTTGGCCATGGCAAACTCAGCCCGCTTTGCAAATGTATCTAAAGCTGAAGTGGATTTCCGTCTAGTTCCTTGAATTTATATAGCGCTTTAATCAAAGCAAGGTATGTTCATAAAACGGTGCCGTCACACAGGTTTATATCGGAGAGAACAGATCCACTGGCCCAATGAGACATATTTTCAGTGATACAAAAAAGGTAGCAGGCGCCCCTCTCTCGAAAGAACACAGCAATCTGTTGCCCCCTTCCATATCTTCTTTGCCCCAGCCCAGAGGCAGGTCCTTTTAGTATTACCCTAAAAAAGCTTTGTGATCTCGGAACATGCCCGGCGTTGCCAGCGGCCTTTATCGCATTTGCGGTCCCTGATCCATCAGCACTTATTCCCACCACCCTAGTCCATCACCCGCAACCCCTTTGTCTCTTTCCATTAGTCTATCTGTCGCTATCCTACCTGGTATGACCCACTTCACTACCATAAGACCTCCACAGTGGTGATGGGAACATACCAAACCCGGTCAGTCTACTGCAATAGTAGACAATACAAAAAAGGTAGCAGGCGCTCCTCTCCAAAAAGAACATGGCATGATACCCTGTTCTGAGATGAGAGTTTGCAGCACATGCTTTTTGCTCACTGTACCTTTCACAGATGGGAAATACCCATGTGCATATCAGTCTTTGTCCCGCCCACATGGGCAGTCCAGCACCGAAATGCCATGGCAATTCCTCTCTGAACAAGAGTACCAACAGCAACCTCAGACACATGTTTCAGCCTAGTTGGGCATCATTAGTGAGGTGGAGCTGTGCCTCTCTGAGCACAGTGAGCAGGGGGTCCACGTCTGGTTGCCTCCAGGTAACTTAGGGTGACCAACCCCAAGTTCCTTCCAAAAATACTAAAAAGGTAGCAGGCGCCCCTCTCTCAGAGAGGCACAGCTCCACCTCACTGATGAAGCCCAACAAGGCTGAAACACGTGTATGGGGTTGCTGTTGGTACTCTGGTCCATTGTCACATAAAGCTATACCTGATTCATTCCATGGCACGGTTCTCCGGTCTTTGGGACAGGTCCATTCTGTTTTTGGACCACCATGACTTCCCTCTTTTCAGCAAAATGGTTGCATCCATTCTAGAGTATGGCTGCTCCTCCTTGGTGCACCTGATAATAGTTCTTGGACAATGCCTATGGCATTAGTGGTCAGCGGTGAGGCGGCAGACACGGAACTCTGGACATTTCACGGTGAGCCTCTGCACTGTGGGCCTCATTTCACGAGGATGGAGTCACTCATTTGATACAAAGCGTCCAGTAGGTTATTCCTCACTCTTAAGCAATCTTATATTGCATTGCCTCATTTCTATAGCGCCTTTCCATTTTGGGTGATGTTTAACAACTTTTAAATATTTATGTAGGGATGAATGTGTCTTGAATTTCACAATTTGGAACCTTTTTCTTGGGAGGTGAGAGGCCAGCTTCCACCCCCCTCGCCCCAAAAAGCCTACTTGGAAGGGTTGATCTTGCGGCCTTTATTTGGCTGCACAATGTAATATGGGGCCACTTTGAAAAGTATTTCCAGGGGCCACTTTTGGATCCTAGGCCACCCCTGTTAGCGGTCGGAGTGTAATATTGGATGCACGATGGCCACCCCTTGATCCGCGTGATAGACCTATTTAGGATCCAAATAAGGCCAGTGATATTTGGAAAGCACCTTGTGAAACTGGGTATGATTGAAAGGCGTGGCTTAAAAATCGCTGCTCAGGTTACCCAAGGCAACCCCTGCTGGGCGCATGTTCTTGGAGGAGACTTAACGTTCTGTACATAGTGCTGTGACAGTAGGTAACGTTAAGCTCTATCTGAAGCTGGCTCACTGGGCTGAGGACACCTTGCTCCAAATATATGGTCAGCTCGTTACGTCAGCTACTAGTATTAATAAGATACATTTTGAGGCTTCTAGCTGGATGCAAACACTTCAGCTAACATCCAGTAACTATCAATATACTAAACTTAGATTGGTGGACAACAGAGCACCATATGATACTGATTGGTTAATTTGGCTTCCAAAAGATTTACTGAAGAGTAGGGCCCTCATTCCAAGGTGGGCGGTAAGGGATACCGGGCACCGGTAAGGAGACCGGTGCCGGTAATCCCTTACCGCCCTACTACGAGGTCCCTTAGCGGGTCCCTCCTTTAACGCCTGGTCTGACCTGGCGTTATGGACGGGACACGTTAAGGGACCAGGGTGCAAATAACGGGCTTGACATACGCGAACCCGTAATGTGCGCCCTCCCCATTCCCATTGAGCCCTATGGGGGCTCAAATGGGAATGGGGAATGGCATTTTCAATGGGGATTTACCGGTCCCACAAAGGTCGGCCTACACCGGTAAATCCCCATTGAACTACACCGGTGCCGGAACCGTTATTGGTGGCAGTCATGGTGCAAATAGCGCCATGACTACCACCAACCTCGGAATGAGGCTGTTACACACTGGTTGAGCGGTTTTGGAGACAAGCGTTATTTGTACGCTTATCCATACACTCGAATTGTTATGATGTATATGCGTATTCAAATTAAACTTGGTGTGTACGTGAGAAATTATGGGGGGCCAGGTGGGGGTACCAATAACCCCCACGTTGCTGCAGACTTTGTGGTACCTCGGATTTGGAGAGCTCCAGGCACTGAGAGCGTGAGGCTCTTACCGACATCCAGCGCCCATTCTTTGGCGTATTGGGATTGCGGTTTAGGAGAAATTGATTGACTTGGTCTATGGCACAGGGTTTCAGGTGGGGAAGACGCGCATCTTATTTATTACTTGACAAACATGGGGCGCAAGGTGGGGGACATATTGCAGGAGCTAAAGTAGCATTTCATGAGAATTCCTTTTAGACTGTCTGCCTTGGAAGCTACTATAGTTTTTATTTTTTTATTTTATTTTGTTGGGTATTTATAATGCGCCTAGACACAATGTGCTTTAATTGATGCTTGTGTTATGCAAACATGAGGAGTATGGTTGAGTATGATCAGCTGATGTTGTTTTATTGCAGAAAAGCTTCCTGTCCATTTGCTGGCAGGCCTTGATCTCCTTTGCATTGTATCTACTTTTGTGGGAGAAGTTTAGGAACTTTAGGTGCCTTCTGTGTTTGTTTTTATTAAGGGGAATAATGACTCCTATCAGAAATAGTATATATGGATTCATATATATGACCTGTGCAAAATATCTACTGTTTGCATTATTTAGGCGATGCTGCTACTTTTGTCTTTTTAGAATTTGATAAATGTATTCAAAAAGTCTGATTCGTTGTATAAAAAGCCTTTATTATAACAATGTTAAATAACCAAAAAATGTAATACAGTAAGAAAGGACCATGTTTGCTGGCCTTATTCAGGGGTTTGTAGTATCTGGCAGTTCTCTAAACCTGGCTGCGGCTTCTGGAGACAGGCATGCTGCAACCTGCAAACTAGGAATGACGGCGGCGGCGGCGGCGGGATGCACCGGCATAAGAGACAAGAAGTCTCATTTCCTGATGTAATCTGCCCCGGAGAGCACAAGCAACACAGGTGGAAGGTGTTCAAATCAAAATACATTGCATCCCCATGATAGGGCTACTAACCTCTGGAACACTACAATAGTGCCTTCTTTAGGCACCTCCCTCGCGCATGTCTTAAGTTAGTAATAGAACTGGAAGACAGACTCGTGCGCGCAGGTCTGTACTAATGTCATATTCTCATGAAGACCTTAATAAAGTTGCCACAATCATTTATGACAGAGACAAAGAGTCAGAGGGAAGTATATGTGTGGCTATGCAGTTTTGCACAATTCAAAGATTGCGCTTTTTCAGATGGTTAGACATTTTGCACATTGAGTACTTGATACTTTTCACGACTGCCAAAAATGGATTAAGGAAAGTTATGAAGGCTGTGAAGATGGATGAATGCACAACCTCTATTGATGTCAAGAGGGTGACACATACTTCTATAATTAGGACTTGGAAATGGAAGCCTAATACCAATGGAGAGGTCTGCTTATTGGCCAACATTGTGACAGTTCACATTCCAATCCGATTTAGGCCCAGCATCATCAAATCACAGAGCTGCCTTGCGACTTCTCTTCAGACCCACAAACCTTCACAACGTGTTGAGTTCTCAGGTTGGCATCATCCATGCCTGAGATACTGAGGGCCGCACTCATATCATGGCGTCCAGTTACTCATGCTCTCTCTCGTCAGAAGGATATGCCAGACACATGGTCTCACCTGGTTGCTACACAGAGTATGCAGTTTATTGAGCCCTACCTGCCTAGAATGTTGGGAAGTCTTTTCTGCCTAGTGCCCATTGGCTGACATTGCAATCCATGCGCTCACCGTTTACTGGAGGTGAAGGAAGACCTGGCCGGGTGACAGCTGCAAGGGGATCTGGCACCTTATACAACAGCAGTGCCCTGGCACGTCCTGCAGCAAAAGCCTGTGGTGTAGCCCCTTCTGTCCATTGTGTTCGAGTCTCTGCGGATTATGGGATTTTGGGGCCAGCGACATCACCGATCCTGAAGACCCTTGAACAGTGGTTAAGTCTGGCTTATTTGGCAACAGGAAGGGTGTTGCTTAGCTATTCATGATGAAGGGTGCTGGCAAGAAGGGTTAAGGGGCGGCCCAGAATCCCTTTGCAGGGCAAGAAAACAACAATTTACAGTACAGACCACATTCTGACATCTGTCAAGAATAGACGTTTATTGAGAACCCTTCAAGTGTTCGCTCGCAGGATAAGTAGCTGGTACATACCAATCTAGAGACACATCCAGGCGGAGAAGTCATATATAAACTGGCGGAGTAGTGTGGCAAATCAGCTTGGTCGAACCTTCTGACCAGAGGCGTTGCGTGCTGAACAGAGAGTGGTCGTCCCTATCTATCAGCTTGCTATTTAGATGGAGAACATGCATGCAGATCAGCTTAGTAGGCATTATCCGGCTTCTTTGGAGTTGTGTCTTCTAGCAGAGGCTTTAGCGGAGATAGCGACAGTGTGGTTTCCCCAATGTCAGGTGGCATACTCACTAAAAAGGCATGTCCAGTTGTTCTGGGCATATTGCCTAGTCACACTTAAGGCCCCCTCTTGCTAGGGAGGACGACAAGAAATCTTAAGAGGGCAGGGTGCTTTGGATGAAGATTGGCATCTCACAACCTTTGACTGCTGAGGCTCACAGGAGAACAGGGCTTCAGAGACCACTGGATCCCTTGGGTCAAGGCAGGAGACAGCCGTACTTGCAGAGGGTGAATCAGGAACTGAAAAAGGCTTTAGGAAATCACAGATTCAAAGGCAATGACACAGTAATGCAGGAGCTCACGGGCAACAGCGAAGCACAGGCACACACTACTTACAGAACACAGACGCAGGAGCATGACATGTTCTTAAATAGATGCAACAGCAACTCTCATGATCCAGCCTCTGATGGAATACTGGCTGCAACAGGAATAACCCCATTGAGGAACACTGCACATGTGTGAGTGTGTCTTCTAGTTTTTAGATGTTGGTGGCGGCCCTCTTTGGAGATCATTCTGCCCCTGTCTGGACAAACATGCCCACAACTCTTAACTGGGTGCATGGAGGAAGGACCCCCACCAGGGAAAACCAAGAACCCATTCCCCAATATGGATGTTAAAGAGTCTAACCGTGAGGCGCCATTCCATGCTTTGCATTCCCCTTTGCCATCAAAGCTTCTGCCAATTTTTTTCAGGCACTTCCTTTTTAACCTCTGGACAAAGTTCCTCCAGGGCTTCATTTTGTGAAAGTTCCTTTTTGATGGCCATGACGTCAGTCCGTGGGAGAATTGGTTCATCGGGTAATCCAGAATCTGTATTTCAAGATGCTTCCGTACAGAGCGGTGAATCGATCACATCCAGATCTCCATCAGATCAGAATACAGCGCTGCCAGTCTCTTTTCATGCGTAGACTTCTGAGTTAGAAGAATTTCTTCTTTTTTTGGTCTATATTTGTATTTGGTTTATTTATAAAGCGCAACCAGGCCCAGGGGCATGCGGGCACATACGTTTTTTGATCATGTTCCATAAGAGTACAGTTACATTAGCAAGCAGTAGGCAACAGTTACAATAGTTGCGGTTACAAATAAATGCATACATTGGTATTACAGATACAAGCATACATGTTGCAATTAAGGCGGTGGGCTGAAGGTGAGACAGATAGTAATATTATTTACAATATGTACAGTGGGTAGGCAGTAAATCTAAGCTCTAAGATGTTAAGCTGTCAATGTGTCCAGGCCATGAAGCCAACGTTTGGTGTTGCATTTAAATAGGTTGAAGGAGGTTACAGACCTGATTGGACCAGGTAGAGTGTTCCATAGCTTTGAGGCTTGTACATGGAAACTAACTCCTCCCGAGTTATGGAGTTTGAATCTTGTATAGACATAGTGTTAACTTGAGCTGTTCTAAGTGGTCTTGTAGATGTGTGTGGGGTAAGTTGGTTAGAGATGTAGGATGGTGCGAGGTTAGCCCTGGCTTTGTGGGTAAGGGCAAGAGCTTTGAGGGATATTCTGTGCTCTATAGGGAGCCAATGCAGATTACGTCTAGTCTCAGAGATATGCGACTTCTTAGGGATGTTGAGGGCTGCCCTAATGGCGTTATTTTGAGTTACTTGTAGTTTGTGAATATTTTTGCGGCTAGTGCGTAAGTATAGGGCATTACAATAATCTACTTTGGACAAGACTAACGTTCTAGAAAGAGTAATGCAGTTGGGAGTGGAGATAAACGGCCTACATGCGGTAATAAGTTTACATGTGTAGGCGGCTGAAGACGCTACTACATTGGTTTGTTTGGTGAAGGATAATGTGGCATCGAGGTAGATACCAAGGGTTTTAGTATTAGTAGAGACAGGGATGGGGTTAACATCAATAGTGAAAGATTTGAAAGCTGTATTTAGTATTTTTTTGTTTTGCGTGAGTACCAAGGATAATCAACTCTGTTTTTTCGTCATTGAGACAAAGTCCATGGTGTGCCATCCACGCTTGTATTACTGTGTATATTCCATTGATGGTTTTGCTATCAGTTTCATAGTCGCCAGAGATAGGAATGAGTATCTGGGTGTCATCCGCATAATTAGTATACGTGACACCTAGATAGTCAAGGATATCGAAAAGTGGCTTTGTAAATACATTATAGAGTGTTGGGGACACGCAAGAGCCTTGCGGGACACCACACGGGACTGGTGAGGGTTCAGCTGAGTCAGTAGGAGAAAAGACCCTCATGGTTCTGTTAGCCAAGAAGGAGCTGATCCAGGCAGTAGGTGCGTCGGAAAAGTGAGCTGCAGATTTCAGGTGGTGGCAAAGCGTTTGGTGGTTGACCAAGTCAAAAGCTGCTGACAGATCAAGCAATAAGAGCAGTGCTTGTTTGCCATTGTCTTTTAAAATTTTAATCTGAGTTGTGAGATCTATTAGGCAGTTTCCGTGCCATCTCTAGGTCGGAAGCCGGATTGCCTTAGTCCCAGAAGATTGTTTGTTTCTAGATAATCCTGTATTTGCAGGTAGGCTGCTCTATCTAGTATCTTTAGTAAGAAGGGTACAGTTGTTATCGGCCTATACTTAGACGGGTTGGCTGGGTCAAGAGTGGGTTTTTTGATTAGTGGGATGACCCAGGCGTCTTTTAGGTTATCAGGCAGTCCTCCCAATTTGAAGGAGGCGTTGATAAGGTTAGTAATGAATGGTGCCAGTTCATGAGCTGCTGCTTTGATAATCGGAGCAGGACAAAGCGTCGCCTTGGCAATTCGATGGTTTAAGTTTCCTAATGATGTTTTCTACTTCCCAAATTGAGAGGGGTTAGAAACTAAATGGTTTGCATGTTGGCTCAAAGGTAGGTGACTTGTTAGGAAGTTGTTTGTGATCAGGGTCAGCGAGTAACAGGTCTTTTTTCGCATTGATTTTAGATTGTAAACGGGCTATTTTATCTAGAAGTGCTTTCTGGATGTTGCTGCACCATAGTGCATCTGTGACACATTTATCAATAGGGGCAATCGGGGATTCTAATTCTTTGAGAATCTTAAAAAGTTCTTTTGTGTTAGATTCCGCTTGTTCAATCCTTTTGTTATAGGTGTCTTTTTTGGCAAGTAATAGCTTGTTTATAGCTAGAAGTTGCTAGAATTAGTTCATTTTTATTATTTACTGAAGGGCCCTTTTTCCAATGTGCTTCTGCAGTTCTCTTAGTTTTACGTAGTTCTCTAAGATGCGGCGTGAACCATGTATTCAGGTGACGTTGTGGTTTAGGTTTCCGCAATTTTAGGGGGGCGATGGTATTCAAGGCTTTCAGTATTGCCTGATTGTAAATGTCTACTAAGACTGTGGGGTCGGAGGTGGCCACGTTGTCAAGAAGGGGAAGTAATAGCGGTAGGAGTTTATCTGATGTAATGACTTCTTATTTCTAGTGCGGGTGGCTGGAGCGACAATAGGAGCAGGGTGGAAAAGGTTATTTTATGATGATCCGACCAAATACATGGATCATTGGATAGAAGATCGATCGAGCAGTTAAGGTTGGTGAGCCAGTCCAATGCTCTTCCTTTGATGTGTGTGGGCTTATGAATAATATGGGTATGACCCCAAGTCTGATAGGGCGTTAGCTAGATCACGGGCATTATTATTCGTGGGGTCATTAAAACCCAGGTTGAAGTCCCCTAGTAGGATAGTTTGTGAATTCGGTTTAGTGTCGGTGGATACAAGGGATACAATATCCTCTATGAATGAGGAAATGGGTCCTGGTGGTCGGTAGATAAGGTGCACTGTTGCTGTGTGGTTAGGTGATAGTGGCAGTTTGATGGACAGGGATTCGGCAGAGGGAATTTGAGCGTCCTGAATGACTCTAATGTCGTAGGTGTTTCTGAAGATGGGGGCAAGTCCGCCTCCCTTCACTTGGTTGGTGTTTCTATCGCATCTTATGATAGCATAGTCATTTGGTATAGCAAGGGCCAGAGATTGTCCAGAGGCTGCATTAAGCCAGGTTTCCGTAACTGCGAGGAGATCAAGCTTTTCATGAGTTATGAAGTAAGTGATGTCCAAAGCGTGGGCAGGTAGGGACCTAGCATTCACCAAGGCTGCTTTGATGAATGTGTCTTTTGTTGGAGGTTTTTGCGATGGTAGAGATGGGCCATGCATGGTGATGGGGGTTAGCTTGCTGTCTAAATCAGTGGCCAGATTAGCTAGAGTATTATTATTGCGCCGAAGTTTGTTGCTCTTGTGGGCGTGTGGTTGGGGGTTTTTGAATCGCAATCGTGCTCCTAGTCTGACGTTTCTAATGGAGATGCTTGGGTGGTAAGAGCATGGTAAGGTTGGGGCGTAGTTGTTAGTGATGTTGTTACAGGATAGGGATGAGCTATTATAAAGCTTCAAGTATGGACGTTGTTTTAGTGGGGTGGTTCTAGAATTGAGTCTGAGGTTTCTATTAGTAATAGCGCAAGGTTGGTTGGGAGTTGGTCTGGTAGCAAAGTGGCGTATCCAGAGTGCTGGATCATCCAAGTAAGGGTTGGCCGTGTCCATAGTAGTAGTCCACAAGGTGTGGGTAATATCTAACTTAGGTGTGCTACTGTGTGTGTGTTGGTTAGTATGTAGGTAGGGCTGGCCTGTCCAACGTCTAGTGTAAATGTACATTAGGTGGAGGAGTGTGGTCAGGCACCAATACATAGTGGAAGTAAGCTAAGCCAGTGGGCAGGGATGGAGGACTCAGAGCGTGTAGTGAGTACTATGTCTGAATGCAAGGCTAGTGGCACAGGCAGTACACAAGTTCAATTGAGAACACGTAGTTCAGGTTAGGCAGACTGGCAGGTGTGATGGCTGACCTTAATTCATTTAAATACAAGAAGTGACACGAACGTGGCCGTATGTAATATGTAACATCAGGTGACAACAGTTGACTACCAATACATAGAACGGCACATGAGTTATGTTAGATGTAAGTTGGCAGAGAGTGTGAGTGCGGCTAAGCATACAGGCAGCGAGCATATAGGCAATGATGGAAAGTATTGCAGTAATTAAGCATAGCGCATGGAGACGGTTCAGGCAGTTACTGGCGTTAGTGGATTAATCTACAGAATGCAGTAGATGAAGTGGAGCATGGGTGCCGTGAGTGCTGGGCGAGCAGGGGAGTCGCAAGAACAAACAAAGTCACATGCTTCTATGTCGCCAATGTAATCAACAGTTACGTGCACAGCCAGCCAGCAAGAGCAGTGAGGGTGCGCATGTAATGGAGACAATAGTGAGGACATATAATTGTCGCGCATAAGTAATTACCAGCTATCAGTCATCGCTATCATCGTGACGGCGGCAGAGCTGATGCGGGAGGTTGGCTAGAGGTTGGCGCTCAGGCGGTGAGCAGTATCAGGGTGCCCAGAAGCTAGGAAGGCGCAAACGTGCAGGGCAATTGGGCGTTGGTAGATGCGCATAGGTTGGAGCGAGGGGGAGCGGGCAATTACAGTAGGGTGGATCATCAAGCACAGATACAATGTGCAGAGAGGCGCGGGTGCACAATAATGGCAATATGAAACTTACTGCGACATAGTCTTATCAAAAGTCATTTGCAGTTCATTTACTCACGGGTCCCCTGAGAGAGGCTGAGTTCACAGTTGTAATGGGTCAGGAATCCGGCAGGGGGTCTGGCCGAACGGCGAGGAAGGCTGAGGACAGGCGAAGACAGGAATTGGCCTTATTGTCCTGGGCCTTGATGGGAGTGGGCCGGCTTCGCCTACCGGCTGGCGATAGGCTCTAGAAGAGGGCTCAATGGCCAATCAGAGCTCAGAACAGTCAGCTATGCCCAGTTAGGCACTATCAAGCATTGTCCATTTGGCTGACCAGGACACAAGAATTTCCAAACTGATATTCCCTGTTTGTGACTCTTGCCATGAGTGGAAAGCGCAAGAGGACGTCCTTGGCTTCATTGGACCATTGGATTCAGCTGGTGACCATTAAAATATATGATCCAGTAGGTGTGGCAGACCCTGCAGGAAGCAGGCCAAATTTACAAGAAGAGTAGCAGCCTCAGAGGCAGGTTCGAGTTGCATTCTTGAAGAACATTTGCAATGATGAGACTTGGTTGTTGCAGCACACATGTATGACCGCTACAAATTTTCTAGCAAGGTCTACAGGTGGCATTTTCTTTGCACGTGTTGTGTTCTTTCGATTTAATCACAAAACATACAAGTGCATCAAGCACCATTTTTGTATATTTTTTGTTTTTTGTAATGGGCATCAACAGTTGTCTATTATCTATCACAGAAGCAATATTGCCTGGATATGTGGACACTTTGGGATCTTCCGATCCAGCTTATGGACAACAGCAATCCAAGGGTTAAGGGATCATAAAATCCTGTATTGCCATGCAGATTTGGGCAACGCTGTTGGTAGTATCTGGCTGCAGATCTGGGTGCTGATGCCACAGTCCGAAATTTAGTGGGGAGAGAAAATCAAGGCAAGAATTCAGCTTTGGACCCCTAGTATGTGTTGCTTGGCAGCCAGCAGGTGTTTGTCCCTCTTCGTTTTCTGTGCACGGCATGAGATGGGAAGCAGGAGGGAGGTGCGGTGCGGAAGCATGGAGCGGCCGCCGCCACGTCCCGGGTGATAGGCTACTGAGAGATGGAGCACTTCTGGAGCAGGCAGGCAGGTAAAGCAATGGATGCGCACACATAGGAGAGTGTGGGATGTTGGGGCAGGGCAGGGTGGTGAGCGGTCCTCTCAGTAGAAGGTAGGATTCTATGAACCAAAAGGTTGCAGACTGAACTGGAGCACATTGCCTGTAAGCCAAGGATCCTGCTTGATTCAGAGGTGTCTAAACTTCTAATCCGGATGCTAACATTTTATTTTATTTGAATTTGTATTCAGCACTGGCCCTACCCAAAGGGTTTTGGAGCACCTTACAAGGTTAAAAAATTCAAATGGTAGAAGGTGAAACAGAAGTTACAAAAAACAATTCAGGGCAGGAAGATTTGAATAGACAGTGAAGGCAGGGGAGGAACTTGCAATAATAACTAGAAGATCTAAAGTCCCTAATGCAAGTCGTCACAACCCTCCATCCCTTCCTCCCACCCTCTGATTCCTGATGGGCTGTCAACCCCTCTGCTTCTGCTTGCTAAGAGCCGATCATGAATGAGTCCATCCCAGAATGAGTTCACCCTAGCCTTAAAGCAGAGTTCTCAGGTTCTGGTATGCATTGCATGAATAGATCACCCCGTCCTGTTGGGTCTTTGAATTCAGAGACTATTCCTGCATTCAAAATGTGAAAAAGCAAACCTACAAGTTGCAGGGTGTAGAGAATAAAATCAGATCTGCATGACCTTCTCACGCATGGTATGAGAAAACCTGAGAGCTCTGCTTAAGGGAGCATAGGGGAACAGGGTTTGGTATTTTAGGGCTTCTTAAAGGGGCTTTAAAAAGTTCCTTTTGAATGGATTGTGTCCTCCCACGTATTCCTGTTCTTATGCTATATTTTCCAGCTTCAGCTGCTTCGGAAAAATTATTCGACGGAGGGCGCTGTGTGGTCGACTCAATATCCCTCGAGGGCTTCCATCCCTGAGTCGATGTCATCGTCAATATGTATAGCACATGCAGCGCCTGTTGGCTTATTTTACATTTTTCCACGATAGCTAATGCTTTGCAAAATTATGACACGCTTCAGTTTTTTCTGTGAGAAAACTTTGTTCGAGGACAATGGCCTTGTCTTCAGCACGTTCCACCCCCAAGACCGGGTTCAAAAATTGCTACAACTGCAGTGCCAAGATATCCCTCCTGGACCCCCATCAGGTGTGTCTGTGGTGCTTTGGAGTTGAACATAGAACAGTGGACTGTGAATCCTGTCAGTCGATGACCGGTAATGCTCTGAAAGAGCATAATGGGAAACTAGCGCCAGGTAAGCCCCGTACTAAGTCCCCTTCGAGGACTCCATCGAATAAACGAGCATCCGACGAGTGGAAAGGTGACTCTCCTCGAAGGAAAAGGTATAAATACGCTCACGCTCAAGGAGCGGGTCCCATCATTCCTCATCATCTTCAAGGAAGTCAAAGAAAAGGCATTATACATCGCCCACTTCAAGTTCATCGGATTCCTCCCTGCAGAGGAGTATTACCTGTCCAACTAAATCCTTCACTCCTGCACAGTGGGAGAATTTCAGGCAGGAAATGTTGAAAATCTTCCAAAGAGAGACTCTGACCCCCTCGAAGAAGAAGGTAAAAAGCCATGCTCCTCTCGAGCCAACTAAGGCAGACAAGGAAAGACATAAGGCTATATCCCACATACCCTCGGGACCGGGACGTAAGCTGGAGACCCCTTGAGATCCTTTGAGATCTCGACACAATGAGAAATCGTTGAAGACTCTTTTGAGCCAAGGGTCAGGCCCTTTGAGGGTTCAGTCAAAGATAAGATTGATGGAAAAGTCATTGGAGATGTGGACGCCTTTAGTATTGACATCGTCGATGCCATCAATGTCAAAATCTTCGACACCGTTAGTATCGAGATCATCAAAGCCTTTGATGAAGCCATCAACGCCTTTACCTTCCAAACCTAAGAAAATTCAGAAATTAAAAAAAACACTACCAAAGAAGATTTCTTTAAGTCTGTATCATCAATTTATGAGGAATACAGTTCTTCAGACGAAGAGACTCGACCATTTGGATTGGAGGTAAGCACACCTAACGTCCCAGAAATCCTTGTTTCATAAGAATCTAGGCTAAAGGATTTATATGAAAATTTGCAATCAGCTAGTGTGGTCGACACTTCACCTGAGATGTAATTTGGCAAGCCAGATCAGGCAGACCATGCTGATACCTCTTCTAGGCATCTGAGGACTAGAGTCATTGACTTTATAGGATGGGGCAGACCTGGTGCCCTGTTTGAGCAAGACAACCTAACAGTCATTCTGGATAAAAGTCCACAAAAGGATCCCATACTTCCTTTTTATATAGCTCTCCAGAAAAGGGTCATGTCAACTTGGGAGGTTCCAAAGTCGAACCCTCCGGTGAACAAAAACCTCACCAAAAAATATAGGCCATCTAGTAGTAACCTGTCAAAACACCCAACACCTGAAAGCCTAGTTGTTCATGCAGCAATGTCAACCTCAAAACATACTGCATACCATACCATCCCACCAGATAGGGATGATAAGCGTTTCAACGCTTGGGCAAGAAGCGTTGCTGAGAGCATGGTGCTCAAGTCCACAAATTCCACTTGCTCTTTGGCAAAATCCACATTCACCCTGTGGGACTGTGTAGCTATGGCGGCTGACCATATTCCCAAAGGGGAAAAGAGAGACAGCTTTCTGAGCATTGTAAGAGAAGGCAAGGAGGCTATGTGCAAGTCTCTGCAATCAGGATTGGACTCAGCTGATAGCTTCAGCAGAGCCATGGTGGCTAGTATGGTAATACGCAGATTTGCATGGTAGAGAAAGTCAGGTTTTGCACCGGACATGCAGTCCAGGATCCTCAACATGTCCTTTGAAGGCACCCAGCTGTTTGGCAGCAAGCCTGACGAAAGCCTAGAGAAGCTGCAGACTTCAAAGGCAGCGACCAAGTCCCTTGGAGCCTCCATCAGACAGCCACAATCCTCCCATCCCTGTGGATCATCTTGGAGGGGTAAGTCCTTTTGCTTCTACTCCTCAGTTGGAAGAGTGAGAGGACTGGCTGGTCAAAGGGGTCACAGATGATTCCCTCGTGGTGGACGAGGGAGAGGTGCAAAGCCCGCCCAAGCAGCGGCTACTTTACCATTGCTGCCTCAAAACCTACAAGACTCGGTGGGAGGCAGACTCTCACTACATCTGAAAGAATGGCGGGGTATTACTTCAGATGCGTGGGCATTAGAAACAGTAGCCCAGGGTCGCTGCCTTCCCTTTCTAAAAAGGCTTCAGGACCATTCACCGGAGAGACACTCATTCATCATTCAAGGTTTCCAGATCCGTTCCTTGTTCAGGAAACTCTGAGCCTGCTAGAGAAAGGTGCTATAGAACCAGTACCTGTGACGGAGAGGAACAAAGGGTGAACAAGTTCCTCAGGAAGGACAAGTTCAAAATGGTCACACTTTCTCAAATCCTTCAGGCCCTCCAGATCCAGAATTGGATGGTATCTTTGGACCTTCAGGACACTTCCTCCATCACAAGCACAGAAAGTACCTAAGGTTTGCAGCTAGCGGTTCTCATTATCTTCTCATTATCAGTTTTGAGTTCTGCTATTTGGACTGACCTCCGGCCCAAGGGTCTTCACCAAGTTAATGGCGGTGGTGGCAGCAAGTCTCAGGAGAGGAGAGGGGGAATTCATGTCTACCCCACCTCAACGATTGGCTGATCAGTGCTCGTTCTCCTGAATAGGCCCTGGAACATCTTAGCATAACCAGCCACTCTCTCCACAGACTGTGCTTCTCCCTCAGTTACAAGAAGTCTCTCATGATACCATCTCAAAGACTCCAATTAATTGGAGCGATCCTGGGTGCATCCTTGGGAAAAGCCTTGCCACCCGAGGTGAGGGCTCAGCACATTCTGCAGATGGTCTCGAAATTCCAAAGTGCCCAGCGTCTTCCGGGCTTTGACTTTCTGAGGTTGCTCGGCCTCATGGCATCTTGCATTTTTCTGGTGCCAGAGATTCACCTGGGAATGAGATCCCTTCAATGGGCCTTCAGGACCCAGTTGTCGCAATTCTCAGGCAGGATGTCAGACCTACTTCAGGTTCCAAACAGGGTCGCACAGGATCTTCTCTGGTGGGCCTGCGAAGACAATATTCTGAAGGGAGAACCTTTTTGGCAACCATGGCCAGAGATAACAGCAGTTACGGTTGCTTCACTCACAGGGTGGGGAGCGCACAACAACGATCTGACTGTCAGCGGTTGTTGGACTCCATTGGAGTCTAAACTACAGATCAACCATTTGGAGATGAGGGTGATCAGACTAGCGCTGAAGGCCTTTCTGCCCTCTGTACGGGGAAATAATATCCTGATAATGATGGACAACACAGTGGCCATGTACTACCTCAACAAGAGAGCAGGTGTAGGGTCACTATCACTGTGCAGAGAGGCAATGCAGCTCTCGTTCTAGGCAATTCAAGTAGGAGTCTCCCTGTCGCCAGTTCACCTAGCTGGAGAGGAGAACACTGCGGCGGACGCTCTGAGCAGGCAGAGTACAGTCTCCCACGAGTGGGAACTAGCTCAGGAAGTACTTCTAAAGATCTTCACCCTTTGGGAAACCCCTCAAGTGGATCTGTATGTGACCAGTGTCAACTGGAAGTCTAAACTGCTCTGCTCCAGGGAATTTCCCCCAAGAGGAGCTCTAGAAGACACGTTCGTGGTGGACTGTGAGTTTCCACTCCTGTATGTGTTTCCTCTGGTCCCCGTCATTCCTCATGTAATCAGGAGGTTGAGAAAGGTCGGTAAATTCTAATTGCTCCGGATGGGGCCAGGAGAATGTGGTACCCGGACCTTCTGGACATGTCCATCTGCCCTCCAATGCGTCTTCCACAAAGTGAGGAGCTACTCTCTAGAGAGGAGGGTTGGGTTCTCCCTCCAGAGGTTAAGACACTCAGCCGTCACGCATGGTTTCTGAGAGGTTGAGATATAAGGATTGGGACCTCCTGGACGAACTAATGGAGTTTTTGGTTTTGGCGAAAGGCCAGCAACAAAATCCTTATACCGCTGCCATTGAAACAAATTCTGCAGCTGGTGTAGGGAAAAGGATGTGGACCCTTTTCAATGCAATACGCCTATGGTTTTGTCTTTTTGTTACATCTGGCTAATCTGGCACTCCAGATTGGGACCATTAAAGGATACCTGGTGGCACTTTCAATCTTTAAGCGCATCTCAGAAGAGGTATCATATTTCAAAATACCATTGGTTATACAATTTCTTAAAGGGCTCACTAATGTGTTCCCTCTTACACCTTTTCAAGTCTCAATTTGGGATCTTAATCTGGTATTAGAATTTCTGATATGTGCTCCCTTTGAGCCTTTCCACTCCTGTCCATTAAGACTTCTAACATTGAAAACCATTCTGTTCGTCGCGTTAACATCAGACCACAGGGTGAGTGAGTTGCGGGCCCTATCTAGTAAGCATTCCTTTACCATTTCTTACAAAGATAAGGTTGTTAAACCATCTTTTTTACTTGCCTAAAATTGTGTCGGATTTCCATTTACCCAGAAAATTGTGCTTCCAACTTTATATCCGCCCCCTCAATCTGGCAAGGAAGAGGAAAGGCTACATTGGCTTGATCCGAGAAGGGCTTTGAGCTTTTACATTTCTCGGATGTCAAAGATACGTCAATACAACCAACTTTTCATTGGGTAGACTGGACACAAACTGGGCCTTCCAGTTACGAAGCAAACTTTGTCCAGATGGATAATTTTGGCTATTTCTGAGTGCTACTGAGTGGCCGGTAAAGTTCCCCCAGAAGGCCTACGAGCTGCAAGGAACTCATGGGGGCAACAGTAAAGACAGACACAAGTGATCACAGTTCAATGGTGTCTATTAAACTGAATAAGTAGGTTGGAAAAATGCCTAATCTAAACCTAAATTTAAATGGAAGCAAGCTACGACCATCAAATAATAATACGGCAGTCCTTGAGACGTTTTGTCGAACAAAAGGGCATATACTAAAAATAAAACTATTGCCAATCCTTACAACTAAATACAGAAAGAGAGTGGGATAAGGTTCACAAGAAAGAAAGAAGTGTCTACAAATGATAAGTCAGGATGTGGTAGCCGGGGGTCTCTCTTCCCCACGTTTTTAGCACGGGACAAGGCGGGGCTCCTGAGCACAGCACACGCTTGAGCTTTCCCAGCACGAGATAACAGTTCCTCTCTCAGCTATCAGGACCTTCGCTGGTTAAGTATCTTTTTGACAAAATGTCTCTTGCCGCTGAGGACCTGGTGTGTTCAAAATAATAAACAAAAAGTTCCTTTCCGCATGTACGTTGGGTGATGACTTTTCGCCCCTGGGAACCCCTCCTCCGGATTCAGACCCCTCTCAAATATCAGCCACCCTCCATCGGGTTCACTATGGCTTTTCAAAACAATCTCACCTGTGACATTCACGAGTCTTCATGTCTTTTTAAACAGTTCACCGTGGACGACCCTCTGCCGGGTTCACTCTTGTCGTACACACTCTTCATTGGGACTTCAGGTTTGCCCCATTCTATCGGCATCCCTCCATCGGGTTCACTCTTGCCAACTCTTTGCCAATCATACAGTTCTTTCTCTTGACCCTTGGAAGAACTTACTATATGAGGATGTGGGTGTTCTTCTGAGGCAAGGACATTGTAGGGTACTCTCTGCTCTTAAGGTTGATGCCACAAAAATCTTGGTTTACCTGTGATCAATTGGAAATGGATTTGAGAGTGAACCCTAACAAAGTAAAAATGGCTTTAATGATAATGGATTGGATTGTCACTAGAGCGACTTTAGCAAAAATGTAGTTTTGTAAGCCATTTCCCATTATGGAGAAATCAAGAGGGACTGCTGTTGGTCCCTATCTATCTGTGTCATTTTCCAAATTCAATCTGGATAACAGAATTCTTAAGATTTTGACTTAATTTAGTACCGTCAAGAAAAAACTTAAGAATTTGGGATAAACATCAATTTCAAGATGATAAATGTAACCTCTATGGGGAAATTCAAACTCAGAATTTGAGACATATAATGTCAGAATGTCCTGCTACTATGCCTCGGAGAGTAAAGTATTTTTCCCGATTTGTAGATAAAATTGAGTGGTTAATTACTGAGGATTTTTAGAAGAGATTGTCAGCCGGCCACAAACCTGTATTGACTTTGCAAACATTGAAATTATTGAATGAATTGGGTTTTATCAAATTTCTAAATTTAATCTGATGAAATGTTGATGTAAATGTGATTTTAGGTAATTGTGCTTTAATTGATTTCTATTGATTTGTACTTAAATGGTAAAAGCAGAATTATTGACTATACACAATAAATAAAAAAAAAATATATATATATATATATATCAACCTCCTGTTAAAACTAAGGTGGTAAACCCTAAGGTTGTAACACCCAACCCTATTGGTCTTTAAAAGCAAAGGTTCTCCTCAATATCAAGGGTGCACTCTAAGGAACAGTGAAAGTGTTGCCTTCTCTAACACATCTTACTGTAATCGAGTAACAACGTTTAGCTCCTCTGTTAAAAATATGAAGAGAATTACATCTACCTTTAAAACGTTATAAGAAGTGGGAAAATCTAACTTTGATAAAGTGAACTACATGTCCCAGAATCCCATAGGGATTGAGACGAAGAAGAGGTCTGAAAAGGCATGTAGAAGTGCAGGACAGGCAATCATGCCTACTAGCCTTTACCAGGGTCAGGCAATTAAGAGCAATGGCCTGCACCTGAAATGAATTGCCCCACCTAAGAGACATATAAAAGGCTGCAGAAAGCTGGGGAAGGAGAGAGGAGCTGGAAGGCTGGCAGTGGCAGTAGAAGGAGAAGAGTCCAAGGCTGGCAGTTCATGAGGACGGGTGATCACTTAAGGAATGCTGTGACGCGGAGAAAGCAGATTTCACCTCCAGGTTCTGAGAGGGTCCTGTGTTCACAAACCCTGCTTTGCCGTGGCTGCACTGAGAGAGACGGGCTGAGAGTGAGGGTCTTCCCAGGTGTGCCTTCTGGCTGTAATTGCAGAGCTGTGCTGAAGCCTGAGGCCTGTAGCAAGAAGCAAGATGAGGGACAGAAGAGTGCAGGATACTCCCAGTTGACGTGGCCGTACCAGAGACACCTGTGCTGCAGTGGGGTGTGGGGCCCAAGTGTGACCAGAGCCGTAGGTGAAGTAGAAGTCGGGAAGTTGAAGCAGCCCGCAACCGCTGTGTTTCTGAAGCCGGTGAGGGAAGTTCGGCATTCAGGTTCACTTTTAAACCCTTGCCGGTTACTGTTACCAGCTCTAAATCGGCTCGCGTAAGAGTAGAAGTGAGTATAAATTGTTTGTTGTTGCGAAAGCCGTTCCTCAAAATGGAAATATATCACGCACACTTCTGGTAAAAGCTTACGTGTGAAGGAAAGCCTTTCATTTGCCATTGTTGAACTGTTTAATGTTACTGAAGTGGTTGCGTGTCTCTGATAAAGAGAAATTTTTCGAAAGTGCTCTGAAAACTCTGAAGCCAACTTTCACATTGGTTACAAGAGCTTACGGCATCAAAGGAAAGTCGCATGTGACCTATTACAATTCCCGACTGGAGTACAAAAGGCCTCTGTGTTAATACGCAGGAATATAAACCCTTACTGACCATTCAAGTTGAAAATCTACTTTAAAGTGTGGTCGGTCGTGTATATCTAAAATTGGTTTTCCATTGAAGACTGAACCATGTAACTTTAAGAACGAACATTTTTTTAATGCAGAAGTTGTTGCATTCATAAGGATACCAAGGAGAACAAGCATTATCCAAGCCATTCAGCAAACCCTTTCTATAGTTAAGAAAACCCTGTTTAAATCAGTCCTCCTAACAGGGAAAGTTGTTAAAGGTCCAGTGTCCTTTTTGAGACATTGTTATCTGAAGTTGGAAGTGTGGCAATACAGCTTCAAGGTAGCTACTGGAACCAAGAAGGTGTATACAAACTTGGGAAGGGAGCAGGGTACTTGTCAGAAGATTAAGCAAATAACGTGTAATGCTAAGACTGTTGGAGTTGGGAGAAAGTCCGTCTAGAAGCAGAGGCAGGTTATTCTTGTGGCAGTTAGGCAGACCGAACAGGCAAAGTGGAATTGCCTACATGTAGAGGTTGAAGTGTCTTGTTTTAAAAATACCTAACCATTCTCATTTATAAAGTTGAAGCAGAAATACTAGAAGTGTGGTTGTGTATAATACTGTCAGTAGATGTCACATTGAAGTTGGTTGAAGTAGTGCCATATTGTGGAACCAACGAGTCTGGCTCGACAGTAACAGTAGCAGAAGGGTGGTTGTCAAGAGGGGAACAACAACCCAAGAAGAAGCATCCTGACAAGCATACCAAATGTACTGCAGGGGTTATGAACACTTGTAGAATTGTAGAAGAAGAAGTTGCTCATCTATTTTCTGAACTGTCGCAGAGCAATCTGGGAAGGAAGACATCCAGGATTACCATTGGTGCTGTTTGCTGGCTGAAATTGGAAAGGGATCTTTTCAACTGGAGGCTGAAGAACTGTTTGTTACCAGTGGATTTTTATTTGGTGAACTTTTATTTAATTTGGAACTTACAAGAACTGGTTCAAGACTTTATTCTTCTGTTTGAAACTTTGGGGAAATTGACTTTGAACAATACTAGGGGTTTACCCAGGACAGGTGAAGGTCATCCAAATTGCTGGTTGTTTATTTATTCATTCATTCATTCATTCATTCGTTCGTTCGTTCGTTCGTTCGTTCGTTCGTTCGTTCGTTCGTTCATTCATTCATGTTGTTAGTCATGTACTTTATATGTTTGGTTGTTTATTGTGAGGGCCAGTTTGTTTCTTTTAGGAGTGATTCCCTTAGTTCTTAGACTAGGCAGGGAATTCCCAGATAGAGTAGGTTTAGTAAAGATTTATTTGCATCTTTTTCTTTTAATAAAATGTTTAATGTTGTCCGCCTCGCATTACTGACCCCTCAGACCCCCATACTTGCCATTCTGACAAACACACCTCCCTTCCCTTCAAGGGAGGGGCTCAAGCACAGGCCTCATAGGCTGGTGTTACCAAAGTCCCCCACTGGTCAGCGCGATTACCAGCAGGGTATGCAAAGCCTGGTTTGGCTATTTAGCAGTAGTACAACCAAGGATATGATATGATGGGTTATTTATGACGCGCTTAATACCCACCGGTTTCTAAGCGCGGACCTGGGAATCGAAACTGTGGTGCTCCGTGTCGTTTTGCTTCCAAGGCGAGCACGTTGCCGCTGAGCTTTCCTGCCAGGACAATTGGAAACACATCACCCAACATGAAATTATCCCCATCCTTTCACTCGTGTGGGTCCATTTAAATGTTTACAAATTCTTTTGACCAGTGTCCATTTTGTTTTTTTAAAGGGTGTCCATTTTGTTTTGCAACTTCCACTGCTGTCACATAGACCTCTAAGACATGCCGTTGCGCCGCTGCGTGACACTGTCACACTGTGGCCTGCTGGTTATAACCAAACCTGCTGTTGGCGTGTGGCAGGGGCATCTTCATAGGCGGGGCTTTACCTTACATTTGGGGCTTCTACAAAGCTCCTGATTGCATTTGAGGCCGCACTTGGCATACGCTGACAGCACCTGGACATGTGAGGCTATGGTTTGCATATCTTGACTCTCAAAGTCATATGATGGATGTGAACATGTGCCCCAAGAGAGACAGGCAGGATGTCCCCGTACCAATCTCCGGAAGCGCCGCTGCCACGTCGATTGCTTTGGGATCATCCTTCAGTTTCGGGGCACTAATGAGGCATCCTTTTACCAGGCTGGCTGCCATGGAGCGCGTTACCCGCGGCAAGGCGCTAACGCGCTCCGAGTCTAGCATCCTGAGAGCAGGGCCTGGTGCAGGCCCTGGCAGCGCGATCCTTGCATCGTGGCTTGGTTACAGTACCTTTCGGTGTGAACATGGGCCCCCTGGGATGCCAGGCCCTTGTCTGCGCAGGCAGATGCCGCCGTTCAGAGGAGCCTTCATCAGTGGGAAAGCCTGTGCGTCGCTCGCTGCAAAGCTTGTTACCTGACACAGGAGCTGCTCCCTCTGGAAGAGTCTGCTAGCCTTGCAGGAGGGCTCGCCTTCTGGGAATTTCCTACCTGTATCCAGCAGAAGAAAAAAACCTTCCCGGCAAATGACTCCTCCTAAGGGGCAGACTGGTGTCTTTCCCTGGCACAGGCTGTTCCTGATCTGGAAACTGTGCAAGTGTTTCTGGCCTAGGGGATTACTTGTAACCTGTGACGGGGACCTAATAACGTGCCCTTGTCAGGCTTGTATTTCTTTCTCTGTGATTTGGATGCCTTTAACATGGAGCTGTTTAGAATACGGATAGAGAAAGAATGCGCCTCTGCTGAATTGCGTGGCATGTATTATTTATAGCGCTGTACTTTTCCTCTCGTCGTATACTACACTCCTAGTCCTGTGTTTGCAACTGTTTTTGATGACTGCAAAGTTACCAGTTGGCGCTATGCAAGACAGCTTTAATACTTGCTAGTCCCTATAGTAACGTTTGCCTTTTGAGCATATTATAAGGAGCCTTATGTCTTGTGTTATGAGGTCAGTGGTGTGGGAAAAATTGGCAGGAATCCGGCGGTAATACCGTTACCGCCTCATTCCCGCACCGCTGAACTACGAGATTGTGGTGGGGTGGCGCATCTACCTCTGCCATCCTGCTGCCAATTTGTGGTGGAATTATTGTGGCCGAACTACCGCCGGTGGTAGTTCTGCCAAAAACCCCATGGAGTCCTATGGACTCAGAAAATGGAGATTTACACCGCCATACCGCCGTTTGTAATTCCGTGGTAAACCAACTACTGGCAAACTCGTGATATGGGTATCTTTGAAAACCCAGGACTGCTAGTTACTTGTACGCTTCACACTCCTTATCTCATGCCCATTCCTTCATACTTATGGCCTGTCAGTGCCCTTAGCAATTGGGCGAGAGCATCACTCAGCAATGCTCTCATTACTTACCGGTAATCTTCATTTCTCCTAGTCCTACTCTTCCTCATCCCAGTACTTACTTACTTGTGAGGTGACGGCCACTTCCCTCAGGAACCATTCTTTTATTTTCATTCTCCTCTCGCTCGCCCCGCCTCCTCCCTTTGGAGCATTATGCAACCCGTCACTTACCAGTTAATTCTCACTATCCTAGGATGCCCATTCACTGAACACCCCGTCAGGAGGGAGAGGCGGGCAGTGCATACTGGGACGAGACAGAGTAGGACTAGGAATAATGAAAATTACCGCTATGTCACTCTTCCTCGTCCCAGTACTTACTTTTGAGGTATACTCAAGCTAGCAAATGATTGTGCCTAGAAAGGAATACCAAAGCAGCCAGAGGTGAAATGGACACCCACCAATACCAATTTACTCGAGTCAATGAGCCAGTCGGCTAAAATAGCTCACAATCACAACCAACAGCCCCACACCCAGAACACTGCACCAAAAACCCATGCGTCTTAAGTGGACAGTGGTTGATGAAGGTGTTGTTATTGTCCCAGATAGCAGCCCTGCAAATATCCTGGATGGAAACCTCCTCACCTCTGCCCACGAAGCCACACCCCTGGTGAAACGACCTTTTATCCCTGAAGGATGGGGGTACCAGCTGCCATATAAGCTAGGCAGATTGCGTCACGCAGCCATCGACTGACCACAAGGATGGTTGCCTTCTAGCTCATAGACGGACCACCGAAGGTAATAAAAAGGTTACCAGACTTTCAGAAAAGCTGGCATCTCTCTAGATATATCTGGGCTGCCCTCCAGACATCCAAGGTGCTCAACAGCTCTTTCTCAGGGGAAGACTTGGCGATATGTCCTAGAAGTCTTATCGGGCATCATAGACCCTGGCTATAGAGGTGACAGTAAATCCTGATTCAGAACAGTGGGAAGGAGGCATATCAGGTGTAGGCAGGGGAGAAAATAGCCCATAGGATCCTGGAGAGGGTTTTGTTTCCCAAAGCAGAGGAAGTTAAGAAAAGTGCTAAAACTGAGAGGGGGGGCAAAGGTTTTGGAAACACAGATGCACAGTCCTCAACTACACCCGAGGCAGTACCACCTAAGACCTGACATTCGCCCAAAGGAATGATCTGTGGCTTGCAGACGCATTCCTTCCTGTGTTACCTAAACAGGAGGGTAGGCAAAAAGGGGGGGGGGCATTTTTCTAACAACCGAAATACTATATAGACAAAATCCTAGTCCTGATGGTAGTCCCAGATCTCAGATAATGGTACCCATAAGCCACAAAAGAATGATATTAGAAATTGCCCACTCTCATTTAACAGGTGGTCACTTAGGAACAGCCAAGACACATGCACAAATATGAAGTTGTTTCAATTGACTGTGAATCCATGCCAATATGAAAATCTTTGTGCTTACTTGTGCCCTGTGCCAAAGGACCAATTTTCAGCTGCCCCCTCCAGCTCCTCTACAACCTTTACCAATCATTGATGTACCTTTTTCCCATATAGGCATGGACATAGTTGGGCCCCTTGAAACATCAAAATTGGGGAACCAATATATGTTGGTAATTGTGGAATATGCAACCCGATGTCCAGAAGCATTCCCATTACGCAATAATATGACCCAACAAATTCTGAAACACTTGATCCCATTTTTCTCACAAGTTGGGTTCCTTGAAGGAGATCCTAACGGACCAGGGGACTACCTTTATGAGTCTGCTAATGGCAGAGGTGAAGGAAATCCTACATATAAAAACCCTAAGGACTTCCATTTATCATCCGCAAACTGACAGTTTAGTGGAATGATTCAATAAAACCCTGAAGCATGTTCTAAAGAAATGAGTTGATGCAGACAGCAAAAACCTGGATATCATGACACTGTGGGCCCCTTTTGCCATCCAAAAAACACCACAATCCTCAACAAGATTTTCTCCATTTGAATAATGATATTGTAGAGAGCCATGGGATGTCCTTGACATGTTGTGGGAGACTTGGGAAGAACATGAGAAAGCCATATTGCCTCTTTCCCAAAGAGCCCAATGGTTAAAAGAACACATGGCTACTGTCAGAACAATAGTTTAAGCCTATATGGTTAAAGCTCAAGAAAACCAAAATACCTACCATGATATGAAAGCTCTGCTCAGGACATTTTCTATTGGACAAAAGGTTCTACTTCTACTCCCATCATATGAAAATGAGGTGTTATCCAAATGGCACAGTCCTTATGAGGTGATAGAGTAAACAGGGCCATATGATTATCGAGTCTTCCAACCCGATAGAAGAATTAAGACCTATATCTAAAACAGAAATCTCCTCAAGGAGTGTAGAGAGGATCCTGTTGAGAACACCACAGAAGTATTAACCAGTCTATTAACCAAAGAATCAGAGAAAAATACCTTGATTCCTTCCCACCTATCCCAGAACCGTTGAGAAGATCTATTAGAGTTGCTGGAACAATTTCAAATGTCTTTAGATTTGAGCCAGGAAGAGTAAAAGGGGTGTTTCACTACATCCATACACCCCCATGGAAAATGGTTCCTTTTATTATTGTTTTTAAAACTTTTTTATTAGCATTTTCAAATACAAGCAATGCATCAGATCAAAAGCAAACAAATAGACCAACATATCTGTAGAAAAAACAATCAACAGTAACCCCCCTCAAAGTAACCCCCCCAATCCACCCTTAACCCTCTCCTCTCTAGGTACAGATTGCACACAATTATGTCCAATGTATGTATCCCTGATATAAACCACATCGCCAGGCAAATACCAACCGGGTGTCATAATATAGTAAGCAGACCCTAACCAGGCCCTGTATCCGAGCCCAGAGACTGGACCAGCTATTAAAGCAACAGCCTCTAAAGTGTCGTAGGTTCGGCTTCCCCGTTATTTGAAGGCTGTGGATCCATCTTACAGCCCAGTTCACAAGACATGAAACTTCTGAAGGCCTGCCAATAGTCTTTGGGTCTACTACAGAAAGGGAGCGTTTGATTGTACAATGTCTCCCTCCGCTCACAAGAAACCATGAGGTTCAGTCATTGATGTACAGACGGAGCTGAAGTCGACCCCCAAGCGTGCCACCAGTGATCTTGCGACCACGGAAGCCATACCGACCAGGCACCGATCACTGTGTGCCTGCAGGTCCACCCATGCCAGCACCCAGGTCTCTGGGGTATAAGGGATCGGGGCCTCCACCACCTGTACCATAACCTCTGCAATCGCTGCCCAAAAAATTTGAATACAAGAACAGGACCAAACCACATGAAAAAAGTCAGCTGAAGGTTGTTGGCATCTCCCACAGTTCGAAGACCTAAGGGGAAACAGCTTTTGTAGAGTGAGGGAAGAGTAATACAACTGATGGAGAAATTTAAAATGAATTAGACAAAATCTGTTGTTGATAGAGATTGATTTGATCTGGGCCAGTATGTAACCCCATTGAGAATCTGATAGGGAGCTAGCCAAACAGCCCTCCCACTTGTTTCTACATGAGGGCAAGACAGAAGGCCTGAGCGCCCGGGCGAGGCTGTACAGGGATGAGAGCACCCCCTTAAGGGAGGTCGGAGCCACCATATACTCTAACACTGGAGACACCACCGGCGCAAGGGGGAAGTCGGGCCACCTAGCCCTCAACACCTCCCGGAGGTGAAAATACAACAGCAGGGTAACCGGAGTCCAGTCACCCCTGGCCTTAAGTTCCTCCCAGGTTATAAATTTACCCTGCGGAGCTACGTCTCCCAGAGAGTGAATTTGTAAATTCTGAAAATGGCGAATAAAGACCTGTTCATGCGTTGAAAGAATCCATCTGACCCTGTATATGGCCAACTTGGGAGAGTACCACGGACCAATATCGGCCCATTTAGCCAGCTGATCCAAAGCCTTAAGTGTAATCTCCCAGGGCTGGATGTCCACTCTTAAGTGACGCTCCCGAGCCGCCCAAAGGAAGCCTCTAAGATCCTCTGTCTGGGCGATTGACCTCTCAAGAAACGAATGTGGGGAGTCATTCGTCGGGGACCACCACCAAATGGAGTATTGGATCTGGGCAACCAGAAAATAAAGAAACAGATTGGGGACCTCCAACCCCCCTGGGCACAAGGGCTACATAGTGTGTGCAATGAGATGTGGGGGCGCTTCCCCGCCCAAATCAACTTGGACATAAGTGACTTTATTCGGTTCCAAAACGAGACAGGGGGCCAAACCGGGACATTATTGAAAATGTATAAAAGTCTAGGTAAAATAACCATTTTAGATAGGGAGATGCGGGCCACCTGAGAAATGGGGAGACGCACCCATGTGTCTACTCTATGCTCTAGGTGTGTCAGGGTGGTGACATAATTCTCCTCAAACAACGAAGAGGGGGAGGTGGACACTCTTATATCCAAATAGCGAATACCCTTTGGGCACCATGCAAAAGACTCACCCACATCCTGCGGCACCACCCCAGGCGTGAGTGGAAGCACTTCAGATTTAGACCAGTTTATTTGTAGACCAGACAGCTCCCCAAAAGTCAATGGCCCTCATTACGACCCTGGCGGAAAGGGGAAAACGATGGCGGAAATGCAATACCGCCATCGAAAAGCGCTCGGTGCGACTATGACCCGTCACCGCAAAGTACGAAGCCATTAGCGACACCGTAGTGAACGCCAACGCTAACTGCACTAAGCACGCGCGCGCGCACCATGCCAAACCGCAAACACCACCATGGTGCAACGGTACGCCAATTCCGACCCTAGCGGACATGTACCTAACGCCATCAGGCATGGCGGAATGGACCATTCCGCCATGGCGAGAAATACGGCATCGTGAACCAACCGTAAATGGCCCACTGAGTGCCTGTACTCCACTCCCTGGCCACATTGCACAACTCCTGGCAGGCGCAATGTACTCACACCATGCAACCAGTGAAATCTACAATTCACCCATGCATGCCAACGTAGAAATGCATGCAGGTGTTCGAAGCGCCCCGTGAGTGGGCATCCATGTACGGCATTTCACCATAGCCGTACTGATGCAGCACAGGCATGTGAAGGTACAAGACATCAAAATGGAAATCAAGAACACATGACACAAAACAACAGTAGTCCCCCATCGCTTGCCACCAGCGCAAGGCAACATCCAAAACAGCATCCTGAGGGGGATTGCACCAGACCTGTACTCTTGCCAGTAAACAAACCAACCATCAGCAGAAGCATGTACCACACAAGTTGGCAGAGTGACTGAGCAGCCAGGCACATCCCAAGAGGGGCCGATGGGAGCTGCAGGGCACAGATGGCATGAATACAGAAGCTATTCCAATGGACATGACCCCAGTCCCCCTCCAACAAACGCACGCAAACACAGGCACCTGTGACCAGCCACATTCTGAACATCCCATCATACCATCAATCGACCTGGCTGACAGGCACCAGTCGGCCAAAAGCCAATCCCCCGCCCCTGAACAGCACATCATGTAAACAGTCACAATGGCAGCCCCTATCCGTGACCACACTGTGCTACGTAGGCAAAAGCGGCCAGTACTGTACCACACAACTCAACTCAGAAGGCGGAACACAATGCAGATCATCTCGCAATACATACCGCCACAAATCGAAAATCGCCACATCACCTGCAAAGAATAACGCAACACGCCAAATATCGGAATACAATTTAAATGCACATCCAAATGACAAAGGCCTCACAGCAATTTGTAAAATAACACCAAAACATCCATCATCACCGAGGGCTGCATCTGCAATAATTGACCAGCTTCCACTTGTGTGACGCCCTGTACCATCATGGCACACAGGGCCAACATCAACGTTCCAAAAGGCAACATGGAAGCGGCAAGAACCGCAGGTCCGTCCCATGAGGCAGGCACTAGTCCAGCTGAAAGGCCGAAATGTTGCACCTAGCCACCAGAACAGCGTAAGGGCATGTGGCCCATTGGCGATCGTCCCATAAGATCGTAATGCTGCTCCACTGATTCACCCGAAGCTGCAGGTGTCGAGAGTAAAAACCATCTGGAGGAGTGGCGTACAGATGGCATCTGCAATAGGGCAGGAGATACCTGTCACCAAAATGAAACACAAATTAACCGATTGCACTACATGACACATGATGCATCACTATCTTCATTCAACACACCAAATCCACACCCATATGCATGCTAGCCCACTCCAAAGGAATATACACACCCCTAAATCAGTATCGATACATAACGAAACCAATCGAGGTTAATACACCATTGGCAACGTCGGTTACTGTGCATGCGTCCGTCAAGATAGAACCCATGACATGGGATTAGTAACGTGCCTAGACACAAGTGTATGAAGGCGCGTCGAGACAGGGAGGATCCGACAAGGGCAGATAGACGTAAGTCCCACTATGGCAGCCTTGCATCACATAGCGCAGGGGAAGGGGATTGAATCAAAAAACACATGTACATGGCAGACCCTAAATGGAATCATCTGTCCATGCATCCATTCATCATTCCCTCATCCCGCAATGAAAACGCATGAACATTCACTCACATAATATGTGAAACTTCCATCGCGTCTGTGCGTAATGCAGTCTGCAAAAACCACTGTGCTCCTGGCCGGATCTGTAGTGTCGTGAAGCTAGATGGACTTGGGAACGTCCTGCCTTATCGTCCACTACGCTATTGCGCATCCCATTCAATTCATGTCATTCATTGCTTGCTCGTTATGGGCCCTGTCCCAAGGACATTCAACAATAGAACGTTACATTTCCAGGCAGACCTGTGGGCGTCTCCTCACCGCTACTTCGCAACCAAAAATCCTGGCCTTCGAATTCCTCACTTGCAACATTACGTCGAAAAGGCTTCTGTGAACGCTTGCATTCACAATTACATCAATGTAGTGCGGCTGTGTGTCATAATGCTAACTGGCTGCAATCACAAATGGGACGCCACGCCCGTCGGTGAAGTACGATACTGTGCTGCATGAGGGTCGGCCATCGATCGAGCCCTACATACCACTGACTCTTCACAGGTATGTAAGCGGCTGCAATCATAGCATGTGTAACAATGGGAGCATAGCATGAAAATCAGTCAAAGTACATCACACTGCCATCGGGATTTGATACATGATTCCAATCCCAAGATGCCATGCGGCCAAATGCAGCCTTACGTGCGGGACGTGCTCGGCCAGAAGGGATTGCATCTGCCACAGATTCATTCAATCAGCACAGGTGGAGGCCATACAGGCCGACAGCACATATATAGCAGACCCAAACCCCTCCCACAACCACTCCCACTCCAAAATGCTACCGGCAGGACTAGCGATGTTGGGCCTGGGGCACCAGATAGCACTGCAAGTGCTACAACTACAAGAAGACGACGAACAACAACAGGTACAACAACCGGGCGCACAGGGGAGACGGAGGAGAAGGAGGAGGAGGAGGGCAAGGCAGGGTCAGCAAGGCCCACAAGCACTGCCACTACCACCACGCAGGCGGCCCGCAATCCCACGCCTCCGAGCTGATCCGTTCAACCTCACTGCTGAGCAGATCCACACCCTCTACCGTTTGGACCGGGACACCATAATCGCCATTGTGGACATGACACATGCTGACCTCGTGAGCATGATAGATAGCCCAACCGCCATCCCACCCCTACTGAAGGTGGTGTCTGTACTCCACTTCCTGGCCACAGGCACCTACCAGCACACAGTGGGACAGTTGCATGGCATTTCACAGCCACTGTTCTCACGGACACTCTCCCAAGTGCACGATGCCCTCCTGAAGCACGCCGACGACCACATCACACTACCACGCACGTACCAGGAGATTACCAACGCAAAGGTGGGATTCCATGCACTTGGCGGCATCCCGGGTTGCATTGGTGCCATCGACTGCACCCATGTTGAATTGGTTGTCCCACATGCCATGGAGGTCCAGTACCGCAACCGGAAACAATTTCATTCAATCAATGTGCAAATGGTGTGTGACTCCAACAAGATCTTTACGCATTGTTGTGCCAGATTTCCAGGATCTACCCATGATTCTATGGTCCTGAGGAACACAAGAATACCACGCTACATGGAGCGACACGCAGGGCACAGATCCTGGCTACTCGGTGAGTCTCATTCCATGCATGACATCGTGGCCCATTTGATGCGTCAATGACCTTGCAGGAGGGGGGGGGGGCTACTTAGCACTATCATTCCACTGACACCCTTTATTCGTCCCATACAGGTGATGCCGGGTATCCACTGAAGAGATGGCTCCTTACACCAATCCGGAACCCACAGAACCAGCATGAGGAGGACTACAACCATGCCCACTCACGTAGCCGTGTGGTCATTGAACAGGCATTCGGCCTACTGAAGGCTCGTTTCCGCAGCCTCAGCAGGTCTGGCGGGGCACTCATGTACAGCCATGAGAGGGTTTCTAAGATGGTCATGGCATGTGTCATGCTGCACAACATGTGCATACGTAGGAATGTGCCCATGCCCCCTGACGCTGTACTGCATGCACCTGAAGATGATGATGATGAGGGTGGGGATGTGGAGGCACCCCAGGGAGTCCATGAGGCACAGGATGCACGTGCAATCCGACAGAGCATCATAGATGCATGCTTCTAGCAACCACGCATGGTGCCTATTACACGGAAAGGGGACCTGTGGCACTGTGTGTGTGTAGTACAGGCACATAGTGGACTGTACGCCTATGAAGGCCTCGTACGCAAATATCAATGTCCACACATGTCATTGGATGATAATGAAGTGCTGTATTGTTAATGTGATTTGATTCATACACCCTATGGACCCGCCACCCAGTGAAGCCCAACACACCCCCTCCACCCTACTTCCTCCCCCCCCAACACCAGTGTCCAGATATGCATGCTGCCCGTGGGTAGACGCTATTGCAAGCCCCCTCTACGGGTATCAGGGGCACCCCTGCCCGTGGAGCGCAGGTTCCTGCCAGATCTGCGTTGGGGGCTGCCCTGGACGGAACTTGCCACGGATGACGTCTCTGCCTGCTCGCGTCCATGCATGTCTCTGAGGGTTTGTGAGAGCTCCGAGAGCACACGGCGCACAGCAGCAAGTTCAGCACAAACGTCTTTGGACGTCGCATGCAGTTCCCCCCTCAGGCTCTCGGTGCTTTTCTCCATTTGTGCTCTCAGGCTCTCGGTGCTTCTCTCCATTTGTGCTCTCAGGCTCTCGGTGCTTCTCTCCATTTCTCCCCTGAGGCTCTCACTACTTTTCTCTATTTGTGCCCTGAGTGTCTCGGTGGATGTTTCCATGGCTGCCCTGGAACCCCCGCATTCATTTGCATGGTCCTTGAGTAGCGTGGACGCTTCCTGCTGTTGCTCGATCAGCAGGTCGAGGGACTGTTGCCTCTGCTGGGCCATGGACATTTGCGGTGGTGTGACAGGGGGGCTGCTCAACACATGTTGCCTTGGCACAGGACTTGTGGGGGTTGGCCAGTCGTCGTCTTCAGGGTGCCCCTGCGTGGTTTCGTCATGGTGTAGGGGATGGAACATGCAGGGGGATTGGGAAAGGTCATGGATGGTACCTACGTCGCCAGCACTGTTTTCCGTGTCGGAGCATGCTGGCATGACAGCTGTGTCACCTATGGTGCTGCTACCACCAGAGGCAGTGCCATCAGATACGTTCTTTGGGGGGACCTGTGGTGCTGGGGTTGTGGACTTGCTGGCTGCTGGGGTGCCTGTTGCAGTCCCCTCCAGTGTGCTGGCACTTGATTCCTGCTGCTGCCGTGTCTTGATCCTTGCACCTGAGGTGGAGGCTCTTGGGACGTTGGTCCTGGCCCTCTTTGCAGGCGTGCTGGTAGGGGTGTCCTGCAGCTCGTCGTTGGTATCGGACCCTGTGGTGGAGTAAAGAGGGGCGAGCGTTAGTTATGGGTCTGTCGGATTTGGAATGGCAACGTATCAAATGCATTGGGGTGGTACATGAGGCTGATATGGGACTGGGCCTTGGAGGTGGTCTCATTTTCGTGTGGATTGAGGATGCATTCATTTGGCTGCCTGCAGTTAGGGGGTGCATGCTGCACATGTAGGGGTTGTTTATGGCATCTTGATTAATTTGTTTATTCATTCTGACTTTTAGAGGGCGCTGTCAGGGCAAAGTATGTATTGCACTATGGGGTCACATGGTACTGCACATGTTCGTGGTTTGTGGATTTCGCATTGTTTCTCTTGGCAAACCTACCTGATTCTCCGGATGTCGGCACTCCTTTCTCCATCCCTCCGACTCCCTCTATGCTCTCCATTCCTATGGTGGAGGCGCAGATCTCCTCCCAGGGGGTCAACTTGATGGGCGACTCTGATCCCCCCCCGGTAGCTGTGGCGATGTTCCTGTTCGCAGAAAGTATGCTGCGTACGCGGATCCGCAGGTCGTCCCACCGCTTGCGACATTGCTGTGGCGTGCGGGGTGTTGTCCCCACCGCACTTACGCGCTGTGCCACAAGGGCCCATATGGCCTTCTTGTTGGCAAGGGCCGTCCTGGTCATTTGACTGGAGAAGACGACGGCGGCATTTTCCTGCAGGGTCTCGGTCAGCACGGTCAGTTCCTCTCGGGAGAAGTGGACCTGCCGCTTGCGATCACACGCTTTCTTGGCTACCTTTCCCATATTTATTTTTTTAACTGGGGTTGCTAACGGGTTGGGATGTGTGTCAGGGTCGGATTTTTAATGGTTGTGTTGGGATTCGGATTTTATAGTTGTGCGGCGTGCTGTTTCCCGTTCCGGCCACATGCTTTTACTTCCGTTTCCGTATATTTACGGTGCCCGTAATTTGCGGTGCCCGCTCATTACGGTGCCCGCTCATTACGGTGACCGCTAAGATGGGTGGCGGTATTGCACCTGGTGCAGCGTACGGCGGCGGTAAGGGCCGTTTTGGGGTCATTTCCGCCATCGCAGCCTTTCGGATTCCGCCATGGCGTAATGCTCGTGCCCGATGGGTCGTAATTAGCCGCACTTTGCTCCTTCGTGCAATGGCGGAAACGCTATTTACGCTGTTGCGGTCCGGTCAGTCAATTTCCGCAAGGGTCGTAATGAGGGCCAATATCTCTTCCATCACTGGGCGCAAGTTGCTCCGAGGGTTTTTAATATATAACAACATGTCATCCGCATATAGGGAGATGATGGAAACATGGGAGCGGATTTTTACCCCGCGGTGTGAGTGGAACTCCCTCAAGGCACAGGCCACTGGCTCGATGGCAAGAGCAAATAAGAGAGGTGAAAAAGGGCACCTCTGTCTAGTTCCCCGTGTGGGGTAAATGGGAGTGGATTGGATCCCATTAGTGTATATCAATGCGCGAGGGGCAGAATAAAGAAGACAAATCCAACGGAGAAACGTGTTGCCCAGGCCTGTGCGGTGAAGGACTGCAAACAGGAAAGGCCACTCAACAGAGTCAAAGGCCTTCTCCGCATCCAAGGCCACCACCGCAATGGGGACATCAGGGTTCACATTATGCATTAATGTAAAAAGTCTACAAAGGTTATTCTGAGTAGATCTGCCTGGGATGAATCCCGCCTGATCCGGGACGATCAGCGCGAGCATGTGGGGGAGAAGCCGGTCAGCGAGTAACTTTACAAATATGTTATTGTCTGTGTTTATCAATGACAAGGGGCGATAGGATGAGCATTTTTTGGGGTCCTTATTAGGCTTGAGTAACACTGTGACGAAGGCGGTCCGGGTGGAATCCGGAAGTACACCGGAGGACGCAGCTTCCTCGAACATCCTACAAAGGTGGGGTATAAGTAGATCCGGGAAGGCCTTATATAATTCAGCCGTTATCCCATCAATTGCCGGGGCCTTGCCATTCGGAAGTGATCTTATCACCTTACAAACTTCTTCTGTAATGGGATCAATAAGGAGCATTCCCATCTCCGGTTCCAGCCAGCCCAGGGCCACCCTGTCAAGATATTGGAGGATGCCATCGTGTTCCGCAGAACCATGAGTGGAATATAATGGCTCATAATATTGGTGGAATATCTCATTAATCTCCACCGCGTCCCTGGCGGGATCCCCATCCACGGTCTCGACTTCTAGTATGGGGATCAGGTGGCTCTCCTGTCTAATGGCCCAGGCAATAGTTCTGCTTGGACGATCTCCCTCCGCGTACCACACTGCAGCAATGGGGTCACCCAGATACCTCGCCTCCCCATCCATTAGGGAGCAGATTTCCCGCCTTTTCGCCGCTAGGTCAGCCCGAAGGGCGGAGGAACACCCCCTGTCCTGAAGAAGCTCTAAGTTTTTAATTTCCCTTTCTTTCAGAGCGATCGCCCTACGAATACTCTTGAGGGCGCCCCCCTCTCGTGCTATGCACCATCCCCGCAGGAACACTTTAAAAGTTTCCCAAACCACACCCGGGCTGGGGACAGACTCCGAATTCAGTTGGAAGAACTCCCCGATCGACTGACGCAGATCCTCCCAGAACGCCACATCCTCCAAAGCCCGAGCCCGAAACCGCCATCGAAGTGTCTTAGACGGGGAGGAGGGACCCCTAAATCTCACAATCACCAAGGAATGATCCGATAGGGTACGCGGGAGAATCGCTGCCCCATCTGCCACCCGAGATAGCCCCAAGGACATATAGATATAATCAATCCTGGTCGACCTTCCATGAACACCAGAATGGAACGTGAATTCCCGCGCCTCAGGATGGAGCAACCGCCAAATATCAAACAACGAGTAGTCCGATGCAATAGATTGCCATTTTAGAGCTGCCCGGGGGGGGCTGCCTTAGAGCAGATGATGATCTTTCTAAAGAAGAGGAAAGGGCTAAATTAAAATCCCCCACCCAAACCACCTCATAACCAGGGAAGGCCTGCAGGTGTTCGGAACATGCCTGAAAAAAATCGGGAGAATCAAAATTAGGGGCGTAAATATTTATGAATATAACCGACCAGGCAGCAATCTCCCCGGCCACCAAAATGAACCTCCCTTCACTATCCAGAACTTGTTCATGGAATTTAAATTCCAGGGAGCGATGAATATGTATTGCAACCCCACGAGAGTCTGTTGAAAAGGAGGACCCATATCTATGGACGCCCCAGCCTGAAAGGGCCTGCAGGTGGTGATTCTTTCCCAAGTGGGTCTCTTGTATGCAAAGGACATTGACCCGGTGATTCTTCACATAATTAGTAATCAGACGTGTCTTTTTATCATTAGTGAAGCCCCAGATGTTCCATGTAAGCAGTATTATATCTGAGTTACCTGTGGCCTGTAGCCCCGGGGCAGCTGCTACTTTATGACTGAATTGGAGTTACATGAAGTGACTGATGCCATAGGGTTATCACCCAGTGCTACGTTGTAAGGGTAGTTTAACAAGACATGACACACAGAAAAAGATAAAAGCCCAGAAGGGAAGGCCCACCCATCCCACCCCCAAAAACTGAATATAACACCACAACCATAACCAACCCTGTCCACCCCCCACCCACACCAGATACAATAAACCTACCGGCCACCGGAACCCACCCCCAAACTACAACCATAACACTTAATCCCCCCCCAAAAAAGCGCCGCTGGGCAATGGGGGGAGCCAGCGGCCGCTGTGCCTCTCTAAAGCAAGAGGCTTGGTTACCACATGTTTTGTTCGGTTCATTATAGTAGTTCACACCCAGAGAATTGGATCAAACCAAACTGGACGCATAGTGATTGCATTAGTTGAGAGACAAGGATCTGACCACATCTGGGAGCGGGGCCGAGGCCCCCCCCCAGGTCAGTCACGGCCTGTGGCCAGCCGATGATCCCGGGGACCGAATTTCCTGAGCGAATTTCTCTGCTGCCTCAGATGACGTAAAGAAAATGGTCTTCCCCTCATACTCCACCCTGAGTTTAGCCGGGTACATCATAGAGTACAGTATGTTCTTCTTTCTGAGGACGTTCTTAGCTGCTTGAAAAGGTGTCTGTAGCTCCTGGACCTGTTGACTGAAATCTGGGAACAGTCTGATATTGCAGAGCCCCATCTCAGCGGCCCCTTGGCCCGTGCCGCCCGAAGCAGTGTATCTCGATCTCGATAATTAAAAATACGGGCAATTATAGCTCTTTTGGGGGCCCCAGGCGAAGGCCTGACTGCCAAGGACCTGTGAGCGTGCTCCACCATAAACATGCCTGTGACTGGTGGGTTCTCCAGGATCTCTTTAAGTAGTTTTTCCACGAACACCTCCATGTTATCTATTGGAGTAGATTCAGCAACCCCGGTGATCCTGATGTTATTTCTCCTCAACCTTCCCTCCAAATCATCGGTCTTAGCGGCCAGCTTTTTAACTGTCTGTTGCAATGAGGCCACCTCTTGTTGTAGCGCCGCCACCTTATCTTCACCGGACCCAATCCGCTGTTCCGCCTCAGTCATCATGCCACATAACTTATCGATCTGAACTGCCGGGACATCACTTTACAGGTAAGTATATCTATTTTTGCACCCAGACTGTCCGTGCTACTCTTAAACCCCAGCAGGGTCTAATTAAGTGTAGAAATGTCCAGTTGAGGGGGCTCAGGGTCGTCGCTTCGCAGCGGATGGTCAGCACGAGTGTAGTGATCCATCTTAGATTGTTTTTTCTGGTTCCCCATCTCCTGAATGGAATACACCGACTCGGGAGCACCCCACAGACACCACGAATGGAGACAGGGGCGGCGAGGCAACAGAGCCCGGGCGCAGTCCGGCATCCAGGAGACAGCTCGGCCAAGATGAAGCTGCCCACCAAGTCTTATGTAGCATACAATGAGTCAGGGCTCAGCGGAGGGGACCGTGCTCCATCAGCGCAACGGCAAAAAAAAAAAACAGGCACAAACCCCCACTCAAGGACAAACTCTGCAAGACATAGGAGGGGGGACTTCCACATAAAACCAAGAGCCAGCGAGGTGTCAGGCAGCCAACGAGGAAGCAATCAAGGAGGGGTACAGAACGTCACATTGATCACTTTGCATTGCACTGCTACTCAGAAGAATCCGCACTGTAGAACCCCTAATGTCCAGCAGGCCAACTTCAAGCCGTGCAACCAAGCACCTGCAAATAGCAACTGTGAGAGGCATTTATAGTGGGTGACTTTGATAGCGGCCTGTGTTTACCAGGTGCGTTTCTGTCAGCATGAACATCACATGCTGGATTTGGCAGGCAGAGCACCCCGCTTCCCAACTCTGCCTGAAAAATGTCAGAAAGCGCGGCAGATCGGCTGCAAAACTGTTCACAGCTACTTTTCCAAACAGCTGAAGGCGGGAAATAGGCCCACTCAATGTTTCGCTCCAAAACGTGTCTTCGCAGAAAATGTTAAACCAGTGTCTTTATTTTTTTTAATGTATAACTTCCTTTTCCTTTTAAGGAGCGGGTGATTTGCCATGCCCTCCGCCGTGTCCCCCATTTCTATATAGCCCTGTTTGACCCTTGTGGCTGCTTTCAAATCGTGATTTTGAATCCAAAGTCATTTTTTGGGGGGTTTCAATGAGGTTTCTGCTGCTTTACATTACTTCCATGTTTTTGGACATGGTTGCAGTTTATTATACCACCAATTCAAACTGAAGAGGGCAGTAGCCCCCCACCACAACAGCGCCACGAGAGTCCTAAGCTAGGCGGCCCCCCAGCACACCGGAAGGGGCCCCCACGGCCTGTGGCCACTGTGAGTACTCCAAAAAAAAAAAAGGGGGCGTAAAGATGTAAGGGCCTCCAAAGACTAAGCAGGGGAGAACACCGCCACCCGGGGGGCCAGAATGCACCACAGTCTCCCCCCGGACCTCCCAACTCACCGCCAGGACCACAAGCCCTCAGCCACAGGACCCGAGCTCCGCGCTGGGATGCGTCGGGGCCGCCACCGCCCCACAAAGACCAGCTCTGCAGGCTCAGCTCCACCCGACGGCTGAGGCTCGCCTAGCCATGCCAGCACCCAGCTCAGTGCGCAGCCAAGCTCCCTCACGCTCAGCTGCATCTGCCTCCGACCCGCCGCCAACCACAGCCTTCAGGGCACCGGGCCCCCCAGAGCAGCGGGGTCAGCAGGTGTTGCAGGAAGGCGAGGCGCCCCGGCCCCACGCACAATCCAGGAAAAATGCTGCTGAACCGTCCCCAAAGAAAATGGCCGGTGTCGTGGGGGGAGGGGACCCGCCACAACCACGGAACAGTCAATGCAGATCTCGATTTTACTTCGATATACTTGGCAGCTGGTCCAGCATACTCTTCCCCGTCTCCTGGAATGAACTGGACGGCCACATACACAGGGATACCGGATATTTCACCGAGCCTCTGCTGGAGCACTTTCAGGCAGCAGCCATTTTGCTAGCCGCGCAACAGCGCCCCTCGAAAATTGTCCCTTTTAAACCCTACCAGATGCCAGAAGCCAGAAAAGGAATAGTCATAGAGGAGGTGGAGAGAATGCTACGATCTGACATCATTGAACCATCTCAGAGCCCTTGGTCCTGTCCTATAGTACTTGTTGTCAAACTAGATCAATCATGGAGGTTCTGTATTGATTTCAGAAGGGTGAACACAGTGTCCCAATTTGACAGTTACCCTATGCCAAGGATAGAAGATTTAATTGATCAATGCTATTTTCCTCTCCATGATTAATCTGACAAAGGAATACTGGCAAGTTCCTTTCAATCCAGAGGACATGGAGAAAACAGCGTTCTCTAACCCTATTGGACTATTCCAGTTCAAAGTATTACAGTTTAGACAACACAGGGCCCTGTGAGAAACCAGAGGGTGTATCACGTGCTAGTGCCTGGGGATCCCTCTCTCGGGTGGTCTGGGCCATCGGCTTTGGATCAAGACCCTGAGGGTGGACCAGTCCATGAGGATCACCTGAATGAGGGGTCTTCATGGAGTGGGGTTGAGGCAGCCGATGGTGAAACGAGGTATTCCCCCCCTTTTTTGTTCATCTAACCCATCCTATTTTTTAATATTCTTTGAGGTGCCAACTCCCCCCTTTTTTACACAAACACTGAGCAGAGGAAGAGAGTGACTGAGAGTAGGAAGACTAACTCTCATACATTGTACTGGACATGTCCCATTAATCGGGTCAGGCAAAGTCAGGCACTTGACTTTAAGTGCATACACCTGATAACAATTAGCTCTCCCCACACGGATAAAAGGCATAACCTGGAGACACACTCTGAGCAAAGCGGAACACGACTACGAGCAGCATTTCTGGGGTGAAGGCAAACTTATTGGAGAAGAGTGATGGACCAAGGGACGAGAGTAGCAGGTCGAAAACCCAAGAGTTCCCTACTGGAAGTCATTGCCTTTGACAGGGTGCAAAAGATACGTGGAGAAGGCCAGTTCCCGCATCAGAAGGCTGCATTATATTTCAAGAACGCCATCGACCCTCCCGGGTGAACGGCAGAGTTGCGAAGGCAAGGCCAGGGACGTCATTTCACCAAAATGCCAGGGGTAGCGGAAGTGACATCACCCGACCCTTGACCCTCTGATGACATCACAGGAAGTGATGTCATTAGACCCCGCCCCAAAGTGATATAGCGGGTAGCGATGGAACACGACATTTCACCCGTTGACGAAACAGGAAATGGCATCACATAGCATTGTACACTATGAAAAATATAGTTATGATATCACTATATGATGTACATTCAGACAAGAATGGATCGCCATATGTATCATTAAGTTCAGTGTTTATTGGCCCGTATTACCAAATGACTGTGTATGCAAGCAGACGTCCATGACCAAATGATAAGCGTAAGTGCTATATAATAACACATCATTAAGCGCTTTATATAGAAAAAATATACACCCAATATCACCCAACCTGTGTTGGTACTCATTTATCGACTTCAGAAGGATGAACGGCTTAGGCTTAGTGAGGCGTTTAAGAACAGACTAAATCAGTGACTCACCCCCTGAAGTGTGCCTGAAATAAACAAGGCCAGCAATTACTGTATAGAATTCCAGAAAGACACATTATTTGGTATTCCTATTCTTTCTTATTTAGGGTCAGTGCTGAAAGTGTTAGAAGAAAAATAAGAACAAGTGCCTCAAGTCTTTTTTTTTAAGGGGGCTGAACAAGAAAGCCAGCCACCCCAGAAGTAAAGAGCCACAGCCCAGGAGCTTGCATAACTTTAAAAAAAAAAAAAAAAAAAAATTTTTTTTTTTTTTTTTTTTAGTAGAGGTCGCAAGGGACACCACAGAGGTCGCAAGGGACACCACAGAGGTCGCAGTTGCGACCCCTGGCGACCCCCAAATGACGTCCCTGGGCAAGGCCAAGACTGTGTTACTATCCTTGACTCGTGAATTGGAAATCGTAAAACTAAGAAACACACACAGCCGGTGAGTTGGCAAACAACCTGAGAGAACAGTGTGTGTTAAAGATTGAAGTGGCAACGTTACATTGCAATTGAAGGCTGCACGCGTGTGGATGCGATGTGAAGAAAGGCAGACCTGTGAATGAACTTTGAAGTGAGCCCAGTTGTGACATCAGTGATACTGAGTAACGGAGTGGTCTGGCGAAAGGAAGTAGCCCACTCGAAAGTCTCTATGAAAGGTGCGTTGTTTGTAATGATAGAGCAAATGAACTGCTAAAGGGAAGTAAGCAAAAGTAACTCCTAGAGAAGGAGAGAGTGAAAGTTGAATCTTGAACTTTTAGTCAAAGTGGTTCTGTGGAGGCCTGTAAAGAAGATCACTCACATTCAAAAGTCTTCAACATCCGAAAGCGGTCTGAGCCCGACTGAGGGAGACCCAAAGTGTAATAAGCCTGGGGAAGGGAGCCCCCTTGCAAATCTTGTTGAAATGTGTTCTGGAGAGATCTGAGCCCATCAGAGGGGGACATACGTGAACATTGTTTCAAAGAGGTTTGAGCCCGACAGAGGGGGGCCTATATTAACTTTCTGTTGAAGCATTATTTGGAAGTCTGGAAAGAGAGACTTTAACATGGAAGACCAGGGGGGCCTTGATCCACATTTTGCAACTGTTTATTGTGTTTAAAAAACGAGCCAGAATGTGTCATCCTGCCTACATAGACTGCTTTACTCTGTATGGTCTAACGTGAGGAGGAAAACTGATTCAGCCACATTTATTGTTTTGTACACTGATTTTTCCTTTACATACATTTATCCTTTATACACTTCTTGTAAAATAGATATGGCAGGCATTAGGGTTCGTTAGCATAGCCCATTTTGATTTGACCGACTCCACTAGGACTGTTTTGTTTATAGTTTGATGGTCGAGACTACTCATATCTTTGTTATAGGGCAAAGTAGGAATTTACCAATCCCAGAAACTTCAATTAAGGTTTTACAAATTGTACCTATTGTGTCAGTGTCATACTTGTTGTACCATGCCTCCCGTACAGCCCCAGCCACCTTTCAAAGGTTAATGGACCAAGTCCTCTGCATTAATCCTATTTTTGCGGGCTTATATTGATGATCTAATCATCCAAAGTAGGACATGGGAAGTGCATCTACATCACATATACCTAGTTACCAGAGCCTTGAGAAAAGCCGGGCTCACCCTGAATCCAAAAAAAGTCACTTGCCACAATCCGCCGTCAAGTATCTTGGGGATTTTGTGGGTAATGGGCTAGTTTAACCCCACAGTGAGAAGGTAAAAACTGTGCAGGAGATTCTAGTGACCAGAACCAGGAAAGATCTAAGAGCATTTTGGGGTTCAGTGGGGTATTATAGATTATTCATCCCAGTTATTTCTCCATCATGTCTTGCATCACTGATAAACTTAAGAATGTAGAACCCCAAAAGATAAAGTGGAGAGATAAGGACCCACTATGTTTTGATAAACTCAAAAATATTCTGTGTAGTGAACTAGTGTTAAAGGTGGCAGATTTCAACAAAAAGTTAATTGTACAGACAGACGCTTCACATGTTGGGTTTGGGGCTGTCCATTCACAAGATCACGATGGAATTGAACACCTGATTCTTAATATCAGTAGGAAACTATCCCCCCCCCCGAGAAAAGGACACCAATGCATGGGACATGCGCTGGTTCTTAGGCATGCTGACGTATTGTTTCACGGTAGAACACAGAAAAGGAAGAGAACAGGTAAATGTAGACTTCCTTTCCCATTTTCCAATGGGTACTGAGATAACCAGCAGCATTACGGGAAGGGTATGTGATCAATCCAATGGTGTCATCACTCCTTTTCTGACAGTGACCTCTCCCATGTGACCAGGGGACAGCAGCTGCTACCTGATCCTAACCCTGGGGGTGACTATATGAGGGAGGATCACTTGGGGGAAGCAGCCCTCGGGAGGGAGTCATGACATCATCAGATGAGACATGGTATCCCCCTTTTTTCTTTTGAGGATACCCCGCCACCCCTCATGTCTTGATGGCATGTTGTCATACCTCCGCTCACCCACGTAGGAAGGATCCTGAAAACACCTTACCAAACTTTACATATAAGTCATCAAGAACTGAATTGCCTTTTAAAATCTGTGAGAAAATGTTTTCAGGCTCTGCATATTCATCAAGAACTGGCTTGCCTTTTAATATAATTAAGATCACTTTTCCAGTTATCATAAACAGCCTACCATTACCATCTGGAAATACTGTGACAAAAAATATGAACCGAGTAATGAGGATTACTGGAAGTCAAAAGCACCAGCTGAGCTCTAGTGGTTGGAGGAACAAACCTAAGGCCGAGAAATGTAATCCGGCAAAGCATCTGACAAGCAGACGCTGGCTGGAGAATGTTGTTTTTCTCAGTGCTGTCCGAGATAGCAAGGGATGCCGGGTTCACCAGCACTAGGAAGCATCCTTTACTTCATATAAGCCCGAGGAGACAGGGAATAGGCGAATTGTAACTGTGAGACACAGAGAATAGCGAGAGGGAGCGGAATGCCATAGGGCGGCCACAGGTTTTCAGCAGAGGAACCAACATATGGCAATAAGAAATGGTGAGTACACCCTGGGATGCAGGGACAATGGGGTGTATATGTAATGCTGTCAAAACCAAATAATCCTGAAATTATATACATGAAGAATATGTAAATTAATAACTTGTTAAAAGGCCAAATGGAAATAACATAAGAGACTGTCACTTTTGTGAATGTGTGCAGTACACCTGTGAGAGAAGACTTGCCAGGATAGTATGCTAGGCGGATTCAAGGGAAAACAAAACAAGCATAAGAGACTGTCGAGTTTGTCAGCGTGCACAGAGCACATATAAGAAAAGCCCTGGCAGAAGAATATTCCATGCGGATGCAAGTTGAAAGTGTCTTCTGAGAAAAGCTCTGGCAGGAGAGTGTACAAGAAAAGCCCTGGCAGAAGAGTATACCAGGCAGATGGAAGTTGAAAGTGTGTTCATTTGAGGAAAGCCCTAGCAGGAGAATATACCAGGCATAGGCAAGAGTGCTCATATAAGAAAAGTCCTGGCAGGAGAGTATACCAGGCAAATCCATGTTATGAACATGTTCACGTGAGAAAGCCCTGGCCGGAAAACATACTAGGCAGGATCAAGTTGAACAGAGTGTAATTTAGATTACCCACAGATATCCTGATATGGATACATCAGGACTCGCGAAAGGCTGTGGAAACATATTAAAGAGGAGAGAAAACCTGACGGGAGAGTGCACCAGGTATCCTAACAAGATAAAGAATAAAAGCCAAGTTTTGTTGTGTACCAGTTGTGTTGTTGATCAAGAGAAACTTAAGAAACTGATATTCTTCAATATAAAACAGAGTGAAGAGAAATCCAGCGGAAGGGAATCACCCTCTGGAACATGGACCTATATCCTTCTGGAACTTTTGTGTTGTAGTTATGTATTTCCTATTTCCTTTTCGACCATTTGTACACTACTAAAGGGCAAAGACATTTTCCCTTTTCACATTCGAGTTGATTTTTGTAGTGTGAGGACGTGAATAGTACTTTGAACATGTGACGGTTTTGCTTTGGACATTCTGACATTGACAGACCCTTAGTTTGGGTTTTAGGTGGAGAAACAGCTCTCATAGCAGGGACAGGTAGGTATTTTCCAACCCCCTTTTATTATAATAAAAATCTTGTGTCCAAGGCTCATTCCTGGCTCCTCACACTACCCAACACTGCCATACTGGGAGGGAAGTAAGTTTAGGGTAAAGAATCCTAGACAAAATCAGCCCCGAGAGTATTATGCGTTCACCATACAAGAAAAAATGCAAGTAATGCAGTGCTGACCCGAGATTCATGTACAAAGTTGGGCTCTGCAATAAACACACTTCGGGTGGTCAAGCCTCAATGTGGATTGGAAAGCAGAACCCGATGAGACATACACTGCAAAAGGGCTCCATGCATGCTGGCTGCATCGGACAAGCCAATTTACAGCAATTCCAGCAAAGATCCTGGAGTGCTTGGCCACCATGACACTGCTGCCTAACCCAAGACAGAAGACTCTTTGAGACCTCGTGCTGCAAGGGCTAGATCAAGGGCTGAGGTAGATTATTAGAACAATCACAACTCTGATTGTAAGTGTAAAAGCTTTGAATACACCTGGGTAGGGTTCCATGTCATTTCATCGCGGGATGTTTTTTAGCTGTTTTTTTTAAACATTTTAACCTCAAATGTGTTAATGAAAAAAACCTATTTAATTTTTTTTATTTTGGGGGGGTGTGCCCCCAAGCTCTGCATTCCCTTTAATTTGTTATCTATTCCCAAACACCCACACCCCATATATAATGTTCTAACCCCCCTAAAAAATTAGATGGGTTTTTTCGTTATAAGATTTGCGGTAAAATAAAACATGCAAAAAACATCCCACGATGAAAGGACGTTGTCCCCAGGTGTAGACCAGTTAGAGACTGACCAATCAGGAATACGTACAGTCATTGGGAAACGGACCCACCCCCCTGAACATTAACTGAAACAATTGCTCCCAAAAGCTAACCAAAAAGTGTCAGAATCCTCTCGACTTTGAGGGTCTTAATATGGCGTTCTATGGTTTCATTGGTGCAGCAGAAAGTGCAGAATGAGGAGAGCTAGAGTGAAAGCACCTGAGGTGGCCAAGCTAAATAATCCACATAGTAGTGAGAGCTGTACAGAAAAGTAGAGGGATAAGTTAAGTGAGGCTCACTGTAGAACAGGCAAGGCTTAGCTGAATGGCTAGAGTAGAGAGCCTGGTGGGAGACTTGCTCCAGAATGAGAAGGTTGTGAGTATCCTGAGAGGGGCTCTAGGCAATATACTGGGGGTAGCTGCAAACCCACCACTGCCAACTAGAAAGGCTTGCACCCTTGGAGAAGCCATAGTTGGGGGGCTGAAGGTATGATTACTTCAGGTTGACTAACAGCTAGGGGGGGATAACAACCTCCCACCCAGAAGTGTCCCTACGCAAGAGGGAATGCTGCAGGTGTTGCCTCAGTAAAACAAGAGAACACTAGGGCAAGAAGGGTAACAGGTCAGGTCTTTCCCAAGTAGGAGTTCATCAAGGCCACAGAGTCCTAGAAGACTGGACAATGTTGGGGTCACATGGCGAGGACAAGTCAGTTCCTAATATTTCACTGGGGTTGTGAGCAATTGAAAGGATACTCTCCTGGGTGTGTACATCGTGAGAGCTTGTGGGGCCCCCTGGCTGTTGGACTTAGGACACTCACCCCTCTTAGAACAGTCTCTTCGAACAGTCCCTTTTGAGGAATAAAGGCAACCTCATACCCTTACGCTTTTCCCACTAAAAAAATAATATTGCTCCTTTCGTCTCTATTCAGTTGTTTAGTTCTACCTTAGGTCCTGTAGGAGTCTGCCTCTCCCTGCCCCGACCCTAGTATTCCTGAGGGGGACAATACAAAGTCTGGGAAATTCCAAGCCAGAGACCCCAGACTATTCCAGGACAGAATCAAGGAAGAGGGGAGGACTGCCCTACAGAGACTGAGGATTGGCCCTCTAAATTCTTGGATATGGAATCCCACTCATCTGACTAATTTGTGGTTCAGGAGACCCCTTTTTGTTAATGCAAACATTCAGTCCTGCCAAGTAGGCCCGTTCTGTTTATGTTATACCACTTTCTCTCTAATGTTCTTATCCTGTGTTGTTTGGTTCAGAATAAAACTGTTTAACCTCATTTATCAAGAGATGCAAGTGTTCTGCGTCTCTGTCTCTCCTCATGACAAGGACAAGCTGTATCTAATCAATTGTGCCAGATGTGAAGTGTGGGGGTGGGCATTTGGCAGGAAGATGTGAATTATGGGGGTTGGGCAGTTGGTAGGCAGATGTGAAGTATGGGGGTTGGGATTTTGGCAGGCAGATGTGAAGTATGGGGGGTGGGCAGTTGGCAGGCAGATGTGAAGTGTGGGGGGTGGGCAGTTGGCAGGCAGATGTGAATTATGGGGGTTGGGCAGTTGGCAGGCAGATATGAAGTATGGCGGGTGGGCAGTTGGCAGGGAGATGTGAAGTATGGGGGGGCAGTTTGCAGGCAGATGTGAAGTATGGTTGGTGAGCAGTTGGCAGGTACATGTGAATTCTGGGGGTTGAGCAGTTGGCAGGCAGATGTGAAGTATGGGGGGGCAATGGGCAGGCAGATGTGAAGAGTGGGGGTGGGCAGTTGGCAGGCAGATGTGAAGTATGGGGGTTGGGAAGATGGCAGGCAGATGTGAAGTGTGGGAGGTGGGCAGTTGGCAGGCAGATGTGAAGTATGGGGTGGGCAGTTGGCAGGCAGATGTGAAGTATGGGGGTTGGGCAGTTGGCAGGCAGATGTGAAGTATGGGGTGGGCAGTTGGCCAGCACATGTGAAGTATGGGGGTGGGCAGTTGGCAGGCACATGTGAATTCTGGGGGTTGAGCAGTTGGCAGGCAGATGTGAAGTATGGGGGTTGGGCAGTTGGCAGGCAGATGTGAAGTATGGGGAAGGGCAGTTGTCAGGCAGATGTGAATTATGGGGTGGGCAGTTGGCAGGCAGATGTGAAGTATGGGGGTGGGCAGTTGGCAGGCAGATGTGAAGTATGGGGTGGGCAGTTGGCAGGCAGATGTGAAGTATGGGGGTTGGGCAGTTGGCAGGCAGACGTGAAGTATTGTGGGTGGGCCGTTGGCAGGCAGATGTGAAGTATGGTTGGTAGGCAGTTGGCAGGCACATGTGAATTCTGGGGGTTGGGCAGTTGGCAGGCAGATGTGAAGTATGGGGGTGGGCAGTTGGCAGGCAGATGTGAAGTGTGGGGGATGGCCAGTTGGCAGGCAGATGTGAAGTATGGAGGTTGGGAAGTTGGCAGGCAGATGTGAAGTATGGGGTGGGCAGTTGGCAGGCAGATGTGAAGTATGGGGGTTGGGCAGTTGGCAGGCAGATGTGAAGTATGGGGGGTGGGCAGTTGTCAGGCAGATGTGAAGTATGGCGGGTGGGCAGTTGGCAGGTAGATGTGAAGTATGGGGGTTGGGCAGTTGGCAGGCAGATGTGAAGTATTGTGGGTGGGCCGTTGGCAGGCAGATGTGAAGTATGGGGGTTGGGCAGTTGGCAGGCAGATGTGAAGTATGGTTGGTGGGCAGTTGGCAGGCACATGTGAATTCTGGGGGTTGAGCAGTGGCAATCAGATGCGAAGTATGGGGGGCAGTTGGCAGGCAGATGTGAAGTATGGGGGTTGGGCAGTTGGCAGGCAGATGTGAAGTATTGTGGGTGGGCCGTTGGCAGGCAGATGTGAAGTATGGGGGTTGGGCAGTTGGCAGGCAGATGTGAAGTATGGGGGTGGGCAGTTGGCAGGCAGATGTGAATTATGGGGTGGGCAGTTGGCAGGCAGATGTGAAGTATGGGGGGTGGGCAGTTGGCAGGCAGATGTGAAGTATGGGGTGGGCAGTTGGCAGGCAGATGTGAAGTATGGGGGTTGGGCAGTTGGCAGGCAGATGTGAAGTATTGTGGGTGGGCCGTTGGCAGGCAGATGTGAAGTATGGTTGGTAGGCAGTTGGCAGGCACATGTGAATTCTGGGGGTTGGGCAGTTGGCAGGCAGTTGTGAAGTATGGGGGTGGGCAGTTGGCAGGCAGATGTGAAGTGTGAGGGATGGCCAGTTGGCAGGCAGATGTGAAGTATGGAGGTTGGGAAGTTGGCAGGCAGATGTGAAGTATGGGGTGGGCAGTTGGCAGGCAGATGTGAAGTATGGGGGTTGGGCAGTTGGCAGGCAGATGTGAAGTATGGGGGGTGGGCAGTTGTCAGGCAGATGTGAAGTATGGCGGGTGGGCAGTTGGCAGGTAGATGTGAAGTATGGGGGTTGGGCAGTTGGCAGGCAGATGTGAAGTATTGTGGGTGGGCCGTTGGCAGGCAGATGTGAAGTATGGGGTTGGGCAGTTGGCAGGCAGATGTGAAGTATGGTTGGTGGGCAGTTGGCAGGCACATGTGAATTCTGGGGGTTGAGCAGTGGCAATCAGATGCGAAGTATGGGGGCAGTTGGCAGGCAGATGTGAAGTATGGGGGTTGGGCAGTTGGCAGGCAGATGTGAAGTATTGTGGGTGGGCCGTTGGCAGGCAGATGTGAAGTATGGTTGGTGGGCAGTTGGCAGGCACATGTGAATTCTGGGGGTTGAGCAGTTGGCAAGCAGATGTGAAGTATGGGGTTGGGAAGATGGCAGGCAGATGTGAAGTGTGGGAGGTGGGCAGTTGGCAGGCAGATGTGAAGTGTGGGGGATGGCCAGTTGGCAGGCAGATGTGAAGTATGGGGGTTGGGAAGTTGGCAGGCAGATGTGAAGTATGGTTGGTAGGCAGTTGGCAGGCACATGTGCATTTTGGGGGTTGAGCAGTTGGCAAGCAGATGTGAAGTATGGGGGGCAGTTGGTAGGCAGATGTGAAGTATGGTTGGTGAGCAGTTGGCAGGTACATGTGAATTCTGGAGGTTGAGCAGTTGGCAAGCAGATGTGAAGTATGGGGGGGCAATTGGCAGGCAGATGTGAAGAGTGGGGGGTGGGCAGTTGGCAGGCAGATGTGAAGTATGGGGTTGGGAAGATGGCAGGCAGATGTGAAGTGTGGGAGGTGGGCAGTTGGCAGGCAGATGTAAAGTATGGGGTTGGGCAGTTGGCAGGCAGATGTTAAGTATGGGGTTTGGGCAGTTGGCAGGCAGGTGTGAGGTATGGGGGGTGGGCAGTTGGCAGGCACATGTGAAGTATGGGGGTGGGCAGTGGCAATCAGATGTGAAGTATGGGGGGCAGTTGGCAGGCACATGTGAATTCTGGGGGTTGAGCAGTTGGTAGGCAGATGTGAAGTATGGGGGTTGGGCAGTTGGCAGGCAGATGTGAAGTATGGGGGTGGGCAGTTGTCAGGCAGCTGTAAAGTATGGGGTGGGCAGTTGGCAGGCAGATGTGAAGTATGGGGTGGGCAGTTGGCAGGCAGATGTGAAGTATGGGGTTGGGCAGTTGGCAGGCAGATGTTAAGTATGGGGTTTGGGCAGTTGGCAGGCAGATGTGAAGTATGGTTGGTGGGCAGTTGGCAGGCACATGTGAATTCTGGGGGTTGAGCAGTGGCAATCAGATGTGAAGTATGGGGGGCAGTTGGCAGGCAGATGTTAAGTATGGGGTTTGGGCAGTTGACAGGCAGATGTGAAGTATGGTTGGTGGGCAGTTGGCAGGCACATGTGAATTCTGGGGGTTGAGCAGTTGGCAGGCAGATGTGAAGTATGGGGGTTGGGCAGTTGGCAGGCAGATGTGAAGTATGGGGGTGGGCAGTTGTCAGGCAGATGTGAAGTATGGGGTGGGCAGTTGGCAGGCAGATGTGAAGTATGGGGTGGGCAGTTGGCAGGCAGATGTGAAGTATGGGGGTGGGCAGTTGTCAGGCAGATGTGAAGTATGGCAGGTGGGCAGTTGGCGGGTAGATATGAAGTGCAGGGGTGCGCAGTTGGCAGGCAGATGTGAAGTATGGGGGTTGGGGAGTTGGCAGGCAGATGTGAAGTATGGGGGGTGGGCAGTTGGCAGGCAGATGTGAAGTATGGGGTGGGCAGTTGGCAGGCAGATGTGAAGTATGGGGGTTGGGCAGTTGGCAGGCAGATGTGAAGTATTGTGGGTGGGCCGTTGGCAGGCAGATGTGAAGTATGGTTGGTAGGCAGTTGGCAGGCACATGTGAATTCTGGGGGTTGGGCAGTTGGCAGGCAGTTGTGAAGTATGGGGGTGGGCAGTTGGCAGGCAGATGTGAAGTGTGAGGGATGGCCAGTTGGCAGGCAGATGTGAAGTATGGAGGTTGGGAAGTTGGCAGGCAGATGTGAAGTATGGGGTGGGCAGTTGGCAGGCAGATGTGAAGTATGGGGGTTGGGCAGTTGGCAGGCAGATGTGAAGTATGGGGGGTGGGCAGTTGTCAGGCAGATGTGAAGTATGGCGGGTGGGCAGTTGGCAGGTAGATGTGAAGTATGGGGGTTGGGCAGTTGGCAGGCAGATGTGAAGTATTGTGGGTGGGCCGTTGGCAGGCAGATGTGAAGTATGGGGTTGGGCAGTTGGCAGGCAGATGTGAAGTATGGTTGGTGGGCAGTTGGCAGGCACATGTGAATTCTGGGGGTTGAGCAGTGGCAATCAGATGCGAAGTATGGGGGCAGTTGGCAGGCAGATGTGAAGTATGGGGGTTGGGCAGTTGGCAGGCAGATGTGAAGTATTGTGGGTGGGCCGTTGGCAGGCAGATGTGAAGTATGGTTGGTGGGCAGTTGGCAGGCACATGTGAATTCTGGGGGTTGAGCAGTTGGCAAGCAGATGTGAAGTATGGGGTTGGGAAGATGGCAGGCAGATGTGAAGTGTGGGAGGTGGGCAGTTGGCAGGCAGATGTGAAGTGTGGGGGATGGCCAGTTGGCAGGCAGATGTGAAGTATGGGGGTTGGGAAGTTGGCAGGCAGATGTGAAGTATGGTTGGTAGGCAGTTGGCAGGCACATGTGCATTTTGGGGGTTGAGCAGTTGGCAAGCAGATGTGAAGTATGGGGGGCAGTTGGTAGGCAGATGTGAAGTATGGTTGGTGAGCAGTTGGCAGGTACATGTGAATTCTGGAGGTTGAGCAGTTGGCAAGCAGATGTGAAGTATGGGGGGGCAATTGGCAGGCAGATGTGAAGAGTGGGGGGTGGGCAGTTGGCAGGCAGATGTGAAGTATGGGGTTGGGAAGATGGCAGGCAGATGTGAAGTGTGGGAGGTGGGCAGTTGGCAGGCAGATGTAAAGTATGGGGTTGGGCAGTTGGCAGGCAGATGTTAAGTATGGGGTTTGGGCAGTTGGCAGGCAGGTGTGAGGTATGGGGGGTGGGCAGTTGGCAGGCACATGTGAAGTATGGGGGTGGGCAGTGGCAATCAGATGTGAAGTATGGGGGGCAGTTGGCAGGCACATGTGAATTCTGGGGGTTGAGCAGTTGGTAGGCAGATGTGAAGTATGGGGGTTGGGCAGTTGGCAGGCAGATGTGAAGTATGGGGGTGGGCAGTTGTCAGGCAGATGTAAAGTATGGGGTGGGCAGTTGGCAGGCAGATGTGAAGTATGGGGTGGGCAGTTGGCAGGCAGATGTGAAGTATGGGGTTGGGCAGTTGGCAGGCAGATGTTAAGTATGGGGTTTGGGCAGTTGGCAGGCAGATGTGAAGTATGGTTGGTGGGCAGTTGGCAGGCACATGTGAATTCTGGGGGTTGAGCAGTGGCAATCAGATGTGAAGTATGGGGGGCAGTTGGCAGGCAGATGTTAAGTATGGGGTTTGGGCAGTTGACAGGCAGATGTGAAGTATGGTTGGTGGGCAGTTGGCAGGCACATGTGAATTCTGGGGGTTGAGCAGTTGGCAGGCAGATGTGAAGTATGGGGGTTGGGCAGTTGGCAGGCAGATGTGAAGTATGGGGGTGGGCAGTTGTCAGGCAGATGTGAAGTATGGGGTGGGCAGTTGGCAGGCAGATGTGAAGTATGGGGTGGGCAGTTGGCAGGCAGATGTGAAGTATGGGGGTGGGCAGTTGTCAGGCAGATGTGAAGTATGGCAGGTGGGCAGTTGGCGGGTAGATATGAAGTGCAGGGGTGCGCAGTTGGCAGGCAGATGTGAAGTATGGGGGTTGGGGAGTTGGCAGGCAGATGTGAAGTATGGGGGTTGGGCAGTTGGTAGGCAGATGTGAAGTATTGTGGGTGGGCCGTTGGCAGGCAGATGTGAAGTATGGTTGGTGGGCAGTTGGCAGGCAGATGTGAAGTGTGGGGGATGGCCAGTTGGCAGGCAGATGTGAAGTATGGGGGTTGGGAAGTTGGCAGGCAGATGTGAAGTATGGTTGGTAGGCAGTTGGCAGGCACATGTGCATTTTGTGGGTTGAGCAGTTGGCAAGCAGATGTGAAGTATGGGGGCAGTAGGCAGGCAGATGTGAAGTATGGGGGTGGGCAGTTGGCAGACAGATGTGAAGTATGGGGGTTGGGAAGTTGGTATGCAGATGTGAAGTATGGGGTTTGGGCAGTTGGCAGCCAGATGTGAAGTATGGGGTTTGGGCAGTTGGCAGGCAGATGTGAAGTATGGGGGTTGGGCAGTTGGCAGGCAGATGTGAAGTATGGGGGTGGGCAGTTGGCAGGCAGATGTGAAGTGTGGGGGATGGCCAGCTGGCAGGCAGATGTGAAGTATGGGGGTTGGGCAGTTGGCAGGCAGATGTGATGTATGGGGTGGGCAGTTGGCAGGCAGATGTGAAGTATGGGGGTTGGGCAGTTGGCAGGCAGATGTGAAGTATGGGGGTTGGGAAGTTGGCAGGCAGATGTGAAGTATGGTTGGTAGGCAGTTGGGAGGCACATGTGCATTTTGGGGGTTGAGCAGTTGGCAAGCAGATGTGAAGTATGGGGGGCAGTAGGCAGGCAGATGTGAAGTATGGGGGTGGGCAGTTGGCAGGCAGATGTGAATTCTGGGGGTTGAGCAGTGGCAATCAGATGTGAAGTATGGGGGGCAGTTGGCAGGCAGATGTTAAGTATGGGGTTTGGGCAGTTGACAGGCAGATGTGAAGTATGGTTGGTGGGCAGTTGGCAGGCACATGTGAATTCTGGGGGTTGAGCAGTTGGCAGGCAGATGTGAAGTATGGGGGTTGGGCAGTTGGCAGGCAGATGTGAAGTATGGGGGTGGACAGTTGTCAGGCAGATGTGAAGTATGGGGTGGGCAGTTGGCAGGCAGATGTGAAGTATGGGGTGGGCAGTTGGCAGGCAGATGTGAAGTATGGGGGTGGGCAGTTGTCAGGCAGATGTGAAGTATGGCGGGTGGGCAGTTGGCGGGTAGATGTGAAGTGCAGGGGTGCGCAGTTGGCAGGCAGATGTGAAGTATGGGGGTTGGGGAGTTGGCAGGCAAATGTGAAGTATGGGGGTTGGGCAGTTGGCAGGCAGATGTGAAGTATTGTGGGTGGGCCGTTGGCAGGCAGATGTGAAGTATGGTTGGTGGGCAGTTGGCAGGCAGATGTGAAGTGTGGGGGATGGCCAGTTGGCAGGCAGATGTGAAGTATGGGGGTTGGGAAGTTGGCAGGCAGATGTGAAGTATGGTTGGTAGGCAGTTGGCAGGCACATGTGCATTTTGTGGGTTGAGCAGTTGGCAAGCAGATGTGAAGTATGGGGGCAGTAGGCAGGCAGATGTGAAGTATGGGGGTGGGCAGTTGGCAGACAGATGTGAAGTATGGGGGTTGGGAAGTTGGTATGCAGATGTGAAGTATGGGGTTTGGGCAGTTGGCAGCCAGATGTTAAGTATGGGGTTTGGGCAGTTGGCAGGCAGATGTGAAGTATGGGGGTTGGGCAGTTGGCAGGCAGATGTGAAGTATGGGGGTGGGCAGTTGGCAGGCAGATGTGAAGTGTGGGGGATGGCCAGCTGGCAGGCAGATGTGAAGTATGGGGGTTGGGCAGTTGGCAGGCAGATGTGATGTATGGGGTGGGCAGTTGGCAGGCAGATGTGAAGTATGGGGGTTGGGCAGTTGGCAGGCAGATGTGAAGTATGGGGGTTGGGAAGTTGGCAGGCAGATGTGAAGTATGGTTGGTAAGCAGTTGGGAGGCACATGTGCATTTTGGGGGTTGAGCAGTTGGCAAGCAGATGTGAAGTATGGGGGGCAGTAGGCAGGCAGATGTGAAGTATGGGGGTGGGCAGTTGGCAGGCAGATGTGAAGTATGGGGGTTGGGCAGTTGGCAGGCAGATGTGAAGTATGGGGGTTGGGAAGTTGGCAGGCAGATGTGAAGTATGGTTGGTAGGCAGTTTGCAGGCACATGTGAATTCTGGGGGTTGAGCAGTTGGCAGGCAGATGTGAAGTACGGGGGGCAGTAGGCAGGCAGATGTGAAGTATGGGGGTTGGGAAGTTGGTATGCAGATGTGAAGTATGGGGTTTGGGCAGTTGGCAGGCAGATGTGAAGTATGGGGTTTGGGCAGTTGGCAGGCAGATGTGAAGTATGGGGGTTGGGCAGTTGGCAGGCAGATGTGAAGTATGGGGGTGGGCAGTTGGCAGGCAGATGTGAAGTGTGGGGGTTGGGCAGTTGGCAGGCAGATGTGAAGTATGGTTGGTAGGCAGTTGGCAGGCACATGTGCATTTTGGGGGTTGAGCAGTTGGCAAGCAGATGTGAAGTATGGGGGGCAGTAGGCAGGCAGATGTGAAGTATGGGGGTGGGCAGTTGGCAGGCAGATGTGAAGTATGGGAGTTGGGCAGTTGGCAGGCAGATGTGAAGTATGGGGGTTGGGAAGTTGGCAGGCAGATGTGAAGTATGGTTGGTAGGCAGTTGGCAGGCACATGTGAATTCTGGGGGTTGAGCAGTTGGCAGGCAGATGTGAAGTATGGGGTTTGGGCAGTTGGCAGGCAGATGTGAAGTGTGGGGGGTGGGCAGTTGGCAGGCAGATGTGAAGTACTTTGCATTCCACGAACAAAATGCACTACAAGAGGAGACAGAAGCTTTGGTGTCTATGGACCTAAAGTCTGGAATCAACTTCCTCTTGAAATTAGAAAGTGCGAAAGCCTGGAGCTCTTTAGAAAGAGATTGACAACCTTTCTGTTTAGATAAATGTAAACAGGTAATCTAAACTAAACCCTCAGACATCTTCTTTTACTTCTCTTATGAAATTTGCGATTTCTTTTATTTGCCAACTGCGCCCATATATGGTTGACTCCGTCTGGTGCGCGTAATAAATTACTCAAAATCAAAATCAAGTATGTGGGTGGGCAGTAGGCAGGCAGATGTGAAGTATGGGGGGTGGGAAGTTGGTAAGCAGATGTGAAGTATGGGGGTTGGGCAGTTGGCAAGCAGATGTGAAGTATGTGGGTTGGGCAGTTGGCAGGCAGATGTGAAGTATGGTTGGTGGGCAGTTGGCAGGCACATGTGAATTCTGGGGGGTGGGCAGTTGGCAGGCAGATGTGAAGTATGGGGGTTGGGCAGTTGGCAGGCAGATGTGAAGTATGGTTGGTGGGCAGTTGGCAGGCACATGTGAATTCTGGGGGGTGGGCAGTTGGCTGGCAGATGTGAAGTGTGGGGGGTGGGCAGTTGGCAGGGACATGTTTCTGGGGGGTGGGCAGTTGGCAGGCAGATGTCAAGTATGCGGGTGGGCAGTTGGCAGGCAGATGTGAAGTATAGGGGTGGGCAGTTGGCAGGCAGATGTGAACTGTGGGGGATGGCCAGTTGACAGGCAGATGTGAAGTATGGGGGTTGGGAAGTTGGCAGGCAGATGTGAAGTATGGTTGGTAGGCAGTTGGCAGGCACATGTGCATTTTGGGGGTTGAGCAGTTGGCAAGCAGATGTGAAGTATGGGGGGCAGTTGGCAGGCAGATGTGAAGTATGGTTGGTGAGCAGTTGTCAGGTACATGTGAATTCTGGAGGTTGAGCAGTTGGCAAGCAGATGTGAAGTATGGGGGGGCAATTGGCAGGCAGATGTGAAGAGTGGGGGGTGGGCAGTTGGCAGGCAGGTGTGAAGTATGGATTTGGGAAGATGGCAGGCAGATGTGAAGTGTGGGAGGTGGCCAGTTGGCAGGCAGATGTAAAGTATGGGGTTGGGCAGTTGGCAGGCAGATGTTAAGTATGGGGTTTGGGCAGTTGGCAGGCAGATGTGAAGTATGGGGGGTGGGCAGTTGGCAGGCACATGTGAAGTATGGGGGTGGGCAGTGGCAATCAGATGTGAAGTATGGGGGCAGTTGGCAGGCACATTTGAATTCTGGGGGTTGAGCAGTTGGCAGGCAGATGTGAAGTATGGGGGTTGGGCAGTTGGCAGGCAGATGTGAAGTATGGGGGTGGGCAGTTGGCAGGCAGATGTGAAGTATGGGGGGTGGGCAGTTGTCAGGCAGATGTGAAGTATGGCGGGTGGGCAGCTGGCAGGTAGATGTGAAGTGCGGGGGTGCGCAGTTGGCAGGCAGATGTGAAGTATGGGGGTTGGGCAGTTGGCAGGCAGATGTGAAGTATGGGGGTTGTGCAGTTGGCAGGCAGATGTGAAGTATTGTGGGTGGGCCGTTGGCAGGCAGATGTGAAGTATGGTTGGTGGGCAGTTGGCAGGCAGATGTGAAGTGTGGGGGATGGCCAGTTGGCAGGCAGGTGTGAAGTATGGGGGTTGGGAAGTTGGCAGGCAGATGTGAAGTATGGTTGGTAGGCAGTTGGCAGGCACATGTGCATTTTGGGGGTTGAGCAGTTGGCAAGCAGATGTGAAGTATGGGGGCAGTAGGCAGGCAGATGTGAAGTATGGGGGTGGGCAGTTGGCAGACAGATGTGAAGTATGGGGGTTGGGAAGTTGGTATGCAGATGTGAAGTATGGGGTTTGGGCAGTTGGCAGGCAGATGTGAAGTATGGGGGTTGGGCAGTTGGCAGGCAGATGTGAAGTATGGGGGTGGGCAGTTGGCAGGCAGATGTGAAGTGTGGGGGATGGCCAGATGGCAGGCAGATGTGAAGTATGGGGGTTAGGCAGTTGGCAGGCAGATGTGAAGTATGGGGGTGGGCAGTTGGCAGGCAGATGTGAAGTATGGGGGTTGGGCAGTTGGCAGGCAGATGTGAAGTATGGGGGTTGGGAAGTTGGCAGGCAGATGTGAAGTATGGTTGGTAGGCAGTTGGCAGGCACATGTGCATTTTGGGGGTTGAGCAGTTGGCAAGCAGATGTGAAGTATGGGGGGCAGTAGGCAGGCAGATGTGAAGTATGGGGGTGGGCAGTTGGCAGGCAGATGTGAAGTATGGGGGTTGGGCAGTTGGCAGGCAGATGTGAAGTATGGGGGTTGGGAAGTTGGCAGGCAGATGTGAAGTATGGTTGGTAGGCAGTTGGCAGGCACATGTGAATTCTGGGGGTTGAGCAGTTGGCAGGCAGATGTGAAGTATGGGGAGCAGTAGGCAGGCAGATGTGAAGTATGGGGGTGGGCAGTTGGCAGACAGATGTGAAGTATGGGGGTTGGGAAGTTGGTATGCAGATGTGAAGTATGGGGTTTGGGCAGTTGGCAGGCAGATGTGAAGTATGGGGTTTGGGCAGTTGGCAGGCAGATGTGAAGTATGGGGGTTGGGCAGTTGGCAGGCAGATGTGAAGTATGGGGGTGGGAAGTTGGCAGGCAGATGTGAAGTGTGGGGGTTGGGCAGTTGGCAGCAGATGTGAAGTATGGGGGTTGGGAAGTTGGCAGGCAGATGTGAAGTATTGTGGGTGGGCCGTTGGCAGGCAGATGTGAAGTATGGTTGGTGGGCAGTTGGCAGGCAGATGTGAAGTGTGGGGGATGGCCAGTTGGCAGGCAGATGTGAAGTATGGGGGTTGGGAAGTTGGCAGGCAGATGTGAAGTATGGTTGGTAGGCAGTTGGCAGGCACATGTGCATTTTGTGGGTTGAGCAGTTGGCAAGCAGATGTGAAGTATGGGGGCAGTAGGCAGGCAGATGTGAAGTATGGGGGTGGGCAGTTGGCAGACAGATGTGAAGTATGGGGGTTGGGAAGTTGGTATGCAGATGTGAAGTATGGGGTTTGGTCAGTTGGCAACCAGATGTGAAGTATGGGGTTTGGGCAGTTGGCAGGCAGATGTGAAGTATGGGGGTTGGGCAGTTGGCAGGCAGATGTGAAGTATGGGGGTGGGCAGTTGGCAGGCAGATGTGAAGTGTGGGGGATGGCCAGCTGGCAGGCAGATGTGAAGTATGGGGGTTGGGCAGTTGGCAGGCAGATGTGATGTATGGGGTGGGCAGTTGGCAGGCAGATGTGAAGTATGGGGGTTGGGCAGTTGGCAGGCAGATGTGAAGTATGGGGGTTGGGAAGTTGGCAGGCAGATGTGAAGTATGGTTGGTAGGCAGTTGGGAGGCACATGTGCATTTTGGGGGTTGAGCAGTTGGCAAGCAGATGTGAAGTATGGGGGGCAGTAGGCAGGCAGATGTGAAGTATGGGGGTGGGCAGTTGGCAGGCAGATGTGAAGTATGGGGGTTGGGCAGTTGGCAGGCAGATGTGAAGTATGGGGGTTGGGAAGTTGGCAGGCAGATGTGAAGTATGGTTGGTAGGCAGTTGGCAGGCACATGTGAATTCTGGGGGTTGAGCAGTTGGCAGGCAGATGTGAAGTACGGGGGGCAGTAGGCAGGCAGATGTGAAGTATGGGGGTTGGGAAGTTGGTATGCAGATGTGAAGTATGGGGTTTGGGCAGTTGGCAGGCAGATGTGAAGTATGGGGTTTGGGCAGTTGGCAGGCAGATGTGAAGTATGGGGGTTGGGCAGTTGGCAGGCAGATGTGAAGTATGGGGGTGGGCAGTTGGCAGGCAGATGTGAAGTGTGGGGGTTGGGCAGTTGGCAGGCAGATGTGAAGTATGGTTGGTAGGCAGTTGGCAGGCACATGTGCATTTTGGGGGTTGAGCAGTTGGCAAGCAGATGTGAAGTATGGGGGGCAGTAGGCAGGCAGATGTGAAGTATGGGGGTGGGCAGTTGGCAGGCAGATGTGAAGTATGGGAGTTGGGCAGTTGGCAGGCAGATGTGAAGTATGGGGGTTGGGAAGTTGGCAGGCAGATGTGAAGTATGGTTGGTAGGCAGTTGGCAGGCACATGTGAATTCTGGGGGTTGAGCAGTTGGCAGGCAGATGTGAAGTATGGGGTTTGGGCAGTTGGCAGGCAGATGTGAAGTGTGGGGGGTGGGCAGTTGGCAGGCAGATGTGAAGTACTTTGCATTCCACGAACAAAATGCACTACAAGAGGAGACATAAGCTTTGGTGTCTATGGACCTAATGTCTGGAATCAACTTCCTCTTGAAATTAGAAAGTGCGAAAGCCTGGAGCTCTTTAGAAAGAGATTGACAACCTTTCTGTTTAGATAAATGTAAACAGGTAATCTAAACTAAACCCTCAGACATCTTCTTTTACTTCTCTTATGAAATTTGCGATTTCTTATATTTGCCAACTCCGCCCATATATGGTTGACTCCGTCTGGTGCGCGTAATAAATTACTCAAAATCAAAATCAAGTATGTGGGTGGGCAGTAGGCAGGCAGATGTGAAGTATGGGGGGTGGGAAGTTGGTAAGCAGATGTGAAGTATGGGGGTTGGGCAGTTGGCAAGCAGATGTGAAGTATGTGGGTTGGGCAGTTGGCAGGCAGATGTGAAGTATGGTTGGTGGGCAGTTGGCAGGCACATGTGAATTCTGGGGGTTGAGCAGTTGTCAGGCAGATGTGAAGTATGGGGTGGGCAGTTGGCAGGCAGATGTGAAGTATGGGGTGGGCAGTTGGCAGGCAGATGTGAAGTATGGGGGTGGGCAGTTGTCAGGCAGATGTGAAGTATGGCGGGTGGGCAGTTGGCGGGTAGATGTGAAGTGCAGGGGTGCGCAGTTGGCAGGCAGATGTGAAGTATGGGGGTTGGGGAGTTGGCAGGCAAATGTGAAGTATGGGGGTTGGGCAGTTGGCAGGCAGATGTGAAGTATTGTGGGTGGGCCGTTGGCAGGCAGATGTGAAGTATGGTTGGTGGGCAGTTGGCAGGCAGATGTGAAGTGTGGGGGATGGCCAGTTGGCAGGCAGATGTGAAGTATGGGGGTTGGGAAGTTGGCAGGCAGATGTGAAGTATGGTTGGTAGGCAGTTGGCAGGCACATGTGCATTTTGTGGGTTGAGCAGTTGGCAAGCAGATGTGAAGTATGGGGGCAGTAGGCAGGCAGATGTGAAGTATGGGGGTGGGCAGTTGGCAGACAGATGTGAAGTATGGGGGTTGGGAAGTTGGTATGCAGATGTGAAGTATGGGGTTTGGGCAGTTGGCAGCCAGATGTGAAGTATGGGGTTTGGGCAGTTGGCAGGCAGATGTGAAGTATGGGGGTTGGGCAGTTGGCAGGCAGATGTGAAGTATGGGGGTGGGCAGTTGGCAGGCAGATGTGAAGTGTGGGGGATGGCCAGCTGGCAGGCAGATGTGAAGTATGGGGGTTGGGCAGTTGGCAGGCAGATGTGATGTATGTGGTGGGCAGTTGGCAGGCAGATGTGAAGTATGGGGGTTGGGCAGTTGGCAGGCAGATGTGAAGTATGGGGGTTGGGAAGTTGGCAGGCAGATGTGAAGTATGGTTGGTAGGCAGTTGGGAGGCACATGTGCATTTTGGGGGTTGAGCAGTTGGCAAGCAGATGTGAAGTATGGGGGGCAGTAGGCAGGCAGATGTGAAGTATGGGGGTGGGCAGTTGGCAGGCAGATGTGAAGTATGGGGGTTGGGCAGTTGGCAGGCAGATGTGAAGTATGGGGGTTGGGAAGTTGGCAGGCAGATGTGAAGTATGGTTGGTAGGCAGTTGGCAGGCACATGTGAATTCTGGGGGTTGAGCAGTTGGCAGGCAGATGTGAAGTATGGGGGGCAGTAGGCAGGCAGATGTGAAGTATGGGGGTTGGGAAGTTGGTATGCAGATGTGAAGTATGGGGTTTGGGCAGTTGGCAGGCAGATGTGAAGTATGGGGTTTGGGCAGTTGGCAGGCAGATGTGAAGTATGGGGGTTGGGCAGTTGGCAGGCAGATGTGAAGTATGGGGGTGGGCAGTTGGCAGGCAGATGTGAAGTGTGGGGGTTGGGCAGTTGGCAGGCAGATGTGAAGTATGGTTGGTAGGCAGTTGGCAGGCACATGTGCATTTTGGGGGTTGAGCAGTTGGCAAGCAGATGTGAAGTATGGGGGGCAGTAGGCAGGCAGATGTGAAGTATGGGGGTGGGCAGTTGGCAGGCAGATGTGAAGTATGGGAGTTGGGCAGTTGGCAGGCAGATGTGAAGTATGGGGGTTGGGAAGTTGGCAGGCAGATGTGAAGTATGGTTGGTAGGCAGTTGGCAGGCACATGTGAATTCTGGGGGTTGAGCAGTTGGCAGGCAGATGTGAAGTATGGGGTTTGGGCAGTTGGCAGGCAGATGTGAAGTGTGGGGGGTGGGCAGTTGGCAGGCAGATGTGAAGTACTTTGCATTCCACGAACAAAATGCACTACAAGAGGAGACAGAAGCTTTGGTGTCTATGGACCTAAAGTCTGGAATCAACTTCCTCTTGAAATTAGAAAGTGCGAAAGCCTGGAGCTCTTTAGAAAGAGATTGACAACCTTTCTGTTTAGATAAATGTAAACAGGTAATCTAAACTAAACCCTCAGACATCTTCTTTTACTTCTCTTATGAAATTTGCGATTTCTTATATTTGCCAACTGCGCCCATATATGGTTGACTCCGTCTGGTGCGCGTAATAAATTACTCAAAATCAAAATCAAGTATGTGGGTGGGCAGTAGGCAGGCAGATGTGAAGTATGGGGGGTGGGAAGTTGGTAAGCAGATGTGAAGTATGGGGGTTGGGCAGTTGGCAAGCAGATGTGAAGTATGTGGGTTGGGCAGTTGGCAGGCAGATGTGAAGTATGGTTGGTGGGCAGTTGGCAGGCACATGTGAATTCTGGGGGGTGGGCAGTTGGCAGGCAGATGTGAAGTATGGGGGTTGGGCAGTTGGCAGGCAGATGTGAAGTATGGTTGGTGGGCAGTTGGCAGGCACATGTGAATTCTGGGGGGTGGGCAGTTGGCTGGCAGATGTGAAGTGTGGGGGGTGGGCAGTTGGCAGGGACATGTTTCTGGGGGGGTGGGCAGTTGGCAGGCAGATGTCAAGTATGCGGGTGGGCAGTTGGCAAGCAGATGTGAAGTATAGGGGTGGGCAGTTGCCAGGCAGATGTGAACTGTGGGGGATGGCCAGTTGACAGGCAGATGTGAAGTATGGGGGTTGGGAAGTTGGCAGGCAGATGTGAAGTATGGTTGGTAGGCAGTTGGCAGGCACATGTGCATTTTGGGGGTTGAGCAGTTGGCAAGCAGATGTGAAGTATGGGGGGCAGTTGGCAGGCAGATGTGAAGTATGGTTGGTGAGCAGTTGTCAGGTACATGTGAATTCTGGAGGTTGAGCAGTTGGCAAGCAGATGTGAAGTATGGGGGGGCAATTGGCAGGCAGATGTGAAGAGTGGGGGGTGGGCAGTTGGCAGGCAGGTGTGAAGTATGGATTTGGGAAGATGGCAGGCAGATGTGAAGTGTGGGAGGTGGCCAGTTGGCAGGCAGATGTAAAGTATGTGGGTTGGGCAGTTGGCAGGCAGATGTGAAGTATGGTTGGTGGGCAGTTGGCAGGCACATGTGAATTCTGGGGGTTGAGCAGTTGTCAGGCAGATGTGAAGTATGGGGTGGGCAGTTGGCAGGCAGATGTGAAGTATGGGGGTGGGCAGTTGTCAGGCAGATGTGAAGTATGGCGGGTGGGCAGTTGGCGGGTAGATGTGAAGTGCAGGGGTGCGCAGTTGGCAGGCAGATGTGAAGTATGGGGGTTGGGGAGTTGGCAGGCAAATGTGAAGTATGGGGGTTGGGCAGTTGGCAGGCAGATGTGAAGTATTGTGGGTGGGCCGTTGGCAGGCAGATGTGAAGTATGGTTGGTGGGCAGTTGGCAGGCAGATGTGAAGTGTGGGGGATGGCCAGTTGGCAGGCAGATGTGAAGTATGGGGGTTGGGAAGTTGGCAGGCAGATGTGAAGTATGGTTGGTAGGCAGTTGGCAGGCACATGTGCATTTTGTGGGTTGAGCAGTTGGCAAGCAGATGTGAAGTATGGGGGCAGTAGGCAGGCAGATGTGAAGTATGGGGGTGGGCAGTTGGCAGACAGATGTGAAGTATGGGGGTTGGGAAGTTGGTATGCAGATGTGAAGTATGGGGTTTGGGCAGTTGGCAGCCAGATGTGAAGTATGGGGTTTGGGCAGTTGGCAGGCAGATGTGAAGTATGGGGGTTGGGCAGTTGGCAGGCAGATGTGAAGTATGGGGGTGGGCAGTTGGCAGGCAGATGTGAAGTGTGGGGGATGGCCAGCTGGCAGGCAGATGTGAAGTATGGGGGTTGGGCAGTTGGCAGGCAGATGTGATGTATGGGGTGGGCAGTTGGCAGGCAGATGTGAAGTATGGGGGTTGGGCAGTTGGCAGGCAGATGTGAAGTATGGGGGTTGGGAAGTTGGCAGGCAGATGTGAAGTATGGTTGGTAGGCAGTTGGGAGGCACATGTGCATTTTGGGGGTTGAGCAGTTGGCAAGCAGATGTGAAGTATGGGGGGCAGTAGGCAGGCAGATGTGAAGTATGGGGGTGGGCAGTTGGCAGGCAGATGTGAAGTATGGGGGTTGGGCAGTTGGCAGGCAGATGTGAAGTATGGGGGTTGGGAAGTTGGCAGGCAGATGTGAAGTATGGTTGGTAGGCAGTTGGCAGGCACATGTGAATTCTGGGGGTTGAGCAGTTGGCAGGCAGATGTGAAGTATGGGGGGCAGTAGGCAGGCAGATGTGAAGTATGGGGGTTGGGAAGTTGGTATGCAGATGTGAAGTATGGGGTTTGGGCAGTTGGCAGGCAGATGTGAAGTATGGGGTTTGGGCAGTTGGCAGGCAGATGTGAAGTATGGGGGTTGGGCAGTTGGCAGGCAGATGTGAAGTATGGGGGTGGGCAGTTGGCAGGCAGATGTGAAGTGTGGGGGTTGGGCAGTTGGCAGGCAGATGTGAAGTATGGTTGGTAGGCAGTTGGCAGGCACATGTGCATTTTGGGGGTTGAGCAGTTGGCAAGCAGATGTGAAGTATGGGGGGCAGTAGGCAGGCAGATGTGAAGTATGGGGGTGGGCAGTTGGCAGGCAGATGTGAAGTATGGGAGTTGGGCAGTTGGCAGGCAGATGTGAAGTATGGGGGTTGGGAAGTTGGCAGGCAGATGTGAAGTATGGTTGGTAGGCAGTTGGCAGGCACATGTGAATTCTGGGGGTTGAGCAGTTGGCAGGCAGATGTGAAGTATGGGGTTTGGGCAGTTGGCAGGCAGATGTGAAGTGTGGGGGGTGGGCAGTTGGCAGGCAGATGTGAAGTACTTTGCATTCCACGAACAAAATGCACTACAAGAGGAGACAGAAGCTTTGGTGTCTATGGACCTAAAGTCTGGAATCAACTTCCTCTTGAAATTAGAAAGTGCGAAAGCCTGGAGCTCTTTAGAAAGAGATTGACAACCTTTCTGTTTAGATAAATGTAAACAGGTAATCTAAACTAAACCCTCAGACATCTTCTTTTACTTCTCTTATGAAATTTGCGATTTCTTATATTTGCCAACTGCGCCCATATATGGTTGACTCCGTCTGGTGCGCGTAATAAATTACTCAAAATCAAAATCAAGTATGTGGGTGGGCAGTAGGCAGGCAGATGTGAAGTATGGGGGGTGGGAAGTTGGTAAGCAGATGTGAAGTATGGGGGTTGGGCAGTTGGCAAGCAGATGTGAAGTATGTGGGTTGGGCAGTTGGCAGGCAGATGTGAAGTATGGTTGGTGGGCAGTTGGCAGGCACATGTGAATTCTGGGGGGTGGGCAGTTGGCAGGCAGATGTGAAGTATGGGGGTTGGGCAGTTGGCAGGCAGATGTGAAGTATGGTTGGTGGGCAGTTGGCAGGCACATGTGAATTCTGGGGGTGGGCAGTTGGCTGGCAGATGTGAAGTGTGGGGGGTGGGCAGTTGGCAGGGACATGTTTCTGGGGGGTGGGCAGTTGGCAGGCAGATGTCAAGTATGCGGGTGGGCAGTTGGCAAGCAGATGTGAAGTATAGGGGTGGGCAGTTGGCAGGCAGATGTGAACTGTGGGGGATGGCCAGTTGACAGGCAGATGTGAAGTATGGGGGTTGGGAAGTTGGCAGGCAGATGTGAAGTATGGTTGGTAGGCAGTTGGCAGGCACATGTGCATTTTGGGGGTTGAGCAGTTGGCAAGCAGATGTGAAGTATGGGGGGCAGTTGGCAGGCAGATGTGAAGTATGGTTGGTGAGCAGTTGTCAGGTACATGTGAATTCTGGAGGTTGAGCAGTTGGCAAGCAGATGTGAAGTATGGGGGGGCAATTGGCAGGCAGATGTGAAGAGTGGGGGGTGGGCAGTTGGCAGGCAGGTGTGAAGTATGGATTTGGGAAGATGGCAGGCAGATGTGAAGTGTGGGAGGTGGCCAGTTGGCAGGCAGATGTAAAGTATGGGGTTGGGCAGTTGGCAGGCAGATGTTAAGTATGGGGTTTGGGCAGTTGGCAGGCAGATGTGAAGTATGGGGGGTGGGCAGTTGGCAGGCACATGTGAAGTATGGGGGTGGGCAGTGGCAATCAGATGTGAAGTATGGGGGGCAGTTGGCAGGCACATGTGAATTCTGGGGGTTGAGCAGTTGGCAGGCAGATGTGAAGTATGGGGGTTGGGCAGTTGGCAGGCAGATGTGAAGTATGGGGGTGGGCAGTTGGCAGGCAGATGTGAAGTATGGGGGGTGGGCAGTTGTCAGGCAGATGTGAAGTATGGCGGGTGGGCAGCTGGCAGGTAGATGTGAAGTGCGGGGGTGCGCAGTTGGCAGGCAGATGTGAAGTATGGGGGTTGGGCAGTTGGCAGGCAGATGTGAAGTATGGGGGTTGGGCAGTTGGCAGGCAGATGTGAAGTATTGTGGGTGGGCCGTTGGCAGGCAGATGTGAAGTATGGTTGGTGGGCAGTTGGCAGGCAAATGTGAAGTGTGGGGGATGGCCAGTTGGCAGGCAGATGTGAAGTATGGGGGTTGGGAAGTTGGCAGGCAGATGTGAAGTATGGTTGGTAGGCAGTTGGCAGGCACATGTGCATTTTGGGGGTTGAGCAGTTGGCAAGCAGTTGTGAAGTATGGGGGCAGTAGGCAGGCAGATGTTAAGTATGGGGGTGGGCAGTTGGCAGACAGATGTGAAGTATGGGGGTTGGGAAGTTGGTATGCAGATGTGAAGTATGGGGTTTGGGCAGTTGGCAGGCAGATGTGAAGTATGGGGGTTGGGCAGTTGGCAGGCAGATGTGAAGTATGGGGGTGGGCAGTTGGCAGGCAGATGTGAAGTGTGGGGGATGGCCAGATGGCAGGCAGATGTGAAGTATGGGGGTTGGGCAGTTGGCAGGCAGATGTGAAGTATGGGGGTGGGCAGTTGGCAGGCAGATGTGAAGTATGGGGGTTGGGCAGTTGGCAGGCAGATGTGAAGTATGGGGGTTGGGAAGTTGGCAGGCAGATGTGAAGTATGGTTGGTAGGCAGTTGGCAGGCACATGTGCATTTTGGGGGTTGAGCAGTTGGCAAGCAGATGTGAAGTATGGGGGGGCAGTAGGCAGGCAGATGTGAAGTATGGGGGTGGGCAGTTGGCAGGCAGATGTGAAGTATGGGGGTTGGGCAGTTGGCAGGCAGATGTGAAGTATGGGGGTTGGGAAGTTGGCAGGCAGATGTGAAGTATGGTTGGTAGGCAGTTGGCAGGCACATGTGAATTCTGGGGGTTGAGCAGTTGGCAGGCAGATGTGAAGTATGGGGAGCAGTAGGCAGGCAGATGTGAAGTATGGGGGTGGGCAGTTGGCAGACAGATGTGAAGTATGGGGGTTGGGAAGTTGGTATGCAGATGTGAAGTATGGGGTTTGGGCAGTTGGCAGGCAGATGTGAAGTATGGGGTTTGGGCAGTTGGCAGGCAGATGTGAAGTATGGGGGTTGGGCAGTTGGCAGGCAGATGTGAAGTATGGGGGTGGGAAGTTGGCAGGCAGATGTGAAGTGTGGGGGTTGGGCAGTTGGCAGCAGATTTGAAGTATGGGGGTTGGGAAGTTGGCAGGCAGATGTGAAGTATTGTGGGTGGGCCGTTGGCAGGCAGATGTGAAGTATGGTTGGTGGGCAGTTGGCAGGCAGATGTGAAGTGTGGGGGATGGCCAGTTGGCAGGCAGATGTGAAGTATGGGGGTTGGGAAGTTGGCAGGCAGATGTGAAGTATGGTTGGTAGGCAGTTGGCAGGCACATGTGCATTTTGTGGGTTGAGCAGTTGGCAAGCAGATGTGAAGTATGGGGGCAGTAGGCAGGCAGATGTGAAGTATGGGGGTGGGCAGTTGGCAGACAGATGTGAAGTATGGGGGTTGGGAAGTTGGTATGTAGATGTGAAGTATGGGGTTTGGGCAGTTGGCAGCCAGATGTGAAGTATGGGGTTTGGGCAGTTGGCAGGCAGATGTGAAGTATGGGGGTTGGGCAGTTGGCAGGCAGATGTGAAGTATGGGGGTGGGCAGTTGGCAGGCAGATGTGAAGTGTGGGGGGTGGCCAGCTGGCAGGCAGATGTGAAGTATGGGGGTTGGGCAGTTGGCAGGCAGATGTGATGTATGGGGTGGGCAGTTGGCAGGCAGATGTGAAGTATGGGGGTTGGGCAGTTGGCAGGCAGATGTGAAGTATGGGGGTTGGGAAGTTGGCAGGCAGATGTGAAGTATGGTTGGTAGGCAGTTGGGAGGCACATGTGCATTTTGGGGGTTGAGCAGTTGGCAAGCAGATGTGAAGTATGGGGGGCAGTAGGCAGGCAGATGTGAAGTATGGGGGTGGGCAGTTGGCAGGCAGATGTGAAGTATGGGGGTTGGGCAGTTGGCAGGCAGATGTGAAGTATGGGGGTTGGGAAGTTGGCAGGCAGATGTGAAGTATGGTTGGTAGGCAGTTGGCAGGCACATGTGAATTCTGGGGGTTGAGCAGTTGGCAGGCAGATGTGAAGTACGGGGGGCAGTAGGCAGGCAGATGTGAAGTATGGGGGTTGGGAAGTTGGTATGCAGATGTGAAGTATGGGGTTTGGGCAGTTGGCAGGCAGATGTGAAGTATGGGGTTTGGGCAGTTGGCAGGCAGATGTGAAGTATGGGGGTTGGGCAGTTGGCAGGCAGATGTGAAGTATGGGGGTGGGCAGTTGGCAGGCAGATGTGAAGTGTGGGGGTTGGGCAGTTGGCAGGCAGATGTGAAGTATGGTTGGTAGGCAGTTGGCAGGCACATGTGCATTTTGGGGGTTGAGCAGTTGGCAAGCAGATGTGAAGTATGGGGGGCAGTAGGCAGGCAGATGTGAAGTATGGGGGTGGGCAGTTGGCAGGCAGATGTGAAGTATGGGAGTTGGGCAGTTGGCAGGCAGATGTGAAGTATGGGATTTGGGAAGTTGGCAGGCAGATGTGAAGTATGGTTGGTAGGCAGTTGGCAGGCACATGTGAATTCTGGGGGTTGAGCAGTTGGCAGGCAGATGTGAAGTATGGGGTTTGGGCAGTTGGCAGGCAGATGTGAAGTGTGGGGGGTGGGCAGTTGACAGGCAGATGTGAAGTACTTTGCATTCCACGAACAAAATGCACTACAAGAGGAGACATAAGCTTTGGTGTCTATGGACCTAAAGTCTGGAATCAACTTCCTCTTGAAATTAGAAAGTGCGAAAGCCTGGAGCTCTTTAGAAAGAGATTGACAACCTTTCTGTTTAGATAAATGTAAACAGGTAATCTAAACTAAACCCTCAGACATCTTCTTTTACTTCTCTTATGAAATTTGCGATTTCTTATATTTGCCATCTGCGCCCAAATATGGTTGACTCCGTCTGGTGCGCGTTATAAATTACTCAAAATCAAAATCAAGTATGTGGGTGGGCAGTAGGCAGGCAGATGTGAAGTATGGGGGGTGGGAAGTTGGTAAGCAGATGTGAAGTATGCGGGTTGGGCAGTTGGCAAGCAGATGTGAAGTATGTGGGTTGGGCAGTTGGCAGGCAGATGTGAAGTATGGTTGGTGGGCAGTTGGCAGGCACATGTGAAGTATGGGGTTTGGGCAGTAGGCAGGCAGATGTGAAGTATGGGGGGTGGGAAGTTGGTAAGCAGATGTGAAGTATGCGGGTTGGGCAGTTGGCAAGCAGATGTGAAGTATGTGGGTTGGGCAGTTGGCAGGCAGATGTGAAGTATGGTTGGTGGGCAGTTGGCAGGCACATGTGAATTCTGGGGGGTGGGCAGTTGGCAGGCAGATGTGAAGTATGGGGGGGTGGGAAGTTGGTAAGCAGATGTGAAGTATGGGGGTTGGGCAGTTGGCAAGCAGATGTGAAGTATGTGGGTGGGCAGTAGGCAGGCAGATGTGAAGTATGGGGGTTGGGCAGTTGGCAGGCAGATGTATAGTATGGGGGTTGGGCAGTTGGCAGGCAGATGTGAAGTATGTGGGTGGGCAGTAGGCAGGCAGATGTGAAGTATGGGGGTTGGGCAGTTGGCAGGCAGATGTGAACTATGGGGGTTGGGCAGTTGGCAGGCAGATGTGAAGTATGGTTGGTGGACAGTTGGCAGGGACATGTGAATTCTGGGGGGTGGGCAGTTGGCAGGCAGATGTGAAGTGTGGGGGGTGGGCAGTTGGCAGGGACATGTTTCTGGGGGGGTGGGCAGTTGGCAGGCAGATGTCAAGTATGCGGGTGGGCAGTTGGCAGGCATATGTGAAGTATGGGGAGTGGGCAGTTGGCAGGCAGATATGAAGTATGGGGAGTGGGCAGTTGGCAGGTATGACAGAAATGGCCAGCCTGGAAAATCTGTTGATGCAAGTTTCTTGTGTCACTGGGGGGAGTGCTTTCCAGGAGTAGCTTATGATTTGTAAGGCTTTGTCGGGGGTCAGAATTTAAAGGGTTATTGATTTAATTCCACAGCAAGTTGTGATTTGTCTAGAATGTGTCTCCAGTTGTTGCCTGATGCAAGGTTTTGTGATGTGTGATGTGTGGTGCTCTGGCAACATTGGCTCTTGTCTCCACCACTCTTGTGGGTATGCCATGCCCTCGGCTGCCATTAGCGCTTCTTCCCGTCCGCCATTTTGCCACATTAGTGTTGATAGTGCCCACTTTTAGCAAGGGCTACTTCCGGCAGACAGCTTTGACTGAGCTGCGGCCTGTCGCAAGGGCTACTTCCGGCAGACAGCTTTGACTGAGCTGCGGCCTGTCGGCAATAGCGCGTGACCTTATCACGCAGGACTCGCGAGAGGCAGAAAAAGTGGTCCCGAACCCGCAAGAGTTAAGGAGGGGGCCAGGGATGGGAAAAGGTGGGGTCTTGTTTGGGATCAAAACATTGGGGTGAGAGGCGTGTGGTCACGGGATGGGAAAGAGTGGAGCCCCGTAAGAGATTGGGGTGTGTCTCCCGCACAAGAGAAGCGTGGGGGTGTTTGTGCAACGGTAAGGGTCCGATAGGAGTGGCAGGGGTGTCCTCCCACAAGCGGAGGGTCAGGGGGAGAGGGTGCATGAAAAATGATTCTCTCTAGCGCCAAAGCGGGCAAACCGGGCTTCGACAAAAGTGACTGGCGGGGAATGCACATGGCTCCATTAAAGCGGCCTTCAATCACCGCAACCAGCCGCGCATTGGCGCATTATTTTTAGGCTACCAGTAGGCGGCTCTTCCCCAGGTGGCTCTTTTCGTGTAATCAATCCTGTGTGTCAGAGGCATCTCATTAATGAGCCGCAGTGCACCTGAAGTCGCAAAAGAGGAGACGATCAGCTCAACGCTGTCAGTTTTAAATCAATATCTGTATTGCTTTTCTACAAATGCATCAGTGGCTTCTATGAGGTTCGCAGTTAAAGCATATAATACCTTATAATAGTCGTCAGTGACAGGCTTCTGTCAACAATAATGGGAGCATTTCCCTCCCTGTCTGCTTTTCCTCCGCCGGAGCCCAACATTGCGTTGCAACCTTAGCGCTGAGTGAAATTGACTGCCTTGTGTTTATAGCTAGAGCACACGCCCTCCTGCTGTAGTTTAAGGTCCTTCTGGGTGTCGCATGCATAATGTATAGGAAGCCTTCCACTTAAGGTCTGCTAAGAGGATAACCCACTTGTTTACTTGGTGCCTTGATAGTCCTGCCGCTTCGGTGGCTTTGTGATGGGATTAACATGCTCTGGCACTAGTTTGCACCAGGGTCAGTAGGGAGCAGGCAGGTGGAGAATCACCCTGCAATCTCATGGGTGCATTGCCGCCTCTTAGTTTGCTCTGCCTTGCCTGCATCCCCATTAGTTTGTTGGCTTATTGTCAATAACAAGATTAGTGCTTGGAGTGGCCAGTGTAGAGGTCATCTTTCTAGAGCAAAGGGCCTTCACGGAGAGAAGAATTTGAGGGCGGCGGCTAGCTTTGACGGCCTGTGCATTCAGTTGAGGTGTGCAAGTTATGGTTTTGGCACCTGAACTCCAGAGGAATCCAATTGGTTGAGGCGCATCACATGGGGTAGAAGAAGCATGAATTTGGTCTAGCAATGCCCAGTCACTTGTGATGTACAGACTGCGCGCGTAGAACATTCGCCTTGAACAAACTCAGGCTCATCTTGTTTCAGGTGACCTACTGCACACAAAAACTGCGGGGTGGGGCGGAGGAGCAATTCTATCACCACAGACAGAGTGCGGTCACATTCTCATCGTCTACAGTCCCGCTATGATCTTAATCTTTGCACTGTAAGGCAGTACTTCTGCATCCTGTCTCCTTTCCTCCATACTTCATGGCTTGTTGTCCAGGGACAGGGGACTGGGTCAGTACCTCAAGCAGAGCAGCATGGAATTAACAAAGTAGAATGCGGGGCATATGCTCTTAGGTACACCCACCACACTCACGACCTCCCTTGTGAATGATCCTGCCTCAAATGCTAGTTCCTTTCTCTAGCTAGATGGGGGAGAAGACTTGTGTGGAGCGGCATGCATGTGTTTGGTGGTACGCATACATTTCTTTTGTTTTGGGGTCTCCCAGTTGGCACCATGCTTGAAGGGATGTGAAGAGTAGCGGAAGTGTGGCAGATCACGTTTTGTTTGAGGACCTCTAGACCTGGACCACACCTGGGACCATGGTTTTTTCTGTGATGCACTATGATTTTACAGTTGTGTGAGAATGTTTTTCGCATGCTTCGTTCCTCAAGCTATTGCATGGTTTGTTGAAGGAAAGGCAAGCAGTGGTTTATTGTTACAGCCACCCCACCAGGGTGACATGATCCCAGCCTGATGTATGGCCAGGATGGGGTCTTTAAATGTTATCTTGCCCGCCAGACGTTGCTCACCGGAGCTCGCTCCGAGGTGCCCAAGAACTTTATATCAGTCCTTAGACTAAGGATAATTTGCCTAACACCAAGGGTAGCCCATGGCTTCCATCTACCAGTTGAAAGACCAAGGGCTTTTCCCATCATGCCAAGTGAATAAAGAGGACGCGCATAGCCTGTAGGGCGCGGGAGGGGGGCTCTTTGGAGTCTTTTCCTTCACACCTTCTCAATCTCCAGGCTGAGTTGGAGGAGTCATTGCTGCCTCAGGTCTTCCCGCAAGCAAGCGTGGCAAATGAGTCCCGCCGGGAACTTCTGCCCTCTAAAGAACACAGCGTCAAGTGCAAAGAGGTGGGTGTGCCACACTCTTTGGGTGCGGATACTGCGCACACCACAAGCCGACAAAGGTCCCCAAGAAAGGCAAGTCTTCGAGGCAGAAAGAGAAAAGGCATAAGCCATTAGGGGTGCATGTCAAGGCAATGAGAGAATCCAACCCTTTGGGGTATTTGCGGATCAAGCGTCGAACAAAAGTGCCTTAGATGCCCCATATCAGTGTCGTGCATAGGGTCCTTTCCTTCTTCCTACTCTTTGTGACGGGCAACCATTCATCATGCCAGAGAGGATTCTCTCTAGTTCTAGTGTGGATTGGAGCTCCCTTGGAATGTAGGATGCCACAGCCCATGGCCACCAGCAGGTGCACTCAAGGATCCCCAAATCCTAATCTCAGCAACCAGGTCAAGCCCACCGCGAGAGGAAGGGGGGTTGCTAGCCAGATTACAAACACTCATGACGTCACCCGAGCTAAGAGATTTCTTCAATGGGAAGTCATGCCTCAGCTTGTTGTTCCTGAGACCACTCTGGTAATTCAGCCACCTCTAGCAACTCTTCCAGTGACTAGGCCCAAGTCTCTGCTGCCGGTAGCCGGTACACTAGTGACTTTCTCCAAAGATTCTGTCCCTGCTGACCTGTCTCCTCACAGAAGGAACAGAGATATTGACTTAGCGTCGGATGAGAAACTATGTCTGGCTTCATATCCGGCATCTGGTGCAGTGTTGTGTCAGAAGTGTTGGCACGGGGAAGGCCACAGGTGTCTTTTTTAGCCCGTGCAGCTTCCCTTACCCCATCAGAGAAGGATGAGAAAGCCCTGCATACATGGGGCAAGCAATTCTATCCGAACCGGGCTCTCCATCCGTGGCAGGCAAATATAGGCACATTATTAGCGATTGCATCCTGCAACCGTAGAAGTAGCTTTCAAACCTCCTTGAGGATTGGGTGCCTGAGAAAAAGGGCAGATTTGTGCTGCGGCTCGCAGTGTCCAACATTCTCACATTTGTCATGCTGGTATGTATGCATCCAGAAGTCTGTATTGTACAAAATGACCTACTCCCAAAAGTTCGACCCCCAAAAGTTCGACCCCCAATTTTCCGCATATATGTATGTGGGGGGGGGGGGTAAAGTGAATAAAAAATGTATAGGGGTGAGGTGGGGGGTCTCCCCGCACATATATATTTGTGGAAAATTGAAAGAAAAAAAACGGACTTTTGGGAGTCGAACCTTTCGGTTTGGTAAAATCACATAGATCCCCAGAAGTCAGCCTTCCTAAAGTGTACAAACAAATTCACAAGTCATAGGAAAAAGTTACAAGGTTGCCCTTTGATGGGTATCACCTTTTTGATCTGTCGAGAGACAACTAGCCGGCAAAGGAAAGGACCCATACATTGACTTCAGAATCCCCAGCAGCAATCACCAAACCATCCAGCAGATCCTTTTCTTCTCAAAAAGGTGACAAGCTCAAGCCTCCAGAGGTATTTAGGTGACAGGAGGGGAGATATCCCCTGAAAAGACAAACAAAACAGTGTATTCTGAGAAGTCTAAGACTTGTCAGTCTAATGGCCCGGGGCTGCCACACTCCTGCATGAGGCAGGAGTTCTCTTTTGTCCTGTTCTTGTGCAACCATGATGGGCGATCACTAGATGCTGTCAGTGGTTCATTCAGGTTCCAGACTGCCACAGTCCTTCTCCATCTCCCCTCACCCACCTCAAAACCACTTCCTTCTTCGAATCTGTGCAAAGAAATTCAGAGGCTACTTTCTCACTAGAGATGTTATATATATATATATATATATGTTTGTTTCATTCTCACACTTCGTAAGGTGGAGATGGAAACATCCACATATCAGGGTTATGAAAAGAATCATTAAAGCGGTCTCCCTGCACCTATCTTTAGTCAAGACGATTACCAATAGCGAAATTTAGTATCTCACGTTGCTCGCCATAAGTACCGAAATGTTCTATTATTTGCCAAACCATTCCCATTTAATAAAGCATGTCTCTAACTGTTCTGGCGTGGGCAGGACTGCCCCCAAGTAATTCGACAGGAGGCACAGAGTTAAGTTCACTTCTATTATTAAGTCAATATGTAAGAGCTCCATTGCTCTGGGTTGTGGCATAGCCTCCTACAGAGCAGGTGCAGAGTTGCCGATCAACCAGGTCTCAGTGTCGTACTATTGCCATCAAAGCATAAATATGAAAAGTCAAATATAACAATAGCAATTAAAATACAAAAAGAACAATAAAAACACATATAAAAAGAAAGCAGGTCAAACATGACATGTCAATTACAGAGTGTATTTCTTTCTCAGGCGCCAAGCCTTTTTCAAAAAGTACAATTGAATTTGGAGCTCAGCACTATTTTGGGTGCCTAGAAAGAATCCTTTGGTGGCTCTTAAATTATACTTTTTATAAATAGGGGCAAGCCACATGCGGCGCAGGCTCTTATACAGGGGTCATATAAAGAAAAAGTGCATAAGATCTTCACCTCCTTTCCCACAGATTTTACACATGGGCAGATCACCCCTGTCCCAGGAGCTTTCAGCTGTCGCGAGTGGGAGTATCCCCAACCTCGCCTTTAAAAACAGGGTGCGTGCCTCTTTATCATCGATGCAGGATATGTATATTTTTCTTGGCCAAATGAGTGATTCAGCTCGAGGTATTTCGCTTTTACACCTACCAAGCCGATATCTAAGAATGTAACCTTGTAAGACCAGCCCTTATACCTCTGCTTAATGCAATCTTTCGTTACTGTATATTCTTGGGCTTCAGAGGCAAACAATGAGGGGAGACCAGGGTTTCCACTTAAATTAGATACACAGTTGACCCATGGAAGTGCTCCAGCCCCTTCTTGCGCAACCACATCAAAAAGAGCTTTTTTATAAGTTACAAGGGAGGGCGAGGTACAAGGGTTGCAACAGTACAATAAGGGGCGTAATTTAGCATCAAAGGAGAGTCCATCCACCCCAGCTATAATTTTAGAGGTAGAGATGGTGCACTCCTTGAGAGATAAAGGAGTTCTTTCAGCATAGCCATTTCCTTCTGCTCCGACTTTCCTTTCCGACTCTCTGTCCTCACCAAGAAGAGAGTCCACATTCAAGCTCGTGTCTCTGCGGCATCTAACAACTCGGCCAAACTCTTTAAAATCTGCAAAGAGCTGGCCAACCCTGCTGCAGTCTCTAACCCTCCTGTTGCATCACAGGCCCTTTGCAATGCCCTTGCCTCTCACTTCATTTAAAAAACCCAAGACATCCTGTCCACCCTCTCCACCCACACCCCTCCTCTCCCCTCTCCATCTGTGCTTGCTGACCCTCCTTTAGCCACCCTCCCACCTTCATTCTCGTCCTTTCCTCGACGAGGTCGCCAGACAAGTCCGATCTATGAAAGCCTCATCAAAACAGGTTCATCCCTGTTCCTCTAAAACCATCAAGGACCACATTGACACGCTTGCTCCGGCCCTTGCTGATTTTTGCAACCACTCCTTTGTCTCTGGATCCTTCCCCTCCCCTCTGAAGCACTCCTTTGTGCATCCTTTTCTCAAGAAACCCACAGCTGATCCTTCTTGTCCAGCTATCGCCCAATTTCCATTACTCCCTTTCTTGGCAAACTCCTGGAAAAGTTGGCCATCTCTCAGCTTAACCTTCATTCCAATTCTGTTCGCTGTCTCCATGACCACCAGTCTGGCTTCAGAGCTGCCAGAAGCACAGAAACTGCTCTCCTGAACATCAGTGAAGATCTGCTCTCCAACCTTGACTCTAACATTCCCTCTGTCCTCATCCTCCTCGATCTCTCTTCTGCCTTCGACACGGTCAACCATACCATCCTGCTAAACCGTCTCCGTGAAAACCTGGGTATCACTGATCAGGCTCTGGCCTGGCTGACCTCTTTCCACGCAGATCGACCCTCCCAGGTCCAACTTGGGTCCTTCCTCTCATCTATCCTCCTCTCTACCTGTGGTGTTCCCCAGGGGTCTAACCTCTCGCCCTGGCTTTTCAACCAATACCTGGCAACTCTCGCACACTACATTGCCACTTTCTGCTCAAATTTCCAGTGCTACGCTGACGACAATCAACTCATTTTCAGGCTGCCCTCTGCCACCTCCTCTCCCTCTCTCATCTCTGATTGCCTAGGTGCCATTCAAGATAGGTGTGCCGCCAATGATCTTTGTCCGAATGCCAGCAAGACGGAGATCCTCCTCATGGGCACACCTTCACCATCCTTTCCCCTCACTCTCTGGCCGGCCTCCCTTGGCCCTCCTCCTACCCCCACCTGCGAGGCTAAGAACCTCGGGGTCATTTTTGACTGCACCCTTTCCTTCTCCGCCCACATCTCTGAGGTCTCTAAAAAGTCAAATTTCCTACTGCACCTCCTCAGAGGTACGCTGCCTTTCCTCTCCTTCCCCCAGAAGCTCATGGTATCCCAAGCTCTGGTTCTCTCTAGCTCGGACTATTGTAACAGCCTCTTTCTAAATCTACCTGCCCCTACTCTCCGCCCTCTGCAACTAATCCAGAACAGGACTGCGAGACTTGTCCTTGGCCTCGAGCCCTGGGATCGTATCTCACCAGCTCTGAAATCTCTCCACTGGCTCCCAGGAGATGCAAGGATTACATTCAAAACCCCCTGCATTGTCCACAAGGCTTTCTGGGGCCTGGGTCCAAAATACCTTCAGCTATCCCTCCGCAAATACCTCCCCTCTCGAGCCCTTCGCTCCTCTACCTCCAACTCCCTCAGGGTCAGTCGTTTTTCAAAGAAACGAGTTGGGGGTAGATCTCTGTCTTCGGCTGGGGCCTCCCTCTGGAACAGCCTCCCCGCCACTCTAAAACTTGAGGAGAACCATTCATCTCCGGTTCCGGAAGCACCTCAAGACCTTCCTCTTTTCTTCTGCCTTCGCCCCCCCTCTCCCCTGCTGATCTGTTTTCTCTTGGCACCATGCACCTGGCCACCCTGTGTCCTTTGGGCCCAGGTACCTGCTCACCCTTCCACCCTCCCACACTGCCTCCGGCCCACCCCTTGCACTGGGGTCTGTATCTGTACCCATACAGTCCCCCCTTTTTCTTCCTGCACTTATCAGACCTATCCTTTCTGCTGCCCTAAACCTTGCACTTGCAAATTGCTGGCTGCACTACCACCTGTTTGTTGCCTTTATTATTTATTTATTGTTATTTATCTGTTTCTCCTCTGTTCGCACTTTCCACTTCTCCCTCCTTCCATGCACTTTTCCCCTCCCCCTCCGATGCACTTGCGCATTCTCAATGTCACTGGGCCTAGTAAGATCGCTGTTTTGTTCTCCCCTGTTCCCCTCTCTTGCCTTGTCGCGCTCTGAAACACTTGTGTATGAGCGCGATAGAAATAAAATATCAATCAATCAATCCTACCAAGATCAAAGTGGCCCCAAATCTCTGCACCATACAAAGTGGGCGAGTTAGCACAATCCCTCAAAACCTACAGTGCTTGGGGCACTGCATTCCCACCATAATAATGCATAAAACCTCTCACTGCCGCCCCTTGCCTTACATAATTTAATAGAGACTTCTCATCCTGTTTCCCTCATTTACCTCTTTCATCGAGACAAACCCCCAGGTAATCATAAAATTCAACTCTCTCGAGCTCACCATCTCCTAAGCGAATTGGGGGGAAGGGTTTCCCACACCTCTTTGACCAAAGCATAACCTTGATTTTGGTTAAATTCATCTTCGAGGCCCATCGTTTCTCATGTTAGGTCAAACAGGTTTAGCACCTTCTGAATACCCACTCTCGTTTTACTGATCAGAACCGTATCATCGGTCTTCAAGAGGATTCCCATTTTGCTCCCTCCCAGCATTGGGGCGTCCATTTCACATCGTCAATCTCTTTTGTGATTTGGTTTATTCATAAGCAGAAGAGTGTAGGGGCTATAGCGCAGCCCTGCTTGACACCCTTAGAGACCGAAAAAAGGTTTGGACAGAGCTTCGTCTACCAAAGTACACACGCGTGCATAAGTGTTTACATGCAAACTACGTATGGCCGCTAAAAGGTTAACAGGGACCCCCAATTGTAGCAATTACAGCCATAGCCTTATTCTAGGCATTGAATCAAAAACTGCTTGCAGATCAATAAATACACAAAAAATCCTTTGATTTCTAAGTTTCACATATTTATCATGGAGAAGGGATACCCTAAAAACCTGGTCCCAGGGACGAATGTCCAATCTAAAACCTGCCTGCAGATCCGAAAGTACATAATTTTGGGACATCGAGACTTCCAACTTTTTTTGTAGGATTTTGCCAATGCCGCTAATTTGCTCAGCTGCCCAAGAAATGAGGCAGTTCTCTGTATAAAGATGGTCTATGGAGCGTTCCAAGGATTGTTTTATCGGAAGGGGTGAAATCGCATAGAAGAGGCGGATGAGCAATTAGTAAGTTTGTAGCAGCCGGAGCAGCCGGAGCAAAGTTAGCGCTGGCGCCACTCGGCTCTTCGAATAAGGGGGTCTCTAGGTCACTTGGGTCGCTTAGGTGGTTTATTATTTCCCCCGTCTGGGTAAGCTGGGTCTCAACACAAAACCCCCCACGGGGAGCAGCAAACTCCACATTGGGGGTGACATTGCCAGAAACGGAGCAATTTAGAGTCACCGTAGCTCTTTGGTTTAGACCACGCTGACCCTGCCAGCTTCTAAGGGCCCACCTAACAGTAGCTGAGTCAGATGGGCTCCATTGGTCCCCCTAATACTGCTAAGTGAAGAAGTAGATTTGCTCAGTCTTGGCCTCCCTTTCGCCCTACGGTATAATTTTATCTGGGGAGGGCCAGGTTTTGGGGCCATCTTCCAGGATCAAGGGAGGATAAAAGTTTGAAGGCACCTTGATCTGTCCTAATATAGAGTATAGAGTATAAAATATGTGGCTATAAAAGAGAGGGGCGCCCAGAGTATGGCCGAAATAGCCGCAATATAGCTGAGTATAGCTGAAGCAATAAACAAGGAAAGAGTCAATGCGCCACAACCTTGGTCTGTAGTTTAACCACCCGCAGTGCACCAAGCAGCTCAGACCCCTCCTCTGACCCCATCATGCCCCCACTGACACCCCAGTAGAGGATCACAAAAAGAGCTTAAGGAACAATGAGGACCACGCCGGGGATGCACAAGCTCACCACACGCTATTCACACCATCTACTTACGGCACCTCACCAAGCAGCAGTTGACCGAGCGGCAGTAAGGTTACAGTTCACAGCACAGCCAAAGCTCTTCTCCTCTTCTCTGCCTGATTACCTGATTGTTTTCACCAGGATCACCGGGATCGCCAGTATCGTCGATGGTAACTCCACGAACCCCGTGCAAGAGCGGACGGCAGATGACATGGGACGCCTCTCCAAAATGCCACGGCGCACGACGGCCTCCGACTCTCCCTTCCAGTCAAAGTTGCGCTCTGAGGCAAAACGGTGAGGAAAGGATCCTATGCCATACTCTGTGCGGCGTATGGCAGACGGAGTGTCAAGCGGTATCTCACGTCGCCGCTGTGGCTGTGACTGCAATTGAAATCAGAAGGCACTTCCGACACCTAAAACATTCCCACTAGACAAACTCATTTGGACTGGGTAGAAAAACAAGGCAGCTCTGCACTAATTGTGGGGATTGTCAGTGGTGAAGGGAAGGTTGGTGCTGCCGTCCTTGGGAATGTCATAGATGGCAGCAGCCAGGTTGAACATGAATCTGGCTTTGAATAGGTAGGGAGTTTGGTGGTTGGACTCCATCTATGTGAATAGTCGCATGGGTGGCTCTCGGGTGGGTTACAACCGGGCAGCATAGCTGTGCCAGCTAGTGCCTTGCTTCTTAGTCTTCAGAGAGCTTTTTGGAGGTGTTGGTTTCTGGATAGACGAGGAATATATTCTTGTTGGGATCATGTTTGTGGTCCTGGCTTGGGAATTAAGATGAGGTCCAGCATTTTTTAATATGAAGGGTTATTTGCCCGGCTGTGTGGTGTAACATGGAGCTGTGTGTCCACGTGTTGTGAGTGGTAAATGTGCTGACCTTCGTTGTTTCATAAAATCTGGGCATGTGATTGGTTCATTGGTTGGCTGTGTGTCTGTTCTTGTTCCTACTGGGTTGTGTGTGAGTGCTTTTTCAACATTCCAAATGTTAGGGAATGAGCTCTGTGTTCATCGCACCTGCACATGCCCCACTTTGTTGGATATTTGGATGAAAATATTTTGTATCAAGTAGCTTTTGGAGCAATCTGTTTTGGATCGAGTGGATGAAATAAATTCAAGAAGGAGGAATTATCCTTCTCTGGCAATTGGTTTTGTGTTTATGTTGAAATGGATTTAGGCTATTTGGAGAAGTGACTGGATCTTACTTTTTATGAGCTGAAATTGGAGTCAGTGAATGGAGTATTCATGTTTGGAGCATCAAGGGTGTTACTGCTATAGGTGCAAACTCCTTAACCTGCCCTCGGCCCAACACACCATTTCTAATTATCATCACTCCTTAAACCTTGCCATTAAACAAAGAGGTGTTCTTGTCCCAAAATGAATTTCATTACTGTCACCACTCATTAAATCTTGCATTTAGACAAAGGGGTATTCTTGTCCCAAAACGAAATTTCTGACTGTTTACAATCCCTAGGCCTGTCCTTTAAACACAGGGGTGCTGCATATAATTGATGCCTGGTTTTTTGAGTGCTGGGGAGAGAAGTGCTCTGCAAAGTGAAACCAAGTGCAATTCTCCAATGAATAGTATACCCTCGTGTCTGATAGCAGACAATTTTGCATTGCTTTTAAGGTGAAGAAAGAAAGGTTCTTTCAAGCAAACATATTTTTAATAGTCTGTGTGATTTCAAAACTGCTAGCATTTTCAAGTGTGCAGGGAAAGGACTCGTGCAAAGGGCTGCATGTGTATTTGTGAAAAACAAAACTGTGCTTTGTGTTAAATCTAAACATTATCTAGTGATATTTACCTGTTTATCACAAAAAGGAGAAAGTGTGTTTTGCAGTGAAGCTGTGTTTTGTGCCACAGAGAAGGTGGTATGTGTAATTATTTAAGGCAATTATTAATTGAACATATACATTAAATAAACATATATTCCCTTTATAGCCCGGCCTGGTTCTTGGCTTATTGTTAGCACAGAGGGTGGGATCTACGTGGCTCTACATGAGTCATAGTGCTAGCTGAACCCAAAATCAATGATGTATTGTGGGCTATATTAGTTGGGGGGGAAAGGAACTGCTTATATTAGCGTGGTCTCCCAATATATCGTTACAGTGGTCAACGGACACTGGGGAGATCTTGGGGAAATTCCAAATCTTCAACATCTTTCCAAGAGCGACTAATGATATAGTTGTGAAAGTAATTGTGGATCACATCTTACACTTTTGCCAAACCCCAAAGATCCCCTAAAGGAGAGGGGGGTGAAATTTAAAAACAAATTCCAAAGTGTTCAACATTCCCTGGACCCTGCATTCAGCCAGAGGGGCTTGAAAAGGTAAACTGAGTCTCTGGGTCTGTGCTGTGCAGAAAAGTGTCTGGGGTTAAGTAAAGGAACAATAACTGATTTAAAAGCACACACTCTCTCTACAGAGAGGGTATAAGGAACTCCAAATTGAAGGGGGACATTTTCACTGCATAGTGGCTAAGGAAGGCCTGGACTGGCCCACTGGGACATCAGACCTTCCCCGGTAGGCCTCGGGGCCCATAGGGACTCTTTTCTTGGCAAAATTGGGGAAGGATACATACATTAAATAGCACCAAGGCTCATCATTATCATCCATCCATCCAGGCCAGCCTTGGTGGTTCTCTGCCTGCATGATTCTGCCTGTGCCTGCCCGTGGCTCGCGCCTGCGCATTGTGGGAGGCACATTCCGGGCATCAAACAAACTTCACATGCCCTAGTGTCCTCGCATTCACGGGTGCAGTGCCAGCTCCCAATGCCGACCTGCCAGTGCTCCGACGACGAGGCGAGCTCAGCTGCTGCCGGCGCAAGCATCCATTCCGTTCCAGATCCACAAAACTCAAAAAGTATGTGAATGTGCTTCGGCTGCCAGCCTGGTTGCCACCAGTCTGTCTGTCCCCTGTGCAATGTGTTGTGCAAATAATTCAATGTATTAGATCCAACATGCAAGCCCATGGGCATTCCATCTCTTTGCCCAGACTTTCCTGTGGTGCCAGTCCTCTACGTATTGCCCAATGCCCTATAGGCCAGGCCGAGACTGTGCACTAGTTCCCCAGAATAAACTCCAGATGGCAGATAATCATCGAATGCCAGGGCCTGTGAGGAATTTGAGCCACACGGGAGACCAGGGGGCTCTCGCTATGAAGCACATTTTCTACTGGCACCACTCACCCTCCCCTACTGCCTTGGCGACAGTTCTTTTCATCAGACCGCTCAGGTGCCCCCCAGCCCACAAGGGAGCAGTCCCCCCGTTTATGCTGTGCATGGGATGATGATTTGCGGTGGGCTATCTGAATAGTTGCATGAGCAAGCGGTTTGGTGAGTATTCTCTGACAGAGAAAGGGGAGTGCCACCTGCGACATGGTGCAATGTATTGGAAGCGTTGTGTAAAGGAGGAACTTTGTAGTTCCGTTTGCATGGCTATTTTGGTGGACTGGCACAACATGTGAGAGTAAAGTATGTACTTTAAAAAACCTATTTGTGTGGTCAAGGTGGGGGTTGGCATACATTCCTATACATACTAAAGGTTTATATCCTGGTAAAAGGGCATTCCTGGCTTATATCCAACTAAGCAAAAGGTGCCAGTGGTTAACAATACCGTTTCTTCATAATCAGCCTAGTAAGGTCAGAGGTCGAAGTGGGTGGTAGCGGTCGCGAGCGGTCCTCCTATACTTTTTATTTTTTAAGTTTCACTGTTCCTATACTTTTATATTAAAAAGAAACCGTTCTGGAATGGTGTAGTTTTAAAATAAAAGTGTAGGAAGAAGTTGAAGCTTACACTTCAGTGCACTGCAGTGAACATTCCCATAAATTGTAGGTGTGTTTGTTTGGGGGTTTGGACTGTGTGTGGGAGGGGGTGCAGGGATGGGGTTTGTGGAGAGCGGGGCGGGCCAGCAAGGAACATAGTTCCACTACTTCTTTTCGTACACTTTCGACCACTGACTAAGGTTGCCAATGTCTCTTTTGGAGGATCTTCTGGTCCACAGAGAGTAATACCTTGTATGCTTCGCAACACTTCCATTCTGATTGGGAGGGCAATGTGGAGAAGCACCTTTAAGTTTCAAGGGCATAGTTCACAACTAAACAGTGTTCCAGCCTTGGAAGGATCTAAGATAGAATGTGTTGGGCTCAGTGGGCTCTTTCTCTAGGAAGGCTACCCGCATCTCTTGCACACTCGCTGCCTCTGCATCACTCTGTCTCGGTGTCTCTCGCTCTGTTTCTGGATCTCTAATTGGGATATAGTCTCAAAGATTTAGCACATAGCCTGCTTCTTTGCCTTGTTCATAGTACCAGGGATGCAGGGCCCAGTTCGCTTCTTTACCCTAATCACAGTCGCCGAAATGTAGCACCCAGATCGCTTTTTGGTCACAAAGTCACAGGGCTATAGCACCCAGCTCGCTTCTTTATTACAATCTAACTTAATCACCCGCTCAATAGTATAGCGCCCAGTTTACTAGTTCTAGTTCAGTCAGGGTTATAGTGCATGGTACACGTCTTATTGCCCCCAGGCATATAGAGCTCAGCTTAACCTTCAGGGCTATAGCACCCAGCCCGCTGTTCAGTTAAAATAGCTCCGGGCTCAGTGTCAGAAATGCATCGCCCAGCTCACTGTCAGAAATACATCGCCCAGCTACTGTCAGGAATACATCGTCCAGCTCACTGTCAGAAATACATCGCCCAGCTACTGTCAGAAATACATCGCCCAGCTCACTGTCAGAAATACATCGTCTTGCTCACTGTCAGAAATGCATCAACCAGCTCACTGTCAGAAATACATCGCCCAGCTACTGTCAGAAATACATCGCCCAGCTCACTGTCAGAAACACATCGCCCAGCTACTGTCAGAAATACATCGCCCAGCTACTGTCAAAAATATATCTCCCAGCTCACTGTCAGAAATGCATCGCCCAGCTACTGTCAGAAATACATTGCCCAGCTCACTGTCAGAAATGCATCGCCCAGCTACTGTCAGAAATACATCGCCCAGCTCACTGTCCAGCTACTGTCAGAAATACATCGCCCAGCTACTGTCTGAAATACATCGCCCAGCTACTGTCAGAAATACATCGTCTTGCTCACTGTCAGAAATGCATCAACCAGCTCACTGTCCGAAATGCATCGACCAGCTCACTGTCAGAAATGCATCGCCCAGCTCACTGTCAGAAATACATCGCCCAGATACTGTCAGAAATACATCGCCCAGTTCACTGTCAGAAATACATCACCCAGCTACTGTCAGAAATACATCTCCCAGCTCACTGTCAGAAATACATCGCCCAGCTACTGTCAGAAATACATCGTCCAGCTCACTGTCAGAAATGCATCAACCAGCTCACTGTCAGAAATGCATCAACCAGCTCACTGTCAGAAATACATCGCCCAGCTACTGTCAGAAATACATCGTCCAGCTCACTGTCAGAAATGCATCAACCAGCTCACTGTCAGAAATGCATCAACCAGCTCACTGTCAGAAATACATCGCCCAGCTACTGTCAGAAATACATCGTCCAGCTCACTGTCAGAAATACATCGCCCAGCTACTGTCAGAAATACATCTCCCAGCTCACTGTTAGAAATACATCGCCCAGCTACTTTCAGAAATACATCGCCCAGCTCACTGTCAGAAATGCATCGCCCAGCTACTGTCAGTAATACATCGCCCAGCTACTGTCAGAAATACATCGTCCAGCTCACTGTCAGAAACACATCGCCAAGCTACTGTCAGAAATACATCGCCCAGCTACTGTCAAAAATATATCTCCCAGCTCACTGTCAGAAATACATCGCCCAGCTACTGTCAGAAATACATTGCCCAGCTCACTGTCAGAAATGCATCGCCCAGCTACTGTCAGAAATACATCGCCAGGCTCACTGTCCAGCTACTGTCAGAAATACATCGCCCAGCTACTGTCAGAAATACATCGTCTTGCTCACTGTCAGAAATGCATCAACCAGCTCACTGTCCGAAATGCATCGACCAGCTCACTGTCAGAAATACATCACTCAGCTACTGTCAGATATACATCGCCCAGCTCACTGTACAGCTCACTGTCAGAAATACATCACCCAGCTACTGTCAGAAATACATCGTCCAGCTCACTGTCAGAAATATATCTCCCAGCTCACTGTCAGAAATACATCACCCAGCTACTTTCAGAAATACATCGCCCAGCTCACTGTCCAGCTCACTGTCAAAAATACATCGTCCAGCTCACTGTCAGAAATGCATCAACCAGCTCACTGTCAGAAATACATCACCCAGCTACTGTCAGAAATACATCGCCTAGCTCACTGTCCAGCTCACTGTCAGAAATACATCGCCCAGCTACTGTCAGAAATACATCGTCCAGCTCACTGTCAGAAATACATCTCCCAGCTCACTGTCAGAAATACATCTCCAGCTACTGTCAGAAATACATCGTCCAGCTCACTGTCAGAAATACATCTCTCAGCTCACTGTCAGAAATACATCGCCCAGCTACTGTAAGAAATACATCGTCCAGCTCACTGTCAGAAATGCATCAACCAGCTCACTGTCAGAAATGCATCAACCAGCTCACTGTCAGAAATACATCGCCCAGCTACTGTCAGAAATACATCGTCCAGCTCACTGTCAGAAATGCATCAACCAGCTCACTGTCAGAAATGCATCAACCAGCTCACTGTCAGAAATACATCGCCCAGCTACTGTCAGAAATACATCGTCCAGCTCACTGTCAGAAATACATCTCCCAGCTCACTGTCAGAAATACATCTCCAGCTACTGTCAGAAATACATCGTCCAGCTCACTGTCAGAAATACATCTCTCAGCTCACTGTCAGAAATACATCGCCCAGCTACTGTCAGAAATACATCGTCCAGCTCACTGTCAGAAATACATCTCTCAGCTCACGGTCAGAAATACATCGCTCAGCTACTGTCAGAAATACATCGCCCAGCTCAGTGTCCAGCTCACTGTCAGAAATACATTGTCCAGCTCACTGTCAGAAATGCATCAACCAGCTCACTGTCAGAAATGCATCAACCAGCTCACTGTCAGAAATACATCGCCCAGCTCACTGTCCAGCTACTGTCAGAAATACATCGCCCAGCTACTGTGTGAAATACATCGCCCAGCTACTGTCAGAAATACATCGTCTTGCTCACTGTCAGAAATGCATCAACCAGCTCACTGTCCAAAATGCATCGATCAGCTCACTGTCAGATATACATCGCCCAGCTCACTGTACAGCTCACTGTCAGAAATACATCACCCAGCTACTGTCAGAAATACATCGTCCAGCTCACTGTCAGAAATACATCTCCCAGCTCACTGTCAGAAATACATCACCCAGCTACTGTCAGAAATACATCGCCCAGCTCACTGTCCAGCTCACTGTCAGAAATACATCGTCCAGCTCACTGTCAGAAATGCATCAACCAGCTCACTGTCAGAAATACATCACCCAGCTACTGTCAGAAATACATCGCCTAGCTCACTGTCCAGCTCACTGTCAGAAATACATCCCCCAGCTACTGTCAGAAATACATCGTCCAGCTCACTGTCAGAAATACATCTCCCAGCTCACTGTCAGAAATACATCTCCAGCTACTGTCAGAAATACATCGTCCAGCTCACTGTCAGAAATACATCTCTCAGCTCACTGTCAGAAATACATCGCCCAGCTACTGTCAGAAATACATCGTCCAGCTCACTGTCAGAAATACATCTCTCAGCTCACGGTCAGAAATACATCGCTCAGCTACTGTCAGAAATACATCGCCCAGCTCAGTGTCCAGCTCACTGTCAGAAATACATTGTCCAGCTCACTGTCAGAAATGCATCAACCAGCTCACTGTCAGAAATGCATCGACCAGCTCACTGTCAGAAATACATCGCCCAGCTACTGTCAGAAATACATCGCCCAGCTCACTGTCCTTCTCACTGTCAGAAATACATCGCCCAGCTACTGTCAGAAATACATCATCCAGCTCACTGTCAGAAATACATCTCCCAGCTCACTGTCAGAAATGCATCGACCAGCTCACTGCACAGAAGTTACGGTCTCCCTGACTCTTCAGCCTTCCATGCTTCTCAGCTCATTCAGAGCAAGTAGTCCTTAGTTGGCTACACAGTCTTCCCAGTGTCCCCTGTTTCTACAGCTCTTCAGGGACCACTGGCTTTCTCCTGCCCTCCAGTCTTCCTGCAGTTTAGCTGTGGCGCTACTCCTCTTCATGGCCTATACGCTCCTAGCTGACTGATTGCAGATTGACAGCCTCCTCTTTCACTGCACTGCAGTGTTCCTGCAGTTTAGCTGTGGCGCTATTCCTCTTCGTGACCTATACGCTCCTAGCTGACTGATTGCCGATTGACCGCCTCCTCTTTCACTGCACTGCAGTGTTCCTGCAGTTTAGCTGTGGCGCCCCTCCTCCTCGTGGCCTCTACGCTCCTAGCTGACTGATTGCAGATTGACAGCCTCCTCTTTCACTGCCCTGCAGTGTTCCTGCAGTTTAGCTGTGGCGCTATTCCTCTTCGTGACCTATACGCTCCTAGCTGACTGATTGCCGATTGACCGCCTCCTCTTTCACTGCACTGCAGTGTTCCTGCAGTTTAGCTGTGGCGCCCCTCCTCCTCGTGGCCTCTACGCTCCTAGCTGACTGATTGCAGATTGACAGCCTCCTCTTTCACTGTCCTTCAGTGTTCATGGAGTTTAGCTGTGGCGCCCCTCCTCCTCGTGGCCTCTACGCTCCTAGCTGACTGACTGCAGTTTTCATAGCCTCCTTTCCACTGCCACCCTTTCCCTACCTCTGTTCAGCTTTTTTTTCCCCTTCATTGTTATAGTTGAAAAACAAAGTTTAACCTTTCAATACATCTCTGGTTAAAAAGAAATATAACAAAAGCAATACTTAATGAGGGGAACTCGACATAAGAAAGAAGAGTGCACCTTTTACAACAGTTAAGAATGGTTTCCATACTAAAGCCATTCAATTCTAGATTTAGAAATGTAAAAACTCTAAAAATGTAATTGTTGCTAAAATCACAGATTTACGTTCTCACAAAAAAATCATTCACCATGAAACCTCGGCAGATAAAACTCGATAACCCTTAATAAGATGTTGTAGAAACAGCTTTCTTTGCAGCAATAAAAACGGACACTTGACCCGCCAAATGTTTAAAAGTTTCAAGCTGATTCTGATTTTTACAGTATCGACAGCTTCTTTCCCAAACAAGCTTCTTATTCTAACCCCTAGAACGTTAGTTGACCATACATGAAAATATAATCTTAAAAACAGGGCTTTGTATTTTGTGATGGGAATTTCCTCAAATAAGCAGCCGTTTGATGAAAAGGTTTCAACTCGAAATTGCTGTTCTTAAAATTCTTAAAAGTGTTACACTGATCCCATGCAAACCTCCAATCATAGAGCCACAGTTTCATCTTTGCTCGATCAGGATTCGCTAGAAGCAGGTCTATCGTAATGGCCGCATCCTCATTATGTCTGTGCAAGTTTTCTTCCAAGCCTGAGAGGCTTATCCATGTTCGAGTTTGATAATGAAGCTATGGATGGCAATACGGAACCAGGGTTACCACTGATAAGGGTACACTTCCCAAACAAGGCCATCTTTCGCCACATGCACATAACGCTCAATGATAATGGCCCTAATTCATAGCGTATCAATTGAACTGGCAAACTAGATGGAAGAGACAGCACTTTTTTTCCAGAACAGGCCCCCTAATTTGTTCCAAGCCGGCATAGTTTCTGCCAACTTGGTTTCTGCTCCATAAATTAAAATGGGCACAACTTTTTGCTCATAGAATAAGTAGCGGGTCCCAGGAGAATTTTCCATATTTCCTATGTATTATTACTGCCCGAGAAGCCGCCATCAAAACCTTCAGTCTGAGGACCAATTTATATGGGACCTCTTGATTACAGTTATTGGTGTTCATCCCAAATAAGGATATTAGTTGAAGATTATCAGAGGCCTTTGATATAAAAAAAAACACTTCCATGAGTATCTCCTTAAATGCTTTCTTGCACTAAGGATGAGAATATTGCCTTTTTCCACATTTATGCTTAAATTATTCTTGTTTGCATAGTCCTCAAGGGCATTTAGTGAATTTTGTAGACCCATAAGAGATTTATCTAAAATGACAAGGTCATCCACATACAATAGCCATGGCAATGGAGTGGATCCCAATTTTGACGGATAAGAAATGATGCTTTTTAAATGAAGGACCATATCAGCTATAACAGAATAAAAAAGCGCTTATGCCAAAAAGCATCCCTGTTTTAGACCTCTGAAAGTTGGGATTGATTGGGTCAAGGGTCCATTTTGGTTCAGCCTGATTTGAATAGACGTGCCCGAATAAAGTTGCGAAAAAAGTGCCAGAATACATGCCGAACATGCTGCCTCTTCCATCAACAACAATAGATCCCATGGAACAGAGTCAAAAGCCATTTTAAAATCTATAAAGGCCATGTAAATAAATCAGCCTGATTTGATGACTCTTATTTTGACCATGGTGAGTGCTAGGAGATTTATAGAAGTACGCAAACCAGGGACAAAACCTGATTGCAGGCTGTCCCACAAGGATTCTCGCTCGATCCAACAAGTAATATCCCCGAGGAGCAGACGAGCGAAGATCTTACCCGGGGCATCCAAGAGGGCAATTGGACGATAATTTTGCGGGGAGTCACAATCTCCCTTCTTAAATATGGGAATGATAACTGATTTTTTCCAGGATTGCGTAATTTTCTTGGAATAATCTACCTGATTAAAGATAGAAAAAATCCTGGACCAAGCCTCCGGATGGGACTTTAACATACAATTCGTAAGACCATCTGGACCCGGTGTTCTAGATATACTCAGTTCTAGTATCAAGCACAGAATATTGTCCAGGTCAAAGACTAAAGTGTCTTGAGTGGTCCACATACAATTATCTTCCCCCAGGATCACATGCCGAGAGGCATACCATTCCAGGAAATATTGGACCCACACTGCTTCTTGGATTGGGTTAATTTGGAAAGGAAGTTGGAGGTTATAATTGGATTTATTCAATAGGGACCACATCTGGGCACTACTTTTAGATGCCAGTGTCCGTAACATTTGTTCCGCGTCACATTTGTTCCCCGTCACATTTGTTCCCCGTCCTGCTGATACATAAAAGCATGGTGGGACTTCAGCCAGTGTTTATAGCCGAGTTTCAGTTTATGTGGCCTGGAGGATATCGTAGCCATGTTTAGATGCGAGATTGCTCTCAAATCGTTCCTTAATTGCGTCTTTCTGTCTCTATCCCTATTGTCAAAAACATGCTTATGTTTAAATACCGGACTGTGGCCATCCTCTTTATACTGTATAAATAGGCTCACTGTGGCCACATAAAGGCCCTCCGACTTTGTTAATTCTAGATTTAACAAGGACCGATCATTCATTATACAGGCATTGAGTTTATACAGCGATTCGGTGGTACAACCTGGGCCTATTCCTTCCCCCCGTGAGTTCCAGGTTAAAACTATAATGGTTTACTTGTGAACCCGTCACTGCCGATTCTCAAGTTAGGCATAGTAAACATGATCAGTCTGAGTCTGCAGGGTCACTTGAACATCTTTTATAGTCATAAACATATTTCTTTGGACAAAAAAACAATCAGTAATAGAGGCCTGCTGGTCCCGTCTCCACGTCGGCATAGGAGGAATACCACCCTTTCAAGCACCATTCAGCATGGGGAAGTCCCTATTTCTCATGAAAGCTTGCCATCGCTTTGCTGAATCCACTAATGTACCCGAATTTAACATTGAATGTTTAAGTCGCCTCCTATTATAGTTGAATACTGGAATTTTGAAAGATCAAGTCTAGCATTTGTTCTACCCCCTGCAAAAACAAATCATTCGTAATTGGTACGTGGTTCCAGTTCAGGTTCAACAAGGCAAACTGGCCATTCGGGCAGATCAATTTTGTGTGCTGGATAAAAGCATTTAGTGAATCCCATTGCTCCAGAATAAAACCATTGCTTTTTTTACAGGCAGTCAATAGACCTGCTGAAGGCCTACCTTTATTAGGTCTCATTGCCGGTTCCAAAAACAAGGCGTAGCCCACCCAGACAAGGGGTTTTAAGAACCATGTTTCTTGGAGCATAACTACGTCCAGATTGCATAGCGGATTGGCTTCTTCAATCAGTAAAGTCCTGAAACCCCTAGTATTCCAAGTTGCAAGTTTCAAACTTGCGATTCCTAGTTTTGTTAATGGTTAGTTCTGTGACTGTTGCTTGATCCTTGATAGGATTTCTGACACCGTGGAACACTTAGGGATATTCTGATTGTGCAGGAGAGGTAAGAGCTCTGTCTGACGTGGGCGTCTAGTGCAACCCTGGGAGCAGGACATTCTCAGTAGAGGTCTGGAAGACTTCTTCTCTGTATGGTGCAAGGGCAAGCAAGCCCTTCTCCTAGTATTTCCTGGGTGCAGATCACTATCCTCTCTCAGAGAGAATCCCATCTAATACTTTCATAACCAGCCGAGACTGGATCAGCAGACTTTCGTAGTCACTAAGGAATTCGAACTGGGCAATGTCCGAGGACTGCATCTCTTTCAAGCCTGGGGTATCAGAAAATACATTTAAAATGCTATATCTATTTAACATGAATACTTGGTATGTCTCTCTACACTCTAATGTGAGACTGTAATAGTTATTAGAACTCTTTCGGGAGTGGGAAATTGACGCTTGCGACCGGTTCCATTTCACGACAAGGGGGGGGTGGTTTGATGTCTTATTTCTCTACGACCTCTGTCGTTCTGGCCTTCAATTTGCTCGGAATATGAGTGCCTCCTTAACTGGTACTCTGTGTCGTGAGCTTGATGTTCCCTACCTGTGATATGGTCTTGATCGGACATATTTGGCGGCTTGTTGTTCTGCTCTATTGTGAAGAATTCACTGCTGAAGGAATTATTTGAAATTACTGTATCATTAAAATCACTATGGAATCTGATGGACCCCTTATTTCTAGGGGTGTAATTATGTTTCATGCTAGCAACTTCCATGACTGAATCATCCCCATCCATATGAACAGTAAGGTTAATGGGATCAGCTTGTTCTAATAGTTCATCTATTTCTTCCCGCTCCTGAGATGGTTTACCAGGGTGAATATCCTCAACTATTGTGACCACTGTGTTCTTTTTGTTTACGTTGAGGCCTAACTTTTTTTTGGAGGTCTTTGGCTTGTCAAATTTCCTTTGGGGGTGTAATTAAAGTTCTCATAAATGTTTGCGAGCCGCAAAAGGCTGATCTCGAAAGAGATCGCTGATTGTTAGTCTTTTTACTAATTTGAGAAGATTTCGGTGCCCCTTTTCTCTTAGAAAAGATTCAGAAAAAACGGTTCCGGGGACAATTGGGGGATCTCACCAATTTCCTCAGGCATATCATGGAGTGTACCCATCACAGAACCCCGCATCATCTTCTTTTGATTATCACCGGATTGAGTATTTTCACCCTCCTCACTTTCACAAATGGAGAAGTGTAAGTCCTGGTTCTGCACCACCGAAGAGGAACCCATGGTAGAGGTCACCCCTCTTACATTACTGTTACCACGCTGGGGCATTATCTTTCCCCGTAGGAGGATAGGTTCCATGTAAGTTATTTTAGTTGTTAATGTGATTAATAAACTACCTTGCTCTACAATCTTATTGTCCAATGTTTCACATAGTTACGCTAAGGCCATTAGGGCAGTATTCGTGGCGATAAGGTCACCTCTTTCATAGGGGAAGGTCCCTGTGTCAGGGACCTTCGCTGAGTAGCGTTACAAAGGAAACCAAGGAGCAAGGTGATGTATTCAAAGAATCTGGATATAGAATAGGGGATTGCGATAGGTTAAGAGCTTGCGGGGAAAACAATAGTGAGGGTTGAGTATCCTGCACGAGTACCCATTTCATTAAGAGCTTTTTTGGTAACTCAGAATGATGAGGTAAACTCAGTTCATCATATGAAGGCAGTGAGTTTACATTTTTAGTAAATGTGGGGGAAATAACAATTACCCCCAAATTATCACCAGCGGATGATCTTGGGCTACATAAGGATGGTCTCTTCCCCCATATGGACCTGCACAGTAGTGGTCATGCCTACCTAGGTTTCTAATGGAAGGACAACCAAAGGGTTGTCAGGGTCACCCCACGCGGCTAATAGTGAGATCAGAGCTGGCGCCCTTTCCCTGAGCCCTACACCCCGATCTATGTGCGGGAGTTCTGCTCCCAAGGCAGAGTCTGATATCTCAGTGAAGTCTATGGGTCTCATAACGAGCATGGAGGTAAGGCAAAAAGGAAGGCGAAATGTTACTATCGGCATCGATTACCGGTCCGCGCCATTACGAGCCACCAACCCGGTAATACCGCCACCGCCTGTACCGTGCCCCTTCTTACCGGCATGCGCGCGTACACGCGCCCCTTCGTGGCATCAATACCGGGATGCCGCTAACAGGAGGACATCACAAGTCACGCGGGCATGCACTTACCGGCATTCCAAAGGCGGTAAATAGGGCCTGCATGATGGTGGTAATACAGGCATCGCGGATCACCTATAAATAGCAACCTGCAGTGTAGCCAACTGCCACAGTACACACAATCACCACAGGTGGCGTCAATGGAGCCTATCCCAGCACAAAAGGAGAACACCCACACACCACACCCCATTCCCACACCAAAATGATCCCACATGCAGTTGCAATCTTGGGGCTGGAGAACATGGCTGTACTGCTACACCAGCAGAAAACCAACAACAACAGGCAGAACAGAGGAGACACAGGAGGAGAAGGAGGGTGAGACAGGCACAGCAAGTCCCACCAGTGCAGTCAGAGGCATCACGTAGGCAGCCACCAATCCCTCACATCAGAGCCAGTCCATTCAACCTAACCCCTAAGCAGATCCACACCCTGTACCGGTTGGACCGGGACACCATCACCACCATAGTGGACATAATACACAATGACATTGTCAGCCTGATAGAAATCTGCACTGCCATCCCCCCTCTACTGCAGGTAGTGCCTGTGCTCCACTTCCTGGCCACAGGCACCTACCAGCACACAGTGGGCCAGCTTCATGGCATATTACAACCTCTCTTTTCACGCATGCTAACCCAAGTGCTGGATGCCCTCCTGAAGCATGCAAGAATCCGCATATCCCTGCCATGGACTGGCCAGGAGCTCGCTGACACAAAAGTTGCCTTCCATGCACTGGCAGGCATGCCCAATTGCATCTGTGCCCTCGACTGCACCCATGTAGAAATGGTGGTCCCTCATGTCATTGAGGTGGTGTACTGCAATCGTAAGCAATACCACTCCATCAATGTGCAGATGGTATGTGACTCCAGCAAGATGATCACACATTGTTGTGCCTGATATCCCGCATCCACACATGATGCCATGGTGCTGCGTAACTCCTCGCTACCCCGCTACATGGAGCGACATGCTGGACGACGTGCCTGGCTGCTCGGTAAGTTGACTAACAGGCCCATGGCAGTGCAGTGGGGGGGGATTGCATACTCCACCTGGGTAAGATTTGGGGGGGATGCATACTCCACCTGGGTGAGATTGGGGGGGATGCATACTCCACCTGGGTGAGATGAGGGGGATTCATACTCCACCCGGGTGAGATTGGGCGGGTGCATACTCCATCTGGGTGAGATTGGGGGGGATGCATACTCCACCTGGGTGAGATTGGGGGGTGAGTGGACAATGCACATACAGCTGAACACTGTGGCCCTGAACATCCGAACCTGAACATGACACATCAATGCCATACATAAGACCAATTCTGCACAGCAATGACAATTTGCCAGACGTACAAGCAGGCCACATCCCTCAACGCGTCCACTGCACATCTAATTAGCATACCCTCTGCGACACAATCCAGCAACATGCAGTGAGTATGCGTAACGGACATGAGTGCAGCAAAGCACAACACAGGACATGCACCCTTCAGTGGTAACAAAGAATTTCCACCGAGGGTATACACTGATTGTCACTGGCCAACCACCACAGTCATACAGCACGCCACCATGGGAATGTCAAGCGATGTATGACAAAACATGATTACACCTGTGGCAATGCCGCTAGTGGGAATACATACAGAGTCCTATAAATCACCAATATGGGTGCAAAAACATTGTTCCACATCCACAGTACATCCGCATCACCATGCAAGTGGACACCCTGCATCATCTGGACAACGCAATCCACACCTGCAGACCATAGTACAGCACACATTGCGTGAAATGAACCTGTGTGCATACATCCAGGGACATGTGCATGTCAACACCAAATAGCTGCAGCCATGGCAGTGATTTCTAAAGGTGTAAGGTCAGATATTGGCTCACACATTGTGCTCCCATGCAGGTGATGGTGGCTATCCCTTGAAGCCGTGGCTACTTACCACTGAACAGAACCCGCAGAACAGGCACAAAGAGGAGTACAATCGGTTCATACCCGTAGCCGTGTGGTGATCGAGCAGACCTTTGGCCTGTTAAAGGCACGGTTCCGCTGCCTCAGCAGGTCTGGTGGAGCACTCCTTTACGGGCCTGGGAAGGTGGGAAAGATCACTATGGTCTGTGCCGTGCTGAACAACATGTGCATCGGCGAAACATACCACTGCCCCCTGACATTGACCTGCATGCACTGGGTGAGGATGATGATGATGATAATTGGAGGAGATGCAGCACCCTTGCCAGTCCGCGATGCATAAGATGGCCGTGCTGTGCGCCAATCAGTGATTGACGATTTCTTCTGAACCACTGGGATGCTGATGGTTCTGTGTTAGTGCTACATTAGGCACTGGGATCGTGTGCATATGGACACAGGGTGTGTGGGGAATTGGGCACTGTGTGCTGTCCTGAATAGAATAAACACACACGAAATGAACAATGTCCAGTCATGAAATGATTTTGAACACAACGGGTGTACTGGTTATTTAACATTATTGTGGTTGAACACTCCACCTCAAACACACCCTCCAGCCTCCCCCCATCACCCAACACCTCCAACACCCCATGCCCCCAACACCCCATCCCCCTCAACACTCTCAACACCACCTCCCACTCCCCCCAACAACCCCAACAACAGCTCCCCCCTCCCCTCAACACCCCCAACACCACCTCCCCCCTCACCCAATGTAATCCCACACATGATGTGCCAATCATGGATTTCCCCAGGATGCAGTTTGCACATGCAAGCTGGACCTGCTATTTGCGGCCTCTCTTTGGGTCTCGGGGCAGCATGTCAGTGTGGCGTGCGCTGCGCCTGGTCTGGCGCACAGGGCTTGTGGGAGCCGAGCTGGCAGGTGTGGTGGATGGGGTAGAGGTGGCTGCCTGTGCAACCAGCGGTGCAGGTCGTTGCTGCAATTGTTCAACAATCCTGCCAAGGACCTGGGTTACAGCAGCTAAACTGTCGCGAATGACCATGGTGTTAGTGTTCATAACTATGATGTTAGCTGCATTTGCTTCACGTATCTCACAGCGGGTCAGTTCCCCCTCCTCCACGTACTGCCGGACCAGCTCAATCATGCTATCCTGGCGGGCCTCCATGTTAGTGGTGGCTGTGGAGGTGGACGGGGCAGTGGCAGGGCGGGCCAATGCTGGACTGCCCTCTGATGGAGGTGACAGATGTGGACTCTGCAGAACTCCGGCATGTTCTTGCATGGGGCTGACTGGTGTGCCCTGTGTGGAGTGCTGGGGGTGGGGGCTGGGGGTTCGGGGTATGAGGAAATACCACATGGAGGTTGTCGTCCATGTCGACATTTTCTTCTATGTGGCCCTCCACATCGCTGTGGGGGCTGAGGCAGCTACCTCCCCAATAGAACTGGTGGCAGCAGACTGTGTGCCATCACCTTCTGCCTCTACAACAGTGGGCAACTCCACTGTGGCTTTGTCGTCGGGTGGTGTCTCACATGTTTTTTCCTTCTCTGCTGGCTTGCCCTGTACTGCTGGTGCTGGCCTCTGTTGCAGTCTGTGCGTTGGTGTTGCCCTGGAGGTAGAAGGTCCTGTGCCTTCTTGACTGGCCCTGGATCCCTTGGAGGATGTGGTGGCCTGTGTGGCAGGCTCCTGGCCTTCACTGTCAGCATCTGTGCCTTTGGGGGACCAAGAGATGCAGGGCATCAGTGATGGTGGTACGTGCAAGATGCATACATTGGTGTTGTTCAGTAGTTCACATTTCATGCACTTGTAGGTGTGACGCACAGGGTACTTGCAAAAGGGGGGACAAATTGGCATACGTCGTGGACTCTCCTTTTGGACTGATGTGTGCTATGTGACATACCGTTGTATTGTGGTTTGTGTGATGTGTGACATGTGAGGTTATGCTGTGTGTTGGGTGTCTGTTGGTAATGGGACTGGCACGCAGCATGCATATCAATGTGCCAGGGTTTGGGCCACCACCTGGACATGGATCTGTTTATGTGTGTATGATGGGCCTTGCATTCACTTGGTTCACTTTCACATCAGTTGTACTACGTCATGCTTTGGTTCTCTGTGGTTTGTGGGGACACTCACCTCCATCTGCCGATGACGGCGCATCCGCCTCCATGTCTCCGAATCCCTCAATGGACTCCATGCTGATCATCGTGCTGCATGTCTCCTCCCACCTTGTCAATTTGGTGGGAGAGTGGTCCCCGCTGCCTGTTGCTATGGCCTCCCTGCGGTTGGCAGACAGTATGTTGCTAACCCGGAGAGGTAGATCGTCCCACCTTTTTTTGCAATCCTCACTGTGCGGTGGTGGTGCCAACCGCAGTCACCTTCCTTGCCACCTCTCCCATATTTCTATTTTGCGCAGTTGGGCTGCGCACTTTAGGTCATTAGCAAAGACCTCATCTGCATGGGCTACCAGCGTGTCCGCTAGCATATTCAGCTCCTCGTCTGAGAAGCGCTTCTTGCGCATGCGGTGGGTGGACTTCTGAGTAGCCTTGGACATTATTGATTGATTGTGCCTGCTCTCCACTCTGTACCAGTGCTGTGTTCAGAGAATTTGCAATGGATTGTGTTTTTTAAGATGGCCGCCGCTGCATTTCCCGTTCTGGCGAGATGACGTTACTTCTGGGTCTGGTATTACGAACCCGGTATTGATGGTATTTCTGGGTCCGTTATTAAGGGGTTGCTCCTGGGCGGAGGCGGTATCAGCAGGTTCCATGATGCCGCTATCGGGGGTTGGGGGGCCTTTAGCGGCATGGCCTTGCAGTGATTACCAGCATGGGGGTATGCACGTGCTCGCACTCTCGTAATCAGCCGCTATTAGCTGCGTCGAGGGTGCACGGACGCGCAAGTACCACCATGCGGTAATGACTGTGTTTTTAACGCGATTCTCATAATGAGGCCCTATGAGTAGCTCTGGAGTCATGGAAGGAGCATCCGCATATTGAGGGCCACCAGTAAGAGACTCCAGTATTTGAGGAGACGCCTCTACCCCAGGTGTCTTTAGTTTCAGTGTGTAAGCATCAGATATTTACCAACACTTTTTTTAAACGGTATAAAGCAAATCCACAATTAAGAATTATTATGGGTCTGAAATTAGTAAACACAATAATACCGCTCACGCCACTGCCAACGGCCTAACTGCACTCTTTGAAGCACTCCTTGATGCGCGCACAGCTTTACAAAGACCTCCTTTTTATTGGTCCAATCCATCCTGGGCCCAGATTACTTAGCGTTTCTTTTCTGATGTGTTGAGCCTGTACATAGGCCCTGAGTTTCCATATTTTCATCTGCTCCAGCTGATTTGGTTCTCAGCTTCATAAGCCTTTGCACACATCTTGCATTTGGGCAGAAGGCCCACTTTTTTTTACATTGCTCCACTCCAGCGGATTGTGGCCCTTCAGTGGCAGTGCTGACTCCTCCACTTGTTCTGTCATCCAAATTGTAGACTGCATTTCATTCAGTGAGTGCCATTTGCAGGGACAGGAACAGGGCCTTTCACTCTTTTCAGGTGAAATGGGCCCAGGGGCTCTGGGGACCCGAGGAGCTGTTCCATGTTGGCAGTCTCATGACACTGAAACCTAGTTATTTAATTCAAGACATTAAGCGTGCAGGGTGTGCACATTACAGGCTGAGGCCCATCACAGTCCCCTACCTTTCAGATATTATATCAACGTTTTAACCACTCCCTTTGTGAAAACAAGGAAATAATATGAGGCAGGGTAACCAAAAAGGAAACACACCAAACACAGGTTACAAAGGAACATACAAAGCACTTTATTTTATACTGAATCCAGTTACAAAAGAACAGACCAAAATTCAGATAGCTATCGACCCTCAGTACAACACAGCGAACTCCGGCGTGGTTCGGTGTGCTCAGTGAGTGCAAATATTCATTGAAACAGTCAGGCTTTTATACATTTCTCCAGCCTGTTGTCCAGCCTTTCTGCAGGTTAACCATTCCATAAATAAGTTACTGCTCTAGGGTCCCTTGCCAGGTCAAATCTAGTTCATCTTAGGTTTATACATTAACAAGAAGAAATGGTAATAATGTATGCTCTAGGCCTAACATTACAATGCAGGACTTAGTTTATACAATGTAGTTAAGCAGGTGTTCTCATTCAATTATAGATCAGTTTCGGTGATACAGGTAATCCATTGCACACAGGTCAGCAGAAGGACAAGGTCTCAGCTCATGGCCCTAACAAGTGGCCTGCAGGCAAGTTATACATTAGCTGTACAGAGGTCATGACAATCAAGCTCTGTTCTGAATAACATAGGCTACCATTTTAGCTCACATGGTGACTTTATAGAGCAAGAAAACCTAAAATGGCGGCTTGACCCAAAATGACAGTTTACATGGTTTCTAAGGTCAGGACCTTGCAATGCGAGTTTATTCACATGTAGTTTATAAGCAGCTTGTTAGCAGCTTGGCGTAGGCCAATATACATATATTCATAGCAATAGGAGGCACGATATAATTTCTAGTTTGACACCTTGCCTTTTACTGCACCATGCAGTCAATCAGCGATCAGTAGCTTTTAGCTGACATTTTGTGTTTCAGCTCCCTGCTGGCACCCTGTCCCACGATAATCTACTGTGATTAGCCACATCTCTGCTTTCTTTTGACAGACCCCCACCAACCCTGAAAGATCTCCTGGGTCTTGACTGAGGGCCCCAAGCAGACCTTTGAAATGGGACCCCGCAAATATTCAACCGGACCTGGCCGTTTGGAATACTGCAGATCTGTTTGCTCCACAACATATTCCTCTGTGTCCTTTGTCTATCTTCACGGTTCCTGTGCCTTCCCCAGTGAGGGTCCTTCCTTGGGCATGAGGCCGTGCAGCACTAAAGCAGGCTTTGCATTCCCCACTTGTGGTTCTCTGCTGTGTAGTTTCAGCTAGGGTCCCGGCCACCAAATGGAACCTCGTGAAGTATTTGTCTGGAGGCCTTGACTTTCCTTGCTGCTCAAGAACTCTCCCAATTCTAACCTCATTTATAACTTGTGTTATAAGTCTTGAGCAGCAGTGCCACGTCTCCATTGCCTAGATCGAGATATCCCAGTTGGAGAGGGCGGTGGTGGGGGTGGGGGGTGGAAAAGTATGGGAAACCTGCAACATTTTACTGTTTACTGTTTGGCCGAAACACTTCCGTGTCGATGTCCTGTGGCACAACCCCTGTATATATGTGTTTGTAGATAAGTGTTGTGTACACTTTTGTGTTTAGCACCCCCCAACCTACCACAGTCCTGGGTCGCACTTGGTCTAATCCTAAGCCACCACTCACCTGTACTGTATACTTGTGCACCACCGTGGAAACTGTTCCTCAAACAAGAAATGAGGATGATACTTACCTGTATTTCCACTGAAAAAGAAATGTCTGTCCTAAAAACTTTCGTGCTTAGCGAAAGTCTTGTAAATGTTTAAATATATTCATCTGTGCAAAATCGTTTTGAAGGCAAAATAAAATAGCTTCAAAACTTGATAGTTTGTCTGAGGATCTCTCACCCTGATTGAAAGTTTTTTACACACAGGTACCCTCCTGGGCATATCAGGACTCTGCCAGGCGCCCTTTATATTGTCTTCCTGAAAATGTGTAATATGGGGCTTCTTTGAATGTTATTTCCAGGGGCTCTATTGGTTCCCAGTCGACCCCTTTTCAAAGGAAAGCGTTTGATCCTCTGTTGAGAAGAGTCTGTTATTAAAGGTTTGTAGTGCTAGAACATTGCTAGAAATGAAAGGTTTGCATGTGGGTCAGAAATAAAGAGCGCTACACGTGTCTATTCTTTTGCCCAACAGAGAAGCACTGCATGTATTTAAGTTAAACCACCTACAAATTGCACTGTCAATTAAAATGGTGGTGTCATGTTCTAGGGTGCTGCATTGATTATCCATACATTAGGGGTATTCTCATGAGTGAGCCAATCACCTGAGGTATTCTCTAGACCTGTGCTTCTCTTTACAAGTAGCGTGGGGAGACTAGCGATCTGAATGGAAACTCTGCATGCTGTTGCGTTCGAGATTCTGTGATCTTTAGTTGCCAAGGATGGGCTGCATTTTCAAATGGTGATTTCAACGTGTGTGTAATGTGAAGTTTTGACAGGAAGAAAAGGTTTTGAGTAATGTGGTGTGCTTCTTGATAATTATTGTGTATATAAGGATTTGATCTATAGATTAAAGGAAAATAAATGGTATTCTTTCTGCACATGGGCCTGGTTCTTGGCTTGCCTATTGCAAAAGGTGTCAGGAAGTGCGGCGGCGTAATATGTTTCAAATGAGTTAGTCTAAGTCATTGTTCAATTGGTGTGGCACTCTTGATTGGGGTGGGGGGAATGAACTCCCTGCATTCATTGTTGCCCCATAAATATATCCTACAGAAATGGGGGCTTGTGCCAGGATATGATGTATCCTGGCACATAGGTTATTTATGACGCGGTTCATACCCAGAGGTTTCTAAGCACGGACCCAGGGATCGAACCTGTGTTGCTCCGTGTTGTCTTGTTTCCAAAGCGAGCACTTTGCCCCTAAACTATCCTCCCGAGACTAGCTTTCTGATTTGACTAATGACAATTGCATTGTAACAGGCTATTAATGTTAGTACAATACCAGGGATTTGCAGCGGCAGGTTGTTGATGCAGTTGTTAAAGCGCTACTTTTGCTTGACCCCTGAGAATCCGGGAGATGTCCAGAAGAGTATGATTGTGCAGAATGAATGCAAAAATAATTTGATTTAGTATTGTTGATTTTCTAAAGATAGCAGCAATAAAGTGCAATGGTTTTGATTCCTATATAGTTAGACAGCTAAACTAGTGTGTGAAAAATATTCTCAAAATGAGTGATATAGAGGTAGAGGATGCCAAGAAACACTTCCTAGCCAAGCTCTTAATTCGGGGAGATTGGCATGAGCAGGAGGCTGGGTGCTGGCAAGCCAGAATCGTACAGGAAGTCACATTAGTAGGCATTGACTTTTGGCATGATGGTGGAATTTTACACAGAGCGCTAAAGCAATTCTACATGACCCAAAATGCCTGTGAGGAACAAATTAAAATGGCCCAACTCGTAGCTCAGTTGTAGTTCCATTAACAGTTAATAAAAGAGCGATTGCAAAATAAAGAAGCCAGTATGCTAAAACATACTGGAGACCTGAAATCACTCACACAGTTAGAGGATAAACTATGCAAATAACAAGGGGGGTTCTGGGAGTCCCTCTGCCAGACATTAGTCCTGGTTACGAGAGCCTTACCCAGAGTCTTTAGCTCACTATCTTCACAGAGGAGAAATATCCAAAACATATCAGTCTTTGTCCTGCCCTGGGGCAGTCCAGCACCGAAATGCTAGGCAATTCTCCTCTGAACAAGAGTACCAACAGCAACCCCAGACACCTGTTTCGGTCTGGTTGAACCTCATCAGTAGGGTGTAGCTGTGCCTCTCTAAGAATAGTGAGCAAGGGGTCCACATCTGGATTCCCCTAGTAAATGAGGGTGAGACCCAAAGTTACTTGAAATATGCAAATAACAAGGGGGGTCCTGGGAGACTCTCTGCCAGACATGAGTCCTGGTTACAAGAGACTTACCCAGAGTCTTTAGCTCACTATCTTTCACAGAGGAGAAATATCCTAAACTTATCAGTCAGTCAGAGGATAAACTACAGCAAAGCCAAATTCTTGAACTAAAATATGAAAACTTCATTGAGCAACTCAGAAATTAGTTAAATACTCACTTACAAGACAGAGTAGCGTGAGAAATTCTGTTCTCTGCACTACAGGACACACATAAAGAGAGTGTATAAACCTTAAGACAACTTCAGCTTAAATTGAATGACCAGACTATACACAATAGTGTTTTGCTGGATGAAATTGTGGCCTTCAAATAGTCCATTAATGAACTAAAATGTGCAGATATTTAATCATAAAAGAAATAGACTCAAAAAATGATTTTGATCAGATGCAACAGGATTCAAATATTCTGAAACAACAGAAATTGCAGCTGATCAAAGACAAAGATGCTTAAAGTTGAAAATTTAGTTAGATAAGGGTTAGTCTGATTCTCAGGAACTGGCCAGAATCAGGGAAGAAAACATAAATCTTATGGAGCGTTTCAGACAAGCAGAGGCTGACCTGTTGAATGCTGTGCATAGTAGAGATGCTCAGGAGAAAGAACCTGTTATTTTAAAGGAAAAATGCAGTGAAAATGCAACAATAATGCAAAGCTCTCAGAGGGAAAATGAGGTCCTCCAAGAAGATGTACAGAAAGTGAGGGACCGTTTGGCCGCTCAGAGCAGAGTGCTTGAAGCCAGCCAAGCCTCAGTGTCAGATTTGAAAATTCAACTCTCTGAACATTAGCAGGAAATCCTGGCAGAGAGAAACAAGTGTGAGGAGAAATTAAACATTGAGATGAAAGAATACAAACTGGCGCGGAGACGGTCTGATAAACCAATGTATGGGATAGGGTCCAATGATTGAGGGGAGCAGCCCCTGTCATCAAGGCCCTTGTACCAATGACTTACAACCCCCACATGTACAGACTAGAGCTGACCTCATACCTGCATCCTATAGACAACAGGGAGAGATGAGGCAGATGGGCTTGCCTATCCGTAGCCAGTCTGATCAGGAAGGCCAGTGCTTATATAATATTGATGGCTATTCGCCCTTTCCAAACAGAAGGGAATGTAGCCGGACCATTGTGTTGTGGGAGGTCAAAGATAGTCTGGTGAGTACTGCTGAACCTAATAAAAATAATATGAGAAGATCCGAAAATTAGACTTACAGAAGATGTTAGGGAAAGGCAAACGCTTAAGCCTAGGAACGGCATTTTAAAAACCTCCACACATGTATTCATTCATTCATTCATTTTGTCATTTGTTATAGCGCCTTTCACAAGAATTATGGTCCCAGCGCGCTTTTGCTTGGAGGGACCGGAGTCCAAACATTTCGGAGAATGTAGGAGGTGCTATTATGCATGTGTGCTTTTCACCCATTAAAGCTATGCGAGGGTGGCCAAGACCCTGCTAGCCACCCATGTCTAAGTCGAGTGTCTATGGGCGCAGCAGAGGTAAACTTTAGACTAACAGGGGGGATTGTGTACATGGAGAGTTATGTGAAGGAGAATGGATTCAGGTTCAGAGGTGCAGAAGGAATACAAAACAGAGAAAAGGTTTTGTTAAGGACCCATTCGCCAGATTCAAGCCATAAAAGCTTTATGACTTCATATCAAATGAACGCTAAGTATTCTGTGTGGGAACATTTGGAGCTATACGAACAAACGATGCTATCATTTGAAATCAAAAATGATGTCAATTGCATTGAACTTGTAAAATTGATGTTTTCTCCGGAGTACTCCAGTTTCTTTGCGAGACTGGAAGAACTAGGTCATTATAAATGGTCCACCTATGTGGCAGCCATTTTTAAAGATTTCTAGGCCTGCCGAAACCCACAAGAGGCATGCAAATCTGCCGATAACTTATAATGTGGGGAAGCTCAGGTGCCTAGGGAATTTGTACAAGAATTGAAACATGCCTTTGCACGCACTACCCAAATACATTTTTACACAATTATTGCGAGCTTTCCACAACCTCAGGGCACTGGATTGGGTAATAGAGAAAGCCACTAGGATTTATGAAGTACAGAAACCCACAGACAATAAAAACAACCCCAAAACCTCAAAACCAACTACCTCAGCTGCCGCTGCAAAGGTGGCAGAAGTGAAAACCACCCCTCCTTTGGACCTGGTGATGGGGGTAGATTGGGCCTAAAAATACTCCTCCGGCTGACAAAAGGAATGAGAGGCAGTGGAGACCCTCTGCCCAGGCCCATTTGAACAGGACTCAGCCAGGGTATCAAAACAATGACCCTTCTAACACGTTCACATACATAAATCCTAGTTACAAAGATACAAGGCCCGTTCCAGGTGTTGTGTACACTCCCCCAGCACAAAGGGGGGCTCAAACCAGGTAAGTACTTTCCTGGGGAATTTCCCTCCGAATTTCCCACAGGAAAGGAGTAATACACCACCTTCAAACATGAATTTTTCAAACAGGTGCCCTCCAAACCTTACTTTTCAAAACAATGCTCCTCCTTCTCCCTGGTTCTACGACAATAGACCCTTGAACCAAGGAGAAGGGAGAACCAGGACTGCAAATTATGGGGGACAGTTTCAACAATACCTGAGTTACTTCGCTTGAAGGTATAGTTACCCTTCTAGGGAGCAACACAGGTATGAGCAAACAGCTCACTACAACCCTGTAGGAAGAGAAAATGTTACCCTGTTGGAGCGACAGATCTGTCAATTGACTTAAGATTTGAGGGCGCATGGTGAGGGCTCGGTCAAACCCTCAGACCAAACATGTTTCTCAGAATACCTCAACAGGTCCCACCATGTCTGATGCCCCAGTGGGGAGGGGGAATGAATGGCGGAATATTCAGACAATCAACAGGTTCCTGAGGATGGGGCTGTGGTTGAAGGGTGATGCCAGCCCTTGAGCAAGCTTACTTTCTTACCCAAAAAGAACCACTGTGAACCTCTCAACCTGATAGTGACTCTTTGACTCCATGGAAGCTAGAACCCAAGGAATAGAGGTTAGGTAGAAAAGGCCGAAGAAAACTACACTTTGAAGAGAGAGAAAAAGATAATCCCCTTTCAGAGGGAAGAATCCCCAGAGGATTCAGGTAAGAAAATCTTTTTTCAGGAATGGGGGAATCCCTCCCAAAGAAAAATGTGTCCCAGGAGACCCGGAGTCCAACAGTATATATATGGACATGGAGACAGATCCAGACAGAGAATTTCCTGAGCTATGCGATCAAGATCATCCAAAGACCATAGGGGTATCCACCTCGCAAACAGGTTCTGACGACTGTCTTCAGATACAGTAAAGCAAAGAATCTGGGGAGAAAGAGGATCCCCATGCTACAAAAATAATTTCCAAATGCAGGTTTATTCCACATTTTCCCAATATCCCAGACACTGGATCTCGATCTTAAACAGGGTGAGGTCTCCATGGAAACCGCCCAAGATCACACAGCAACGAAAGTCAACACTAAGAAGATGACCACTGAGCTGGCCCCCAACTCACACTTTCTCTGTAGACTTGACACAAAAGAGGGCAGATTGTATGCCCCGTTCAAGGTACAGAGTCAGTGTGAATGATCAGCTCTGGTGGATACTGGATCCCAAATTACCCTCATATCTAAAGAAGCTTTTGACTGACTGAATCTAGAAAGGAGGGAGAGTCACCAGATTCCACTCATTCCTCTTTCCGTACAACTCCAAATCTTTGAAGGGAATGATATTTCCGTTGAAGGGACTGCGATCTAGAAATAGAAATTGGGCGACATTTTTGAAACACCCGGTGATAGTCGTGACTCTGGAGGGCACTCCCTGTTTACTGGTGAATTATTTACTTGTGAGTTTATCACCTCTGATCGTTGTATGGACCAGGTCCTCAGACTCAGACTAACCGGCCTATAAAACTCAAGAGGAGCATGCATTATATTAGCATGAATGGCACCTGTAATTTCTTTGAGTGGCATCCCGGTCTATTGAAATTTCATTTCCAGAAAATCCAAGTTCCAGAAATCACCATCATCTCTGTAGGAGAGCAAACTGGTGATGGGAACTCCTCCCAACTAGTGAAGATTAACCTTCCTTCCAGCTACAGGTGGTACTCCACACTGGAAGGGAACCCTTTGAGATTTTATACAAATCCAGATTCAGGAGAAAAACAGAGTCATTTGAAAGAGAATGAAGAACCAGCTTGATGCCTAACCAAAATCCAGAAAAAGGTTGAACACTTGTTCTTTTCCATTCAGATAAATGAGGGTGGAGGAGCCAGTGCTCGCCAGAGTATGTCTGAACAATGGAAAAAGCTTCATCAGTAAAGGTTTATTCAGGCAACTCCAAAAAGATCAGACCATTACCACATTTAAATTGATAAAAAATTGGAAAGTGGGTTTGGAAACACCAAATACTACGCATTTCCTGCCTAGCAGGTGTATGCTAAAAATGTCCATTGGCAACAAAACTATGGAACACAATTGTTGGGTCGTTAGAGATGTCCCTTCTGACTTTTATTTGGGTAGTGACATTCTCAATCGATTTGCAATTAGTTTAGATTTAATTAACAATAAAGTTTGTTCCCGGCTGGGGGTAACCCTATGGGCTTTGACAACATAGAAAGGGCATTTTGGTCATCTCAATTGCTGCATTATGCAGTTGAAGTCTTAGTGGGAAAAGAGATTACCATCCCCGTACAGGTGCAACAGTTTACAAATCCCATCAAAATTGAGAGAGGGCAATACCTCGGAAATAAGGACGCTTACATCAATTTGAACTCTCACCTCCCACAACAAGGTTTGTATTTATATCCCAGGTTGTACATTTGAAGTAATTTCTAATAGTAATAACTACTCGACTACTGTGTCTCTTACCCTCCTTCACTTTTTACAAGGTGGTGAAGGCGAGAATCCTCGTTCTTTTTTTTCACTGGTGCTTTTTTTCTTTTTCCAGGGTCAAGGTACGAGGAGTGAAAAAGACTAGCCCAGGCACAAAAAAAGTGTTTCCATGCATTGTGGCTTTAAAACACATGAGGATCTGTCTCCAAGCATGTGTGTCTTGCTTGTGAAGTGGAGAAATGTCAACTTTATTTGTCTCCTATGGCAGGCGAGACTCGAAATTGTTAATAAATGTTGCGTGGGCTTCAGGCAAAATGATGCAGGATACCATCAACAGTTTAACAAGATCACTCGGTTATTTTTTTGATGTACATTTTTTATTTAAAAGAAAACCCCTTTTACTAACATTGAGTTCAAAATTCTTGTTGTCCTCTATGTAGTGTTGGTTAGATGGAAAATAGAAAGTAAAAGAGCGGGCACATCCCCTTCTTTTTTTGTCCATGGGGAATATTTTGTATCTTCAGCCACTTAACCAGATTTCCTGGTAAGTTCCTTGGGCTGTTTATCGCCCTACCGGTTTCAGTGGTATAAGCACAGTCCACCACTTTCTTCAGGGCCAGTTAAAAGTAGTTGAGGTTTTAACTACTACTGTAAATGTAATGTTGCTATAAATAGCTTCATCTCTTTTCAGTGGCCCCTGGTCCATGTATAAAAGGCCAGAGTCAAGTGGGAGTGGGGTCTGGACCAATCCAAGATCCTTGTTTGGCTTGCCCCATTAAGAAAAAGGGGGCTTTCGTAGAGGCAGGGTTTTCAGATACCTGCCTAACAGCAGTATTGTATCAAAAGCACGACAGGGTCAACAAAGTTATCTCTTACACAAGCAAAACTTTGTCCTGTGTGGAGGAGAAATTCAATGATAGTGAAAAGGCACTCCTGGCAATTGTATGGGCATTGAAAAAACACTGCCCGTTTATCCAGGGGGAGCCCATAATTGTACAAACTCTTCACCAACCCTTGAAGTATTTACAAAGTGACACAATACAGGCTGAGAATGTATCAAATTCTAGAATGACTTCCTGGATTCTGTCCATGCAAGGCTTTCCTGTGCAGGTCAGGTATGGCCAAAACAAGAAGAGGCCTCTAGCGCAAGGATTGGCTGACTTGCATGATTGTGCTCAATAAAACTGTCTTGAGGATGAAAGTCTAATAACCAAAGGCAATATGGAGGTGTACCTAGCTTCCCCACACACGGTCTATGAAGAGGATACTTGGCAGGGGAAACCCACAGTTTATGTGGACGGGTGCTCCTACTATGGTGTCAATAAAGGGAAAAAAATAACTACAGGCTGGCATTGGGAATGCCCAGGTTATTTATACCCCAGAACCCACTGCTGGTTACAAAATAGGATCCCAAAGTAGTCAGGTGGCAGAGTTGATGGCCGTACATCAAATAACCAACAAACACATCCCATTAATCCGGCTTCCTCCCTTTGGGTTCTAAAACTGTCTGTGACAACAAGTTATTGCATACATAAACCACCCTTTTCTCATTTAGGTAGACACACAAGGTAACTCAAAGAAATATACATATTTTAATCTTTATCACATAAAACCATAAAAATACAACCGTCCTCGGTGTCTATGCTATACACCATTTCATTGAACAAAAGTGTACATTTTGACACATTATGACCTATGTGAGGTTTCACAAAATCATATTATACACAACATTTTTAGTATTCCCCATTAATGAGAAGTATAGTGTGTCAACACGTGACATGTGTTTCTGGAATCTAGACCAATTTGTCCATACAACCCAATCCACTTGATGTTTGTATTCTCCTAGGTCCCGTCTTCAGGACACATATTCTTTGATGTAATGCAGCGATGTTATATACATTGCATTTTACAAGATGTGGACCTTTCCCACCGATCTACAAAAATTAAAAACAAACAAACATACATATAAGTCTCTTGTGTGAATTTTATGTACTCCAACAACTGTGCCATTTTACATGTTTTATCTCATCTTTTCATCTTTATATTCCCAAGGGACATATCCATAGGTATTATTTCACCTGGATACACTTCGTTTCAACCCCTTTTCCTTTGGGTCCAAGCAATTAGTTGTGCCATCGTCTTTTGGCATACCGCTATTGTCTTAGTTTATTCAATGATTCATTACAACTTCATTGAAAACAGGAAGAATAACCTCATTATTTAGTATTTCTCCCTACTATACTTTCTCTCCCCCATTTTTTCTACTTTACTCCACCTTATTCTCACATCAACCGTACTCTCGGTTCCACAAGGAATGTATCAACATGTTCGGCCGTATCGTCTAATATATACACAGTGTCTATTATTGCAACATTCAACACTCTTACCAGCCGTATAACTGAGCGACTGGTCCCAATGTTTTTACGGCGTGGTCATGACTCACGTCTTCTCAATACTTCCACCTCGTCGTATTAGTTTTCCTCATATACAACGAAATCGAGGGACACGACCTGCAATGTTATAATGCCACAGTTACTCAAACCGCCAGCCCAGGTTTCTCTATTCTATTATATTCATTTCGCAATCGGAAGTTTACCTTGTTATGGGTCAATCCTTCACCTTATGCCTGCCCGTGCGGAGAAACGTTGTTCGACCGCTGATGCTATTTCATAAATCACGTGATCGATCATAGTTTCACGTGATCACATACTGACGTGCATCCAATGGATTACTCGAGTACCGATTACTCATGGGATATGTGGTCCAAATGGTATTATTTATTATAACCTCTCGTTCCTATTCGTGGGAACAAAAATGGTTACAACCCTAGTTACGCAACCTACAGTGCCACAATGCCACAGTTACTTAAACCACCATCCCAAATATCTCTATTCTATTATATTCATTGTGCAATCGAAAATGTACCTTGTTATGGGTCAATCCGTCACCTTCTACCTACCCGTGCGGATGAATGTTATTCGACCACTGATACTTTTTCGTCAAAAACGTGATCGATCATTGTTTCACGTGCTTACGTGCTAGCGTCCATGTGATGGACTACTCAAGTCCCGGTTACTCATGGGATATGTGGTCCAGATAATGTTATTTATTATAACCTCTCGTTCCTATTCATAGGAGCAGCAATGGTTACAACAACGATGGTTTCAAATGCCGAAAAAGGCATCGCAACAATGTCTCGCTTATTACTCATGATGCGTACCATGGTGTTAATCAATATCTCAATAAGTAAACCAAAACTCTATCTGTTCATATAAATCAACGTGAAATAACACACCTAGGCCCTCATTACGACCCTTGCGGAAAGCGACTGACCGGAGCGCCACAGCGTAAATAGCGTTTCCGCCATTGTACGAAGGAGCAAAGTGCGGCCCATTCCGACCCATCGGGCACGAGCACCACGCCACGGCGGAAGTGCAAAGACCGCGATGGCGGAAATGACCCCAAAACGGCCCACACCGCCGCCGTACGGCGCCCTAGGTGCAATACCGCCACCCCTCTTAGCGGTCACCGCAGTGTGCGCCTACCGGAAAGTACGGTGCCCGGAAATATACGGAAACGGAAGTTAAAACATGGGCCCGGAACGGGAAACATCCCGGCGTACACCTATAAAAACACCAAAACCACACAACCACTAAAATCACTACCCTGAAACACACCCCAACCCGTCAACCACCCTAGCGAAACCACGAAAAATGGGAAAAGTAGCGAAGAAAGCGTGCGACCGCAAGCGGCAGGTCCACTTCTCCCGTGAGGAACTCACCGTGCTAACAGAGACCCTCCAGGAGAATGCAGCCGTCGTCTTCTCCACGCAAATGACCAGGACGGCACTTGCAAACAAGAAGGCCATATGGGCTCTGGTGGCACAGCGGGTAAGTGCGGTGGGGACCGCACCCCGCACCCCACAGCAATGCCGCAAGCGATGGGACGACCTGCGGATACGCGTCCGCAGCATACTCTCTGCCAACCGCAACATTGCCACAGCCACCGGGGGAGGTCCTGAATCACCCATCAAGTTGACCCCCTGGGAAGAAATCTGTGCCTCCACCATCGGAATGGAGAGCATAGAGGGAGTCGGAGGGATGGAGAAAGGAGTGCAGACATCCGAAGATTCAGGTAGGTGGGCCAGATAAAACAATGCCAAATCCACAAAGTCCAACCATGTGAAGTACCATGCGTCCACATAGTGCAACAGAAACACATGTCCAGGAGAACGTCCACACACATCGGCCTGAAAGCGCACGTTAAAACCCACAATAAATACATAAATAATTAAAAACCCCTAAAACACGCACTACACGTGCAGCAGGCACACCCTAACTGCAGGCTGCCAAACAACTGCACCCTCACTCCACACACAAATCAAAGCACCTCCAAGACCCCGACCCAAATCACCCTCAGGTACCACCCCAATGCATGTGATACAATGCCATTCCAATTCCCACTGACCCATCAATAACCCTCGCCCTCCTTTACTCCACCACAGGGTCCGATCCAAACGACGAGCTACAGGACACCCCTACCAGCACACCTGCAAAGAGGGCCAAGACCAACGGCCAGAGACCCTCCACCTCAGCTGCACGCATCAAGACACGGCAGCAGCACAAATCAGGTGGCAGCACAGAGGAGGGAACATCAACAGGCACCCCAGCAGCCAGCATGGCCACAACACCACCACCACAGGTCCCCCCAATGGATGCCACAGAAGGCACTGCCTCTGGTGGCAGCAGCACCATAGGTGACACCCCATTGATGGCAGCATGCTCGGACACAGAAGACGGGGATGTCGAGGTCAGATCCATCCATGACCTGTCCCAATCCCCCTGTCTGTCCCATCCCGTACAACATGAGGATACCACGCAGGTGCAGCCACAAGACGACGACTGGCCATCCCCCACAAGCCCTGTGGCAAGGCAACATGAGGACAACAGCCCCTCTGTGACACCACCGCAAATGGCCATGGCCCAGCAGAGGCAACAGTCCCTCGACAAGTTAATCGTCCAACAGCAGCAAATGGCCACACTCCTCAAGGGCCATGCCGATGAATGTGGGGGCACCAAGGCAGACATAGAAACATCAACAGAGACACTTAGGGCAGAAATGGAGAGAGGTACAGAGACGCTAAGGGCACAAATTGAGAGTAGCACCGAGAGCCTGAGGGGGGAACTGCATGCGACGTCCAAAGACGTATGTGCCGAACTTGCCGCAGTGCGCCGTGTGCTCACTGAGCTCTCGCAAACCCTTAGGGACATGCATGGACGTGAGCAGGCAGAGACATCATCCGTTGCAAGTTCCGTCCAGGGCAGCCCCCAACGTAGATCTGGAAGGAACCTGCGCTCCACAGGCAGGGGTGCCCCTGATACCCGCAGAGGGGGCATGCAATAGCGACAGCCCACTGACAATGAGCATCTTTGGACACTGGTGTTCGGGTGGGAGGTAGGAGGGTGGAGGGGGTGTGTTGGGCTCACTTGGGTGGCGGGTCGATAGGGTGTTCAACATGATATCACATATGCCATAAAAAGTGCACGATCAACCAATGAGAAGTGTGGACATTGATCTTTGTGTACTAGGCCATCATAGGCGTACAGTCCATATTGTGCATGTCCCAGACACACGCAGTGCCACGAGTCCCGTGTCCATGTATCAGCCACCAGGCGTGAGTGCTAGAAGCATACATCAATGAGATGCTGACGAATGTCACGGCCCTCCGGTGCCTCGCAGACTCCATGAGGTGCTGCCACATCCCCACCCTCATCATGACCATCATCAGGTGCTTGCAGTCCTGCGTCAGGGGGCATGGGCACATTTCTACGTACGCACATGTTGTGGAGCATGACACATGCCATGACCATCTTTGCAACCTTCTCATGGCGGTACAGGAGTGCCCCGCCAGACCTGCTGAGGCAGCGGAAACGGGTCTTCAGTAGGCCGAATGCCTGTTCTATGACTACACGGGTACGTGAGTGGGCATGGTTGTAGTCCTCCTCATGCTGGTCCCGTGGGTTCCGGACTGGTGTGAGGAGCCATCTCTTCAGTGGATATCCAGCATCACCTGTATGTGGACGAGAAACGTATGATGTGGAATGCCATTGATACGTACGCACACCCCCCCCCCCCCCTTCCTGGCAGGTCATTGACGATTCACATACCCCACATCATCATGCATGTAATGAGACTCACCGAGTAGCCAGGATCTGTTCCCTGCGTGTCGTTCCATGTAGCGTGGTATTGTAGAGTTCCTCAAGACCATAGAATCATGGGTTGATCCAGGGAATCGGGCACAACAATGTGTAATGATCCTGTTGGAGTCACACACCATCTGTACATTCAGGGAATGAAATTGTTTTCGGTTGCGGTACTGGGCCTCCATGGCATGTGGGACGACCAATTCAACATGGGTGCAGTCGATGGCACCAATGCAACCCGGTATGCCGGCAAGTGCATGGAATCCCACTTTTGTGTTGGTAATTTCCTGCTCCGAGCGTGGTAGAGAGATGTAGTCGTCTGCGTGCTTCAGGAGGGCATCGAGCACTTGCAATAGTGTCCGTGAGAACAGTGGCTGAGAAATGCCATGCAACTGTCCGACTGTGTGCTGGTAGGTGCCTGTGGCCAGGAAGTGGAGTACAGACACCACCTTCAGTAGGGGTGGGATGGCGGTTGGGCTATCTATCATGCTGACAAGGTCAGCCTGTGTCATGTCCACAATGGCGGCTATGGTGTCCCGGTCCAGACGGTAGAGGGTGTGGATCTGCTCATCAGTGAGGTTGAACGGATGTGCTCGGAGGCGTTGAATTGCGGGCTGCCTGCGTGGTGGTAGTGGCTGTGCTGGTGGGCCTTGCTGGCCCTGCCTTGGCCTCCTCCTCCTCCTGCGTCTCCTCCGTGCGGCTGGTTGTAGTTGGTGTTCGTCTACTTCTTGGAGTCGGAGCACTTGCAGTGCTATCAGGTCCCCCAGGGCCAACATCGCGAGTCCTGCCGGTAGCATTTCGGTGTGGTTGTGGGAGGAGACTGGCTGTGCAATTTATGTGTTTTCAGGCTGTATGGCCTCCACCTGTGGTGATTGATTCCACCTGTGCAAACTGCTCTCCCCTTTGGCCGAGCACGTCCCGCGCACAACGCTGCAATTCGGGGAATTGTATCTTGCTATTGCAATCATGTATTTGTACCCGATGGCCGTGTAAGATTGGTTGATATGTTCATTCTGCTGTGGTCCCATTGTTTCACATACTATCTGTGCAGTCGCGAACAGACTTGTGAGGGGTCAGTGGGACGTAGTACTCGAGTAACGGTGGGCCCTCATGCATCACTGTACCGAGTTGCAACGACGGGCGGGGCGTCCCATTCGTGGGTGAAGGCAGTTGCCATTTTCACACACAGCCGCACTCGATGGGATAATTAGTGATTTCAAACGGCCACAGATGCCTTTTCGGCGTGATGTTGCAAATGTGGAATTCGAAGGGCGGCGCTTTCGGTTTCCAGCTAGCGGCGAGGAGATGCCCACAGGTCTGACTGCAAATGTAACGTTCTATTGTTCTATGTCCTTGAGACAGGGCCCATGGCGAGGGAGCAATGATTGATATGAATAGTTTGGGATGCGCAATAGCTACGTGGGCGATGAGGCCGTCCGTTCCCAAATACATGTTACTTCACAACACTGGAATTACGGGCTGGGGCACTGTGGATTTAGCAGGCTGCATAACGCACAGACTCAATGGATGTTTCTAATGTCATGTGAGTAATTATTCAGGCATTTTGATCCCGGGATGAGGGAATGATGGATGGATGCATGGGCAGGTGATTTGATACAGAGTTTGCCATGTACAGGGCTTCTTGGGATCTATCCGCCTCCCCTACGCTATGTGATGCCGGGCTGCCATAGTGGGACCATCGTCCATCTGGCCTTGTTGAGCCCTCCCTGTCTCGAGGCGCCCTCAGACACTCGTTTGTGATGGTGTTTGCACCTCGATATAGATGGTTATGAGTCGCAAGTGGTTTTGGGGTGGTGATGTTCCTTTGGAGTGGGCTAGCATGCATATGGCTGTGGATTTCGTGTGATCATTGAAGTGAGTTGTTGGTATGTAGTTCTGATGGCCATTCTGTTCTTTTTCTTTTCTTTTGGTTGACAGGTATCTCCTCCCCTTTTGCCACTGCCATCTGTATGCCACTCCTGCAGATGGATTTTACTCCCGACACCTGCTGCTTCGTGTTAATCAGTGGAGCAGCATTACGATCTTATGGGACGATCGCCAATGGGCCACATGCCCTTACGCAGTACTGGTGGCTCGGAGCAACATTTCGGCCTTTCAGCTGGACTAGTGCCTCCCCATTGGGACGGCCCTGCGGTTCTGTGCGCTTCCATGTTGCCTTTTCGTACGTGAATGTGGCTCTGTGTACCATGGGGGAACAGGGCGACACACAGGTAGTGGCTGGTCATTTCTTGCGGAAGCAGCCCACAATGGTGATTGGTGTTTTGGATTTCATGGCCTGATGGCTGTATGTGCTTGGTGATTTTGATGTGCATAAAATTTCTATTCTGATTTGGCCCGTGTAGCGTTTTTCTTTGCAAGTGATGTGGCATATGCCTATTTGGGGGGCGATGTATTGTGAGGAGATCTGCATTGGGTTCCAGCTTCGGGGTTTAGTTGCGTGGTACTGTGCTGTGCGCGTTTGCCTACGAAGCCCAGTGAGGTCAGGGATGGGGGCTGCCAATATGCCAGTTTGAATGTTGTCATGCTCAGGGGCGGGGGATTGGGTTTTGTGTAACAGATGCCGGTCAGCCAGGTGGACTGGTTGAATGATGTGGTTTTCGGAATATTGCTGGTCACAGGTGCCTGTGTTTGCGTGCGTTTCTTGGTGGGGGACTGTGGTCATGTCCATTGGGATGGCTTCTGTATTCGTGCCATCTGTGCCCTGCAGCTCCCATTGGCCCCTGTTGTGTTTCTTTTGTTCGTTGGCATGCATGGGTGACTTGTACATTTCAATGGTTGCATTGTGGCTTCATTGCACCTACGGGGAGTTGTACTTTGTGGGCAGGGAGCGGTGTACAGGCACTCAGTGGGGCCGTTTACGGTTGATTCGCGATGCCGTACTTCTCGCCATGGCGGAATGGTACATTCCGCCATGCCTGATGGCGTTAGGTACATGTCCGCTAGGGTCGGAATTGGCGTACCGTTGCACCATGGTGGTGTTTGCGGTTTGGCATGGCGCGCGCGCGCGTGCTTGGTGCAGTTAGCGTTGGCGTTCACTACGGTGTCGCTAATGGCTTCGTACTTTGCGGTGACGGGTCATAGTCGCACCGAGCGCTATTCGATGGCGGTATTGCATTTCCGCCATCGTTTTTCGATTTCCGCCAGGGTCGTAATGAGGGCCCTAGTCTTTTGTGACCCACGTGCTCCATTTCAATATCACGTGGTCACAACACGGTCTCCAATCCTACTTGTTTATGGGACATTTATTTCATGTATGCCTCTGTTTATATATTAATGAATGAACAACCCCCACTCAATGGAAATGTTGAGGCCATCTTTTACCGTGTTGAGGTCAAAAATCCATTTCTGTTCAATCTTTCTTAATTTCAAATCTCTGTCCCCTCCTTTAGGGTGGGGGTCAATCACCTGTATGATATACCACCGGATATCTTCATGTGTATCTTTAGCTACATCGAAATGAGCTACCAGTGGCTTATCTGGTACATGATTTTTAACACAGGATCTGTGCTCACAGATCCTTTGTCGTATGGGTCTTTTTGTTTTTCCAACATACAATAAACCACACAGGCAAATTATTACATAAATCGCCCATTTTGTGTTGCAGTTGGAAAACATACGTAGTTTCCAGTTTCTGCCCTTTAAATCAATTTCTTTTATGTTGGAAGTAAGGCAGCACACTGAGCATTTACCACACTTGTAGTGGCCTACTACAGGCTGTGTGTTCCACAATGTAGACTGGGAAAGATTCTTTACCAGACCGGCTGAATCATATGTGTGGACCAATTTATCGCGTAAATTCGTCATCCGTTTAAAAGCAAAACGTGGTTTGCCTATCGTGAAATCCTCCGTGTTTAGCATCCCCCAGTTCTTCAGTATACTGCGTCGCAACGCATTACTTATGGGTGTGAAAGTTGATACACACGTAACTTTGTCTTCTTTAATCCTTGGTCGTTTCATAAGGCATTCTTGTCTATTAGTGTTTCTAGCCCTTTTCAATGATCTCCTTATTACATGAGACGGATAGCCTCTGGCTTTCAATCTTGTGGCCATCCTCACTGCGGTACACCACCAACTCAAAGAACTGGTGATAATCACAGACTCTGACTATGTCAGGAATGGTTTTGTGAATTACCTGATCAACTGGATGAATAGAGGCATGCTTTGTGCTAACAGAAAACCCTTAAAACATGGAAAAATGATCCAGTTCATTGATGATCTGGTGGCCTCTAATGAGATGACCATCTATTGGAAAAGGATTAGAGGTCATTCCAAAATAGAGGGGCCGGATAAGACTGTGAATGACCTGTCTGACCAGCTGACTCAAACTGGAGCTCTGCAGGGGGACTTCATAGATCCGGAATCCCTGCTGAGGGAAATTCAAGTTTCAAGTTTCAAGTTTATTTGTATACATATAGCAAAACAAATGCTTTGTATAACACAATTAATACAATTATATCACCAATATTAAAAACATCACATCTCTCATCTAATTATACATACAGTACAATACATTGCATAATAAAATCAGTCTTTCTTCTCTTCGATGTTGTAATGTTCAAGCGCCCTGATGCCCTCGGGCTACCGGCGCTTTATAAAAATATATACATACATACATACAGTCAATAAAACGTAAAAATTAGTACAAACCTTTTATAAAATATATAAAATATAACAAAATTGATGTCATTGCCGCTCATGAAATGCGACCATAATGCTTCCATTTCGACAAGCTCGAATTGATTATTGTAGGACTTCATATGCTTATAGCGCAATGCATACAAGCTATCACACACAATCAATAGATGGTACAGCGTCTCAGTGGTTTCATTACCACACAGGCGACACATTCGCTCAGCACACTGTAATCCTAATTGGGCACCTTTTGTTTCGAGTGCCTCAGATATGTTACATTTCAATAGTAGATATCTCCAAACAGTGTGCGGACTTGGATAAGCCTGGATATAGGCCGGCGGGGAACACATATTTATGCGTTCTTGGCAATAAATACCACTGTGAGATTTAGTGGCAAGGTTAGTTAGCTGTTGTTTATAGCAGAATTCTTTCAATACTCTTTTTACCATGGGTTGCATAGTGAGTATGCTAGTTTTGCCATTGGTTGAAAATACACCCGCCCACTTGGTGTGTAACATTTTTAATTTGCCCATGATGCCAAACAAGGCTTTACCCTCAAGTCTCAAGAACGCGGCTACAAGGGGTACTATCATTGTATCTGTTTCCAATCTGTTTAGCTACTCATAATTTATCACACAATGATTAATGAATACATATGGCATCCCAAGAAGATCAAATTCAAGATAAAGATACTCCACGCTTACGTTAATAGGTAGGTGGAGCAATTTTCATAACAGGCGATCTTCAAAACGTTCCACCAACTTAATGCGGTTATGGCCCCAAATAATTATAGCACACAGTAATATTGCTCTTATTTTTGCTGTATATATGGACAGTACTGCTGATACTGAGTAACCACTGTTTCTGCCGATAAATATGCTCAAGGCATTAGTCGAGATTATGCACCGAGCCTGGAGAGAGGTCCAATGGGCATTCCATGTTAGTCGGTCGTCCACAATGATTCCTAAGTATTTATAGGAGCTGACTCGTTCCACTATTTTGCCATTCAGTTTCCACCCATATTTTTTTGGTCTACGTTTTTTTACGAAAACCATCACTTTACTCTTATCAATATTAATCTGTAGACCGTTGTCAGTACAATAGTTGCCAAGGGCGTCAAGCATTTGCTGAAGACCTGCGGGTGTATAATCTAACAAAATGAGATCATCAGCATACACCAGCCATCCAATGATCATGTCCGTGATCTTCACAGGATTTGCAGCGACGAGACGAAAAGCCATTTGCATATCTGCCAAATATAAGTTGAAGAGTACTGCAGCAACCATACACACCTGTTTTACACCACTAGATGTTGTCATGGAGGCTGACAGTTTACCCTCAGCATTTAAATGTATCCGCACTGTGGTGTCAGTGTGCAGCATCATCAACATCCTAAGAAGACCCATTGGAATTCCCCAACTATGCACCTTCCGCCATAATCGGTTTCTCTGCACTGTGTCGAACGCTGCAGAGAAATCGATGAATGCGCAGTATACATTGAGATTACGCTTTACCCAGGAATGTTCAACCGCAGTAGATAACAACAACAAACCATGCACGGTTCCCGATCCTTCCCAGAACCCGATTTGGTTTTGTGGTAGTATATTCTTTTCCCTAATCCACACATTTAGATCCGGCAATAGGACACGTGCAAATATCTTTGCCAACATACGAAAAATGCTCGGGCAATCCCAAGTACCTTTTTTATGAACAGTTAGTATGTGGCTTGACTGTCAAGAACTGGGAATAGTTCCAGTGACACCTATCTGGACAAACAGTAGGTGCAGGGCAGCCACCCAGAGCTCTGGCTGCTTTTTTATTAGACACACCATCAGGCCCTGCGGCTCTTGACTTTTTGTGATAATCGCTAATATGTCTGGTACGGTCTGGTACGGTAGCACGACAGACCCAATGCTCAGATGGAATTTGGAGTATGTCCTCATTGGCAGCAGCACAGCCCAGGGTGCTGCTTATATAACTGCACCATTGATCTTCAGTTATGCAATTAATGGTCAAAGGATGCGAATGCGAGTGTTGAAGCAATTGCCATATGCCAACAGTCACCGGTACTGGCCTTCTCAGCAATTTGTTGCCATAGTCTAGCTCCACATTCCAACTTGTGTTGTGCTAACCATTTTTTATAGTTCCTTTTAGCTGTTTTAATTAAAGAGGGGAAAACCAGTGGAGAAGTGCAGAAGGCATTCTCTGTTAGAATTGTTTGTATTGCGAGTCGCATCTTTTTCTTGGCTTCGCTGATAGTTTGATCGAAGCCATCACGTCGCTTACTCAGCATATTGGATCGTTCAGCATTGCTAGCATATGACCGTTTTTCGACTACCTTTTCTCTAATTGCCAACATAATATCATAAAATTTAGACAACATGACCTCATCTTCGTTCACCCCACAAGAACCCTTCTCTATGAAACCAGGTAGCAGTGCAGACAGCACAATATTTGCTTGGTCAATATTACGCTCATGCCATCGAATGCAATTCCCACCCTCATTAAGTGATAATTGGCCATTTCCATCGTAAACAATTGACATATTCATTAGCCTAGGCATCTTGAGAAGCCAACACAGCGGGATATGATCACTTTCATATCTGACGACCGTGCTCATATCCCTTATGTAGGCTAGCCCACTTATGTTTGAGAGTGCATAATCAATTGTTGATGCCAATCGACCTTCGAATTCTAGTGATGGCTGTGTTGGGATCACCTGGGGTTGAGCCATTCAGTTTCACGATCCCATGGGCGGCTAACAGAGAATGCCACTTAGCTCCCTGCTTGTTGGACTTCTTCAGGGGCAGGGCTGAGGATGTAAAATTCAGTGTACGATCCTCCACTAAGGGAAGGTGACTGATTAGCCCATTGAAATCCCCAACTAGCCATACCAGCAGGACCTGATTATATGTCTGTAGCATGGTATCAACAATCTTAATATTCTCAGATGACATGACCATGTTTGACGGATCATAAACATTTATAGTATGATATCTAATGAGAACAAGGATATCATAGTGACCAAAATGTACTGAGATGGCGGTTTAAATTTTACTATCCGCCATGGTGGTAGAACAGATACGAGAATACCATGCTTTGGTCGACCCTGTGCGCCTTGGGTAGCCGTCTGGTGAACTGTACTTCTACCATCTAATTGGACTTTAGCCAGCAACCATGTTTCCTGCAATGCAACCACACCGAATATGTTCATCATGCTCACCAAACCATCATCCTCAAACAGGTGGGTATGCCCTCTGGTATTCCAAGAGTAGAGCATATCCACCGTGTTGCATCACTGTAGCTCAGCAGAATGATGGGGCTTAAATGCCACTGGTAACCACTGCCAATAACCATCAGGAATATTATTAGCAGAAGAGGTGACCAGTGGCCCAGTGGATTCTGGCAATACAATCCTTGGTAAGCATCGGTGGAGTGAGTGGTAAGTCGGATTGGACAGCTTTATGGATACTTTGCTTGTCACTATTAATATTACTTGGTAATGCTACAGTTTTCAGATTTATGTAACAGAATTTCAACACGGTGGATATTATAACCGAATCTCAGAAAATCGGCGCAAAGCTTAATACATAGTTTACGGAGGCTTCTACTACAAAAGATATGTTTGTTATGAACTGATTTTTTTATTTCAGCCTGGTCAACTATGCGTATATCACCAGATGTTATAACTCTTAATGGTACAATAGACTTAAAAATACACAACACAGCTGATCTATTCAAAGGGGTGGGCGAGGGCTCTTGGTGCAATTGCACTAACTGAAGGGCAGGGACCATCTTTCTAGACAATGCAGGTTTAATTCCTGTTTGTAAACTATTGTTTACTGCAGGAATGCTCGGTGGATAAGCCCAAACTGCCGGTAAAGTGGGTTGTGTGTTGAGGATCTTATTTACACAGGTCACTTGTTTGGTAGATTTGGATTTAGGGGCCTTTCGCTGTTGCGTTTTGGTGGGTTTGATTGTATTAGCTATATTTCCAGACACATCATCAACCAGTATTACCTCATCATCACCAGTAACAGGTATCAGGACCGGAGGTGGAATGTTTACCACAACATTTGGGTGTGGTATAACAGCATCAGGGGTACTTTCATTTACGTGACTTTGATCAGCCTGCGCTACAGTAGTTTACTCATTCTTTGTTGCCTGCGTAGTCTGCTACTATCATACATGAATGCAAGTCGCAGTGCTTTGGTTTGTTTCGTATGTTTCTTTGGCTCCGGGCATAGCAACACACTTGTTTGACGTGATGATTGACTTGACGCACCACTACATGCAACATGACAACACCCACCCATGTTCTTATGTATGATCAAAGATTGAATATTGATCTTCTTTTCTAAGTTTTCACATTTTGAAATAAGTTGGGTCAGCAGGTTTTCAAGAGCATAGAACATATCGTCAGAGTTCATACTTATATCATGAGAGCTTTTCGACTGGGTTTCACTTGGGTTGTGAATGGCTGTGGTAGTAGGAAAATGAAATGCAGAGTTTGACTTGGTATCTACATGGTGTAAAGGAAAGAGTGAAACCTCAGGCAAGAGACATTCAGCCTGTACTGGTGTTATGATTGGACCGCAGGGATCCAGGAGATTCACATCACTTTGGGAGACATAAGGTTTACTAAGAGGAGTGAAATACATGGGGGTTGATACAACCGCAATAAGAGATTGATCAGGCTCTAACCCCATGTATTCCACCTCCTGTTCATCCAATAATGAGACGGGTAGGTCAATTGGAAGGTTCACCCCCATTACTGGTGAAACATGAACTAAAGCCACATGATCAGTTTTATGGTCATGTGTGATATGAGTATTCAGACAGCAATTAGGCGAGAAAATACGAGCTGTAGGGTCAAGATTACTTCTCTCTTTACTTCTCTCTTTATCTTGAATCACTTCACTTGGCAATTGGACACTTTCAGTGTTCCCCATACAAACTGCATTGTTAATTATAGGTATGGAGTAAACTGGGCCACTCAACACATCGCTTAAAAGTTTAAGCTTACACAGCCCAGGTCTGTTGTCAATTCAGTGACAAGAGCTTCCTTTACAGGCTCTAAGGCAGGAGTATTCATCAGTGCTAATGGCATTTTGCTATAGTATTCAGTTATTTGTTTGCATTTTGGCAGCACTGTCTTTGAAGTGGAAATAATTTTCGGAATACATATCCGTCTATTGCGGTGATTTTTATGATGGGCAATTTCACTCGCATACTCCTCCATGCTACTCACAGGATCACGTGCCAACATAGAACACGAATGAGTGTTATAAACAGATAAACAGATTAAGAGCAGACTAAAATGCAGACTAAAATGCAGCCGATTAATCTCTCATTAAGTGGAAGTCCACTTCAGAGGTCCAAAAAGGTCAGTAAAAGTCCATGGTGAAGCGTACCAAAGGATCCGCTGTAAAAGTCCAAACAAGCGTTTTCCAGGCCAGCGTACCAGCTGACCAGCTGAGGAGACACACTTCACTTCACTGTGCACTTCCCCAAGCACTATAGGGAGGCATAGATTCGACCTCAGACTTACAGGCTACTCACTGCAGTCACCGGCACTGTATGTTTCCTGACTCACAGCCAGGAATTACCAATATACGGGGGATAAACGTTCTTGCTCTATGAAATTCGTTTTCGTTTTTGTTTCGTTTTCCCCCTATAAATGTAAGTTGGCTCAAAGACAATAGACGCTTGTAAGCGCTGTGCACAGAAAACCGTCACAGCCTCACCAACAGTGTCGTCCACAGTCACCAACAGGCACCAACAGGCACCAACAGGCACCAACAGGCACATTTTTCTTATACACCTATAGCCTTTGTTGTTTAGATATACAAAAAACTAAATTGTCAGGGCAGCCAGTTCACGTATATGATATACAGCCTTTTATTCTCAATCAACTCACCACCCAAGGGCAAAGAGAGGGCTGAAAGAGCCGAGATACCGGGGTCTGGCCAGGCAGGCACCTCCGCCGCTCGCAGATGCCACAGCCCGCCGTTTCCGGTTTGCGTTCGGCTTGCCTTCGCCCTCCTAAGACTCTCCGGCGATGTATTCTCTGCTCGCTCCTTGCTCCTCACTGCAGATCGTTCACCGTACCTTGATGAGATTAGAGGAGAGGACCTAGAAAAAAGCATGTTCACGTATACACATATACACGCACTACTGTGGGATCCACTGACACAGGAATGAAGCCGCACTGAGTGCCTCGCACGTCGCACGCACAGCCGCTTCCGATTCCACCATGCGCATGCTGACAGAAATTAAATTAAATTCACAGCTGTGGCCAGGTCTCAAACTTGTGCCAACAGTGACCTCTCAGCTGCTCAGTGGAGTAAAGATGACCCGGGTGCAGATTTGATCCCTGACCACAAACAGGCCCCTATTATTGGAATATTCTATCAATATATTGAAGACCCATTGGGATTAACTCTAACAGAACCAGATTATGCCGGAAAGGAGGATCTCCGGTTGTTGATGAAATTTTCCAAGATGGTTTGTTGGTGAGGAGGCCACAATCTGGATGTGACCAGTGGCTGTTACCCAACTCAGTATCTCAAATGTGAGATAAAGAGTGGGGGGTGCTTGTGGGGTATGTTCAGCACCAGGATACAAATGCACTGCAGCATGCTAAAATAGGGCCAAAGGTGCAGGAATATGGAAAGTGCATTATTGGATATCAAACCAAAAGGGCAGAATTTAACTCTCAACCAGCAAACTTCTAAATCGTGATTTCAGAAAAAGGCTAATAAAAACTAATTGTGCACTGTGTTCTAGTGACAAGGCTTCAAGAAATTAGGTCTACTTTCCAACAGGTGACAGATGCACTACAGTGCAGATTTGCTAAAACATAGAGCTGCGATGGAGAAATCTGTGGGCCTCATTCCGAGGTTGGTGCTAGTGATGGCGCTATTAGCGCCATGACTAGCACCAATACCAATACCGGTACCGTCACCGACTTGGTGGTATGGGAATTTGCCGGTCTATTCCGACCTTTGCGGGACTGGTTAGTCCCCATTCGAAAAGCCATTCCCCATTCCCATTTGTGCCCCCATAGGGCTCAATGGGAAGGCGCTAATAACGGTACCGTAAATTACGGTACCGTTATTAGCTCTGAAGTCCCTTTGCGGGTCCCGTCCATAACGCCTGGTAAAAGCAGGCGTTAAGGACGGGGCCGCAAAGGGACCTCGTAGTAGGGCGCAAAGGGATTACCGGCACCAATGTCCTTAACGGTGCCCGGTATCCCTTTGCACCCTACTCAGAATGAGGCCCTGTGTGTTTTGCAGCTTGGATGGAACTATGAACACATCAAACATGAAACTCCATTGCCAGCGTAATTTAAACATGTATCAGAATGTAAGGTTGGACATTGATGACATAGAGAACATATAATGGACGCCTGCCTTTTTGTGTGTGGTCTATCAGGCAATACAATAAAGCTAAAGAAAATTAGACCATCCAGACCAGAGATAACATCCGATTACTCTTTCGATTTGTAATCGTTAGCTATTTATTTTACAACAAACCGTATATCAAATTACACAATGACAAATATATTCATATAAAATGTGGCTCTTTTACCTAGAACAAACACATCCCTCCAAACAAACTTCATTCACAACTTCTTCATGCATTCATCACATTCACAAACGATAGAAAATTATATTTTGTTCATATCACAATAACAATGGCAGTTTAAGCATTTCTTAGTTCAACACTTGATTGATTTACAATGTGTCCATCTGTCAACATTCAGAGGATGGAAAAACTGTTTATCGACATGTTTCAGTTGAGTTCTTAACGTGGGCAATGAATTCCCTTTGTGTATTATGTTCAACCTTCTTCAGGACAAGAGACGTTCGCCAATTCCGCGTAGTCTCACAGAAAAGTGGGGGTGTATAAGGCAAAGAGGCCTTGGGTCTCCTCTGATTTTTTCAGTGGCTGGCGTGTCGGTTCAGTGGAATAAATCCCGGCATGAAAAATCTCAAATAATGAGCTTCACGTCGTATGTCTCAGTTGGAATAGCGACCAGACCGCGGAGGAGCGCTTACAGATTCATTCACTGACGTACACAGCCGAGGAAAACACCGACCTTGTGATATTGTTATCTGTGACTGACCAGCAACGGATACTCTTTCCCAAGGGATTCATTACAGGGAACTAAAGAATCTGATTGAACCCACAGCTCGGTTACTTTTTCGAGCCCATCTATTCCAACTGAGACATACGACGTGAAGCTCATTATTTGAGATTTTTCATGCCGGGATTTATTCCACTGAACCGACACGCCAGCCACTGAAAAAATCAGAGGAGACCCAAGGCCTCTTTGCCTTATACACCCCCACTTTTCTGTGAGACTACGCGGAATTGGCGAACGTCTCTTGTCCTGAAGAAGGTTGAACATAATACACAAAGGGAATTCATTGCCCACGTTAAGAACTCAACCGAAACATGTCGACAAACAGTTTTTCTATCCTCTGAATGTTGAAAGATGGACACATTGTAAATCAATCAAGTGTTGAACTAAGAAATGCTTTGACTGCCATTGTTATTGTGATATGAACAAAATATAATTTTCTATCATTTGTGAATGTGATGAATGCATGAAGAAGTTGTGAATGAAGTTTGTTTGGAGCGATGTGTTTGTTCTAGGTTCAAAGAGCCACATTTTATATGAATATATTTGTCATTTTGTAATTTGATATACGGTTTGTTGTAAAATAAATAGCTAACAATTACAAATCGAAAGAGTAATCGGATGTTATCTCTGGTCTGGATGGTCTAATTTTCTTTAGCTTCATTGATGGCATAGTACAGGAAAGAAATACATATGATGTGATGTAAAATATTAAAGCAGGTCTCATGTAAAGAAAGAAAAATGCAGAATTTAAAAGCACTAGTTTCTGTTCACAGGAACTGACTTCAGCCTGTGCTGGAACACCCGAAGAAACCTTCCCCGCAGCTGGAACACCCAAAGAAACCTTCCTCCCATCAGACAACAAAGGTCAAATACTCTTTCACCTCTCTATCTGGAAACTCTTTGAGGCTGAACAGAGCCAAGAAAGGGATGGAACTTGGGCCTGTGGCAGAGCTTTATTGGGGTGAAACAGTGGTCAAAGTGGGTGGGAGCGGTTGGGAGTGATGCTCCTCTACTTTTTTCTTTTTCACATTGTACTGTTCCTATACATTTATTTTTAAAAAGTAGCCATTCCGGAATGGTTTAATTTGAAAATAAAAGTGTAGGAAGAAGTTGCAACTTTCACCTCAATGCACTGCGCTCAACATTCCCTTAAGCAACAGGTGTGTTTGGGGGTTTAGATTTCGCGTGGGAGGGGGCATGATGATGAGGCTTGTGGAGAGTGGGGCCAGGTCAGCAGGGAACATATTTCTACTACTTTTTATCATGTACTTCGACCACTGGGGTGAAATTACCAACACTGAGTCAGCTCATGGATTTTTTAAATCTGTAAAATACTTGAAATTAAATTCAATTTATGGTGAAGTTCTGGGCTGACTGACAGTTGACAGGCACCAGAGAATGTCACATGAGTCAGGGGGTGGTGTTACACCCCTCTGTTCAAGCAGATAATGAAACACATGCTTAGGTCATTAGCCTTGAAAGCGATGTTAAGTGGTTTGCTTACAGACTAAGTCAACAAAAGCAAGAGGGCTAAGCCACCTACAGGGCTCGGAACAGAAATGTGATGTTGTATTGAATTAATAATATGCATATAATTAAAGGGTCTCATAGAGTTATATAGGGAATCATATTTTGCTCATAAACAGACGAACCATAATAGACACGGAGATGCTTCAGATGTCTTTGGGTAGCACAGAAAGGGCCCATTCTGTTGATGGGAATCCCCTCCGAATTCGACCTTGGGAATCAGAATTATAAGCTAAAATGTGATTGTAGCTTCCCAGAAACTGTTGCGGATCGGAGAGTCAGGAATATGGTAGCGTATTGCATCAGATACCTGTGTATAAAATGTCAAGATTTAAACTGAAGTCTGTGCTAGTGAAATCCCACAAAACTGCCATGCGCACATGCAACCACATGCTGATGCCAGGCACAGGTCATTGTGACGGGCATGATCAGACCAAATTAGACTGTATGGATTGTGATCCTTATTTGTAAAGTAGAAACAAAATGTCATGTTGAAGATTTTTAAACTCATATCTGAGTGGTTCAGAATTTTAATTTCAGATGGGTGGAGCAAGAACTTCCAGAGATGGGGCCTGGAGATCTGGGAACCAATCAAATTGAAGGTGCTAGGCATTGTTTGGGGGAGGAACAACAGATTTCCAATCAGGAGTATCAACCAATGAGCTGGCACCTCAAAATGTAGACATTTTTGGGGTGTGGTTAGGAGATTTTAAAACTAGATGCACAGTGGGAAAAGGGGCGACTGACTGACTGATGGAGACAAGAAGACATGAAGGATGGTGGAACTAAAGTTTAGAGCGAACCAGGAGAAGGGCTTTGGCCTTCCAGAACAAGAGGCAGACAGAAGGATTGGGGCTGCAGCCATCCATAAACAGGTACTGTGAGAGGTATGAGAAGGGCTTTTGGAGTACCATCTATAACCAGGTTCCATTGCTTCTAATACGATGACTCAGGATGCCTGCTGACTTCTCCTTTGCAAACCCAGAGAGATGTAGTGTGAGTACATAAATCCAACAGAACAAACCATTGGTGGTGATATATTTGAATTGTTATCTTTCTCCTTTTAATTGGGTGAGCCTCCAGAGTAGATCCCTAGCATTTTTTATTGATGAATAGTGTTGTTAATTCCCACATAGTCAATGGACACTGGGAGATTTTGCATGAATTCGAAATCTTCAACATCTTTCCAAGTGTGAATAATGATATAGTCGTTAAAGTAATTGTGGATCACCTATTACCCCTTTGCCAACCCCAAAAATCCCATAAAGGGGAGGGGCCATTTAAGAAAGAAATTGTGACGTGTTCAACATTCCCTGAAACCTGCATTCAAGCAGAAGGGGTTCAAATGGCGAATTGAATCTCTGGATCTATGATGTGCAGAGGAGTGTCTCAAGGTTAAATAAAGGGAACATACCTGATTTTTCAAAAGCACACACTCTCTACAGAGAGGGACTAGGGAACTCAAATTGAAGGGGGCATTTTTACTGCATAGTGGCAAAGGAAAGGGTTTCGTCATCTCTTAAGAAGAGTCTATTAGGGAAAGAACATTTCTAGAAATGAAAAGTGGGCAGGGAGGTCAGAAATAATGAGTGCTGCGCATGCCCATTCATTTTCCCAACAGAGAAGCACTATATGCATTTGAGTTACGCCATCTACAAATGACACTGTCAAATTCAATTGTCATGTTTTAGGGTGTTGCATTGCTTGCCTATTGCAAAAGGAGTGAGGGGGCGCGGGGTCTTATATGTTTCAAATGCAGAGTTAGTTAAGAATCTAAGTCATTGCTCAATTGGTGTGCTGCTCTTGATTGGGGGGAGGGAGAATGAACTCCCTGCATTAATTGTTGCCTCATAAATATATCCCACAGAGTTAAGTTGAACATGGCTTCCCACATCTGCAGAATTTCAGGTTTTTTTGCATTAAATCTGCGCAACTAAACTAAGGTTTTTTAGTGAATATATATATATATATATATATATATATATATGTTAGTCATGGCGATTAGATTTAACGCAACATAACACGTGAAATTCGGCAGATGTGGGAAGTGATGATCATCTTAACTCACCGTTCCCCCGTTGATGACCACTAGGATCTACTGATGTGTTATTTATTTAGCGCTTATGCATTGGCTCTTTGCATAGAACACAGATACATGTAATATCACCCAACCAGAGCTGGTACTCTTTTATCTACCTCAGAAGAATGAAAGGCTGAGTTGGCCTTGCCAGGATTCAAAACCCACTGAGCTATCTTGCAGGCCTCTGATTGTGTTTGTCTTTGTGAATTCCGTCTGTTATCTATGTACTCATGGGCTTTGCCGCAGGGAAGAAGCCGAGTTGAGATGATCTTCACTTCCCACATCGGCTGAATTTCAAGGGTTTTGTTGCGTTAAATCTGATCACCTTAACTGTCCCTCTACTAATGGCCACTGTACATGTTGCTCCAATAAGTTTCTTTAGAGCCCACTAGCCATTGCCTTTGGCCGTGGCCACTGTAAATGTTCTACCTATGGTTTCCTTGGGGCCCACTAGCCATGTCCTTCGCCCCTGGCCAATGAGCAGGGCCTTTGGCTGTTCCCACTGTATATTTAAATACTCTTGGTTTCTCTCAAGCCCACTCATCATGGCCTTCGGCAGTGGCCGCTGCACCAATAGGTTTCTTTGGGGCCCATTGACCAGGGCCCTTGGTACAAAGGCCCATTTGCCCCTGCCTAGTAGATGTGATCACAACAGATGCCCCTCTTATTTCTTCCTCACAGGTGCTCCCTATGTGCCTCCTTCCTTTTCCCTAGGTCCACCCACCCACCTCAGTTGATTTTGACCTCCCCGGCCCTCTCCCATCACTCCCTTTCTCTATTTGCTTCATGTGACACATTTTTGTTTACGAGCGCATCTTCCGTTATTCCAGCAGTAATCTTGCAAGATTGCTCCGAAATTCCCCCGATAATGTGAAAACGTCCAAACTGTAACTGGCTCCCCAGACCACCCCCAACTTCACATGATGTCCTCTTTCCCCCTCCCCACCTCTAGTCTGATGCGATATATACTCTTTTCCTTCTCCAATGAACTTTTTTTGACCTTTCCGTTTTCGCATTCCTCCGATATTACCACAGTAATCACTTGCATCGAGCAAAACAAAAATGGCGACTTCATTTCTGAAAAGCCTTTCTGCTGCAAAGCACCATGGTATATATAGCTATAATTTTGGGAGAAGGGGATACCCCCTACCCAATCAAATAGTTTAAAAACTACTGGACGGAATAACCCAAACCTGTCCCTTAAATTAATTTAATGCTTCGTGCCCAAGTTGTTACTTATTTGGTCCAATTCCCTCCATTGGTTTTTGCGCTTTGGTGCGCAAAGATTTGGACTTTTTCTCTATGGGAAAATGAATGGGAGTAGGCTGAAAACTGCGTTTTTTTGCTTTCTTAGTCGCTTTTTCATTTGTTAACAAATCTTTCCCAAAATGTCCAGTCAGGCGGGTGTGGGGGACCAGGACAAATGTTTTGTTCGGAAAATATCAGCCAAATCCGTCATGCAAGTCAAAGGCTATTAGCAATAGAATTTCCAGATTTCCTATGGATCTAGGCAATCCCCTTTACTTGTCACACTATAATATTATGCAAATAAAGAGAGAAACTCTGTAATGGTTTATTGTGAGGCCACCCTCAACACAGGGAGTTCCTTCCCTCCCCAATCCAGGTGTCGCACAACAAACTGTTTAATCGATTCTTTGATCAGCCCAATTCAAGACTCCTATCATACCCCTTGGATCCTTCCCCCTGTGCCACCAAGGAGTCAAGAACCAGGCCGGTGTACAGAAAATATATTTATATTAATTTGAATTATAGGTTGTGGAGATCACACTGAAACTACACACGCCACCTTCTGTGTGGCTCACATTTAAACTTCTTATTACATAAATAAATCACACAAGTTGGTTTGGAAAACATAAATCACAATAGTTAGGAGGAGGATGCATTTTGCACCTAGGGACCGGCACCAATGTGATGCTCAACAGAGTCGTAGACAGGGTAGGGCCTGAGCGAGCAATTCCCAATGATCATCTGTAAATGCCCATTCAGCAGAGCTGTGTGGGCATTTACAGATATTAATGTCACTGTGGTGTGCCCGACTGCCTTAGCTTCAGACCCCACTTGTTAGAGAATCCTGGATGCACCTCTGATGCGCAATGTCTTCTGTTACCATAAGCACCAACTCAAGCATATAGAACTTAAGCGCAATCCTAACTGGACACATATGGACTGTTAAAAACAGTGCACAACCTATGCCCATCTGCAATATACACAAAAGATTACAGACAATGTAAGGACTCTCATAGAGTAAATTGCCTTGAAAAAGCCCCCAGGGCGAAACTTTGGGCCATGGAGTTGGCACATTAAGCTGAATTGTCATATAGTAAAGTCACTGATTTGCTAACTCACCCTAATTTCTAAGTCACAAAAATACAGATGTCTTATCTCATATGTGAGACTAACTTGTAAAAGACACTACATTTGAATACAGCGTCTGTATTAAGCATGCAGTTGTGTTTCATTGATGATAGCAGTGAGAAGCGCTTACAGTGGGGATAATTGCTTTGACACAAATCACAATACTTAACTTTATACAGATTTCAATTTAAGGAAGAATCCAGACTGGTCAATGAACAAAATCAATTTTCATATGCAGTGCTGTGCAATTTCGATTTTCCTGTGCGCTTCAAAAGGCCAGCAGTTTGGTTTACAGCGTTGGATACATGAGATCTCACTTTTGCAAGCACTTCTCCCCCCTGCCTCAAAACATAAGCATCAATTACATGCAGGTCTAGGGAGTGGTGACAGTTTAGAAGTTTGTTTTTCAGCCCCTGCTCCCACATAAAGGCCTGTGTTGGAGAAGTTGGACAGTAAAATGGGGATGGTTTAGGAATATTGGATTTTCAGACACCCCCCTTCACTTAAAGGTCTGTGTTTTGGGGAAGTTGGACAGTAAAATGGGGATGACTTAGGAATTTGGGATTTTCAGACCCCCCTCCACTTAAAGGCCCGTGTTGGGGAAGTTAAACAGTAAAATGGGGATGGTTAGGAATTTGGGATTTTCAGACACTGTGGGGGTAATTCATAGAATTCAGCGCACAAGTGGCGCACGCGGCTGGTGCACAGTGTGCGCGTGCGAATCCCTGCGCCAGCCGCGTGCGCCAAAACCCATTTCCGCGCACAGCGTATTCATGGATTCCAGCCACCAAAACCAGCCGTGGCGCACAGTGGCACAGCGACCTTCCAGCAGCGCCAGTTACGCCCCCAAGAACGCCTTCCGCGCAGGGAAAAGCCATCAAAATCCCCAATCCAGCGCAAAGGGCTGCGCTAACCCTGTACCAGCACGGCAAGCGGGCTACGTGTATTTCAGGGGTTCACGTGAAGTTCCTCACGCGATCGGGCCTGGGGGAGCGTGCTACGTGTATTTCAGGGGTTCGCATGAACTTTTTCACGCGATCGGGCCTGGGGGAGCGTGCTACGTGTATTTCAGGGGTTCGCGTGAACTTTTTCACGCGATCGGGCCTGGGGGAGCGGGCTACGTGTATTTCAGAGGTTCGCGTGAACTTTTTCACGCGATCGGGCCTGGGGGAGCGGGCTACGTGTATTTCAGGGGTTCGCGGGAAGTTTTACACGCGAATAGCCTGGGCGCGTGTATTTCAGGGGTGCGCGGGAAGTTTTACACACGAATAGCCTGGGCGCGTGTATTTCAGGGGTTCGCGGGAAGTTTTACACGCGAATAGCCTGGGCGCGTGTATTTCAGGGGTTCGCGGGAAGTTTTACACGCGAATAGCCTGGGCGCGTGTATTTCAGGGGTTCGCGGGAAGTTTTACACACGAATAGCCTGGGCGCGTGTATTTCAGGGGTGCGCGGGAAGTTTTACACGCGAATAGCCTGGGCACGTGTATTTCAGGGGTTCGCGGGAAGTTTTACACGCGAATAGCCTGGGCGCGTGTATTTCAGGGGTGCGCGGGAAGTTTTACACGCGAATAGCCTGGGCGCGTGTATTTCAGGGGTTCGCGGGAAGTTTTACACGCGAATAGCCTGGGCGCGTGTATTTCAGGGGTGCGCGGGAAGTTTTACACACGAATAGCCTGGGCGCGTGTATTTCAGGGGTGCGCGGGAAGTTTTACACGCGAATAGCCTGGGCACATGTATTTCAGGGGTTCGCGGGAAGTTTTACACGCGAATAGCCTGGGCGCGTGTATTTCAGGGGTGCGCGGGAAGTTCTACATGCGATTTCAGCAGGGTATGTGTATTTCAGGGGTGCCGGGGAGTCCTACATGTGATTTGACAGTGTGGGTCCTCCCAGGTGTTCCCTGTACACCCTCCACGGCCCCTGCAGGCAGCCCACACCACAGGGGACTACCCTGCATCCCTGGTCATGTCCCGCAGACAGCCCACCCAACATGGGCATGCCCCCCAGCAAAGGCACATGTCTCCTTGAACTAATGAACACCAACTCATGTCCCCCACCACCCCCACCCCCCAGCACTGTGGGGTACCTGCCAGCAGGCCCCCACCCATGTCCAACTCATGTCCTCCACCCCCCCCACCCCCCAGCACTGTGGGGCACCTGCCAGCAGGCCCCCACCCATGTCCAACTCATGTCCCCCACCACCCCCCAGCACTGTGGGGCACCTGCCAGCAGGCCCCCACCCATGTCCAACTCATGTCCCCCACCCCCCCACCCCCCAGCATTGCGGGGCACCTGCCAGCAGGCCCTCGCCCATGTCCCATCCATGCCCCCACCCCCCCCACCCCCCAGCACTGTGGGGCACCTGCCAGCAGGCCCCCACCCATGTCCCATCCATGCCCCCCTGCACCTGGGTCCCAACAATCCCCAATCATGTCCGTAATGGCCATCCTCCCCTGCCAAAAGGCCCAACCAACTATCACATCCACCCACATATCAAAGGCAATTACATGTTACACACCCAATGTAAATAATGCAAATGAACACATGTCTGTCACACACAATGGCTGCAAGTGAATGTTAAAACACCCAACATGACATGCATGAAAGTAATGAGAAGATACGACACATTGAAGGATGAAAATAAAAATGTATTGAAAATCAACAAGAATGGAAATGAAATTAGAAAAACCACAAAGCAAAACAACAAAAAGAAGATGAATGAAAAAAATCCAAATAATCCAAAAATCCATAGAAGAACTATATACAAGACAATCCGGGTCCATGAGCCCAACCAAATGAAACCTAACTATGTCAACTAACTAAAAACTGAACTATATACAAAAAAGTGGCGCATTGTCCAATCGCAACCAAATAAAAAAAAAAATCAAATTCTAAAGGAAACCTACCACTAACTATATAACTATATACAATGGCAGCGGGCAAGTCCTGCGGCTCACTCTGTGATGTTGCCGGCCAGGGCATCATCGAACTCCATGTCGATGTCCTGGAGGCGGGACTCTGTCCTGGCCCCGAGGTCTCGCAGGGATAACCCCATATCCACCTCAAACTCCCTGCGAGCTTCCTCGAGGCACTCAGCCCGCCTCAACGCCCGACGCATGGAGAACTCCGCCCTGACCATGGTGAGCCGCTCCTCTTCCGCCCGCTGCCGCTCCGCACCTATCCGCTGGACCAACTGCTCCCCCACGGAAGACACTACCATCCCAGGGTTCTCCTGCCCTCCGGCCGATGCCTGCCCCTCTGATCGTGATGGCCCCGAGCCATGATGCCTCCCACGTCGAGCCTGCTGCTGCCTCCGACGCCACTGCCTCTGCCAGCACGACGGCATCCAGGATGATGGAAACCACCGACGCCGTCGGGCACGTGCCCTGCCCGATGATGCCGTCACATCCTCCATCTGCTGGGGTCCAGTTGCTGTGTTGTCCACCCCTGCTGGACATCTGACTCCCGACTGTGGCAGGGATGGGATCCCCACCGAGCTGGCTGCATTGGTCAGGGCAGGTCCACAGGGGGCCCTGGTGGCATCTGGGCTGGAAGACGGCAAGTAGAACGACTGGCGTATGGTCTCCACAGAGGAGGAGAGGGCCGCCAGATTGGCCGACACATGCAGGAAACCCCCGAACATGGCCGATCCCAATTGGGCCACGTCGGCACGGTGCTCTTCGTGATGACGTGCGTGCTCCTCCTGGAAAGCACGCACGGCATCACGAATCACAGCCGTGCGCATCGCGACCCCAATCAGGACCTTCTCCACACGGCCAGGGGTCCCCTCGTCCGCAGGTGGAGGGGAGTCAGATGACATGGACATCCCCTCTACCTGCGGACGGGCCTGGGACGGGGCATCCCTGCTGGTGCAAGGTGGTGCACCCACAGGTTCAGGGACAGCGACATGCACAGGCCCCTCCACGGTGACCTGTGCTGCCTCCTGCCCCTGCCCCTGGACTGCACCACTTGCACCAGCAGGGATGCCCCCACCAGGCCCCATGTGCGCCTCAGTGGCGTCCTCCTCCTCCTCTGTGGAAACCACCAACCTGGATGGCTCCTCGCCGTCTACCGCCGTAGCAGGCCCCTGTGGGGGCTCACCCACCCCTTCCGCTGCAGCCGTGGGGGCATCCCCGCCGCCTTGCTCCACAGCGCCGTCTCCGCCCTCTCCTTCACTAGCCGCTGCGTAGAGGGAGACATAGAACACAAGCATCAGGGTACTGTACAATGGTCCCCTAGACAGGAAGCAATAGCAGATGAATGCCACTGTCAAAGTACACTTCCATCATGTCACACCACAACACATGTGTCAGTCCAGGCAAAACACACACAGTGACAGTCATGATGCGTGCCATGGACATTTCAATGCATGTCCAATGGACTCTCGAATCATACAATGTAATGGAACTCACATGCATCATGGGTCATGCCTATCACATGCACACACTTCACCTCAGTCACATCCATCTGGCCCCGTACACCCCAATCACAGTGCATACAAGGATGACTAGGCTGCATCAGTGAATCTGTACATTGTCACAGACATGTGTCATGCATCCATGGCACTCACAAGTCACAGACACGCAGGTCAGGCACACAGACATGGATACCACATATGTATCTGGCATCAGCACCCATCCCTCGCCCCCACCCATGTCCAGGAACAGAGACTGCCATGCTCTCATGTGTGCAATCTGCACAGGGCTCCCCATGTCGCATTCAAACACATGCAACAACCGTGCGGTTCACACATTACAGGTCGCACATGCATTCCCATGATGTCCCTGCACACATACATGCGTACATGGCCTATGTCACACATGCAGGCAAGTATCAGACAACCAGCACACTGCTACATGCCCTGTCTCACACAGCAATGCTTGGCCACTTACCGCTCAACTCCAGACGGGTCTCCCTCTCAAGGACCTGGGCGTGGAGCGCTGGGTGTGCGCGTTCCAGGACCCTCAACTGGATGGAACTCATGCGGCCCCGGCCCCCCTCCACGAGGCGCTGGGCCTTCCTGAGGGTCCTGGACCTCAAGTCTTCCCAGCGCTTCTTGACCTTCTGGATGGTGCGGGTTGCCACCCCCTCCGCGTTGATGGCAACCACACAGTCAGCCCAGATCCTGTCCCGTCCTTCCTTGTTGGCACGGGACGATCCGAAGAGGGCATCATACTGCCCCAGGACTTGCTCCACCAGGACACCAACTTCGGTGGCAGTGAAGCTGGTGCCCCTCTGCCCCTCTGACTGGGGGTTGCCACTGGTGCCAGATGTTGATGTGCCCGACATGGCAACCCCAGGGGCAGGAGTGGGTGGGCAACTCGGTCCTGGGGCTGGGCTGTGGAGCGATGTTATCCGAGTCGGGAGTCTTCTGTTCCAGCAGGGGTGGACACAGCAACTGGACCCCTGCAGATGGCTAATGTGCAGGCACCAAATGGCAGGGCACGGTGGCAGCAGGCAGGCAGGCAGGCAGCAGCAGATGGCACGTGGGAGGCTGCTCGGGGCACTGGGGGGCAGTGATTCGGCCTTCTGGGCAGGAGCGTGGTCTTCCGTGTGTTTTTTCGCGTGGCCAGCTTGATACAGAGTGATTTGGCACGTGAAAATCCTGCACGTCAGCGTGAAAATCGAGGAAAGGCCCTTAGCGCGTAAGCGCGTCAGCACGCGTACGCGATTTCATTGGACCCAAGGCCCTTGCAGCGTAAGCGCGTCTGTGACGTTTTGCGCACAGGCGTTGCCCTGGCAGGGCTTGGTGATCCCGCGTGCATTTATGTTCTGTACGTGCTTTTCGTGCGGTGCGTGTGTTTTCCATCCGTTGGGGTTCACACGCTATTACTTCACAGCGGGTGTTGGCTACGCGTTCTTCTACACGCAAGGCAGACGCGAACCCCTGAAATACACGTAGCCCGCTCCCCCAGGCCCGATCGCGTGAGAAAGTTCACGCGAACCCCTGAAATACACATAGCACGCTCCCCCAGGCCCGATCGCGTGAGAAAGTTCACGCGAACCCCTGAAATACACGTAGCACGCTCCCCCAGGCCCGATCGCGTGAGAAACTTCACGCGAACCCCTGAAATACACGTAGCACGCTCCCCCAGGCCCGATCGCGTGAGAAACTTCACGCGAACCCCTGAAATACACGTAGCACGCTCCCCCAGGCCCGATCGCGTGAGAAAGTTCACGCGAACCCCTGAAATACACGTAGCACGCTCCCCCAGGCCCGATCGCGTGAGGAACTTCACGCGAACCCCTGAAATACACGTAGCACGCTCCCGCAGGCCCGATCGCGTGAGAAACTTCACGCGAACCCCTGAAATACACGTAGCACGCCCCCCCAGGCCCGATCGCGTGTGTGACTTCCCGCGAACCCCCCTGAAATACACGTATCCCGCTCAATCGCGTGTGTAACTTCCCGCGCAACCCCGAAATACACGTGCCCCGCTCGCACAATTGCTGTATGTTGCCACTTTTGTAATGCGCAGGGACGCTACCGCCTGCCTTCGTGTGGTGGACGTGTATCGGCTTGTGCGTGTCTTTCGCTGTGCGTGGTTTTGCCCTATTCGATTCCATGAATACGTGTGGTTCGGGTGCGTGTAGGCGTTCCGTCTGCTTCCCTGCAGTACATCCCCAGTTACGCCCTTGTTTTCGCGAGTTGTTCCCCATTCCGCGCGTTACGCCCCGTGTTCCGCCCACTTTCTGGTGTATGCGCCGAGGTTGTGCGCTTTCACTGTGCGCATCGCGCACGTCTTTTGGGATGTTGCAGTGATGTGTGCGCCATGCACGGGTTTGGCGCACATCCCGTGGTAAACACGCGCAGGGACTTCCATGTATCGCACGCGTGCGCGTGCGCCTGTTTTTTTCTGCTTGCGCTTGCTTGCGCCTGCTTGCGCCTGCTTGCGCGAAGATTTTCGGCGCACGTTTGTTCCATGAATCGGCCCCTGTGTTGGGGAAGTGGGACTGAAAAATTGGGATTTAAAATTTAGGAACAAGGACACCCCTCTTCCTTAAAGAAGTCGGGGTTAACAGGAAAAACAGGATTACCCAATTACATTACAGGCCATTGTTTTTAGCTTACACTGGGAATGAGCATTGTTAATTTTGAATGTTAACAAAAATCACCCCAGGGTGTTTTGCCAAAGGGGAATTAATTAAATTATATTCAGTCAAATAGGCTAAGGATCTACATAGTTTGCCCCCAGACCCACTGATGGGAAATAATCCACCAATGAAAGGGAAGGGGTAATTAAATAGACCCCTCTGCTGACCTTTTGTTGGACAATCTACTTACTCTTGAAATCTCTGGGCTTGGCACTCGGGGACTGAGCAGCTACGCTTGTAAGGAAAAACAGAATTCTAGCCAGCACGTCAGTCAATTGGATCTCACTGCACTTCTCTCTCTCTGGCTCCAGTGAAGAAGCACAGCCTCTGTTGTTCTAATCTCACCAGCAATATGTCTACCCAGATGAAACTTCAGCAAATCTCCTATTTTTGGGGCAGCTGTCCCTCTTGGTAATCTTTTTGCAGCTCTTTCTGTTTTTAATTTTTTATCAGTTCTCCTCTCTCCTGGTGCATCCACTTTATATGCCAGTGATGATACAATCAGGATTTCTGTATTGGGCAGTGCCCTGCAAGAATTCTCACACCTTTTGGTCCTTCACATTTCTCTCCAACCCCAAGCCAAAATCCTATATAAGAAGTGGTTCAGGAGTCTAGAACAGAAAAATGCTACTTGCTACTCCCATTTACAATTCCCCTTTTTTTTCTTGTCATATTTAACCACAAAGTAGCTACATGCCAAAACTTTTCAATTTACTAGTAATTCCCATGTATATATATATATATATATATATATATATATATATATATAATTATTTTTTTTTCCGCACTGATTAGATCAGGCAAGGTAAGTAGCATTCTTCACTTCTCCAATGTAAACGAAGTCCGGACACAAAGTTCAAATTAAAATAGTAATTTTTATTAGTGCCTTGCAAACAGCACAATCAAGTTAAAAAGCCATCCAAGTGTGGCTCTCCCAATGTGCAAGAAATGTGCGTGTAGGGAACGTTAACGCGATTTCGCGGCTTTTCCGTGCCGCTTGTTCACAACAATGCGTCCCCAGCAAACCAAAGAGTTTTAAAACAAAAGTACAGAGCGAACGGTGCTCTTTGCCGCCGAAACAGATGAGGGACTCCATTAGCAAAACACCCACCATGGCATAGACTCAAGGCGGACATGTTGAACTTGTTGAGATTACTGTAATGCTCCGGTTTCATTTGTATAACAGTATCTGTAAGTGTGACTCTCAAATCACCGTCAATTAACTATTAATCAAGTCTCCAATGTGGAGGTATAGAGAGATATAAAAAGTGGAATGTATTTATTCCACTTTGTGTTCGCCTTGATCCATCGCCGTGGATGGGCGTCCGTCAATGGAGCCCCTTAGTGCCAAGTATATGCTTAAATGCCTTGTATCTGTTTCTTACGCGTCCTGTTGGGCTCGAATGGCTGGCACCTGTGACCTATAGTGGACGTGCATATATCGCTCACAGGTCATCAAAATGAGGGAAACCTAATCACCCCCATTTGAGTGCATAGTTGCTTAACCAGCTCCAAAGTGTAATCCAATGGTGGTCAAAAGATGGAATACAGTTTCACATTGGCATATCAGTTCCGTCCCAGATCACATCATCGGTTACATCAGATGGTCTGCTGTGCAAACTGTGTGCCGCCTTCAGTGGTGCGAATCACTGTCTAGTGGCCATACTGCCAATACATTCACCACTTTAGGGCACACATTCAATCAATAAAGTGCTATGATCACTTCCCCATATTGAGTGCACAGGAGCACCCTACTTCTGTGCAGCACTTTTTTCGAATATATTGTACAAGCAGTATAATACAATGCGTTCATCTTGCTAAAGTGCAACTATCATTGTAAAGTGCATAGTGCAATCGGAATTTATACCGCTGAGATGTGAACTTTCTTTCTAAAGTGCAAGGTGCTGAGATGTAAACATTCCTGTAAAGTGCATAGTGCATAAAACCGTAATCTGAGACTTTGCTCATTTAGACCAGACGCCTTCCCTTTTGACTCGACAATTTCCTAACTCGTCATCTGTTTTCAAACGCTCTGCACCACTTATTAAAATCAAACTCTGGTTTAAAAACAACAATCATTTTTCATATATAAGTGAGCATGTGAATAAACAAACAATCACCAATCAGATAAAATTCTATACAAAAAGATTAAAACCTTATTGACATACATACGGACAAAGTTGAATGGAGGAGAGATCGTAACATAGCCTCCTTTTGAACAGTTCCAAGACTTCAACTGACCTTTGTCTATCTTGTTTTTTCTGAAACTTGCAAATAGAAAAGAAACCGAGAAAACAAGAAGGAGAAGAACCAACAGCAACAGAAGAGACAGGGAAAAACCTAAGAGGAAAAAACCAAAGGAAAGAATATATATATAACGGTCAAGGAAAGAAAGAGAAGCAGAAATTAATATGTTCAAATGCCAATCACTGTCCTAAAAATGTGTACAATTCCTCATCTATATTGTGTCCATTCGGGAATTTGCTTTCGAAGTCCAATATGCAGCGAATCTCCGTCTGTTGAAGGATCTTTTCCTTATCCCCTCCTCTTGGTTCTGTCTCGATTTTATGTACGCCAAAAAACCCAAAACTTGCCATATTTTTTTCATGAAAATCCGCAAAATGTTTGGCCATCGGATAGTTGACATCATTGTTCACAATTGCCCGTACGTGTTGTTGAATACGTGTCTTCAGTTTGCATTTTGTGCTGCCTATATACCATTTGTTACATGCACAGGTCAACACATAGACAACGTATTCCATTTCACAGGTGATTTTTCTGGATATAGGCAGAGTTTGGCCGGTAATCAGATGTTTGAAAGATCCTTGGGTTTTGGCATATTTGCATACGTTGCATCGAGTACATTTGAAAAAACCCACTTTTTTGTTGTTGGATAACCAACTCGTCTTGCTACTGTCCTCTTCTTGAGTCATATAACTTTGAACCAGGACGTCCCTTATGGATTTGTTCCTTCTGAAAGTTATCTGTGGGTTATTTCTAAGGTGTCTGCTTAGATCCTGATCCGCCTTGAGGATTCTCCAGTGATTAATTAAAATGCGCCTAATTTTAGGTGCCTGAGTATCAAAGGTTAAAATTAAACGTGTACTGTCTTTCTCTATTTTCCTCCTCTCATTATGTTCAGTTCCTGCTATGAGCTTAGAGCGTTCCTTAGCTCTGGCCTTCAAGTATGCTCTCTCGACTACTCTCCTTGGGTATTGTTGTTTGGCGAACCCTTGAGCCGTGATTCTGCTCTCCATATCGTACGATTTCAAGGTGCTGTTGTTTCTTCTTAGCCTGATGAATTCTCCGTATGGCACATTCCATATCAAATCTTTAGGATATCCGCTGTTTGCGTGAAGCGGTGAGTTAGTCCCCGTGATTTTTCTATGAAGTTCACTGGTTAGCTTCTTATTCACTATTCTCACATTCACGTCCAGAAAAGTAATTAAAGTGCGGCTGTGAGTCTCAGTGAACCGGAGATTGTTGTCATTGATGTTGAGGCAATTGACAAACTACATCCATCCCTGATCGGTTCCTTTCCACACAATGAAGAGGTCATCGATTTATCTCAGCCAGAGAATGATGTTGTCTGTGTATTTCTGATTCCTGTCCGTCCACACCTCCTGTTCTTCCCAGGCACCCATTGTGAGATGGGCATAGGACGGCACAAAAGTGGTGCCCATGGCAGTTCCTTGTAGCTGTTTGAAGTATTCATTGTTGAACAGGAAGATATTATTAGTTAAACATAAATCTATCATAGACAATACCATTTGCGTATGTTCCAGATAGTTGAGAGATCGAGTCTGTAAAAAATGTTGGCATGCCTGTTTTCCATATTCGTGGCTGATGGACGTGTATAGTGAAACCACATCCATGCTGGCTAATAAGTATTCCTTCTCCCAGGGAATGTCCTCGATTCTCGACAGGAAATCCGTAGTGTCTCTTAGATATGATGGAAAGACTGAGACAAATGGAAACAGAACTTCGTCTATATATTTAGACATATTTTCCAGTGCGGAACCTATCAGACAGACAATCGGTGTTCCTGGGGGCTTCTTCATGTTTTTATGTGCCTTTGGAAGGAAGTAAATAGTTGGTATAATAGAGTTGGTGATCGTTAGGAACTTGCGACTCTCCTCAGACAGAAGGCCTCTTGCTTCCCACTCTGTAAGTAGCGTCCTGATTTTACTTTCAAGTTCTTTAATTGGATTAGAAGCAATTTTCATATAGCATTTGGTATCATTTAGCTGTTTGTAGGCTTCTTTTATATAGTCCTTTCTGTTCTGGAGGACTATATTCCGCCCTTTATATGAGGGTTTGATGATACAGTCTTTGAGTTCATGTAACTCTTGCAGTGCCTGTCTGTCTGTAAATGATAGATTGTCGTTCCATATGCTTTTTTGTTCCTTTCTTCTCCGTTTTTTGAAATCTTCAATCACCAAACTCTGGAATGCCTCTATGTTGTTGCCAAGATTAGCCACAGGACTGAAATTTGACTTCTGTTTCAATTGACTTTTGGTGGTCCAGTCTGTTCTAATGTCCATCTCTTGCAGATCTATGGGTTCACCTCGATCTCCTGCAGATATACCGTTTTCCAGGTCCACCAGATCGGTTAAAACAGTTAACTCCTTCATTTGAACCTCTGTTTGACCCGTCTCCTTGTCCATTGGGCACCTTTTGTACGGGTTTGTGGCAAAGAATGTCTTTAAATGTAATTTGCGTATGTAATGGTCAAAGTCAATTCTTGTCTGGACATAATCATTTTTAGCTTTCGGGCAGAAATGTAGGCCTAAATTAAGTACATTTGTCTGATTGGGGGTGAGAACATGGTCTGATAGGTTAATTATTCTCAATTTCATATCATCAACAACTTCTTGCTCTGCTACTTTCCAGAGTGCAGCGATCTGGCCGGGGTACTGCTCATTGCATTGCCTGCCCCTCTTCCCCCGCCTTGTGGTTTTCAACCGCCTCTGCCTCTCCCCTGACTTTGATTTCCACCTTTTTGAGGTATGTTTTTTCTGCCATCTTGGCGTAATAAACGCATTTCGTCTAAAAAATTCATGCGAACATTGGGTTTGTCAGTCTCACTGCTTGTTAAATCTGATTCTGAGGTTGATGCATTATCACTCAGATGTTCTTCATTTTCTTCAGTTGATCTGGCTGGCCTGGACAAGGATGCCTGTCTCATCTGATCAAATCTCTTGGCAAATGTGTAGACTCTTCCTCTCTCATAATCTTCCTTATCTCTTAGGAATTTTCTCTCTTTCCTTTGCTTTATTTCCTCCTCATATTCAACCAAGCTCTTCTCAATGTTGCCCCTCAACCTCTTACCCTCTTCGGTTTCAGTTGTCTTTTTTAATTGTTTTTCTATTTCAGTAATCTTGTCCAATGTCTTAATGCGGTCCGCACCAGCATATTTTACCAGCAACTGCAAAAACGTTTTTGAGCATCCATTCGTTGCAACGCTCCATTCCTGTAACATTACTGGATCTAGTTCTTCGAAAGAAGGGATGGTTAGAATTCTCAGGCCTTGTGGGATTCTGCCTACTTCAATGTAGTTCTGGAGTGAATGCTCCTCCCACCACTTACTCAATTCCCTGCGTTGTAGTTTTTCCAATTCTTTCAGTAGACCCAGTTCGCTGTCGCTTTTAGGTGCTGTTGCAGTGGGTATGCTGGTGTTGCTGATTTTTAATGTCTCATTAAACAGTGTTGCGGCTTGTGCCTTTCTGATTGCCTCTCTATTGCTTTGGGAGTTGGCCATGTTGCAAGGTTTGTAGACGAATGGTTTTTCTATGTTCCGGCACTCTCAGTGTGACTGCTGGGGAAAAATAAATCCACTTAAGCAGCACACTGCTTTAGATGTGAAACTGATGAACACAGTCTTTATGTATCTGTGTATATATTTGGCTTCAGCTAATCATGGGGGATTTAATAAAACAACAGCCTGGTTCGTGTTTTGTTGCACCGGCAAGTGGCAATTTTTCACTGTTTATACAAAAAGCTTAATTGTTAGGTACATTTAATTTGCTCCTCAAATACCTAATTTTACCCTCCACCAGCTTGCCAATTCTTAATTTCTAGGCATTTTCTGAGGAGCAAGAAACACATTTTAGCTTGCTATTACAATTTCATAAGTTGCATGTGAATACATTTTATTTGCAACAAAATTGTCTTGCCATTATCTTGAGAATGACACATAAATGGATGCAGTAAGACTTGCAGTTGCTGAGAAAATGCATCAGTTATGATAGTCCATTTAAACTAATGGAAATCTTCATAAGTATGCAAATCATAGCTCTCCTTTCTTCAGGCCAGTTTTGTTTCTTGGCCAGCATGTGACTAGATAATTATAATGATAATGATGTGTTATTTATATAGCGCCTTTATCCAAAGTGCTTTACAAAGCACATCTTTATATACAATATTACCCATCCAAAATTGGTACTCATTTATCGACCTCGGAAGGATGAAAGACTGAGTTGGCCTTGCCGGGATTCAAACCTGCGATCTGCAGATCATGCTCAGATCACAGCATTAGCCGCTTTCTTGTTTGAAGTTGGTGGGCTGCAAGTCATAAATAGTTGGGATACATCGGTTGCACAGAGATCTCCCACTGCAGATAATGAGCCAGGCCAGTCCTGTGATGTCATGAGGCCATGCTGGCATCTGGCATTCAGTCCTGTTATCTGAAGTTAACCACCATTTTGATCTGAATACCTTCTATGTTCTTGTATTTTCAAAGTTCAGCTCCCCTTGATTGCAGTCCCTGTTTACATTCCAGTCACGCACTGGCTAGGCCATTTGCCCTGCAAAGAAATGAGCCTTCAGAGACAACAGGTCTGGAAATGGGGCAGGTTTGTTTTGAACACCATTAAGGGCAGGCCACACTTTATTGCAGTTGTAAATAGCTGAGATGCTGTATAATGTGTAACCATAGATAGTTGCACTCACGCCATGTCTAGAGGTGCGTAAAGTTTTCACCTGCGAAAAAGTGCAAAATTCGCAATTAAATTGGCTTCTGTAGGTTCTGCAAAATCAGCATTACAGTTCCGGCACCACTGAAATTTCACCCGATTTTGTGCAGTTTTGTTTAGAGCATGGTGTTTCAGTCCCATGCTGGTTTCATGTAGCGAGATGAGAAACTTCACATCTGTTTTTTTTTTATCCATGCTAGTTTTGCACAGTGATACGAGAAACTATGTGAGGTTCTTTCCAAACCATGTTAGGCAGCGGCTGATAAACTTTGCGTGTTTCCTTATCTGTGCTAGGTTCGCACAGCGACGCAAGAAACTTTGTGTGCATCTTTTTCGATCAGTGCTAGTTTCTCACAGGGACACGATAAAGTATGTGCCATTCTTCCGAACCATGTTAGTTTTGTGCAGCAGCAAAAGAATCTGCACATTTTTTCCAATCTGTACTTGTTTCGAGCAAGTAAACGAAAAACTTTGTGCAGGTCTTTTTTTGATCCATGCTAGTTTCACACAGCAACACAAGAAACTTTGTGCGCTTCTTTTTGAACCATGTTAGCTTTGCGCAGTGACACAGGAAACTGTGTGTGTTTTTTTTCTGATCCTTGCTAGTTTTGCTCAGTGACACGAGAAAGTTTGCGTTTTTTGTTTTTATCCATGCTAGTTTTGCAACCGCGACATGAAAACCTTTGCAAAGGTTTTTTTGTATTCGTGCTAAGTTCATGCTGCGATATGAGAATCTTTTGGTGGCTTGTTTTGATTCATGCCAGGTTTATGCAGAGACACGAGAAACTTTGCGCGGCTCTTTGTCATGTGCGGGTGTGGCTGTACAGCGACAGATTGGGGCCAAGCGGATCAAAATTTGGCAGCTTTTGCGGCTGGCGGAACGGAATCTAACAATTTCGCTGAGCCCTATCTGTGTCCTCCCAAGGTGTCTATAGACTCCATCTACTATTGCTCCACGTCTGGTGGACCCTGAAGTGAATGAGAGTAGATCGGCGCCAAATTTTCCTCATTACAAGTGCCTAGGATTTGGGGATTTCCTTTCTACGAAGCGAAGGACCAAAGTGGACTCTTTCTTATTCAGAAAACACTCCAAACGCTTCTGTGGCCCCAAATAGCTGCCTATGGAGGGGTCCAAATGATCTGGTTACGCTGTGGTTTCTTCAGCGCCAAGAGGTCACTACTATCTGTGGCTAATTGCGTGCACCGTGAAGTTAGAAGCACAGCCCATGTTTAATTTAGGAATGCTCTCTATAGTCATTGGCCGAGAACAAAGTTCAATGGTGTGCTTGGGAGATGTTGTCCTACGTAGGGTCCAATTCAGCGGCACTGCAAGGGCATTTCACAAGTAGAGGAACACAATCCAACAATCAGCAACACCGCAGACAATAGTACTTGTTAGGAACAGCTCTCTTGTACCCCACACACTGCTCAAATTCAAGAAGAGCTCGTACGGCTGATTGGCAGCTACTAATTTGCAGCCCTCATGCGCTGACAATAAAATGGTGGCACACAAGAGAAGTGACAATGACAACCACTGTACACGTTGGATAACATTCTCCTTCGCTAACAAAAAAAAGTGTGACTGCCTCAGCCAAGTAGCGTACACTTTACCGAAAATATATCCCTTCCCCAGCCTGGCTCGGCTGTGATTAAATCTCCGCGCCTGTGGGGGTGGCAGTGCGCGGTGATGCGCCCCCCCCTCCCACCCCCACGTACTCCCAGACCTGCTGACAGGTTGCAGAACAAAGCGCCGTGGAGGCAGCAGGCGGTCTGCGGCCGTGCGTTGGTGGGGCGCGCAGGAGGTCAGGGTGGGGATGGCACTCACATTAGGTGGTGGAGTTGTGTGGGCATGCCCACTGCTGGCACAGCCCAATTATCCTGGCCAGGGACTGGAGTGAAGCACGCTCTAGACTCCAGACATCCTCTAGCAATCCCCGCATAAAGGCATGCATTGTGCAGGGCCAGTCCCCCCATATATTACAAGAAATGCGTGCCACGGGTATTATTTATTTGATATGCAGCCGTTCCTATGAAGCCCCGTCTGCATGCATGACACGACATGTCTGTGTATTTCCTCTAAACCCCCTCTTTTACCAACTTTCCTTTACAACAACACAAAGCAGTTCTCTGGAAATCAAATATAGTCCCATGACACCCACTGGTAGAAGTAACGAAATTCTCCAGATTGCGGTTGCCTTGCCTTGAAATTTAGAATTGACAAAGTTACATCTACCAACAGGTGTTTCGACCGCCTGCGCTTTGTCAAGGCAAATTACTCATTCAAATGTCTTAACATCCTGCAAATTAAAGTATATGGTCCCATAATATATTAAGAAACAGTAAACCAACATATTCCCATTGCAGCACGGCGATGTAAGCCAATAGAACGCGAAGCAATGAGGAAAATGAGCACGAGAGAGCCCGTAGGAAAAAGAACTACTTCTGCAAATGGATTAGCACGCTTTTAAGCATGGTTACCTGTGGACATGCTAATAAAAACGCTATTTCGTTACATTTCTTGTTCTCTTTTTTATTTTCTTGCCTTCTATTGTTTGCATTTCAGTAATTGGATGCTTGTCGTGTTTATTATTCACAGCCCTTAACCTACGGGGTCTCCCATGTTCAATTTCCTCATTGGCTCCTCTGCTATTTTGTCTTTGGCTCACCTATACCGCCGCGGTGCAATTGGAATATGTTGCTTTACTGTTTCTTAATATATTATGGGACCATACACTTCATTTATTTATTTATTTTATTTGTCTATAGTCCATAGAACGATATCCTTTAACTTGCATGATTTTCAGAAATGTGAATGAGTAATTTCCCTTGACAAAGAGCAGGCGGTCGAAACACGTGTTGGTAGATGCAACTTTGTCCATTCTAAATGTCACGACAAGGCAACTGCAATCTAGACAATTGTGTTTATTCTACAAGTGGGACTCGGCCGTGGCTTTTTGGTCCAGTGACCGTAATATGTATATTTGCTTTGTGTGTGCTTAAATACATGCATGTAACTATGTCCTTGAGTTAAGAATATGCGCATTCCATTCTGTCAGTAATTAAATATATATATATATTACACAAATATTAGAACACACTAATTTTGTTTTTACTTTCCATTCAGAGTCAGGGGGTCCATAAAGCAGTTTACTCTCGACGCCCCATGGCAATGCCAGTATGCCAGTATGCCATAGGTGATGTGTACATGTGAAGCTAGAGGTACTTGTGAAGAGGGAATTTGGGAGTACTGTGCGCAGGGCTCCTATGGTCTGCCTAGGCTGTGGGGTAGGGGTCTATTTGGGCTAACACTGGCACGCTTAATGCCGGGTGACATGGCACGCGCTGTCCCCGCCCCTTTTGTTGCACCCTGTTCCTGGACGAAACATAGTTCGCTTTACAGTTGGACGCCTAGCAGTGACCCGGTATGTCTATGTGGGCCCAGTCTATCTCGGGGCAATCGGCATCGGTGGTGGGGTCCTTGAGAAGGTCGCTTGGGATCTGGGATTGAGCGTCGGGTGGTCCAATGCCAGGTCTGGGGAGTTCACCCACTCTTGGTTTTGCTTTGTATGTTGACTCCTGTGAAGCTCCACAAGTAGCAGCACTGCCTGAACCCTGGACCCGGATGGTCCCCTCGGACGTCTTGAGACCTCCGAGGTGTCCCTAGAAATCCTCTGAAGGGGAGAGGTTTGAGCCCCTTCCGGCCACACCCTGAACTGAGCGGGCCAGCTCGGTGGCTCCTGCGTGCAGATCAGCGGGGCCACACTTGTCTTTTCTGATTTGAAGGGCGTCATTGTGGGAGCGGGTGGCCACAGGCGGAACGCCATTTCCAGCTTCAGTGGCTGGCTCACGTGCGCCGCGCTAGACCTGCGCGCAGGATCACTTGCAGAGACCTGCGGTCGCACGTAGGGGGCGTCATCCCTGTGGGAGACCGCAACTGTACATTCTGAAAGAGAGAAGGGGACTGTGCAGCGTGCCCTCAACCGGAACCTTCCATGTCACACCTGCGCAGGCGTCTCTGCCGCCTAACTTGGAGGGCGCTTCGTCTCTGAACCCGCAGCGCATTTCCAAATACGCCCATTGTTAGTTTTTCAGAAAGTATGCCACTTTTCCAGTGCGGCCTATAGGCTTCGCCAAGCTGAATGTCCGTAGTCGTGGTAAGTGTCCAAAAAAAAAAGGTGCGCTGGTGCAGGGGCGAGACCTGCCCCGGGGGCTACGTGGCGTTCTGCAGAGACCAAGACAACACAGCTGTCGAGCGGCTGAGCCGGGATTTTAACTCTCCTCGCTCTGCGCACACCGTGCGTGCTGTGCGTGGAGCCAGAGACCCGCCAGAAGTGTGTGTAGGGCAGGGCCACAGGCGGAGGCAAGGAGCCGGGCCAGGCTGAGAGACTATCAGGTGGACCCCGAGTTCGAGCATCAGAACCCCCTTCACAGAAATTGCATACATCAACAGGGCGTGTGCACAGTGCACGGCACCTGCAGACACACGGAGGCGATTTTCGTGCACACGCGAACATGCACACACGGTAGATTCTAAGCACCGCAGGAGCAGTGAGCGCCGCGTTACACCACGAATAAATAATTGGCGCTTTCTGGCCACTGGCACCGTGGGCGCCGTATCCTCCTCGCCATCACCTGGGGCCAGGCCCTGTTACACAGAGACACATGCTGGCGGGAGGGGGGGGGGGGGTGTTGTCAGATGGCGCAAACAGGCCGGCCTCGCCTACACAAAGGCCGGATTAGCACCGTCCCACCATCAGCCGAGCGCTGGGCGCACTTCGCCACTGCAGACGGGAACAGTTGGCTAATAGAAAGGTGTTGGAAATAAATTACAAATCAATGAGCCCTTGTTTAATAAAACAATTAGGTTGCCCAGGGCGGAGCCATTCGCTTACACATGTAACCTGGAGCTCTAATGGGCAGCCCGGTTCGTGCACAGGCCCCGCAGCAGACCTTACGGCCACAGGGGACCGTGTCAGGCTCCCCCCCCCCCCCTCCCCAGTACCAAAGAAACATATTAATCCTTGTCACTGTTTTCAAAAAACGCTGTGACAGAAATAAACCTACACTGTAACTGGGCCCTGTTAATGAGCTTCTGGCGTGTGGGCTCCCACTCAGCACCTGAAAAACACAACAAAACAGCTTTTTACATTAAGCATGTGAGGTTTGCTGCTGGCTAAATTTGTACACACAAGTCTATAAACCATGGGCTCAGGCAGCTGGGAAGCAGAGAATAGCAAAGGCAGACTCTGCCACCAACTTCACAGGGCAATTATCCTCCTGGAATCATGGGACTTTCACAAACAAATGCCCGCCCCTGCTGAGCCCTTTCAGGGCCGACGCTTATGGGCGATTCAGCGGCACCGGGGACCTTTAGAGGCGATCAATTCTTAATCACAAAGCAAGAAATATACAATTCTCGGGGCTCCAGCGCCTTGCCCCCCCCCCCCTCCCAAGGCCATTGTCAGCAGCCCGGCTGCAGCCGCTCGCCTGCCTCCCCGCGAACCAGCCGCAGACACCGGCTCTATTGAGTCCCCACTTGCAACATGTTTATGGCTCGTTAATTTATATTTACCCCTGTACTTCTGCCGGCAAATCAACAACACTTAGCACAGTTTGGTTACACTCTGTCCCGAGGAAATTACAGAAGCCTGCCACGGGGCTCGAATGGAGGCCAGCCGAGGCGGATCGATACACCGCTGATTAAAGCGATCGGAGCAAATTCACGGGCCGGGGCCGCGGCCGCCGCAGCAGCCGCGGCGGGCAGCGGCGAGCGAGCGTGCGGGCCTGGGAGGATGGGTGGGTGGGGTGGGCACCCGGGGGGCACGCGCAGCGCCCCGCGCAACTCTTCACTTGCACACACACATATATATATATATAAATTGCTACATATATAAATGTGTGTGCGTGCGTGTGTAGTATATACACACTCACACATAGTACATGTTATTTATTTATTTATATGCATTTATATGTATTGACAGTAATGTTTATATTAGCACGTGGCATAGATATATATATATATATAAGGCATGTTGCATGTGTCGTTGTTTTTTTGTTGTTGTTCAGGGTGCTTTTTGTTTTATTCTCGTGTCTACATTCTCAGGTTGCAATAGGAACTGGCCACGCGTCTCTCGGTCTCCTCTCGCTCTCTGCGTGTTGTATGGGACATCCGTGCACATGTGCAGCATGCAAGGGAGAGGCAAGCGCAGCCCCGTGCGCCGCGCTGAAGCGCGAGTGCGTGCCTGGAAGCTATAGGCGCAGATTCCATACACAATTCGTTATGCATAAGGCCATTGAAGAGGGGTTGCGTGTGCAAATACAGGCGCTGCACGGTCTCCGCAGCAAAGCTCGGGGGTGTGCGCAGTGAAATGGCCGCGGAAGCCGCGCGGCGCTCGCCGTGCGCGCAAGAGCTTGCGGGCGCCTTCCCTCCGCAGCCGTCTTTCGTGCCCGCGTTCATTCAATATTTGGGTTCCTCTGAATTCATCACCATCTTAATCTGGATAATTTCACTCTGCGGGGAAAAAAAAGGCCCCGAAAACAGAGCAATCTCAGCCCCGTGTTTACCCTTCCGCGGCTGCGGAGGGGGGCTGTGCACACCCCGAAGCAGACAGGCGTTAAGTGCACCTTTTCATGTAGCCCGGTCGGTTTGCACGAGGGATGCGCCATGACACATTTCTTTATGTATTTACTTTCACTGCGCCAAAAGCCCACAGGCATTAAACACATATCTTTATCCTGGAAGCTTTGATGTGTGTGTGTGTGTGTATATATATATATATATATATATATATATATATATATATATATATATATATATATATATATATATATATATGTTAGTCAAAGTTATACTTATAAATTATAAATATTTCACAAAAATAAAATCCTTTAAAATAATGATTAGACGCATTGAAATCACACTGCCTGGAGACGGGCATTCGGGCGAAGGCTGTGCTGTTATGCGTTGACCCCCCCGCGCCGCGGCTGCCCCCGAAGCTGTCCCATTGGCTCCCTGGGATGGGGTTCTTAATTAATGTTGCAGAAATGCTGCTCCAGCCCGGGCTTTTGGTAACACATAGACGTGCGGGCTTTTTTCTTCCTTGTGTGAACCTCGCCCTGAGGGGCCCGGACCCGAGTTGTTGTTTTTTTTTTGTAATAATGTGAGAGGGGGTGCGAGGGTCTGGGAGCGCCGCCTTTCACTGAGTCCAGAGCCCGCGTTCACACGGGGTCCCCTTGTGCCCGGGAACTGTGCAATAGCGCGCTGCTCCCCACCAAGGGGGCAGGCATCCTGCTAAAACCCCTGCTCAGCGCCGCGGCCCTTCTCTCACTAACCCATGCCAGTCATATGCCAGGCCAGGGCACGGGCACATATTAGCAAGCCGTGTGGGCACCCGTGGCATGTCTCCAGCCTCAGGCGCACACAGGAAACCAGACGTCGCTGTGCACGCCAAGGCATTCACAACAATGAAACATGTCCCCTTCGGTGCACGAGTGCGACATCGATGCCGGCTACACCGGCACCGACGACCTTTCTTCGGCGACATTTGCATCGAGTATAAAAATCATGGGTCCGGATCCATCGCACATGCGATCCCTGCCGTGCAACGCGGGTGCAATGCCAGTGGTCGCGATAAAACGCGCACTGTGTGCCCACCTGGCGACGACAGCACTAAAGGTGCCCAGTGGCGGGCTCCGACGCTCGTCTCCTTAAGCCCCCACACCCTCTCTGCCTCCTGCCGGGGCGCCCCCCCCCCCAGTCGCCTGCTTCTGCTGTATACACACAGTATTTCTTTCCCCCATTAATTGCCTGGCTCCAGTTTGTGAAAGAACTTGCCCGCATGGGCAGAGCCCGGGCTCACAGACGCGGCGGCGTTTTTTTTTTAGTTTTTTTTTTTACACTGCAGCAGATCAATGCCCGTCCCAGTAAATGGATATTATTAAACAGCATGAGGCAGTGCAAACTGGGAAGGGAAACTTGCGCGGCGCTGCCTTTGAGCGCGGCGAGCCTGCCTGCTGTGACAGGGCAATTGGCGACATGCTTTTTTCATGCCAATCTGCGGCTTTTTCGCCTCGCGATGCTATGGCAACCGGGGCTTTAACAGCCCCGAGCAGCTAACAAGCCTCCCCTGATGGAATTGTCTGCCCGTGTGATTGCCGCGGCGTAGGCAAAATACAGAAGCCGGGCCCAGCCACGCGTGGACCTCTGTCAATCTGATTAGAATTTGGACCGCGGGATTATAATTGTCTGTTGCATATCAGAGATTGCGTTTCCCATTCTCTCTCTCTCCCTCTCTCTCCCCCTCTCTCTCTCTCTCCCCCCGAAAGCCTATCAGTGTCTGGGCTTAATTAAGCCCAGCACAACAAAAGTACACATTTCAGCAAGGCAGGGCCCCGCCGATGTGCCATGTATTCGCGCACACTCTGGAGTTGTTTATGAAAATATGTTTTTAATGTGTTGTTATTTCATATATCACGGGGGTGCAGGAGGCAAATAAATGGATGGCATATGGCGGGGCCATAAACAATGGCATCGCGTTGGAGGCGCAGCCTCCTTCCCCGTGCGTGCGTGCGTGCGTGCTTGCATGCACGCTGCGGGGACGCACTCGCCTTCTGCGGTGTGCTGGGTTTCGCGGGGGGCCGTGCAGCCGCTCGGGAGTCCCGTTTGGGGGTGACCCTTCCTAGGCTGCTTCCGAGACCCATTGCACGACACCCCTCTGTAATTGTCAGTCGTGTCTGGCGCTCGGGTGTCCCTTTTATCGTCCTCTGCAGTCTGCACCCAGGCAATTCACTATATGTGTGGTTTTTATTATGGGGTGGGGGGGCAGGGGGCAGCACCATATCCTACTCCCCACCCCCCAATTCACTACCCTATGGCCCGCTACACCCAATGAACATACGGCAAAAAAAGCTAAAAAAAAAATGCAGTCAAATGCCTCAGGGTTTAGGTGCTTTACAAATGTAAAAATAAATAAATAAATGCTCTCCTGGGGGGAAAGGGCAGTGCTGGCATGGGAGAAGGGTGTACCCAGGACCTCAGCAGAAGGCCTGTTCCCCTCTTCCCAACAGCAACCCTCAAAATGGAGGAAAAAAATATACCTAACTGGAAGAGAAAATGTCTCATTCCCCTAAGGTGACGTCATAGTTGATTATGAAATGAATGATCCTCTGCTATGACGTCACAGCAGGGGGACAGCATCCAGAAAAAGGACATGTTTCTAACGGGCTCCGATGGAAGACGCACATACGCTAGAAATGTGGACGGCTTTCTAGGCTGAACCAAGGACTGGCTATTTTCAGATCAATAACAGGCAGATATCGGAGAACACTTCCGTCCGTCACCGCCTTGCAGTGGGCGAGCTAGGACTCGGCGCAAAGAAACGCGCGTCCTTCCCGCCAAGAACTCCAGCCAGCGCTGCGCTTAGCGCAACGATGCCGAATTGGGAATCCCAGCCTGCAGTGCGCAGAGGGGGCGCCGCTTTGCCCACTTTCGAACCGGGGCGGCCGATCAACAGCAGCCGAGGTCGCACTCACATTGCGTCACGCGGCCCACACGCCGTCAAGCGTTACATCGGCGCAAAAGGATTGCGCCGCTGCGCCTTTTTTTCCTCCCGGTGAAACCTCACGCGCCCTGCCCCATGCGCACGGACCGTGCTGCAATCACGTGAACCCCCTGTTTAAAGGGGGCCGCCACAGTCCTTTGGCGCGGCTGGTCCTGAACTCCTCACCCCCACATTTTTTTCCGTTCAAAAAATATTGAACTGGTCCTCGTGTCCTCGAATGAACGCCGCAATTGCAGCACCAATGCTTGCCTCTTGCACCGATTTATGCGTGCAGCAATTTTACCAGTGTGGTCTTCACGAGCAGATCCGTGTACGAGCAGGCAGGGACCCCCGGGGGACACCTCACTGCTCGCAGCCGCCCTCCAGCCCCTCCCCACAGTCCATGCCTGGAGAAATTACCTCCAATTGGAGAATGTGAGCTCATAGGTAAAAAACAGTCCCCGGTCACGTCTGCGCCGCGCTGGAGGTGTCTCGGGCGCAGATAATGAGGTGGGGCGCGCAACTCTGCACCGCGCAGCCGGCTCACGACGCGGGCAGTAATTAGGCGCCCGGGCCATCGCTCATCTCCTTAACATTATCAAGTGGTCAATTACCCGGGTGCGGTGGCCAGCCCGTGGCACAACTCTCTCCACTTTAACAAGTAGATTCCAAGAAAGAGGCCCACAGGCCGCCTTCTGTCATAATGATCTTTGCCAATCCTTGCCTTTTCAGCTCATTAGAACATAAATTACATTTAAAAAGAAATACAAGGATGACATATTGGGGAGGTGTGTGGGTGTGTGTGTGTGGAGAGGGGGGGGAGGTTAGTGGCACGGCTTGTTTGGCAAATCTTCTGCCCGGTGCGGCCGTGATGTACGTCTCGGAAGCAGCGCTGCACGCAGAGAAAGCAGGATTAAAAAAACACAAAGCTATCACTTCATCCGGGAGAGGTGACGAGCGGCGCAGAAATGCACTTTTCACGATTGATACAAAGAGGTGGAAGGAGAAAAAGCTTCCAGCGGATCGCGAAAAAAATAAAAAATAAAAAACACAGCCCCCTGCTTTTCTTTTATTGTATTAGGTTTAATGAATAGATGTGTCTTTTTAGTTTGTGGTACCCTGCTATTAAATGATAGCATCATTTTTTTGTGCCTAAATAAATTCACTTTCTTGTCACCTGTGATTTGTGCAGGAAGATCGAAGACATTATTCCTAATTGAGATGTATATTGGAATTTCGCGCTCAAAGCAAATCTCCTTTATTCTTCCCCCCACTGTTTAAAAGGATTTTTTGTGTGTTTTCTTCCTTCTAAAGAAATTGTCAGGGAGAAGCCGAGCCTGCCCGGGCTATACATTAACATCACTTTAGTTTTTAAGCTGTCACGAACTGTTACAAAAATGCTAAGTTGCCATTGTTTAATGTCTGTCATTTTATAATGCTTCGGGAGTTATCTATCCTGTACAATGATTAGCTGATGCTAAAATTGCCTTGTAAGTATTAGGACAATAGCAATTTTCTACAGCTGGGACACTGCCAGCCTAAGATAAGTGCATTTTCTGCGCACACGCGTAAAGTGCTTTCAGTGGCTGCCGGCTGATGGATGGATGCATTTTTTTTAAGTGCGGAAAGCAATATTTTGCAGAGGGAAAAAGGCTTGAAAGCTGACACACGTGCATGCAAATGTCACTCTCTTCAAGCAAGTAATTTGCTTTTTCTTTCAAAAGCGTAAATGGCATAGTTAGACACATTATTTTGTATATTGCACATAACAATACAAGATGCACAAAAACAGCCGGTACAAAACATTTCATATTGATAGAAGAACCCGTGGCTGGAGCGTATGATTAGCATAAGAGTGCGCGCGCCCGCGCGCTCAGAACTGCCTTCAGGATTTGCATCGGCAGTGACATGGAGGAAGCGGCAACTTCTGCTAACTTTGCAGATCACAATATTTCAAATGTTGCATTTTGGGGAGACAATGCCTCCATGGCTGTTTAATGACAGTGTAGAGCTCGCGGGATCATAACATAGTTCGTATCGGAGCTCTCACGATGCCCGCCTTCCCTGCCTCTGGAACCTCAAACATGCCCGCATCGACAGAAGTGGGGCCTCTCACACACAGCCTTCCCCCCTCTGACACGCACCCTGAAATGATTCAGCTACCACAAGGAGTGACGCAAATTAGATGTAGGACACTGATCGTACAGGATGAACACACATGTTTGGACGCAAGAGCCGTTGCTGCAGCCAAGAAAGACATCCATCCACTCACTTGGAGAATTCACTGGAGCTTCTTTTGCGTTCGGGCTCAACGCTCGCTCATCGCTGGCAAGCACGCAGGACTGTAATCGACATCGAGAAATCACCAATGTCTAATTTGGTCCCACAAGTAGGAGTTGCTTCATGCTGCCAAGATCTCAGACAGCAACCTCTTGCGGTCATGTGCATGTAGGCAAAGCCTTAGTTAACTTGGATATTGACAATGGTATATCTGTTTGGGTGTAATTCTTACAAGGCATTAAGTCTGAATCATCTACACTATCCAACCTCAGAAGGCTTAGGCATTGATCAACGATGAGCGATTAACCTGCTCCACCACAAGCAGGTCTTGGTTGTCGTATCATTTCCTTAGAATCCCATCTGTCTTGGAAACATCTGAAGAGGCACACCTCATGGGAACTATGGCTCCTATTAGGCTCTGATCACAGGTCACTAAGGCCAACAATCCAAAGATGTAACAGCCAAGTGTTGCCATTTCGATTCCAGTAGTCATGTGTTCCTCCAGACTCAAGCAACCTCTGTATTAGGACGTGAGTTAATGTAGACCACAGAGTGTTCCTCCACAACAGAAGACGAGGCTCCGGTGAGCTGTTTCCACCACTTGCTTGAAATGGAGACAGTGCAGAAAATGAGTAGATCAGACCATTCATGGTGGACTGATCAAGAACGCGGCCCAGTACGGGGCGTCCGTGCAAAGGCGCTGATACTCGTCTCAGCAGATAGAATGGCATAGCCAGAGCAGCAACAGAGGTATAAGACTTGGACACCAATGCCAAGCTTTGTCCGATAACTTGAGGAACGGTTGCCGTAAGCGTGTCCCAATTGGAGGATATGATATGATGTGACAAGTCATGTATGACACGCCCGTACACAAGTGACCTCTATTTAGGGCAATTCAACATCCCACCTCAAAACAAGATTTGTGCAGTTCGTTATTTCAGATTCTTTGATGGACAAAAGTCACGCAAGGGTGATGGTTTCAAAATACAACAAACCCGCCCCAGATTTGTAGGACAAGAAACACATTATTTAGTAACCATGACATTTTTAAATTAAAAATGTCAAGTGATACCACATGCAGGTGCAACAGTGCTGGTTGTGTTCATTTGAACAACTGTTTACATATCAATTTTTTCAACAAGCACACATGAAATGCAATGCAGACTGCCTCGTCAAAGTCTTGCTAATCAAAATAATACGCGCATAGAAGAGAAATCAGCACTGTACAAAACAGGTAGCCCCATTTAATCTAACACATTTGAACTGTTCTGAATAAAAGACTGTTGAGATATTTTTATGACTTAAATGAGTGGTGAAACGCCATCACATAATAAAAAAAAGTTTCTAATTGTTACGAAATATTAGCATCCGCGGAAGACCTAGGTTGACTTACTTTCAGTGCACCAGTGAATACAAGAAACACTGTAACAAACAGAAACAGCTCAGAAAGCCCTAAATCCACCTTGAATCTCGGAACATAATCGGATGGGCCAGAATTAGCTAACCCTGAACTAGTAGGTTTCCTCCCTGAGCAAGATATCACTGTGATTCAATAAACCTCAATATGATTCAACAAACCTCACTATGATTCAACAAACCTCACTATGATTCAATAAACATCACTATGATTCAATAACCCTCACTATGATTCAAGAAACCTCACTGTGATTCAAGAAAACTCACTGGGATTCAATAAACCTCACTATGAATCAAGAAACCTCACTGTGATTCAACAAACCTCACTATGATTCAACTCACTATGATTCAATAAACCTCACTATGATTCAATAAACCTCACTATGATTCAATTAACATCACTATCATTCAACAAACCTCACTATCATTATACAAACCTCACTTGGATTCAGTAAACCTCACTATGATTCAAGAAACCCCACTGTGATTCAAGAAACCTCACTGTGATTCAATAAACCTCACTATGATTCAAGAAACCTCACTGTGATTCAACAAACCTCACTATGATTCAACTCACTATGATTCAATAAACCTCACTATGATTCAATCAACCTCACTATCATTCAACAAACCTCACTATCCTTCAACAAACCTCACTATGATTCAACAAACCTCACTATGATTCAATAAATCTCACTGTGATTCAACAAACCTCACTATGATTCAACTCACTATGATTCAATAAACCTCACTATGATTCAATCAACCTCACTATGATTCAACAAACCTCACTATGATTCAACAAACCTCACTATGATTCAACAAACATCACTATGATTCAATAAACCTCACGGTGATTCAACAAACCTCACTATGATTCAACTCACTATGATTCAATAAAACTCACTATGATTCAATTAACCTCACTATCATTCAACAAACCTCACTATCATTCAACAAACCTCACTATCATTCAACAAACCTCACTATGATTCAATAAACCTCACTATGATTCAATAACCCTCACTATGATTCAAGAAACCTCATTGTGATTCAAGAAACCTCACTGTGATTCAATAAACCTCACTATGATTCAAGAAACCTCACTGTGATTCAACAAACCTCACTATGATTCAACTCACTATGATTCAATAAACCTCACTATGATTCAATTAACCTCACTATCATTCAACAAACCTCACTATCATTCAACAAACCCCACTTAGATCCAGTAAACCTCACTATGATTCAATAAACCTCACTATGATTCAACAAACCTCACTATGATTAAAAAAAACTCACTATGATTCAATAACCCTCACTATGATTCAAGAAACCTCACTATGATTCAACTCACTATGATTCAGTAAACCTCACTATGATTCAATTAACCTCACTATGATTCAACAAACCTCACTATCCTTCAACAAACCTCACTATGATTCAACAAACCTCACTTTGATTCAATAACCCTCACTATGATTCAAGAAACCTCACTATGATTCAAGAAACCTCACTGTGATTCAACAAACCTCACTATGATTCAACAAACCTCACTATCATTCAACAAACCTCACTATCATTCAACAAACCTCACTATGATTCAACAAACCTCACTATGATTCAGTAAACTTCACTACTATTCAATAAACCTCACTATGATTCAATGCACCTGGGCTTTGTTTCCGGTTACCGGATGGATATAGGCCCTTTTGTCAAACCTGCCATTAAAAATAATAAAGGTAGAAGTTGAGGGGGAGAGGGCAGGTCGGTCTCAGTGACTATTGATGGTACAGTGCAAGCATTCACCACAGCTCCTAATCCTTTGCAGGTTCTTCGATTAAAAGGCATAATGACATTTAATTTCCGGTCGTACCATGTTATAACTCACAGCATAAGGAACAAGGCCAATCAAGGATTTAAAAGACCAATTATGCAAAATAGTACACAGCGGCCTGGATATGAATTTCATATGCAAACATCTGTGACTTGTGGAGGACATCAACTGTAAATTAGGGGCAGCACCACTTAAGGGATTATTTGAGCCAATAGAATGAAGACATTTGGAAGATACCTCCAGTTGACAAGATCAGCGCTCATTGTGATAGCTACGTATTGAAGTTTTGTGTATTTATGGAGGAATAGGCGCTCCTGCTCTTAAGGGGTGTACACTCTTGGTGCTGGTAAATGGTTTTTTAAGGACAGTAGGGGTACGATCATTATTCATTATTTTGTTGTAAATAGTTATTTTTGTAGTCTTATTGTGAATATGTGGAGGTGGCAACATAGAATGGGAGTGGCCTATAATCTGCTTTTGGTTACTCTGGATGTATAAGGTACCAATATTTCTCCCTATTCTGGGGCATTTCCAACGCAGATTGTTTGAAAACTGTTAGACGATCAATCCGAACGGCTGGAGTAACTCTCGCCCCTCTCTCAGACACAGCTACAAATAAAATCAGCACATGTTTAAAGGATCAGGCAAACTTCACATTATTTGTGCTAACCTTTGCTTGCCTGGGATAGCAGACCTTTCTTAGGAACAATCTGGAAATATGAACATTAAGAAGAATCAAACTTTGAGATGGTTCACTCCCGCGCATCGATTGACGAAAGTCTGACTTTTTGAACAGTCTGAAAACCAACCCACGAGGCTGCAGAATCATTAGTGAAGAAAGGTTGAATTATAAATCTGAATGCGGGAAGGTTAGATCTGATTGTGCAGACAATGCTTGGTTGAAACATGCGGCTGCATGAGCTTCGAAGACGCATATTCCCTGCGGTTAACAGACATACTTAGCTCCAGATAGAGAGGGTAGGACTCTTCTCTGAGATCTGCAATCCTGTATCTTTGACATTTCTACCAATTCCCTTGACCAATGCTTCACCTCCAGCTTTATCTTTTACAGCATTCCACAGAACTAGGACTGGAGGAGGTTCAACAGGTGCTCAAACAACATGTCTCACGTAGGAGCACAGGACTTGTTTTGAGCTTGTAGATGTACATTACAGCAGCAATCAGTTTTGGTGTCCTCGGCTGTCTTCTGCTTTTAATGCCATTTGATTTACTGGCGAGATGAGGAAGATCTGACTAGGGAGATAAATCATATACTCAATCTTATTGGCCTTTCTCCCATTTGACAGCATAACCAAACGGGTTTTGAAGAGTAATTTTAACCAGCCTTATTTCTCAGCGGGGTCTGTGATAATGACATCCTTGAGAGGATTCTGCAAGCGAGCGGCAATGATGGAGCAGTCAGTAACTCTTTACTTGATTGCAGCTTAATACTACTATCTGCATAAAATTAGAAAAACAATACAATCCCCCATGCAGGTGCTCTGTAATAGTCAAAAAGTGTTATAGAACTATGAGATTTGGCAAAGTTTTAATCACCATCTAGGACTTAGATCAATAGTGAAACCCAAATTACCACCGTTATTCAATACCAAACCCAATTGTACAGGGGAAATCTCAATTGTGTAGGGTAGTAAAGTGCCCACATATCATGTACATCATCTATAAATAAAGAGCCAATGGCTACATACCCAAGAGTTTCGTCTAAAGGGCTTTTTCAAGGCAGTTGCTATATTCCAATGAAAAACAGTCGATATATGGAAATCCAGGGGACTATTATGGGGGTTGGCATTTGCCCCTTATATAGGTAACCTTTATATAGACCATTTTGAAAATAAATATATTTACGCACATAAAAGCCTTTAAATAGATCAATTTCCTGTTGGTACAGGTATATTGATGACGTAGTGATGATATGGAAAGATATACGTACAAGCTTGTATGACTTTCTAACATGGTTAAGTAGTCAGGATCCACACTTCCAGTTCACCATGTGTGTGGATGAGCATTCTCTCCCTTTTTTTTAGATCTACGTCTTCTGACGACTGAACGAGGAAAGATGCATACATCACTGTTCTGCAAAGAAACTCATAAATATACCCTGTTACAAATTGCAAGCTTCCACCCAAGAGCACTAAAAGAAAATCTACCTTATGGACAGTTCATCAGAATAAAATGAAATTGCAAAACAGGCAAGGAATTTAATAAACATGCAGAAAGCCTACAGGACAGACTCCAACATCGAAGGTATCCTCTCCCTACCATAAAATAAGCCAAGAGGAGAGCCAAACACTTAAATAGAATGACTTGTCTGACAAAGAGAAAGTTACCACATATCAAATTACATGTGTCGCCACATATAATTGAACAAGTGATTGACTGCGGAACTAGATTCTGAAGCAATGGCACATTTTTTCGAGAACGAAGGCTTTCAAACCCCAAAAACCTACATTTGCTCTTAAACGATCACCAAACATTAGGCAGTGTATATGAGTGTACTCCGGTACATAGGATGTAAACACAAAGATTAAACACCTGTTAAGCTTAGACATATGGTTGAGGTCTACATGGTTTCATCCGAATAGGGACGCATGTGTCCCAAGAGGGTAAACATGGGTTTCAACACCATGAAATAGATGATGATGATATATGAATTGCATAGCCTGAACAATGTGGACATTTGTAAAAATGTCTCCTTACAAAAATGGATTGATCTGTCATGACCAAACATACCGGGGCTGATTCATGGAATTTGTGTGCCGAAAAACGGGGATTTGTGCGCCATTCTGCCTGCAGATCCCTGTTTAACAAATGGGGATTTGCGGACAGAATGGCGCAAAAATGGTATTGCTTGACAAAAGTGCACGGACAGTTATTTATCACCACTACATTTTCAGAGCAGAGCAAATACTTTGAACGCAGGTAGACGGAGCAATACCTCACAACCAGACACGCAGTTAGCAAAATAATGAGCACTTATACGGCTATTTATTCATAGCTAAGAAGCAAAAAGTGATAAAACAGAAATAAATCACAGAAAAGATAGAAAAATAAAGGAACTACATCACCATGGGTGTAACTGAATCCCTCATCTAGCCAGAAGCGGCTGGAAGACCCCGGTAACAGTCAGGCAGAGAGCACAACAGCCCACAGGAAGGTTGGAACAAGGCATCCCCCCCGACTGAGTTCTTTGTGTTTTTTCCACCTAACCTTTCCAGAGCTCTCCATATATGCCCTCCTCAAAAAGGGGTGGCAATTTCTCGAACCTTCTGGCATTAGCGCTTGCGCATTGCTGAGTGACCGTTGGTTGCCAGCCGGGTCAACCGATGGTAACATTAAGGAGCAAAGCTTCCCTCTTCTAAAGCACCATGGAAAACAATTCCATAACTCATCCTCAGCAAGACATAACAAAACCCTTTTTTATATCTGGTACCAGCCGGCACCTGTGGATCTCAGAAGCTTTACCAGCACAGTGTCCTTGACTGAGGCCTGCATACTAGGCTCAGCAACGAATAAAATTGAGAGCATGTTTTTTTAGCAAAGCAAGTGCAGTTTTCACTGAGGCATGGAATAAATATCCATTATAGCTCTGAGTGCCCCCCGAATGCACTGCGCATCAGCGCCATGTTTTAGCTCAAGCATAACAATTATGATGTCAAAAATTAAAGCAGGCAACATGTAAAGAAAGAAAGTGTGACATTTAAAACCACTCATTTCTGTTAATAAGAACCACATTCAGCCTGGGCTGGAACACCCAAAGAAGCCTTCCCCCACATCAGATCACAAAGGTCAAACCCTCCTTCCCCTCTCTATCTGGAAACCTCTTTGAAGCCGCAGCAGAGCCAGGAAGGGGACAGAGATTGTGCCTGGCAAGAGGGTTCTTGTGGGTGAAAGGAACACCATTGAGTAAACGAAGATGCAGCTCATGGATTTTGAACTCTGTAACACTTGAAATTAAATTCCATTTCTGGTGGGGTCCTGGGTATAATGACAATTGACAGGCACTAAAGAATGTCACATGAGTCAGTGGGTGGAGTTATACCCCTCTGCTCAGGGAAGATAAGGGAACATATGTTAACAAAGAATGTTAATTGTTTTATTGCAGACCAAGTCAATAGAGAGCAGATGCCCAACCATACATCAAGGTTTTGCGATGAATAAATGGGTTTATTAATTAACTGAAAAGTATGCATGCAATTAAAAGGCTACCTTAAGATTATATGGAGAATCACATTTTGCTCATAAACTGGGGAACCATAGTAGATAGAGACAGGTTTCAGGTGTCTCATGAAAGCATATGAAGAGCACTCGCTCTTCTGGCAGTAAATCCTCCAGGATATCGGCAAACTGAAATACTGATACCGGCACTCTTTCCGGAGGTATTACCGCTGGATTACGATTTTCGGTGTCAGTGGTAAATCCTCAATCCATGGAGTTCCAAATGGTAAACTGAATCTCTGGGTCTGTGCTGCGCCTAAAAGTGCCTTTGTGGTTAAGCAAAGTGAAAAAGCTAGTTAAAAGCATAAACCAGAGCGTGAGGGAACACAGTATTCCAGAGTGAATGGGAACATGGTCACTGTTTAGTGGCAAAGGAAAAGGGTTTCATCATCTGTCGCAACGAGTCTGTAAATTAATGTTGTGGTGCCAGAATCTTGCTAGAAGGAAAAGTGTCCCAGGAGGTTAGAAATAAAGAGCGCTACACATGTCAATTTATTTTGCCCAAAAGAAAAGTGCTATGTTTTCATTAGATTAAACCCCTCAACAAGCATATTGTAAATCACAATTGTAAGATGTTGAATTCATTATCCTTGCATTAGGGGTATTCTTATGAGGGACCCAAGTCTCTGAAGTATTCTTTAGAATTGTGTTTTCTTTTTATATGTTAACAGGGGGTACTAGAGAGTCGAAAATGAAAACTGTAAATGTAGTTGTGTCTTAAATATTATGAGAAGTACAGTTATAATCAAAATGAAATGATGGTTTCACCCTGTTTGTATGTAAAGTGATGTTTTGTCTGGAAGGAAATGTTTTGTGCCACAGAGTGATGTGGCGTTCATTCTGATGACTATAGTGTGAACATGATTGCATTCACTTATTAATACATCTTTATTCTTTCTGCACATCACCTGGTTCTTGGCTTCTATACTGTGGAAGGGGCGGGGCTGCACTTTGATATTCCATGAGTCAAAAGCAGAGTTGGTCAAGAATCCAAATCTTCACAATTGGTGTGGCGCTGTTGATTGGGCATGGGGGCCCCATATATATCTCCTACATCCTTTAACAGGCTTTTAGTGTAGTTAGTCACACGGCTCCCTTCTGGCACTGGCAACCATTATGTATGTAAGAGCAGCATCTTTACTTTGTTACCATTCCTGCTCTTCTAACACTGCAGTGCCCTTGGTTGCCAATAGAACCCAACCACCTTCCTAATGAAAGTCCACATCAAGATCTATTGCCATGGATTCTGGGAGAGGTGGGGGGGGGGGGCTAAAGTTGCTTGTAGAGGAATAGCCAAAGCAGTAAGCATCGTCAGTTAGAAAAACAGTGTGTATGGCCGTAACATCATTAGACTACAGCATCTTTTCTGAGCGTATTGCCCATATTGACCTCCAGGCGCTGTCTCCATTGTACCAATGAAACATTAAAGCTTGATCATGACACAGCCACTGGTGATGCTGAAGACTGTTCTCCGCTCGGGCATTCCATAGGCTGGATAAACACCTTCACAGCGATTGGTTGATGTATGGTCACTGCAGAGCGTAGCATGCCGCCTTTCAGAGTTATCAAACTGCAGCACTCACAGACTGGAAAGGCATACCCGAAACCATGAACATATATCCTAACATTAGAGGTTTTCTTGTCTCTTCTAATGTGGTATTTAGGGCGCGCTGTAGACTACAGTGTGTGCTTGATCCGTTGGATATTCATCAGATGCAGTGCTTGCATTCCTGGTCTTAGACTACAGTGTGTGCTTGATCTGTTGCACATACAGCAGGTGCAGTGCTTGCATTCCATTCCTGGTCTGAGACTACAGTGTGTGCTTGATCCGTTGTACATAAACCAGGTGCAGAGCTTGCATTCCTGGTCTTAGACTACAGTGTGTGCTTGATCTGTTGCGTATACAGCAGGTGCAGTGCTTGCATTCCTGGTCTTAGACTACAGTGTGTGCTTGGTCCGTTGCGCATACAGCAGGTGCAGTGCTTGCATTCCTGGTCTTAGACTACGGTGTGTGCTTGGTCCGTTGCGCATACAACAGGTGCAGTGCTTGCATTCCTGGTCTTAGACTACGGTGTGTGCTTGGTTTGTTGCGCATACTGCAGGTGCAGTGCTTGCATTCCTGGTCTTAGACTACGGTGTGTGCTTCATCTGTTGCGCATACAGCAGGTGCAGTGCTTGCATTCCTGGTCTTAGACTACGGCGTGTGCTTCATCTGTTGCGCATACAGCAGATGCAGTGCTTGCATTCCTGGTCTTAGACTACAGCGTGTGCTTCATCTGTTGCGCATACAGCAGGTGCAGTGCTTGCATTCCTGGTCTTAGACTACAGCGTGTGCTTGATCTGTTGCGCATACAGCAGGTGCAGTGCTTGCATTCCTGGTCTTAGACTACAGCGTGTGCTTGATCTGTTGCGCATACAGAAGGTGCAGTGCTTGCATTCCTGGTCTTAGACTACAGCCTGTGCTTCGTCTGTTGCGCATACAGCAGGTGCAGTGCTTGCATTCCTGGTCTTAGACTACAGCGTGTGCTTGATCTGTTGCGCATACAGCAGGTGCAGGGCTTGCATTCCTGGTCTTAGACTACAGCGTGTGCTTGATCTGTTGCGCATACAGCCGGTGCAGTGCTTGCATTCCTGGTCTTAGACTACAGCGTGTGCTTGGTCGGTTGCGCATACAGCAGGTGCAGTGCTTGCATTCCTGGTCTTAGACTACAGCCTGTGCTTGGTCTGTTGCGCATACAGCAGGTGCAGTGCTTGCATTCCTGGTCTTAGACTACAGCGTGTGCTTGGTCTGTTGCGCATACAGCAGGTGCAGTGCTTGCATTCCTGGTCTTAGACTACAGCGTGTGCTTGGTCTGTTGCGCATACAGCAGGTGCAGTGCTTGCATTCCTGGTCTTAGACTACAGCGTGTGCTTGGTCTGTTGCGCATACAGCAGGTGCAGTGCTTGCATTCCTGGTCTTAGACTACAGCCTGTGCTTGGTCTGTTGCGCATACAGCAGGTGCAGTGCTTGCATTCCTGGTCTTAGACTACAGCGTGTGCTTCGTCTGTTGCGCATACAGCAGGTGCAGTGCTTGCATTCCTGGTCTTAGACTACAGCGTGTGCTTGGTCTGTTGCGCATACAGCAGGTGCAGTGCTTGCATTCCTGGTCTTAGACTACAGCGTGTGCTTGGTCTGTTGCGCATACAGCAGGTGCAGTGCTTGCATTCCTGGTCTTAGACTACAGCGTGTGCTTGGTCTGTTGCGCATACAGCAGGTGCAGTGCTTGCATTCCTGGTCTTAGACTACAGCGTGTGCTTGGTCTGTTGCGCATACACAGGTGCAGTGCTTGCATTCCTGGTCTTAGACTACAGCGTGTGCTTGGTCTGTTGCGCATACAGCAGGTGCAGTGCTTGCATTCCTGGTCTTAGACTACAACGTGTGCTTGGTCTGTTGCGCATACAGCAGGTGCAGTGCTTGCATTCCTGGTCTTAGACTACAGCGTGTGCTTGATCTGTTGCGCATACAGCAGGTGCAGTGCTTGCATTCCTGGTCTTAGACTACAGCGTGTGCTTGATCTGTTGCGCATACAGCAGGTGCAGTGCTTGCATTCCTGGTCTTAGACTACAGCGTGTGCTTCGTCTGTTGCGCATACAGCAGGTGCAGTGCTTGCATTCCTGGTCTTAGACTACAGCGTGTGCTTCGTCTGTTGCGCATACAGCAGCAGGTGCAGTGCTTGCATTCCTGGTCTTAGACTACAGCGTGTGCTTCGTCTGTTGCGCATACAGCAGCAGGTGCAGTGCTTGCATTCCTGGTCTTAGACTACAGCGTGTGCTTGATCTGTTGCGCATACAGCAGCAGGTGCAGTGCTTGCATTCCTGGTCTTAGACTACAGCGTGTGCTTGGTCTGTTGCGCATACAGCAGGTGCAGTGCTTGCATTCCTGGTCTTAGACTACAGCGTGTGCTTGGTCTGTTGCGCATACAGCAGGTGCAGTGCTTGCATTCCTGGTCTTAGACTACAGCGTGTGCTTGTCTGTTGCGCATACAGCAGGTGCAGTGCTTGGATTCCTGGTCTTAGACTACGGCGTGTGCTTGGTCTGTTGCGCATACAGCAGGTGCAGTGCTTGCATTCCTGGTCTTAGACTACGGCGTGTGCTTGGTCTGTTGCGCATACAGCAGGTGCAGTGCTTGCATTCCTGGTCTTAGACTACGGCGTGTGCTTCATCTGTTGCGCATACAGCAGGTGCAGTGCTTGCATTCCTGGTCTTAGACTACGGCGTGTGCTTCATCTGTTGCGCATACAGCAGATGCAGTGCTTGCATTCCTGGTCTTAGACTACAGCGTGTGCTTCATCTGTTGCGCATACAGCAGGTGCAGTGCTTGCATTCCTGGTCTTAGACTACAGCGTGTGCTTGATCTGTTGCGCATACAGCAGGTGCAGTGCTTGCATTCCTGGTCTTAGACTACAGCGTGTGCTTGATCTGTTGCGCATACAGCCGGTGCAGTGCTTGCATTCCTGGTCTTAGACTACAGCGTGTGCTTGGTCTGTTGCGCATACAGCAGGTGCAGTGCTTGCATTCCTGGTCTTAGACTACAGCGTGTGCTTGGTCTGTTGCGCATACAGCAGGTGCAGTGCTTGCATTCCTGGTCTTAGACTTCAGCGTGTGCTTGGTCTGTTGCGCATACAGCAGGTGCAGTGCTTGCATTCCTGGTCTTAGACTACAGCGTGTGCTTGGTCTGTTGCGCATACAGCAGGTGCAGTGCTTGCATTCCTGGTCTTAGACTACAGCGTGTGCTTGGTCTGTTGCGCATACAGCAGGTGCAGTGCTTGCATTCCTGGTCTTAGACTACAGCGTGTGCTTGGTCTGTTGCGCATACAGCAGGTGCAGTGCTTGCATTCCTGGTCTTAGACTACAGCGTGTGCTTGTCTGTTGCGCATACAGCAGGTGCAGTGCTTGCATTCCTGGTCTTAGACTACAGCGTGTGCTTGGTCTGTTGCACATACAGCAGGTGCAGTGCTTGCATTCCTGGTCTTAGACTACAGCGTGTGCTTGGTCTGTTGCGCTTACAGCAGGTGCAGTGCTTGCATTCCTGGTCTTAGACTACAGCGTGTGCTTGGTCTGTTGTGCATACAGCAGGTGCAGTGCTTGCATTCCTGGTCTTAGACTACAGCGTGTGCTTGGTCTGTTGCGCATACAGCAGGTGCAGTGCTTGCATTCCTGGTCTTAGACTACAGCGTGTGCTTGGTCTGTTGCGCATACAGCAGGTGCAGTGCTTGCATTCCTGGTCTTAGACTACAGCGTGTGCTTGGTCTGTTGCGCATACAGCAGGTGCAGTGCTTGCATTCCTGGTCTTAGACTACAGCGTGTGCTTGGTCTGTTGCGCATACAGCAGGTGCAGTGCTTGCATTCCTGGTCTTAGACTACAGCGTGTGCTTGATCTGTTGCGCATACAGCAGGTGCAGTGCTTGCATTCCTGGTCTTAGACTACAGCGTGTGCTTGGTCTGTTGCGCATACAGCAGGTGCAGTGCTTGCATTCCTGGTCTTATACTACAGCGTGTGCTTGGTCTGTTGCGCATACAGCAGGTGCAGTGCTTGCATTCCTGGTCTTAGACTACAGCGTGTGCTTGGTCTGTTGCGCATACAGCAGGTGCAGTGCTTGCATTCCTGGTCTTAGACTACAGCGTTTGCTTGATCTGTTGCGCATACAGCAGCAGGTGCAGTGCTTGCATTCCTGGTCTTAGACTACAGCGTGTCCTTCGTCTGTTGCGCATACAGCAGCAGGTGCAGTGCTTGCATTCCTGGTCTTTGACTACAGCGTGTGCTTGATCTGTTGCGCATACAGCAGCAGGTGCAGTGCTTGCATTCCTGGTCTTAGACTACAGCGTGTGCTTGATCTGTTGCGCATACAGCAGGTGCAGTGCTTGCATTCCTGGTCTTAGACTACAGCGTGTGCTTGGTCTGTTGCGCATACAGCAGGTGCAGTGCTTGCATTCCTGGTCTTAGACTACAGCGTGTGCTTGGTCTGTTGCGCATACAGCAGGTGCAGTGCTTGCATTCCTGGTCTTAGACTACAGCGTGTGCTTGTCTGTTGCGCATACAGCAGGTGCAGTGCTTGCATTCCTGGTCTTAGACTACAGCGTGTGCTTGGTCTGTTGCGCATACAGCAGGTGCAGTGCTTGCATTCCTGGACTTAGACTACAGCGTGTGCTTCGTCTGTTGTACATACAGCAGGTGCAGTCTTGCATTCCTGGTCTTAGACTACAGTGTGTGCTTCATCTGTTGTGTATACAGCAGGTGCAGTGCTTGCATTCCATTCCTCGTCTTAGACTACAGTGTGTGCTTGATCCGTTGTACATAAACCAGGTGCAGAGCTTGCATTCCTGGTCTTAGACTACAGTGTGTGCTTGATCTGTTGCACATACAGCAGGTGCAGTGCTTGCATTCCCGGTCTTAGACTACGGTGTGTGCTTGGTCCGTTGCGCATACAGCAGGTGCAGTGCTTGCATTCCCGGTCTTAGACTACGGTGTGTGCTTGATCTGTTGCGCATACAGCAGGTGCAGTGCTTGCATTCCCGGTCTTAGACTACAGCGTGTGCTTGGTCTGTTGCGCATACAGCAGGTGCAGTGCTTGCATTCCTGGTCTTAGACTACAGCGTGTGCTTGGTCTGTTGCGCATACAGCAGGTGCAGTGCTTGCATTCCTGGTCTTAGACTACAGCGTGTGCTTGGTCTGTTGCGCATGCAGCAGGTGCAGTGCTTGCATTCCTGGTCTTAGACTGCAGCGTGTGCTTGGTCTGTTGCGCATGCAGCAGGTGCAGTGCTTGCATTCCTGGTCTTAGACTGCAGCGTGTGCTTGGTCTGTTGCGCATGCAGCAGGTGCAGTGCTTGCATTCCTGGTCTTAGACTACGGTGTGTGCTTGGTTTGTTGCGCATACAGCAGGTGCAGTGCTTGCATTCCTGGTCTTAGACTACGGCGTGTGCTTCATCTGTTGCGCATACAGCCGGTGCAGTGCTTGCATTCCTGGTCTTAGACTACAGTGTGTGCTTGATCTGTTGCACATACAGCAGGTGCAGTGCTTGCATTCCTGGTCTTAGACTACAGTGTGTGCTTCATCTGTTGCGCATACAGCAGGTGCAGTGCTTGCATTCCTGGTCTTAGACTACGGCGTGTGCTTCATCTGTTGCGCATACAGCAGGTGCAGTGCTTGCATTCCTGGTCTTAGACTACGGCGTGTGCTTCATCTGTTGCGCATACAGCAGATGCAGTGCTTGCATTCCTGGTCTTAGACTACAGCGTGTGCTTCATCTGTTGCGCATACAGCAGGTGCAGTGCTTGCATTCCTGGTCTTAGACTACAGCGTGTGCTTGATCTGTTGCGCATACAGCAGGTGCAGTGCTTGCATTCCTGGTCTTAGACTACAGCGTGTGCTTGATCTGTTGCGCATACAGCCGGTGCAGTGCTTGCATTCCTGGTCTTAGACTACAGCGTGTGCTTGGTCTGTTGCGCATACAGCAGGTGCAGTGCTTGCATTCCTGGTCTTAGACTACAGCGTGTGCTTGGTCTGTTGCGCATACAGCAGGTGCAGTGCTTGCATTCCTGGTCTTAGACTTCAGCGTGTGCTTGGTCTGTTGCGCATACAGCAGGTGCAGTGCTTGCATTCCTGGTCTTAGACTACAGCGTGTGCTTGGTCTGTTGCGCATACAGCAGGTGCAGTGCTTGCATTCCTGGTCTTAGACTACAGCGTGTGCTTGGTCTGTTGCGCATACAGCAGGTGCAGTGCTTGCATTCCTGGTCTTAGACTACAGCGTGTGCTTGGTCTGTTGCGCATACAGCAGGTGCAGTGCTTGCATTCCTGGTCTTAGACTACAGCGTGTGCTTGTCTGTTGCGCATACAGCAGGTGCAGTGCTTGCATTCCTGGTCTTAGACTACAGCGTGTGCTTGGTCTGTTGCACATACAGCAGGTGCAGTGCTTGCATTCCTGGTCTTAGACTACAGCGTGTGCTTGGTCTGTTGCGCTTACAGCAGGTGCAGTGCTTGCATTCCTGGTCTTAGACTACAGCGTGTGCTTGGTCTGTTGTGCATACAGCAGGTGCAGTGCTTGCATTCCTGGTCTTAGACTACAGCGTGTGCTTGGTCTGTTGCGCATACAGCAGGTGCAGTGCTTGCATTCCTGGTCTTAGACTACAGCGTGTGCTTGGTCTGTTGCGCATACAGCAGGTGCAGTGCTTGCATTCCTGGTCTTAGACTACAGCGTGTGCTTGGTCTGTTGCGCATACAGCAGGTGCAGTGCTTGCATTCCTGGTCTTAGACTACAGCGTGTGCTTGGTCTGTTGCGCATACAGCAGGTGCAGTGCTTGCATTCCTGGTCTTAGACTACAGCGTGTGCTTGATCTGTTGCGCATACAGCAGGTGCAGTGCTTGCATTCCTGGTCTTAGACTACAGCGTGTGCTTGGTCTGTTGCGCATACAGCAGGTGCAGTGCTTGCATTCCTGGTCTTATACTACAGCGTGTGCTTGGTCTGTTGCGCATACAGCAGGTGCAGTGCTTGCATTCCTGGTCTTAGACTACAGCGTGTGCTTGGTCTGTTGCGCATACAGCAGGTGCAGTGCTTGCATTCCTGGTCTTAGACTACAGCGTTTGCTTGATCTGTTGCGCATACAGCAGCAGGTGCAGTGCTTGCATTCCTGGTCTTAGACTACAGCGTGTCCTTCGTCTGTTGCGCATACAGCAGCAGGTGCAGTGCTTGCATTCCTGGTCTTTGACTACAGCGTGTGCTTGATCTGTTGCGCATACAGCAGCAGGTGCAGTGCTTGCATTCCTGGTCTTAGACTACAGCGTGTGCTTGATCTGTTGCGCATACAGCAGGTGCAGTGCTTGCATTCCTGGTCTTAGACTACAGCGTGTGCTTGGTCTGTTGCGCATACAGCAGGTGCAGTGCTTGCATTCCTGGTCTTAGACTACAGCGTGTGCTTGGTCTGTTGCGCATACAGCAGGTGCAGTGCTTGCATTCCTGGTCTTAGACTACAGCGTGTGCTTGTCTGTTGCGCATACAGCAGGTGCAGTGCTTGCATTCCTGGTCTTAGACTACAGCGTGTGCTTGGTCTGTTGCGCATACAGCAGGTGCAGTGCTTGCATTCCTGGACTTAGACTACAGCGTGTGCTTCGTCTGTTGTACATACAGCAGGTGCAGTCTTGCATTCCTGGTCTTAGACTACAGTGTGTGCTTCATCTGTTGTGTATACAGCAGGTGCAGTGCTTGCATTCCATTCCTCGTCTTAGACTACAGTGTGTGCTTGATCCGTTGTACATAAACCAGGTGCAGAGCTTGCATTCCTGGTCTTAGACTACAGTGTGTGCTTGATCTGTTGCACATACAGCAGGTGCAGTGCTTGCATTCCCGGTCTTAGACTACGGTGTGTGCTTGGTCCGTTGCGCATACAGCAGGTGCAGTGCTTGCATTCCCGGTCTTAGACTACGGTGTGTGCTTGATCTGTTGCGCATACAGCAGGTGCAGTGCTTGCATTCCCGGTCTTAGACTACAGCGTGTGCTTGGTCTGTTGCGCATACAGCAGGTGCAGTGCTTGCATTCCTGGTCTTAGACTACAGCGTGTGCTTGGTCTGTTGCGCATACAGCAGGTGCAGTGCTTGCATTCCTGGTCTTAGACTACAGCGTGTGCTTGGTCTGTTGCGCATGCAGCAGGTGCAGTGCTTGCATTCCTGGTCTTAGACTGCAGCGTGTGCTTGGTCTGTTGCGCATGCAGCAGGTGCAGTGCTTGCATTCCTGGTCTTAGACTGCAGCGTGTGCTTGGTCTGTTGCGCATGCAGCAGGTGCAGTGCTTGCATTCCTGGTCTTAGACTACGGTGTGTGCTTGGTTTGTTGCGCATACAGCAGGTGCAGTGCTTGCATTCCTGGTCTTAGACTACGGCGTGTGCTTCATCTGTTGCGCATACAGCCGGTGCAGTGCTTGCATTCCTGGTCTTAGACTACAGTGTGTGCTTGATCTGTTGCACATACAGCAGGTGCAGTGCTTGCATTCCTGGTCTTAGACTACAGTGTGTGCTTCATCTGTTGTGTATACAGCAGGTGCAGTGCTTGCATTCCATTCCTGGTCTTAGACTACAGTGTGTGCTTGATCCGTTGTACATAAACCAGGTGCAGAGCTTGCATTCCTGGTCTTAGACTACAGTGTGTGCTTGATCTGTTGCGTATACAGCAGGTGCAGTGCTTGCATTCCTGGTCTTAGACTACAGTGTGTGCTTGGTCCGTTGCGCATACAGCAGGTGCAGTGCTTGCATTCCTAGTCTTAGACTACGGTGTGTGCTTGGTCCGTTGCGCATACAACAGGTGCAGTGCTTGCATTCCTGGTCTTAGACTACGGTGTGTGCTTGGTTTGTTGCGCATACTGCAGGTGCAGTGCTTGCATTCCTGGTCTTAGACTACGGTGTGTGCTTCATCTGTTGCGCATACAGCAGGTGCAGTGCTTGCATTCCTGGTCTTAGACTACGGCGTGTGCTTCATCTGTTGCGCATACAGCAGATGCAGTGCTTGCATTCCTGGTCTTAGACTACAGCGTGTGCTTCATCTGTTGCGCATACAGCAGGTGCAGTGCTTGCATTCCTGGTCTTAGACTACAGCGTGTGCTTGATCTGTTGCGCATACAGCAGGTGCAGTGCTTGCATTCCTGGTCTTAGACTACAGCGTGTGCTTGATCTGTTGCGCATACAGCAGGTGCAGTGCTTGCATTCCTGGTCTTAGACTACAGCCTGTGCTTCGTCTGTTGCGCATACAGCAGGTGCAGTGCTTGCATTCCTGGTCTTAGACTACAGCGTGTGCTTGATCTGTTGCGCATACAGCAGGTGCAGGGCTTGCATTCCTGGTCTTAGACTACAGCGTGTGCTTGATCTGTTGCGCATACAGCCGGTGCAGTGCTTGCATTCCTGGTCTTAGACTACAGCGTGTGCTTGGTCTGTTGTGCATACAGCAGGTGCAGTGCTTGCATTCCTGGTCTTAGACTACAGCCTGTGCTTGGTCTGTTGTGCATACAGCAGGTGCAGTGCTTGCATTCCTGGTCTTAGACTACAGCGTGTGCTTGGTCTGTTGCGCATACAGCAGGTGCAGTGCTTGCATTCCTGGTCTTAGACTACAGCGTGTGCTTGGACTGTTGCGCATACAGCAGGTGCAGTGCTTGCATTCCTGGTCTTAGACTACAGCGTGTGCTTGGGCTGTTGCGCATACAGCAGGTGCAGTGCTTGCATTCCTGGTCTTAGACTACAGCCTGTGCTTGGTCTGTTGCGCATACAGCAGGTGCAGTGCTTGCATTCCTGGTCTTAGACTACAGCGTGTGCTTCATCTGTTGCGCATACAGCAGATGCAGTGCTTGCATTCCTGGTCTTAGACTACGGCGTGTGCTTCATCTGTTGCGCATACAGCAGATGCAGTGCTTGCATTCCTGGTCTTAGACTACAGCGTGTGCTTCATCTGTTGCGCATACAGCAGGTGCAGTGCTTGCATTCCTGGTCTTAGACTACAGCGTGTGCTTGATCTGTTGCGCATACAGCAGGTGCAGTGCTTGCATTCCTGGTCTTAGACTACAGCGTGTGCTTGATCTGTTGCGCATACAGCCGGTGCAGTGCTTGCATTCCTGGTCTTAGACTACAGCGTGTGCTTGGTCTGCTGCGCATACAGCAGGTGCAGTGCTTGCATTCCTGGTCTTAGACTACAGCGTGTGCTTGGTCTGTTGCGCATACAGCAGGTGCAGTGCTTGCATTCCTGGTCTTAGACTTCAGCGTGTGCTTGGTCTGTTGCGCATACAGCAGGTGCAGTGCTTGTATTCCTGGTCTTAGACTACAGCGTGTGCTTGGTCTGTTGCGCATACAGCAGGTGCAGTGCTTGCATTCCTGGTCTTAGACTACAGCGTGTGCTTGGTCTGTTGCGCATACAGCAGGTGCAGTGCTTGCATTCCTGGTCTTAGACTACAGCGTGTGCTTGTCTGTTGCGCATACAGCAGGTGCAGTGCTTGCATTCCTGGTCTTAGACTACAGCGTGTGCTTGGTCTGTTGCACATACAGCAGGTGCAGTGCTTGCATTCCTGGTCTTAGACTACAGCGTGTGCTTGGTCTGTTGCGCTTACAGCAGGTGCAGTGCTTGCATTCCTGGTCTTAGACTACAGCGTGTGCTTGGTCTGTTGTGCATACAGCAGGTGCAGTGCTTGCATTCCTGGTCTTAGACTACAGCGTGTGCTTGGTCTGTTGCGCATACAGCAGGTGCAGTGCTTGCATTCCTGGTCTTAGACTACAGCGTGTGCTTGGTCTGTTGCGCATACAGCAGGTGCAGTGCTTGCATTCCTGGTCTTAGACTACAGCGTGTGCTTGGTCTGTTGCGCATACAGCAGGTGCAGTGCTTGCATTCCTGGTCTTAGACTACAGCGTGTGCTTGGTCTGTTGCGCATACAGCAGGTGCAGTGCTTGCATTCCTGGTCTTAGACTACAGCGTGTGCTTGATCTGTTGCGCATACAGCAGGTGCAGTGCTTGCATTCCTGGTCTTAGACTACAGCGTGTGCTTGGTCTGTTGCGCATACAGCAGGTGCAGTGCTTGCATTCCTGGTCTTAGACTACAGCGTGTGCTTGGTCTGTTGCGCATACAGCAGGTGCAGTGCTTGCATTCCTGGTCTTAGACTACAGCGTGTGCTTGGTCTGTTGCGCATACAGCAGGTGCAGTGCTTGCATTCCTGGTCTTAGACTACAGCGTTTGCTTCGTCTGTTGCGCATACAGCAGGTGCAGTGCTTGCATTCCTGGTCTTAGACTACAGCGTGTGCTTCGTCTGTTGCGCATACAGCAGCAGGTGCAGTGCTTGCATTCCTGGTCTTAGACTACAGCGTGTGCTTCGTCTGTTGCGCATACAGCAGCAGGTGCAGTGCTTGCATTCCTGGTCTTTGACTACAGCGTGTGCTTGATCTGTTGCGCATACAGCAGCAGGTGCAGTGCTTGCATTCCTGGTCTTAGACTACAGCGTGTGCTTGATCTGTTGCGCATACAGCAGGTGCAGTGCTTGCATTCCTGGTCTTAGACTACAGCGTGTGCTTGGTCTGTTGCGCATACAGCAGGTGCAGTGCTTGCATTCCTGGTCTTAGACTACAGCGTGTGCTTGGTCTGTTGCGCATACAGCAGGTGCAGTGCTTGCATTCCTGGTCTTAGACTACAGCGTGTGCTTGTCTGTTGCGCATACAGCAGGTGCAGTGCTTGCATTCCTGGTCTTAGACTACAGCGTGTGCTTGGTCTGTTGCGCATACAGCAGGTGCAGTGCTTGCATTCCTGGACTTAGACTACAGCGTGTGCTTCGTCTGTTGTACATACAGCAGGTGCAGTCTTGCATTCCTGGTCTTAGACTACAGTGTGTGCTTCATCTGTTGTGTATACAGCAGGTGCAGTGCTTGCATTCCATTCCTCGTCTTAGACTACAGTGTGTGCTTGATCCGTTGTACATAAACCAGGTGCAGAGCTTGCATTCCTGGTCTTAGACTACAGTGTGTGCTTGATCTGTTGCACATACAGCAGGTGCAGTGCTTGCATTCCCGGTCTTAGACTACGGTGTGTGCTTGGTCCGTTGCGCATACAGCAGGTGCAGTGCTTGCATTCCCGGTCTTAGACTACGGTGTGTGCTTGATCTGTTGCGCATACAGCAGGTGCGGTGCTTGCATTCCCGGTCTTAGACTACAGCGTGTGCTTGGTCTGTTGCGCATACAGCAGCAGGTGCAGTGCTTGCATTCCTGGTCTTAGACTACAGCGTGTGCTTGATCTGTTGCGCATACAGCCAGTGCAGTGCTTGCATTCCTGGTCTTAGACTACAGCGTGTGCTTGGTCTGTTGCGCATACAGCAGGTGCAGTGCTTGCATTCCTGGTCTTAGACTACAGCGTGTGCTTGGTCTGTTGCGCATGCAGCAGGTGCAGTGCTTGCATTCCTGGTCTTAGACTGCAGCGTGTGCTTGGTCTGTTGCGCATGCAGCAGGTGCAGTGCTTGCATTCCTGGTCTTAGACTGCAGCGTGTGCTTGGTCTGTTGCGCATGCAGCAGGTGCAGTGCTTGCATTCCTGGTCTTAGACTACGGTGTGTGCTTGGTTTGTTGCGCATACTGCAGGTGCAGTGCTTGCATTCCTGGTCTTAGACTACGGTGTGTGCTTCATCTGTTGCGCATACAGCAGGTGCAGTGCTTGCATTCCTGGTCTTAGACTACGGCGTGTGCTTCATCTGTTGCGCATACAGCCGGTGCAGTGCTTGCATTCCTGGTCTTAGACTACAGTGTGTGCTTGATCTGTTGCACATACAGCAGGTGCAGTGCTTGCATTCCTGGTCTTAGACTACAGTGTGTGCTTCATCTGTTGTGTATACAGCAGGTGCAGTGGTTGCATTCCATTCCTGGTCTTAGACTACAGTGTGTGCTTGATCCGTTGTACATAAACCAGGTGCAGAGCTTGCATTCCTGGTCTTAGACTACAGTGTGTGCTTGATTTGTTGCGTATATAGCAGGTGCAGTGCTTGCATTCCTGGTCTTAGACTACAGTGTGTGCTTGGTCCGTTGCGCATACAGCAGGTGCAGTGCTTGCATTCCTGGTCTTAGACTACGGTGTGTGCTTGGTCCGTTGCGCATACAACAGGTGCAGTGCTTGCATTCCTGGTCTTAGACTACGGTGTGTGCTTGGTTTGTTGCGCATACTGCAGGTGCAGTGCTTGCATTCCTGGTCTTAGACTACGGTGTGTGCTTCATCTGTTGCGCATACAGCAGGTGCAGTGCTTGCATTCCTGGTCTTAGACTACGGCGTGTGCTTCATCTGTTGCGCATACAGCAGATGCAGTGCTTGCATTCCTGGTCTTAGACTACAGCGTGTGCTTCATCTGTTGCGCATACAGCAGGTGCAGTGCTTGCATTCCTGGTCTTAGACTACAGCGTGTGCTTGATCTGTTGCGCATACAGCAGGTGCAGTGCTTGCATTCCTGGTCTTAGACTACAGCGTGTGCTTGATCTGTTGCGCATACAGCAGGTGCAGTGCTTGCATTCCTGGTCTTAGACTACAGCCTGTGCTTCGTCTGTTGCGCATACAGCAGGTGCAGTGCTTGCATTCCTGGTCTTAGACTACAGCGTGTGCTTGATCTGTTGCGCATACAGCAGGTGCAGGGCTTGCATTCCTGGTCTTAGACTACAGCGTGTGCTTGATCTGTTGCGCATACAGCCGGTGCAGTGCTTGCATTCCTGGTCTTAGACTACAGCGTGTGCTTGGTCTGTTGCGCATACAGCAGGTGCAGTGCTTGCATTCCTGGTCTTAGACTACAGCCTGTGCTTGGTCTGTTGTGCATACAGCAGGTGCAGTGCTTGCATTCCTGGTCTTAGACTACAGTGTGTGCTTGGTCTGTTGCGCATACAGCAGGTGCAGTGCTTGCATTCCTGGTCTTAGACTACAGCGTGTGCTTGGTCTGTTGCGCATACAGCAGGTGCAGTGCTTGCATTCCTGGTCTTAGACTACAGCGTGTGCTTGGTCTGTTGCGCATACAGCAGGTGCAGTGCTTGCATTCCTGGTCTTAGACTACAGCCTGTGCTTGGTCTGTTGCGCATACAGCAGGTGCAGTGCTTGCATTCCTGGTCTTAGACTACAGCGTGTGCTTCGTCTGTTGCGCATACAGCAGGTGCAGTGCTTGCATTCCTGGTCTTACACTACAGCGTGTGCTTGGTCTGTTGCGCATACAGCAGGTGCAGTGCTTGCATTCCTGGTCTTAGACTACAGCGTGTGCTTGGTCTGTTGCGCATACAGCAGGTGCAGTGCTTGCATTCCTGGTCTTAGACTACAGCGTGTGCTTGGTCTGTTGCGCATACAGCAGGTGCAGTGCTTGCATTCCTGGTCTTAGACTACAGCGTGTGCTTGGTCTGTTGCGCATACACAGGTGCAGTGCTTGCATTCCTGGTCTTAGACTACAGCGTGTGCTTGGTCTGTTGCGCATACAGCAGGTGCAGTGCTTGCATTCCTGGTCTTAGACTACAGCGTGTGCTTGGTCTGTTGCGCATACAGCAGGTGCAGTGCTTGCATTCCTGGTCTTAGACTACAGCGTGTGCTTGATCTGTTGCGCATACAGCAGGTGCAGTGCTTGCATTCCTGGTCTTAGACTACAGCGTGTGCTTGATCTGTTGCGCATACAGCAGGTGCAGTGCTTGCATTCCTGGTCTTAGACTACAGCGTGTGCTTGATCTGTTGCGCATACAGCAGGTGCAGTGCTTGCATTCCTGGTCTTAGACTACAGCGTGTGCTTGGTCTGTTGCGCATACAGCAGGTGCAGTGCTTGCATTCCTGGTCTTAGACTACAGCGTGTGCTTCGTCTGTTGCGCATACAGCAGCAGGTGCAGTGCTTGCATTCCTGGTCTTAGACTACAGCGTGTGCTTCGTCTGTTGCGCATACAGCAGCAGGTGCAGTGCTTGCATTCCTGGTCTTAGACTACAGCGTGTGCTTGATCTGTTGCGCATACAGCAGCAGGTGCAGTGCTTGCATTCCTGGTCTTAGACTACAGCGTGTGCTTGGTCTGTTGCGCATACAGCAGGTGCAGTGCTTGCATTCCTGGTCTTAGACTACAGCGTGTGCTTGGTCTGTTGCGCATACAGCAGGTGCAGTGCTTGCATTCCTGGTCTTAGACTACGGCGTGTGCTTGTCTGTTGCGCATACAGCAGGTGCAGTGCTTGGATTCCTGGTCTTAGACTATGGCGTGTGCTTGGTCTGTTGCGCATACAGCAGGTGCAGTGCTTGCATTCCTGGTCTTAGACTACGGCGTGTGCTTGGTCTGTTGCGCATACAGCAGGTGCAGTGCTTGCATTCCTGGTCTTAGACTACGGCGTGTGCTTCATCTGTTGCGCATACAGCAGGTGCAGTGCTTGCATTCCTGGTCTTAGACTACGGCGTGTGCTTCATCTGTTGCGCATACAGCAGATGCAGTGCTTGCATTCCTGGTCTTAGACTAGGGCGTGTGCTTCATCTGTTGCGCATACAGCAGATGCAGTGCTTGCATTCCTGGTCTTAGACTACAGCGTGTGCTTCATCTGTTGCGCATACAGCAGGTGCAGTGCTTGCATTCCTGGTCTTAGACTACAGCGTGTGCTTGATCTGTTGCGCATACAGCAGGTGCAGTGCTTGCATTCCTGGTCTTAGACTACAGCGTGTGCTTGATCTGTTGCGCATACAGCCGGTGCAGTGCTTGCATTCCTGGTCTTAGACTACAGCGTGTGCTTGGTCTGTTGCGCATACAGCAGGTGCAGTGCTTGCATTCCTGGTCTTAGACTACAGCGTGTGCTTGGTCTGTTGCGCATACAGCAGGTGCAGTGCTTGCGTTCCTGGTCTTAGACTTCAGCGTGTGCTTGGTCTGTTGCGCATACAGCAGGTGCAGTGCTTGCGTTCCTGGTCTTAGACTACAGCGTGTGCTTGGTCTGTTGCGCATACAGCAGGTGCAGTGCTTGCATTCCTGGTCTTAGACTACAGCGTGTGCTTGGTCTGTTGCGCATACAGCAGGTGCAGTGCTTGCATTCCTGGTCTTAGACTACAGCGTGTGCTTGTCTGTTGCGCATACAGCAGGTGCAGTGCTTGCATTCCTGGTCTTAGACTACAGCGTGTGCTTGGTCTGTTGCACATACAGCAGGTGCAGTGCTTGCATTCCTGGTCTTAGACTACAGCGTGTGCTTGGTCTGTTGCGCTTACAGCAGGTGCAGTGCTTGCATTCCTGGTCTTAGACTACAGCGTGTGCTTGGTCTGTTGTGCATACAGCAGGTGCAGTGCTTGCATTCCTGGTCTTAGACTACAGCGTGTGCTTGGTCTGTTGCACATACAGCAGGTGCAGTGCTTGCATTCCTGGTCTTAGACTACAGCGTGTGCTTGGTCTGTTGCGCTTACAGCAGGTGCAGTGCTTGCATTCCTGGTCTTAGACTACAGCGTGTGCTTGGTCTGTTGCGCTTACAGCAGGTGCAGTGCTTGCATTCCTGGTCTTAGACTACAGCGTGTGCTTGGTCTGTTGCGCATACAGCAGGTGCAGTGCTTGCATTCCTGGTCTTAGACTACAGCGTGTGCTTGGTCTGTTGCGCATACAGCAGGTGCAGTGCTTGCATTCCTGGTCTTAGACTACAGCGTGTGCTTGGTCTGTTGCGCATACAGCAGGTGCAGTGCTTGCATTCCTGGTCTTAGACTACAGTGTGTGCTTGATCTGTTGCGCATACAGCAGGTGCAGTGCTTGCATTCCTGGTCTTAGACTACAGCGTGTGCTTGGTCTGTTGCGCATACAGCAGGTGCAGTGCTTGCATTCCTGGTCTTAGACTACAGCGTGTGCTTGGTCTGTTGCGCATACAGCAGGTGCAGTGCTTGCATTCCTGGTCTTAGACTACAGCGTGTGCTTGGTCTGTTGCGCATACAGCAGGTGCAGTGCTTGCATTCCTGGTCTTAGACTACAGCGTTTGCTTCGTCTGTTGCGCATACAGCAGGTGCAGTGCTTGCATTCCTGGTCTTAGACTACAGCGTGTGCTTCGTCTGTTGCGCATACAGCAGCAGGTGCAGTGCTTGCATTCCTGGTCTTAGACTACAGCGTGTGCTTCGTCTGTTGCGCATACAGCAGCAGGTGCAGTGCTTGCATTCCTGGTCTTAGACTACAGCGTGTGCTTCGTCTATTGCGCATACAGCAGCAGGTGCAGTGCTTGCATTCCTGGTCTTTGACTACAGCGTGTGCTTGATCTGTTGCGCGTACAGCAGCAGGTGCAGTGCTTGCATTCCTGGTCTTAGACTACAGCGTGTGCTTGATCTGTTGCGCATACAGCAGGTGCAGTGCTTGCATTCCTGGTCTTAGACTACAGCGTGTGCTTGGTCTGTTGCGCATACAGCAGGTGCAGTGCTTGCATTCCTGGTCTTAGACTACAGCGTGTGCTTGGTCTGTTGCGCATACAGCAGGTGCAGTGCTTGCATTCCTGGTCTTAGACTGCAGCGTGTGCTTGGTCTGTTGCGCATGCAGCAGGTGCAGTGCTTGCATTCCTGGTCTTAGACTGCAGCGTGTGCTTGGTCTGTTGCGCATGCAGCAGGTGCAGTGCTTGCATTCCTGGTCTTAGACTGCAGCGTGTGCTTGGTATGTTGCGCATGCAGCAGGTGCAGTGCTTGCATTCCTGGTCTTAGACTGCAGCGTGTGCTTGGTCTGTTGCGCATACAGCATGGGCAGTGCTTGCATTCCTGGTCTTAGACTGCAGCCTGTGCTTGGTCTGTTGCGCATACAGCAGGTGCAGTGCTTGCATTCCTGGTCTTAGACTGCAGCCTGTGCTTGGTCTGTTGCGCATACAGCAGGTGCAGTGCTTGCATTCCTGGTCTTAGACTACAGCGTGTGCTTGGTCTGTTGCGCATACAGCAGGTGCAGTGCTTGCATTCCTGGTCTTAGACTACAGCGTGTGCTTGGTCTGTTGCGCATACAGCAGGTGCAGTGCTTGCATTCCTGGTCTTAGACTACAGCGTGTGCTTGGTCTGTTGCGCATACAGCAGGTGCAGTGCTTGCATTCCTGGTCTTAGACTACAGCGTGTGCTTGGTCTGTTGCGCATACAGCAGGTGCAGTGCTTGCATTCCTGGTCTTAGACTACAGCGTGTGCTTGGTCTGTTGCGCATACAGCAGGTGCAGTGCTTGCATTCCTGGTCTTAGACTACAGCGTGTGCTTGGTCTGTTGCGCATACAGCAGGTGCAGTGCTTGCATTCCTGGTCTTAGACTACAGCGTGTGCTTGGTCTGTTGCGCATACAGCAGGTGCAGTGCTTGCATTCCTGGTCTTAGACTACAGCGTGTGCTTGGTCTGTTGCGCATACAGCAGGTGCAGTGCTTGCATTCCTGGTCTTAGACTACAGCGTGTGCTTGGTCTGTTGCGCATACAGCAGGTGCAGTGCTTGCATTCCTGGTCTTAGACTACAGCGTGTGCTTGGTCTGTTGCGCATACAGCAGGTGCAGTGCTTGCATTCCTGGTCTTAGACTACAGCGTGTGCTTGGTCTGTTGCGCATACAGCAGGTGCAGTGCTTGCATTCCTGGTCTTAGACTACAGCCTGTGCTTGGTCTGTTGCGCATACAGCAGGTGCAGTGCTTGCATTCCTGGTCTTAGACTACAGCCTGTGCTTGGTCTGTTGCGCATACAGCAGGTGCAGTGCTTGCATTCCTGGTCTTAGACTACAGCCTGTGCTTGGTCTGTTGCGCATACGGCAGGTGCAGTGCTTGCATTCCTGGTCTTAGACTACAGCCTGTGCTTGGTCTGTTGCGCATACGGCAGGTGCAGTGCTTGCATTCCTGGTCTTAGACTACAGCCTGTGCTTGGTCTGTTGCGCATACAGCAGGTGCAGTGCTTGCATTCCTGGTCTTAGACTACGGCGTGTGCTTCGTCTGTTGCGCATACAGCAGGTGCAGTGCTTGCATTCCTGGTCTTAGACTACGGCGTGTGCTTCGTCTGTTGCGCATACAGCAGGTGCAGTGCTTGCATTCCTGGTCTGAGACTACGGCGTGTGCTTCGTCTGTTGCGCATACAGCAGGTGCAGTGCTTGCATTCCTGGTCTGAGACTACGGCGTGTGCTTCGTCTGTTGCGCATACAGCAGGTGCAGTGCTTGTATTCCTGGTCTTAGACTACGGCGTGTGCTTCGTCTGTTGCGCATACAGCAGGTGCAGTGCTTGCTTTCCTGGTCTTAGACTACGGCGTGTGCTTCGTCTGTTGCGCATACAGCAGGTGCAGTGCTTGCATTCCTGGTCTTAGACTACGGCGTGTGCTTCGTCTGTTGCGCATACAGCAGGTGCAGTGCTTGCATTCCTGGTCTTAGACCACGGCGTTTGCTTCGTCTGTTGCGCATACAGCAGGTGCAGTGCTTGCATTCCTGGTCTTAGACCACGGCGTTTGCTTCGTCTGTTGCGCATACAGCAGATGCAGTGCTTGCATTCCTGGTCTTAGACTACGGCGTTTGCTTCGTCTGTTGCGCATGCAGCAGGTGCACTGCTTGCATTCCTGGTCTTAGACTACGGCGTGTGCTTCGTCTGTTGCGCATACAGCAGGTGCAGTGCTTGCATTCCTGGTCTTAGACTACGGCGTTTGCTTCGTCTGTTGCGCATACAGCAGGTGCAGTGCTTGCATTCCTGGTCTTAGACTACGGCGTGTGCTTCGTCTGTTGCGCATACAGCAGGTGCAGTGCTTGCATTCCTGGTCTTAGAGTACGGCGTGTGCTTCGTCTGTTGCGCATACAGCAGGTGCAGTGCTTGCATTCCTGGTCTTAGACTAAGGTGTGTGCTTCGTCTGTTGCGCATACAGCAGGTGCAGTGCTTGCATTCCTGATCTTAGACTACGGTGTGTGCTTCGTCTGTTGCGCATACAGCAGGTGCAGTGCTTGCATTCCTGGTCTTAGACTACGGTGTGTGCTTCGTCTGTTGCGCATACAGCAGGTGCAGTGCTTGCATTCCTGGTCTTAGACTACGGTGTGTGCTTCGTCTGTTGCGCATACAGCAGGTGCAGTGCTTGCATTCCTGGTCTTAGACTACGGTGTGTGCTTCGTCTTTTGCGCATACAGCAGGTGCAGTGCTTGCATTCCTGGTCTTAGACTACGGTGTGTGCTTCGTCTGTTGCGCATACAGCAGGTGCAGTGCTTGCATTCCTGGTCTTAGACTACGGTGTGTGCTTCGTCTTTTGCGCATACAGCAGGTGCAGTGCTTGCATTCCTGGTCTTAGACTACGGTGTGTGCTTCGTCTGTTGCGCATACAGCAGGTGCAGTGCTTGCATTCCTGGTCTTAGACTACAGCGTGTGCTTGGTCTGTTGCGCATACAGCAGGTGCAGTGCTTGCATTCCTGGTCTTAGACTACAGCGTGTGCTTGGTCTGTTGCGCATACAGCAGGTGCAGTGCTTGCATTCCTGGTCTTAGACTACAGCGTGTGCTTGGTCTGTTGCGCATACAGCAGGTGCAGTGCTTGCATTCCTGGTCTTAGACTACAGCGTGTGCTTGGTCTGTTGCGCATACAGCAGGTGCAGTGCTTGCATTCCTGGTCTTAGACTACAGCGTGTGCTTGGTCTGTTGCGCATACAGCAGGTGCAGTGCTTGCATTCCTGGTCTTAGACTACAGCGTGTGCTTGATCTGTTGCGCATACAGCAGGTGCAGTGCTTGCATTCCTGGTCTTAGACTAGAGCGTGTGCTTGGTCTGTTGCGCATACAGCAGGTGCAGTGCTTGCATTCCTGGTCTTAGACTACAGCGTGTGCTTGGTCTGTTGCGCATACAGCAGGTGCAGTGCTTGCATTCCTGCTCTTAGACTACAGCGTTTGCTTCGTCTGTTGCGCATACAGCAGGTGCAGTGCTTGCATTCCTGGTCTTAGACTACAGCGTGTGCTTCGTCTGTTGCGCATACAGCAGCAGGTGCAGTGCTTGCATTCCTGGTCTTAGACTACAGCGTGTGCTTCGTCTGTTGCGCATACAGCAGCAGGTGCAGTGCTTGCATTCCTGGTCTTTGACTACAGCGTGTGCTTGATCTGTTGCGCATACAGCAGCAGGTGCAGTGCTTGCATTCCTGGTCTTAGACTACAGCGTGTGCTTGGTCTGTTGCGCATACAGCAGGTGCAGTGCTTGCATTCCTGGTCTTAGACTACAGCGTGTGCTTGGTCTGTTGCGCATACAGCAGGTGCAGTGCTTGCATTCCTGGTCTTAGACTACAGCGTGTGCTTGGTCTGTTGCGCATACAGCAGGTGCAGTGCTTGCATTCCTGGTCTTAGACTACAGCGTATGCTTGTCTGTTGCGCATACAGCAGGTGCAGTGCTTGCATTCCTGGTCTTAGACTACAGCGTGTGCTTGGTCTGTTGCGCATACAGCAGGTGCAGTGCTTGCATTCCTGGACTTAGACTACAGCGTGTGCTTCGTCTGTTGTACATACAGCAGGTGCAGTCTTGCATTCCTGGTCTTAGACTACAGTGTGTGCTTCATCTGTTGTGTATACAGCAGGTGCAGTGCTTGCATTCCATTCCTCGTCTTAGACTACAGTGTGTGCTTGATCCGTTGTACATAAACCAGGTGCAGAGCTTGCATTCCTGGTCTTAGACTACAGTGTGTGCTTGATCTGTTGCACATACAGCAGGTGCAGTGCTTGCATTCCCGGTCTTAGACTACGGTGTGTGCTTGGTCCGTTGCGCATACAGCAGGTGCAGTGCTTGCATTCCCGGTCTTAGACTACGGTGTGTGCTTGATCTGTTGCGCATACAGCAGGTGCAGTGCTTGCATTCCCGGTCTTAGACTACAGCGTGTGCTTGGTCTGTTGCGCATACAGCAGCAGGTGCAGTGCTTGCATTCCTGGTCTTAGACTACAGCGTGTGCTTGATCTGTTGCGCATACAGCCAGTGCAGTGCTTGCATTCCTGGTCTTAGACTACAGCGTGTGCTTGGTCTGTTGCGCATACAGCAGGTGCAGTGCTTGCATTCCTGGTCTTAGACTACAGCGTGTGCTTGGTCTGTTGCGCATGCAGCAGGTGCAGTGCTTGCATTCCTGGTCTTAGACTGCAGCGTGTGCTTGGTCTGTTGCGCATGCAGCAGGTGCAGTGCTTGCATTCCTGGTCTTAGACTGCAGCGTGTGCTTGGTCTGTTGCGCATGCAGCAGGTGCAGTGCTTGCATTCCTGGTCTTAGACTGCAGCGTGTGCTTGGTCTGTTGCGCATGCAGCAGGTGCAGTGCTTGCATTCCTGGTCTTAGACTGCAGCGTGTGCTTGGTCTGTTGCGCATACAGCATGGGCAGTGCTTGCATTCCTGGTCTTAGACTGCAGCGTGTGCTTGGTCTGTTGCGCATACAGCAGGTGCAGTGCTTGCATTCCTGGTCTTAGACTGCAGCCTGTGCTTGGTCTGTTGCGCATACAGCAGGTGCAGTGCTTGCATTCCTGGTCTTAGACTACAGCGTGTGCTTGGTCTGTTGCGCATACAGCAGGTGCAGTGCTTGCATTCCTGGTCTTAGACTACAGCGTGTGCTTGGTCTGTTGCGCATACAGCAGGTGCAGTGCTTGCATTCCTGGTCTTAGACTACAGCGTGTGCTTGGTCTGTTGCGCATACAGCAGGTGCAGTGCTTGCATTCCTGGTCTTAGACTACAGCGTGTGCTTGGTCTGTTGCGCATACAGCAGGTGCAGTGCTTGCATTCCTGGTCTTAGACTACAGCGTGTGCTTGGTCTGTTGCGCATACAGCAGGTGCAGTGCTTGCATTCCTGGTCTTAGACTACAGCGTGTGCTTGGTCTGTTGCGCATACAGCAGGTGCAGTGCTTGCATTCCTGGTCTTAGACTACAGCGTGTGCTTGGTCTGTTGCGCATACAGCAGGTGCAGTGCTTGCATTCCTGGTCTTAGACTACAGCGTGTGCTTGGTCTGTTGCGCATACAGCAGGTGCAGTGCTTGCATTCCTGGTCTTAGACTACAGCGTGTGCTTGGTCTGTTGCGCATACAGCAGGTGCAGTGCTTGCATTCCTGGTCTTAGACTACAGCGTGTGCTTGGTCTGTTGCGCATACAGCAGGTGCAGTGCTTGCATTCCTGGTCTTAGACTACAGCGTGTGCTTGGTCTGTTGCGCATACAGCAGGTGCAGTGCTTGCATTCCTGGTCTTAGACTACAGCGTGTGCTTGGTCTGTTGCGCATACAGCAGGTGCAGTGCTTGCATTCTTGGTCTTAGACTACAGCCTGTGCTTGGTCTGTTGCGCATACAGCAGGTGCAGTGCTTGCATTCCTGGTCTTAGACTACAGCCTGTGCTTGGTCTGTTGCGCATACAGCAGGTGCAGTGCTTGCATTCCTGGTCTTAGACTACAGCCTGTGCTTGGTCTGTTGCGCATACGGCAGGTGCAGTGCTTGCATTCCTGGTCTTAGACTACAGCCTGTGCTTGGTCTGTTGCGCATACAGCAGGTGCAGTGCTTGCATTCCTGGTCTTAGACTACGGCGTGTGCTTCGTCTGTTGCGCATACAGCAGGTGCAGTGCTTGCATTCCTGGTCTTAGACTACGGCGTGTGCTTCGTTTGTTGCGCATACAGCAGGTGCAGTGCTTGCATTCCTGGTCTGAGACTACGGCGTGTGCTTCGTCTGTTGCGCATACAGCAGGTGCAGTGCTTGCATTCCTGGTCTGAGACTACGGCGTGTGCTTCGTCTGTTGCGCATACAGCAGGTGCAGTGCTTGCATTCCTGGTCTTAGACTACGGCGTGTGCTTCGTCTGTTGCGCATACAGCAGGTGCAGTGCTTGCTTTCCTGGTCTTAGACTACGGCGTGTGCTTCGTCTGTTGCGCATACAGCAGGTGCAGTGCTTGCATTCCTGGTCTTAGACTACGGCGTGTGCTTCGTCTGTTGCGCATACAGCAGGTGCAGTGCTTGCATTCCTGGTCTTAGACCACGGCGTTTGCTTCGTCTGTTGCGCATACAGCAGGTGCAGTGCTTGCATTCCTGGTCTTAGACCACGGCGTTTGCTTCGTCTGTTGCGCATACAGCAGATGCAGTGCTTGCATTCCTGGTCTTAGACTACGGCGTGTGCTTCGTCTGTTGCGCATACAGCAGATGCAGTGCTTGCATTCCTGGTCTTAGACTACGGCGTGTGCTTCGTCTGTTGCGCATGCAGCAGGTGCACTGCTTGCATTCCTGGTCTTAGACTACGGCGTTTGCTTCGTCTGTTGCGCATACAGCAGGTGCAGTGCTTGCATTCCTGGTCTTAGACTACGGCGTGTGCTTCGTCTGTTGCGCATACAGCAGGTGCAGTGCTTGCATTCCTGGTCTTAGACCACGGCGTTTGCTTCGTCTGTTGCGCATACAGCAGGTGCAGTGCTTGCATTCCTGGTCTTAGACTACGGTGTGTGCTTGGTCCGTTGCGCATACAACAGGTGCAGTGCTTGCATTCCTGGTCTTAGACTACGGTGTGTGCTTGGTTTGTTGCGCATACTGCAGGTGCAGTGCTTGCATTCCTGGTCTTAGACTACGGTGTGTGCTTCATCTGTTGCGCATACAGCAGGTGCAGTGCTTGCATTCCTGGTCTTAGACTACGGCGTGTGCTTCATCTGTTGCGCATACAGCAGATGCAGTGCTTGCATTCCTGGTCTTAGACTACAGCGTGTGCTTCATCTGTTGCGCATACAGCAGGTGCAGTGCTTGCATTCCTTGTCTTAGACTACAGCGTGTGCTTGATCTGTTGCGCATACAGCAGGTGCAGTGCTTGCATTCCTGGTCTTAGACTACAGCGTGTGCTTGATCTGTTGCGCATACAGCAGGTGCAGTGCTTGCATTCCTGGTCTTAGACTACAGCCTGTGCTTCGTCTGTTGCGCATACAGCAGGTGCAGTGCTTGCATTCCTGGTCTTAGACTACAGCGTGTGCTTGATCTGTTGCGCATACAGCAGGTGCAGGGCTTGCATTCCTGGTCTTAGACTACAGCGTGTGCTTGGTCTGTTGCGCATACAGCCGGTGCAGTGCTTGCATTCCTGGTCTTAGACTACAGCGTGTGCTTGGTCTGTTGCGCATACAGCAGGTGCAGTGCTTGCATTCCTGGTCTTAGACTACAGCCTGTGCTTGGTCTGTTGCGCATACAGCAGGTGCAGTGCTTGCATTCCTGGTCTTAGACTACAGCGTGTGCTTGGTCTGTTGCGCATACAGCAGGTGCAGTGCTTGCATTCCTGGTCTTAGACTACAGCGTGTGCTTGGTCTGTTGCGCATACAGCAGGTGCAGTGCTTGCATTCCTGGTCTTAGACTACAGCGTGTGCTTGGTCTGTTGCGCATACAGCAGGTGCAGTGCTTGCATTCCTGGTCTTAGACTACAGCCTGTGCTTGGTCTGTTGCGCATACAGCAGGTGCAGTGCTTGCATTCCTGGTCTTAGACTACAGCGTGTGCTTCGTCTGTTGCGCATACAGCAGGTGCAGTGCTTGCATTCCTGGTCTTAGACTACAGCGTGTGCTTGGTCTGTTGCGCATACAGCAGGTGCAGTGCTTGCATTCCTGGTCTTAGACTACAGCGTGTGCTTGGTCTGTTGCGCATACAGCAGGTGCAGTGCTTGCATTCCTGGTCTTAGACTACAGCGTGTGCTTGGTCTGTTGCGCATACAGCAGGTGCAGTGCTTGCATTCCTGGTCTTAGACTACAGCGTGTGCTTGGTCTGTTGCGCATACACAGGTGCAGTGCTTGCATTCCTGGTCTTAGACTACAGCGTGTGCTTGGTCTGTTGCGCATACAGCAGGTGCAGTGCTTGCATTCCTGGTCTTAGACTACAGCGTGTGCTTGGTCTGTTGCGCATACAGCAGGTGCAGTGCTTGCATTCCTGGTCTTAGACTACAGCGTGTGCTTGATCTGTTGCGCATACAGCAGGTGCAGTGCTTGCATTCCTGGTCTTAGACTACAGCGTGTGCTTGATCTGTTGCGCATACAGCAGGTGCAGTGCTTGCATTCCTGGTCTTAGACTACAGCGTGTGCTTGATCTGTTGCGCATACAGCCGGTGCAGTGCTTGCATTCCTGGTCTTAGACTACAGCGTGTGCTTGGTCTGTTGCGCATACAGCAGGTGCAGTGCTTGCATTCCTGGTCTTAGACTACAGCGTGTGCTTGGTCTGTTGCGCATACAGCAGGTGCAGTGCTTGCGTTCCTGGTCTTAGACTTCAGCGTGTGCTTGGTCTGTTGCGCATACAGCAGGTGCAGTGCTTGCGTTCCTGGTCTTAGACTACAGCGTGTGCTTGGTCTGTTGCGCATACAGCAGGTGCAGTGCTTGCATTCCTGGTCTTAGACTACAGCGTGTGCTTGGTCTGTTGCGCATACAGCAGGTGCAGTGCTTGCATTCCTGGTCTTAGACTACAGCGTGTGCTTGTCTGTTGCGCATACAGCAGGTGCAGTGCTTGCATTCCTGGTCTTAGACTACAGCGTGTGCTTGGTCTGTTGCACATACAGCAGGTGCAGTGCTTGCATTCCTGGTCTTAGACTACAGCGTGTGCTTGGTCTGTTGCGCTTACAGCAGGTGCAGTGCTTGCATTCCTGGTCTTAGACTACAGCGTGTGCTTGGTCTGTTGCGCATACAGCAGGTGCAGTGCTTGCATTCCTGGTCTTAGACTACAGCGTGTGCTTGGTCTGTTGCGCATACAGCAGGTGCAGTGCTTGCATTCCTGGTCTTAGACTACAGCGTGTGCTTGGTCTGTTGCGCATACAGCAGGTGCAGTGCTTGCATTCCTGGTCTTAGACTACAGCGTGTGCTTGGTCTGTTGCGCATACAGCAGGTGCAGTGCTTGCATTCCTGGTCTTAGACTACAGCGTGTGCTTGGTCTGTTGCGCATACAGCAGGTGCAGTGCTTGCATTCCTGGTCTTAGACTACAGCGTGTGCTTGATCTGTTGCGCATACAGCAGGTGCAGTGCTTGCATTCCTGGTCTTAGACTACAGCGTGTGCTTGGTCTGTTGCGCATACAGCAGGTGCAGTGCTTGCATTCCTGGTCTTAGACTACAGCGTGTGCTTGGTCTGTTGCGCATACAGCAGGTGCAGTGCTTGCATTCCTGGTCTTAGACTACAGCGTGTGCTTGGTCTGTTGCGCATACAGCAGGTGCAGTGCTTGCATTCCTGGTCTTAGACTACAGCGTTTGCTTCATCTGTTGCGCATACAGCAGGTGCAGTGCTTGCATTCCTGGTCTTAGACTACAGCGTGTGCTTCGTCTGTTGCGCATACAGCAGCAGGTGCAGTGCTTGCATTCCTGGTCTTAGACTACAGCGTGTGCTTCGTCTGTTGCGCATACAGCAGCAGGTGCAGTGCTTGCATTCCTGGTCTTAGACTACAGCGTGTGCTTCGTCTATTGCGCATACAGCAGCAGGTGCAGTGCTTGCATTCCTGGTCTTTGACTACAGCGTGTGCTTGATCTGTTGCGCGTACAGCAGCAGGTGCAGTGCTTGCATTCCTGGTCTTAGACTACAGCGTGTGCTTGATCTGTTGCGCATACAGCAGGTGCAGTGCTTGCATTCCTGGTCTTAGACTACAGCGTGTGCTTGGTCTGTTGCGCATACAGCAGGTGCAGTGCTTGCATTCCTGGTCTTAGACTACAGCGTGTGCTTGGTCTGTTGCGCATACAGCAGGTGCAGTGCTTGCATTCCTGGTCTTAGACTACAGCGTGTGCTTGTCTGTTGCGCATACAGCAGGTGCAGTGCTTGCATTCCTGGTCTTAGACTACAGCGTGTGCTTGGTCTGTTGCGCATACAGCAGGTGCAGTGCTTGCATTCCTGGACTTAGACTACAGCGTGTGCTTCGTCTGTTGTACATACAGCAGGTGCAGTCTTGCATTCCTGGTCTTAGACTACAGTGTGTGCTTCATCTGTTGTATATACAGCAGGTGCAGTGCTTGCATTCCATTCCTCGTCTTAGACTACAGTGTGTGCTTGATCCGTTGTACATAAACCAGGTGCAGAGCTTGCATTCCTGGTCTTAGACTACAGTGTGTGCTTGATCTGTTGCACATACAGCAGGTGCAGTGCTTGCATTCCCGGTCTTAGACTACGGTGTGTGCTTGGTCCGTTGCGCATACAGCAGGTGCAGTGCTTGCATTCCCGGTCTTAGACTACGGTGTGTGCTTGATCTGTTGCGCATACAGCAGGTGCAGTGCTTGCATTCCCGGTCTTAGACTACAGCGTGTGCTTGGTCTGTTGCGCATACAGCAGCAGGTGCAGTGCTTGCATTCCTGGTCTTAGACTACAGCGTGTGCTTGATCTGTTGCGCATACAGCCGGTGCAGTGCTTGCATTCCTGGTCTTAGACTACAGCGTGTGCTTGGTCTGTTGCGCATACAGCAGGTGCAGTGCTTGCATTCCTGGTCTTAGACTACAGCGTGTGCTTGGTCTGTTGCGCATGCAGCAGGTGCAGTGCTTGCATTCCTGGTCTTAGACTGCAGCGTGTGCTTGGTCTGTTGCGCATGCAGCAGGTGCAGTGCTTGCATTCCTGGTCTTAGACTGCAGCGTGTGCTTGGTCTGTTGCGCATGCAGCAGGTGCAGTGCTTGCATTCCTGGTCTTAGACTGCAGCGTGTGCTTGGTCTGTTGCGCATGCAGCAGGTGCAGTGCTTGCATTCCTGGTCTTAGACTGCAGCGTGTGCTTGGTCTGTTGCGCATACAGCAGGGGCAGTGCTTGCATTCCTGGTCTTAGACTGCAGCGTGTGCTTGGTCTGTTGCGCATACAGCAGGTGCAGTGCTTGCATTCCTGGTCTTAGACTGCAGCCTGTGCTTGGTCTGTTGCGCATACAGCAGGTGCAGTGCTTGCATTCCTGGTCTTAGACTACAGCGTGTGCTTGGTCTGTTGCGCATACAGCAGGTGCAGTGCTTGCATTCCTGGTCTTAGACTACAGCGTGTGCTTGGTCTGTTGCGCATACAGCAGGTGCAGTGCTTGCATTCCTGGTCTTAGACTACAGCGTGTGCTTGGTCTGTTGCGCATACAGCAGGTGCAGTGCTTGCATTCCTGGTCTTAGACTACAGCGTGTGCTTGGTCTGTTGCGCATACAGCAGGTGCAGTGCTTGCATTCCTGGTCTTAGACTACAGCGTGTGCTTGGTCTGTTGCGCATACAGCAGGTGCAGTGCTTGCATTCCTGGTCTTAGACTACAGCGTGTGCTTGGTCTGTTGCGCATACAGCAGGTGCAGTGCTTGCATTCCTGGTCTTAGACTACAGCGTGTGCTTGGTCTGTTGCGCATACAGCAGGTGCAGTGCTTGCATTCCTGGTCTTAGACTACAGCGTGTGCTTGGTCTGTTGCGCATACAGCAGGTGCAGTGCTTGCATTCCTGGTCTTAGACTACAGCGTGTGCTTGGTCTGTTGCGCATACAGCAGGTGCAGTGCTTGCATTCCTGGTCTTAGACTACAGCGTGTGCTTGGTCTGTTGCGCATACAGCAGGTGCAGTGCTTGCATTCCTGGTCTTAGACTACAGCGTGTGCTTGGTCTGTTGCGCATACAGCAGGTGCAGTGCTTGCATTCCTGGTCTTAGACTACAGCGTGTGCTTGGTCTGTTGCGCATACAGCAGGTGCAGTGCTTGCATTCCTGGTCTTAGACTACAGCGTGTGCTTGGTCTGTTGCGCATACAGCAGGTGCAGTGCTTGCATTCCTGGTCTTAGACTACAGCGTGTGCTTGGTCTGTTGCGCATACAGCAGGTGCAGTGCTTGCATTCTTGGTCTTAGACTACAGCCTGTGCTTGGTCTGTTGCGCATACAGCAGGTGCAGTGCTTGCATTCCTGGTCTTAGACTACAGCCTGTGCTTGGTCTGTTGCGCATACGGCAGGTGCAGTGCTTGCATTCCTGGTCTTAGACTACAGCCTGTGCTTGGTCTGTTGCGCATACGGCAGGTGCAGTGCTTGCATTCCTGGTCTTAGACTACAGCCTGTGCTTGGTCTGTTGCGCATACAGCAGGTGCAGTGCTTGCATTCCTGGTCTTAGACTACGGCGTGTGCTTCGTCTGTTGCGCATACAGCAGGTGCAGTGCTTGCATTCCTGGTCTTAGACTACGGCGTGTGCTTCGTCTGTTGCGCATACAGCAGGTGCAGTGCTTGCATTCCTGGTCTGAGACTACGGCGTGTGCTTCGTCTGTTGCGCATACAGCAGGTGCAGTGCTTGCATTCCTGGTCTGAGACTACGGCTTGTGCTTCGTCTGTTGCGCATACAGCAGGTGCAGTGCTTGCATTCCTGGTCTTAGACTACGGCGTGTGCTTCGTCTGTTGCGCATACAGCAGGTGCAGTGCTTGCTTTCCTGGTCTTAGACTACGGCGTGTGCTTCGTCTGTTGCGCATACAGCAGGTGCAGTGCTTGCATTCCTGGTCTTAGACTACGGCGTGTGCTTCGTCTGTTGCGCATACAGCAGGTGCAGTGCTTGCATTCCTGGTCTTAGACCACGGCGTTTGCTTCGTCTGTTGCGCATACAGCAGGTGCAGTGCTTGCATTCCTGGTCTTAGACTACGGCGTTTGCTTCGTCTGTTGCGCATACAGCAGATGCAGTGCTTGCATTCCTGGTCTTAGACTACGGCGTGTGCTTCGTCTGTTGCGCATGCAGCAGGTGCACTGCTTGCATTCCTGGTCTTAGACTACGGCGTTTGCTTCGTCTGTTGCACATACAGCAGGTGCAGTGCTTGCATTCCTGGTCTTAGACTACGGCGTGTGCTTCGTCTGTTGCGCATACAGCAGGTGCAGTGCTTGCATTCCTGGTCTTAGACTACGGCGTGTGCTTCGTCTGTTGCGCATACAGCAGGTGCAGTGCTTGCATTCCTGGTCTTAGACTAAGGCGTGTGCTTCGTCTGTTGCGCATACAGCAGGTGCAGTGCTTGCATTCCTGATCTTAGACTACGGCGTGTGCTTCGTCTGTTGCGCATACAGCAGGTGCAGTGCTTGCATTCCTGGTCTTAGACTACGGTGTGTGCTTCGTCTGTTGCGCATACAGCAGGTGCAGTGCTTGCATTCCTGGTCTTAGACTACGGTGTGTGCTTCGTCTGTTGCGCATACAGCAGGTGCAGTGCTTGCATTCCTGGTCTTAGACTACGGTGTGTGCTTCGTCTGTTGCGCATACAGCAGGTGCAGTGCTTGCATTCCTGGTCTTAGACTACGGTGTGTGCTTCGTCTGTTGCGCATACAGCAGGTGCAGTGCTTGCATTCCTGGTCTTAGACTACGGTGTGTGCTTCGTCTTTTGCGCATACAGCAGGTGCAGTGCTTGCATTCCTGGTCTTAGACTACGGTGTGTGCTTCGTCTGTTGCGCATACAGCAGGTGCAGTGCTTGCATTCCTGGTCTTAGACTACGGTGTGTGCTTCGTCTTTTGCGCATACAGCAGGTGCAGTGCTTGCATTCCTGGTCTTAGACTACAGCGTGTGCTTGGTCTGTTGCGCATACAGCAGGTGCAGTGCTTGCATTCCTGGTCTTAGACTACAGCGTGTGCTTGGTCTGTTGCGCATACAGCAGGTGCAGTGCTTGCATTCCTGGTCTTAGACTACAGCGTGTGCTTGGTCTGTTGCGCATACAGCAGGTGCAGTGCTTGCATTCCTGGTCTTAGACTACAGCGTGTGCTTGGTCTGTTGCGCATACAGCAGGTGCAGTGCTTGCATTCCTGGTCTTAGACTACAGCGTGTGCTTGATCTGTTGCGCATACAGCAGGTGCAGTGCTTGCATTCCTGGTCTTAGACTAGAGCGTGTGCTTGGTCTGTTGCGCATACAGCAGGTGCAGTGCTTGCATTCCTGGTCTTAGACTGCAGCGTGTGCTTGGTCTGTTGCGCATACAGCAGGTGCAGTGCTTGCATTCCTGGTCTTAGACTGCAGCGTGTGCTTGGTCTGTTGCGCATACAGCATGGGCAGTGCTTGCATTCCTGGTCTTAGACTGCAGCGTGTGCTTGGTCTGTTGCGCATACAGCAGGTGCAGTGCTTGCATTCCTGGTCTTAGACTGCAGCCTGTGCTTGGTCTGTTGCGCATACAGCAGGTGCAGTGCTTGCATTCCTGGTCTTAGACTACAGCGTGTGCTTGGTCTGTTGCGCATACAGCAGGTGCAGTGCTTGCATTCCTGGTCTTAGACTACAGCGTGTGCTTGGTCTGTTGCGCATACAGCAGGTGCAGTGCTTGCATTCCTGGTCTTAGACTACAGCGTGTGCTTGGTCTGTTGCGCATACAGCAGGTGCAGTGCTTGCATTCCTGGTCTTAGACTACAGCGTGTGCTTGGTCTGTTGCGCATACAGCAGGTGCAGTGCTTGCATTCCTGGTCTTAGACTACAGCGTGTGCTTGGTCTGTTGCGCATACAGCAGGTGCAGTGCTTGCATTCCTGGTCTTAGACTACAGCGTGTGCTTGGTCTGTTGCGCATACAGCAGGTGCAGTGCTTGCATTCCTGGTCTTAGACTACAGCGTGTGCTTGGTCTGTTGCGCATACAGCAGGTGCAGTGCTTGCATTCCTGGTCTTAGACTACAGCGTGTGCTTGGTCTGTTGCGCATACAGCAGGTGCAGTGCTTGCATTCCTGGTCTTAGACTACAGCGTGTGCTTGGTCTGTTGCGCATACAGCAGGTGCAGTGCTTGCATTCCTGGTCTTAGACTACAGCGTGTGCTTGGTCTGTTGCGCATACAGCAGGTGCAGTGCTTGCATTCCTGGTCTTAGACTACAGCGTGTGCTTGGTCTGTTGCGCATACAGCAGGTGCAGTGCTTGCATTCCTGGTCTTAGACTACAGCGTGTGCTTGGTCTGTTGCGCATACAGCAGGTGCAGTGCTTGCATTCCTGGTCTTAGACTACAGCGTGTGCTTGGTCTGTTGCGCATACAGCAGGTGCAGTGCTTGCATTCCTGGTCTTAGACTACAGCGTGTGCTTGGTCTGTTGCGCATACAGCAGGTGCAGTGCTTGCATTCTTGGTCTTAGACTACAGCCTGTGCTTGGTCTGTTGCGCATACGGCAGGTGCAGTGCTTGCATTCCTGGTCTTAGACTACAGCCTGTGCTTGGTCTGTTGCGCATACGGCAGGTGCAGTGCTTGCATTCCTGGTCTTAGACTATAGCCTGTGCTTGGTCTGTTGCGCATACGGCAGGTGCAGTGCTTGCATTCCTGGTCTTAGACTACAGCCTGTGCTTGGTCTGTTGCGCATACAGCAGGTGCAGTGCTTGCATTCCTGGTCTTAGACTACGGCGTGTGCTTCCTGGTCTTAGACTACAGCCTGTGCTTGGTCTGTTGCGCATACAGCAGGTGCAGTGCTTGCATTCCTGGTCTTAGACTACAGCCTGTGCTTGGTCTGTTGCGCATACGGCAGGTGCAGTGCTTGCATTCCTGGTCTTAGACTACAGCCTGTGCTTGGTCTGTTGCGCATACAGCAGGTGCAGTGCTTGCATTCCTGGTCTTAGACTACGGCGTGTGCTTGGTCTGTTGCGCATACAGCAGGTGCAGTGCTTGCATTCCTGGTCTTAGACTACGGCGTGTGCTTCGTCTGTTGCGCATACAGCAGGTGCAGTGCTTGCATTCCTGGTCTGAGACTACGGCGTGTGCTTCGTCTGTTGCGCATACAGCAGGTGCAGTGCTTGCATTCCTGGTCTGAGACTACGGCGTGTGCTTCGTCTGTTGCGCATACAGCAGGTGCAGTGCTTGCATTCCTGGTCTTAGACTACGGCGTGTGCTTCGTCTGTTGCGCATACAGCAGGTGCAGTGCTTGCTTTCCTGGTCTTAGACTACGGCGTGTGCTTCGTCTGTTGCGCATACAGCAGGTGCAGTGCTTGCATTCCTGGTCTTAGACTGCGGCGTGTGCTTCGTCTGTTGCGCATACAGCAGGTGCAGTGCTTGCATTCCTGGTCTTAGACCACGGCGTTTGCTTCGTCTGTTGCGCATACAGCAGGTGCAGTGCTTGCATTCCTGGTCTTAGACCACGGCGTTTGCTTCGTCTGTTGCGCATACAGCAGATGCAGTGCTTGCATTCCTGGTCTTAGACTACGGCGTGTGCTTCGTCTGTTGCGCATGCAGCAGGTGCACTGCTTGCATTCCTGGTCTTAGACTACGGCGTTTGCTTCGTCTGTTGCACATACAGCAGGTGCAGTGCTTGCATTCCTGGTCTTAGACTACGGCGTGTGCTTCGTCTGTTGCGCATACAGCAGGTGCAGTGCTTGCATTCCTGGTCTTAGACTACGGCGTGTGCTTCGTCTGTTGCGCATACAGCAGGTGCAGTGCTTGCATTCCTGGTCTTAGACTAAGGTGTGTGCTTCGTCTGTTGCGCATACAGCAGGTGCAGTGCTTGCATTCCTGATCTTAGACTACGGTGTGTGCTTCGTCTGTTGCGCATACAGCAGGTGCAGTGCTTGCATTCCTGGTCTTAGACTACGGTGTGTGCTTCGTCTGTTGCGCATACAGCAGGTGCAGTGCTTGCATTCCTGGTCTTAGACTACGGTGTGTGCTTCGTCTGTTGCGCATACAGCAGGTGCAGTGCTTGCATTCCTGGTCTTAGACTACGGTGTGTGCTTCGTCTGTTGCGCATACAGCAGGTGCAGTGCTTGCATTCCTGGTCTTAGACTACGGTGTGTGCTTCGTCTTTTGCGCATACAGCAGGTGCAGTGCTTGCATTCCTGGTCTTAGACTACGGTGTGTGCTTCGTCTGTTGCGCATACAGCAGGTGCAGTGCTTGCATTCCTGGTCTTAGACTACGGTGTGTGCTTCGTCTTTTGCGCATACAGCAGGTGCAGTGCTTGCATTCCTGGTCTTAGACTACGGTGTGTGCTTCATCTGTTGCGCATACAGCAGGTGCAGTGCTTGCATTCCTGGTCTTAGACTACAGCGTGTGCTTGGTCTGTTGCACATACAGCAGGTGCAGTGCTTGCATTCCTGGTCTTAGACTACAGCGTGTGCTTGGTCTGTTGCGCATACAGCAGGTGCAGTGCTTGCATTCCTGGTCTTAGACTACAGCGTGTGCTTGGTCTGTTGCGCATACAGCAGGTGCAGTGCTTGCATTCCTGGTCTTAGACTACAGCGTGTGCTTGGTCTGTTGCGCATACAGCAGGTGCAGTGCTTGCATTCCTGGTCTTAGACTACAGCGTGTGCTTGGTCTGTTGCGCATACAGCAGGTGCAGTGCTTGCATTCCTGGTCTTAGACTACAGCGTGTGCTTGATCTGTTGCGCATACAGCAGGTGCAGTGCTTGCATTCCTGGTCTTAGACTAGAGCGTGTGCTTGGTCTGTTGCGCATACAGCAGGTGCAGTGCTTGCATTCCTGGTCTTAGACTACAGCGTGTGCTTGGTCTGTTGCGCATACAGCAGGTGCAGTGCTTGCATTCCTGGTCTTAGACTACAGCGTTTGCTTCGTCTGTTGCGCATACAGCAGGTGCAGTGCTTGCATTCCTGGTCTTAGACTACAGCGTGTGCTTCGTCTGTTGCGCATACAGCAGCAGGTGCAGTGCTTGCATTCCTGGTCTTAGACTACAGCGTGTGCTTCGTCTGTTGCGCATACAGCAGCAGGTGCAGTGCTTGCATTCCTGGTCTTTGACTACAGCGTGTGCTTGATCTGTTGCGCATACAGCAGCAGGTGCAGTGCTTGCATTCCTGGTCTTAGACTACAGCGTGTGCTTGATCTGTTGCGCATACAGCAGGTGCAGTGCTTGCATTCCTGGTCTTAGACTACAGCGTGTGCTTGGTCTGTTGCGCATACAGCAGGTGCAGTGCTTGCATTCCTGGTCTTAGACTACAGCGTGTGCTTGGTCTGTTGCGCATACAGCAGGTGCAGTGCTTGCATTCCTGGTCTTAGACTACAGCGTATGCTTGTCTGTTGCGCATACAGCAGGTGCAGTGCTTGCATTCCTGGTCTTAGACTACAGCGTGTGCTTGGTCTGTTGCGCATACAGCAGGTGCAGTGCTTGCATTCCTGGACTTAGACTACAGCGTGTGCTTCGTCTGTTGTACATACAGCAGGTGCAGTCTTGCATTCCTGGTCTTAGACTACAGTGTGTGCTTCATCTGTTGTGTATACAGCAGGTGCAGTGCTTGCATTCCATTCCTCGTCTTAGACTACAGTGTGTGCTTGATCCGTTGTACATAAACCAGGTGCAGAGCTTGCATTCCTGGTCTTAGACTACAGTGTGTGCTTGATCTGTTGCACATACAGCAGGTGCAGTGCTTGCATTCCCGGTCTTAGACTACGGTGTGTGCTTGGTCCGTTGCGCATACAGCAGGTGCAGTGCTTGCATTCCCGGTCTTAGACTACGGTGTGTGCTTGATCTGTTGCGCATACAGCAGGTGCAGTGCTTGCATTCCCGGTCTTAGACTACAGCGTGTGCTTGGTCTGTTGCGCATACAGCAGCAGGTGCAGTGCTTGCATTCCTGGTCTTAGACTACAGCGTGTGCTTGATCTGTTGCGCATACAGCCAGTGCAGTGCTTGCATTCCTGGTCTTAGACTACAGCGTGTGCTTGGTCTGTTGCGCATACAGCAGGTGCAGTGCTTGCATTCCTGGTCTTAGACTACAGCGTGTGCTTGGTCTGTTGCGCATGCAGCAGGTGCAGTGCTTGCATTCCTGGTCTTAGACTGCAGCGTGTGCTTGGTCTGTTGCGCATGCAGCAGGTGCAGTGCTTGCATTCCTGGTCTTAGACTGCAGCGTGTGCTTGGTCTGTTGCGCATGCAGCAGGTGCAGTGCTTGCATTCCTGGTCTTAGACTGCAGCGTGTGCTTGGTCTGTTGCGCATGCAGCAGGTGCAGTGCTTGCATTCCTGGTCTTAGACTGCAGCGTGTGCTTGGTCTGTTGCGCATACAGCATGGGCAGTGCTTGCATTCCTGGTCTTAGACTGCAGCGTGTGCTTGGTCTGTTGCGCATACAGCAGGTGCAGTGCTTGCATTCCTGGTCTTAGACTGCAGCCTGTGCTTGGTCTGTTGCGCATACAGCAGGTGCAGTGCTTGCATTCCTGGTCTTAGACTACAGCGTGTGCTTGGTCTGTTGCGCATACAGCAGGTGCAGTGCTTGCATTCCTGGTCTTAGACTACAGCGTGTGCTTGGTCTGTTGCGCATACAGCAGGTGCAGTGCTTGCATTCCTGGTCTTAGACTACAGCGTGTGCTTGGTCTGTTGCGCATACAGCAGGTGCAGTGCTTGCATTCCTGGTCTTAGACTACAGCGTGTGCTTGGTCTTTTGCGCATACAGCAGGTGCAGTGCTTGCATTCCTGGTCTTAGACTACAGCGTGTGCTTGGTCTGTTGCGCATACAGCAGGTGCAGTGCTTGCATTCCTGGTCTTAGACTACAGCGTGTGCTTGGTCTGTTGCGCATACAGCAGGTGCAGTGCTTGCATTCCTGGTCTTAGACTACAGCGTGTGCTTGGTCTGTTGCGCATACAGCAGGTGCAGTGCTTGCATTCCCGGTCTTAGACTACAGCGTGTGCTTGGTCTGTTGCGCATACAGCAGGTGCAGTGCTTGCATTCCTGGTCTTAGACTACAGCGTGTGCTTGGTCTGTTGCGCATACAGCAGGTGCAGTGCTTGCATTCCTGGTCTTAGACTACAGCGTGTGCTTGGTCTGTTGCGCATACAGCAGGTGCAGTGCTTGCATTCCTGGTCTTAGACTACAGCGTGTGCTTGGTCTGTTGCGCATACAGCAGGTGCAGTGCTTGCATTCCTGGTCTTAGACTACAGCGTGTGCTTGGTCTGTTGCGCATACAGCAGGTGCAGTGCTTGCATTCCTGGTCTTAGACTACAGCGTGTGCTTGGTCTGTTGCGCATACAGCAGGTGCAGTGCTTGCATTCTTGGTCTTAGACTACAGCCTGTGCTTGGTCTGTTGCGCATACAGCAGGTGCAGTGCTTGCATTCCTGGTCTTAGACTACAGCCTGTGCTTGGTCTGTTGCGCATACGTCAGGTGCAGTGCTTGCATTCCTGGTCTTAGACTACAGCCTGTGCTTGGTCTGTTGCGCATACGGCAGGTGCAGTGCTTGCATTCCTGGTCTTAGACTACAGCGTGTGCTTGATCTGTTGCGCATACAGCAGGTGCAGTGCTTGCATTCCTGGTCTTAGACTAGAGCGTGTGCTTGGTCTGTTGCGCATACAGCAGGTGCAGTGCTTGCATTCCTGGTCTTAGACTACGGCGTGTGCTTCGTCTGTTGCGCATACAGCAGGTGCAGTGCTTGCATTCCTGGTCTTAGACTACGGCGTGTGCTTCGTTTGTTGCGCATACAGCAGGTGCAGTGCTTGCATTCCTGGACTGAGACTACGGCGTGTGCTTCGTCTGTTGCGCATACAGCAGGTGCAGTGCTTGCATTCCTGGTCTGAGACTACGGCGTGTGCTTCGTCTGTTGCGCATACAGCAGGTGCAGTGCTTGCATTCCTGGTCTTAGACTACGGCGTGTGCTTCGTCTGTTGCGCATACAGCAGGTGCAGTGCTTGCTTTCCTGGTCTTAGACTACGGCGTGTGCTTCGTCTGTTGCGCATACAGCAGGTGCAGTGCTTGCATTCCTGGTCTTAGACTACGGCGTGTGCTTCGTCTGTTGCGCATACAGCAGGTGCAGTGCTTGCATTCCTGGTCTTAGACCACGGCGTTTGCTTCGTCTGTTGCGCATACAGCAGGTGCAGTGCTTGCATTCCTGGTCTTAGACTACGGCGTTTGCTTCGTCTGTTGCGCATACAGCAGATGCAGTGCTTGCATTCCTGGTCTTAGACTACGGCGTGTGCTTCGTCTGTTGCGCATGCAGCAGGTGCACTGCTTGCATTCCTGGTCTTAGACTACGGCGTTTGCTTCGTCTGTTGCGCATACAGCAGGTGCAGTGCTTGCATTCCTGGTCTTAGACTACGGCGTGTGCTTCGTCTGTTGCGCATACAGCAGGTGCAGTGCTTGCATTCCTGGTCTTAGACTACGGCGTGTGCTTCGTCTGTTGCGCATACAGCAGGTGCAGTGCTTGCATTCCTGGTCTTAGACTAAGGTGTGTGCTTCGTCTGTTGCGCATACAGCAGGTGCAGTGCTTGCATTCCTGATCTTAGACTACGGTGTGTGCTTCGTCTGTTGCGCATACAGCAGGTGCAGTGCTTGCATTCCTGGTCTTAGACTACGGTGTGTGCTTCGTCTGTTGCGCATACAGCAGGTGCAGTGCTTGCATTCCTGGTCTTAGACTACGGTGTGTGCTTCGTCTGTTGCGCATACAGCAGGTGCAGTGCTTGCATTCCTGGTCTTAGACTACGGTGTGTGCTTCGTCTGTTGCGCATACAGCAGGTGCAGTGCTTGCATTCCTGGTCTTAGACTACGGTGTGTGCTTCGTCTTTTGCGCATACAGCAGGTGCAGTGCTTGCATTCCTGGTCTTAGACTATGGTGTGTGCTTCGTCTGTTGCGCATACAGCAGGTGCAGTGCTTGCATTCCTGGTCTTAGACTACGGTGTGTGCTTCGTCTTTTGCGCATACAGCAGGTGCAGTGCTTGCATTCCTGGTCTTAGACTACGGTGTGTGCTTCGTCTGTTGCGCATACAGCAGGTGCAGTGCTTGCATTCCTGGTCTTAGACTACAGCCTGTGCTTGGTCTGTTGCGCATACAGCAGGTGCAGTGCTTGCATTCCTGGTCTTAGACTACGGCGTGTGCTTCGTCTGTTGCGCATACAGCAGGTGCAGTGCTTGCATTCCTGGTCTTAGACTACGGCGTGTGCTTCGTTTGTTGCGCATACAGCAGGTGCAGTGCTTGCATTCCTGGACTGAGACTACGGCGTGTGCTTCGTCTGTTGCGCATACAGCAGGTGCAGTGCTTGCATTCCTGGTCTGAGACTACGGCGTGTGCTTCGTCTGTTGCGCATACAGCAGGTGCAGTGCTTGCATTCCTGGTCTTAGACTACGGCGTGTGCTTCGTCTGTTGCGCATACAGCAGGTGCAGTGCTTGCTTTCCTGGTCTTAGACTACGGCGTGTGCTTCGTCTGTTGCGCATACAGCAGGTGCAGTGCTTGCATTCCTGGTCTTAGACTACGGCGTGTGCTTCGTCTGTTGCGCATACAGCAGGTGCAGTGCTTGCATTCCTGGTCTTAGACCACGGCGTTTGCTTCGTCTGTTGCGCATACAGCAGGTGCAGTGCTTGCATTCCTGGTCTTAGACTACGGCGTTTGCTTCGTCTGTTGCGCATACAGCAGATGCAGTGCTTGCATTCCTGGTCTTAGACTACGGCGTGTGCTTCGTCTGTTGCGCATGCAGCAGGTGCACTGCTTGCATTCCTGGTCTTAGACTACGGCGTTTGCTTCGTCTGTTGCGCATACAGCAGGTGCAGTGCTTGCATTCCTGGTCTTAGACTACGGCGTGTGCTTCGTCTGTTGCGCATACAGCAGGTGCAGTGCTTGCATTCCTGGTCTTAGACTACGGCGTGTGCTTCGTCTGTTGCGCATACAGCAGGTGCAGTGCTTGCATTCCTGGTCTTAGACTAAGGTGTGTGCTTCGTCTGTTGCGCATACAGCAGGTGCAGTGCTTGCATTCCTGATCTTAGACTACGGTGTGTGCTTCGTCTGTTGCGCATACAGCAGGTGCAGTGCTTGCATTCCTGGTCTTAGACTACGGTGTGTGCTTCGTCTGTTGCGCATACAGCAGGTGCAGTGCTTGCATTCCTGGTCTTAGACTACGGTGTGTGCTTCGTCTGTTGCGCATACAGCAGGTGCAGTGCTTGCATTCCTGGTCTTAGACTACGGTGTGTGCTTCGTCTGTTGCGCATACAGCAGGTGCAGTGCTTGCATTCCTGGTCTTAGACTACGGTGTGTGCTTCGTCTTTTGCGCATACAGCAGGTGCAGTGCTTGCATTCCTGGTCTTAGACTATGGTGTGTGCTTCGTCTGTTGCGCATACAGCAGGTGCAGTGCTTGCATTCCTGGTCTTAGACTACGGTGTGTGCTTCGTCTTTTGCGCATACAGCAGGTGCAGTGCTTGCATTCCTGGTCTTAGACTACGGTGTGTGCTTCGTCTGTTGCGCATACAGCAGGTGCAGTGCTTGCATTCCTGGTCTTAGACTACAGCGTGTGCTTGGTCTGTTGCGCATACAGCAGGTGCAGTGCTTGCATTCCTGGTCTTAGACTACAGCGTGTGCTTGGTCTGTTGCGCATACAGCAGGTGCAGTGCTTGCATTCCTGGTCTTAGACTACAGCGTGTGCTTGGTCTGTTGCGCATACAGCAGGTGCAGTGCTTGCATTCCTGGTCTTAGACTACAGCGTGTGCTTGGTCTGTTGCGCATACAGCAGGTGCAGTGCTTGCATTCCTGGTCTTAGACTACAGCGTGTGCTTGGTCTGTTGCGCATACAGCAGGTGCAGTGCTTGCATTCCTGGTCTTAGACTACAGCGTGTGCTTGATCTGTTGCGCATACAGCAGGTGCAGTGCTTGCATTCCTGGTCTTAGACTAGAGCGTGTGCTTGGTCTGTTGCGCATACAGCAGGTGCAGTGCTTGCATTCCTGGTCTTAGACTACAGCGTGTGCTTGGTCTGTTGCGCATACAGCAGGTGCAGTGCTTGCATTCCTGGTCTTAGACTACAGCGTTTGCTTCGTCTGTTGCGCATACAGCAGGTGCAGTGCTTGCATTCCTGGTCTTAGACTACAGCGTGTGCTTCGTCTGTTGCGCATACAGCAGCAGGTGCAGTGCTTGCATTCCTGGTCTTAGACTACAGCGTGTGCTTCGTCTGTTGCGCATACAGCAGCAGGTGCAGTGCTTGCATTCCTGGTCTTTGACTACAGCGTGTGCTTGATCTGTTGCGCATACAGCAGCAGGTGCAGTGCTTGCATTCCTGGTCTTAGACTACAGCGTGTGCTTGATCTGTTGCGCATACAGCAGGTGCAGTGCTTGCATTCCTGGTCTTAGACTACAGCGTGTGCTTGGTCTGTTGCGCATACAGCAGGTGCAGTGCTTGCATTCCTGGTCTTAGACTACAGCGTGTGCTTGGTCTGTTGCGCATACAGCAGGTGCAGTGCTTGCATTCCTGGTCTTAGACTACAGCGTGTGCTTGTCTGTTGCGCATACAGCAGGTGCAGTGCTTGCATTCCTGGTCTTAGACTACAGCGTGTGCTTGGTCTGTTGCGCATACAGCAGGTGCAGTGCTTGCATTCCTGGACTTAGACTACAGCGTGTGCTTCGTCTGTTGTACATACAGCAGGTGCAGTCTTGCATTCCTGGTCTTAGACTACAGTGTGTGCTTCATCTGTTGTGTATACAGCAGGTGCAGTGCTTGCATTCCATTCCTCGTCTTAGACTACAGTGTGTGCTTGATCCGTTGTACATAAACCAGGTGCAGAGCTTGCATTCCTGGTCTTAGACTACAGTGTGTGCTTGATCTGTTGCACATACAGCAGGTGCAGTGCTTGCATTCCCGGTCTTAGACTACGGTGTGTGCTTGGTCCGTTGCGCATACAGCAGGTGCAGTGCTTGCATTCCCGGTCTTAGACTACGGTGTGTGCTTGATCTGTTGCGCATACAGCAGGTGCAGTGCTTGCATTCCCGGTCTTAGACTACAGCGTGTGCTTGGTCTGTTGCGCATACAGCAGCAGGTGCAGTGCTTGCATTCCTGGTCTTAGACTACAGCGTGTGCTTGATCTGTTGCGCATACAGCCAGTGCAGTGCTTGCATTCCTGGTCTTAGACTGCAGCGTGTGCTTGGTCTGTTGCGCATACAGCAGGTGCAGTGCTTGCATTCCTGGTCTTAGACTGCAGCGTGTGCTTGGTCTGTTGCGCATGCAGCAGGTGCAGTGCTTGCATTCCTGGTCTTAGACTGAAGCGTGTGCTTGGTCTGTTGCGCATGCAGCAGGTGCAGTGCTTGCATTCCTGGTCTTAGACTGCAGCGTGTGCTTGGTCTGTTGCGCATACAGCATGGGCAGTGCTTGCATTCCTGGTCTTAGACTGCAGCGTGTGCTTGGTCTGTTGCGCATACAGCAGGTGCAGTGCTTGCATTCCTGGTCTTAGACTGCAGCCTGTGCTTGGTCTGTTGCGCATACAGCAGGTGCAGTGCTTGCATTCCTGGTCTTAGACTACAGCGTGTGCTTGGTCTGTTGCGCATACAGCAGGTGCAGTGCTTGCATTCCTGGTCTTAGACTACAGCGTGTGCTTGGTCTGTTGCGCATACAGCAGGTGCAGTGCTTGCATTCCTGGTCTTAGACTACAGCGTGTGCTTGGTCTGTTGCGCATACAGCAGGTGCAGTGCTTGCATTCCTGGTCTTAGACTACAGCGTGTGCTTGGTCTGTTGCGCATACAGCAGGTGCAGTGCTTGCATTCCTGGTCTTAGACTACAGCGTGTGCTTGGTCTGTTGCGCATACAGCAGGTGCAGTGCTTGCATTCCTGGTCTTAGACTACGGTGTGTGCTTGATCTGTTGCGCATACAGCAGGTGCAGTGCTTGCGTTCCCGGTCTTAGACTACAGCGTGTGCTTGGTCTGTTGCGCATACAGCAGCAGGTGCAGTGCTTGCATTCCTGGTCTTAGACTACAGCGTGTGCTTGATCTGTTGCGCATACAGCCAGTGCAGTGCTTGCATTCCTGGTCTTAGACTGCAGCGTGTGCTTGGTCTGTTGCGCATACAGCAGGTGCAGTGCTTGCATTCCTGGTCTTAGACTGCAGCGTGTGCTTGGTCTGTTGCGCATGCAGCAGGTGCAGTGCTTGCATTCCTGGTCTTAGACTGAAGCGTGTGCTTGGTCTGTTGCGCATGCAGCAGGTGCAGTGCTTGCATTCCCGGTCTTAGACTACAGCGTGTGCTTGGTCTGTTGCGCATACAGCAGCAGGTGCAGTGCTTGCATTCCTGGTCTTAGACTACAGCGTGTGCTTGATCTGTTTTGCATACAGCCAGTGCAGTGCTTGCATTCCTGGTCTTAGACTGCAGCGTGTGCTTGGTCTGTTGCGCATACAGCAGGTGCAGTGCTTGCATTCCTGGTCTTAGACTGCAGCGTGTGCTTGGTCTGTTGCGCATGCAGCAGGTGCAGTGCTTGCATTCCTGGTCTTAGACTGAAGCGTGTGCTTGGTCTGTTGCGCATGCAGCAGGTGCAGTGCTTGCATTCCTGGTCTTAGACTGCAGCGTGTGCTTGGTCTGTTGCGCATACAGCATGGGCAGTGCTTGCATTCCTGGTCTTAGACTGCAGCGTGTGCTTGGTCTGTTGCGCATACAGCAGGTGCAGTGCTTGCATTCCTGGTCTTAGACTGCAGCCTGTGCTTGGTCTGTTGCGCATACAGCAGGTGCAGTGCTTGCATTCCTGGTCTTAGACTACAGCGTGTGATTGGTCTGTTGCGCATACAGCATGGGCAGTGCTTGCATTCCTGGTCTTAGACTGCAGCGTGTGCTTGGTCTGTTGCGCATGCAGCAGGTGCAGTGCTTGCATTCCTGGTCTTAGACTGCAGCGTGTGCTTGGTCTGTTGCGCATACAGCATGGGCAGTGCTTGCATTCCTGGTCTTAGACTGCAGCGTGTGCTTGGTCTGTTGCGCATACAGCAGGTGCAGTGCTTGCATTCCTGGTCTTAGACTGCAGCCTGTGCTTGGTCTGTTGCGCATACAGCAGGTGCAGTGCTTGCATTCCTGGTCTTAGACTACAGCGTGTGCTTGGTCTGTTGCGCATACAGCAGGTGCAGTGCTTGCATTCCTGGTCTTAGACTACAGCGTGTGCTTGGTCTGTTGCGCATACAGCAGGTGCAGTGCTTGCATTCCTGGTCTTAGACTACAGCGTGTGCTTGATCCGTTGTACATAAACCAGGTGCAGAGCTTGCATTCCTGGTCTTAGACTACAGTGTGTGCTTGATCTGTTGCACATACAGCAGGTGCAGTGCTTGCATTCCCGGTCTTAGACTACGGTGTGTGCTTGGTCCGTTGCGCATACAGCAGGTGCAGTGCTTGCATTCCCGGTCTTAGACTACGGTGTGTGCTTGATCTGTTGCGCATACAGCAGGTGCAGTGCTTGCATTCCCGGTCTTAGACTACAGCGTGTGCTTGGTCTGTTGCGCATACAGCAGCAGGTGCAGTGCTTGCATTCCTGGTCTTAGACTACAGCGTGTGCTTGATCTGTTGCGCATACAGCCAGTGCAGTGCTTGCATTCCTGGTCTTAGACTGCAGCGTGTGCTTGGTCTGTTGCGCATACAGCAGGTGCAGTGCTTGCATTCCTGGTCTTAGACTGCAGCGTGTGCTTGGTCTGTTGCGCATGCAGCAGGTGCAGTGCTTGCATTCCTGGTCTTAGACTGAAGCGTGTGCTTGGTCTGTTGCGCATGCAGCAGGTGCAGTGCTTGCATTCCTGGTCTTAGACTGCAGCGTGTGCTTGGTCTGTTGCGCATACAGCATGGGCAGTGCTTGCATTCCTGGTCTTAGACTGCAGCGTGTGCTTGGTCTGTTGCGCACACAGCAGGTGCAGTGCTTGCATTCCTGGTCTTAGACTGCAGCCTGTGCTTGGTCTGTTGCGCATACAGCAGGTGCAGTGCTTGCATTCCTGGTCTTAGACTACAGCGTGTGCTTGGTCTGTTGCGCATACAGCAGGTGCAGTGCTTGCATTCCTGGTCTTAGACTACAGCGTGTGCTTGGTCTGTTGCGCATACAGCAGGTGCAGTGCTTGCATTCCTGGTCTTAGACTACAGCGTGTGCTTGGTCTGTTGCGCATACAGCAGGTGCAGTGCTTGCATTCCTGGTCTTAGACTACAGCGTGTGCTTGGTCTGTTGCGCATACAGCAGGTGCAGTGCTTGCATTCCTGGTCTTAGACTACAGCGTGTGCTTGGTCTGTTGCGCATACAGCAGGTGCAGTGCTTGCATTCCTGGTCTTAGACTACAGCGTGTGCTTGGTCTGTTGCGCATACAGCAGGTGCAGTGCTTGAATTCCTGGTCTTAGACTACAGCGTGTGCTTGGTCTGTTGCGCATACAGCAGGTGCAGTGCTTGCATTCCTGGTCTTAGACTACAGCGTGTGCTTGGTCTGTTGCGCATACAGCAGGTGCAGTGCTTGCATTCCTGGTCTTAGACTACAGCGTGTGCTTGGTCTGTTGCGCATACAGCAGGTGCAGTGCTTGCATTCCTGGTCTTAGACTACAGCGTGTGCTTGGTCTGTTGCGCATACAGCAGGTGCAGTGCTTGCATTCCTGGTCTTAGACTACGGCGTGTGCTTGGTCTGTTGCGCATACAGCAGGTGCAGTGCTTGCATTCCTGGTCTTAGACTACGGCGTGTGCTTGGTCTGTTGCGCATACAGCAGGTGCAGTGCTTGCATTCCTGGTCTTAGACTACAGCGTGTGCTTGGTCTGTTGCGCATTCAGCAGGTGCAGTGCTTGCATTCCTGGTCTTAGACTACAGCGTGTGCTTGGTCTGTTGCGCATACAGCAGGTGCAGTGCTTGCATTCCTGGTCTTAGACTACAGCGTGTGCTTGGTCTGTTGCGCATACAGCAGGTGCAGTGCTTGCATTCTTGGTCTTAGACTACAGCCTGTGCTTGGTCTGTTGCGCATACAGCAGGTGCAGTGCTTGCATTCCTGGTCTTAGACTACAGCCTGTGCTTGGTCTGTTGCGCATACAGCAGGTGCAGTGCTTGCATTCCTGGTCTTAGACTACAGCCTGTGCTTGGTCTGTTGCGCATACAGCAGGTGCAGTGCTTGCATTCCTGGTCTTAGACTACAGCCTGTGCTTGGTCTGTTGCGCATACAGCAGGTGCAGTGCTTGCATTCCTGGTCTTAGACTACGGCGTGTGCTTGGTCTGTTGCGCATACAGCAGGTGCAGTGCTTGCATTCCTGGTCTTAGACTACGGCGTGTGCTTGGTCTGTTGCGCATACAGCAGGTGCAGTGCTTGCATTCCTGGTCTGAGACTACGGCGTGTGCTTCGTCTGTTGCGCATACAGCAGGTGCAGTGCTTGCATTCCTGGTCTGAGACTACGGCGTGTGCTTCGTCTGTTGCGCATACAGCAGGTGCAGTGCTTGCATTCCTGGTCTTAGACTACGGCGTGTGCTTCGTCTGTTGCGCATACAGCAGGTGCAGTGCTTGCTTTCCTGGTCTTAGACTACGGCGTGTGCTTCGTCTGTTGCGCATACAGCAGGTGCAGTGCTTGCATTCCTGGTCTTAGACTACGGCGTGTGCTTCGTCTGTTGCGCATACAGCAGGTGCAGTGCTTGCATTCCTGGTCTTAGACCACGGCGTTTGCTTCGTCTGTTGCGCATACAGCAGGTGCAGTGCTTGCATTCCTGGTCTTAGACCACGGCGTTTGCTTCGTCTGTTGCGCATACAGCAGATGCAGTGCTTGCATTCCTGGTCTTAGACTACGGCGTTTGCTTCGTCTGTTGCGCATACAGCAGATGCAGTGCTTGCATTCCTGGTCTTAGACTACGGCGTGTGCTTCGTCTGTTGCGCATGCAGCAGGTGCACTGCTTGCATTCCTGGTCTTAGACTACGGCGTTTGCTTCGTCTGTTGCGCATACAGCAGGTGCAGTGCTTGGATTCCTGGTCTTAGACTACGGCGTGTGCTTCGTCTGTTGCGCATACAGCAGGTGCAGTGCTTGCATTCCTGGTCTTAGACTACGGTGTGTGCTTCGTCTGTTGCGCATACAGCAGGTGCAGTGCTTGCATTCCTGGTCTTAGACTAAGGTGTGTGCTTTGTCTGTTGCGCATACAGCAGGTGCAGTGCTTGCATTCCTGATCTTAGACTACGGTGTGTGCTTCGTCTGTTGCGCATACAGCAGGTGCAGTGCTTGCATTCCTGGTCTTAGACTACGGTGTGTGCTTCGTCTGTTGCGCATACAGCAGGTGCAGTGCTTGCATTCCTGGTCTTAGACTACGGTGTGTGCTTCGTCTGTTGCGCATACAGCAGGTGCAGTGCTTGCATTCCTGGTCTTAGACTACGGTGTGTGCTTCGTCTGTTGTGCATACAGCAGGTGCAGTGCTTGCATTCCTGGTCTTAGACTACGGTGTGTGCTTCGTCTTTTGCGCATACAGCAGGTGCAGTGCTTGCATTCCTGGTCTTAGACTACGGTGTGTGCTTCGTCTGTTGCGCATACAGCAGGTGCAGTGCTTGCATTCCTGGTCTTAGACTACGGTGTGTGCTTCGTCTTTTGCGCATACAGCAGGTGCAGTGCTTGCATTCCTGGTCTTAGACTACGTGTGTGCTTCGTCTGTTGCGCATACAGCAGGTGCAGTGCTTGCATTCCTGGTCTTAGACTACAGCGTGTGCTTGGTCTGTTGCGCATACAGCAGGTGCAGTGCTTGCATTCCTGGTCTTAGACTACAGCGTGTGCTTGATCTGTTGCACATACAGCCCGTTCAGTGCTTGCATTCCTGGTCTTAGACTACAGTGTGTGCTTCGTCTGTTGCGCATACAGCAGGTGCAGTGCTTGCATTCCTGGTCTTGGGTTTTGGGCTTCTCCTTTTGGCTTCATGAGCGGTACACAGGACAGCATCTGCAACACATGAAGCCCGATACACGACATTCCTATACTGATCATGGGAAAGGGTCATAACAGCTCATTCTGTCTCATAAAACATGGCTAATGTGCTCCGACCTACCCATGTGTGGGAGCAGCAAAGGACGCCAAAAGCCAGTGTTTGCCGTTACTCTCTCCAAGTCTAATGTGCAATGTTACACATTTGTTGGGCCTGTAGAACAAACTGGTGAACGGTCACACACTGGAGACTATGGGGAAGGTTGTACGGTGTACTTCACGGTGTACTTGGGTACCTCCTCCAGCACACACACATGGCAGGGATTTGAGGCAAAGCTATGAGAGAAGTGGAGCTTTCTTTGCTTCGATCCAAACCCTCATCGCCGCTTGCTATTCCCTAACCTCACCCCAATGTTAGAAGTCAGTCATAATTAGCACAGGCATGTGTCCACAGCCAGGGCACTGTCACGTGTAGTGCTTACAGCCCTGCCAGTAACCTGCTGCACCACTGTTGCTAGGCCATCACTATTCGACAACCATGCACGCAAGCAGTGTGTGCGTGACCTCTGCCTTGTCATGGAAAGTCTGAGGTGAACGAGCTCATCTCGCATGGCAACTCCTACCCATGAGTCAGAAATAGGAGCTAACACCAAACGAAAGCTGCCCGATAACCACTGAAGGCAGCACAGAAGAACACGCTGCCTAACAATGAATAAGTACTGTCATGTTGAGTCCAATGGGTGATGCTTGTCTCGGGAGGATAGCTCACGGGCAACGTGCTCGCCTTGCAAGCAAGACGACATGTAGCACCACGGGTTCGATCCCTGAGTCCACGCTTCAAAACCTCTGGGTATTAAGCGCGTTATAAACAACATATGATATCATACCATATCAATGGCAGGCCTCAACGGTTGAAGTTCTGCTCTCGAAATGGATGATAGCCTGGGAGACCCCCCTCGGTCATGGTGTCTGATGCTTGCGGGCCCCCTTTCCACTTCTTCACCAGCCCAGGTAACGTGGAGTCAAATAAAAGTAAGTCATAGCCTTTTTAGCAGAGGACAAACAGCCAGATGGAACAGTGGAAAACGTCTGCAAAAAGAAAAAAAGGAGCTAATAACTCTTAAGTGCCATGCATGAATAACTAACCAACAATGTAATGTAATGTAGATGCAAGGACCAACTGCTCTTCTTCCTATGTACAGCATTTTCTAACAAGGGACCGGGAAGTAATTGCAAGTCAGGAAGGTAAGCAGTAGGGTAACTTGGCAGCCATGTTGGAACAGGTCATATTCATGAGGAAATCTATAGCTAATGTTAGATGTTACTTGGTATTAATTCTTAAGTGAATCTCAGTGATTAGTGTCACCATCAGCTGGTTTTACACCTTGCTCTTACTGGCTACTTGGGTATTGTTTCCGGAAATGAGGTGCTGTTAACTGGCTTATCGTTTCCAGACCCCTAGCATGTCTCGTGTTGCATCCTGCACGGCAGCTATGCACCTGCCTCTCCCTGAAACACATTGCACCCAGGGCTAGAGGCAACAGCACAGGGACAAAGTTCCTGAAGCAGGTTAGGGTAAATTGGCTAGGAAGGCTCCTCGAAATGGAGCCAAACCCACAAATCTACTACGAGTGTGAGCGGTGGCTCGTCGCAAGACAATGTTATCTTAGTGTTATGTTACGGGGACTTATGCAGTGCACTGGTGCATTGTCTCCAGGTGCGCTGTGTTGCTGTTTATTATATGGTCACAAGGAAGTCAGGGATCTCCTTCCCCTACAATGAATGTGGCGCACAATAAACATGCTTTTATTTCTATCATTCGGATACGTTTTGATAAGGCCTCCAACCCGTCTCGCACACAACCTCAACAAATACCCTGTGCCACAATGGACTAGGAACCAGGCTGGGGTCTATTAATAGGATATTTATCTAGTGATATATTTAGGCAAATTAGAACCAACAGATTACATCAACCACCAATGTTGTGGCAACACAAAAACACAATGTCAACCCGGTGCGGTTGATCCTCCCAAAGTCCCCAACTTCCCTCCTCATCCTCACCTAACGGACTGGAGTCTGACGTGACAGATGCCAGGGGTCTGTGGGCTCGATAGTCCTTCTTCTCTCGTCTTTCTTTTTTTGTAGATTAGGTCTCACACAGGAGGAAGCCACAGTGAAAGCTGCGCGGCAGCACAACTTGGGACTCCTTTCCCGTGAGGGACTGTTTGGGGAAAAAGCCTATGACAGGCACAAAAAAAATCAAGCCGCCACAATAGAGGTAGTGAAGATCTGGCTTCCTCAGTGTCGAATGGGAGGTGGGCTCTGCAGGCTCAATGGAGTAGCAGGTAAGTTTTTCACACAAGTGAATCCTCAGAATGACAGTGATGTGCTGTACGCTGGAGGAAGAACGATGAATGCAGTAGAGATTAGCAATCAGCTTCTTAACACAGGTCCCGGGAGCAGGAAGAACTGAGAAAGAGCCAAAGCACGAGGAGAAACGGAAAGGGGAAAGCAAGAAGGAGACAGACCGCCGGAGCGGAAGCACAAGAAAGGGAAAAGAGGCGGTGCACCAGGAAGAGCGCTGCGAGGGAAAAGGAGAAAAAAGAAAAACAGGAGAGGCAGGGCATCCCAACAATGAAGGGCAACGGGACAGAAAAGAGAGGGAAAAAGCATAGAAGCAACCGAGAGAAACAAACAGCAGGGAAGCTGACCGAGAGCGGTTGCAACGCACAGCGTTCTGGAGAGGAGTGGCTATATGCCTCCCCAGATGCTGCGCATGCTACACTAGACTGCTGCAAGAGCAGCATGTAAAACCATGCTGGAGCTAGTAATGGCCGCAGCCAAGCCGCACACGGAACCATAGACGCCATGGCATGCAGTGCATGACACACAATGGGCCTCATTCCGAGTATGGCAGTAAGGGATACCGGTCACCGTTAACGAGACCGGTGCCGGTAATCCCTTACTGCCACATTCCGAGTTCCCTTTGCGCCCTCGTCCTTAACGCCTGCTTTTAGCAGGTGTTAGGGACGAGGGCGCAAAGGGGCTTTTTAGCCAATAACGGTGACCGTAAAGTACGGTCACCGTTATTTGCAATTTCCCCATTCCCATTTAGTCCTATGGGGGCTCATTTGGGAATGGGGAAGGGCCCTGGGGAATGGGAAATTACCGCCCTGGTCAACTCGGAATAGGGCAGTAATTTCCCATTCCACCAGGGCGGTGCCGGTACGGGTCCGGTGCCGACCAAGGCGCTACTACCGCCATTGGTTAGCGCCGGACACGGAATGAGGCCCAATGACTTCAGTAAAGCGACAAGGTTGAGATATACTGTCACAATTAATTCCTTGTGAATCACAAAACAGAAGAACAATTCAACACACAAAGATAGCAAAATGGTTAAGCGTTCCCCCAGCAACCCTCATCCCGCAAACATCAATTAGGCTTGATTCCTTTGAATGGAAGGCAGTGGCAGAGAGTGGGAACACAATGGGAAAATCGGATTTGGGTTCTGGTTCACAGAAACACTATGGGAGACAGAACGGCAACGGGACAAATTTGTTTTGCAGAGCACAATGCTAAACTCAGTTTCAATGGTTTAGAACAACGGCTATGGGAAAGAATAGAAAGGAAGGAAATTTGTTTTTCCAACACTTAAAAGGACAGGCAGGGCTTTGGGGAATATTATTCAACACACAATGGGAAAATTGGATTTTGGAAGACTTGATCACCAGAGCAATAGAGGAGACAGAAGTGCAATGACAAAAATTAATTTTGCTACACCTGACAATAATACCCACTGCTTCTTGGTTATTACCGAAACAGAATGAGAAAATCGATTTTAATGGTGTTTGGCACAATTTTAAAGTGGAAAAAATGCAAATGGGAATTTGTTTTTACCTTACAATGAGAACACCAGGACAATCTGATTTCGTTTTGCACCTTACAATGGCATACACATGGAAACCTAGCTTTTTGAAGTTCATTCTTTTGGTAAATCTTTAGGACTATACCGGCTCACAACACACTGGGAAAATATTGTTGGTTTCGAATGCCAACAATATCGATGCCATGAAGTAAATGGGGGAATTAATTGATTTACTTTGAAAAATAGGCTAAGGATCTACACAGGCAAACAGAGATTTTTCAATGTGGAAAGAACTAAGATACACAGGCAAACAGGGGATTTTGCAATAGGGAAATTTTTAAGGCAATGTTGTAAGAATACATGGCTTATACAATCTATGGCTTGGGGTATTTCTGCTTACAGGAGAGGTGAGAATTGGACATCATAGAGTGTCAGAGCACATTGCAGGGGACAGCAAATGTGGATCAGTCAAACGTATTCTCTCCTTCCTGCAAGGGTCCCAGTCAGTCCTTATGTCTCCTGGCTCCACTGCAAAGTTAATGCCCTTTCTGCTGGTATGTTCACAGCATATCTTTGCAGCAGGTCACCTCATGGGATTAGTGGGAACAGTCTTGCCCTGAGGCAAGTTGGCTTAGTTATAGGGCAGATGACATCACTAATGTGTCATGATTCTCGTGAAAGGGATTGGCTAGCCTCTGCTATCACACTCCCACATGTGTGCTGATAGGACAAGGGAATGTAGGAGTGCTTTGGAACACTAGGGGAGAAAATACTTCATCATCTTACTTCGACAGGGGGCTCGGTCTGCATTAGGATCTAAAAATCTCACCACATGGCAAGTACCCTTAATTTTCACATCTTGACAGATATGAATATATTTTTCAAAACAACATTCGACAGTGAATCACATACAGCTAGTCAGAGGTCTGTAAGTAATTCCTGTGCAAAGATACCGTTTTTCTTCATTTACTCAGGAACTATATCAGTGAAAAATATGGCACTTTATGGGCAGTATATAAATCCTACTTGACATGCTTTATCAATTTTCCTCATCGCTGGTAAACACAAGGAGGGCCACATCACATTTTCATGAATAAATGTAGTTGTGTTGGTCCCACCAAAATTGTTTTGGCATGGTCAGAGGAGTTTATTGTCAAGTTTCCAAAAATCCTTCAATTAATGTGGTGCGATGAATATTGTCAATTTTACATTATAAAATACATCTCTCCCATTGCAGTCAATGTGCAATCACACTCCTCATCTGGCTAGGCCCCCACCCTCCTGGAGCACATGACGTCAGCAGAGGGTCTGTGTTTAAATTAGCCTACCCATTCCAAGGGCTAATGACTAAGCTAATGCACATTTTATTGAGGCTTGTGACCTGGGGTCACAAAGGCCGGAGAATAGACCCACTCTTATCTGGTCCACCCCTGTCTCCCATCGCAAAAGTATTTAAGGTTGTATTTTTAAGAAATGGTTCTTGATTGATGATGACACCCCAGGTCTTCAGGACAGCAAAGGGGAGGTCCTGCAGCTGGTTTCATTTTAGGAGATATCACAGTCCCTGTATCCTGCTGAAAAGAGCCTTTAAGCTTACACCTCATTGCAATTTTAAATGACATCTATCTATGGCACACAGAGTGCGTATTGCTTCTGAAGGGTACATGTACACGAGAACACCATGACCAAGATTACAAGTCTGGTGGGCATTTTGCTTAGCATATTTTTAGTTCAGGAAAAAATGAAATTACAAGCATTTGTTTATTTTATATCAACAAAAATGCTCCGTTTCACTGCAGCTGCTTGAACACACAATTCTGACATCCAATTGAGGGTTCTGTGGACTGCTGTTTCATGGAAATATTAGTACACCTCTTCATGGATGTAACAAACATTTGATTTCCATGTGTCTTTCACTTTCTTCATGAAAGGCAGTTTGCATCTCTCCATATTTTGCAATTTTAGCACATTTTCTTTCCTTTCGATTTGAATGTTCAAGGCCTTATATTTATTTCTCGCATCCAGGGGCATTTTCCCCCCACAGCTGTGCACGTTCTCTTTTTCTGGCCAATGTCATGTTATGCTGTAGTATTCTATGCTATTTTACCAGGATTTATACCGCACACTGCTGCATGGTCGCCAGGAGCACTGTGCATGTGCGCTCTCTGGCTCTCTCTCTTTCTCACTTTCACACTCTTTTTTTCTCTCTCTCTCTCTCTCTCTCTCCCTCTCCCTCCATTTCACACGGCCAGCAATGAGGATGTGCAACAGAGGGAATGAGAAGGGAAGGCAGAGCAACATTGACATGCAGTACAGTGATATGGGGTTGTGCACTATACAGTTGCAGGACTGAAAAGTACACTTGTGCAATACATACCAGCTCATGATATAACAGTGTATGCATACTGTTGATCAGAAGCAGTGACGTGAAAACCTGGGGAAAAAGGGAGGTGGGGGTCTAACAATGGAGAGGTGCACAGAAGAGAAGTTCATCAGGAGTGTAAGTGCTAGGGGCTGCAGTCTGATAGTGGTCTGGAAGGAGCGTAGAGGAGGGTGCGACGGTGCACTGACAAGATGGCAATGGTTGTTTAGTGGTCTTTAATGGTGAGCGATGTTATGATACTGGGGTTTAGACCATGCATCCATGCCATTTGCATAGTCTCCAGGTGCTCTGGTGCACCACAAAGACATTGGGCCTCATTACAACAGTGGCAGTAAGGCAACAACAGCGCTGGTAGTGCTACCAGTGCAGTTGTTGCCATGCCGCCACATTAGGAGTTCTGCTCGTGGGGGCCGCTCTGCACGCCTGGTCAGACCAGGCGTGCAGACCGGCACCCGCGAGCAGAACAGGATGGTAGCAACGGTACCGCTGCTACCATCCTCCCCATTCCCATTGAGCCCTATATATTATTAAGGGCATGGCTACCTCCAACCTCGTAATGAGGCCCATTGTTTGTTTATTTCTTTCTTTAGTGAGCGCCCCGCCAGAGTTGGGCATCTTCTGTCTACAGATGGAGGACAGACACACCAACATTCCACTCAACATTGCACATGGTAAGTATTTTGCTATTCAGCTGCTAAGTTCTCTATATGCATGTCTTTCTCGAACTATGCCCCTTCTCTCTCTTTCTCTCTCTCTCTCTCTCTCTCTCTCTCTCTGTCTCTCTCTATATATATATATTGATCTCTCTCGTTCTCTACTGTATGCCTCTTATATTTCTTTTTCTTTTCAGAAGCACCCCAGTGCGCCACCTGCCACTGGAGAAGGAGGCACTGAACTGCACCGTAAAGCTGGAGTCCCCCCACACTCCAGAATGGTCCCAGCCTTCCAGAGAGCCATGAACTGCTAAAGAAGCAGCAGCACTGGGCGGAGCACAGCACTTGGTATGCGCCAGATGTTCACTGAGCTGTGGAACTGTAAGCGGTTTTGTGACATCTCCTCAAAAGAGCACACTGATGCCATGACACTTTGGACATTCTGATGGAGAGCATGAGGCTTCCTGCTCTGACCTTTGGACTTGAATTCTACTGGGGGCATCCGGAGGGTGACGTTGGAGCAAGGACTGGAGACAGCATGTCATGTCCCATATTGACTTCTCCTAACCCACCCCACCTTGTACCCCTGCCTTGGGCTTGCCCAGGCCCCTGCCTTCTCACCTGCCCCACTTCTCCCGAACTTGCTCCCTGAGATGAGTGGCTAGTCCACTGGCAGCCATGGAGCGTCCTCCTGCCAAATCTGACTGTTCCTTCCGCTTTGCCTTCCTCAACTATGTTGTACAGTAAACAACCCTTTGTGCAGTATCTGCACATTCCTTCCAGTAGTTTGCTGCAGGTGTGTACTTGTTCCCACAATAAAATGTTTCCAAACAGTTTTAAAATATACTTATAAATTGTATTCATTGAATGACCAATCTGGTTCAGTAAAAGAATTTCAGTAAAATGACGTAACTTAAAATAATTGTACAAGCATTCAGCGGCTAGGAAGTCTACTCACACATTGGGTGTGGCATCATTGTGCTCCATGACCAAAAGGAGAACATTCTTAGTGCTGTTTAATTGGCCTTGCACAGGTATGTGATGTCAAGTCCTAAGACCTAAACCTTTGGAGGTCCTGCAAGAGTTCTCTTGTGTTGGTTGGCTTGAGCACGTGATTGAGGTATCCCTTAAGTTGAGTCCAGATCAATTCACTAGGATTCAGGCTCGGAGTTTTGGTGAGTTCTGACCCATGTGTGCCCCTGTTCACCAGCAAGGCTTCTACAGAGGTGTGCCGGGGCCCTTGTCCTGTACAGTCTGTAACGTATTGTTGTCCTTTGAGTGATACAGCTACTGCTTGCATGACAACAACCAATGCATGAATAGGTTCTCTTTAAAAAACGGATGTGTTAATTATGCATTCAAAATAAATCAGGTATTCTGACCCCTTCTTAGAGATGCTGTCCCAGACATGTACTTTGACATGGTGCATTGGGGCGGGTTTGTCCTAAGGTGTGCTTTTATCCTGAAGGTCATCTTGTTAAATCAATCTAGGTTGATGGTGCTCTCTTGCATGAATGGGACATTCCTGAAGTCTTCCCTGTCCCCATCCAAACCTTCATGTGAGCCACCTGAGTTTCTTTATTGATGTGTTGGATCTTAAGGCATAGATAGCATGCAGAGTCAGAGCAAGCCATGGTTATAATAAAAAGAAACAAACACTCTTCTGCTTAGCATCTGTCATAGAGTGTGGGGAGTAGAAAACAAGTCAAGACAAGCTTAGTTGTGGAATGGTCCTTTATTGCATTATATGTCCATAATATGAACAGCTCTACACATTGCTGTTGACTCTTAAATGGATGCATTTCACAAATGTCCATTCAGAACTCGGAACTATTGACTTTGCCAGCTTTCCCTTATCAAGCACCATTGGAAATATACAGAATATTAATGAAACCTTCAGAAGGCATGACAGGGTTAATGTTCACTGGAAGCCACAAAAAGGCTTGATGCGTTTAAAAATAAATTTATTTATTTATATGCGAAAAGCATAAGAGATAGACTACGCGACAAGCCTCTCCTTGTAACCCTGTCCTGTTTGCACATTGTTTTTCAAAACAAATGAGCTCTCCTCACTTTGCTTTAATGAGCGAGTGGTCACAGGGTCATCACGGGTTGGGTGGAGCGGCAAAAATGTGGCGGTAACGATATTACCACTGCATTACTGCTCCACCCAATCCCGAGTTTGGGCGGAAAGTGGGAGATTTACCTCCAGCTTGATGCTGGAGGTAAAGCTTGGCACTTTATGACCATTTGCAGTGCAATTACCGCAGCGCTAATAGCGCCCATTTAATGGGAATGAGGTCTTGCCCCCCCCCCTGCAAATTGAGATCCAGCACTAAAGGCACCGTACCGAACACGGTGACGAAATTTGCATTGGTGGTATACCGGTGGATTTACCACCGGGATACCGCCAAGGTTGTGATAGAGCCCATCAGTATTATGAAAATGTAGCAGCATTCCACGTAGCAGCCTGTTTGCATTATTATAAAAACATGTCAGCAAAGAATTCAAAAACATATGCAATATTTTGTTAAACTAGAACATTGTTTTGAAAAGATATAATTGCAAATGCTATAGCCAAAAATGCAATGGATAAAGTAGATAAAGCACTCACCTCTTTTATCATATGGCAAAAGCCCATCTTGGTCAGACATGCAACTTATTACTTAAGCGACAGATAATGACAAGATTGAATTCCGTTCAAATCTAAACAAACAAGATGTTGTGTTTACCTTTCCTATGGATTACATGAATTACATTGTTATCTGTTAGAATTTGATTGGCTAACATGGAAACAGGTAATTTAGCATTTATAACCCGGATGTTTCAGACAATAGGGGAGTTCCTGAAATTTCACCACAGGTTATGACCCTCAGCATCATGAAGGGGCAGCGCCTGGCGGACACTGCTGACCCACAAGATCTTGACCTGCCTAAGTAAGGAAGCTAGCAGAAACTTTGATGACTAGGCCATGGCTGCAATTCTAATCTTTGGGCCTAAAAAGTGGCAATTTGCCAAGTTTTCCAAATTCTAATTTCTAACGCTTGCTTCAATAATTTAGAGGCAGGGCTAAATTACAGAGCTGAATTGCCTTGGAAACAAGCAACAAACATCTTTCAGATACCTTTACCCTGAAAAAGTAAACTGTTCACATGGCTAAAAATTAGCACTTTGCCAGTGTTTCCAAAATGCAATTTTTTGAGTGTTTCCATTATTTGGGGCTGAAACAAGCCATGTTTACCAATTTTCTGCAGCATATATTCTGGAACCTTGGCTGTACATTTCTTTTAGATTGTTCTAAATGAACTGCCCATAGAAGCCATTAACATTTTGAAAGAATGTTTAACCCTTTCCAAATAATGGGTTATCCAGAGTGTGGTCTGTATTACCGCACCTGCCCTCTGGCTCGCCAATCCACAGAATCACAATTGTGAGTATGATTTAACATTTTCCTGGGCCACAATGGCCACATACACATTTGTGAATTGTAATAGGCAGATTTAACAGTTTAGAAGTGACTATTGAGTAAGATGTTGGGTATCTACTCAATTACTTGATTGCAGATGTTAGGAACTGTATATTGTTTGTCTCTTCCATTTGCAATGCTCATATATTATTTCAACAAAAACATACAGATTCATAAATGCTAAACAAAAGAATGAGAGCGTCAATATATCGTATAAAATCCCTCACAAAGTTCCGAGAGGTGTCCTTGGTCCTTGTCTTGGTCTCGGTCGGACGTGCAGAAGGTGATGCGCCTCTTTTTCTTCCTGTTGTTGGTTTTCCCATGCTGCTCTCTGCCTTCATGTCCAACACATCCTGGGGTTGGGGAACACATGAAGAACTCCACCAGGAAGAGGAAGTGATAGCACCTCTTCTGATCTAACTCTGTCAGATAAGAACTCAGAGAGGTCCCTGTCTGATGGTCAACTCCCTAGCTCGTGCTCATGTCCCTAAGGGTCACAGTTTTGGTTCTAGACCTGCCGTAGGCAAACAAACAAACACACTATCCTGTGAGCATCCAATCCACACATCCCTGTATACCAGTGTCTGAAGTGAATCACTTGATTGCTCGAGGGAAGCAAGGCTGTGTCGGTGAACTACACCTGCCGGACCTGCTGACACCCCAGATGAGTGAGAGGACCACAAGCAAGATATCGTGGGTCTAAAGCACAGCAAGCATTGTACTTGACTGTTGTTCCAACAAAGCACCTCCATTCAGAGAAGTCACCACTGCTAGAGGAAGAAGCTGCCAGCATCAATGTGAGAGAGACATCATCACATCTGCCTCCGAGGCGCACATACTCTGCCTGACGTCCTGTTGCTGCCACGTGGCATACAGAGTGTTCAACATTCCTGCCTTTGCAGAAACATCTACCTTACTATGAGCCTGTTTTCACAGCTGAGAGGGTACCCACATCGTCAGTGAGTGCCAAACATCACTGGGCCCATTGTTTGAGACAGCCAAGGCAAGTTGTGTTTCTGCATCAGAAGATTTGCTTGCTTACACACTTGTATTTTAGGACTGTTTTTACAAACACAGCAATTCATGGAAAGGTTTTAAGTGCACATGGCTACTCCAAGAGTCCCTTATGCTGCAGGCATGAAGACTGCATGCTGGAAGAGGTTTCTATCCGAATTAGGCTCCGACCTTCTTCACGGGATTGGAATCCAATATATCATGCGTTTTCAATGGAGAAGAAATTAAAGGGAACCCGTGGCAGTTGCCCTCTCTAATATGTTCCCCCACAGGGAAATCCTGTTAACAGGCCCTCTGGCCTGCCCTAATGTGACAAGGAAGTACAGTGTGTGGAGATGAAAAACATGGAGAGGTAACATGGAGGAACATACACTACCCAACCATGGAGGGACCATCTTTGATCGACAGATGGAACAAGAAATCCTGGATCCTCAAGGAGAGATACTAGATGCAGCAGTTAGTGACATGGACACACAAAGACCTTCTATTGATTCTATTGATCAGAGTAGCAATAGTGGACTGGGATCAAATGAGTCAGAAATGTATGCAGGAGAGTCACAGTCACATTCGAATTTGAAAGCTGATTTAAGTGTGGAAAGAATCCCTTTGCCACGTCAAAGTGATCAGTCCTTTCAAGCCCGAATAGATGAATGCCTGGTACATCTAACTGTAATGTAAATGATGTGTATTGCGTTATGGTATTGTCATTCCAAAAGGGCTTCACAAGGCCTATATTAACATTGTAGTGAAACAAAGCTACATAGCATAGTAATGTTTCAGACACAGAGAGAAGTATGTTTTTGAGTTAACATTCATTCATTCATTCATTTAGGTAACCATTCTGCACAGCAAGGCGCTAAACAGCGTGATCATATCATGCTATCCTCCATTCTACCTACGCCACTGTCCAAGCGTGGATGGCAACCCATGATTTCTGCCTCAACAATGAGAAGACTGAGCTTCTCATCATTGGTCCAGCAGCTGCCTTCAAAACCCTCGACTCCCAATACTCCACCTTTAACATTGACAGATCTGTGATCCATGTCTCATCCTCTGTAAAAACACTCAGAGTCCACCTCGATGCCACTCTCTCACTAACTCGACAAGTAAATGACATTGTCTCGGGAGGATAGCTCAGGGGCAACGCCCTCGCCTTGGAAACAAGACGATGCGGAGCAACACATGTTCGAACCCCTGGTCCATGCTTAGAAACCTCTGGGTATTAAGCATGTTATAAATAACCAATTTCAAATACAATTAAAATTACATTTCCTCTGGAGTAGCCTACTCTATGAAACTGCTTAACGCCGTCTAGAGACAACTGCCTAACGATAGCCCAAGCAGTAATCTGCACCAGGCTTGACTACTGTAATGTCCTCCTCACTGGCCCGTCCTCTTGCAACATAAAAAAACTTTAAACTATTCAGAATAATGTGTTACACGCGGCCCTCAATATCCCACGCTCTGAGCACATTTTGGCCGTCCGAAGAGCTGTCCATTGGCTACCCGTCAAGGAAAGAATTCTGTTCAAGACTATCTATCACCCACAAGTACATTTCCAATGCCGCCCCACCTTACCTAGTGCAGAACATTGCCAAAGTACAATCCAGCAGGCCCACTAGAGTCATCTACTCCCACAGATTAATCCAACCCAAGTTCAAACGAACCAAAGCGGGAGGAGCCAGTTTCCCAGTCTTAGCTGGCAAATACTGGAACTCTCTCCCACCCTCCCTCCACCTGCCCTGAGAGTGGAAGAATCCTATTGGGTCTTCCGCAAAACCCTCAAAACTTGGTTATTCAACTAACACTGGCCCACGCACCCCGTAGACTACCATTGCTGTATGCTGTATGCACGTCTACATATCTATATATGCATATGTATATGTATTGCCAATCTGGAAACATCGTACCTACACTTATGCCTATGCCCACCCTGGGCCCATGTAACTGGTAAAAATGCCCTGATGCCTTCGGGTTTGTGCACGCTCTACAAATGAAAGAATAAAAATAAATAAATAAGATACTTACGTATATGCTTACATGCGTAATGTAGTTGGATTGAGCAGTCCAGTCCATTCATTTCTATGCAAACTTATAGTTATAATGAGTAGGCATTGGAACCTAATCCACTCCATTTTCTATTTAGCAAAATATACAGCAAATTGCTTGGGAGCTAAGAAAAAGCACCTTGTGACATTGAGGCCTTGAGGTACGGACTTTCCAGACATGTTAGATAGATAAATCCTATTGAAAAACATTACTGATAATTCGTCAGAAAGCTTAGAGGTGTTACCAACCCATATGTTTAACCAAATCTAGGAGAATGCAGGACTTCCTATCCATATTTGAGAAGCTGGGGGATTTGTCTAACAGTGACAGCGTTTATGGTAAGAGAGGAATTCCAAGTGAGAAACCTTATAAATAGGCTCCTAGCCCATTGACTGGGGCTGCAGCTGATGCCAGGGATTTCGGGGAGCGAGGGGTTGGAATCTGAGCTTCACCTAAAGTCATATGTGATTTATACTTTGAAATGCATGGGGTTTTGCTTGACTGAATAGTGTGCAATTCTGGTCCTGTGGCTACGCATTGTTCCCATTATTTAGATGTACAATATTGCTCATTGAATATGGTGTTCTTAACCCGTTCCACTGGCCATACCGGTGTAACGATCCAGCAGCCTGATTTTACAGCCCGAGCAAAGCGAGGGCAGTTAACAAGGGCATGGGATGTTACTCCTGGTATGGCCCCTGGAACAGGTTTAGAACGCCATTAGCACCACGGGTTCCCAAAGCGGTAACACATGGTGCTAAAAGAAGCATTTTCATTAATTGAACAGGATGCTGTGGGGCCCCTCATCTATTACCATGGCTGCTGGAAAAGGAAGTGGCAAGGGAGCTGCTGCTTCGGCGGCGGCAGGTGGTGCCGCACCACAATCAGGTAATTGGGGTTCGGGAGGTAGGTGGGTATAATTTAAAAAAAGGGAACCGAGGATGGGGGGGGAAGATGGTGGGCTGTGGAGCCGGCCATCAGCCAGCCCGGAACGCTGGCTAGATCGAGAGTATCAGTCTGTGTTCCCAGCCACCTGATTGGCAGGCTCCCAACCGCAAGGTGCTAATTAAGCATCTTGGTTTGTTGTGGAAGGTTTGAGTTCCTTTAGAAGTGTTGTACCTTTCCCTAGAGAACAGATGGAAAGGGTTTTAGTATTCAGAAGGTGAATTGATGATAACAGTTGAGTTAATTAAAGAGAAGTTACTTGATACTCATGTCATGTAGAGGTTTGAGCTGAGAATATTGTAACGTTGAAGATGACAAACAAATGTATTTGAACCTTATGTTGATTTAGCCCGAAGAAACTCAGGGACCTTTTTATTTCTTTTATTTTTTATTGTATCATTCAGGTAAATGAATAACTTTTACTACTTAACAGCGGAGCCACTACAAATGGTTCAAACCCTAGATGAATAGTTTAAAGAGGGAGAAGAGGAAAAGGGAAAGAAGATGGGTTAAACAATCCACGAATGAAAATAAGAATAAATAGAAGGAAACAGAGATGCAATATAAAGAAAGCCTTAAAGAGCCAAAGAAAAACTTCTTTAATGAGCAGATCACAACAGCATCTAACTCAACAAGCAAACTGTTTGAGATCCTTAAATCCATAGAAAACCCAAAGGTTTTGTCTCCCCCACTCAACCATCACAGGAAGAATGCGAAACGGCTCAGGAGGCGTTCACTGATAAAATCTGGAAATCAAGAGAGACAATAAGAACAACTCAAGTTGAGAAATCTGACCACCAATTTCCACCTCTAGCCTCACAAACACAGAAGGCGATGGTAAAAAAAGTGAATTCAGCGCCATCACCACAGAGGACATGAGAGCCCTAATAGCAACTATGAGACCCACATCATGCGCTGAGAACATACTGCCACCAAAAATGATCCTGGAACATAGGCATATCTTTATACCTCTGCTCACGGGGATGGTAAATGCATCCTTACGCGATGGTAATGTACCAGAGGCCATTAAGACAGTTACGGTTACACCCCTTGTAAAACAAACAGGCTTGGACCAGCAGGATCCATGTAACTTCCCCCCCATCACCAAGTGCAATTTCCTATTGAAAATACTTGACAAAGTAGCCACATTCCAAATACGAGCTTTCGTGGAAGCAAGTGACATTCTACATAGGCGACAATCAGGCTTCAGAATGTCCCACAGTACCGAAACAGCCATGCTGGATCTCCAAACCCACATGCTCGCCATCATGGACAAGGGTAAAGCGGGCCTGTTAGTATTATTGGACCTATCCGCAGCGTTTGATTTACTGGACCATCAACAGCTCCAATGGGCACTGGAGCACACAGGTGACTGCTTAGCAGAAGCCATTGGTTGGGTGGTCTCATTCCTGTCGGAACGAAGATCAAAAATCCACTGGGGGATACATGTTCCCACTCAATACCCATCAACTGTGGTGAACCACAGGGGGACAGTTTGTCCCAGCTGCTGTTTAACTTATATCTTAAGTGTCTATGTACAGTGCTCGGCAACATTGGAGCTCACTTTACGAACTATGCAGACAACACTTAGCTGGTGGTAGAACTGAGTGGATGTTATGACACAGATAACAGGAGTGTGGCAACCATATACAATATCATTGAGACTTGGATGAAAGCTAACCGGATGTGCTTGAACGGGAGCATAACTGGGTGGATGATTTTCATATCGCATCAAGTACGGGCCAAGCTAAGTCAATAAGACTTTCCATATCAAAGAATCCCCCATCCACGTTCTTGGAAAAGTCAAAACACTGAGGATATATCTAGAAGCATCATTGAGTGCAGAATCGCATGTTCCCAACCTGAATAGAAACAGACAGTATTACCTCTGCTTACTAAAATGCATCAGGCCTTATCTGAATGAACAAACAGCGCAACTATGACAAGGGCCACAATATTATCTAGGTCAGATGATGAGAATGCCTTTCTGATAGGAGCAAGCAAGGGGTGCATCGCGCGATGTCAAGCAATCCAGAACACCGCTGTTAGAATAGTAACGAGGAAAACAAGAAGGGAACACATAACAGCAGACAGGAAAGGCCTTTGTTGGCTAGCAATCGAGGACAGAATCACCTTCAAGGCCATGACTACAGTACACCGCTGCCTATTTGGGCAAGCACCTGCCTACTCGACGGAACAGATCACACACTATACTCCGGGCCGCTCTTTAATATCTGAAGCACACGGGCAGATGGTCTCCTCCCTTTAAATGATCGAATAGACTAGGCCGATCCTTCCCAGTGAAAGCGGCAGAGACATGGAATGGACTGCCGACACTTATGAGACAAGAGAACAACTACACAGCTTTCAGGGAAGCACTGAAAACATATATTTGACATCTAGGAACTGAGAGAGCAAACTACTGTCCTGTTCAATTATGTATGTCCGTGTCTAAGTTTTAGCGGCTGATGCCTGCGGGTTTGGCGCGATACAAATAAACAAATAAATAAATGAGGGACTTTTGTAATTGTGAATTAAATGCTTATTTTTCATACAACATTGGTAGTTCTTGACACTGGTATATTACTGGCACAGTGAATATTATGAGAACAGCTTTTCAGAAGCATTGCTTTTTTTCCCTATTCAAGTCTTTCTATCTCTCTTCTACATGTGTGTGCATTAGGTTAGGTCAAGACAATTGAAGAGGAATGGTTGCTGAACCTGTGAGGAAACTCAGGTTCTAAGGGTTATAAAATGTTATTGCTATGAGGGGGAGAAAGGGAAGCACACCTTGAGGCTTACGAATCACAAACCTAGTAATTGTATCAAGAGCACATATCAGCTCAGGACTAGCCTGGGGAGGCGTACCTCTTGCAGTTAGTCCAGTGGCTGATCGCACAAGAAGGGCGTTAGCCTTCCTGAGCTCAGCTGAGGTAGCTGGCAGAGCCCTTGTCTAGCCGGGGAGGGCGTTGGACACGTCATGCAACATTGTGGCCCCACCTAGCATATCCCCCCTCCACATCACTGAGATTACAACATCTCTTACCTCCTTCCACCGGTCTAACTTCTGCCCTTCAACACATTGGCCGTCAGGACCTCCTCAGTCTTTACTTGTAAAGTGACCTGCCCTCCTCCCACCTCCTCATGTCTGCAAGCTACATTTACCTATTTGTGTGTAGTGGGTAGTTGAGAGTTCACGGGGCAGGCCTCTTGTGTTCCCCCCCACCAGATAGAAGGGGTAGAAAAGGTTTGCATACCACTGTGAATGGCCCCTGCCTTAGTGTGAGGATGCAGGTGGGGTGGCCTGGGAATCACCCACATACCTCCTACGTGTCCAGCATCCACTAGCTTGGGGTTGCCCCGGCCCCTTCAGGCGACCCCACCTTCTATTGCCACGGGCAGGTAGGGTACTTTGTCACACATCCAAACATAAAGAACCAATGGAGGAGGTAGGCTAAATTGTCAGAAGAAGGCATGATTATAATAAAAGGACTCAACACTGCCCTGGTTTGCACCCAAACATAAGGGACATAGGAGAAAGCGAAGCCTACGGAGTTTGAACGGCATGGTCAGGAACATCACAATATCTGATCTTGAAAGCGACCCCTGCATGCACTAGCTCTGCAGAGCGTAAGTGACCTTCCTATCCCCCATTTCCAACCAGGGCACCAGCATGCACCTACGCTCACCTGGATCCCATGATCTGCAGACAGAAAGTGACCTTGCTATCCTCCATTCCCAACCAAGGCACGAGCACGCATCTATGCTCACCTGAATCCCATGATCTGCAGACAGAAAGTGATCCTGCTATCCTCCATTCCCGACCAAGGCACGAGCACGCATCTATGCTCACCTGGATCCCATGATCTGCAGACAGAAAGTGACCTTGCTATCCTCCATTGCCAACGAAGGCACCAGCACCCTGCTATCCTTCATTCCCAACCAAGGCACCAGCATGCACCTACGCTCAACTGGATCCCATGATCCGTAGACAGTAAGTGACCCTGCTGTCCTCAATTCCCAACCAAGGCACCAGCACGCACCTATGCTCCCCTGGATCCCATGATCTGCAAACAATAAGTGACCCTGCTGTCCTCCATTCCCCACCAAGGCACCAGCATGCACCTATGTTCACCTGGATCCCATGACCTAGAGACAGTAAGTGACTTTGTTATCCACCATTCCAAACCAAGGGACCAGCACGCACCTACGCTCACCTGGATCCCATGATCTGCAGACAGAAAGTGACCTTGCTATCCTCCATTCCCAACCAAGGCACCAGCATGCACCTACGCTCACCTGGATCCCACGATCCGTAGACAGTAAGGGACCTTGCTATCCTCCATTCCCAGCCAAGGCACCAGCATGCACCTATGCTCACCTGGATCCCATGACCTGGAGACAGTAAGTGACCTTTCTATCCACCATTCCCAACCAAGACACCAGCACGCACACATGCTCACCTGGATCCCATGACCTGGAGACAGTAAGGGACCTTGCTATCCTCCATTCCCAACCAAGGCACGAGCACGCACCTGTGCTCACCTGGATCCCATGATCCGTAGACAGTAAGTGATCCTGCTGTCCTCCATTCCCCGCCAAGGCACCAGCACACACTTATGCTCACCTGGATCCCATGATCTGCAGACAGTAAGCGACCCTGCTATCCTTCATTCCCAACCAAGGCACCAGCATACACCTACGCTCACCTGGATCCCATGATCTGCAGACAGTAAGTGACCTTGGTTGCCCTCCATTCCCCACCAAGGCACCAGCATGCACACATGCTCACCTGGATCCCATGATCTGCAGACAGTAAGCGACCCTGCTATCCTTCATTCCCAACCAATGCACCAGCATACACCTACGCTCACCTGGATCCCATGATCTGCAGACAGTAAGTGACCTTGGTTGCCCTCCATTCCCCACCAAGGCACCAGCATGCACACATGCTCACCTGGATCCCATGATCTGCAGACAGTAAGTGACCCTGCTATCCTTCATTCCCAACCAAGGCACCAGCATGCACCTACGCTCACCTGGATCCCATGATCCGTAGACAGTAAGTGACCCTGCTGTCCTCCATTCCCAACCAAGGCACCAGCACGCACCTATGCTCCCCTGGATCCCATGATCTGCAAACAGTAAGTGACCCTGCTGTCCTCCATTCCCCACCAAGGCACCAGCATGCACCTATGTTCACCTGGATCCCATGACCTAGAGACAGTAAGTGACTTTGTTATCCACCATTCCAAACCAAGGGACCAGCACGCACACATGCTCACCTAGATCCCATGATTTGCAGACAGTAAGTGACCCTGCTATCCTCCATTCCCAACCAAGGCACCAGCATGCACCTACGCTCACCTGGATCCCACGATCCGTAGACAGTAAGGGACCTTGCTATCCTCCATTCCCAGCCAAGGCACCAGCATGCACCTATGCTCACCTGGATCCCATGACCTGGAGACAGTAAGTGACCTTTCTATCCACCATTCCCAACCAAGACACCAGCACGCACACATGCTCACCTGGATCCCATGACCTGGAGACAGTAAGTGACCTTGCTATCCACCATTCCCAACCAAGGCACCAGCACGCACACATGCTCACCTGGATCCCATGATCTGCACACAGTAAGTAACCCTTCTATCCTCCATTCCCACCAAGGCACCAGCACACACTTATGCTTACCTGGATCCCATGATCTGCAGACAGTAAGCGACCCTGCTATCCTTCATTCCCCACCAAGGCACCAGCATGCACCTATGTTCACCTGGATCCCATGACCTAGAGACAGTAAGTGACTTTGCTATCCACCATTCCCAACCAAGGCACCAGCATGCACCTATGCTCACCTGGATCCCATGTTCTGCAAACAGTAAGTGACCTTCCTATCCTCCATTCCACACTAAGGCACCAGCATGCACCTATGCTCACCTAGATCCCATGATCTGCAGACAGTAAGTGACCAAGCTGTCCTCCATTCCCCACCAAGGCACCAGCATGCACCTATGCTCACCTGGATCCCATGATCTGCAGACAGAAAGTGACCTTGCTATCCTCTATTCCCAACCAAGGCACCAGCATGCACCTATGCTCACCTGGATCCCATGATCCATAGACAGTAAGGGACCTTGCTATCCTCCATTCCCAACCAAGGCACCAGCATGCACCTATGCTCACCTGGATCCCATGACCTGGAGACAGTAAGTAACCCTTCTATCCTCCATTCCCAACCAAGGCACCAGCACGCACACATGCTCACCTGGATCCAATGAACAGCAGACAGAAAGTGACCTTGGTTGCCCTCCATTCCCCACCAAGGCACTAGCATGCACCAATGCTCACCTGGATCCCATGATCTGCAGACAGTAAGTGACCCTGCTATCCTTCATTCCCAACCAATGCACCAGCATACACCTACGCTCACCTGGATCCCATGATCTGCAGACAGTAAGTGACCTTGGTTGCCCTCCATTCCCCACCAAGGCACCAGCATGCACACATGCTCACCTGGATCCCATGATCTGCAGACAGTAAGCGACCCTGCTATCCTTCATTCCCAACCAATGCACCAGCATACACCTACGCTCACCTGGATCCCATGATCTGCAGACAGTAAGTGACCTTGGTTGCCCTCCATTCCCCACCAAGGCACCAGCATGCACACATGCTCACCTGGATCCCATGATCTGCAGACAGTAAGTGACCCTGCTATCCTTCATTCCCAACCAAGGCACCAGCATGCACCTACGCTCACCTGGATCCCATGATCCGTAGACAGTAAGTGACCCTGCTGTCCTCCATTCCCAACCAAGGCACCAGCACGCACCTATGCTCCCCTGGATCCCATGATCTGCAAACAGTAAGTGACCCTGCTGTCCTCCATTCCCCACCAAGGCACCAGCATGCACCTATGTTCACCTGGATCCCATGACCTAGAGACAGTAAGTGACTTTGTTATCCACCATTCCAAACCAAGGGACCAGCACGCACACATGCTCACCTAGATCCCATGATTTGCAGACAGTAAGTGACCCTGCTATCCTCCATTCCCAACCAAGGCACCAGCATGCACCTACGCTCACCTGGATCCCACGATCCGTAGACAGTAAGGGACCTTGCTATCCTCCATTCCCAGCCAAGGCACCAGCATGCACCTATGCTCACCTGGATCCCATGACCTGGAGACAGTAAGTGACCTTTCTATCCACCATTCCCAACCAAGACACCAGCACGCACACATGCTCACCTGGATCCCATGACCTGGAGACAGTAAGTGACCTTGCTATCCACCATTCCCAACCAAGGCACCAGCACGCACACATGCTCACCTGGATCCCATGATCTGCACACAGTAAGTAACCCTTCTATCCTCCATTCCCACCAAGGCACCAGCACACACTTATGCTTACCTGGATCCCATGATCTGCAGACAGTAAGCGACCCTGCTATCCTTCATTCCCCACCAAGGCACCAGCATGCACCTATGTTCACCTGGATCCCATGACCTAGAGACAGTAAGTGACTTTGCTATCCACCATTCCCAACCAAGGCACCAGCATGCACCTATGCTCACCTGGATCCCATGTTCTGCAAACAGTAAGTGACCTTCCTATCCTCCATTCCACACTAAGGCACCAGCATGCACCTATGCTCACCTAGATCCCATGATCTGCAGACAGTAAGTGACCAAGCTGTCCTCCATTCCCCACCAAGGCACCAGCATGCACCTATGCTCACCTGGATCCCATGATCTGCAGACAGAAAGTGACCTTGCTATCCTCTATTCCCAACCAAGGCACCAGCATGCACCTATGCTCACCTGGATCCCATGATCCATAGACAGTAAGGGACCTTGCTATCCTCCATTCCCAACCAAGGCACCAGCATGCACCTATGCTCACCTGGATCCCATGACCTGGAGACAGTAAGTAACCCTTCTATCCTCCATTCCCAACCAAGGCACCAGCACGCACACATGCTCACCTGGATCCAATGAACAGCAGACAGAAAGTGACCTTGGTTGCCCTCCATTCCCCACCAAGGCACTAGCATGCACCAATGCTCACCTGGATCCCATGATCTGCAGACAGTAAGTGACCCTGCTATCCTCCATTCCCCACCAAGGCACCAGCATGCACCTATGCTCACCTGGATCCCATGATCTGCAGACAGTAAGTGACCCTGCTGTCCTCCATTCCCCACCAAGGCACCAGCATGCACCTATGTTCACCTGGATCCCATGACCTAGAGACAGTAAGTGGCTTTGCTATCCACCATTCCCAACCAAGGCACCAGCACGCACACATGCTCACCTGGATCCCATTATCTGCAGACAGTAAGTAACCCTGCTATCCTCCATTCCCAACCAAGGCACCAGCATGCACCTATGTTCACCTGGATCCCATGACCTAGAGACAGTAAGTGACTTTGTTATCCACCATTCCAAACCAAGGGACCAGCACGCACACATGCTCACCTAGATCCCATGATTTGCAGACAGTAAGTGACCCTGTTATACTCCATTCCCAACCAAGGCACCAGCATGCACCTACGCTCACCTGGATCCCACGATCCGTAGACAGTAAGGGACCTTGCTATCCTCCATTCCCAGCCAAGGCACCAGCATGCACCTATGCTCACCTGGATCCCATGACCTGGAGACAGTAAGTGACCTTTCTATCCACCATTCCCAACCAAGACACCAGCACGCAAACATGCTCACCTGGATCCCATGACCTGGAGACAGTAAGTGACCTTGCTATCCACCATTCCCAACCAAGGCACCAGCACGCACACATGCTCATCTGGATCCCATGATCTGCACACAGTAAGTAACCCTTCTATCCTCCATTCCCACCAAGGCACCAGCACACACTTATGCTCACCTGGATCCCATGATCTGCAGACAGTAAGCGACCCTGCTATCCTTCATTCCCAACCATGGCACCAGCACGCACCTGTGCTCACCTGGATCCCATGACCTGGAGACAGTAAGTGACCCTGCTGTCCTCCATTCCCCACCAAGGCACCAGCATGCACCTATGTTCACCTGGATCCCATGACCTAGAGACAGTAAGTGACTTTGCTATCCACCATTCCCAACCAAGGCACCAGCACGCACACATGCTCACCTGGATCCCATGATTTGCAGACAGTAAGTAACCCTGCTGTCCTCCATTTCCCACCAAGGCACCAGCATGCACCTATGCTCACCTGGATCCCATGATCTGCAGACAGAAAGTGACCTTGCTATCCTCCATTCCCAACCAAGGCACCAGCACGCACCTATGTTCACCTGTATCCCATGACCTGGAGACAGTAAGTGACCCTGCTATCCACCATTCCCAACCAAGGCACCAACATGCACCAATGCTCACCTGGATCCCATGATCTGCAGACAGTAAGTGACCCTGCTGTCCTCCATTCCCCACCAAGGCACCAGCATGCACCTATGTTCACCTGGATCCCATGACCTAGAGACAGTAAGTGACTTTGCTATCCACTATTCCCAACCAAGGCACCAGCATGCACCTATGCTCACCTGGATCCCATGATCTGCAAACAGTAAGTGACCTTCCTATCCTCCATTCCACACCAAGGCACCAGCATGCACCTACGCTCACCTGTATCCCATGACCTGGAGACAGTAAGTGACCCTGCTATCCACCATTCCCAACCAAGGCACCAGCATGCAACAATGCTCACCTGGATCCCATGATCTGCAGACAGTAAGAGACCCTGCTGTCCTCCATTCCCCACCAAGGCACCAGCATGCACCTATGCTCACCTGGATCCCATGATCTGCAGACAGTAAGTGACCCTGCTGTCCTCCATTCCCCACCAAGGGACCAGCATGCACCTATGTTCACCTGGATCCCATGACCTAGAGACAGTAAGTGACTTTGCTATCCACCATTCCCAACCAAGGCACCAGCGCGCACACATGCTCACCTAGATCCCATGATCTGCAGACAGTAAGTGACCTTGGTTGCCCTCCATTCCCTACGAAGGCACCAGCATGCACCTATGCTCACCTGGATCCCATGATCTGCAGAAGGTAAGTGACTTTGCTATCCACCATTCCCAACCAAGGCACCAGCACGCACACATGCTCACCTGGATCCCATGATTTGCAGACAGTAAGTGACCCTGCTGTCCTCCATTCCCCACCAAGGCACCAGAATGCACCTATATTCACCTGGATCCCATGACCTAGAGACAGTAAGTGACTTTGCTATCCACCATTCCCAACCAAGGCACCAGCATGCACCTATGCTCACCTGGCTCCCATGATCTGCAGACAGTAAGTGACCCTGCTGTCCTCCATTCCCCACCAAGGCACCAGAATGCACCTATATTCACCTGGATCCCATGACCTAGAGACAGTAAGTGACTTTGCTATCCACCATTCCCAACCAAGGCACCAACACGAACACATGCTCACCTGGATCCCATGATCTGCAGACAGTAAGTAACCCTGCTATCCTCCATTCCCAAACAAGGCACCAGCATGCACCTATGCTCACCTAGATCCCATGATCTGCAGACAGTAAGTGACCTTGGTTGCCCTCCATTCCCCACCAAGGCACCAGCACGCACCTATGCTCACCTGGATCCCATGATCTGCAGACAGTAAGTGACCCTGCTGTCCTCCATTCCCCACCAAGGCACCAGTATGCACCTATGTTCACCTGGATCCCATGACCTAGAGACAGTAAGTGACTTTGCTATCCACTATTCCCAACCAAGGCACCAGCATGCACCTATGCTCACCTGGATCCACCATGATCTGCAAACAGTAAGTGACCTTCCTATCCTCCATTCCACACCAAGGCACCAGCATGCACCTATGCTCACCTGGATCCCATGATCTGCAAACAGTAAGTGACCTTCCTATCCTCCATTCCCCACCAAGGCACCAGCATGCACCTATGCTCACCTGGATCCCATGATCTGCAAACAGTAAGTGACCTTCCTATCCTCCATTCCCCACCAAGGCACCAGCATGCACCTATGTTCACCTGGATCCCATGACCTAGAGACAGTAAGTGACTTTGCTATCCACCATTCGCAACCAAGGCACCAGCATGCACCTATGCTCACCTGGATCCCATGATCTGCAAACAGTAAGTGACCTTCCTATCCTCCATTCCACACCAAGGCACCAGCATGCACCTATGCTCACCTGGATCCCATGATCTTAAAACAGTAAGTGACCTTCCTATCCTCCATTCCACACCAAGGCACCAGCATGCACCTATGTTCACCTGTATCCCATGACCTAGAGACAGTAAGTGACTTTGCTATCCACCATTCCCAACCAAGGCACCAGCATGCACACATGCTCAACTGGATCCCATGACCTGGAGACAGTAAGTAACCCTGCTATCCTCCATTCCCAACCAAGGCACCAGCATGCACCTATGCTCACCAGGATCCCATGACCTAGAGACAGTAAGTGACTTTGCTATCCACCATTCCCAACCAAGGCACCAGCACGCACACATGCTCACCTGGATCCCATGATCTGCAGACAGTAAGTAACCCTGCTATCCTTCATTCCCAACCATGGCACCAGCATGCAGCTACGCTCACCTGGATCCCATGATCTGCAGGCAGTAAGCGACCCTGCTATCCTTCATTCCTAACCATGGCACCAGCATGCACCTACGCTCACCTGGATCCCATGATCTGCAGGCAGTAAGCAACCCTGCTATCCTTCATTCCCAACCAAGCCACAAACCCACACCAAAGCTCACCTGGACCCCATGATCTGCAGACAGTAAGTGACCTTGCTATCCTTCATTCCCAACCATGGCACCAGCATGCACCTACGCTCACCTGGATCCCATGATCTGCAGGCAGTAACCGACCCTGCTATCCTTCATTCCCAACCAAGGCACAAAACCGCACCAAAGCTCACCTGGACCCCATGATCTGCAGACAGTAAGTGACCTTGCTATCCTCCATTCCCCGCCAAGGCCCCAGCACGCTCTGATGATCACCTGGATCCCATGATCTGGAGACAGTGAGTGACCTTGCTATCCTCCATTCCCAACCAGGGCACCAGCATGAACCTATGCTCACCTGGATCCCATGACCTAGAAACAGTAAGTGACTTTGCTATCCACCATTCCCAACCAAGACACCAGCACGCACACATGCTCACCTGGATCCCATGGTCTGCAGGCAGTAAGTGACCCTGCTATCCTCCATTCCCAACCAAGGCACCCACACGCATCTATGCTCACCTCGATCCCATGATCTGCAGGCAGTAAGGGACCCTGCTATCCTTCATTCACAACCAAGGCACCAGCATGCACCTACGCTCACCTGGATCCCATGATCTGCAAGCAGTAAGTGACCTTGTTATCCTCCATTCCCAACCAAGGCACCAGCACGCACCTACGCTCACCTGGATCCCACAATCCGTAGACAGTAAGCAACCTTGCTATCCTCCATTCCCAACCAAGGCACCAGCACGCACACATGCTCACCTGGATCCCATGGTCTGCAGGCAGTAAGGGACCTTTTCGTTCTCCATTCCCAACCAAGGCACCCACACGCATCTATGCTCACCTGGATCCTATGATCCGTAGACAGTAAGGGACCTTGCTATCCTCCATTCCCAACCAAAGCACTAGCACGCACACATGCTCACCTGGATCCCATGGTCTGCAGGCAGTAAGGGACTTTTTCGTTCTCCATTCCCAACCAAGGCACCCACACGCATCTATGCTCACCTGGATCCCATGATCTGCAGGCAGTAAGTGACCCTGCTATCCTCCATTCCCAACCAAGGCACCAGAATGCACCTATGCTCACCTGGATCCCATGACCTAGAGACAGTAAGTGACTTTGCTATCCACCATTCCCAACCAAGGCACAAGCACGCACACATGCTCACCTGGATCCCATGATCTGCAGACAGTAAGTAACCCTGCTATCCTCCATTCCCAACCAAAGCACCAGCACGCACACATGCTCACCTGGATCCCTTGACCTGGAGACAGTAGGTAACCCTGCTATCCTCCATTCCCAACCAAGGCACCAGCATGCACCTATGCTCACCTGGATCCCATGACCTGGAGACAGTAAGTAACCCTGCTATCCTCCATTCCCAACCAAGGCACCAGCATGCACCTATGCTCACCTGGATCCTATGATCTGCAGACCGTAAGTAACCCTGCTATCCTTCATTCCCAACCATGGCACCAGCATGCACCTATGCGCACCTAGATCCCATGATCTGCAGGCAGTAAGCGACCCTGCTATCCTCCATTCCCCACCAAGACCCCAGCATGCACCTATGCTCACCTAGATCCCATGATCTGCAGGCAGTAAGCGACCCTGCTATCCTCCATTCCCCACCAAGACCCCAGCATGCACTGATGATCACCTGGATCCCATGATCTGGAGACAGTGAGTGACCTTGCTATCCTCCATTCCCAACCAGGGCACCAGCATGAACCTATGCTCACCTGGATCCCATGACCTAGAGGCAGTAAGTGACTTTGCTATCCACCATTCCCAACCAAGACACCAGCACGCACACATGCTCACCTGGATCCCATGGTCTGCAGGCAGTAAGTGACCCTGCTATCCTCCATTCCCAACCAAGGCACGCACACGCATCTATGCTCACCTCGATCCCATGATCTGCAGGCAGGAAGGGACCCTGCTATCCTTCATTCCTAACCAAGGCACCAGCATGCACCTATGCTCACCTGGATCCCATGATCTGCAAGCAGTAAGTGACCTTGCTATCCTCCATTCCCAACCAAGGCACCAGCACGCACCTACGCTCACCTGGATCCCACAATCCGTAGACACTAAGTGACCTTGCTATCCTCCATTCCCAACCAAGGCACCAGCACGCACACATGCTCACCTGGATCCCATGATCCGTAGACAGTAAGGGACCTTGCTATCCTCCATTCCCAACCAAGGCACCAGCACGCACACATGCTCACCTGGATCCCATGGTCTGCAGGCAGTAAGGGACATTTTCGTTCTCCATTCCCAACCAAGGCACCCACACGCATCTATGCTCACCTGGATCCCATGATCCGTAGACAGTAAGGGACCTTGCTATCCTCCATTCCCAACCAAAGCACTAGCACGCACACATGCTCACCTGGATCCCATGGTCTGCAGGCAGTAAGGGACTTTTTCGTTCTCCATTCCCAACCAAGGCACCCACACGCATCTATGCTCACCTGGATCCCATGATCTGCAGGCAGTAAGTGACCCTGCTATCCTCCATTCCCAACCAAGGCACCAGAATGCACCTATGCTCACCTGGATCCCATGACCTAGAGACAGTAAGTGACTTTGCTATCCACCATTCCCAACCAAGGCACAAGCACGCACACATGCTCACCTGGATCCCATGATCTGCAGACAGTAAGTAACCCTGCTATCCTCCATTCCCAACCAAAGCACCAGCACGCACACATGCTCACCTGGATCCCTTGACCTGGAGACAGTAGGTAACCCTGCTATCCTCCATTCCCAACCAAGGCACCAGCACGCACCTATGCTCACCTGGATCCCATGACCTATAGACAGTAAGTAACCCTGCTATCCTCCATTCCCAACCAAGGCACCAGCATGCACCTATGCTCACCTGGATCCTATGATCTGCAGACCGTAAGTAACCCTGCTATCCTTCATTCCCAACCATGGCACCAGCATGCACCTATGCGCACCTAGATCCCATGATCTGCAGGCAGTAAGCGACCCTGCTATCCTTCATTCCCAACCATGGCACCAGCATGCACCTATGCTCACCTAGATCCCATGATCTGCAGGCAGTAAGCGACCCTGCTATCCTCCATTCCCCACCAAGACCCCAGCATGCACTGATGATCACCTGGATCCCATGATCTGGAGACAGTGAGTGACCTTGCTATCCTCCATTCCCAACCAGGGCACCAGCATGAACCTATGCTCACCTGAATCCCATGACCTAGAGGCAGTAAGTGACTTTGCTATCCACCATTCCCAACCAAGACACCAGCACGCACACATGCTCACCTGGATCCCATGGTCTGCAGGCAGTAAGTGACCCTGCTATCCTCCATTCCCAACCAAGGCACGCACACGCATCTATGCTCACCTCGATCCCATGATCTGCAGGCAGGAAGGGACCCTGCTATCCTTCATTCCTAACCAAGGCACCAGCACGCACCTAGGCTCACCTGGATCCCATGATCTGCAAGCAGAAAGTGACCTTGCTATCCTCCATTCCCAACCAAGGCACCAGCACGCACCTACGCTCACCTGGATCCCACAATCCGTAGACACTAAGCGACCTTGCTATCCTCCATTCCCAACCAAGGCACCAGCACGCACACATGCTCACCTGGATCCCATGATCCGTAGACAGTAAGGGACCTTGCTATCCTCCATTCCCAACCAAAGCACCATTACGCACACATGCTCACCTGGATCCCATGGTCTTCAGGCAGTAAGGGACCTTTTCGTTCTCCATTCCCAACCAAGGCACCCACACGCATCTATGCTCACCTGGATCCCATGATCTGCAGGCAGTAAGTGACCCTGCTATCCTCCATTCCCAGCTAAGGCACCAGAATGCACCTATGCTCACCTGGATCCCATGATCTGGAGACAGTGAGTGACCTTGCTATCCTCCATTCCCAACCAGGGCACCAGCATGAACCTATGCTCACCTGGATCCCATGATCTCACAGCAGGAGTGGCTCTCACTCCCACATGGTCGTCTCATCATCTCATCTATTCTCTTGTCCAGAAGTGTAAAGTGGAGCACAAACAATAGGGCAATGCTACTGTGGAGTAGGAAAGGTGGTCTGCAAGCCCTGGTGCTGGACTGGCACCTTAGCTGTATCAGTGGGTAGGATTGGGTCAAAAGCACATGCTCTACAGTACACTAACAACACCCTAATTATTAGAATTTAGTAAGAAATAAAGTCTGCGTTGGATATCAAGATGTGTACATAGACAACTGTTTCCATTGTACTGGGGAGTGGGCCATGAGTCCACAGACCTATCAGCTCAGCCATCCAAGCCCTGATCTTAACTGCAGCACACATCATACACAAGCTTCGAGCACATATTGCAGGGGGAGGGGTGGATATTGTCTACCTGTGTTGTTTTCTGTTTACTGCTTACAAAATACATTTGAAAAAGAGCAATTGCAAAATACATTGGAGGGAAAAGTTTAACTAAACTACCACAGCTTCTTGTTACCGGGGACAAATGCTTTCTCAGCTGTGCTGTGAACAGGAAGCCTGGTGAAGCGCAGTTGAGCATTGCACATCCCCACCATGTGTCACAATGCACTCTATTACACTCTATTGCACTCTATTACAAAGTGGCAATCACACTGCACCACACTGCAGTATGCAAGGTACATGGCCATTCCAAGACTGTCTGGTTCTGTTTCTATTTATGCTGTTTGTGGGATAAGCTTTGGCCCGGTGATGCCTGGACCCAACTCAAAGAAGCTTAGATGTGCATAACACGCCCCTATACATCAGGATGCACTCATCTCAGGCAACACCTTGCACGCAGAAAGCAAGATTGCCATCTAGTGTCACACAATGGAGAGGGTGGAGAGTTGCAGTTAGATTTTCTTTAAACATATTAATGAAGAGAAAACAGAAATAAAGAAACCAGAGGTCATTTGACGACTCAATGGGGTCTTGTCAACTGGCTAAAGATGCACTGCGCATGCCTCAATAGTACAAATATCGATGACAACGACTGTAGTGTGAAGAAAGACTATGGTAGAGGAAGCGGCTGGGCAAGCCTTGTATTACAACTTGATCGATCTGATGATATGTGTTATGGGAAGAAGGTATACAAAGTCAACTGTCCATCAGGAAGCAGGTTGGCTAGAGAAGTGAACAGACTACAACACTTGCTGGAATTTGGGTTGTATACAAATTGTTCGTTTTACAACTGTTCGAATGGCAATTGACCTTTTCACAATTGACAGAATTGTGAAGGTCAATTGTACCATATATGTGGGGGGAAACCCCCCACAACCCCCCACCCAACGCCAAACCCCCCAACACCCATATATATATATATATATATATATATATATATATATATATATATATATATATATATATATTCGGTCAATTGTGAAAAGGTCAATTGTGACCCTTTAAATTCGGTCAATTGTTCATTCGAACAATCGTAAACGAACAATTTGAGTAATACCGGAATTTGTGAAACAACAAAGTCAAATATACAAATGGTTGCAATATGTGTCACGCTCTGGGCTTAGATGTTGGTTCACTTTTGACTATTCCAAATTCTGACCATGATTGCAGGACTAATGTGTGGGCTAACTGTTCCTGATGCCTGGTGTCGGTACAGGACGATGTGGCCCAGCTTGTGGACTCAGGCGGTGTTGGTGCCCTTATTTTGCTAGACCTGTCTGCAGCATTTGACACCATGGACCACCCCATCCTGTTGTCCCACCTTGCTCAGATAGGGATATCTGTGCAAGTATTAGCCTGGTTCTCTTCGTTCCTGTCCGACCGCACTCAGACTCTCTCTATAACCCCCTTTCGGTCAGTCCCCTGCAATCTGACCTGCGGGGTGCCACAGGGTTCTTCATTGTCTCTGATTCTGTTTAACATATACATCTGGGGCCTTGTGTGTCTCATCCGCTCCTGCGGCGTCATGTGCTGCTCCTACGCTGACGACACCCAGATCCTGATCCATCTTGATCTTGATCAGGCCGAGGTGTCGTCGTGCCTTCGGAGGTGCCTGGTGGCCGTGAGGGAGTGGATGAACCACCATTGGCTTAAACTGAACGGCAACAAGTCCACGGTTCTGGTGGTAGGTTGTCCTCCTAACCCTTCACTCTGGGTGTCCTCCTTTTGGCCCTCTTCTCTTGGTCCTATTCCTGCTCCGGCGGTGAAGGTTAAAAACCTAGGTGTGGTGCTCTCGGCATCCCTGTCCATGGACGCTCACGTTACATCTGTGTGTCAATCGGGACATTTTCAGCTCAAACTTCTAAAAAAAGTTCTCCCGATGATTCCCACCACTCTTCGTCCTCCGGTTATGGCCGCTATGCTGCTCAGTAGACTTGATTACTGCAACTCTCTTTATTTGGCCCAGCCCAATGGGCTGATTCTGCAGCTCCAGCATCTTCAAAATCTAGCTGCAAGCGTTGCCACTGGCACTCCGTATAGAGCTCACATCTCCCCTGTCCTACGCGCCCTGCACTGGCTCCCAGTGGCCCAGCAGGTGAAGTTCAAAGCATTGTGCATTGTTCATCGGGCACTACATTGCCAGGGTGCGGAATATATACGCACTAAGTTCACACGTTACTATCCTAAACACTGCATGTGTTCTGCCTCTTCCAAATTGTTATGTGTTCGGTCATTCCGCCGTGCGCGGGTTGGGGGCCGTGCTTTTTCCATCTCTGCGGCCCAATTATGGAACAAGCTTCCTGTATCTATAATAGAACTATCTAACCATCTGTCATTTAGAAAGGCAGTGAAAACATATCTGTTCTAGCCCTGTGTGGCGTGGCACTGCTGTCTCGACTTATCTCTCCAGCACCATGATGTCTTCGGGTGGCTATGGGTGCCATCTTGGACTGTGAGGTTTTCGGATTCCTGAAGAAGCAGAGAGTCAAACAGGGCCAATATAATTTAGTTTAGTTTAGTTTAGTTTTATTTGCTTATATACATAACACAAGTTACTTAATCAAATAGTATCACTTTTGCTGCATAAGGGATATTGTGGATGGTAATACAAGCGGAGTCACGAGGCGTGAGCTGGCTGGAACTCGTGGGACTGGAGGCCTGCATGTGTCTTGGGTAGAAAAGAGCACATCTAGAAATGTGTGCCTAGGGAATGTTGCAAGTGTCTCCAATGTAAATTGTCGTGGAAAGTGTGAGCCTGGAATAAATTCACAGTGATTCCTTTCAATTGCTATATTTCTGTCCTGTGATTTTGGCAGAAAACGCTAAAAGCAGAGTGCTGTGTCTGGATTCGTTTCTGTTTGCATTCGTTTCCAAACGGAATGTGAGCTGCCTGTTCTAAAACAGGAAGCTACAGTTCAGGCAACATTGATGATCAGGTTTTTAAGGGGTTGGCGGTTGTAGAAAACACAATAGGAAATTACACTGAAACTGTTTAATTTTATGAAGCGTTTCCTGCATCAGAAACCAAGAAAACCAATGATCTGTGGGTGTGTTGCTGCATCCTTTGTATCTTCTCACTGCAGCCAAGAGAGAATTACAGTTCCTGCTGAAGGGAAATCCCAAGTGATGGAGAACACCTTTTGACACTTACTCTGCTGCTGCTGCTGTGTGGAAAACAATGGGCTCTAGCGGAGGGTGTTACCCTACCACATATCAGCTTGGCAGAAGATAGTCTTACTGGTGTCCTTAGAAAGTGTCCTAGCACACACAGAAAGTTGGCACCTGAAATTTTGGAACTTTCTGAATTATATCAATGTATGTTCATGTATCCTCAGGAGGATAGCTCAGGGGCAACGTGCTCGCCTTGCAACGCAGGTTCGATCCCCGGGTCTGCACTTAGAAACCTCTGGGTATTAAGCGTGTTATAAATAACCTATCATATCATAGCATACAGGTAGGGGAATGTCATACCCTGTAAGTCCCTTTGCATACGTAATGGTTCCTGTCAAGAAGAGTGAGCGCGCGATTGCCTTGTCTATGAGCTTCTTCCCGTCCCACTATGACTGGGTAACTCTAGAGCAAGGAATTGGTTGCAATTGCCTGGTCTCTTTCCCACAAGAACGTCTGGTAGTAATTTGCTGAGGACCATGAGATTCATATCCTGACGAAGGGACGGGAACACGACAATGCAGACTGAACCTTCTCTCAGAATCCATATCCATCAATTCTCAAGAATTGCATCTTTCATAGGTTCACGCGCTATTTGAATGTTCCCCATTGCCAGTTTGGGAATCCTCAGTAACCTGAAACTGTTTCATAGAAAATGAACTGCATTCACTTTGGTGTTGTTTTGGGTCATTTACCCTTCAACCAATAGGCAGTAGCTCCACCCCTGGAGGCCATTTTCAGATTCTTATAGCACACGTAACGGTGCAATGATGACACACATGCGTTGCAAGCAGATCCTTCTTGAGAGACTTAAAATATTGCCTCATTTGTCCTGAGTGAATTAACTCTTTCAGTCTGTCGAGTAACCTGTCTTCTCTTAAGGGTCTTAGAGTAGGAGTCGCTGGTGAGAATCTCAGCGCCCAATTGCTGGTGTGCACATTGAGAGGAAGAACAGTGTATCCCCACACACTAGGCAACCATTCAACCCAGGGGGAAAGGGCCGGAGCCCAGAAGCACCAGGGAGCGGCGATGAAAGAAATCTCTCTGCGTCGCTCGGTGTATGCTCTGACATAGCTGGAGATGCTTCACCTGAAGAAACGATAGATTCTGACCCAGAGAAAGGGAAATCTGTGGTGTGGTGACCCATGGTCTGCCGTCGGTGGGATATGGGATTGAACACCGTAAAGGCTGCAATGCCCCAAGGGGTAATATGAGGAGTGGGGCCTGCTGCTACTGCAGGCCCTTTTTCGTGCCCTCTGGTATTTGCCTGGTGAGCAAAGTGTGGGAAGGCCTCGGACTGTAGTCCGCTATGAGGTGAAGTGTCCTTGGGGACAATGTCCCGAGTACAAGCCGTGTCAAGTACCAAAGCCCCCTCAGGCTGAAGCCCGGTACCAGACCCTTGCATGTCTTCAGTTTTGGAGCTAGTAGAGGTCTTCCTAGTGGCCTCCGATGCATCACGGCAACACAGTTGCTAACTGCAACAGGCCCCGGAGGAGCCCCCCACTCCCGGAAGAGTGTCCCCTGGGCGGAGTGCCAAAGTAAAAAGAGCTGCATTCACCCTCTAGGACCTGACATAGTTCTTGAGGTGATCCAGAGCTGTTGTCTGAAAGATGTCCTCTCATCACGTCAGTCGGCTACTGAGGGATTTGAAAGAAAGAATGTCAAAGAGCGCACAGGCATCCCAGTGATGACTAAGGTTCAAACACTCTAAGCAAAGAGTGTGAGGATCAACCACTGTGACACTCGCTGCACACAAAAAACCCCTCTATACAAGGCATAAAACTGGATGGAGTGAGGGGAGAAGCAGTACAAATACAATTTAAATTTACACCGGTGAAGCAGTGAAAAGAAAAAAAGTTTAAAATAAAGAGAGAGCTGCACCCAGCGTCCAACATGTAAAAGGGACTGAGGCAAAGACGAGCAAGAGGCAGGCTTCAGGGCACAGCCGTGGTAAGTGCACGTAACCCGCTTCGACTCTCCCTAAATTCTTAAAGGGGAAGTGCATTTGGACATGCTCTGGCTCCAATACTGCCCCCGCTCTGCAGGAACACCCATAAGTATGGAGTAATGGGGATATTGGACTAGGAGTACAGTAGTCACTACAGTGAGTAACGTTTCCTATTTGATGTGCTCTTGATGATGACATCCTTGTCCTATGCTCCACTAACTGTGTTTTTCAGTTTTATTGTTCTACTTATAGGGCAAAACAATTCATCATAGAAATGTGCAATAATATTCTTGGAACTACATAAGAATTAATATTAATTAGGGTTACTGTGTGGAGTTGCTTGCCATGCCCTGTTCTATGCTGACGTCGGGCACCGGTGCGATTCATGAGCATCGATCTGCACCGGTGGTTGGATAGCAGAGGGGGAATGGAGCGGAGGAAGCGGTTTCTATTCACATGCATGTGGATTTCCGACACAGAAACAGCTGAAAATAAACCACATACACCAACCGCCCCTGTGGTGTGCCGTTTATAAGATTGGTGATGAGTGGTGCCACTGAAGCTGTGGCAATGTGGGCAGACGAACGAAGCGACATAGGTGGACGGCAGCAGGTCAGCAACAGTGCAGCAGCAAGTACAGCCTCTGTACAGTGTACAGACTGCACACAGAAGTTAAGGAAGAGTCTCTCTGTAAGGGACCGCTGGCGGTGCAGCAATGACCTTGAGTCCCTGTGCATTGTGCAGGCAGCACACAGAGTGGGAACAGAACCTCTCACTGAGAGCGTGATTTAGCTAATTGTTTTAGCTCAATGTTTCAGTTTGTTATATCAGCCTATTCTTTTTTTTATTTTTTATTTGTTTATTAGTTTAATAACATGAGATAAACAAAGAATAAAACAAACATCATTGGTGATTGATCAAGCATATCAAGAAAACAACCCAAAACCCCACCCCAACGTCCCCCCCCCAAGACCACGGTTAGTTCACTGTTCATCTCTAGTCCGTGCCCGTATCCGGGCAACTCTCTCCACTCCGCTCCGTATCATCCGCCTCCGGCTGGAACAAGGGCACCGTCACGGCCACCCAACGGTGTAGTTCCTCGCTGGAATCTAGTCTTTGCACATGGATAGCCATTTCCCATGACGCGGTTTCAGCTATGATCCACTTCGCAAGGTTCCCCTCACCATAGGGGCATGTGTGGACCTATGGGGCTTTTCCACCCCATGGCAATGCGTCTTTTGGCTGTAATGTATATAAGTTCAGTGAGCTTGGATAGGGCTTTGTTCTTCCTGTTTCACCTATATCTGCCCAGGATGCAGGCCGTGGACTTGTCCACCTCTACTACGATGTCTGCGCCAGCCACTCTGTCCTTCACTTGTGACCAGAACTCCCTGATTACTGGGCAGCCCCAGAACATGTGAGTCATTCCCGCCCTGGGTTCACTGCATTCGGGGCATGATTGGGTTCCAGCACCTGTGAATCTGGATATGGCTTCAGGTGTGAGGTACGCTCTATTGGTGATGTACAGTTGAATAAGCTGCAAGCGGGCGTTCCTGGAAACCTTCTTATGGTAGTGGGTTATATCACCCCAATCTTTGTCTTCAAAAACAAGGCACAATTAAGTTTCCCACTTACTCCTGCATTTGAGCTCTCCCCTGGTCGTGCCCCACAACAGGGCCTCGTAGATTTGTGAGGTTTCATGACCCCCCCCCATGGAGTTCAGTATCATTTCAATGCATTCATTCTCCTCAGTCAGGTCGGCAGCGACCGGCCATCTCCTGCACAAGGCCTGTACGACCACCCTGTGCAACAGGAACTGTCCTGCCGGGAGGCCCGTGGTCTCACAGAGTTCCGAAAAAGTTAGGATTTCCTGTTCTTGAAACAAGTCCCCAAGCGTGGCCACCCCGAGGGGCTCCCATTGTGTACGAGTTTCAACTTGCCCCCAAGAATGATTAACCATAAGTGCAGCGATAGGGATTTGTGGGGAGAACGGGTCGTCCGACCCAACCAGTTTGCAGGCCCTTTTCCAAAGACAGATCCCGAGCTTTGCGAGGTAAGGGCAGTGTCTCGTAGCACTCTCCCCAGCCCACAGTATGTCTCTGAGTAACAACCGGGGAAGGGCGGTTGGAGGAGGCAAGTGTCCGTGGTGCTCTCGTCGGCCATCCATTGCATGACATGTCTCAGCTGGCTGGCGAGAAAGTACAGCTCAAAGTTGTGGATCTTAAGTCCGCCCCTTTCGTATGGTCTTTGGAGAGTCTCCAACGCCACTTTGTGCCTACCCCCCTGCCAGAGGAAGCCCCTACAGAGTTTGTTGAGTTATTTGAAGAATGTGGGGGGGATGTTGAAGGGGACGTTGGTGAAGTTATGTAGTAGGCGGGGAAGGGCGACCATTTTAAGGAGACCAGCCCTCCTGGCCATCGAAAGCGGGAGCCGGCCCCAGAACTCCATGGATTTCGTGAGAGAATCTTTGGTCCTTACGGTATTAAGGATGTGTTCCGTGCCTGGGTTGCGGTGTATGGTTATCTCCAGGTATTTGAAAGAAGCTGCCTGCCATTCGAGATCTAGAGGGGGGAGGGATCTGTATTCATCGGTGTAAAGTGCTGCGAGTGGGTAAAGGCAAGATTTGCTCCTAATAATCTGGATTCCGGTGAGCTTGTGGAAGCAGTCCAGGGTTTCCAGGATGTAGGGAAGGAGGTGCTCAGGGTCTCGTAGGTACAATAGGGTGTCGTCAGCGTACATAGAGATGAGGTGGGTCACCCCGTCTATCTTAATGCCACCCTCCCCATATTCCTGTCTCAGGTAGGCTGCCACTGGTTCAGCGGCTAGTATGTATAACATGGGGGACAGAGGGCACCCTTGGCGGGTGCCCCTGTGTAGGGACCATTTAGCGGAATAGGTTTTGTTGCTGCGTACTCTCGCTGTGGGCCTGGCATAAACTAGCTGGGTCCTCTTTAGGAATACAGGGCCTATTCCCATTTTGGCCATGGTGGCATACAGCCAGTCCCACCTCACAGAATCAAAAGCTTTGGTGGCGTCAAGTGACGCCACTGCAAGTTTCTGCAGCCGTCCCTCAGTGCTATAGATGACATGATGTAACCTGCGCTGGTTCTCGGTGATGGAGCGCCCCGGGACGTATCCCGTTTGGTCTTGATGGATCAACAGAGGGATAACTCTGCGCAGTCTATTCACAAGCAGGGCAGTAAGGATCTTACAATCAACATTAAGCATAGAGAGGGGCCTGTATGAACCACAATCTGCCCCGTCCCTCCCCGGTTTAAGAAGGGGTATAATCACGGCCTCATTCATGCATTCCGGGAGGGCACCACACTCAAAGGCCTCATTAAAGACCTGGGCCAATATTGGGGCAAGTGTTTCCTCATAGGTCTTGTAAAATTCCCCCGGGAGCCCATCCGAACCCGATGTTTTCCCAGCTGGTAGCGATCTAATTACCACCCTGACCTCGTTGGGGGTGACGGGCTCGTCAAGGGTCTCAGCCAATTGCGAGTCTAATTTAGGTAGGTTGATGACGTCAAGGGCGTCTTCGATCCTGGTGTCAGAGGGGGGCGGGACATCGGGGTACAGGTTACGGTAGAAGTCGGTAAAGACCAAATTGATTTCTTGTTGGGTATGTACAGCCGTGCCGTCAGGGGTGAGTATATGGCAGATGGGTGGCCTGGGGGTCTCCCTTTTATAGAGCCAAGCTAAGAGTTTCCCGGGCTTATCTCCCAGAGCATGGATTCTCTCTGTGTGTTTGGCGTAACTCAGTTTACCGAGGGATTCCCAGTGAGTTAGGCAGGTTTGTCTGAGTTTGGCCATTTTTTGTAAGTGGTCAGGGGATGGGTCAGCCCTGCCTTTGAGCGTACTCAGGTCCCTTTCTGCGTGCTCAAGCGAGGATGTAATGGATCTCTGAGCTCCCCCAACTGCTGCAATCATCTCCCCCCTCATGACCATCTTATATGCTTCCCAAGTTGTGCTCAAGTATCTAACGCTATGCAGATTATTTTGCCAATATTCCTCAGTGCTATCCTTTATGCGTTCCTTGAATGCAGAGTCAAGTAGGGCCTCAGCCCTCAGCTTCCATGTGGGTATAGGGGGTGTGGGCGGGAACACCTCCCAGGTTACCAGAAGGGGAGAGTAATCTGACAGCACCCTAGGCAGGTAGCGCGCATCAACAAATATGGACTGTTGCGTTAGGCTGAGAAAGATGTAGTCCAGCCTGGTGTGTACGGCGTGAGGTGGGGAGTAGAAGGAATACTCACGTTGCTCGGGGTGCTGGACCCTCCATAGGTCACTGAGTTGCAACTGTTGGATTAGTTTGGAAAGTATTTTGGCTGTAGGAGAGGGTCGATCGTGTTTGTTATCGGATCTGTCAAGTAGAGGGTCAAGGGTACAGTTGTGGTCACCCCCCCATATCATAATTCTGTCCACATACGGGCTGTGAAGGGAATGGAAGAAGGCAGTCGTGTCATGGTTGGGTGCGTAAGTACTGACCAGGCATACCTCTTTGCCCTCAATGGAGCCGCACACCACCACCATCCTACCTTCGTTGTCTGTTTTAGTGCTAGTGAGTTTAAAAGGAATAGTAGGGGCAATCCAAATCAGAACCCCTCTGGCGTAGGAGGAGTAAGTCGAACCTATTAGCGTACCACGCCAAGTTTTTGCCAGGGCTTCGAGTTTCTTGAGAGTTAAGTGAGTTTCTTGCAGCATGGCGATTACGACCTTGCATCTTTTCAGGTAGGTTTGGACACGCCATTGTTTAACGTGGCTGTTCAGGCCCCTGACGTTCCAAGTAATGACCCTTTTTGTGTCAGCCATAGGCGTAGTGTGGTTTATTGTGTTTAACGGGTGGAGCTCGGGATCTAGGAGGTGCTACGTTGCATGTGAATTGTTCCTGTGGTCTTGATATGTCCCAGTATATGTCACCAACTTGTGCAAAAACTCCCCAATTGCCACGCTCCCAACTTAACTATAAGAACTCCAAACATAGAACTGACCCAGCGAGGTTACCCTCGTTATGACTGTCCCGTTTCTGCTCCGTTGGACCGTGCATTGGTCTCCAGGTGCCCTACGGGCGGGTATATATACCCAAAACAAAGGGGAACAATCAGGGGGTGGAGTGAACTTGGACCCCAGGTCTCCGCAAGGAGGATCCAATCAGCTGTGTAGCAGTTCAAACAAGTAAAGTTCCCCCCAGGATGACAGGAGGATCATTATCTCGGTCTCCGTTTCCTTTCCTCAATATCAGGGATCTGTAATCCGTCCATCCAGTCCCTGGCCTGGGCCGGGGTGTCGAACAAGTGCGCCTTATTGTTATGCAGTACTTTAAGCCTAGAAGGATACAGGAGCATATAACGCAGCCCGATGGCTTTCAATCTGGCCTTGGTGTGTATGAACTGCGCTCTGTTCATTTGGACCTGAAAGGTGTAATCAGGGTATATGGCGATTTTAGCAGAGTCCTGTTGGATTTGGCCGCCAGCTCGGGAAAAGGCCAGAATAATTTCACGATCCCTGTAGTTGAGAACTTTCGCTATCACCGGCCTGGGTGCGGCCCCCGGCGGTGGTTTCTTAGCCAGGGATCTGTGGGCCCTCTCGATGGTGAAGCCCTGGGAGAGTTTGCCAGCTCCCACCTCTTGTAGCAGGAGGTTCTCTATGTAGTAAGTGGGGTCGGAGCCTTTGGAACCCTCTGGCAGTCCGAGGAGACGTATATTGTTCCGGCGAGCCCTCCCTTCCGCCTCCTCGGCTCTGTCCTCCAAGTTCTTGACCTTTTGCTGAAGCTCATCGACGTCCCGAAGAAGGTGAGTTTTGGATTCCGTGTTTTCCCGGACTTGTATTTCAAGCGCCTCAGTCCTGCCGGCCAGGAAACGGACATCTTGACGCAGGAGGCCTAGGTCTGTGGCAATGGCATCTATTTTGTTTTCCATCGTTGCCTGGAAAAGCTTCATGGCTTCGAGTATCTGGGTGTTACTAGGCTCCGAAGCCGCGACTGCCGTGGGGTTAGAATGAGCGTCCGAGGCCGCTTTGTTTGTGTCAGAATTAGGGGATTCGCAGGCTGCGAAGGTGTCCATCGTGATCTGGCGCTGCTGCTTGTGCCTGCCATTCCTGCCGGATATGTCGTGAACACAGGGCCTCCCCGCACCGAGAATGCCGGGAGCGCAATCAAGAGGCAGCTAGCGGCAGGGGAGCCCCTCGTTCCCGCCGCAGGGCCGACGGGGCGATGATAAGAGGCTGCGGGATAGCAGGCCAATTTTGGGAAACAAAAGGTATCTCAGTTCAAGCACCGCGCCCGCCTACCTCCGCGGTACCGGTCGGCCACCACTCACGCCGGGGGCCCTCGCGACCATCCAGGGCACCCCACAGCTCAGTTGCTCGCCGCGGGCAGGGCGCGGTCCGGCAGGGGTGTCCGGGTCGGTCCTCTCGATCGATGAGTGTAGCTGTTCAGTCCCTTCCTCTGGGTCCGTCGCAAGTCGGCAGCTCAGGATCTTCTTCTCCCACCGGCGGGCAGCGTCGCCAGTGGTGACAGTGCGCTCCGGCCTTACGAGGGATCAGGGCGCGGGAGCCACCATTTTGAATCCACTCGGCGACCCTCTTCATACGCCGGATAGAGGTGTTAGCCGTCTCTTCTTCGCCTGGGAGACGGTGCAAAAGTTGATGAGGAGGTTCTGCGGCGGATGGTGCAACTTGTAGGGTTCCGGAGCACTTTAAAGTCACTTAAAACAGCTTATCATGGCACATCAGTGCAGAGCTCTCAGGAGACATGTCCGCTCTACATGGCGGTTAGCCACGCCCCTCTCAGCCTATTCTTTTAGACAATTCTTTTAGGCTATTACTTTATATTTACTTACTCAGATAAGGCATGGTCAAGAGGTAGTTATTGTCTTTGCATCACACATTCTACAAGGTGTGAAAAACATTATTCCACCATAGAGAGTGAACCTCTGAAGCTCTAGCATGCTGCTGGATTATGGATCACTTCAAATATTTATTTTTGGTCATCCCATTTGTTGGTAAGACAGATAAACCACTAATCCATACATTGGCAGGGCAAAACACTTGCATGTCACCCAGAATAAAACAATGGGCCTCATTCCGAGTACGGCGCTAACCAATGGCGCTATTAAAACCTTGGTTGACGCCGTACCCGGAACGGCAGCGCCTTGGTGGATGGCGGAATCACCGCCCCATTCCAAGGTTGGCGGGGCGGTAATTCCCCATTCACCAAGGCTCTTCCCCATTCCCAAATGAGCCCCCATAGGGCTCAATGGGAATGGGGAAGATGCAAATAACGGTGACCGTTCATTACGGTCACCGTTATTGGCTTGGAGGCCCCTTTGCGCCCTCGACTTTAACACCTGCTCAAAGCAGGCGTTAAGGGCGAGGGCGCAGAGGGAACTCGGAGTATGGCGGTAAGGGATTACCGCCACCGGTCTCGTTACCGGTGGCCGCTATCCCTTACCGCCATACTCGGAATGAGGCCCAATGGGTGTTAGCTTTCCAAGAATTCAATTTAATTGTTATTTACCACCTAGGACCAAAGGATTTCCTTGGAGATTATCTTCCGCGCCTCGCACTGGAGGCAGAAGGGACATTTATAGAAGAGAACCCTTGGGCCACTGTGGCTCAGGTGACTGTGGACGCGACAATGGATCTGCCTATGTGGCAGCGTGAAAACACATGCAACAGCGAGCTGACAGAAATCGGTTGTATGGTGGTTGAAGTGTGGAAAAATCTCAAATGAGAGATACCGTAATATCTCTACTCTATGGGTTACAAAAACAAGGATGAGACATCATCGCAGAGTAATAGTTTTGCATACACATTTATTACAGCATTAGCAAAATGCACTCAAGTGGAGAGAGCGCAACAACATAATCTTCACCAGAACTCTCTGCTCAGTCCACAAATTCATCAACTTATATACAGATTTCCCAACGAAGTTAAATGACACATTCATAAGGGAAGGCACATAGGCAATGACCTTTGGTAACTGGGAACATGTCTGCCTAGTAAATCTGGGGTTGTTTGGTTTTCTGTGCACAGGGGACCTGGCCTAGCAGTTCAGGCTGGGCTGCTACCTTTGGTGGCGGCAGCTGCTGACTGATTTGCACATGGCTGGTCCCCTTTAGCAAGGGCGCAGACGGTCTAAAAAACGGTGGTGTGGAAGGTTGCCCAGAGCAATTGCCAGTGGTTTTGATTCATTCGAAACCTTCCAGCCATCACTTTTATGGTCTGCCGATTAAATCATACATAGCAAAACAACTAAGCCTTAGGTTAAGATAAATAAGGTCAGGGCCAAACCTCATCCACCCTCTCCCTCCGGGGTGGGTGATAAATGGACATCTGACTTCTCACGTGCCATTCCTCATGGCAGGCTATCTATAGGGCCAGTATGTCTATGAGAAAGAATGGTTCTATTTGAACATGTGTTTACCATTGCAAGGACAATGCCGATTAAATGAGTTAGCCAGTGGCAGCTGACATTTGTTTTCAGAATCCAGGTGGCTAACAGGGCGAAGGAGCAGAACATTTGTTTACCAGCTGCAATATCCACAAACGGCCCTTTGAACATCAGTTCAACCCTGAGCATAATGCTACTAATGGGAGTTATAATAAACAGAGGAAGGGCCATGAACATCGCTAACAGCAATATCCATTAATTGTCGAACAGCGACCTCTTGCATTATTAAAGCATTGGTAACAGAGACCGCAGGGATAGGTGGGGGCCTCAGTAACTGGGCCAAACACCGGCAGCAGACAGGAAGGCTGTTAAAAAGGAAATATCCTAGAATCAGGAATAAAACCACTATGAAGAACGCCCCCAATTTCTACCCAGTGGTGCAAAGGGCGCTCCAAAAGGAGCTTGCCAGGTCCCATGTACCAGTAGGAACATGCACCTCGTTGCCAATGGCATGCAAGGTCTTTATAGCTTGCCAAATAGTAGAGGAAGAATCAGGGTGATAGGCGCAGCAACCGGTTCCTATGATTTTACAGAGCTCACCTTTCTCAGCCAGGATCATGTCCAAAACCATATGGTAGTACATTTAGGGGCCCTCCAAAACCAAATGGTTTTGGAGGGCCGCTAAACGTACTGCTTGTATCTCAACAGAAATGTTTCTAGCTATCTCAGTTGTTTCATTAATGGTTTCTTCCAACAACCTAGCTAATCTGTGTATGTCTCTCGAATTGCCTGGTGTCCCATACCATGGAAAGACAGCTTTATTTGTGGGCCTTTATCATGGTGATCCATGCTCCTAGCTTTTCTTGTGGCCTGATCTGGTTGGTTGATTGATATATAGCGGGCAGGATAAACTGTAAATGGGCAAGACCCACCCCGATTGGGGGGAAGCCAAGTATAAGCTTTAGGCCCACAAACAAAATATGCAGAATCCCCTTTGTAAAATGGGATAGGCACATCCCTAGTGCTGATATTGAAAGTCATGCTACAGTTCAGGCTTTGTCCTACAAACACTGTTCCATTACATTGCATGCAAATACTCCCTAGCACGCCATGATTTCTCAATTTCCAGAATGGGATGGGAGTAGGGTACAGAGTACTACCAAGCAATTGCTGTGGAGACAGCAGTGATTGGGCTGGGCCATCAGAGCGATTAATAGAAGAAAATGATGTAAAAACATCAGAAAGTGGGAAGGTGGCATTGTGCATTTGATATGCTCAGAGCTTGCCTGCTGGAGCACACCCATTTAAAACTGGGAATATAGGGAAAGGACAGGCACCCGGCCAGTGCAATGGGTGCTCCCTACACCTGATAATATATTTCTAAATGGTATCCAGTCTTAATATCGAAAATGTATATATAGAAACACACATATATTGAGGATTTTAGAACGGAAACCTGTATACCGTATGTATTTTTGGGCAGGGTAAAGGGTTATTTTTGGGGGGAAATGTTTGGGGTGGGTTTTTAAGGGTGTTAAACAGGGGTTTGGAGAGGGGACCCCCCCCCAAAAAATGCATTCGGTAAACAGGTTGTCATTATAAAATACTCAATATATGTGTGTTTAGCTATAACATGTTCGATATAAAGACATGTACCCTTCCTAAATGCACTCACCAGTTCAAACCTAAAAATGGCTACCTGGAATGCATAGCAGGAGGCATACAAGGGTAGGGGAATTTGCTCGAGGGGAAGGCCCTCTACCACAAAGGCATGAAACTGTAGACAGATATAACAGTTTGCCTTTTGAATAATCTGATGAGTATGATGTAATATTTTGATAAAATAATTTGCTCCCTGCGATACTGTTGATCAGGCGACGAGGTGTATGGTGTTGCATTAGCAGCAGGTGAAATGGCCTGGATAGAGAGAGGGAAAAATACATCCAACAGAACAAAGGATCCTAGTAGCAATAACAACACGCACATCAACAGGAGAAAAACAAAAACCTTGCAGCAATACCATTTCTTTTTGTCAGTGAGATGAGACATTTTCTTCTTGAGTCGGATAAAACAGTGGAAGGGCAGAACCAGGCCCTTGGGGCAAAACAAGAAGTTGTGTGGGGTGTTCTCAATATCTCACCCCTTTGTAATCCTTTAAAGTTGGTGGTCTTGACCACCTGGTAGTTGCTCTCTCCTGAGAGTTGTAGAACCTGCCCCTTTACAGTAGCTTCCTTGGTCCCCGATTGTAGCGTGGGCCCTCTATTACTTGTTCAATGTTTTTGGGATATACGACAGACAAGGGAGGCTGTTCAGACCCCTTGTCAAAAGCCTGGGGGTCCTTGCAGGATAGTGCCGGATGTGCACCATCAGAAACGCTGTTCGACAGATTGTGAGTTTCGAAAGGCTGAGGCTCCTTCTTCACATGTCTGGCATGAATCCAATTCATATGCCTCTCACATTTAACAGCTGTCTGTGTCTCTAGAAGTACTTGCACCAGTCCTTTCCATCTTGGCTGTAAGCTGAAGGCATGTTGAAAGATCTTAGTGAACATCCAGTCACCAGGTAGGATTGAGTGTCCCGGCCCTTGCAGGGGCTGGGACAAACCGTCTTTCACCTGTTTGTGAATAATGCACATTGATATAGTAAGCTCTCTGCAATAATCAACCAAAATAGGATAGGGCACAACAGACAATTTTTTAGTTTAGGTTGGGGCAAGGCACATACAGCTTGGTGGCCCATAACAACCTCGTAGGGGGACAGACACACTCTGTAGTGTACAACAGTTCTCAGGGAGAGCAGGGACAAAGGCATGCATCTACCCATCCCAAACTGCTGCTTGTACAACTCTTTCACAATTTATTCTTCAGGGTGGCATTGCAGCGTTTCACCAATCCTGCTGCCTGCGGTTGATATATCGCATGAAACTTCTGTCTTGTCCTCAAAGCCTGGCATGCCAGTTTCATAGTTTTATTAATGAAATGGACTCCATTATTGCTCCAGATAGATCGGGGCAAACCATACCTTGGGAACTATTCTTTCACAAGGTTTTTTGCTATGCTCCATGCTGTATTATCCTTGAAAGGGAAGGCTTCCACCCATTTACTAAACATGCATACAACAACTAAAATATGTTTACTTTTCAGATATGATGGCAGTTCAATGAAATCCATTTGTAAGGCCTTGAATGGCAGTTATGAGGGCCTAAAGTGGCCTTTTTATGCTCCTTGCCCTTTTCCTATGTTATGCATGGCACATATGATACAGTTCTTACAGAATGCTATTGGCGCTTTCTGAATATTAGGATTGCTCCAAAATGCAGTCAGTATCTGCATCATTCCACCTGAACCCACATGAGCCGGACCATGGGCAACTGTCACCATAAGAGGAGAGAAAGCGTGGGGTATAGCCGGTATGTTATGCCCTCAGGCTCATATAATAGAAAATGTGGATGCTTGCAGCAATGCTAGGTGACTGGAGGCAATACCCTAAAACCTCCATTAGTGGACAAGAAAAGGGATGTGGTTTAGCTGTCACGCATACTCCAAATACATTCAAAATAATAATACTCTAGATTCAAATAACACAAACAAGGGATTGTATCTCTCCAGGACTGAAATCTCTGCACTGGCTCCCAGTGGCTGCAAGGATTAAGTTCAAAACCCTCTGCATCGTCCATAAGGCCTTCTGGGGCCTGAGGCTACAATACTTCAACTCTCTCTCCCTAAAAACCTTCCCTCTCGAGCTCTTTGCTCATCTACCTCAAACTCCCACAGAGTCAGTCACTTCTCCAAGATATGAGTTGGTGGTAGGTCTCTTTCTTCGGCTGGTGCCTCCCTCTGGAACAGCCTCCCCGCCTCCCTGAAATTTGAGGAGAATCATCTTGGATTCCGAAAGCACCTCAAAACCTTTCTCTTTGCTTCTGCTTTTTCTCCTCCTCTCTCTTGCTCACTTCCTGGCTGACACTGAATTTGCACTGGTTACCTGGTCACCCTCTGATCTCGGGCCCAGGTCCCTTCACCTGCCAGTCACACTCCTGCACTGCCCTCCCGGCTTCCCCGGCACCTAGGGACTGGTTCTGTATCCCTACAGTCCCACCACCAGCACTTGACACCTGATGGCTGCACTTCCTTGCACTTGCCACCTGTGGGCTGTACTTTTATGCACTATATATCTTTATTTATTTATTTATTTTGTTTGGTTCTTATCCCATGTACTGCACTGTCCTCTCCCCCTTCTCCCTCACACTTCTCCTCCTTCCCCTTCCCATGCACTTGCGCGATCTGAATGACACCTGGCCTAGTAGGATCATTGTCTGTCCTCCCTTGCTCCCCATCCCATGCCTCGTCGCGCCTTGAAACACTTGTGTATAGGTGCGTTATAAATGCCATATCATATCATATCAAATATGCATGAATGGTGAATTCCCCACCCCAAAGTGACATCACAGGAAGCGATGGAATATGACTTGTCACCCCTTGACAAAACAGGAAGGTGCATCATATAGCATTGTTCCTCAGTACACTATGAAAAATATGGTTACGATATCACTATAATATGACATACATTTCATACAAGAATGGATCACCATATGTATCGTTAGTATCATTGTGTACAGGCCCATATTATCAAATGCCTGTGGGTGCAAGCAGACGTCCAAGGCCAAGTGATAATGATGTGTTATTATAGTGCACTTACCCTTAAGCGCTTTATATAGACCAAATATACATACAATATCACCCAACCAACAAGAAAGCCAGCCACTCCAGAAACAAAGAGCCACATGGCGTTGGCCACAGCCTTTTAGCCACTGGGTCTATGGTGGTAGAAAAATAGGCACATGGCCGATTTTTATCACTGTGCATCTGAGTTAGTACGGAAAAGGCACACCCCTGTCAGGGATGTAATTTCACCAAAATGCCAGGGGTCACAGAAGTGATATCACACAACCCTTAACCTCTGATGACATCACAGGAAGTGATGTAATTTGACCCCACCCCGAAGTGACATCAGAGGAAGCAATGTAACACAACCTTTCACCTCTTGACACGACAGGAAGTAGCATCACATAGCATTGTTCTTATGTACACCACGGAAAATATGGTTACAATATCACTGTAATGTTATATACATTTCATACAAAAATAGATGACCATATGTATCATTAATAGCAGTGTGTATAGGCCCATATTAGAAAATTACTGTGAATGCAAGCATACGTCCAAGGCCAAGTGATAATAATGCATACGTGGCAAGAGAGTTGCAGAGAGTTTCTCGGCACTCAACGCAGTCCTGCTGTTGCTGTTTCTTTGCAACATTGTGTTTTCGCTTACTGGACTAAGAGCAAACGCTGTCATTGGAGTTCTATTGGAGCAGTCTGTTCTGTGCTTGTCTGCTTCTGTCTGAAATAGAATGAAACAACCACAAGAGCACATCAGCATGCACTTCCATGGCAAGGGAGTTGCAGAGAGTTGCTCTGCAGTCAACGCAGTCTACACAGGAAGAACGGGTGAGGTGTTTTTCCTGTTCTATTCTTGTCTTAATTATACATCAAAAGCGAACATTTGAAAAATAATAAAATAATAAAATAAAAAGCAAAAGGTGGCAACAGTGGGAGCATACAAAGATAAGTTGAAGCGTGGCAGAAGTGGTCTGCGATGGTCTGCGGGGCTCTGTGGGCAAATGCTCAAAGTGACTGCTTTCTACATCTTGTGAGGCTCTATCCACGAAAGTTCAATCTTTTGATTCTTTCACCTCAGATGAACTATTATTCGCTTAGGAGCGGTGACAAACCCTGGTGGGTGGAAAATTTGCTCTAGACAGTGCTAAAGAGTCAAACTCTGAGACCATGTCTATTATGTGTGACCAAACAGATATAGTTCCGCCAATTTTAAAGAGGATGTTAAATTCAGCATCTTTAAGTACATCTCCAATGGATAAGGCTTAATTAAATCTAACTTGTTTGAACGCAGGTGCTGTCCCTTCTGATGTTCATAGAAACATTATTCCAAACGAGTTTGCTGCGGGAGCACAAGATGCTCACTGCATCTCTTTTTCTTCTGAGGTGCAGATAATTACGGACACGAACCTATCCCAATCTTCTGTTCTTTTTACAATGGATTCTCCAAGTTCTGAAAATCTGGTTTCATTAACAGAACTTTCTTTGCAGGACTCTTTACATGATACAGGAGGGTCCCTGTTGCTGCATGCATCTCTACCTGAGATCCCTAACACTTTGGGATCAGCCTTCCATGCTCTGATCTTCACGCTTTCTCAAATGGCAAGCTCCTGCAAAACAATCGCAGAGGAATTTTGTGAACAGCGCCTATTACTTAACGCAATGTCCTCAAACATGGCATTTTTGGAGGGGTTCATCGATGGGAAGGTTGAGCGTGTTAGTGTAGTTACTCAAGAAAAAAACAACGCTCCTGGTATCTCCCGGAATGTAGCTGTCTCTTATGCACTTTTCGAGGTTTTACCACCTTCACTTACAAACTCAAATGGAAAAGTAGACGAAATACAGGCAAATGATACGATGTCTGATGTTGCTAATAATAGTCCTGTCAATGAACTTACAACCAGAAGAGGAGCCCCTGGTGGGGGCAGAGATAGGGAATACACAATTCATCTTTATGGTGGACTCAGGAGCTGAGAAATCATGCATTAGTGAAGGAAACTTCCCACTATCAGGAAAGACTCTTGACATGCAGGGATTCTCTGGGGCTGTGTTAACGGTTCCTTACACAAAATATCTAGACATCAAGGTGGGAGGGAAGATTGTACGAGCTCCCCTCCTCTATTCAGAGAGTTCCCCTGTCAACTTGCTTGGTAATGACCTGCTTAGCAAATTGAACATGATAATCCCATTCACAGACAGGGGGATTGTCTGCGCTACAACTGGCATGTGCTCCCTCCGAGCCATGGTGATAATACATGCCGTGGCCAGCGAGATGGTAGTGAGAGGTATCCCCATCAATCCTGACATGTTTGTTTATGACATCAGTGTGCTTGCACGAGCGGTCCCCGAGATTACCAGAAAAGAGTGGAGGGTACCCACTGACTTCATTTTCTGACCTGTAGTGCTCCCCCAGTTGGTTGCAGGCACAATCCTAACATTAGATCTGGAGGGCCTAGTGGTATCCGCTAAACGGATTGTAGTGCTGTGTACTGACCTTCATGGGTGCCAATGGCGCACGGTACTATGCATTGACCCTAATGTGCCCCTACAGCAATTGTCTGATGAAGAGCTTTTCGGGGATGGCAATAATGATGGGGAAATCATCCACTGGATTTGCTTACTGTGTGAAATAATGGTGGAATACAGGAAAGTGCAGAGCTCCCTCATGGCTGTTGTTAGCAGGCCACGCCCATTCAGTGAGATAGATTTGCAATATGTCCCACACATTGATGGACCACAAACCCTCACGATGTAGGGATGTTGAAAGGGTTAAATGTCTTTATATCGAAATATTTTACATTGAATGCACATATCTCGAATATTTTATCTTGAAAACTTTTATAGTGAATGCAAACCTTTGTTTCCAACCCCTAAAAACCCACCCAAAACTATTTAACCCTTTACCGCCCCCCTAGATGCATTCACTGTAAAGGTTTTCAAGATAAAATATTCGAGATATGGGCATTTAACATAAGGGATTCAATATAAACACTGTATACATGTTGAGGCGACACCTGTAAAAATAACACTCAAACCAGGAGCAATACTAGCGTGGGTCAAGCAATACCCCCTGTCCAGAGAGGCGGACGAGGGAATTCAGAAAACACTGCAGGCCCTATTGCACAAAGGGATCATAGTGCCCTCCACCTCACCATGCAAAAAGGCAAGAGGGGGCAGTTGGAGGGTGATCCAGGATTTACAACCCTTTAATGATATTGTACATAAAGAGTCTCCACTTGTTCCCAACCCGGCATCCATTTTGTGTAGCATTCCCATGAAGGCTACACATTTCGCTGTGGTCGATTTGAAAAATGCTTTCTTCTCAGTACCCCTCATCCAGACTCACAGTACCTTACAGCATTCACCGTGGGCAGGAAGCGCTATGAACACCGTCGCCTGCCCCAGGGTTACTGTGAGACCCGCAGTATTTTTAACAGGATATTAGATGAAGATCTAGGGAACATCCAAGTGCCCAGCACAATAATTCAATACGTAGATGACCTTCTGGTCTGCAGCGACAGCGAGCAGAGCTGTCGAAGGGACTCCATTGCATTACTACAGTTACTAGCAGGAAAAGGGTACAAAGTGGACAAGGCAAAATGCCAGTACTGTCAACTGGGAGTGCTTTACTTAGGTCAACTAATTTCCAAGGATGGTAAGCGGATAATTCCTGACAGGGCAGCTACAGTACGTGCCACTCCCAAGCTACTCACAGTGATATGAAAAAATTCTTAGGAACTATTGCAGGGCCTGGATCTTAGACTACGCAGCATACACAAGGCCGCTACTGTAGATCCTTAAAGAGGCACAGAAAGAGAGCAACAAAATTGAATGGACCCCAGAGATGACAAAGAGTTTCAATGAGTTAAAAGAAGTGATTTCAACAGCACCTGTCCTTGCCACCCCAGATTATAAACAGGAATTCTAAATTTTCTCCCACTGAAATGGCACACTCATGACAGCAGTAGTCACACAGAAAAGCACAATGGGTCATAAACCACTAGCCTATTACAGTGGCACGCTCGATTCTGTCATGCATGGACAGTTTGCCTACGAACAAGCTCTTGCTACCGCAGCCTTTGCTATTGAAAAGAGTTCCACGATTGTCATTGGGTGCTCAGTAACGTTATACATAGAGCACTCACTTTTTGCAATCCTAGAATGCTCCAAGTCCACACTCACAACACAGAGAGCCTTAGCATATGAAATCATACTGTCTAGCCCCCACATCCATGTCGTACGGTGCAAGACAATAAGCCCTGCCATGTTTCTCACTTAGCCATGCACGGCTGAAGACTTGCGGCAGCATGACTGTGCATCTTATGAAGGGGAGGACGAAGATATCCCCAAAGCAAAAGACAGTCCCCTAGAAGAGGGATAAGTACTCTTCGTTGACGGGTCTGCATCAATTGATCAGGAGACAGGTGAAAGACATGTGTGCTCCTGGAAGAAGGAGAATACGAGACACTGGTCATGAAAAGACTACCTATGCATTACTCTGCACAAGCAGCTGACCTTGTAGCATTCATAGATGCCCTGCAGGCCTCTAAGGGGTGCTATGTTACCATCTATTCAGACTCTGCCTATGTCACCACCATGGTACAGGCGGGTTTGTCACGCTGGAGAATGAGGGTATTCTGATGAGCAGATGGCTCACCGGTACAACATGCAGCACTGCTCAACACATTGATTTTCGCCCTCGCATTGGTGGTTGTGGCGGTCGTCAAATGCCCAGCACATACACATAACACAGACAAAATCTAATTGGAGAATGCTGCCACAGACACAGCAGCAAAAGATGCAGCATATCTCCCAGTACAAACATCAGCAGAATATGTCATGACCACAGCAAGCATGAGGCCAGACACAGATGCATACAACTCTCTCCCTATCGCACAAATCATTGAGCTGCAGTGTAGGGCACCCCCAGAGGAACATGACATATGGCTCAGACGTGGGTGCATGCAATCGCCCACGGATCACTTGTGGAGACGGCAGAGCACAGGGAAGGTAGTAATGCAAATGGAATTATTGCATACTGCCTTCCAGCAATTGCATTTCCTATCTCATAGCTCTAAACAACGCATTGCAGCGGATATTCAGGAAGACTGGTCTGTCCCAAACTTACAGGAGCACCTAGCAGTGATGGTGGTCCAATGCACACCGTGTCAAGTGTTTAGTACAGGCATGACACTGAGAACACTGAAAGGAACATTGCCCAGACCTGCCGGGCCATTCCGCGAGCTGAACATTGATTATGCAGACATGGGAGAAAGGTGCAATGGAGCACAATATTTAATTGTGGTGGTGTGTCCATTTTCCAGATGGGTTGAGGCTTACCCATGTACCCACCCAGATGCCAAGTCTGCCGCTAAATTTCTCGTCAGAGAGGTATTCCCCCGCTGGGGAGCATGTGACGTTCTAGGGTCAGATAACGACACTAATATTTTCAATGAGCTGTTCAAAGAAATCACAGCCTGTTAGGAATAAAGCATTGTATGTGCTTGATTTACCACCCACAAGCAGATGGAGTGGTGGAGAGGATCAACAGCCTCCTTAAAAACAGATTATCCAAACTATGCAACACATTAAAAAAGAGTTACGTGTATTGCCTGCCCCTAGCCCTATTTCATCTGTACACACAACCTAGTAAGGACCACCACCTGTCCGCTCATGAAATAGTGACTGGCAAGTGCATGCAGACACCCCTATCACCTGTCAGAATAACCTCGGATGCTCATAGGGCAATAGCAATTCTGGGGGAAGAATTCAAGCTGTACCTGTCCCAACTGACACAGGCGATAGGGTGTATCACAAAACAAATGGCCCAGCCACACACCGAAGCACAGAATACAACTGAACGACAAACTGACGCCACCCACACACAACCATTGTTTCCAGGGGAATTGGTCTATGTCAGAAGCTTCATGCGAAAATGGAACAAACCCAGGTTCCATGTACCCTACGAAGTAGTGTTTTTCCATCCCTCTCGCAGAAAAGGTGAAAGGGCTGAGATACTGGATACACTTCTCAGATGTCTGCAGAGCCCCAAAGGAAACCACACCAGGTGTCCAGACAGAAGAACACAACACTACCTCAAAACCGTAGCTCTATGCTGACCATATTAATGCATGTGAGAACATTTACAGTACATGCATTGCTGCTAGAGCACGAGCTACCTAAACTCTCTCTCTCTCTCTCTCTCTCTCTTCCCCACCTCCCATTCGTCCCAATTTTTTCGAAAATCTGCAGGTGCAACAATGATGGAGATGACACCATTGAGAGATTATTCGAATAATGATAGGAATAGCGTTAGTAGTACAAATGCATACAGTTATGAATGTGGCCTTCATTTTACAGCAATTTTATTTACAGTAATGTTGTTTGCATTGGGGAATTATTGGGGAACATCGTTTATCTGAGATGGCCATCTAAAAGAAGGGGGAGGGGCTTACAGGGACCTGGAACATGTGTACACCCTTGAATGTTAGCCGATTACTTCCAAATGGAACTGAAGTACCCTCTAATGTCACTGTATTTCATTCAAATGTAACTGAAGCACCACCCACTGTCTTTAGTTTTACCCCTACATACTCCACGGGGACTAAAACCGCCCAGACCCCTACCTCCTTCCCTGTCACAATAATAACATCTAGCCCAATCCTGAACACGAATGAAAAAATGAATGAAAGTGTACCAGTAAAAATACCAGAACCAACCACCATGATGATAAATGGATTAATGAATTATGTTACACTTGAAAATAGCAGAGGTACCCAAGCCACAATATGCAATAGCACAATGTTCCAAATACTAATGCCAAGTGTAAAACGGTCCTTATGTAATGCCAACAACAACGGAAATATTACCGGAAGCACAATGCCAGTAGAAAAAAGGCCCTTGTTGCGTAGTAGCAGAAAGAAAATATGATAAATATCATGGCTTAGGATTAGGTGCAGTGGAAGATATTTGTCATCCCGAACACTCGAACAGTTGGTACTCCGACATGAGTGCAATGGGAAGGCGAACGACTAATGGGAGTTGCTATGTCTGTTCCTCATCTGGATCTGGGCCACCTAAGGTCTTAGTACCACAAGAAGTGCCCAAAATAGAGACCCAATGCCGGATTCATCTTGGGTTATGTGGGATCAAAGCACCTTCCAGGCATGCAACGTTCACCTAGAACTTGTTGATCCAGACATCCGAAAATGTAAAACGGGTTCCAACAACCCCAACTGTTTTAAGGAAGCATACCTGAGAAAACAAGGGGTGAAGTACATGAACAACAAATGGCAAGAGACAACTCTTGTGTGTAAGGCAGAAGGATTTGTAGATTATCCAGAAAAAATACTAGCCCTTGTAGAACAAGCATGTGCACAGATATGGACAGAACATGTCACAAAACAAACATGGATCACAGCAGTCGGGAAGCCAGTGAAAATGCACCAAGAAGAAAACTATGATCTATGTTTTTACAGGGAAGGAACTGTCTCAGTGGGATCAAACAGACCAGGTAACAGAACTATACTAATTCCAGATCTCAGAAAAGGCACTGCAGTGCTGATGGATTACTACTAGGTCTACGGCAGCAAGCGTACTTGCACCACCCGCCTTCATGGAGGGGCTATTGTTCACTTGCAATGCTGCACTCGGTCCTGTTAGTAGTACCAGAAGCACACCTGAAGGGGGAGCCTTGCTTGATGAAGAGCACACAGTGCCCCTGACAACAAAAGTACTGCCCACCATGCCACCACCAGACCGACACATCCTCCCTGAAAAGGAACATCATGATCAGCTGAGAAGAAAGAAACGGTCCTCAAATGATTGATCTCAAGACTCATCCAACCTTCTTGCACAGATACCCGATGAATACAAGCTCTATAATTCAGCAGAGACATTTTTTGCATCCCTAATATCCTACCCTAATACACAAGCAAATGCAAAATGGCTCCAGATAGTCCGGTGGGAACTGATCCAGCTGGCGAACGATACTGAACAAGGGTTCAATGTCATAAAAGTGGCCTAAGACTAATGACAAAATCGCTACGTACTGGATCTCCTGAGAGCTATGGAAGGTGGTGTTTGCAAAAAGATCTGGAGTTCATGTTGCACATTCGCACCTTCTGAAGACACTGAAAATGGGACACTATCATACGTCATTGCAGCAGTGCATGAACTGGGGGTGAAAATTATAAAAGAAGATGGGGTCCAGGAAGAAGACTGGTACACCATGGCCTTTAACTGGGTCACATCATGGCTTGGAACATTGGTAAAGATGCTGGTCCCCATCTTCCTGGTTATTCTGGTGATCTTTTGTACATGCCAATTGGGTCTCCAGTGTTGTGCCAAAGCGGTACCTAATAGCAAAATGATGATGGTCAGTATTGGAAATAATAAGGTACCTTGTGATACAAAGGAAGTCGAGATACAAACTGAGCAAAATGACCGCCCCATTGCTCACATGGTCCCAATCCCTATCATAACTTGTATCACATAACCATTGTCCCTCACCCTGATCCCAAATATTATAAGGAAGTGTGGGTAGACCTGGCAGGTGGGGGACAGTGCATCTACATGACATGTACCCCAGAGCAGTATGCTCAGAGGAGGGAAAGTTTACGGCATGTATGTAGAGCATGGATGCCAATCAAGGGACCATTCGGATGGGATGAAGCCAAAAAGCATGCAAATGAGAGTAAATATGCTGGGGGAGAATTTTTACTGTATAAGTAACGAAAGGGGGAATGTTGGGATGACAATAAGTATATTCCACCCCCCTAGGTGCTTTCAGGTGAGACAAACACAATATGAGGTGATGTAGTTTATAAGGAAGGAGTAAACTACACTATTAAGCACCATGTAGAAGCACTGTAGCGCCAACAGTAGATGTGCAGCACTAGAAAACACATAGCACATGACTCCATTTTGTATTAGGCCTAAAAGGAATAAGCTTGCAGGATTGCGCTGTTCACAAACCCAGCTCACTAGGCCCAATCTCATTAATACAGAATGAATCCGCAGAGCCCCATTCCCACAGATGTCTACTTCCCCCTCGTCCCTCCAGTGTTGCAAATATTTAGTATCTTCCAAAGGAATGCACCCTGCAAGAGCGTGAGACAACACCAGGCTCCGCGCTGCATCCATTCATCTCCACTAAACTGCCAGTAGACCTCTAACCCCCACCCAGCCAGTCCAGAGCCAGCCCCACACCACTGACCCAACCCCCAAACCTTTGCATTCCCTGATAAGCAAACGCAGCCCCTGCCCCAACACAAATCAAGTGTCCGCAGAAGATCTAAGCATGCACGGCTGTATTTCTTCAAGCATGAAAACACATCTCTTGTAACCCGGGGTACAGGGAGGGATGAATTAAAGATCAAAACCCTGGGTGGAGAGCGTGAGTGCGGGAACTACGGTATTAACAAAGCCCTGAATGTGTGGGTCAGCGTGACTGTATTTCATCCTCCCTCCCCCATTTCCCGTGCTGCCCAGGTGCCTGCCACAGTGATGGAATAGGGAGCTTAGCGTGTTAGTTGAACTGATACAATGGGCCTCATTAGGAGTTTGGAGGTAGCCATGCTGTTTTTACCGGCATGGCTACCCCCAAACCGGGTACCATGTCCGGGTCCCAAAAATAGGGAATTACCAGCCCATGCCGACTTTAGCGGGCCCGGTATTTCCCATTCTCGGGACCCAGACCCGGTACATCTCCATTCCCATTTGAGCCCCCATAGGGCTCAATGGAAATGGGGAGGATGCTAACAAGGGGCCCATCATTAACGGGCCCATTGTTAGCATCCTGGACTGCTAGCGGGTCCCGTCCTGCACGTCTGGTCTGGCCAGGCGTCGAGAGTGGGACCCACTGCAGAACTTGTAATGTGGAGGCCCGGCATGAACAGTGCCGGTCCCTTACCGGCACCGTTCATTCCGTGGCCGCCACAATCCTAATGAGGCCCAATGTGTTATACGAGCAACCCGACCTTCACCCAAGACTGCGGTCAACCTAGCTGACCCATGTGGATCCTGATCGACGACAACAGAACTAGCCAATTGTAGCCTGGCATCCCCTATGGAGCAGGCCATCTATGGTGCCTAACCAATCAGTAGTATTAGTTTTTACTATATACAATGATGCCACAAGGCCTTTAAAGCTTCTGCTTTGCTTCAGAAAAACCAGAGCGCTCTCGAGCAGCAAAGTCCTTTGCTGATATTTTGTATTCTGTACAATTAAACATTTCTTATCCTTTCAATGCTATCTCCTGGCCTATTTCCCCAGCGGGTTGTCTTTATACTGGAGTGTGCGTGAAAAGGGACTTGCCTTAACCATCACAATTCTTCTAAGTGCAACATATTGGCTAACCTTTTCACGCTCTGAAAAACCTGTGTACGAGAGCGATAAAAATAAAATATCAAATCATATCATAACCTTCACAATTCTTCTATGTGCAGCATATTGATTAACCTTCACAATTCTTCTCAGTGTCTATACTTCACAATTCTTCCAAGTGAAGAATATTGGCTAACCTTCACAATTCTTCTAAGTTCTAGTAAGTTACATGTGGGTTCACTTGGCCTCATCACGAGTTGGGCAGTATTACAGCATGAAATCCACCAGAATACCATCCAATTGAATTGCTGTTACCGCCACTTGGTCCGACAGATTTACCGCTGGATTACAAGTGGTGGTGGCGTTGTTAGTCCCCATTAATTTGGAATTCATAGACTCAGTAATTCTGCCGATTTTGCTGTTTTGTCAGCGCAGAGTGGAAGGATTTACCTCCAGCATGATGCTGGAGGTAAATCCCCCACTCCGGGACCATACTCCAAGTATGGCATGGTGGTTTTCCGTTACTACCTCTTTTTTACCACACCACCATACTCGTAATGAGCCCCACTGTGGCCATATGCCTTTTCGCAATACATGTCAGTCTTTTATGATTGGGGGAGTGTTTTGAATGAACATTTCTCTCAGTGCTCTGTGATCCTTATGACTTGTGGTGGGGAGAGCATTCATTGCCTTCTGCATAAGGAGAGCATCCTGAGATTCATGTTTTCGTGCCTTGCTCAGGATGTGATGGGTTCTATGCAGGCTCTGTGGTCATTTTCTTGCTCATATTCAGTGGACTTCCTTTTCATTGTGGGTTGGGCATGAGGTAGGTTTAGAGGTAGCAAGAGATGTAGAGAGGTGTGGGTCTCATTTGTGGTCTCTGTCTTGCACAAGTGCACGGTATGGCAATGTTAGGAATTGTGTAGTTGATGGGATTCATGTTTCGTTGAAGGATACAAAGAAACGTCTGGGTACTACGAATGCAAGAAAAATACCTAGTTTAAAAATAAATTGAAATATATTTGCCAAAATGCATCAGTCAGGAATGTGAACGGCAGCTTTACTCCCTAAAAAATAACTTTACTCTCACCTTCCCATCATAGATAGTAAAATAGTGCTACCTCAATTTCTTTTCTGGAGCCCTGCCAAACTGAGACTGCCCCTAACAGACGAACCCTACGTGCAAAGGCAGAATATGTTGAGACTCTTTCCCAGTGCAGTTGGTTGAGGTAGGAATTCCTTTGGCATCACTTTCTGCAAACGCAGAACCGGACCCGATGCATTGGAATCGGGGCAAGATCCCGGATCCTTGTATTGATGAGTGCTGTGATCACCAATGGTGTCCCCAATAGGATAGAAGTGGGCCATTGCATTATTCATATTCAAGATGACTGATTGAGAAGACCTGAGATGTTACTGCCTCGGTCCCTTCCTCGGCAGGACTATCGCTTCTTGCTTCGTGGAATGGATACATGAGGATGATACTTTGAGAGATGCGCTATATGGATTCAGGCACTACCACTCCCTTAATTCCTACCTCTTTATCGGCAAGTACGGAGGAAGACTTGGTTTGAGGCAGATTCCTCACTTCTATTGATAACACCCCAGCCTTTGATTGTATGAGGCCATCGTGTTGAAGACTTTGGACAAAATTGGGGCGTGGAGCTAACCTTTGTTGAATAGTCTTGTGAAAACAGAAAAAGAATATCGAGGCTGAGTACCCCAAAAGGAAATACACCGAACACGGTTACAAAGGAACATACAAGTACTTTTTTCTATGCTGAATTCAATTACAAAAACAGTGCAAAGTCAGATAGCTATCGGCCCTCAGTACAACACAACGAACTCCAGCGTGGTTCAGTGTGTTCAGTGAGAGACCCTGTACATTAGAATGCATTTGCTTTTTATACATTTTGTGGTCGCGATGCCCAGCCCCACTTTGGGTTAATATTCCTTTTAATATATCATCGATCTAGGGTTTGTGCCAAGTCTCAAATAACCGCATATAACTGGTTTGCTTTTAATACATGTATCAACAAGCGTATGCAATAGCTGTGTATTCTAAAGTTTTCCATGCAGGCCTTCTTAAACATTAATACAATGTAATAAGACAGATGTTCTTTGTTCAGTATGTAAATACATTGTCTCAATATATGCTCATGGATTAGTATCATTGCACAAGTAATTCCTTTACACAAAGGTCAACGAAGGACGAGGTCTCAGTTCATGACCTCAACAAGTGGCCTGCAGGCAAATTACACATTAGCTATGTACAGAGGTCAAGACGGCCATGTTGTATTCTGCAATGACATCGTCCACCATTTTAGCTCACAGGGTGACTTTTACACAACGAATCCTAAAATGGCGGTTTGAATTAAAATGGTGGCCTACATAGATTTAAGGTCAGGACCTTGCAACACAGATTTCCTTCACAAGCGACTTTCGAGCAGCTTGGCGTAGGCCAATATTAAATATCTTTATTACAATAGGAGGCACGATATACTTTCTATTCCGACAAACCCTCCTTTTGGCCTATGCCAAGTGCTAAAACTACTTTGGGTCTCCTTGCAAATAACTCCATGCATCATTATCCATGCACCCTTAATCACTATCCGAAATATCTATTGCCATTAGGTCTTTTGCTAAAATATCCTTCAATACGTATTCTTTGGCAGTTTTATCTGGGGCATATACTTTATGTCCTATCAAACCTATCGCTTGTGCGCAACATCCCACTAGTATCGAACACATACCAGGCAGACACTGAATACAACAACAAAGAAACAACAGTTTCCCAAAATAATCAATAAGACCGAAAGCACCTTCCAACGCCAAGACCGCAAAAAGTCCCAGAACCAAGCGCTTAGATCCCAGTTTCCCTCGGGAACATGCACTCCGGAACTAAGGACGTGCAGATTTTGTATTGCCTTAAAGATAGTTGGGGAGGAATCTGGTACGAAAACACAGCAAGTGGACCCCACTAATTTGCATACTATACCACGCTCAGCTAGAATGACATCTAATGCCATTCGATTTTGAAGTGCTACTAATCTTATCGCCTTTTGTTCTAACGTCATATTGTAGAGTATGTCCGTGGTCCGGTTGATGGTTCTCTCCAGTACTCTCGCTAGTTTTCTAATATCTTCTGAATTCGCTATCTGCCCCCAAAATGGCACAACTGATTTTGCTATATCTCCCAAAACTTGTGCCGGGGTATCACCATTCTCATCCTGCCGTGGACGAGCCTTCGAAACTTCTTTTGTACTAGCTATAAACACTCCAGGTAACAGGATCCCTAAATAACAGTTTCCCTGCCAATCCCTGGGCAACCATGGGAATGCTACATTACTGCAGACAAAGTAGACAGGTTCGCCTACATACAAAGGTCTGTTTTCCCCAGTCAAATTTGCAACGTTGGCACAACCTAGAAAATTTCCCATTGACTGACTTCCATTCCTCTGTATGCAAAAAGAAACTGAATTGGGGCTATGGTTAACAGTGTAAGAAGGAGGCATGGCATCCTTATTGCCTATCAGAGCCATTTTAAAGGAAATCAAAGATTGGAAAGGACGAGACAGTTTATCAGAAGGCCTAATAGAAGCAACATTCAGTTTACTCCTATTTGCAAAAAGCGAGCATCCCAGGGGAGTCAAAACACATTTCTCAAAACTATTCAAATTGGTGCCATCAAAGTTATCATTCCATCGGCCAAAAAACAGTGCTCTAAGAGAAGCATAGCAGGCAGTTGTCAATGGTAAGGGATGAATATACCAACCTAGCCCCTTATCCCCGTGTTGCGGTAAATGTGAGCAGACCCAGCAATTGGATTTATTAAAAATGGCATGTGTAGCATTCATGATAGGTAGTAGAGTGTTATTATGGTACCTTTGTCTGACTGGGAATCCTAAGGGGATAAAGTGTGCAAATGTACAAAGGGAGTAGGAACAATGGATGCACTTTCAGTAGGCAACAAAAGTTCTAAAGAATGAGTTTCCTCTAGGTACCATAATCCTAAGGCAGCGACTATTAACAACCCAAATATCATTACAAGAATACAGCAATACGTTTTCGGAGCCCAGGCATTTTGTCCATTGTCCCAGTTGGTCACCCCATTATTTACAAGTCCAATACGAGCGGCGGCGGTAGCAGGCATTGTAGTCTTCGGATGGAAACCCCAATGTTTGTTGCTGGCGACCCCCCGGTCGCGCAATTTTTTAGTCCTTCCCCAACCCTAGCCAACAGAATCCCCTTTCTCAAATTTGGGCAAAAGCAAGCCCTCGATGACTCTTTTCCTTCTCTGAATGCACAGCCGAACTGTGCCGTATGTCTATCTACGTGGTCGCAAGTTGTATCGTACTTTTCCTGGTACTGATTGATCCGGAAACAATATGTCGTCACTTCCTGCTGGAAGCAACGTGTCGGAGGCAAGTGAAGAGGCTGAGTTTGAAACAGCCGTTTCCGGGTGCAAAATTTGCGGAGAGTGTGGAGACAAAATGGCAGCTTCCCCAAGCCTCCTGGGCTCAGAGATATTCTCCGACACACTCTCAGTGCTGCTTACTGCTTTGGGATCATTGTTTGCAGTATCAGCGAGGGGGTTCTGTTTCTTCTGTAGCGTGTGGCACAGGGCGAGGAAGTTTCTTAATGTGTGACGCGTGGATCCAGTTCATTCGTTCAGCTACCGCAACGCTGTCTGGGTGACCAACAGGACCTGGAATGGCCCACGCCAGTGAGGCATGAGGCAGGAGGTGCGCTCAAATGATTTGACGAGCACCCAGCTCCCAGGTCGTATGCCGTGGCCTGGGCCCTCGTATCCCACAGGTAAAGCTTCTCGTACCTGTGGTAAATCAAATACAGGTTTGTAGTCAATTGGCTACAATAATCTGAACGTAGTACATTTTCAACATTCTTTAAATTTCGTCATTTTGGAAGATTCCAGATATTGACAGGTCTCCCCATTACCACCTCAAATGGAGAGAGCCCAGTCTTAGTTTGAGGGGGTGTACGCATGGCTACTAACACGATCGGTAAGGCGTCCGGCCATTTAAGTTTGGTGCCGGCACACATCTTAGCGAGCTTGTTCTTGATAATACCGTTATGTCTTTTACATAGGCATCTACAGACTCCCTTGAAGCATACATTTCCATGAAAAGATCTGAGGCAGTTTGTCTAGCTATCTGATCAGCAAAAGCATTCCCTTTTCCAATATCATCCACAATCTTTCGATGTGCTGCACATTTCATAACTGCTAACTGAGTAGGGAGTGCAAGCGCTGAGAGTAGTTGCACTATTAGGAGCCATGTTGAATTTTGGTGCCATGCAAAGTTAGGAACTCTCTTTCTGACCAAAGTCTCCTAAAGTTGTGAACCACCCCAAAGGCATACTGACTATCATTTATGTATTTATTTATTTATTTATAGCGCGCACCAAACCCGAGGGTAACCGGGCGCGTTGTTCAAGGATACTTTAAACTTTACAGGTTACGCATGCTTACAGATGGTAGTTATACATAGTAGAAATTACATAATGCAGGACAATAGGGAGAATATACATTGTGCATAATATAGACATATAGCATAATATATACAGGAAATATGCAGTAGGAAGATAGAGAGTATTTAATTATGTACATAGTACGACTGTAGGACAGTAGTTATATTGGTGTAGGGCGGGACTATCGGTCATTTTCTTTGATCCAGTTGATGCAGTTAGATCTGAAGAGGGCGTAGGATTGGGTAGATCTCAGGCCGGGCGGGAGGGAGTTCCAAAGCTGGGCAGCTTTGACCGGGAAGCTGTTTCCTCCGGCCGTACTTAGTTTAAATGGGGGGATCACTAACTGGTTGGAGTATGCTTCTCTGGTGGGTCTGGTGGAGATTTTTCTGTTGAATCTAGCGGCTAGGTATTTGGGTGCTAGATGGTTGATACTTTTGAAAGTTAGAGAAGCTGTCTTGAGTTTGATTTTGTCCACTGTGGAGAGCCAGTTGGATTGTCTTCTAGCTTCTGAAATATGCTCCCTTCTTGGAATTCCTAAGGCAGCTCTAAGAGCATTGTTCTGTAGTGTTTGAATTTTTTGCAACGTATGTTTATTGGCCCCTAAGTATAGTGCATTGCAATAGTCCAATTTCGACAGCACTAATGCTCGAGCAAGGGTTAGGCAGTTGGCAGTGGATAGGTATGGTTTTGCGGCTCTAATCAGCTTGCAGGTATATGCGGTACTGGATGCCATTGCGCTCACCTGTTTGGTTAGGGAGAGGTGGGAATCAAGGTAAAACCCTAATGTTTTTACTTCTTTTGCAACCTTGATAATATTGCCGTCTATGACGAAGGAGGAGTATTCTTCTTTTAATCTATTGATGTTTTGTTTGTTCCCCAGTATGATAAGTTCAGTTTTGTCATCATTCAGGCATAGCCCGTGGGTGGCCATCCATGCCTGAATGATGAGATAAGTCTTGTTCACCAAGGCCAAATCTTGTTCATAATCCCCTGAAAGTGGTATGAGAATCTGAGTGTCATCCGCATAGTTAGTGTAGGTAACACCCAGATCATCTAGATCATCGAACAAGGGCTTCGTGAAGACGTTGTACATAGTGGGGGAGACACAAGAACCTTGTGGGACTCCACATGTGATGGATACAGGGTCAGCAGCAGCAGAAGTAGAGAAGACTCTCATAGTTCTACCGGTTAGGAATGATTTGATCCATGCGATGGCATGTGTGGAGAAATGGGCAGCTGTTTCAAGGTGGGTGCAGAGCACATCATGATCCACCAGGTCGAAGGCTGCAGAGAGGTCCAGTAAGAGAAGTAGGGCCATCTTTCCAGAGTCTCTCAGCTCATCAACCTGAGTTTTAAGATCGATGAGCGCGGTTTCAGTTCCGTGCTGGGGTCTGAAGCCTGATTGTCTTGTGCCTAAGAGGTGGTGCAACTCCAAATGTTTTTGGATCTGTAGGTAGGCTACCCTGTCTAGGATTTTTAATAGGAAGGGTACCGTTGTGATAGGCCTGTAGTTAGTCGGGATGGATGGGTCCAGTGTTTGTTTTTTTTAGGAGGCGGAGGACCCAGGATTGCTTGAGGTTATCTGGTATGGTGCCTGAAACAAAGGAGGCATTAATAAGCTTAGAAATGAATGGGGAGAGGTCTCTGGCCGCGTCCTTTATTAGTTGGGCTGGGCATAGGTCGCCTCGGCAATTGGATGGCTTAAGTGAAAGTATTATCTTTTCAGTTTCGAGTATAGTTACTTTCGAGAAGTTAAATTTATAGTCTAGTTTAGTGCTGATTGGTGGTTTGCCTCTTGGGTTAGTTGAGGGTGGAATATTCTGTTTTTTTATCTCAATTTTTGTTTGGAGTGTGGCAATTTTGTCATTTAGTGCTTTTGGATGTTCGAGCACCATATTTTATTTTTGTCACAATTATCTTGGACAGGAATGGGGTTTTCTAGTTCCTTTAGTATAAGGAATAGTTCTTTCGTTCCAGATTTGGCCTGCAGTATTCTGTTGTTGAAGTTATCTCTTTTTGCTTTCTTTATTTCATTTTTGTAGATCTTGGAGGCATTGATGAATGTAATTTTATTTGTCTCTGTTGGGGTTAGTCGCCAAGCAGATTCGCATTTACGTTTTTCAAGTCTTAGAGATTTAAGGTGAGGAGTAAACCAGGTGTTTAGGTGGGCTCTGGGCTTGCTCTTTCTCAGTTTCAGTGGGGCAATAGTATCTAGAGCTGTAGCCATAGAAGAGTTGAATTCATTTACTAGTGATGAGGTGTCCAATGAGTCAGGTAGAGAGTTTAATCTAGGGAGGATGAGTGGTAGCAGTTTTTCTGTAGTTATAAGTTTTTTGTTTCTGGTTGGCAAGGGGGGAGCCAGAGCATTTTCAATAGGTAGGGCCAAGTTAACATTTAGGAGGAAAGTTATCAGTGCATGATCAGTCCAGAATTGTGAGGTAATATCGACAATCGTTGTATTGCAGTTATAGTCAGCAACCCAGTCAAGTATACAGCCTTTTTCGTGTGTGGGTTGTAGGATTTTTTGGGAGAAGCCTAGTTCTGAGATGACATTAGTGATATTAGTTGCTTGCAGGTCTTTAGGGTCATTGTAGCCTAGGTTTAGGTCACCCAGAAGGATAGCTTGGGATGAAGTTTTTAGGTTGTTTGAGAGGATTGTGGAAATGTCCTCCTCGAACGTGCCAATAGGGCCAGGTGGTCTATAGATAAGGTGAATAGTAATAGTTTGAGAGGGAGATGCGAGGAGTTTAGCAGTTAATGATTCGCAGGAGTTGGTTGTTGAACTTGAATCAATTTTTAGGGAGAGATTATTTTTAGCAATAATAGCTAGGCCACCTCCTCGAGAGTTGACTCTGTCTTCTCTAAGTATGGTGTAATTATGGGGTAAGGCAAGCATTAGGGCAGGTCCTGCAGCTTGGTGCAGCCAAGTTTCTGTTATGGCGAAGATGTCATAGTCTCCTATTTGAATGAGATCCGCAATTTCGGTAGCGTGTGCTATTAGTGACCTGGCATTAATAAGGGCGCACTTCAGTTGGATGTTTGGCTTTACTGTGGGCTGGGTGGCATTGCTTTTCTTTTTTGGTGTGCTATTGTTAGTGTTGGGCTGCTTATTTAGGCGGTTGTTGCGATGGAGGTCAGTTTTTACAGGAGGAGTGTTTCGGATGTTAGCGTTACTTCTATTGCAGGAGGTATTGAGTCTAGCTAATGGTTCGTAAATTTTAGGTAGTCTTGAGCGTAGTTTTGCGTTTCTATTTGCGATGTCACAGGGAAGGTGTGTTAGTGATTGGTGGGTAATAAGTGAGTGTGAAAGTTGATGGCTGGGCTCTAGGGGGGGAGTTAAGAGTCCTTCATCTACAGGCGGTATGCCCTGTAGTGTGGGCCTCGGATAGTGGTTTACTTTAGGCATTGTGGTCCAAAGGGCTGACAGGTAAATAAAAGTTAGTATCATTGTGGCCTGGTTTTAGGCTGTTGGTTTGCAAGAGTCGGGTACCTCTAGGCTAGACGGAGCAATTATATGTAGGCTAAATGCAATCAGAGACAGGTTGAATGCAGTCAGGGACAGGCAATGTAGTCTGGGCGACCATAGGGCACAACACAGTTCAAATATAGACTGGGGGTGACCATAAGGCACAACACAGTTCGAATGTAGTCTGGGGCAACCATAAGGCACAACACAGTTCAAATGTGGTCAGGGGCGACCATAGGGCACAACACAGTTCAAATGTGGTCAGGGGCGACCATAGGGCACAACACAGTTCAAATGAGGTCAGGGGCGACCATAAGGCACAACACAGTTCAAATGAGGTCAGGGGTGACCATAGGGCACAACACAGTTCGAGTGTAGTCTGGGGCGACCATAGGGCACAACACAGTTCAAATGTGGTCAGGGGCGACCATAGGGCACAACACAGTTCAAATGTGGTCTGGGCGACCATAGGGCACAACACAGTTCAAATGTGGTCTGGGGCGACCATTGGGGCACAACACAGTTCAAATGTGGTCTGGGCGACCATAGGGCACAACACAGTTCAAATGTGGACAGGGGCGACCATTAGGGCACAACATAGTTCAAATGTAGTCTGGGCGACCATAGGGCACAACACAGTTCAAATGAGGTCAGGGGCGACCATAGGGCACAACACAGTTCAAATGTGGTCAGGGGCGACCATAGGGCACAACACAGTTCGAGTGTAGTCTGGGGCGACCATAGGGCACGCACAGTATATATATTTACTGCAAGCCCTTCGGAAAGTTCACAAGCTCGGGTCAATGCTATAATCTCTGCGGCCTGCGCAGAATTATGCATAATTCTCTTAGTTTCCACAACCGTGCTCAATGTAGTGATTGCATAAGCGGCTGTGGATGTACCATCCAGAAGTTTAAAGCAGGAGCCGTCACAAAACAACTCTCCTTGAGGATTATCCAAAGGAGTATCTTTCATATCAATTCTGCCCTTTGTTTCTTGTTCGGTCGTATACAAACAATCATGTGACTCTTCAGCGCTGCAAGTAGTATATTGCGGAAAAGGTAGGGGTTCAGCCGGATTAAGGACACAACACCTCTTAATTTGAATGTGAGGAGCAAACAAGATCAATTCATATCTTGTCAACCATGCAGAAGTGAGGTGTTGCGTTTGCGTTTGGTTCAATAGAACATCTACAGAGTGAGGCACCATCAGCGTTAGATCATGGCCTAGGACCATTCCCTCACTCTGTTTTACAGACACGGCAGCAGCGACAGCGCGCAAACATCTTGGCAAAGCGCATGCTACAGGATCATGGGCGGAAGAAAAGTAACCGCACGGCCTATTCATCCCTCCATGTTCCTCCGTTAATACAGCCAAAGCACATCCATCACATTCATGCACAAACAACACAAAAGCCTTTTCATAGGTTGGTGTGCCCAAAACTGGTGCAGAGCATAAGGTAGTCTTAAGCAAGTCAAACGCCTGCTAGTGTACCACGTTCCATGGCAATGGCGAAGAAATGCCCTTCTTTGTCAAAGCCACCATCGGTTTGATCACCAGTGAGAAATTCGGGATCCACAACCTACAGTAAGAAGCCATACCTATTAAGCCTCTAACTTCCTTCTGTGTATTTGGGACAGACATGCCAGAAATGTGTTTTATTCTTTCAGGTGTCAATCTTCTTCCCTCCTTTCACAGGAAATAGACTAGATAGGCGACCCCCTGACAACAATATTAGAATCTTTTTAAGCCAAGCTTTGTGACCATGCTTAGCTAGATGGATAAGTAATAACACAGTGCCCTCCTTACAGGCACTCTCAGAGTCAGCAGCTAGAAGCAAATCGTCAATGTACTGAAGCAAAGTACAGGTAAAGGGCAATTCAAGGGTATCAAGTTGTTCTTTCAAAGCCCTACTATAAATACTAGGACTCTCTGTGTACCCTTGAGGTGCACGAGTAGATGTAAACGAGCGTCCCCCTAAGGTGAACGCAAACAAATATCTACTATCCTTGTGTATAGGAATACTAAAGAACACACTCTTTAAGTCCACAACACTAAAGTAAGTAGCTGTAGCTGGAATCATGGTTAGGATCGTTGTCACATCAGGCACAATTGGAAATTGTGGTGCCACAACTTTATTAATGGCACGTAAGTCAATTACAAAACGGAATGGAATTACATTATCGCCTTTCTTGTACACGGGTAAAATCGGACTATTACACAAACTTCCTGAAATTTCTTCAATCACCCCACGATGCACAAAATCGGAAACAATACATTTCAAAGCTCGCTCGCCCTCAACCGAAATCTTATACTGGGGATTGCAAGGCAGCTCAATTCCATGTTTCAAAACTATCTTAACAGGCTTGATCTGTAAGACACCGACATCATTGTCGTCGACAGCACACAAGCTCTTTGGTACATCAATGAATTCTGGAGGCAAAGGTCTAGTCAAAATTTGCGAGGCAGAAAATTGCTGTGGTGAAATCGTCAAGCGCACCCCATCAGAAGAACAATAAATCACTGCATTTAATTCTTTTAACAAATTCAACCCCATCAAATTCTCTCTGCAATCCAAAGTCAACAGAAAAGGACACTGGTCTGTAAAGGGACCCAAAGAAATAGGTACCGGCATAGAAACCGGACAAACAACTGGTGCACCGGAAAACCCTACAGAAACATTTGTTTGCCCTGACAGTGGAATGTTTGGAACCCGCGAATGATCAATGGAACACTTCTGTGCTCCAGTGTCTATCAAAAACTGATGTTTCCTATTTCCCACCACCATTTCAACGTAGGGACCTTTCTGATTGACGGGAATAGGTGTAGGTTCCAAACCCTGCTTCGGGCAATCCTAACGAAACAGAATATTATCAAAAGGAAGCTCTTCAGATAAATATGCGGCGGAAGAATGATCAAATATATTCCTAGTGTCCGCACTCGGAGTCTGATTGTTCTGCGAAAAAGGTTGTTGAGGGTCCTGTGTAAACTGACCTCTACCAGGGCCCCCTGTGCCCGGGCGACCTCTGGATCACCTACCCATATTACCAGATGTCTTATTTGACCTTTGTTGAAGGGCGGGGCATTGTGCTCGCCAATGACCCTCTCGACGACAATAAGCACACTGATTAATATTCACAGGACACAAGGGCACATTCTCCTGTGGGACATACTGACCTCTAACCTGAGAATTACCCCCTTTGGGGCCCCTAACAATTTGCTGCAATAGCACTTTAGTTTTTAAATCGCCTTTCCGTTTTTCAATCCTATCTTTTTCATTATTGACACAGTTCTCATAGTACTGAGCCATGTGCAGTACTTCTGATTGCGATTTCGCCTGCCAAGCGCTCTCAGAAGACATAATCTGTGACTGGATGTCAGGCAGTAATCCATGTACAAATTTGTCCACAAATAATCTTTTCCCAGACTCTGTGCCTAAGTCTTGTCCACTGAAATCTGAGAATACCTGTTCGAACCGATTAAAGAACTCGGTAGCACCTTCAGACTTTCCTTGGACACGGGCCGTAAGCTTGTCCCAAATAATTCTCTTTTCGAGAATTATGGTTTTCAGTTTAGCAATGATTCTATCAGGCAGAGTTAATATCACCTGTTGTGGTCTTTCGCCAGCTGGCCTTTCCTCATCGAGTCTAGTTATATTCTCCCAACCCGGTACATCATCAATAGTTCTAACTTGTTTCCATAAATCTACGGGCAGGAGTACGGGAAACAACAAATCATTGTAACCTAAGGTGAACACTGAGGATTGCAAAACAGATTCCATCTCTTTATAGAACTCTGTCGGATTTTTCCTAATGTCAGGAATAGACTGTCTAATGGTGTTCACTTCCTACCGTGAAAACGGGACGTGAACAAACTGTGATACATAATGTGCGGGAATGTCCACAGCGACTATACCCCGTGCAGCATCGGCCACAACCTCAACCTTCGGGACAAATGTCGGAGGAACCTCTCTCATAGGCAACTGAGATGCAGGAAACTCCGAACGCTTACTAAGCAACAGAGCCAAGTCGAGCGCTAAAGCAGTCGAAGAAGTGTCAAGTGAAAAAGCTCTCTTATAAATGCTCAATAACTCTGTGGGACAACTAATCTTCCTTTTTACACACTCATCCTGCAGGTACTCTACCATTACCTGTATCACTTTCCTCTGCATTTCCAACGTATATTGACTATATGTGTCATATACCTCAACTGGAGTTATCGATATGTCTGAAATCCATCTAATCGCATCTTTCTTACAAATTCGCATTTCCTCCGATATCGGTTTACGACACGGAAGGAACCGTTTCTGTACATACATATTCTCCTCTTCATCATCCTCATTCTGTAACTTTTCTAACTCCTTTCTATACCCAAACAACCTCTCGACATGCTCATTTACCTTCTCTACAGTGTCTCTGGAAAGTGCTAGAGTATTTAGATCCCTTAAACCTTGCGGAACTTCCACATTATTTAATTATTAATTTTCCCCACATTATACATAACTGAATCCCTAAACCTTCAATAAAAACATTTTTCTCAGGAAAATTATCCGTATTACAAAGTGTGGCAAAAACACTAGCTTGATCATCCTTCTCCATACAATGCTTAGCCCATGCAATTAATTCACGTTTCTTCTCCGGTGGTACAGTACTGCGAGTGACAACCTTTGACACTGCACCTCGATCGATTACAAGCGGCTCAGGACCACTTGGAAGAGAAGGAGCAGGCAAATTCGATGGAGGTACTATAACTGGTGCAATAAAAAGAGGCAGAGGAGCAGGTGGAGGGACAAATACTGGAGGAATAGGAACAACAGGTTGAGTAGGAAGAGCAGGAATAACAGCAGGAAGGGGTACAGCAGTGGGAAGAGGAAAATACGGAGGTGGCGCAGAGGCACCAGGCTTTCGTTCATTTAATATTTTGTCAATAAACTCACCAGAAACATGAAGATCTTTAGAAGGATAGATTTTCTGAATTCCAAGTGAGAAAGCCCTATCCATATTTTTAGTCGCCTCAGACTGTTTGTTTTGGTCACATAACAATGCTTTTTCAGCGTTCGTTTTATGACGACGTGCATGTTTCTCTCTACCTTTAAATTGTTGCAACGCTTCTTTTTTCCAATTCTGAAAAACATCAAATGCTGCAGGTCTAGCCTTTTTCTTTAACAAGACTGACTCCAAGGGCCTCATTACACGGATGGCGGTAGGGATTTACCGGTACCAGTGAAATACCCGTACCGGTAAATCCCTACCGCGTTACTACGAGGTCCCTTTGCGGGTTGGGGGATTTAACGCCTGCTTTTTGCAGGCGTTAAAATCCAACCCGCTAAGGGACCTCGGAGCAAAATTGCGGTGCCGTAATTAGCGCATTCCCATCGAGCCCTATGGGGCAGAAATGGGGAAGGGCAATGGCGGAAGGGGGATTTACCGCCCCTCCAACCTTGGAATGGGGCGGTAAATCCCCTTTCCGCCAAGGCGGTGCCGGTATTTTACCGGCATGAGCCATGGCGCTACCGCCTACCGGGTAATGAGGCCCCAAATATTCAATGCGAGGGATCTCAAAACTACCATTGATTGGCCACTGAAGTTCGAAGGCATGTCTGGTTTATCTGTGCCAAATATCATTAAATGCTATACTTCCTATGGCGTACTTACAGTACATAGTACATGCCATCGACCCCTGCTGTGGTGCGGGACGGCTACATTCCAACGATTGTCTATCACTGCAGAATAATGCCCTAAAGCAGGTAGACAATTTCCCAGGCATATCTCAAATTCTTGGTGTTACCTGGTCAATAATTGTGTCTGCAGATACAATGCGCCAAAATTCAAATTGTCAGGGTTGAATTAAGAATTGGGTCATGACTCACCTGACCAAACCTAAGGAGGACCGATCGGTACTTCTAAGAACCTTACCTAACTAATCTTACCTCGTGTATGGTGATTCCAGCAAATCTGCCCGCCTCGATAAGTGGACCCTTGTCAAGATGCCGTCTCAGACCACAAGCTAATCGTCCAGGGATTGAGTTGTGCAGCGCTGCTGAGGTGTCACGTCTCATCCAGGGGCCCCTTTCTTTTTGTCACACCGTCCGATCCCGGTCCAAGAGTGTGTGTCAACCTTCAACAATTCGGCATCAACCTTGAGGGTCCCTATTCGGGCGGCAACTGTGAAAACAGAAAAAGAATATCGAGGCTGAGTACCCCAAAAGGAAATACACCGAACACGGGTTACAAAGGAACATACAACGTACTTTATTCTATACTGAATTCAATTACAAAAACAGTGCGAAGTCAGATAGCTATCGGCCCTCAGTACAACACAACCAACTCCAGCGTGGTTCAGTGTGTTCAGTGAGAGATCCTATACATTAGAATGCATTCACTTTTTATATATTTTGTGGTCGCGATGCCCAGCCCCACTTTGGGTTAATATTCCTTTTAATATATCATTGATCTAGGGTTCGTGCCAAGTCTCAAATAACCGCATATAACTGGTTTGCTTTTAATACAAGTATCAACACGCGTATGCAGTAACTGTGTATTCTAAAGTTTTGCATGCAAGCCTTCTTAAACATTAATACAATGTAATAAAACAGATGTTCTTTGTTCAGTATGTAAATACATTGTCTCAATATATGCTCGTGGATTAGTTTCATTGCACATGTAATTCCTTTACACATAGGTCAACGAAGGACGAGGTCTAAGTTCATGACCTCAACAAGTGGCCTGCAGGCAAATTACACATTAGCTATGTACAGAGGTGAAGACGGCCATGTTGTATTCTGCAATGACGTTGTCCACCATTTTCGCTCACAGGGTGACTTTTACACAACGAATCCTAAAATGGCGGTTTGACCTAAAATGGCGGCCTACATAGATTTAAGGTCAGGACCTTGCAACACAGATTTCCTTTCGCAAGCGACTTTCGAGCAGCTTGGCGTAGGCCAATATTAAATATATTTATTACAATAGGAGGCACGATATACTTTCTATTCCGACAGTCTAGGATCACTGTAAGAGTATCTAATGACCACCGTTCACTCTGGGAGCGTGGATGGGATTGCAGGGTCCTCCCTTCTCATGCCAGGGTTGGCAGGGCGGCGTCCTCAGCACTCCCATTCTTAATGGCTACACAAATGGTCCGATGAAGGTCCTGGATGAGCTAACCCCTAACATGCCCTATCTTGTGAAGCTGTGCTCAGCAACACTCACATATGTGGACAATGCAGCCCTGGTGGTTCACACTTTTAAGACCATTTAAAAATGCACAATGCGTGTATGTGCTATATGAGTCGCAGAGACCTGAGTGCTAATGTTTGTCAGCCAAATGTCATAGCATTGGGCTAGCTCGCTAAACCCTTATAGTCCACACAGGCATTGGGGAGGTGGATAGGATTGGATTAAGGCTGAGTTATCCTGGTGTGCATGCTGAGAGCAAAACCCTGAACATGGCACACGAGCCCTGGAACAGTTCTGTGGTCCACTAAGTCCCTTTGCTGTACCCAGCAGAGGCAATGCCCACGCGGTGCACACCCAATCATCACGCCCTGCGGATCTCCTATAGGGGGGCTGCCGGCTTGCATGCTTCTCCAGAAGCAGGAGGCTGCCTTCCCATGGCCAATCCTGTGGGTGCCCTGTGCACTGCTTTAAGTTAGACATTTGGATGATCAGTGAATATTCACATGCAATGGAATGGTTGAGGTGCATTAAGGCTGAGCCGGCTACAGTAGGTGTAACCAGCTGGTATGATCAACCTAATTCTACCGCGGCATCAGCAAAGTGCGCATTATCATGTAGGTCTGCAGCCAAAAGATGGAAATATTAGACGCAACAGCTTGCAGACACGCTCTGCTCAAGACATCGCGTGCAATAGACAAATATCTCAAATGCGCGTCCCTGATGAAAACAAAGGGGGGACCGAAACTCGCCTAGGCCTGACTGAAATGCCCTCGGCCATTGCCACTGTGAAATAGAACACAAATGCGCCTACACCTGTGACGATACATCCATTCAGTCTCTTAAAGACGATAAGTCGATATATGCACAATTCTTTCAGATGCACGTTTGGCATTAGCATAGCAAAGCTACGCTCCGCCACCCCTAAGATCTGGAAGGCGATGCACAGTCAGTCAGGCAGGAGCACGTGGAAAGTGGAGGCTCAAAGTCAGGCAGGAGCACGTGGAAAATGGAGGCTCAAAGTCAGGCAGGAGCACGTGGAAAATGGAGGCCCAAAGTCAGGCAGGAGCACATGGAAAACAGAGGTTCAAAGTCAGGCAGGAGCACGTGCAAACTGGAGGTTCAAAGTCAGTCAGGAGCACGTGCAAAATGGAGGTTCAAAGTCAGTCAGGAGCACGTGCAAAATGGAGGTTCAAGTCCCGGCGTCATTCCTTAGGAAATAACCTTTGCGCCAGTTAGGCCCAATTTGTGTTATGTTGCTGTTTTGCCAAATGATGCAAGGTTATAGCTCTTTTGGGCTAAGAGGGACTTATCATTTGCCTAGTCATGTTTTTCATTGTTGATAGTTACTCATTGTTTTTATTACAATCAAGATATTGCATTTGGTATAAAGAGGTTTGAACAACCTTGGCCCTCGACCACGGTTTGGTCGACTCCTGTGGGTAGTATTTTTTTTTTTGTTGCTCGCTTTTCGGGGAGCTTTTGCAAACTTGCCACATGTGGATTTCTGACCTACAGCTCCTCCCAAATGTAGTTGGGGGCCTAGGGAAGTAAGTAGAAGGTTTTGCCGTCTGTGTTTTCTTGTGCATATCTTCCACATGTCCAGGTGCAACATGCAGTGAGTACATTCCAGACATACCCCCCTTGCACGGAGAACACCTCTTCTCCAGCCATCTTTCCTCTCCAGATGCTGCGCCCCATAGAATACAGTTGAGTCCCTGGATAAATGTGGTCCCATTTTACACATGCCCCTTCCACCTTTTGGTTCTCATGCCTTCCTGAGCATCTATCCTATCCCTCGCCCTCATCCCAACTATCTTCCCGACTTTACTCCTCCCGACCACTGCTGAATGTTCTGTCATACTCCTCCTTTGCCTCTCTGCCAAGCAAAAGCACCTTGATGCCATAAACCATGGCGGGAGGCACTATACAAATGTGAGATAACACAACATAACACATATATGGACATATATGCATGTGTGTTTACTGGGCCCTTGAGATGTGGGGGGAAATGGGGTATGTGGGAGAACCCCCATTAAAAAAGGTACTGCAACCTACAAGGTTCGACCAAGCCGTGGTCGAAGTAAATGGGGTCAAAGCAACCACATGGAGGCATATTTGTGTTAATTGATTTGCATTGTTTTTACACATTGTATTCCATTAGTGGAATCAAAGCGCAAGAATAGAGGAACTGTACTGACAGGTGTCACAGGTGGAAGTTACATACAGACAGTCTTCCGGTCATTCCTGTATCAAAGGGCAGTGGTTTCCCAATGGAGTACAATGGAAGAAGAATTCCAAAGAAAGTTTCCAAAGTTTCCTGCGTGGGACTGGGTAGTGGGGAATGAGTAGGGAAATAGATAATTTGATGATGAGGATTTTTGGGCCAAAAGAAAAATGGGTCTATTCCGATTTTGGCACTCATTTGTGGTAATTCTGCCAAATTATTGCCAAAATCGCATACCGTTACCATCACTTGGTCCTGCAGGTTTACCAAAGGATTACAAGTGGTGGTAGGGTGGTGTTAGTCCCCATTTATGGAGCAATTTCTGGCAGAATTATCATCGGCAGAATTAACCAGTGGGAATTCCACCGATTTTTTGAGGAAAAGTGGAGGATTTACCTCCAGCATCATATAAATCCTCAAATAATTGGCAAAATTAGCACTCAGTATTTCCGCCGATGGTAATTCCACCAACATTTGTCATTTGGCAATTTGGGAAAAGTGAGGTTATTCCATTACCGCCAAAAATACTGGCGATCATGGAATTTCACCAAAATGCCAGGGGTACTGGAAATGAAATCACATGACCCTTGACCGCTGATGACATCAAAGGAAGTGATGTAATTTGACCCCACCCCAATGTGACATCAAAGGAAGTGATGGAACACAACCTTTTACCCTTTGACAAAACAGGAAGTGGCATCACATAGCATTGTTCCTAAGTACACTATGAAAAATATGGTTACAATATCACTGTAAGGTGATAAACCTTTCATACAAGAATGGATCACCATATGTATCGGCAGAAAAAAAACATGCTATAACTGCAACTTGTGAAAAGCAAAATACATAGTCCGAAAAATGGATGCTTATTCTACTCTAAATGCTTTTTAGTATTTTGTCTGCATTGTGAATTTGAGGTGTTTAAGAACAGACTAAATCAGTGACTCCCCCCTGACGTACCTGAAATTAACCTTTAATGAGTCTAACAATGATTGTACAGAATTCCAGAAAGACAAATTATTTGTTATTCCTATTCTTTCTTATTTAGGGTCACTGCTCAAAGTGTTACACTTGTGGAAATCCCTCTTTGTTTTAAGAAGCCTGAAAAAGAAAGTCAGCCACACTAGAAACAAAGAGCCACATGGCATTGGCCACAGCCCAGGAGCTTCAATTTGTAAAAAGAAAAAAAAAATGTTTTCTTTAAAATGTCTTTCTTTTTTTTAGGGATAGCAAGCGGGACCTCAGGGGTCGCAAGTGCGACCCCTGGTGTCCTCTAAATGACGTCCCTGCTTTTTTCCCGCACCATCAAATTCGGAATGAGCCCCAATGTATTTATCATAATTCCTTGAAGAAGTCTGCGCACAGGCTTCCCCTTCATGCTCTCCTCCTCTTGGAAAATGTGGGTTCAGTTAGGCCAGTAGACACCACTGGAGTGGCAGCCATTCTTTCCTCCTGTCCAAATTCTAATGATTTCAGAACGAGTGTACATCGTTATTACCGCCACTTTTTTCCAAGGCTACAAACACTTTAATGTTAGGTTGAACATTTCAATGATCATCTATCTCAGTGTGCTTGATGTACTTAGAACCTGTGGAGGGTCAGAAGAGGGATGCAGACACTCTGGGGACATGCTCCAAATGATTCTATTAAAGGAAAAGAATAAAGCCTAACTTTCCCTAACTCTATGCTATATTCCCTACCTTTATATCTAACTCGGGTGCTTTGCAAGTCATCCGTGAATGTCCAAATGAATAAGTCCACTGTCCAAAACGAAACTAACTGGCCCCACCACTATTCTAAATCCACTAAGGTCAAGAGAATAGCTCCCTTCTACAAGGAGCACTGCTTGTATCGGTCTTTGGTATCCTTGTTAATAGGTAATCTTTAGATAGTCTCTAGTTACTTGCTGTATCAGTTCATTTGGTTCTTTCATGAGATTGTTAGCTTTGCACTCCTCCTGGAAAATACATTTCCTTGATCTTTTATACTTTCATTGATACTTTTCAAAGGACTCGTAGCAACCTGGAAATGTACAATGTCTTCTATAGTTCTGGACTTCTAGAACACTGTACTTCACCTTACTCTGACATTCTCTGTTTACTTTGGTGATCTCTCTGAACTTCAATTTATAAAACTCTCTTTCTCTTACGTTCCTATTTTCCACTTGTCTACTTTTCCTTGTTACAGGGTGTTGATATCCCAATTCTCTTATTTTACCTCTCATGGATTTCTATGAGCTTCTTTCTTACATCAAAATCGTTCCGAAAGGTTTCTCTGTACTTGCATTCATAATATTCTCTTCCTCTTATGTTCCCTTTTTCCTGTGTTGAAGGCTTGGGTACTTTCCCCTTTTACCAGGTTAGTGATATCCAAGCTTGCTATCTCTCCTCTCAAGGACTTCAATGATTCCCTTTCTTACATCAAAGCAATTTAAGTTCATCACTTTTGTAGTCAACCTTTCGTTACTTGTACTGGGATGAGCTTCTTGAACTGTATAACAATTCCCTTTTGGGCTCCCGGTCTTCCCATTCTCCCCGTTGACTTCAACAACATAGGGTTACGTCTCCAAGCTCCATGCCTATCTGGGAGCTTCCCTCTCTCTCCTCGTTGCTGTCGGCTCACTGTCGCTGGTGTCCTGCTCCTGGGATTCTCCCTCACTCCTGTGGCGTCCCGATGTTCCTTCCGGTAACCAGTCGGATTGCCGTTTCGTTCTCAGGGTGATATCAGTGTAAGGTTTGTGAGACACCTGCCCACCACATATCCTTTGTGGTCACGCCACCACCTCATTTTCAGATACAGCCCTCTCTTCTTCTTGCATCTGGGATACGGTGTGTCTCTGACATCTCCTTGCGCAGCGCAACCTTGAATGTCATGGGCTCTGCCGGTAGCTTCTGCTCTGCCTACCTTGCCTGCGTATGCATTCCTCTCTCTCTCTCTCTCTCTCTCTCTCTCTCTCTCTCTCTCTCTCTCTCTCTCTCTCTCTCTCTCTCTCTCTCTCAATTGTTAGGCATGTACTCACTATTCAACATACTCGTCTTAGTTGATTGGAGCCTTGTATTTAAAGGGACACATTCTCTTTCTTCTTGATAATGGTATAGATTGACTTTCTCTTCACCCAAGTCTTGGGACTTGTAAATCCTTGGTATTTTAGAGATTTCCATGAATGCCACTATGTGAAATGGTTTGGGAGTTCCTCCCAGGAATGGGAGTCCTTGTCCGCTAAGGAGGCGAGGTTCCACTTGCCTCGACACCTAGGGTGGGTGTTCCGGAGCAGGCTCACCTCCCTAGCCTCCCTGGGTGGCTCCCCTTTGGGGACTAGGGACTAATTCCCTCGATTAATCACAGACCCTATTTAGAGTTTGACATTAACAATATTTTTCAATATTTTGCCAAACACTGAACATTTCATCGTGCCGCAAAATTTCAACTTTCACAAATGAAACTCACAATAACCATTTGCTTTTGTGTGGAGGTTATTTCCTGCACACAGGAGTCATAACATGCTATATGCGGTAATGCGACATTCCCCTATGGAGACCTAGGGGTCTCCTAGATGGGGAATAACTGAACGGTGCGCAGGACTCTGAATCATGCACATCCTTCCCACTACTGCATGCTTACCTCATGTGGCAACAGTATTTGTGTTTAGCAATATTTGCCCAGGAAATACTGCTAAACTCCCAAGAGACCCTTCATGCATAGAGCCATTTTATCAAAGGAATATTTCTCATATAGTAAATCCTGTATCTTATGCTCTTTGATTCTATGCAACCCACTCATTTTTTCCCCTTTACCGTTCTCAAAGGGTTATTTGGAAAAAATACAGTAGGAGCAGACCAGACTGTCCATCTCAGAATGATAACCTACTTTCAGAAAACAGGTTGAATGGTTATTCTCAGTTCTAGCAAGGCAAGTGTAACGTTGTTATTACATAGGGGAAGTGATCAGAAGAAATTAAATATGTAACATTTAAAAAAAGAGCCAGTTTACAATGCCAGTACAATAAATTCATTTCCTTTTGTAATATCTTCTTTTGCCAAGAATGCACACCATTTTGTCTCTTAAATTGTCCCGGTGTCTTGGAAAGGCACTCACTCACATTAAAACCAATGATCAGTTTTTTCTACGACCACCAAGCCAGTGTTTAAGTTTACACAAACACCAATAATAAACAAAAGATAGAAAAAACAAAGCCATTGGTAGACCCTGCATCCTGGTTATCTGGTCCCGTACAAGGTCTGTAAGTACAGTAGCGCCACCTGCAGAATCACCACACGCTCCCCCACACCTCCCCCCATAAGGACAATGTGCCCTCAGTGTGATGGCGACATTCCTACAGGACACATGCAATGACAATGTATGTCTCCAAACACAAAGCTGATTACCGTCTCTGGCGATGCCTCCCTCGCTGCTACTCTCATAATAAGAACAGCATCCCCTCCTCACCCCCTCCTTCAAGATTCCTCACCCCATCCTTCAAGATATATATTTTTCCCCCCTAACTCATTCTTCTGTCAGTAACAGATGGGGTGGCTCCTGGAGTGCACCTGACAACCCAACTCTCGTCCACAAAGAGACAGATAGAAACAATAGGCCTCATTACGGATTTGGTGGTCATTGAGGGGTAAATTGCTGAATTACCACAAAACTACTACCAAATTCGATTACTGTTAATGCCACTTGGCCCAGTAGAGTTATCAAGGGATTAAAACTGGTGGTAATTCCTCATTTATGCAGTCCATAGGACTCCATGGGGATTTTTGGTGGATTAACCGCTGGCAGAATTATCATGCTGTACGACTGCTGATTTTTGGCAGTAAAGTGGCAGATTCACCTACAGCTTTTTGCTAGAGGTAAATCCTCAATTTCTCCTCCAAAGCTATAATTCACCACTTTTTTCCATCCAACAATTACAGGTGGAACAGATATAACTTCTCAAAAGTAGACATACTGAGCATCCAGCTAATCCTATGAGATGTTTTCTATTCATTTTGAGAGATGAGGGCCAGCTTGGACTTACCTCCACGGGCTATGTCTATAGCAGATACAAGTAGGTGCATGCATTTCGTTAGCCCAGCAACCCAGAAAGAAGCTGTGATGTTCCTGACACAATAATGAGTGGATAACACCTGAGGGGCTCATTGCTATATGCCTTTGGCATGCATTTTGCTGACTGCATTAAGAAAACTAATTAGGCAGTAGGATGAGCATTCTAGTGAGTCCTTCTTTTTTTAAGGAACTGTGCCATTTGTTATTTTGGTCCACCCAAACCTCTGTGTAATTTTCTGGATCAGGGGGTGGGGAAATGATTGTGTGGTATAAAGGATCAACTTCTTCTCCATACAGGATGGGGAACATTTCATACTTCGGGCCATCCTGTGGGATATCGGTTTGTACTTCAATGTTTTTTGTTTCATGAGCTGCTTTTGAACCCCCAATTGATACCATCATTCTTGGCGCAATCAGGTGCCACAGGGGCACAGCATCAAAGAACCAGCTGGAGAACTAGTAAAACATGCATGACTACTATGGTTCAAAATCTTGTATATCCTTTCCAGAGCATCCCATCTCTGCTTGTGGCTTTCCACTAGAGGAGAGTATTCAAAGCCACAGTAGCCTCATCTGTACAACCTGGTAAACACAGCTGAGCAGCCTCAGCGTTTGATATTTCCTTGAGGAGGAACTCAACTGGAGAGTTTAGTTCAAATGAATAAAGATCGGTATAAAGTCAGATAAATCTATTGGTAATTTTTGAGGGCCCTTCTAATGTTATCCCTTTGCTGTTTTGCGTCCAAGCAAACCTTTACATGGCTACATGGCTCCTCTCTCCTGGGTATTCCGTGCTTGTAGTTGTTTCTAGCCCAGACCTTGCGACTCACCTTAGTGTTAATACATGTATGACTGAAGAGAGCCTGTTGGATATACATCAGAATGTGTGTGTACATTGCTCACATTGGTAGTTACCAAAGCCCAAAGGGATGCCTACAACGTGTCACATATTGTGAGTAATGCCTCAGCAAAAAGACATGTCCATGCTGGCTGTGCCAATACATGCCAGTGCTCCCACATGAGAACACCCTCATGTTGGTTTTGCCCATTATCCCAGTAATGCACCTATAATATCTGTAAGGTCACTTTAAGAAGACATCAGTGCTGGCTGTACAAACATATGTGTGTATTGCAGCATAAGTGCACACAAGCACTGGCTTTGCCTAGAATACTAGTGCTGTCACTGTAAGAAGACGTGTCTATGCTGGCTGGACCGATTTATGTCCATGTTCCCACATAAGAACAGACCTATGGGGAATTTGCAGACAAGGCGAGTAATGCCACTGTTAAAAGACATATCCATGCTGGCTGTGCCAACATATTGAAGGTATGCCCCTGAATGCTAACACCAGGGAGAATACAACCCGTTAGCGAAGAAAGGCCCAAGTCGATCTTGTAAGGATAACATGTTTAATCTCACACACAGATGAGAGCAACAGCAAAGAACTCTGCTGCCAAGAACGTTCTGCCGAAAAGTAAAACAAGCATCATCCTATAAAGCAAAACATCATAAATGACGCAATACATACATACAGTGAAAACCTGCACGGCTGATTTGATGGACCCTATGCAGGTTACACCTTTATCCATAAGCAATGGCAGTTTATTGGTCCCAGCCCAGTTCCATCACTTGGGCGCTCCAGGGCTCATCTTCTTCTCATGTTGAAGGTCAGAAAACAAATTAAGTGTACTCCTACTATACAGCTTGTTTTATCACTGGCAGACCTCAAGACAAACACACAGGAGGTTCTGGGGCACTCTAACCCTCGCACACACATTTTACTCACTCCCTCTGTGCCATCCGGGTCCAAGGTCTCCACCCTCATTTCGAAATAGAATGTATTCCTCCAGTACCTTGCAATCCAAATCACACGATTGTTGCTCAACGATGTGCCCTGTCCATCGTCTTTGAACATTTCAGGACTTGTTACTTTGGAGTTGTTGGTCAAAGGGCACCTAGTGTCATGGAATTCAGAGATCTTAAGGTTTAGTCTAGTTATATGGGCTATAACTTGTGGTCACTCGGGAATGGGCTGGGTCATGATTTGGCCAATGTGAGATAACATGCACACCAGGTGCCGATCAATGATCGCAGCCTTGTAGCGCACATTCCTCCTGGGGGAAAAACACATCTTTCTTTGCAACACTTTCAAGAACAATGAATAAACAGTGTGGCGGGTGGGGGTGCAGGCTGTTCTCATGGGAGCTCAGGCATGACTGGAGATTTCCTTGACTTTGTGAAGTTAGGCCTAGTGCATGTAATGCTGCATTTGCCATGCAAACCTTCTCTTCTACCTAGGATTATTAGTATCTATGCAAAATAGCGCTGCCGCCCGCACCTTGGGTCACACCAACTGTAATTGATTATATTAAGTAATTGGTTATATTAACATGGGGTCCTGCTGGACGGAAAGGCATCCCTCTGACTGTTCTCCCCTCGCCCCTGGCTCATCATAGTGCCTCAAATGCATCATGCCTTACCTTAAAGCACCTAGGGGGGACGGAGCCGCCCCCTTCCTAACATTTCCCCCTTTCGTTACTTCTACAGTAACTAATTCTGGAATAGCCCTGCGCTCCCACTCCCCAGTTTCTTCATCCACATATGGCTTAGTCCGCTTTACTGGCACCCACGCCCTGCACGCTGATCGCAAACTCTCCCCCTACACACGTTCTCTTCAGGTGAACAAGTCATGTAAATGCATCCCCCGTACACCGACAGGTCCACCCAAACCTCTGTGTACATTTCTGGATCAGGGGGTGGGGAAATGATTGTGTGGTATAGAGGATCAACTTCATCTCCATACGGGATGGGGAACATTTCATATTTCAGGCAACCCTATGGGATATCAGTTTGTACTTCAACGTTTTTTGTTTCGCAAGCTGCTTTTGAACCCCCAATTGGTATCATCATTCTTGCGCTATTAGGTGCCACGGGGCACAGCATCAAAGAACCGGCTGCACTTTATGGTATGTCTCCTTTTGATGTACTTTTTGTATGACCGTTACAACTTATAATGTGTAATATGTTTGCATCGCCATCCAGGTCTTAAGAGCACCTGAGAGATCATTAATGCATTTATAAATCTGACGGCATGTTGGAACGATACCATTTACAGCTTTAGTACAATGATTCCTAAATAAAAGAATGTCCAAACAAGGTTCATAAAAATATATAAACTTTAATAAAACCAAACAATCATTGCAAAAAGCGATCTAAAAACACTACAACCCCACCTGTAAAAGAAGCACAGAGAATTCAGAACTTGGTATGACAGAGCACTCTGTGTTGATAAGCAGAAGTGTTCAGGCAAGAGACTTGGCAACAATGGCAATAGTTCAAGCATAGGTCTCTGTAGAAAAAAGGTACAGAACGATGGCTTAAAGGTCCCTATGGTCCCAAAAAGTGGACTAGGGGGACACGGGCCCTTTACATTACCTTTGTCATATCCCACAGGCGTAGATGGTCCATGTGGCATCGTTGGAGACAGATCAGTGCCATCTGGCAGGATTCCCCCAAGATGGCTGCACGAACGAGGGAATGCACTCCAGCCTTTCTTTGTTTCTACCTGAGGCTGGATCTGCCCCCGTTGCCATGGAAGGGATATCAGACACTTGGAATCAAGCGTCGTTGCATTGCTACTTCTCATCATGCTTCGCTCCGTGAGTTCGACATCTATGAGATTTACTTCCCAGGCCATCCTACTGATTTCTATCTAACCCATACTCTCTCTCCCCCTTCCTCCCATACCTACTCTACCTGGTTGCAGCACCTCACTCTCGTTTCTTTCCAATCCCTTGTCGAACCACAAACAGCCTTCAGATTTCTTCATCCTCGGTACGCTCCATGTCTCATCACATAAACCCCACTTCCCTCTGCCACAATAAATCCAGCACACTCACACTATGCTTGCGAATTTCCCCTGCAGAAACATTACGACTCGACGCCGTTACCATGGCAACGGTCGCAGCGTTGTACAAACCCGGAAGCCTCCGCTTCTCTCTCTCTGCATCGGCTATCTCGCACAGATATTCAATCCCGGTAGGTTGTATAAACCCTTATTCCTCTTTTGATCTGACTTCTTCCATAGCTACTGACACATTCCTCATTATCTTAGAACTCTCCACACAGCCACATGTCCAGATGCTGGATTTCATTACCACGCGTCTTCTCCTCCCGTAATCTGTCACGCAAAGGTAACAGCCATTTCTTTCCTAAAACACACAGGACCAAGAGGTTTACCCAGCCCTAACATCTACCCTTCTATCAGCAGTGGGATTCAAGGAGAAGCTTCCATTCCTCGTGACCAGAAGCACAGCTCCAGACTCCATTCACTGAACCGCATTCTTCCAACAATAACAGGAAGCAGGGTTTTCTTCCCCAGAGCGTTTCCCTGAAAATCCAGCTCCTTCCTGACTAGTAGCACAGCAGGCGGGGGCAGGTCGACAAGGTAGATTCTCCCACTTCCAGACTGCTTCATTTTAGCCAGGTTAGTGATCCTTGTGTTTCACAGTTATTATTCTACGCAAAGTCATTGCCAAAGATTACAACCTTTGGTTTCTTGTCCTTTGGGTCTCAGCAGCATTGAGTGAGACTTCTAGGAGCTCCATGAGTTAGTGATTGAGGTTTAGGTTGGTGAGCTGGTCTACTGGGTCCAAAACATGGTATGGTTCAAACAGAAATGGCACATGGCACAAAGAAGCTTTGGACAGACAGGGGATGTATGGGTCGCTGTAGCAGGCTAGTAGTTTAATGCGAGATCAGGGTCCAGAACTGTTTCTTGAATTGTGGGTTGCTGGGATGGCAAATCCAGGGTCTCTAGGGACAAGGTGTGTCTTCAGTGCTGCACCTCTACTCCAGGAAGTTGTCTGCTACCTATATGGGGTCCTTCACCTCCAGTGGGCCGTATTCTGGCTCCAGTGCACATCCAGCAGAGAGGACTTGGTCCAACAACAATGTGAGCCCCCACTGTTACTTGGGGAAGTTACGGTGGAAGAGGTCTCCTCTGCGCTGGAAGCTTCTGTTGTCAGCGCTATGGCGCAGGACATGGGAATAGAGTGTATTCCCAACAGAGTTCCAGATTAATCCTTCTTCTTTCAGAGTCCAGAGGTGAATCAAAGAAAGGGTGCCTCTTTCTCATTACATTAAAAAATCACAGGGGTTTGCTCCAAAGCGAGCCTGCTGTAAGAGGCCCAATACAAACTAATGTAACACGTGCCCCTTGCCATCTGACATCCAACATAGAATGCCTTGCCTGCAGAAAATGTGGGGAAGACAGGAAGGGGCAGAGAGCCCTTAATGAAAGCAAGATATGGAACCCTTCTCTCAGCCCACCTCTTCCTTCAGGCTACACTACCTCTCTCTCCCCTTCCCATGCCTGCTGACTTCAAAGGGACTCCAGTGATCAGCACCCTGTTCTGACTATGACTATGAAATATCAGTGCTGCCCTTGAAGCACTGGTTCCCACGAGATCTCCTGGGGGAACTTCCTCTGCCCTTGGAGGAAAGCATTGGCCTTCCTCTGGAGGATCAAAGAGGTAACATCCTGGTACCTTTCACATGGCAGTTGTGGAGGCAGTCAGATCAGACACCAATACACAGCAGTCCTGTCATAGTGGGTCCTGTTCCCAGACCTACCACTTGTGTGATATCACATTGCTACTAGACAGACTAAGGTATACAATACTACCTGCAGGACATTCTTTGAGTGGCAGCAGCTGTCAGGAATGCACATGTGACCTTTGAACCTGCCCTGTGTCACTGCACGGCTGCGGCTGCAGGCGCTTGCTGGCTCACATCAAAGACATATGTCCATACTATCATTTTGGCATGGAGCATTCTTGAAAGGTGGTCTGATTAGCAAACCTCCATTTCAGAAACGTAAAACACACATTATTTTGAGTAATGAAAATTCACAGCCCTCACAAATGACAATATGTCACAGTGAGGATTGTACATCACCTGAATTGGTACCCCAAGGTTATTTTGAACACAACATCAATGGTCTACGTTATGATGGACACTGAACAAAGTTGTCCGTAGATCACAGAAGAATTTGTATAAAAACATTTATATATGATACTTTTGTTTAATTCACTGGATCACATGGTACACATATCCACAAATTCTGCTTAGCAACCTGCTTTATGATATTTGGAATGGAACCTGTGGCTTGCAGATTACACACAAATCTATGCTGCAGCACATATATATTATTTCCACATTTTACATCAATCCTGCCACCTTTCACTCACTCCTTATCAGCCCACTGCCCACTTTCCCTCTCTCATCGGAGGCCCATGTGCGTGCAAAGGCCAGAGCTACTGACATTGCCAATGCCTGTTTCTACTGCTATTTGGTGAACATTCACTCTTGTTCTTTCCTGAATTAAGTTCTTTATAATTTTATAATATGGTAATCGCATTTTGGTTTTTATTGGATGGCTGATTGAGATGCAACATTTTAAGAATTGCTTGTTTTTAGAGATTGAATATGATTACCTTAGAAAGTATAATAATTAATGTCATGCATGTTCCCTATCTTTGGGGCATTTCTATGCCGGTAAGATGGCTCAGCAGGTTAAACGTTGTTGCTGTTATCTGTGTTTGATCTGCAGGTCATAATTCAAATCCCGGGATGGCCAACTCAGCCTTTCATCCTTCTGAGGTCGATAAATGAGTACCAATTTTGATTGGTTAATAATAGCAATGTATGTAAATATGCCCTATGTAAAGCGCTTTATGTTAACGCACCATATAATAAGCAAATTATTTTTTACAAAATAAATGCTCCTTAAAGAATGCACTGTATCCGTAGTTTTTTTTAAACGTTTAGGCCCATCATTTGTGGTCGATTTCTGTTGTCACTTGAAATTATTAAATGTAGCATTTCAAAATTGTTCCACAAAGATCCTTGCTAAACAAAAGCATGCAGAGACTTTAAACGTGCCACTTCACAATGTAGCAATATATTGGCAGACCACCCCTAACATAGGGAGTCCCCCCCAATTAACGTGCCACACAACACATCAGTTATTTTTATTTTGTTCTAGCTAGCCCTGTCTATGACTCATATAGAGCCATGTAGATCCCTCCCTCTGTGCCACCAAAGGGGCCAAAACCCAGCTGGAGCACAGAAAGAATATATATTTATTAAATGAGAGGTTCCTTGAATGTTTGCACTAAATTATTATACACGCCACCTTCTCTGTGGCACAAAACAAAGCTTCCATGCAAAATCTCACTTTTGTCTGCTTTTACTTTTCTCTCATGTGCATGGAGCACAGGCCAAATAAACAGTTCACACCTCTTGTCCCACGAACCCCTTTATGTGAAAATTAACCAATACCTTGGAACATGACCAGGTCATGAGCATCATCATTCATTGATAAGGTTTCGTTTTAAAACAACTGCAACATTTTTCCTTGTTCAAAAGCAAATTCACACATGAAGCACTTTGTATATCTAGATTCCCTGCACACTCGAAAATGCCAGCAGTTTGGAAATCACAACAGACCTTTGATGGCACTTTGGATTGATAGAACCCTTCTTTCCTCTTCACCGAAAGCAATACAAAATCTTTCTTCTATCAGGGTCACTTTCTCACTCTCTGGAAAGAGTGTGCATGTTTCAATTAGGAATTACACTTGGTTTCATTTAACAAAACCCTTCACTATCTGGCACCAAAAGCACAGACTTCAGTTACATTCAATACCCTTCTGCCTAAAGGCCAAGTCTAGGGAGTGGTGAGAGTTAGGAATGTATTTTGTTTTTAGACAAGGACACCCCCTTCCTTTAGGGAATTATGGGGTTGGTAAGGTAAATAGATGTACCCAGTTACTTTAAATGACTATGGGCTTCATTACGACCCTGGTGGAATGGGTTTAACGGCGCCGGTAAAGGTGCCGGTGCCGTGAAACCCATTTCGCCCTATTACGAGGTTCCCTCGCGGGACCCGCTGTGGGCGTCTGGTCAGACCAGACGTCCTTTGCTGGTCCCATGAGGGAAATAGCATGCTAACAATGGGCCCGTCATTAACGGGCCCGTTATTAGCATGCTCCCCATTCCCATTGAGCCCTATGGGGGCTCAAATAGGAATGGGGGTCATCCGGGTTCCCTGAATGGGGATATACTGGGCCCTCCAAATTCGGAATGGCCCGGTAATTCCCCATTCAGGGACCATGGACCCAAACCTGAGTTTGGAGGCAGCCATGCCCTTATTAAGGGCATGGCTGCTTCGAAACTCGTAATGAGGCCCTATAACTTGAATTAGTGCTAGGAAAAAAGCCATAGGTTTCAAACTCCCCCGAGCTACCCCTGCTTCAATCTATATGAAAGTTAATTAAATTATTATTATGTAAAATATGCTAGGGGTCTGTTCAGTTTGCCCCCCATTAACTATTAAGAGGAAGATATTAAGTCAAGAAGATGCCTCACACTGGGTTCTGATGGACAAGCTTCTTACATTGGAAAGCTCTGATGTTGGTGCTCAGAAGAGTCACAAGCATTTCCTGACCCTCTCTTGTGGAAGCACAGGGATCTGGTGAGATACTTCAGTGAAACATAGCCACCAGCATTCACCCCTCTTTTTGGCTCTCATTGGTCATAGGGCCCAGTCAGCTTTTAGACTTTGCCAATGGCTGTCTCCCAGGCAAAGTTAATCTTGCAGCAATCTTCAATAATTCCAACCTAGGGAGTATCAGGCAGTCTTCCCAGATGATTTTATGCAGCTCTCCCCTCTCTCATTTTGAAATATTAAAATTAGCAGGTGCCAGTTTACTGGTTCTGACTTTTTATTGGAAATTAATTCCTTTACTCCCCACAAGGCCCATCCCCTCTCTATGGATAGGCCACTTGGAGTTCTGAAGTTGAATTAATGGGAAGGATGAACCCGCCCACCAGAGTTTTCATTTGAATTTCTTTTGTTCACACAAGTAGTTTGCACTGAAAAAGTCCTACATGATTAACAAATTAACAGAACAACATATATATTTTTGGGTTCCTCTACTCATGCCGTACTTATTAAGATGACTCCCATCCAGTCACAAGATTGTAGGTTAAAATACCAATTTTTCACACTTTACACAACAATTAGACCGTTTATCAACCCAAGGTTTTCGATGCCGATATCTAATGTATTAAGCCACCAGCTCCCCAATGTTCGGCTTCATAACATTTTCTGGGAAGCAGCTGGAAACACATTTTAGGTTGCAACAGGATTTTCAAAAATTTGATTTTGATACGAATTGAACCAACACGATTGGCTCGTAATAAGCTTTAAAATGATAGTTGTCCTATTTCTGTAAGTATCACAGTTCAAATATTAAAGGGGAAAACATAGTTCCTAATGTAAACCTATGTCCACATATTTACAGACATAAGATTCTGACTATCATTTCTTGTTCAAGGTTTTACTTCTCTTGAAACATATGCTCCAGGCACTGGCCTCATTGTTCACTTAAGCCTGGAGTAAATCCATGAACCTTTGTTCTTCCAAAGCTAATGGTCATCCTGCTGTTCATCTCCAGAGGCTAGTCCCCAATAACATTCCTTGATCACTCCTTGAGTGTTCTGAATAGACTGAGCCCTTCTCAGGAAATGGAAACTTAAAGTCATATCTCTTGCAACTGAAATTTAAGGTTGTCTTTCAGGAAACAGAAACTTGTACATGAGGTCTTGTGTTTATTCTTAATATTCGTGCATAGGACCAGCAATGTTCCTTTCCCATCATGATTTGTTAATTTTAGCAAGGTCAATTCTAACTCCATGTGTTTATTATTTCAGCTGCATCACATGCATGGCCCAATCAGAAAGTGAATTTCTCTTTATTTAGAAACCGCCTTTTAAATGTGGCAGATACAAGTGAAATGTTGCTGTTCATTTTGGCATTCCAATTCTCTTCAGCAGCCTGGTTTTCATTGTTCACATATTCATTGTTTCAGCTGCAGAAATACACACAGTTTGAATTCATTAGGCACCATGGCTGTGTTAAAGTTTGGTGACTGGATTCTCATTCTGCCTGTTTGCCTTTGCACGACAAGAATGTATTTCAGCCCCTTTGGGGCCTAACATAGGCTTTCTGTTCATTTGATGCAGGGGCTACCATTAAACCCCACAATAAAATGTAACATCCTTTTAATCATCTGTATGGTTTTGCCAATTGTTGGCAAAGTTACTAAAAATTGCCAACTGTTGTCACGTGTGGTTTATTGTGTCAGACATTCTATATTCTGTGTACCTTCTTCATGCAAAGTAGTGCCCTGTAATAGTCATCAGATACAAGTGAACGGATCAATGTAGCCAGTATCCACCCTGGATGTTCATTTTCAAAACCTCAAAATATGTAAGTACCACATCTGAGTTGTAAAGATACTTCTTTTTATGAATAATAGCATTAATATAATGCAGAACACCAAATTATATACATAGAGCAATAGAAATGGCAACATAAAACAGAAAGCAAGTTGAATTCCCTGCACATTACTACATAAAGTCGAACTGGTACAAATTCTGCTGTCGATATATCTAAACGACAGGAGTCATTTTCACATAAACAGTTGTAATAGGTACATGTAATTAACAATATACATGAACAGTGAAATCATTAGCGACACTGTGATTTGAGAATTGTTGTCAACACCACAGTGTTTCGACCTTGCGTGGGGGCTATGTTGAAGCCATGTTACTATAGGGGCCTTCGTCAGGACAAGAGTAGACTGTGGCGTCTGGGTGTTCAAATAAGTGCTGTAAAAATGATTGAGGAAAGAGTAAGGGGGTGCTGGTAACTGTTCATTTGAAGAGAGTGATTTAATCACACGGTGTCCCCCGGCTGGTGGACAAAGCTTACCTTGTGGAGAAAGATGTAACCACAGGCAGATGGATTGATGTGGATCCAAGATCCACACTGTATTTTGGTGTTTAATTGGTGTGCGCCTATTAAAATAGAAAGAATAGAACAGGGGGTTTAATGTATTCCAAGTCTATCAATAAGCCTGCTCTCAGTGTTAATTGTATGGATGGAGAGGGTTTACCTTTTGTGCGTTATGCGGACCAAAACGTTTTAGGTTCAGTGGACTGCAGTGTTTCTTAATGGCAATGGTGATGGGCGCCTGTCAAAAAGACACAAAACACGCACGGGAGGCACGTGCCTTAGTATATCCCCAGCAAAAGAATGAATATGGGCAAATACATATCAGGATATATATATATGCGACCGCTTACCTCATTTTAGGTCACGTGCGTGCGCCGGGAGGTGATTTGCCAGGTGCAGTGACAGGATCTGATCTGTGATCCCTATAAGAAAGGGCAGAGTTATCCTTGCGTTTGAGTGCAACATGCGGAATGTTTAGAAGTGATCTATGCGTTCGTTGTCTCATTACCAGTGACTCTCACTCGGTTAATGCACTATATTGTGCAGAATGCTGGGGGCTTCATATGATCGCCCGAGGCTTTCAGCAGAATCTTCAGACCGGCGGAGAACTCATTAGTGTGCTTTCACAAGGAAGGGGTCACTGGCATTGCATCCTGAGTTACAGCGATACAAACCATTGCTATGGTCACCGCTTGTTAAATAGAGGCAGCAATTTTGTGATTATTGATGCAGTAGTGTCCCGAAATTGTAGTCTAAACGCTTTTGTAGTATGTGGTGACACAAATTAAATAATTTAGGTTGGTCCTCACTTTGAGTGAGTAATAACCATGGCATTAGATGTGTGTGTTTACCCTGTTGCCATGGCAACGGATGTAACACGAAATTCTTCTTAGCGTGGTCGTTAGCTGATAATATATATACTTGGCATGCTGTATGTTAAGCCTGGTGGCGACCTTAGTTCACCACTATCAATGGGGTGCGGCCCATTGATTGTCTGCAGATGACGTGGTACGCATAGACATAGATGGTGAGCCTACATGCAATGCTCAGGTGTTGCTAAGCCAAAAAGGGTCTGTGTCCCTGTCATTATGTGAGGGTAGTCCACCTCTTTCATTGAAAGGGGGGAAATGGGAGAGGGGGACCTTCTAGCCTATGATACATGAGGTGCACTGATTGGATGTCTCTATCAAAAGTGATATACACTGCAATTACATCGGCACAAAAGTTACAATAAGAAAGGTTTTGTGATCATGTATTCCACATATGTTGCAAGAACAGGAATTACATAATTGAATGTCTATATCAATCGTTTGGATACGACAAATGTCTATTCACAAGAATTACAAGAAATGGAGTATAGTGGGCAGGCTTGGCCTCTCCTGGGGGTCAGGTAAGCTAATTTATAGAAAAGATCTCCACTCAACCGATATATTTAATCCGTGTTCCATGGTGTTCAATTTATGTACCCATCTTTGTTCTAATTTGGTCAATATTCTGTTCAACTCTCCCCCCCTCACTGTTGGTGTCACTTTTTGTAGAACAACCATCTAAAATCTGTGTCTTTGTGGTTCTTTAGAAGGAAATCGTCTACTAAGGGTTTGTCAGGGATCTTATTTCTAAGGCACGACCGATGCTCGGAAATTCGCATCTTGATTGGTCTGATAGTCTTGCCTACATAAAGTAGGCGACACGGACATTCAATGATGTAGATAACACCCTTGGTGTTACAATTGGTGTGTTCCCTCAGGGTCCACTTGACGGTTTCGTATTCAAAAGTTTTTGTATACACTGTCAGACTACAGGCCACACATTTTCCACATTTGAAGTGGCCTACAACTGGGGGTAGATTCCACAAGGTATGTGTGCGTACATCAGGCTCCAGAAAGGTATGGACCACAGATTCTTTGAGATTCATGTTTTTCTTGAAGGCAAAACATGGGACTTTGTTCAATGACCCGCTGTGTTTGACAAAGTGACAATTTTTCTTGATAGTTTTCTGTATGATATCACTTGGGAAGCTGTACGTGGTGACACAGACCATCCTGTTGAGTTATTTTTTTGGTTTAGTTTCTAGACAAACATCTCTATGGGTATGTGCGGCTCTTTCCTTTGCATCTTTCTTTGATGGCTTTGGGGGATATCCTCTTTGGGTCAATCTGATCTGTAAATCATCTGCGTGTTTTTTGTACCTCCCGGATTCTGTACAATTCCTCTGGATTCGCAAAAATTGGCCGTATGGAAGATTATATTTGAGGCCATGAGGATAGCAACTTTGAAAATGTAACAAACTGTTGTGGTTCGTCGGTTTGCGGTATAGCTCTGTTTTCAGATGATCTCCTGTCCGATAGATGTGTAAGTCTAGGAAATCAATATTATGATGGTCCCACTGGATGGTAAACTTAATGTGGGTGTTGCGTAGGTTGATCCACTCGTGGAAACATAACAGTTTGCTTGATGTTCCATTCCAGATTAGTATCACGTCGTCAATGTATCACTTCCACAGTCCAATGTGTGGTAAAAAAGGGTTCTCTTGTGAAAAGATGTTATCCGTTCCGTACTGTGCCATGAACAAGTTGGCAATATCAGGGGCAAAAGTGGCCCCCATACTCACCCCCTTTGTTTGTTTGTAGATTTGTTTGCCAAACAGGAAAAACATTTCTACCATCACTAATGTGGTACATTCAGGAATAAATTTGGTGGGGGTGGTAGTGACGTCATTTCTCGGATTGAGAACTTTGCATATTGCCTCTGGGCCTTCTTTTTGGGGAATTGACATATAGAGCGCCACAACGTCTAAAGTCGCAAGTAGGCTGTTCTGTCTTAATTCAACATTGTTGAATAGGATGATGGTGCTTGTAGTGTCCTGTAAGTGTGATGGCATCCGGAAGACGTGAGGTTTTAGAAAGAAATCTGTATACACTGATAAAGGTTCAAGCAATGAATCACAGGTGGAAACAAAAGGTCTTCCAGGGGGCGTTTTGGCATTTTTATGCATTTTTGATAAAATATAAAAGGCCGGTACGCGGGGATGTACCTTGTTCAGGAACAGCCATTCATCTTCACAAATCCATCCTTCTTTACGTGCCCTGTAATAGGACAGACATATCATAGAATGCTGTGAAATGCTGCAGGTTCTCCAGGACAGGGTGGGTGAGGGTGCACTGAAACTATACAGGCATGTGTTCACCGCACACTCCAACTTCACAAAACATAGCAAATGATGTGAGTACCTTAGTATTTGATGGCAATCCGTGGTGGTGCTGTGAGTACCTGCATTTCTATAACAAACCCTGGCAATGGCATGAATACCTGGACCTTGAATGGCAATAGTTGGTATGTGATGGCAATGGCTGTCATATGATGGCAGTACCTGGGCATATCGTGGCAACAGAGGACACATTGTGAATGCTTTGCAAATGTCTATACAGGAGCTATACAGGAGCCAACACAGTTCTATTTTCCCATGCTTGTTTTTATAGCACACGTTTGGTAATGTCCCACACCCGTTCAGCACATTGTAGCTTGTGATTTAGCTATCTTCGTTTTAAGGTTGCCTATGCTTGTGAATATTGTCATAAGAACAATAATCAAATCTATTGTGTTCAAGATCACAACGGCAGAGGAACACAAAAATCGCAAAGCAAGTTTCACCCTTAGGCCTCATTGGTGAGGTGAAGCCTTATTCCCTCGGAACAGAAATCGAGGTACCCAACCCGTATAACAAATCCTTTGCACTTAGGGAAACTCACTGCAAATACCAAAACCTAAAGCACGGTTGCTTCAAAGCAATCCTAACCATAGGGAAATCCATTGGAAAGCCGCCCATGTTATCGTGTTTGGTCTAGATGGGACTGCTTGTGTTCACTTGCTGGTAGAACATTTTGTAAAGCGCACTACTCGTCTTCGAGCAGGCGTCAAGGCGCTCCCACATCTGAGACAACCACCCTCTGAGCTTGTGTGGAATTTAGCTTGGAAAAAGCAAGGTCTTCCAATGGTGTCTGAATTTTAGGTGGTTTTAGGTGGTTTGTGATTGCCGGAGATGTAACAAGGAGCTATTCCATAGCTTGCGCGCCAAGACACTAAGCTTAAGCACCTCCTGTAAGCCACGAATATTGCGTTGGAGCACAGCTGATAGGGGTGTGTGGGGAAGGGGTCACATTCAGCTTGTGGATATTTTTTGGTTTACAAACACATTGCCCCTGAGCTATCTTCCCAGCCCCTTAATGGCTTATTTACAGCTATAAATGTGCTACCTGTGTAACAAAAATGTCTTAACCAACCGTGCCATCAGCCACTTGATTTACAGCTGTTCCTTGTACTGACACCCAATTAAAAACAAGCACCGGCAAAGCCAACAATTTTGGCTTGGGAATAAGTATTAAACATGCACTGATATTCTATGTTCAGGTACTGATCCCTTTTCCCAGCTGTTGACATGTTATGGCTTGGTAGTACCATTATGGCAGTGCCTGGCAAATGCCTATCTAGGGTGACCAGATTTTCAAACTGAAAAACCGGGACAGACACTGACATGGAAGTAGGACTACAGTTTCAGGGCCAATGAAAACAAAAGAAGGACTCAAATACAAATGGGAAGATAATGAAGCTGTAGTCCCTACATCTATATCGGCGGCCTGTCCCTGCGAATGTTGGAGGCACAGAGTGCTGTTTGGAGGCGAGAAAACCTATCAGAAGGGGAGAAGGACTGGGGAGGGGATTCAAAGTGAGTCAGGAGAGCGGTAGCTGGTCCGATGCCTGATTTTTCAATCAGTTTGACAAAAAAAACGGGATGGTATCCACACGACCCCCAAATCCCGGGTTGGGGTTTTTAAACTTTAAAAAACGGTTGGGACACCAGGCACAGAGGGGTAAATACTGGGGCGGTCCCGGTAAAACTGGGACATCTGGTCCCTCTATTCTATCCCATTCCTCCATAAAAGACCGAAACGATTGGCTCTGCCAATCTGGTTTTAATGGGACTTCATTGACCCCGCAAGGACGGAAGGCACAGGAGTTCACCCATATCAGAGACCAACGCTTTACCCTTGCTGCTAGCCACTCTTGGCAAGGGTAACATGGCAATACAGAAGAAGCAAAGTAACCATGCTGAAAGGCTGCGAGGAGGTGGTCAGGACTGGAGCTGCGGAAAAGGCAGCCTTACGGTGGCTCCATTCCTTGCGCTGCTGTTTCCCCCCGAAGGCAAACTGGCCCTTGAAAGTGTGGGAAAGTCTTTCAACAGCTCCTTGAAATGCTGCTGAAGTCGCCGTGTCACTCTGAGGAGTTTGCAGGTAGCGGATGGCTGTCATTAAAAGTGCAGACAGGATTCCCAAAGCCTGTAGATGAGAAGAAAAAACATAATGTCACACTTCTCATGACTAATTATAATTTGTACCGTCCAGGGCTATCATATTATTATTTTTTCCTTAAGTTTCAAGCAAAGTGTTAGCCACAGTTTCCAATAATTGCCCGTAATATGCAAATTGGTTTTAACAGCTGTTGATATTCAGTGGCAACACCGGTTAATATTTTTTCTTTAAAAATAATATTTAAAAAAAATATTGAATGTATCGCCACTTGATAATGACACGTTTAAATCTTGATAAGGGAAATTGGCTAATTATCCTTTTAAATAAAAAAAGAGATCTCCTTGTTGTACTAGGTGTTGGCTGCACGCGCGCCGCTGCGCAGTGGCGTTTTAGTGACTTGTACAAGACCGATATATGAATAGCCCCTGCTCTCAATAGGGTTTTAATGTATCTCTAAGCGACCCATTGGTCCTAATGACTGGGTCACAAAGCAGCCACAACATGCATATGCTGGTCCTTTCATTAGTATTACGGTATTAAATGAGTGCGGACCCAGCTTCAGGAATCAACAGAGATCTTTACAAGTCATAGGGGCAAGTACATTGCGAGGGAAGCAAATTGCATGAGATCAATACAAGGGAGCAGGGAGCTAACAACGGAGGAGCGGGAGGCCAGGAAATTCAGCAGAAAAGGATGTAAAACATAGCTATGGCCCTACTTGTCAAAAGAAACAAGAGGCGCTCTAGAGGCTGGTGTCTGATTGGAGGCTATTAGGTTTTAGGCCTCCTGTGACCAACCTAAATCAACATAAATCATGGCCGACAGGCAAGGTAACCGGATGACTCCTTGATGCCAAGGAGACCTTTTTTAAGTCCCAGGCTTTATTTTCTATGTGAGTTGCATCATGGGTGATGTAGCCGTGGGACACTTCAACGGAATGCAATGTACTCAAGTAAAAGCAAACCCTGGAGCTGGAACACACTGTACCCACTGACAGGGAATCTTTCTTTTTCGATGTGTATTTTACATTTTACCCAAAGGAAAAGGTCTCTGTTTAAGAAATAGACAAATATACCATTTTGAAAAAGTTAATGGGAAGGGAAAGTCAAAGTGAAAAAGTCTGCATTCCAAGTCCCACACTTGATGACTACCACTGCCGCCACCATGGCCAGGGGATCGTGGGGGCATGGGCGTGGGGGAGGCGAGACGGAAGAGGGACACGCGCATGGTTTTTGGGGGGAAAAAGAAAGTGAGGTTCAGGGCATTGGGTGTGTCTTAGAAGGACATGAAGAATTTGGTCCATGCACAGCCAAACCTTGGTCCTCTCTTCTGGGCTTGGCTGTGGCTCTTGCGCACAGCTGCCCCTGGAGTGTGGGTCTGCACAGTTTCGAGAGAGTTCATCAGGCGTGGTCCTTTTCTTCTTTCAAGCGTTATTATGATTGATCTCATGCTCAGGCTATCCCATGCCTGAAATTGCACCTATGTAGTCAATGTGGTGCTGCCTTGAGAGGTGGGGGGCCCAGCATGACTTGTAACTATACTAGGGGGCTCTGGAGTGTGCAGGTCATTGGCAAGCCTTCTTTCCTTGGCTTCTTCCTGTGTTCCTGTGTGTGGGGGGAGTTGTCTCTGGGCATGGTTCTGTATCCTTCTGGTTAAGTCTTTCCCTGGGTTTTGGAGGAGCCTGGCGTGTTCCTAATGGCGGGATACTGTGGATTTTATGGTCAAGTTTTATCCAAGTGTTCTGTTCATCTTTCAGGGATAAGCTACTGGCGAAGGAAGCTTGACACATTCTGGGAGAGCTCAGAGAATTGGACGCTCAAACCAATATAGCAATTTTCTTGCAGTTGCCAATCAGGGAGTTCCTCGGTATCAAGTGCAGATGTGTTCTCCATATGTCACGATAGATGGGCAGGAATAAAGAATATGCCAGAGTGCTCTGGCTGGACTTGGTTGTAAGGGCAGGTGTCACCTTCTGCTTGCTTCCTTTTCTTCCTCTGAACAGTGGTATCGATGAGGTTGAAACTGTCCACTGCAAGTCCTGTCTGTGCTGAGTACGCTTCAAATTAATTATGGATGACTGAGTCTGCCCTGATATTGTCAATAAATCCATCCAGAGGATGGCCATGAGAATTCACTTCCATCCCCCATATGTTGCCTGCCAGGGCTTCACGGTTACATTTCATCTTTAATGTAGGTGTTTAATTTCATGAAGGCTTTGTCACGTCATTGCTCCCAGCCATTTCAGCTTCCGTGCTTATTGTCCAGACGAAGAGATTATCAAGGTTTCAAACAGGTTTTAGGAGTGGGATTGGGACTGATGCAAATGGTCTGGTTACCCACTCATCAGCGAGACAGACGTATGTTGCCACAGTAGATCTCAGTTTAGTCCTTGACATGGTAGATGGGGAGCGTCTCTGGACGAGGTTCTACAACTGGAAGATCCCAAGGCATTTATTAGATATTCTAATTTACATCCACACGTATATTCAGATTAAGGTTCGACTAAATGCCCAGGGCGAGGTATATGAGGCTATTTCTACAGCGCGTGGATTGAGGCAGGGGGGGCGTGTTGGCCCCCTGCCTCTTTAATTTGCATATTTATGACTCAGGGGAGTCTCTTGAATCTGCTTCCTTCGTTCCACCAACCATTGCCAAAGAACGTTGTTTCTGTTTGGGTTACGCGCATGATGCCCTGCTCATGGATACGGCGCCCATAGGATCACAGCGACTCTTATCACGCTTTGAGGAGTATATATTACAGAATAAGCAGATGGCTAATCCCAACAAAAGAAATATTTTGTGCTATAACGCAACAATAGTTAAAACCACCGGTCTCAAATGGTCAATGGGCAAGTAACCACTGGCCATAGTACAAACTGTGAAGTATTTGGCCCATGTAATAACTAGACCGTCGCAGTGGAGTATACTGGAAAGTAACATAATAATAATGTAATTCTTATATAGCGCTATACACCCATAGGTCTCAGAGGGCTGAAATAACAGAACACATTATCATCACACAGGGTAGTACTCAATGTATCGCCCTCAGAAGGATGCAAGGCTGAGTTGACCTTGCTGGGATTCGAATCAGCAGGTTGCGCACAGATTTCAGGGGCGAGCGCTTAGCTCGCGGTGCTATCTGACCGGCTCCAGATGTCCAGACATCCAAAGCAAATGTTGTTCATATGCCGTAAATATTGCAGATTCCCACTATGTCCCCTGATCCAATACTACCATTTGATAGTGATCGCAAACCACTAACTTGTTGGAGAATATGGAGTATGATAGGTCAGAGGGCACAACTTGGCGAAAGGCGTTGTCTCTGCCTATTTGTGTACCGGGAGTTATACTCTGTTATGAACTGAATGCATTTTAACAGGAGCTCTCCACAGATTTTGAAAGATAATGATTTCACCTTGGAAATGTTAATCAACAACCCGCTTTGACCAAGAAAAAGATGTTCTAGCTGGACTGGATTAAAACTTGTGACCAGAGGATGAGATATAACATGTATTCCGCAAAAGGAGAGGATCGATGCCAAGCCATACTAGGCAAGGTCCTGATGGCCGCGTCCTAAGCACATTCTTAAGAATACCTTTTAATCTTATCCATCGTCAGGAAGTGTTATTTATCAGAGGTCAGTGGGCCACGTGTGGGTGTGGCTTCCGTCACCAGGCAACTGAATCATTCTTGTTTCTCCAAGAATGAAAAGGAAAAGGGGAGCATGCTTTGGTTCCTATGTATGAATCTGGACTCCTTTTGCCATTTGTATTTAGTTTATTTGTAGTATATTTTAAGTGGACATCTGACTCCCTTATTGAATAAGGTGTAAATGTACTAAATACTTTGAGATTGAATTGAAATTGTGTTTATATATTGTTTCTAAGATGGCGCTGAAATGTTTTATGAACTTTAGAATCATCTTAATATACATTTTATGATGTATGTGAGTAACTGTAAAATGTTTTGTATATTTTTCTTTTTTCCTTATAAAGTGTCTGTATAAGGCTTGCAATAAGCCTATGCACCGCTACAAAAATATATACTTTTCAAGTCATCAGTCAAGCATGTTTCTGCGCTGATAACTTCAGGCCTGTTCTCGTCTATTAGAAGTTTGGGGTCTGCAGTGGTCCTCTTGGTCGCATTTTACAGGCTGACACAACTTGGCCCATGTCCCAGGCATATTCAATGAAACTGTTCTGGATTGCCATGGGACGAGGCAGACATCTTTTCCGGGACTTCCTCTGTATAAAGCCTAGACCCTGGGTGGTAGCCTAGCAGGCCCCAGGTCTCAGTGCCAGTGGTCAGGCTGTGGTCTAGCTTCCCCCAGAGATGACCATGTGTATGTGTGCTCATATTGGTCCGGCTGTTCCTGCTCATCCAAAGGCCGCAGTGATAGACTTGCTTGGGCCTAGTCGTCTTGAGACAGTCACGCCAAGGCGCACAGAGGATTGCGCCGTGTCGATCGGGCTGTCTTCAGGGAAGGTTTTTTTCTTTTTCATTGTAGGCTCCGAACTCCCAACTCATTTTGGACTTGTTTTTATAATGTATTTATTCATTTTATATTTATTTTTTTGGGTGGCAATACTATTTTTACTCGAGGTGGGCACAACAATATTTTTCACTTGAGGGGACTTAGCATAAAACAGTTTGAATACTACTGCTTTAAGGTGATGTGTGCATTTGTAACAATACAAGAAATCCATAAAGAGAGACAGGGGGCCTCATTACGAGTGCAGAATAAACGGTGGTAATGCAGTAGTAACTCTTTGTACAGCGGTATTTGGCCTTGTTCATTAGCTGGTGGAAACCGTGAGTCGTTTGGGCCAGTAAAAGGGGGCTACCCATACACTGCATCAATGGGATCCTTCTAGCCCCAATCATTGGAGCATCGGCAGCGACCGCAAAGATCAGGTCCGGCATGTCGCCAAACAGCTGTTCAGTGGGAGTGGGGCCCGTCACCACTGCAGCCTTACACCTGGTGAGATGGGGAGTTGCTTCATGAGCTCACCCGCTGGTGCTGTGGATGTGTCATAGCGCTCTTCGATGCTCCTGAATCAATTCATTAAAAGGCAGATCTCACTGTGGTGCAATCGGTCTGCAGGCGGGCTCGTGCTCCTCCATGGCCTCCTGTGATTCATTGAGTCGAGGCTGCATGTGGGAAGTCCATGTTCCTGGTGGTGCACGTTAAGCTGAGATACTGTGGGGAGAGGTCTTGATCAATGCTCGAGAGATCTCGTTGGCATCCTCCTTGGGAGGGTGTCAGAAGAGAGCCTCTTCTGTGCACCCCTGCCACCACTGCAGAATGATCTCAGTGAATGTTTGGCTTCTGTGTCGACATGGCTGATTGGTCAGCACGGGCCATGATAGGCCGCGGGTCCCTGTTTATGGGCGGGGCAAGGATGAGGATCCATTGGACGCCTTGTTGGAACAGGGGATGCAACATTAGAATCCGTAAGTGCAGGGGGTGCTTGCACAATTCGTCGGGACCGAAAGTGGGCCATGGCGCCTTTTCAGCCTTGAACACTCCTAGCTTGTGTGCTATTTAGCTGGATTTACAGCAGCCTGCTGTTCTTCCAGAAGGACAGAGATGTGGATGGCCTCGGGCTGGTTTTAAGAGTTCCTGGCATGCCTTCAGGCACATTTGCTGGAGAAATGCCTGTGAAATGGGAGCCGTTCTGCACCACTTTATGTTCCAAGTGACAGGGAGTCACCTGGAAACCTGACCCGGTAAATGCTCTGTATTTATTGCTGTCTCTGTCGTCCATAGCAACCATCAACACATCTATTGCAGTCAATCCTTTATCCTATGCATGCGACGGGCAGATATCCATGTGCCGAAATCCAGGTGACGGCAAGTGCCCTGACCATGTAGCTGGAGAAGAAGAGCAAAGAAAGAGTCTGCCAGCGACTGCCACATGTTGTGAAGCAGACCCTGGGGGCCACAGAACAACACAATACAGAAAGGCCCACTGCCACTAGCCTATCAAAACTGAAAGAGTGCCAATCACCTATGCAAATGGAGTAAATGCTTTAAGAGGTCCATCACTGCTTAATATAATAATAATGAGGTTGGAGAGTTAAGTAAAACATTGCATTCCACAGATTCTGTACATTCTGTTACAAATGGCATTTGAGCGTACACCGATTCTGTACACTCAGCTAGACATGGCAATTGAGTATGCACTCAGCTAGACATGCCAATTGAGTACACAGATTCTGTCCACTTAGCTAGACCTGACAACTAAGTGTATTACAGATTCTGTTCACAGATTGTGTACACTCTGCTAGACATGGCAATTGAGTGTACACTCAGATAGACATGGCAACTGAGTGTATACTGATTCTGTACACAGATTCTGTACACTCAGCTCGACATTGCAACTGAGTGTTTACAGATTCTATACACTCAGGTAGACATGCCAATTGAGTGTACACAGATTCTGTACACTCAGCTAGATATGGCATTTTTTTGCATGAACATGTTCTGTACACTCAGCTAGATATGGCATTGGAGTGTGCACAGATTCTGTACACTCAGCTAGACATGGCAAGTGGGTGTGCACAGATTATGTACACTCAGCTGGACATGAGAAGTGAGTGTGCACAGATTCTGTACACTCAGCATGACATGACAATTGAGTGGGCACAGATTATTTACACTCCGCTGGACATGTGAAGTGAGTGTGCACAGATTATGTACACTCAGCTGGACATGAGAAGTGAGTGTGCACAGATTCTGTACACTCAGCTAGATATGGCATTTGAGCATGCACAGATTCTGTACACTCAGCTAGACATGGCAATGGAGTGTGCTCAGATTCTGTACACTCGGCATGACATGACAATTGACTGAGCACAGGTTATGTACACTCAGCTGGACATGAGAAGTGAGTGCACAGATTGTGTACACTCAGCTGGACATGAGAAGTGAGTGTGCACAGATTATGTACACTCAGCTGGACATGAGAAGTGAGTGCACAGATTGTGTACACTCAGCTGGACATGAGAAGTGAGTGTGCACAGATTATGTACACTCAGCTGGACATGAGAAGTGAGTGTGCACAGATTATGTACACTCCGCTGGACATGAGAAGGGAGTGTGCACAGATTGTGTACACTCAGCTGGACATGAGAAGTGAGTGTGCACAGATTGTGTACACTCAGCTACAGATGGCAATTGAATCTGCACCTATTCTGTACACACGTGGAGATGCTATTTGCATGATGCCTGCTCTTAATACATGTTGCAAAACGCTGGCATGCAGGCACTCAAAGGGCCTCATTACACGGAAGGCGGTAATGGTTAACGGCCACCGTTAATGGTAACGGTGACCGTTAACCATTACCGCCTTACTACGAGGTCCCTTAGCGGGTTGGTGCTAAGGGACCTCGGAGCTAATTACGGCACCGCAAAATTGCGGTGCCGTAATTAGCGCCTTCCCCATTCCCATAGAGCCCTATGGGGCAGAAATGGGAATGGGGAAGGGCAATGGCGGAAGGGGGATTTACCGCCCCACCGACCTTGGAATGGGGCGGTAAATCCCCTTACCGCCAAGGCGGTGCCGGTAATTTACTGGCATGGTCCAGGGTGCTAATAGTACCCTGGATCACCGCCTTCCGTGTAATGAGGCCCAAAGTCTTTTATTTCAATGCTGGACCCCGAGTCAAGCATTTCAATCTGCACCTAGCAAATGACCTTTGTACATGCAGAATACTCTTTGGTGATCTTCAGGAAGGGGGGGGCAACCTAACCTACATCACTTATTTAGGAATGCTATGGGCAAAGTGTCTCCGCTGTGAGGGAATTCTGCAAATGTCACATATTGGGGTGCATTTAAATCGACTGTGTGTATCTCCCCTGCAACTAAGGGTGGTGAGCAGGGGCTCACTGTGGGCTCACCAGAAGAGTCAAGTGCAGGTGATGAGAGAGGGGACAGATTGTGCTGTGTGTTTCGTGCTTTTGGTGACTGCTGGCCTTCTGGACTTGGACTCGTGCTACATTTTCAATCTTTTCTGCGTTCTTCGGTGATTACCTTGGTCTCGAACTTGCCTTTTCTCCTCTGCTCGCAGAACAGTGTCCTAAGGCAGAGGCACCCCTTGCCATTTTCTGGGGCTGCCCTCATTCCGAGTTAGGACTACACCATGGAGTAAATAGCTCCATGGTTGGCAACCATGGAGCTATTTACTCCATGGAATACCGGCATGGTGAATGGAGTAATTTCCGGTCCATTCCAAGGTTGGATAGACCGATAATTCCCCATTCACCATAGCCCTTCCCCAACCCCATTTCTGCCCCCATAGGGCTCAATGGGAATGGGGAAGGAGGTAATTACGGTGCCGTAATTTACTCCAAGGTCACTTTGCGGGTCCCGTAATTTACTCCTGCTAAAAGCAGGAGGTAAAGAGGGACCCGCAAAGGGAACTCGGAATACGGAGGTAAGGGATTACCGCCATCGGTGCCGTTACAGGCGCCGGTAATCCCTTACCTCCAACCTCGGAATGACCCCCATTTTGTATTTGTGTTTTATATAGTGCAGACCTAGCTCGGGAGTAACACAGTGCTGTGCATGCGCCAGAGAGAGCAAGATGCAAACATTTATAAAACAATCCTGGAGCAGTGGTAATCCCAATGTCACTTTCGGTGACAGGTTCATAGTCCATGTAAGAAGCCCTGTGGCAATGCACAGGAGGGTAGGAAACACCGTGGCAATACACAGGAGGGCGAGAAGGACTATGGCAATGCACAGGAGGGTCAGAAGCACTGCGGCAATGCACAGGAGGGTAGGAAACACCGTGGCAATGCACAGGAGGGCGAGAAGGACTATGGCAATGCACAGGAGGGTCAGAAGCACTGCGGCAATGCACAGGAGGGTAGGAAACACCGTGGCAATACACAGGAGGGCGAGAAGGACTATGGCAATGCACAGGAGGGTCAGAAGCACTGCGGCAATGCACAGGAGGGTAGGAAACACCGTGGCAATGCACAGGAGGGCGAGAAGGACTGTGGCAATGCACAGGAGGGTAATAAGCACTGTGCCAATGCAGAGGAGGGTGAGAAGCACAGTGTCAATGCACAGAAGGGTAAGACGCACTGCAGCAATGCACAGGAGGGTCAGAACCACTGCGGCAATGCACATGAGGGTGAGAAGCACTGTGGTAATGCACAGGAGGGTGAGAAGTACTGCGGCAATGCACATGAGGGTAAGAAGCACTGTGCCAATACATGAGGGTAGGATGCATCGTGGTAATGTGCAGTAGGATGAGAAGCACTCTGGCAATGCACATGAGGATAAGAAGCACCGTGGCAATGCACAGGAGGGTGAGAAGCACTGGGGCAATGCACAGGAGGGTGAGAAGCACAGTGTCAATGCACAGAAGGGTAAGACGCACTGCAGCAATGCACAGGAGGGTCAGAACCACTGCGGCAATGCACATGAGGGTGAGAAGCACTGTGGTAATGCACAGGAGGGTGAGAAGCACTGTGGCAATGCACAGGAGGGTGAGAAGCACTGGGGCAATGCACATGAGGGTGAGAAGCACTGTGGTAATGCACAGGAGGGTGAGAAGTACTGCGGCAATGCACAGGAGGGTGAGAACCACTGCGGCAATGCACATGAGGGTGAGAAGCACTGTGACAATGCACATGAGGGGTAGTAATAAGCACTGGGAAATGCACATGAGGGTAGGAAGCACTGCGCCAATGCACATGAGGGTAAGAAACACCGTGCAATGCACAGGAGGGTGAGAAGAACTGTGTCAATTCACATGAGAGTAAGAAACACTGCAGCAATGCACGGGAGGGTGAGAAGCACTGTGGCAATGTACAGGACGGTCAGAAGCACTGCAGCAATACAGAGGATGGTAAGAAGCACTGGGGCAATGCACAGGAGGGTAAGAAGCACTGTGGCAATGCACAGGAGGGTAAGAAGCACTATGGCAATGCACAGGAGCATAGGAAGCACTGCAGCAGCGCACAGGAGGGTAAGACGCACTGTGGCTATGCACAGGAGGGTGAGAAGCACTGGTAATGCAAAGGATGGTGTGACACACTGCGGCAATGCACAGGAGCGTGAGAAGCACTAAGGAAATGCACAGGAGGGTGAGAAGCACCGCAGCAATGCACAGGAGGGCTGGGGAAACTGCAGGAGCTACTCGCAGCTCAGTTTTACTTTCTTAAATAGACAGGAGAGGGTCAGCCAGAGAGAAGAGAGATATGGTAAGAGGGCAAACACTGTTAGAGGGTATGTGTGGGTGAAATGGTGCAGGCTATGCCAGGGGGCACAGAGTGAGCGGGCGAGAGGGTAGGGACTGCATACTGGATATGCTCTGTTTATTTAATTGTATAGCAAACACCTGAAACAATCACTGCTTGGCACTAATGGTAACTGCAGCAGAGTGGACCTACGGATCTCCTGAGCATTATGGTAGCTTGGTCATGATTAGAGCGTAAGGAGTGCTAGTAATCTCCATGCTGCGCAAGACAGGGGGAGTAACACAGGTCTGCCCCGATGCTTGATGCTCAGAGAATTTAGAAAATATGTGCATTCGGGCTACCTGGACCTGCCTTAGGAAGTGTGCTCCCCTGGAGTTGCAGTGAAGGCTGCTTTCAGTGGGGGACTGCAATTGGGCTATGACCTCTTTCTACAGTGCCTCTGATATCTAGGGTAGGCGACAGTGGCTTGCTAGATTCAATGTTCTTGTTGGTCCAGCACAGCCCTTTTTGACAGGGTGTTATGAGGGAATAAAAGAGGGGCCTGTGCCCTGATCCAGGTGTTATAGAACTTTTGATGTGGTCAGGCATTGGGTGAACCAGTGCATCTTAAGATTCTCTTGCAGATCCAGATGTTATAGAACCTTTGATGCGGTCAGTCTTAGGGTGAACTTGTGCATCTTAAGATTCTCTTGCGGATCCAGATGTTATAGAACCTTTGATGCATTCAGTCATAGGGTGAGCCAGTGCATCTTAAGATGCTCTTGCGGATCCAGATGTAATAGAACTTTTGATGCGGTCAGGCATTGGGTGAACCAGTGCATCTTAAGATTCTCTTGCGGATCCAGATGTTGTAGAACCTTTGATGTGTTCAGTCATAGGGTGAACCAGTGCATCTTAAGATTCTCTTGCAGATCCAGATGTAGAACCTTTGATGCGTTGAGTCATAGGGATAACCAGTGCATCTTAAGATTCTCTTGCAGATCCAGATGTTGTAGAACCTTTGATGCGTTCAGTCATAGGGTGAACCAATGCATCTTAAGATTCTCTTGCGGATCCCAGGGATTTTATTTTATTTTATTTCTGTTGTTGATTTATAAAGTGCCAACATTGCAGTGCCCTAAAGGCCAGGTCATGGACTTGTATCCTGCAGTGAATTTGGAGGGGTGTAGAGGGTTGCGATGAAGGTAGACAAATTGGAATGTCAGACATTGGCGCTGTATACATGGTGTGTGCTCACATTGACCAGTTTGATATGGTCATCTTTTTCAGTGGAAAAGGAGGGAGGGTTTCATTTAGTACATGGATTTAAGGAATACATAGTTGGTACAAGCTGGAGCGGTAATTACTAGTTTATTTTTAATAGTTAATCAAGATTGATTAGTGCATTGACTACTTTCCCCGGATGAGCCTTGAAAAGGGCTTTCTAATAAGTGGTCTTTTCAGAATTTAGCAACGTCTGTCAGATGGTTGCAACATGAGTGACAGATCATGGGCCAAAGAGCATACAAGGCAATGGAGTGGGTTGGAGGGCACTAAATGGGTGAGAGTGCATGGAGTAGGAGAAAGGACTAGCTGCGTGGGAGGGCACAGATTGGGCAAGGGCAAGTAGAGTGAATAGGGGGCCCACATTGGGATAGTGGGGAAAGATTGCGAGTGAATGTAGTGACTCTGAGAGGTTGTGCAAAGTAGGAAAGAGAGCATTGACTGCAAAAGGAAGCAGAGTCAAATTGGGCCAGACCCGGTGGAGGGGCACAGAGGGGCTGAGGGTGCAGACCTCTGCAAAAAAGATAACATTCAACAGTAACATGTGAAAAGGATTTGATTTCTTTGCATGCATCTCTCAGCTAGAAATGAGTACTGTTTTCAAAACGTTCTGTGTTTTTCCTGCTTTCAACAGTTTCTGTTGTGTTTCAGAATGACATCAATTCCAGACCTGCACACCAGGCATGATTTTGCTTCAGTCAATGATGCTTGAAATGCTATCATTACTTTGCTTTGAGAATGAACTCTTCTGTGTGTTTGTATTTACCAATCATTTCACTAGGCACCATCTGATAAAGAAGTATTTGGGGTTTAGAAAGCTAATGCATTGTTCTGTGGGGTTTAATCAGAGGCTCAAACAAACATACTGAAACACCCACTGACCTGTCAGCCCCCAAAAATGTCCACACTGAAAATGGGCCTATTCATGCTAGCTGTGGAAGAGAATGTGAATGACCAAGCATTGGAAATCAAGATGCCTATCTGGCATTACAAAAGGATTTTCAAAAGCTGAAACTAAAACGGCTTTGCAGTTAAATCAAGACATGAAAGAAAATGTTCCCCTGCTAAAATAAGAATCTCGGGGAAAAGGCTTGGTGTGTGTTGACAAGATACAATGTATTAAAATATAGATGATGCTTCACAGGCAAAATACCTGGAACAATTGACAAGAAAAGGCCACTTTATTTCCTTGGTCACATGTAAACTACATTTAGGCCCAAGACAGGCCCTGCTGCTTGTTGCTGGGCAGATTTTCAAAGGCCTGCCTGGCTACTTATCTGGAAGGGAAATCTCTGTGGAACTAATGTGCATTCCAAGTATTTACGACAGGGCCTGAGCAACACAGACCCAGCCCTGAATGGGGAAAAATTCAAGAAAATAGAAGGTTTTAAGATCAAATAGGTGGTCAACGTCAGATAACAGGACCAAGTGCCAGATGTCCATGGCCTCATGACATCACAGGGCCAGTCTGGCTCCATATCTGCAGTGTGAGATCTCTGTGTGGCTGATGCATCCCCATCATCTACGACCAGCAGCCCACCAACTTCAAACTATAAAGAGACTAATGGCTTTTATTCTGGCCTTAGGAAAACATTCGGCCCAGGATGCTCTGGTCACATGCTTCCAGAGAAATGAGAGCTGTGAGGTGAAACTAAATATTATATATGTTAATGATGTGGCCATAGACTTACATTGAACATGTGATTTTATTCAGCAATTGATAAACGGTTATAGTTACAGACTTGTAATTTTTTAAAATAAAATTTATCCACATGTGACTTATGGAATTAATAGCAAGCTAAAATCTGTTTCTGGCTGCTCTGAAAATGTCCCGAATGTAAGGTTTAGTGAGTTGGTGGCGTGTAAAATTACGTATTTGGAGAGTAAACTGCATGTACATCACTATTCTACATTTTGTATAATAAGAAAAAAAAAAATAAGTATAAACGCCGAAAAATATCCACATGCCTGTGCAACATGGTGCAACCCCAGCTGTCCACCATGATAAACTTAAGCGGAATATATATATATATATATATATATATATATATATATATATATATATATATATATATATATATAAATATTTCAGTTATTAGTAAATTACAAAGTTTTGCCATCTAGCTACTTTCTGGCTGATGTTGACATTAGAAAAACAAATGGGAGGTGCAATATTTATGTTCTAGACTCCTGAACCACTCTTTAGACAGGGACTGAGCTTGGGGGTTGGAGAGAAAAGTAAATGTCCAATCCGGGTTGCAAGAACATAAGTTAGCACCTCCTGGTGTTGAGAGGTGCTTAGAGGGTAAAAAGGGCTTGCACCGTGGAAAAAGGAGAGAGCTGTTAAAAATTACCAACAGAAAGAGCTGCAAAAAATGACCAAGAGATAGCTGCCAAAAATTACCAAAGGAGATCTGCTGAAATTTCATCTGGATGGAAATATTGCTGGGGAGACTAGAAAACAGAGGTGTCCTTGACCCTAAACTAGAAACAAAATCCCTAAACTCTCTACATCCGCCAACATGGGCATTTAAGTGAAGGGGGGGGTCCAAAAATCCAAAATTCCCAATCATCCCAATTTTTCTGTTCAACATCCCCCAACACTGGCCTTTATGGGGGGGCCTGAAATTTCCAAATTCACAATCATCCCCATTTTTCTGTCCAATATCCCCAACACAGACCTTTACATGAGGGGGGGGGTTCTTAAAAACAAACTTCTAAACTGTCCCCACTCCCTAGACCTGGCCTTTGAATAGAAGGGTGCTGCATGTAATTAATGCTTGGGTTTTCGGGGGAGGGGGAAGAAGTGCTTGCAAAGGTGAGATCCCATGTTTCCAACACTGAACATTTGATGTATGTCTTGCTTTAAAGTCCCCATGTGTTTATTTTGAAGCACCAATTTGGGTAAATAATAATTGCCATGTGCATATGTACAAATCTGCAAACCAAACTGCTAACCATTGTAAGTGCGCAGGTAAATCGCAAAAAAAAAAACAGTACTGCATATGATTTGGTTCATTATTCCTTCAACTGAAATCTGCATAAAGTAAAGAAGTGTGATTTGTGTTTTCCAAATCAACTTGTGTGATTTATTTATGTAAAAGGACGTTTAATTGTGAGCCACAGAGAAGGTGGCGTGTGTAGTTTTAGTGCGATCTCCATTACCTATAATTCAAATATATATATCAATATGTTTCCTTTACACCGGCCTGGTTCTTGGCACATTGGTGGTGCAGGGGGAGGGATCCAGGTGCCATGATTTGAGTCTGAAATAGGGCTGAACAAAGAATCCATTAAACATTTTGTTGTGGGACACCTTGATTGGGGAGGGAAGGAATTCCCGTGTTGAGGGCGGCCTCTCAATAAACCGTTACAGTTCCATCTCAGCACAGTATTTCAGTTATTCCAATTAAAGGTATCAAACCCAGAGTCTTGTGTGCTTAGTCCTTACATACCAACCCTCCTGATTTAGGCCGGAGACTAGCGATTTTGTTAGCGTTTGCTATTTTGTACTATCTTCCTCCTAAAATAATTCTAACCCCAATGCAATCGAACGGGGAAATTCAATTCTCCCGATTTCTCTGAGAGAATATCCCTCCCAGTTTCGGCAAAATGTTGGCATGTATGTTAGTTGTTCAGTAATTTAAGCGCAGGCCTTTATCTTCAACACAACATCCAGCAAAAAACGGATCTTTGTGCCTGTTGATTTACTGTGAGCCTGGTTGCAATTTGTGCAATGGACAGGTGACTCCTACTTGATATAGGTTAAGACTTCTTAGTGCTTTAGCTTCTTATTCATAAGGGGCTGCCTCACCTGCATGGAGTCACGGCTGCTCCATGTGACAGCCAATCTATGATGAGACAACTCCCCAGCAGCTGCACAGCATCCTTGTAAGGGTTGCCAGTTTATCCTCCACTCCAGGGCAACCCCTTAAACCTCTACACGCTAGATTCAGTGCACTCCGATACTCCTCTTATGCATTTCAGTAAATGCAGACATTTTGTTAATTTCTGTGGGTACACGTCTTCTGCAAACAGGTGTGGAACGACTTGGAAGCCACAGTAAATTGGAGCATAAGTAGGACACCAGTGACTGTAGTATTTGGTGAAGGCATCCCACTTTTAGTAACAGACACAGCAGAAAAAGTGTTAATGTACACACAGTCTTGTTCACAGCACTCAAGACGATTTTGACTTGAAAGCCAAGAGTGCCGTTCAGAGGCTGGATTATCAAAATTTAGAAGGCTCCTATGTCAGGGATGGCACTCTGTCAAGAGTGGCACCGGGCACCCAGGTAGGTTTTGGGTGGCTGTGCTGATGTAAGGTGACAGATAAGCACACACAGCAGGAAGCTCAACAAGGAAGAAGAACAGGCAACAGTAGTTGTGAACAAAAAGGGGCAGGAATACAAAGGTACAAACAAACTGGATTCCCTCTTGGGGTGTATGCAGAAATGGGAAAGAGTGTTCCACGGACCTTAGGAAACTCCAGCCTTCTGCACAGATTGCTATTACAGGAGCCCACTCTGTATGCTCATGGCTGGGAACAACAGCTGTGGGTGTCTGTACAGAAACAGTATAACTGGAATGGAAAACCTAAGGGAGGACAAAAGACTCAAGGAAGAGAAGTACAGGGATCAAGAACAGGGGGTTGCAAACAAGGAAGAGAGTAAGGGAGCAGTAACCAGGAAACAGGGGGAGCTGCAAACAAGGAAGCAGGGCTGGAGTAACAGATGGCACAAGGTGCAGACAAACTGTTGAGGACTGCAGAGGACTGTAGTAGGCTGCAAGGCAGGGAGTCCAGAGGAGCAGGACAGAAAGCTGTAGTAGGCTGTGTACAGAGAGCCCAGAGAAGCAGGGCAGCAAGGAGCAAGCCCAGAGAAGCAGGGCAGCGAGGCAGGGAGTCCAGAGGATTAGGACAGAGAGCTGTAGTAGGCTGCAGACAGAGAGCCCAGAGGAGCAGGGCAGTGAGGCAGGGAGTCCAGAGGAGCAGGACCAAGAGCTGTAGTAGGCTGAAGACAGAGAGCCCAGAGGAGGAGGGCAGCGAGGCAAAGAGCCCAGAGGACCAGGGCTGCAGGCAGAGGAGTGTAGCAGACTGCTAGGCAGGGAGCCCCGAGGAGCAAGGCAGCGAAGCAGGGAGCCCAGAGGACCAGGGCTGCAGACAGAGGAGTGTAGCAGGCTGCAAGGCAGGGAGACCAGAGGAGCAGGGCAGCGAAGCTGGGAGCCCAGAGGACCAGGGCTGCAGGCAGAAGAGTGTAACAGACTGCAAGGCAGGAAGCCCAGTGGAGCAGGGCAGCAAGGAGCGCTGGAATCAGAAGCAGAATGAAACGGCAACAGGAACAGCATTCAAATCGTGGCTCAAGGCAAAAAGGTTCTGGAAGGACTTTTAATGCAAGAGACTGAGCTCCTGCAGGCAGCTGCTTAAATACAGCCCTGCCCTGTACTGAGGCAGGCTAATTGGCAGCACCTGGAGCAGCACACCTGAAGGCAATCTGCCTCCTCCCACTCTGGTCCTGAGAAGGTGGATGGAAGCAGCACTGATCGCTCGGGCTTCTGGGGATTGTGGTTCCAATACTGATGAATTGATAGCTGTAGCATGGTGCATTATGGTACATGTAGTTAGCTGAATTAAATAAGAAAGTACCAACGTCGTGCAAATGGAAATTAGGGACCAAAGTGTGAATAGGGGTTGTTCAAAGAGTATTATGAAGATAAATGAGTTCAAAATAGTCCATGATGGTTGCCGATGTGTGCGCCAGTGGCACAGGCATGACAGTATGCCCCTTCTCATGCCCCTCTCCAGGCCCCCTGAAGACTGACCAACAAGAAGAGCAAGTCCAAGGCCTGTCACACCGTGAGAAAGTCTTATACACAAAAGGCACTTCATGAAGATCCAAAAACTGTGTAAGGCTGAAAGGTGAGAGGTTTTTTTAGAAGGTAACTTTACCAATGTTCAGAACCCTTGAGATTGAATCCAAAAAAGACAAAGTCTTAGGGGCACAAAACATAACAGTGCGTTCATGAACTGAGGGACTGTGAAGATCTGCTGCAGGCCCGATGGCATTTATTGCTTTGAAAGTACTGGTCTTCCTTAGGGCTGGCAATGGTACAGTGCTGAAAGCTGGAACCAGAGATACAGCTGAATTGGTTGCTCTAGGAAGGTCTTCCAAATCATCAGATGTATTGGTAGTCAGCGTGATCTTTATATTTAAAGACAAATCAGGCAAGACAGGAATTTCATTGCAAAGTGTAAACAGGGGTGTCTCTTTGTTCACAAATGGATCTTCAGTGGTATTCAGATGCCTGGACTGGTTCTTGAAAGGAACAATATCCTCTAAGCACTCGGTCGTCTCATTAGATATGATAGAAACTATCACCACTACAGGATAGTTTGAGGGATGTAGATCAGGAAGAGACGGTGCAGTGGGATCATGTTGTGTAGCAGAAGCAGAGGATTCAGCCGCAGCGAGCATAACAGCGGAGGAAGCAGAATTCGGGGCATCGAGAGCATCAGAAGTAGCAGTAACTTCAGGAAACACAGCGGCAGGTTCTTCAGAAGCAGCAATGGCAACATCAAGATTTGCCGCAGGGACTTCAGGAGTCACAAATGTTGCAGGGACACCCTGAGTTGCAGGGTGTTCAGAACCACAGCAGCAGGGTGATCAGGAATAGCAGTAGGAAGTTCAGGTGCTGTAGCAGCTGGGAGAATAGGTGCCACAGGAGCACCAGCGGGCAGGGACACAACTGAGGCTGATGGAGTAGAGTCTGGTAGTTTAGGTGCTGCAGAGGCACCAGCAGGAACAACCGGAGCAGTAGCCTTAATAGGAGAACTTTTTACTGGCTTAGCAACAGGTACTGTCCTTGCAGGCAGAGAGGAAGGGGGTGTTTCTACTGCAGTAAGAGTGATGTGAGATGCTGCATTAGTATTAGATTCAGAAGTACTAGCAGGAGAAGCAGCAGAGATTGGACTAGCAGATACTGTAACAGGTAACATGGCTGATGTGGGGTCAGGATAGGGAAGGCTTTCTGATGGCTGGCCTTCAAAGTCTTTTGTGTTCAGGTTGACAGATGGGTCTGGGGTATTGACTATTGGCAAAGCTGGATCCAGACAAGTACTGGGTATAGTTCAGGATCTGACTCATGGTCTGGTACACAAAAACCCTTAGAAGCAGAGTACATCTCTGACTTAGTCACTTCAGTAGAGGCTGTATGTGTGAGTAAAGGACCGCCATCAAGGGTAAGAATGGAACAATCCTTAGACTCAGCAGGATCTCCAGTCAGATGATTACACTTGATTTGTGGTGTAATGGCAGTGTGAGCGATTCGGTCAACCGGAGGAGTTAATTCTTTACTATCTGAACAACAGTCTGAGTTACTGTGCCTAGTAAGTGAATGAGCTGTGCCAAGCTTTAAAAGGTATGCACATGCCAAGTTCAGACCTTCCAACTGCTTTGTATAAGTCTGTATCTTTTTCTGTGTTACCATTCCAGGCCTTATCATATCAATCCCTAAAGACAGAATGTCTGGTGTTTGGCATAGTGTCAGATGGTCTGGTAAATTGTGTCCCTTTGCTAGATTCTTACAATGCAAATAGACAAATTCATCATAGAGGTCTTCGGTTTGTCTTTTAAGGCGCAAGAGCTGTTCTTGTAACTGGTATGTTCCATTTGCCAGTTCTACAACTTCGGAATCTGGTGTAGCAGAAAAGCCAGGTGTTGCAATATGAAGACTGACCTTAGTGTTATCGTGGTTAGTAGTTACTGGGGAAACATTAAGACAACCAATGGTCTGTATTGGTCTTTTGTACCCAGGACCAGCTGCACTAACCTCAGGATACTGAATGCCTTGTCCTGTTAAATGAGTGTTATCAGCAGTCTGGGAAGATTGTGTAGCTTGCCTAGCTGATCTTGAGCATATTACCTTGGCAACAGCGTACTTTGGTTGAGAGTCTGCCACAATGAATGCACTATCTTTGGCTTTAGTAGTGTTAAGACATTGGTCCTGATACAGGGCAGCCTGGAATAAAGGAATACGAGGCTTGTGTACAGGCTGAATGTCGAATGCAGTGTCAGAAGAAATGCCAGAAAGCACATGAGTGTTATCCACTGGTTGGGCTAACAAAATCTGCAGGATCTCATTATCTTGCTGTAGTTCTTCGACAGATAGGGACTGCGGATCATAGTTACAAATGTCATAGTAGTTCAACATAGAAGGGTCAGCGAGCCACTGAGTGTAGTACTCTGCTTGCAAACCCTTGTTTACTAGGGCTAGTCTGTCTTTTAAACTAGGGTTTTTGTTTGCTGTCCTTAGGGAAACTTTAGATTTGTGCAGAGGTTTCTTGAACCAAAAGGAAATCATCTTTGGTCTGTGTGTGCCTTTCTTGCCTATGGGACAAGACTTTTTTTGCTCTTGCATTCTGTAAGGGATGGCACTCTGTCAAGAGTGGCACCGGGCACCCAGGTAGGTTTTGGGTGGCTCTGCTGATGTAAGGTGACAGATAAGCACACACAGCAGGAAGCTCAACAAGAAAGAAGAATAGGTTGTAACAGGAGCTGTGAACAAAAAGGGGCAGAGAATACAAAGGTACAAACAAACTGGATTCCCTCTTGGGGTGTATGCAGAAATGGGAAAGAGTGTTCCACGGACCTTTGGAAACTCCAGCCTTCTGCACAGATTGCTATTACAGGAGCCCACTCTGTATGCTCATGGCTGGGAACAACAGCTGTGGGTGTCTGTATAGAAACAGTATAACTGGAATGGAAAACCTAAGGGAGGACAAAAGACTCAAGGAATAGAAGGACAGGGATCAAGAACAGGTGGTTGCAAACAAGGAAGAGAGTAAGGGAGCAGTAACCAGGAAACAGGGGGAGCTGCAAACAAGGAAGCAGGGCTGGAGCAACGGATGGCACAAGGTGCAGGCAAACTGTTGAGGTCTGCAGAGGGCTGTAGTAAGCTGCAAGGCAGGGAGTCCAGAGGAGCAGGACAGAAAGCTGTAGTAGGCTGTGTACAGAGAGCCCAGAGGAGCAGGGCAGCAAGGAGCGAGCCCAGAGAAGCAGGGCAGTGAGCCCAGAGGATTAGGACAGAGAACTGTAGCAGGCTGCAGACAGAGAGCCCAGAGGAGCAGGGCAGCAAGGAGCAAGCCCAGAGGAGCAGGGCAGCGAGGCAGGGAGTCCAGAGGAGCAGGACCGAGAGCTGTAGTAGGCTGCAGACAGAGAGCCCAGAGGAGCAGGGCAGCGAGGCAGAGAGCCCAGAGGACCAGGGCTACAGTCAGAGGAGTGTAGCAGACTGCAAGGCAGGGAGCCCCGAGGAGCAGGGCAGCGAGGCAGGGAGCCCAGAGGACCAGGGCTGCAGATAGAGGAGTGTAGCAGGCTGCAAGGCAGTGAGCCCAGAGGAGCAGGGCAGCGAGGCTGGGAGCCCAGAGGACCAGGGCTGCAGGCAGAAGAGTGTAACAGGCTGCAAGGCAGGAAGCCCAGCGGAGCAGGGCAGCAAGGAGCGCTGGAATCAGAAGCAGGATTAAACGGCAACAGGAACAGTATTCAAATCGTGGTTCAAGGCAAAAAGGTGCTGGAAGGTCTCTTAATGCAAGAGACTGAGCTCCTGCAGGCAGCTGCTTAAATACAGCCCTGCCCTGTACTGAGGCAGGCTAATTGGCAGCACCTGGAGCAGCACACCTGAAGGCTATCTGCCTCCTCCCTCTCTGGTCCTGAGAACGTGGAAGCAGCACTGATCGCTCTGACTTCTGGGGATTGTGGTTCCAATACTGATGAATGGGAATAGCCAGGAATTGATAACTGTAGCAAGGTGCATTATGGTACATGTAGTAAGCTGAATTAAATAGGAAAGTACCAAAGTCGTACAAATTGAAATTAGGGACCAAAGTGTGAATAGGGGTTTTTCAAAGAGTATTATGAAGATAAATAAGTTCAAAATAGTCCATGATGGTTGCCAATGTGTGCGCCAGTGGCACAGGCATGACATCCTAATCTTGAACGAGCTGTATGATATGTGAGGATTGCTGCTCAGAGAGTAGATTATCAAAATTTAGAAGGCCCCTAATAAAGAACAAGCTGTCTGATATGTGAGGAGTGCTGCTCAGAGAGTAGATTATCAAAACATAAAAGGTCCATAATCAAGAATGAGCTGTATGATATGTGAGGAGTGCTGCTCAGAGAGTAGATTATCAAAACATAAAAGGCCCCTAATAAAGAACAAGCTGTCTGATATGTGAGGAGTGCTGCTCAGAGAGTAGATTATCAAAACATAAAAGGTCCATAATCAAGAATGAGCTGTCTGATATGTGAGGAGTGCTGCTCAGAGAGTAGATTATCAAAACATAAAAGGTCCATAATCAAGAATGAGCTGTATGATATGTGAGGAGTGCTGCTCAGAGAGTAGATTATCAAAACATAAAAGGTCCATAATCAAGAATGAGCTGTCTGATATGTGAGGAGTGCTGCTCAGAGAGTAGATTATCAAAACATAAAAGGTCCATAATCAAGAATGAGCTGTCTGATATGTGAGGAGTGCTGCTCAGAGAGTAGATTATCAAAACATAAAAGGTCCATAATCAAGAATGAGCTGTCTGATATGTGAGGAGTGCTGCTCAGAGAGTAGATTATCAAAACATAAAAGGCCCCTAATAAAGAACGAGCTGTCTGATATGTGAGGAGTGCTGCTCAGAGAGTAGATTATCAAAACATAAAAGGCCCCTAATAAAGAACGAGCTGTCTGATATGTGAGGAGTGCTGCTCAGAGAGTAGATTATCAAAACATAAAAGGTCCATAATCAAGAATGAGCTGTATGATATGTGAGGAGTGCTGCTCAGAGAGTAGATTATCAAAACATAAAAGGTCCATAATCAAGAATGAGCTGTCTGATATGTGAGGAGTGCTGCTCAGAGAGTAGATTATCAAAACATAAAAGGTCCATAATCAAGAATGAGCTGTATGATATGTGAGGAGTGCTGCTCAGAGAGTAGATTATCAAAACATAAAAGGTCCATAATCAAGAATGAGCTGTCTGATATGTGAGGAGTGCTGCTCAGAGAGTAGATTATCAAAACATAAAAGGCCCCTAATAAAGAACGAGCTGTCTGATATGTGAGGAGTGCTGCTCAGAGAGTAGATTATCAAAACATAAAAGGTCCATAATCAAGAATGAGCTGTATGATATGTGAGGAGTGCTGCTCAGAGAGTAGATTATCAAAACATAAAAGGTCCATAATCAAGAATGAGCTGTCTGATATGTGAGGAGTGCTGCTCAGAGAGTAGATTATCAAAACATAAAAGGTCCATAATCAAGAATGAGCTGTCTGATATGTGAGGAGTGCTGCTCAGAGAGTAGATTATCAAAACATAAAAGGCCCCTAATAAAGAACGAGCTGTCTGATATGTGAGGAGTGCTGCTCAGAGAGTAGATTATCAAAACATAAAAGGTCCATAATCAAGAATGAGCTGTATGATATGTGAGGAGTGCTGCTCAGAGAGTAGATTATCAAAACATAAAAGGTCCATAATCAAGAATGAGCTGTCTGATATGTGAGGAGTGCTGCTCAGAGAGTAGATTATCAAAACATAAAAGGTCCATAATCAAGAATGAGCTGTATGATATGTGAGGAGTGCTGCTCAGAGAGTAGATTATCAAAACATAAAAGGTCCATAATCAAGAATGAGCTGTATGATATGTGAGGAGTGCTGCTCAGAGAGTAGATTATCAAAACATAAAAGGTCCATAATAAAGAACGAGCTGTCTGATATGTGAGGAGTGCTGCTCAGAGAGTAGATTATCAAAACATAAAAGGTCCATAATCAAGAATGAGCTGTATGATATGTGAGGAGTGCTGCTCAGAGAGTAGATTATCAAAACATAAAAGGTCCATAATCAAGAATGAGCTGTCTGATATGTGAGGAGTGCTGCTCAGAGAGTAGATTATCAAAACATAAAAGGTCCATAATCAAGAATGAGCTGTCTGATATGTGAGGAGTGCTGCTCAGAGAGTAGATTATCAAAACATAAAAGGTCCATAATCAAGAATGAGCTGTATGATATGTGAGGAGTGCTGCTCAGAGAGTAGATTATCAAAACATAAAAGGTCCATAATCAAGAATGAGCTGTATGATATGTGAGGAGTGCTGCTCAGAGAGTAGATTATCAAAACATAAAAGGTCCATAATCAAGAATGAGCTGTATGATATGTGAGGAGTGCTGCTCAGAGAGTAGATTATCAAAACATAAAAGGTCCATAATCAAGAATGAGCTGTATGATATGTGAGGAGTGCTGCTCAGAGAGTAGATTATCAAAACATAAAAGGTCCATAATCAAGAATGAGCTGTATGATATGTGAGGAGTGCTGCTCAGAGAGTAGATTATCAAAACATAAAAGGTCCATAATCAAGAATGAGCTGTATGATATGTGAGGAGTGCTGCTCAGAGAGTAGATTATCAAAACATAAAAGGTCCATAATCAAGAATGAGCTGTCTGATATGTGAGGAGTGCTGCTCAGAGAGTAGATTATCAAAACATAAAAGGTCCATAATCAAGAATGAGCTGTATGATATGTGAGGAGTGCTGCTCAGAGAGTAGATTATCAAAACATAAAAGGTCCATAATCAAGAATGAGCTGTCTGATATGTGAGGAGTGCTGCTCAGAGAGTAGATTATCAAAACATAAAAGGTCCATAATCAAGAATGAGCTGTCTGATATGTGAGGAGTGCTGCTCAGAGAGTAGATTATCAAAACATAAAAGGTCCATAATCAAGAATGAGCTGTCTGATATGTGAGGAGTGCTGCTCAGAGAGTAGATTATCAAAACATAAAAGGTCCATAATCAAGAATGAGCTGTATGATATGTGAGGAGTGCTGCTCAGAGAGTAGATTATCAAAACATAAAAGGTCCATAATCAAGAATGAGCTGTCTGATATGTGAGGAGTGCTGCTCAGAGAGTAGATTATCAAAACATAAAAGGCCCCTAATAAAGAACGAGCTGTCTGATATGTGAGGAGTGCTGCTCAGAGAGTAGATTATCAAAACATAAAAGGTCCATAATCAAGAACGAGCTGTATGATATGTGAGGAGTGCTGCTCAGAGAGTAGATTATCAAAACATAAAAGGTCCATAATCAAGAATGAGCTGTCTGATATGTGAGGAGTGCTGCTCAGAGAGTAGATTATCAAAACATAAAAGGTCCATAATCAAGAATGAGCTGTCTGATATGTGAGGAGTGCTGCTCAGAGAGTGGATTATCAAAACATAAAAGGTCCATAATCAAGAATGAGCTGTCTGATATGTGAGGAGTGCTGCTCAGAGAGTGGATTATCAAAACATAAAAGGTCCATAATCAAGAATGAGCTGTCTGATATGTGAGGAGTGCTGCTCAGAGAGTAGATTATCAAAACATAAAAGGTCCATAATCAAGAATGAGCTGTATGATATGTGAGGAGTGCTGCTCAGAGAGTAGATTATCAAAACATAAAAGGTCCATAATCAAGAATGAGCTGTCTGATATGTGAGGAGTGCTGCTCAGAGAGTAGATTATCAAAACATAAAAGGTCCATAATAAAGAACGAGCTGTCTGATATGTGAGGAGTGCTGCTCAGAGAGTAGATTATCAAAACATAAAAGGCCCCTAATAAAGAACGAGCTGTCTGATATGTGAGGAGTGCTGCTCAGAGAGTAGATTATCAAAACATAAAAGGTCCATAATCAAGAACGAGCTGTATGATATGTGAGGAGTGCTGCTCAGAGAGTAGATTATCAAAACATAAAAGGTCCATAATCAAGAATGAGCTGTCTGATATGTGAGGAGTGCTGCTCAGAGAGTAGATTATCAAAACATAAAAGGTCCATAATCAAGAATGAGCTGTCTGATATGTGAGGAGTGCTGCTCAGAGAGTAGATTATCAAAACATAAAAGGTCCATAATCAAGAATGAGCTGTCTGATATGTGAGGAGTGCTGCTCAGAGAGTAGATTATCAAAACATAAAAGGTCCATAATCAAGAATGAGCTGTCTGATATGTGAGGAGTGCTGCTCAGAGAGTAGATTATCAAAACATAAAAGGCCCCTAATCAAGAACGAGCTGTCTGATATGTGAGGAGTGCTGCTCAGAGAGTAGATTATCAAAACATAAAAGGTCCATAATCAAGAACGAGCTGTATGATATGTGAGGAGTGCTGCTCAGAGAGTAGATTATCAAAACATAAAAGGTCCATAATCAAGAATGAGCTGTCTGATATGTGAGGAGTGCTGCTCAGAGAGTAGATTATCAAAACATAAAAGGTCCATAATCAAGAATGAGCTGTATGATATGTGAGGAGTGCTGCTCAGAGAGTAGATTATCAAAACATAAAAGGTCCATAATCAAGAATGAGCTGTATGATATGTGAGGAGTGCTGCTCAGAGAGTAGATTATCAAAACATAAAAGGTCCATAATCAAGAATGAGCTGTATGATATGTGAGGAGTGCTGCTCAGAGAGTAGATTATCAAAACATAAAAGGTCCATAATCAAGAATGAGCTGTATGATATGTGAGGAGTGCTGCTCAGAGAGTAGATTATCAAAACATAAAAGGTCCATAATCAAGAATGAGCTGTATGATATGTGAGGAGTGCTGCTCAGAGAGTAGATTATCAAAACATAAAAGGTCCATAATCAAGAATGAGCTGTATGATATGTGAGGAGTGCTGCTCAGAGAGTAGATTATCAAAACATAAAAGGTCCATAATCAAGAATGAGCTGTATGATATGTGAGGAGTGCTGCTCAGAGAGTAGATTATCAAAACATAAAAGGTCCATAATCAAGAATGAGCTGTATGATATGTGAGGAGTGCTGCTCAGAGAGTAGATTATCAAAACATAAAAGGTCCATAATCAAGAATGAGCTGTATGATATGTGAGGAGTGCTGCTCAGAGAGTAGATTATCAAAACATAAAAGGTCCATAATCAAGAATGAGCTGTATGATATGTGAGGAGTGCTGCTCAGAGAGTAGATTATCAAAACATAAAAGGTCCATAATCAAGAATGAGCTGTATTATATGTGAGGAGTGCTGTTCAGAGGCTAGATTATCAAAACTTTGAAAGTTCCTAATGAAGAACGAGCTGTATTAGATGTGAAAGTGCTGTTCAGAGGCTAGATTAATAAAACTTTCCCTGTGTCCCAAAAAATGGATCGAATTAATTTAGTACCCGTTTTGCTGCTTAGATAGTACAGAATGGATCTAGCAAGTTTAGCCGAAATTCGTATTATCTAAATATGTTATCATTAGGGCAATTATTGAACAGACAGCTTGGCTTACTGAGTAATATGAAACAAAAGTACTAAACACATTAATTTGTATTTTATACAGGAAACATAGTTCAAATAAATCCCTCTGATTCAATGTTGCACCAGTGCCAAGGTTTTTAGATAATGTTGATTGTGACTAAGCTTGTTTGCTGCATTCTGCTTTATCTAAGGGTTTGCTCAATGTTGTACACCGGGGCAAATGATAGATTGTCTGCCCCCAGATGTGTATGGGTAAAAGTGCAGCCATGAATAGATATAAAACAGGGGACATGTATTAAAGGCACGATGGGACAATATGACAGACAAGCTTGGACTGGGCAGTGGGGCAATGCATAGTGCAGACTGCTCATGCTAATGTGGGCCACGTTGTCACCCAAATAGGCCAGTATGACGGGCTACTTCACTGGCCAGCTATTAGTTTTGACCAACCTTATGAAACATCCTTTACATTTACAATTTGTAAGCAGTTGGATATTACTCAAACAGAATGCACTGCCACATGCGACTGTAGGTCAATCCTTCGTTGGCGCCTGAGCCCGTTATATTCCCAGACCGATCCTGATAGAAGAGTGGGCCCACTGACCACACCTAGGATAAGGCGAAATTGAATGACATCAAATATAGTGCAATGGAACTGTAAGGCTGATCAACCTGCTCACACTTATGGTTAAACTCCCCACAAGCTTAAGTTAAAGGTTTAGGTTGTTTACTGGGCGGATACTTGAATGACAAGGACCCGATTGGCCTCCCATTCGGCGACAGGCTATCGATATGCTTGCAAAGGACATGGGTGATGGCATATATGCCTCAGTGCTGTCCACAGCACTTTCCTATGTGTACGGAAGGGTGCATTCTGTCCTACGTGATAACATTGTGGAGAACTGACCTCTGTGGAGTCGCAGGAGTGATGTGATGGTCTCGTATATGTTGAATTTACTCAAATGATGTTAATGTGAAAGGTATTTATATAGCGCACCGTCACCAATGGAGTTGGTCTCCAGGGGCTCTGGCGGATCTGTAAAGAAAGAGGTGGGGGGGTGGGTTAGTGGGGTGAAGAGGGCAAAGGAAAGTGAGAGGTGGTGTACTGCTGGCAGCTTCAGTTTGGTTTTCACAGTGCGCCGAGCTTGGGTCTGCATATAGGATTGAAGCGAGTGCTCGCGTGCTGTTGCAACCTGTGTGTTGATTTTTTGTTGTTGCAGTGCGGTGAAGTCCGTGCGGTTTGCTGTGAGAGAGGTGGTTGTGTTGGTTTTGGCGTGAATTAAGTATGCAGAAATTTGAGGTTTTGGTTAGTGGGTTATATGTCTCTTAATCCTTGCAGTTTTGTTTATGTATCATGTTGTCATAGTGGGTGGGTATATTCTTTCTCTTGCTTTACTGACTGTCTAGTTTCTGGGGCGATACTGTGGCTAGTTTCTAGGAAATTTGGGCTTAGTACCCCCGGTTGGGCGAGTATTATTCCCTAGTTCGATAGTGGTATTATGTTATCATTCACCTGCTCCTTTCTGTTTACTGTCGGTAGTCCATTGGGTAAGTATTTTCTTTCTCTTCCCTTTCCTGACTGTCTAGTTTCAGGGCAGTGGTGAGGCTGGCCTCCAGCTAAGTTATTAAGTTTAGTGCACTCTAGAGGGCGAGCATAATCCCTGCTTAGGTAGTGGTGTTATATTATCATTCCCGCTCCTTGCTGTCTATTTACGGTCGGTAGTCCAGTGGGTAAGTATTTTCTTTCTCTTCCCTTTCCTGACTGTCTAGTTTCAGGACAGTGGTGAGGCTGGCCTCCAGCTAAATTATTGAGTTTAGTGTACCCAGAAGGGCGAGCATTATCTCTGCTTAGGTAGTGGTGTTATATTTTCATTCCCGCTCCTTGCTGTCTATTTACTGTCAGTGGTCCATTGCTGCCTGTGTACACGAGGTGGCTAAACGTGTATGTTTTATATACGTTTAATAACGTGTCTCTTTTTATGTAACCTATGTGTTGGATTTCCATTTGAGGAATTTATACTTGCTTTGGAATTAATCTTTGCTGTTCTAAATTCAGCAATTAATAAATCAATAAAAATCAAAATGAAAAAAAGCAGGAATGCCACGGCCGGCATTTTGACCAACGGCATGCTAGCAGCGTCACAATCACATTGGTGCCAGCACATTATAGGTTTTTTAAGTAAAAAAAAGGCCTAAAAGTACACGGGAAACAGTATTTTCTCACTGTTAAAATGTGGAGGATTTTTTCAGGGGAGCGGGCTAAATGCTTTTTCAGAGAAAGATGGCGTGAGAAAAGAACATAAAAAATAGTATGGGCAGAATAGAAGCAAAGATTTGCTATTTTACGTAGAATATTTTCCATTAGGTAAATTATAATTTCATCGTCTCAAACAGGCGCAATGTTCATTGTACTAGCTAATTAAGTGACCCCTTGCTTTCCTTCTTGCCCTCTGCTTCTTTCAGGAGCAATCTAAGCAGGCCTCTGGATGCTGGCATCCTGGGCAGATGCCCAGTCTTACTGTAGAATCTACCCGGCAGCAGCAGCATAAGGATACAGCATGGATATATGGAATGGTGTCCTAGTAGAAACTCCAGAGTTAATGTACATAGAAAACAAACATGATTTTCCTCCGTAACCTTTAAACTCGTTCACGGAACCTTTGACCATTGTCAGTTTATGGCAGATTGTGTAACGGTTTATTGAGAGGCCACCCTGAACGCAGGGAGTTCTTTCCCTGCCCAATCAAGGTGTCGCATAACACACTGTTTAATGGATTCTTTGTTCAGCTCTCTCTCAGCCTCATCTCGTGCCCCTTGGGCCCCTCCCCATCTGCAACCAAGGAGCCAAGAAGCAGGCCGGTGTACAGAAAATACATTTATATTTATTTGAATTATAGGTTGTGGAGATCACACTGAAACTACACACGCCACCTTCTCTGTGGCTCACAATTAAATTCTTTTTACATAAATAAATCACACAAGTTGGTTTGGCAAACACAAATCACAATACTTTACTTTACTTTAAGCAGATTTCAATTTAAGGAAAAATCAACACTGGTCAATGACCAAAATCAATTTACATGTGCAGTGCTGTGCAATCTCGATGTACCTGAATGCTTAAAATGTCTAGCAGTTTGGTTTACAGATTTGTACAAATGCATTTGGCAATGATTATTTCATCCAAATTTTTCAAAATAAACACATGGTGAATTTAGAGCAAAACAACCATCACATGTTCAGCGTTGGATACATGAGGTATCACTTTTGCAAAGCACTTCTCCCCCAGCCCTAATGTTCAAGCATCAATTACATGCAGCACCCTTCTATTCAAATGCCAGGTCTAGGGAGTGAGGATGATTTGGAAGTTTGGTTTTTCAGACCCCCTTCAATTAAAGGCCTGTGTTGGGGAAGTTGAAGAGAAAAATGGGGATGACTGGAAATTTTTGATTTTCAGACCCCCCTTCACTTAAAGGCCTGTGTTGGGGGGGTGTAGACAGTTTACAGATGTTTTAGTTTAGGGACAAGGACACCCCTCTTCCTTAAAGAAGTTGGGGTCAGTGGGGAAAAATAGGTTTACCCAATTACAAAAGAGGCTCCTGCTTCCCTGTCATGGCAGCCACCTACTGGAATGCCTTGCCGATGGATTTAAGGATGGATCCCTCCCTACTATCCTTTCAGAAAAAATTCAAAACATGGCTCTTCATACAGGACACCAATCCGTATCTCCCGCACCTGTAAGTAACTTTACCTCCTTAATGGATGGACCTCTGCTACCTGACATTACACTCTGCCACCTCACTACTAGTTACTACTTACCACGGTACCGCATAAGACTCTAATTTATGAAAATGTAACTGCCTTTTCATTCTGTACTGTATAACGCTCCAATGTACTAATCAAATTGTATATCTAAGTATACCTTGTAATAACATCATCAAGCTTGTACGACCTGTAACCATATCCTTAAGCCTGTATGACCTGTAACCATATTCTTAAGCCATGCATCTAGATGCCTGAGGGTTAGACACGGAATACAAATGTAATAATAAATAAATAAACATTAACAGAAATCACCCTGTGGTGTTTTGCCAATGGGGAATTATTGACATTAATATTTAGTCACATATGCTAAGGATCTACACAGTCCCCCCCCCTAACCACTAATGAAGAACAACCCACCAGTGAAAGGGAATGGGTTAATTAAATAGATCCCCACACTGACCTTTTGTTGGACAATCTACTTACTTTTGGAAATCTCTGAGCTTGGCACTCAGGGACTGAGCAGAGCTTTGCTTGTAGGGGAAAAACAGGATTCTAGCCAGCACTTCAGTCAATTGGATCCCACAGCACTTCTCTCTCTCTATAGCTCTAGTGGAGAATCTCAGCCTCTGCCTTCTAGTCTCCCCAGCAATAGAAATCTCCAGCACTCTTCCAATCTTTACCCCATATGAAATTTCAGTAGATCTCTTTTGGAGATTTGTGGCAGCTCTCTCCATCTCTCATAGTGCATCCACTTCATATGCCAGCGATGACACAATCCAGATGTCAATATTTGGCAGTGCCCTGCAAGAATTCTCGCACATTTGATTGGTCTTTCACTCATCCTCCCATGCTAGAAGTCCGGCCCCCTCTGACAGATAGATTCCAGGGATGGTGACATTTAAATTATGAAAATAAGGAAGGGAGGAGGCAAATCTCATTTATAGAGTGACATTTGTTTGTATGTTACTTTGCAAAATCTCACCTAAAAAGGTTCCAACATGGTAGCTATTTTTATTTGTCAAATACTCATCATCATGTATATATTTTTGTGCTCTTCTCATCGTGACAAATACATCAAGACGTCTCTCATGTTTGCACCATGTTTCCTGTACTGTAAAGACTGGAGGGAGTATCTATACTTCTCACCTCTATATGGTAGGGTAAACGCACAGAACACCCCAAAAAGGCTCTCAATTTGGTTACGATGGATGAGCAGCCAGGCTTAAGCTTTCAGGAGGTGATGGTATGATATGATATGGCATTTGTAACGCGCCTATACACAAGTGTTTCAAGGCGCGATGCAGGGAGGTTCTTAAGTACAGTGGTTCCCCAAAGTCTCCACAAAGGAATGACAACATACTATCTTAGGTGATAACACAGTTTCTCTACATAAAATAAGGTTTGCTACCTATACCAAATATACATATACATAACACGTTGTACTTGGAATACTTATTCAAAGCATAGCAAATGTATACATTCTATGTGGTACCACACATGACTGAAATCCAGTAATATATACACTAACTGCTGACAGTTTTAAATAGGCGGATGGATTCTTAAATCAGGTATAACAGCGTAGAATAGGGAAGTAAAGCAGGTTAGTTATGAACAGTAGCAAAATGCTTTCTTTAGACTAGACAAGTAATTCTGAGTGAGGATCCCCCTCCTGGGCAACCTCTAAGGGAAAGGTTAGGGAGTAAATTATGTTGTCTTTTACAGCCCTGTCCAATAATGATTGATAAACTTGCGCTTTCTTTTAAAAGGTTCTGCCAGCCCCAATGTATCTGAGAGGCCACAGGAGAACAGTTTCTAGTATGAATCTGGGACCCCTGCACGGTCCCTGAGGATAGCAGGTGCTCTTCCTTGTCAAAGTACCTTTGGTGCCTTGGCAAAGGTTCTCGACTTTACTCGACAATTCCTTCCAAGGATGGACCCTGTTTGGAAGAAGGACCCACTGGCATGCTGATTCCGAGAAGAAAAAGGAACCAAAGTCTTTCTGAAGTGCAGAAGTTTGGCTCTTTGCAGTGCTCTCCTTTGATCGATGATTTCTCTGACTGTAGAAGTCCTGTGAAGATTAAACTTGATGTGGGCTCCTTAAAGGCTTGGCAGATGAAAGTAAGACCTTTGGGACCCTTTGATGAGTTCTGGTGGCGACGGGTGCATAGGTCACTTTTCCGATTTTCGGTCCTTTGGTGCTGCAGCTGCAACACGGACCTCTGGATGGCTTCTGGTGACCTGGACTCGACCACTGGAGTGGACCTCCGGCCCTCACCAAGTGTGTACCCTTAGGATGTCTTTGTTAGCTCCTGGTGGTGGGAAACCCACTGATGGACCTTCATCTGCACTCAGCAACTCTGGGCTCTCTCTGATGGTAAATAGTGGTCAGTGATGATAGTGAGGATGCCCCTTGAAATGTTCTTAAGAGTTGGAACTTTCACAGCTCCAGGTGTCCAGCAGCACTATGTCAGGGTACCCTCTCTTCTGGGTGGTGGGCAGCAATGGCTTCCATCGGTCACAAAATGATCCTCTGGACCCTAGGTGACACCAATGGACTTCTCTGGCTCGAGATGTCTGGAATGCCTCTTCTGGACTTCGATGACCCCTTCTCTGGATGGCAGGTACACCAGACTGGCTTCCAAGATAAATCGATGAAGAGCAGGAGTTTTGCACGATGGTCCCTCATAGCTCAGGGAGAGGTGTCCCTTGCAGGTCCTCTCTGGATCAGTCCTAGGGACACACACCAGCTTTCGGATTACTTGAAAAAATTTCAGCAGCAGACTTCTCCTTCAGCTGGGCTTCAAGGAACAGCTTCTTCTTGCTTCAGCTTCAAATTCTGCTTTTGAACAAATGGGTAGGTAAGGAGTCCCCAGATATACACATCTGTTTCCCATATACTCTGGCTGAGCCAGGCTCAGTCAGCCAATCACACAGAAGGACATTCATGCAGGTAGGCAGTCAATCATGCTCACAGACATTCAGGTCATTCACTCCACCCAGACACCCACAACAAAGAATGTGGACTGGTGCAAGTACCCAGTCTTTCAGCACACTACACCGCATTCCTGTCAATTTCAGTCAGGGCTGTCTCAATCATTGTGTCACACACACAGAAACCAGACACCCACAAAAGAGAATGTGAGTTGACTTCCAACTCCATTCACACAGGTCGCACCCCTAGGGTGTACCCACAACACACAACGCCTGCAAAGGCTCCAGTCAGTCTGACAAGAGGCAGCCACAGAGCCATATATGGTATTTCCACCCAACAGCCAGTAAGGAGCAAAGGGAACAACAGAAATATATAGGGTGTTTCCACCCAACCGCCATTCAAGAGGAAGGGACAGAGTCAGGGCTTCCCAGTACTTTGGGAAACAAGGTAAAAAGCAATAGAAACCACAAGGCAACAGTGGGCATCTTGCCTTTGTGTAGGAATCCATTGATTCCTATGGCAGGGCCTGGGTATCCCAAACATGGAGGACATACAGCGCCACTGCCATATCAGCATGTAGCTGCCTCCAGCTCATACCCTGTTCTGTGGGCAACACACTGTTACCCCAAAACCCACATAAGGGGTACAAGAGTGTATCTCCACCCATGGGTGCCCTAAGGGTATCCAATGGGTGTTGTTCACCAAAAGATAAAATGAAGAGCTGCACTGTCAGAGGTGCAGGCTGTCATGATGCCCGCTCCCGGGGAACCGGTTCATGCCCTGCGTCCCCGAAAGCGGACATCCAGTCCCCAAGGAAGGACCCAGCAACCCCATATAGAGGCCCTTTGGACAGTGTCCTGGCGCCTATGGCGCCAGGCTCATAAAAGACATCAGTCCTGGCGCCATAGGTGCCAGGCTCATTATAGGAGTGCTTGGGTGCACTTACCTGATGCAGACCATGCTGCAGGATCCCGGCCTCCTTGAGGCCTGAAAGGAACTACTTTACCTGTGGGACTAATTTACCATCCGGGCGTGGTCGGGGAAGGATACAAACCTGATTGGAGGAAGGATACATACCTGGATCTTCTTCCAAGGCTATTTAAACCCCACCCGAACAGCCACACGTGTTTCGCGTTGTTCTGCATCTAGCAGCTGGATGCTCACCGTATCTGCTCCTGCATCCTGACTTCTGCCACGCCTGCCAGCGAGAGGAAGAGAACAGAAGAAGGAAAAGTCCTTACCCGCTAAATTCCGCATCCCGGAGACATCTCGCCGACAATCCTGAAAAGGAAAACTTTTGTTTTAAAAGCTCATCGCGTCGATCGCTGCAGCGCCGCATTCTACTCACCTTTACAGGGCGCCTCCATGTTCAGCAGCGATCATCCGGATTCGCAGTCACGCCCCAGCACCTAGGGAGAAAAAGACCAGAACAAAAGGTGAGAGAGAGAAGGGAATAAGGAAAGCTAAATCTCCATGTTAAGGCTTACCTGTTGATTCATTCCCTCTTCATCTTGGGTCCGCGCCGCATCCTGGCAGTTCCGGACCCCGGCCCCTAAGGGGAAAAAGAGACATCAGCGTTAATGAGCGAATTAAAAGACATTACCAAAAAACGCTCATTAAAGACTTACCTGATTTCTACAAGGATTTCACCTCTCATCTCGGGTCGGTGCCTGTTCCCCGGCATTCCGTACCCCGGCCCCTATGGGGAAAAAGACACTAGCATTAGTACATTAATGCATGGACACAAGGGGAACCTCTTATCAAAAAACTTACCTGGAAGCCAAGCAAGTTTGGTTCTCACCAATCCGAAAATCCAGTGAAGTAACTGGATACCAACGCGCCCCTGCATCAGAAGGAGGATGGAGAGCTCGTCCTTCCAGACCCTAAGGTGAGACGCTACGAGGAATCACAGAAGGGTTTCGAGGAGGGTGAGAGGGGAAAGTGGGTGGCCGATTGCATTACCCCGCAGACAGTTAATCCCCTATTTTCGCCTACAGAAGGATACTTCTAAGAGCCAGACAAGCCAGATTTGGGGGCCCGGTCCAGTCCGTCTTCCGAACCCTGCGCATCACCTTAGAAGAGGTCACAGCAGCGCGAACCAGGCCAGCGCCTCCGTGGGAGTCAGGTGAGCGTAACAGAACGCGAAGCCTTCCTACAAATTCCCACCCAGGCGCTATGGAAAGTTCTGAGACTGATCAGTTGGCCCAATTACTGGGGGAATTACGGGCCGAAGTACATGCCGCTCGTCAAGAGACTAATGCCCTCAGGAGGGAATTAATAATATCAAAGGAAAGAACTGATGACCTGGCCAGACAGCTTTTGCAAGGTCAAGCTGGGCAAACTCCTCTACGCGGTTCCGGAGGGAACCCCGCTCCTGTGGTTTCCAGTAACCCTGTGCAGATTAATCTACCTGGAAACATGCCGCTGGCCCCACCCGAACGCTTTGCTGGGGACCCCAAACGATTCGCCGTATTCATGAATCAGTGTCGTTTGCACTTCCTATGCAGACCTGGGGCCTTCCCTAATGATCAGACCAAGGTAGCCTTTGTATTGTCATATCTCAGCGACTGCGCTGCCGATTGGTCAGTTCCACTGGTTACTCAAGATGACCCGATTCTCCGTGATTTTCAAAGGTTTCAAGCAAGCATGGAAAGGTTATTTGCTCGACACTCTCAGGGGCAGGCTCTGGATGACGAACTTCTATCCCTGCTAAAGGGCAATCAGGACCTCCTATCCTATATTGCAACCTTTAATAGACTAATTGTGGAAACGGGATGGCCAGAGGATAAAAGAGTCACGTTGTTTTATCGAGGCCTACGTGGAGAACTTAAAGATGTCTTGGCCCAAGTTGTAAATCCGCCCCAAGAATGCACAGAGTATATAGACTTAGTGGTCCAATTGGATCACAGACTTCAAAACAGAAAAGCAGATCGGTCCAGGTTTGAGACCCGGGTGTTGGTCAAGACCCATGCAAATCCCAAGGGAGTTGATGTCTCTGAGCCTATGCAAATTGGAGGGGTTAAAGGACCCTTAACTCAAAAGGAACGTGAAAGGAGGCGGCAGTTAAAATTATGTCTTTATTGTGGGAATTCTGGACACTTTCTAAGAGATTGCCTGGCAAAACCGCCCCGAAAGGCGGTAGGAGCCGCTGATAAAACCATGAAGACTCTGTTTCAGGAAACGACTCAGCCCGACAAGTGTAGGGGTCCGCTTGCCGAGCTTGAAAACTAACTCTCAGACCTCGCATTTCATTGTGCCAATGGTTCTCGTAGATCCAGAACAGCCTAAGCGGTTGCATGCAATAAAGGCATACATCGATAGTGGGGCTATTGGAAACTATGTGGATCGTGAATTGGTCTCTAGGATTAACCTCCCTCTCCGTCCTAAAACCAGCAAAGATGTCATCACCACAGTCGATGGAACTGAAATTGCCTCTGGACCGGTAACACATTCCACTACTGAGGTGACTCTTATTGGTCCCGACGGCCATCGGGAGGGTGTTGTTTTTGATGTAATCAAGGATCCACAGTTTCAGGTTATTCTTGGAATCCCTTGGTTAGAGACACATAATCCTCGAATTGATTGACGAGCTAAGAGAATAACCTTCCCGGATTGTACACAAACCTGCTACCCAGAAAACCTGAAGATTAATCTAGCATCTGTAACCTCTGCCTCCATGCAACTACCTTCGGAATACCAAGACTTTCAGGACGTCTTCCAAAAGGAACAGGACAACACGTTACCTCCTCACAGATCGTATGATTGCCAAATCGATCTGGTGCCCGGTGCACAACCCCCTTGTAGCCGGATTTATGCCCTTGCCGAACCTGAGAATCTGCATTTGAGACAATATTTGGATCAATACCTAGCTAATGGTTTTATTCGTCCGTCAAAGTCCCCGGCATCCTCGGCTTTGTTCTTCGCGCCCAAAAAAGAAGGCGACCTTAGAACTTGTATCGATTACCGCGCATTGAACCAGATAACGGTTAAAAACCGTTATCCTCTGCCTCTGATCCCTGAACTCCTTGACCAGGTGAAGGACGCTTGCATATACACCAAGTTAGATCTCCGGGGGGCTTATCATCTGGTACGAGTTAAAGAAGGCGACGAATGGAAAACTGCCTTCCGTACTAAATACGGATTATTCGAGTACCAGGTGATGCCTTTCGGATTGTGTAACGCGCCGGCTGCCTTCCAATACTTCATGAATGATGTCCTTTGGGAACTCATCGATGTTTGTGTTGTCGTATATATCGATGACATTCTGGTGTACTCCTCTTCGGAATCTAATCACAGAAAACACGTCAGGGCAATACTTGAAAAACTGCGCCAACACAAACTATTTGCTAAATTGGAGAAATGTGTTTTCCATACCACAGAAGTCGAGTTTCTAGGTTTCATCCTGACACCCAAAGGAGTCCGAATGGTCTCAAGAAAAGTGGATGCCATCCTCAAATGGCCATCACCTAGCTCTGTAAAAGGGGTTCAAAGCAAGCTCGGCTTTGCCAATTTCTATCGCAGGTTTATCCCGGAATTTTCACGCGTGGTACAACCCATAACTGCACTCTTGAGGAAAAATAAACGTTTTGAATGGTCTGAAGAAGCCGAGCAGGCCTTTCAGGATTTAAAAGCTAAGTTTACCTCCGCACCTATATTGAAACACCCGTGCCCAGATCTCCCTTATGTCGTCGAGACTGACGCTTCCAGCCTAGCCATGGGAGCTGTCCTGTCCCAAAGAGATCCCGAAACCAACCAACTGCATCCCGTAGCATTTTGGTCCAGAAAATTCTCGGCACCCGAGGTTAATTATGCAATCACGGACAAAGAACTGTTAGCCGTTAAGTCCACTTTTAAAGCCTGGCGGCATTATCTGCTTGGCGCTCGACATACCATCACAGTGATCACTGATCACTGGAATTTACAGTATTTGAAAACCGCCAAAGCTCAGTCATCACGGCAGCTCCGATGGGCTTTGCTTTTTGCTGAATTTGATTTCGTGATTACCTATCGACCTGGCTGCAAGAATGGCAAAGCAGACGCCTTATCCCGAATTGGAATGGAAGAATCTGATACAAACTCAGAACCAGTACCAATAATTCCCGAACAGAGGATTCTAGGCATGACTTTGTTACAGACGCTTGAAGACATTCAAGCCAGAGTGAAACATCTCCTGGACCCTACAACCTTACAGGAATGGATACAAAAGGGATCAGACTTTACCATAGATAATGGTTTACCTTATTTCCAAGCACGCTTATTCCTGCCACATAAGGAATTACACGAACTAGTTATTTCCAGTTATCATGATACATTAATAGAGGGACACCCCGGTATTGCCAAGACAGAGGAAAAGGTGAAACGACAATTTTGGTGGCCCTCTTGGTGAAAAGATGTTAAATCTTTTGTGATGTCCTGTGGTGTTTGCGCCCAAAATAAAAGTCAAAAGAAAAGACCAGCTAGTCTCCTTCAACCTCTAGACATACCGCCAGCACCCTGGCACACCCTATCAATGAATTTTATTACGGACCTGCCTCCTTGTTCGGGGTACAATACTATTCTGGTAATTGTGGATTTGTTTTCCAAAATGGCCCACTTTATTCCTTTGAAAGGTTTACCTTCAGCTTCTGTCCTAGCCAAAGAATTCCTCGAAAATATTGTTCGGCTACATGGATTCCCATCTATACTCATTTCTGACCGGGGAAGCCAATTCATTTCCCACTTCTGGCGCAAATGTTGTCAAATGGCGCAGATCGACGCAAGATTATCGACCAGTCACCACCCTCAGACCGATGGTCAGACCGAGAGGACAAATCAGACCCTTGAGCAGTACTTACGGTGTATGTTACAGCAATATGAAAGCAACTGGAAAGACATTCTTTGGATAGTCGAATACGCATATAATAATTCGGTACACTCTGGAACTGGCCACAGTCCTTTTTATACTTTGTTTGGGCATCACCTTCGAACCTCAAACCTTGACTCACCTCAGAACCTCGGAATGCCTGCAGTAGAACATCTGCATTCTACAATTACCCAAGCCTTCAAAGAGGCAACTACGCATTTACAACAAGCCAAGAGAAAATACAAGGAGAATGCTGATCTACATTGGAGTGAAGCACCTCCGTATCAGATTGGGGATCAAGTGTGGTTAGCTACCAGACATTTACCACTCAAAGGGCCTCGAACTTTTAACCCAAAATATCTGGGACCTTATTCTATTACGGCAATAATTAACCCAGTGGCTGTTAAACTTGATTTACCAGCTAGTATGCGAATTCACCCTGTTTTTCATGTGTCACTTCTAAAACCAGTGGTACCCGGAACCCGACTACTCAAACCTCCAGAACCTATTCTAATAGATGGGGAGCCCGAATTCGAAGTGAAGAACATTTTAGACTCAAAAATGTTTAGGTCAAAACTGTTCTACCTAATTGATTGGAAGGGGTACGGACCTCAGGAGAGGTCGTGGGAATCCAGCGACCATGTGCATGCACCTCGATTAGTCAGGAAATTCCACCGACTCTTCCCAGACAAACCAAAACCCCCGGGGGGAACAACCTTGGGAGGGGCCTTGGGGGGGAGTTCTGTCATGATGCCCGCTCCCGGGGAGCCGGTTCATGCCCTCCGTCCCCGAAAGCGGACATCCAGTCCCCAAGGAAGGACCCAGCAACCCCATATAGGGGCCCTTTGGACAGTGTCCTGGCGCCTATGGCGCCAGGCTCATAAAAGACATCAATCCTGGCACCATAGGCGCCAGGCTCATTATAGGAGTGCTTGGGTGCACTTACCTGATGCAGACCATGCTGCAGGATCCCGGCCTCCTTGAGGCCTGAAAGGAACTACTTTACCTGTGGGACTAATTTACCATCCGGGCGTGGTCGGGAAAGGATACATACCTGATTGGAGGAAGGATACATACCTGGAACTTCTTCCAAGGCTATTTAAACCCCACCCGAACAGCCACACGTGCTTCGCGTTGTTCTGCATCTAGCAGCTGGACGCTCACCGTGTCTGCTCCTGCATCCTGACTTCTGCCACGCCTGCCAGCATCCTGGATCACCTGCAAAGGAAGAGAGGAAGAGAACGGAAGACGGAAAAGTCCTTACCTGCTAAAACCGCATCCCGGAGACATCTCGCCGACAATCCTGAAAAGGAAAACTTTTATTTAAAAGCTCATCATGTCGATCGCTGCAGCGCCGCATTCCACTCACCTTTACAGGGCGCCTCCATGTTCAGCAGCGATCATCCGGATTCGCAGTCACGCCCCAGCGCCTAGGGAGAAAAAGACCAGAACAAAAGGTGAGAGAGAGAAGGGAATAAGGAAAGCTAAATCTCCATGTTAAGGCTTACCTGTTGATTCATTCCCTCTTCATCGTGGGTCCGCGCCGCATCCTGGCATTTCCGGACCCCGGCCCCTAAGGGGAAAAAGAGACATCAGCGTTAATGAGCGAATGAAAAGACATTACCAAAAAACGCTCATTAAAGACTTACCTGATTTCTACAAGGATTTCACCTCTCATCTCGGGTCGGTGCCTGTTCCCCAGCATTCCGTACCCCGGCCCCTATGGGGAAAAAGACACGAGCATTAGTACATTAATGCATGGACACAAGGGGACCCTCTTATCAAAAAAACTTACCTGGAAGCCAAGCAAGTTTGGTTCTCACCAATCCGAAAATCCAGTGAAGTAACTGGAAACCAACGCGCCCCTGCATCAGAAGCAGGATGGAGAGCTCGTCCTTCCAGACCCTAAGGTGAGACGCATCGAGGAATCACAGAAGGGTTTCGAGGAGGGTGAGAGGGGAAAGTGGGTGGCCGATTGCATTACCCCGCAGACAGTTAATCCCCTATTTTTGCCTACAGAAGGATACTTCTGAGAGCCAGACAAGCCAGATTTGGGGGCCCGGTCCAGTCCATCTTCCGAACCCTGCGCATCACCTTAGAAGAGGTCACAGCAGTGTGAACCAGGCCAGCGCCTCCGTGGGAGTCAGGTGAGCGTAACACAGGCTGGAACTCAGTGGCAGAAAACATAGAGAGTCAGGATGATTGAGGATGGGTGCCGCTATTTATTAGATAACAGTCTTGTTTTAATGTCATAGCACACCTACAGAGAAGTGGTAGGACAAGGACAGGAGGCCGTGCCCCATCCCATAAGGCATTTCCAGCATCACATGCGCAATTGATGATTTTGTCTGAATTACATGAAAATGATAGCAGTGGTTATGATCAAACTTTACCACCAGTTATGTGATACATTTAGCAATTATTGTCTGAAAATGTAGCTTCTTCCCACTTTCTGGGCAGCTGCGATTACATTTTGGCTAGGTCCCAGAGTTCTGAAATTCCAACTTTTATGTAAATTACTCCAACATAACTGCATTGAAATTAGCTTTTGCATGACACCTTACACACGCCTGTAACTATAACCGTTCATCAATTGCTGAATGAAATCACATGTCCAATGTAAGTCTATGGCCACATCATTAACATATATAATGTTAGTTTCACACCACAGCTCTCATTTCTCTGTAAGCATGTGACCAGAGCCTACTGAGTTGAATATGTTTTCAAGGCCGGAGTAAAAGCCATTAGTCTCTTTGTTCTTAAGAGTTGATGGGTTGTGAAGATCCTCATCAGACATGTTCACCGCTGCCCTGTAATACCATTAACCATACTGACATCTGGCACTTTGTCCTGTTATCTGAAGTTGACCACCATTCTGATCTTAAAACCTTCTATTTTCTTGTGTTTTTCCAACCCAGAGCTACTAGTCACTTTATTGCACTTGTAAATAGCTAGCATACAGGAGCCTCAAAGGAATCCCCGTTCCATATTCAGAGGCCAACACGCTTGCAGTGGGGGAAGCCATTTGCAGATTCTGCCCAGAGATCCACAGATTGTCCTTGGCTAAAATTAATTTATATGTTGCATTTTCTAACATCAGCCTTTATCCCTTGAAATACTGTGTATTTTACTGATCATGGTTCACTTTGCTTGCCACAATATCTTTCTTTAAGCATGGAGCCTTTCTTATAATATGCTAATTTGGCAGCTGAACACTTTTCTCTGCATGTTCATTTACAGTTGCAAAATACAAACACTTTAGAACATTTCAGTTTCAGTCCCTTGATTTGCACACAACAATTTTTATGAATGTTTCAAACTTTAATAAAGGGCTTTGGCACTGGAAGGTGGGCCTTATGTTGCTTTAAATGAAAATGTTACTTGGCTTTAACTCTCACATGCGAGGCCCAATTTACCATGTTTTTCAATGTACACAGCATTACAATGTGTGTTAGTTTCTGTGAAAATGCTGCATTTATCTCTCAGCCAGCAATGTGATGTGCCTTTCTCATCTGCACTCTGATTCAATTATTTTTTCAGCATTCTCTGGATTTCAGCTGAAGAAAGACACACACTTTCTTGAATCCACTATTCCTTGTGTCATCTTCAGCAAGACACAAAGGTCAATTCACCAAGCCCTTTTACTGTATTAAGTATTTTTTAGGCCTGTCATTTTCTTTAGTGTGCCGGGCCATTACATGCAATGTCTCTTGCAGCAGAGGCCTACTTGGTCTTTCAGTTCATGTCATGTGAGGCTGTCATTTAACCCCAGAATTGCAGTATAAATGGTAATTATGGGGCAGTTCATGAAAGTGTTCACAGTTTGAAAACAGGGTAAAAAATACTCACATTTCATTTTTCATACAATTGAGTTTTTCAGGACAACTATTTGAAAATACCCTTCTCTGAATTTCAAGATTTATGGTCCACACCAAGATCTTATGGGGAACTCGTACATGCAAAAAAAAGCACAAAAAAATCTCATCACTAAATTTCGATATGTATCTATATTTGGTACATGTGCAGAAGATACAGAAAACAAACAAAGATGTACGAAAACGGAAAACGAATGCACTCAGACACAGAGATGCTTGGCATGCACATAACCCATAGCAGCACAAGGAAGGTTTTTGTGCATGCACACAACATGAGCAATAGACAGAAATAGATACTCATGTGCAAATCATCAACCGTGCACGGCTGTTTGACAAACACACAATTCTGAATCAGATGTTGAAAGTGTGCTATGCATACTTGAAACATAAGTAAGACACACAACATAGCATTACAGTCATACCACAATCTGGGCATACACAAAACACTCTGCAAACTCACAAATATATCCAGAAACAGATAAAGGATTGCACACATGTGCAGAGCATAATGCCATAGTATTACAACCATTTCACAATCAGGGCATGTGCATACGATGGAGAAAACACACAGACATATACAGAAATACATTTGCAACTTATGAGGAGCCTGGGCAGAACTTACCAACCACACATACCATGTATGGGCATCTCACAATCTGGACATGCAAACAACATAGGGAGCACACACACACTTATGGAAACACACTCACACAGTGTGAACATATTTTCTATTTATTTTTTGGGTTTTTAATGATGTATTCTGCCGATATGTGTCCATGCCCAGCCGTCTCTGTGCCTGAGCTTTGGCTTTGTCCATTCCCTGGACGTACTGAACCTACCTGCAGTGACTGTGTACAGTGTGCTCTGGCCATGGCTTTGGGCAGAGGGATCCTCCTCGCACTACTCACTTGTCAATGTGTGTGTCCTTGCCCACTGGTCATTATGCCTACCTTTGGTCACATTGCTCCACCACCTGTGCATGAGACATGACCTCCATTCAAGGGGCATATTCCCCCCTCCCGCCCAGGCCCCAAGCACACTTTCCAACACCATGCTGCCATTCTCTGCTGGGAGCCTAGACATGCAGTTCCATATGCTAAGCCTGGAGCAAAAGATGCTGGACAACCAGGGCAAGGCACAAGTAGCACAGGGAGAGGGGTGTGAATGAGGATGAGGAGGAAGAGAAGGAGACCAACCCTGGGGGATGGGGGCACCCTAGCAAGGCGTGCACCCATTCCCAAGGTCCGGCTATCACCTTGGGTCCTCAGTGATACCCAGATACTCACAGAGTACCGGCTGGATCGGGCGACCAACACTGACATTGGGAGCAGGATTGCCATCCGCACAGCAATGCCCCCACTGGTGAAGTTGGTGGCAGTCCTGCAGTTCCTGGGGATGGGCACCTTCCTCAAGGCACGCTTCTATGGCATCGCACAAGTGGCCAACATCAATGAGCCATCAACTGCACCCATGTTGCATTGGTTGCGCCTTAGGCCCGTGAGGCAGTCTTTCGGAACCGCAAGCACTATCATTCACTGAATGTGCAGATGACCTGTGTGCCTGACGTAAACATCCGCCACTCCTGTGCCCGCTACCCTGGATCCACCCAAGACTCCATGGTGCCATGCAACAGCACACTGCCAGCCCGGATACATGGAGAGGCACTGGGGACCACAGACCTGGATAGTGGGTGAGTACAAACCCTGATAAAAATGCATGTTTAAGCACGAGTAAATAATGGGGGGTATTGCCATAGTATCAAAGGGTGCATGCACACGGCCACCACACCTGGACCCACACATGGTGATGGACACACATTGCTGCATACACAACAACACATCAGACCACAATGACCGGAATGCACCTGGAATGTGCTGCAGTGCAGATCCACACCCTATCACCCAACAGGGAGTCCACCCAGGGCCCCAGATAGGAATCCAAAGTGAGAGGATACCACTCACTATTCCCTAAAGTACTGCGTTAAATTAATAAAGAGGAGTAAACATGTACATGAACAACATAGAGAGAGTACCTCATTAGTGCATTAAAACATGTATCAACTGTTAAAAGAAATTGTTGGTGCAATGACCATTTACCATCATCCAGTGATACAGGCACATCAAAAGACAAATTCCTACTTCCCCTGATCAGACAGTCATAACAGTGGCCCCATCCTGTGGGACTCCATGCACCACTGGCCGAACCATATCCAGGGTGCGGTGCAGGTGCAACCCGGTGCACAATGCTCCCGGTGTCCCTTGCACAATAAAAGAAAGGAATATTCCTACACCCTATTCTACGTCCAAAATGTGAGTTCACGCCTATTCATGATGAGTAAAAGGGGCCTATACATCCCTTTACCTGTAGTGCCGTGTCCAACCGTGCCACAGTAGCCATCCCATGTGCAGTCAACCGTCAGCTGCCAGAGGACAGCCACCTCAACAACACAGGGTGCATGTACAGGACAAATAATGCATGGCATGAAATAGGAAGGACAGACACCCATCACACATTGCATGGCCCTGTTGCACACAGGAATACCCATGGTGCGTAATGGCTGAATATTTTGACTCTGCAGACTCACGCATGGTACAAATGCCTGATGTTGTATCACACGCTATGCAGGTGACTCAGGATACCCGCAGCACACATGCTGATGACCCCTGTGCATGATCCTAGAACACTGCATGACCACGCCTACAACCATGCCCACAGCCGCACACGCATCTGCATTGAACTTTCTTTTGGACTTTTGAAGGCACAATTCAGGTGCCTGGATCTCACTGGAGGGGCACTCATGTATTCCCCGGACAAAGTTGGAAAAATCATCTTGGCCTGTGCAATGCTGCACAGCTGCCTCAGGGGGACTGTGCCCCTACCACCTGACGTAGACAGGCAACCCGCAGGGGCTGATGATGACGAGGACGATGTGGCCGGAGCCAGGGCTGATGCACACAGGGATTGGGTGAGGCAGGGAGGCTGGCCCGACAGGCACGTTTTGATAATTATTTTTTGCACAGTGAATGGACACATAACACAACCTGCACATTTTGGATAAAGCGCACTAGTACACAATAATGATTGTCCGTACATTTTGTCAGATTTCAATGGGCTTTAATCTATGTGAAACTAACCCTATCCTTCCTCCCCCCACCCACCACCAACTCCCCCCACACAGTCCTCCCTCCCCCACCCATCACAGCTCCACACAGTCCTTCCTCTACCACCCACCACCAACTCCCCTGCACACAGTCTTCCCTACCCCCACCCAACCATGTGTCCATGTAATGGCCCCTCAGGCTGACAGTGCACAGTACAATCACTGGGTACATGGCCGCTTCCCATATGCACCGGAATTTGGAGAGCACTGTAGCAGCCTGCGCTGTGACCTCCGTTGTGGGGTTCCCTGTTAGGACTCCTCAGTGGGGGTGGTGGGGGTAGATGGGATGGAGTCAGGGATTTGTATTTAATGCCAGAGGAGGTTGTTTGCCCGATTTGTTCTGCAAATGCAGAGAGCCCCTCGCACAGCTCTCTTACCCTCTGCCCGATCCCCATGAGGGATGCTGTCCATGCCTCCACCCCCATCCTCATGCAGGCTTTGTCCCTGGCCATGGTCTTTGTAGAACCCCTTATGGCATGGCTGATGCCTTCACGTGCCTATTGTGTCACCTGTCAAGGCGCTCAATCCTCAGCTGACTTGCCTCTATGATGTCAAGTCGCGTCATCACAGCAGCCATGGGACCAGTAGGGGGTGTGGGGGTGGGGCTGTGATGCCGGGGGGATGTCCTGCCTGAGGGGGGGGCTGTACCACCTGGGGGGGCTGACTGATGATGAGGCATATGAGGGTGTGCCCTTTCAGCCACCGGGGGTGTAGGTGCAAAGCCTAGGTGCCTGGCACTGTCTCCTTGGGCTGTGCACCTCCACACAGTCATGGCTCTCGTTGGTGTGCTCATTTCTGGCACTTGCATGTGCTCAGGTGTGGGGGCCACAGCTACCTGCTGGTCGTCCTCGCTTGCCCCTCCATCCTCCTGCGTTGTTGATATTTGTTTATTGTTTTTTAATACGACGCTTATACACAGGTGAAGTGCTTCAAAGCGTTTCAAGGAAGGAAGGGAGAAAGTGAATACAGTAGTCATTCTTAGGCCTCGAAGTTTCCGAATGATCTAACACCAAAAGAAAATAACAAGTGTACTAGGCCTGACAGCATTTCTCCTAGTGCAAGTGTGTGAAATGGTTCAGGTGCCACCAGGCTAGGGAGGGGAGACAAAAGGGTTGCTTCAACAGCCCCTTCTTGGTCGGGCCGGTGGGTTGTGAGCTCAGTGTTGGTGTGGTCCGGGAGGGCTGGACCGTTGCTGTTGGCATGGCCCTGGAGGGCCGGGCTGTTGCTGTTGGCGTGGCCCTGGACAGTTGGGCCGTTGCTGTTGGCGTGGCCTTGGAGGGTTGTGCCGTTGCTGTTGGCATGGCCCTGGAGTATTTGGCCCTTGGTGTTGTCGTGGAACTGCTGCAGTGTGGAGTGGTAGGGTGGGTCTTTCGCCTTGGTGTGCCCTGTCGGCCCCTTCGTGGGGTGGTGGTGCTGGTGGAGGCGTGGGTGGGCACTCGATGGGATGACCCTGCCGCCTCATCCTCCCTGGACATCTCAGGTGATACCTGCATGCCTGTAGGGGAAATAGGGGATGGCATCAGGTCACATTTGCTCACATGTTTTGGCATTCATAGCAGTACTTACAGGGTGGGGTTGCACTGGGCGGTTGTACTCATGTGCAGGCCTCGCCTGCTTGCATTTAGCAGTGGGTTGGCATATATGGGGCATGGTGCGGGAGAGGGGACACACTTGGGATTGTGGCTTCCTGGTGGCGGCATGGCAGGGGTTGATTGTTGGCGTGGGCATTTATTGTCTGGTAAGCATCTGGTTTATACGGCCAGCTGGCAATGGTGCACTGCTGTGCCCACGTCATGGTTGTATGTTGCATGGCACTTGAATGTGTCCCTTGGCTGCCCTCCCCACAGCTCTGGCTCACAGGGGTGTCCTAGCTGCACTGGCACATGGGTGCTGCTGTCGGTGTCTGTGGTGGCTCACACAGACTGCACCCAGTCACAATGCCTGGCTCATGGATATCCACAATGAGGGATGGTGTGGTGGGCTGTTCACATTACATTTGGTGTTGGGGGTGTTGACTCACCTTCAGCCTTCTGAGTGGCAGCTCCTGCTTCCGCTTCTCTGACTCCCTATATTACTGCCATGTCGATGATGCTGCTGCAACGCTCCTCCCATGGCATGAGCTCCGGTGGTGATGGTTTTGATCCTCCTCCAGTTGCCGTGCAGTCTGTCCGGTGCTGGGCTAGGATGCCCCTGACCCGGACTTGCAAGTTGTTATAGCGCTTCCTGCAGTCTTCCCGATCACTGGGGACACAGCCGACTGCAGACACCTTCTTGCTGATGGCCCCCCAGATGTGGTTGCGGCGCTGTGAGCTTGTTTTTTTTTGTTGGTCCCCGTACAGCTCCTCATAGTGGCCTAACACATCCTCCACAAGGACATTGAGCTCAGGCTCTGTAAATTTTGGTTTATGGATCTGATCCTGGGCTGACTTGCCCCTTGCACGCTCCTGTGAAATTCTTTTGATTCAGTTGCTCTGGGTGGCTACAAGGAGGTCTGATTTTTAATGGATTGTGATTTACAAAATGGCTACCGCTGTGTTTCCCGTTAGCACGTGGTACTAACACGCGCTGCTAGCGGCGCTATCACTATTTCGGCTGGGATTTCATCCATTTCATCCATTAGCGTTATTTGGGTCGAGCGTTATTAGCGTTAATGCCGGGGATGTGTGCGCGTGCGTGATACAGCAGTTTTTGCAAAACTAATACTGATATTAACGCTAATAACGCTCGACGGTAATTACGCCCAGATACCGGCCAACTCGTGATCAGGGCCTAAGCCTCTTTATGCCTCACGACCACGGTATGCCTTGCTCAGTGGCAGGGACTCCAAAGGCATACTGTACTGAGCCTCTTTAAGCCTCACGGCCACGGAATGCGTTGCTAAGTGGCAGGGACCCCACAGACATAGAGTACTGAGCCTCTTTAAGCCTCACAGCCATGGGATGCCTTGCTCAGTGGCAGGGACCCCACATAAATACAGTACCGAGCCTCTTTAAGCCTCACTGTCACGGAATGCCTTGCTCAGTGGCAGGGACCCCACAGACATACAGTACTGATCCTCGTTAAGCCTCACAGCCACGGAATGACTTTCTCAGTGGCAGGGACCCCACATATATACAGTACTGAGCCTCTCTAAGCCTCACTGTCACGGAATGCCTTGCTCAGTGGCAGGGACCCCACAGACATACAGTACTGATCCTCGTTAAGCCTCACAGCCACGGAATGACTATCTCAGTGGCAGGGACTCCAAAGGCATACAATACTGAGCCTATTTATGCCTCACGGCCACGGAAGGCCTTGCGCAGTGGCAGGGACCCCACAGACATACAGTACAGAGCCTCTTTAAGCCTCATGACCATGGGATGTCTTACTCAGTGGCAGGGACTCCAAAGGCATACAGTACTGAGCCTATTTAAGCCTCACGGCTACGGAATGCCTTGCGCAGTGGCAGGGACCCCAAATAAATACAGTATTGAGCCTTTTTAAGCCTCATGGCCACGGGATGCCTTGCTCAGTGGCAGGGACTGCGAATGCATACAGTACTGAGCCTATTTACGTCTCACAGCCAGGGAATGCCTTGCTCAGTGGCAGGGATCCCACAGACATACAGTACTGAGCCTCCTTAAGCCTCACGGCCACAGAATGCCTTGCTCAGTGGCAGGGACCCCATTACTTTTTAAAATTTTGATAGTGTCCCCAAGCCCTTTTCTGCTTTTTTAGTGTTATTTTTCAACATGTCCTTTATCCTCACAATTCTCATATATATACATTTGCTACATTATTGTAGCTTTTCAAAGTGTTTTCACAGTTTCTTAGGTACATTTACAGCAAGGTGAGCGTAAACCCCTTTACTTTTCCTTGCTTCCTTGTCCACACACAGAGAGAACAGACGAGTTATCAGTTTTCCTTGTAGCTTTGTGAGGGCTTCTCAGCGCTGCATGTGCACATCATACAATTCCCTTGAGGTAGCATATTCAGTTCGCCTCTTCCCTCTGAGATTCTACCTCACCTTACTTGACCAGCCATGTTGGTTAATTAAAGATGGCGGCTTCAAATCTTCGGTTTCAAATCAGGGACAGGAAGTCCCCGACTCGTATTTACATTGATTGGACTTTTAGGGCTGTTTCACCAAAGTGCTGAACAAATTAATTGAAATGGGCCATTAAAGCTCGGTACAATGACGTTGGGTTCAATCAGCAGGAGATGGGAGGTAGGTGGCGTAATCAGTTCGAGAGGGCAGAAAAAAGGTGCATTTTCAGATTAGTTTGGAAAATGTGTAGGGAGAGGAAGAGCAGATAGAGCAAGGAAGAGAGTTCCAGTGCTTGGGGGCGAGTCAAGTGAAAGAACGGAAGCCGGAGGAATCGCAGGGAGGTTCAGGGACGGAGGGAACTGGTTCTGAAAACGCAAGGAGCGGGGGGCTAAAGGGATATTTTTTTTGTTATTCTTTTTTTAATGTGTTACAGTTTACTCAACTTTTCACAAATACAATTCATCCTTACCCAGCAATTCACATATCTAATGCATATAGAATGCACTTGCTTCCTTCATTTAAGAGCTCCGTGATTTTCCCAATTTCCCTCCAAAATAAAGTAAAATACGTAATGCATGCATGATCATTACCCATCATAAAACAATCCCATTGACCCTCCCCCGACTAGAGCAATTCCCATCCAATGGCTTTCCCGCCTTCCTTCTTAAGGCCACTAGGGCTTCGCAGTTACATACTAAGCGTCCAGCGGTTTCCAATGCCGCGGTCCCGCAGAGCAGGCACACTCTGTCATGTCTGGCGGTCTCTTGCCAGACTCCCTCATTTTTACTGGACCGTACCACATTACACCTGATTTTCAGATAGTCCCAAAACAAGTAATTCTCCACGTATTCAGTATTGTACGTGGGAAGATTGCATCTATGTTGGACACAGGACACAAACTCCATGGCATGGTTCCTTGTGCCAAGATTGGCAAGAGCCTGCTCTTCACCATGTTCAGCAATGATGGCTTTCATCACAGATTTAAAATTTCTCACAGATTCTTCCAAGAGACCCTCAGGTGCCCTTCTTAGCCAAGAGCCTGCCACGTTGCAGATGTCTGCCACATTGCTGGACGCCATATATTTGGAGCCCTCAGTGTATGCCTCCAAGATGAGGTTCAGCAATTCGCCAGTGGGTGCTTTGACCATCGTCCAATAAGATGTTAAGTAGCCTAATGCCAGTTTCTGATTGATTGACGAAAGGCCAAATTCAAGTGTTAAACACTCAAAGGCGGTGCGGGCAGGTATCCGTAGCAGGCTCTTGATCAGTCCCCGTTGAAGGCCTGCCAGTTCCTTGGTTTTTTATGGAAACCAAGACTCCACACCATATGTCATCAGTCGGACTACTTTGGCCTGATAAAGATGTATTATGTCACCCACTGAAAAGCCGCCACCCTTTTTAGAGAGTGAGCGAATACCTCCCAGGGCGATGTTACTCTTCAGCTTCACATGATTTGACTGTGGCATAATTGTTCGCGGTGGAATTGACCATAGTCAATTTCGCTGGGAACCCAATTTTGCAGCAGGCAAAATCATACCAATCCATCTCCCCTCCCTGCCCCCTATACACCCTGACCTCCCTCCCCCCACTTACCTTTGACCGTCCGGTTTCCATCTGACCCTGCGGCATCAGTTCCGTCCCTGCAACACGGGACAGAACTGACGCTGCAGGGTCCCTTACTTTGTTTTGTTATTTATTTTTTTAAAGTCCCCCGCTTTCAATGTCCCAGAAGTGGAGGACACCCCTGCAACTCCCTTTCCCATTATAGTGAGCAAGGGGAGCGGGGGATACTCCCGCAACCCAGGTTCCCCTTGTTTGCTATAATGGAACGATATGGCCCATTTGACCGAATTTTGGGTTGTACGATCATTTCGTACAGCCTAAATTCGGTCAAATGTGCCACATGGTAAAAAATATTCAGTCAAATTGGCCAATACCACTCCATCTGAGAACTCCCGTTCAAGCTGGAGTCTAAGAGGGTACCCATATATTTATTGGGATATTAAGGAGGAGTGAGAGAGAGGACGAGATCATGGACACATTTGTAGATAACCGAGAGATGATGAAAAAGAATGTGGGAGCCAAAGGGGAGAACAGATATAGGTAGAAGAGAGCAAGTAATGGAGGAATGGGGAGAGAGAGAAAAGAGAAGATGGGCTGATGAATTACTACCCATCACTTTTGTGGTCAGTTTGTTTCTCCTTGTGAGAGAGGGTATGCCCAGACGTGGGTCCCTTGCTCGCTGCGCCACAGGGAACCAGGCTGCACCTCACTGAGGAGGTCCAACAAGGCCGAAACATGTCTGGGGTTGCTTGGTTTTCTGTGCAGAGGGGACCTGGCCTAGCAGTTCGGGCTGGGCTGCTACCTTCGGTGGCGGCAGCTGCTGACTGATTTGCACATGGCTGGTCTCCTTTTGCAATGGCGCAGACGGGCTAAAAAACGGTGGTGTGGAAGGTTGCCCAGAGCAATTGCCAGTGGTTTAGATTCATTCGAAACCTTCCACCCATCACTTTTGTGGTCAGTTTGTTTCTCCTTGTGAGAGAGGGTATGCCCAGACGTGGGTCACTTGCTCGCTGTGCCACAGGGAACCAGGCTGCACCTCACTGAGGAGGTCCAACAAGGCCAAAACATGTCTGGGGTTGCTTGGTTTTCTGTGCAGAGGGGACCTGGCCTAGCAGTTCGGGCTGGGCTGCTACCTTCGGTGGCGGCAGCTGCTGACTGATTTGCACATGGCTGGTCCCCTTTTGCAATGGCGCAGACGGGCTAAAAAACGGTGGTGTGGAAGGTTGCCCAGAGCAATTGCCAGTGGTTTAGATTCATTCGAAACCTTCCACCCATCACTTTTGTGGTCAGTTTGTTTCTCCTTGTGAGAGAGGGTATGCCCAGACGTGGGTCCCTTGCTCGCTGCGCCACGGAGAACCAGGCTGCACCTCACTGAGGAGGTCCAACAAGGCCGAAACATGTCTGGGGTTGCTTGGTTTTCTGTGCAGAGGGGACCTGGCCTAGCAGTTCGGGCTGGGCTGCTACCTTTGGTGGCGGCAGCTGCTGACTGATTTGCACATGGCTGGTCCCCTTTTGCAATGGCACAGACGGGCTAAAAAACAGTGGTGTGGAAGGTTGCCCAGAGCAATTGCCAGTGGTTTAGATTCATTCGAAACCTTCCACCCATCACTTTTGTGGTCAGTTTGTTTCTCCTTGTGAGAGAGGGTATGCCCAGATGTGGGTCCCTTGCTCGCTGCGCCACAGGGAACCAGGCTGCACCTCACTGAGGAGGTCCAACAAGGCCGAAACATGTCTGGGGTTGCTTGGTTTTCTGTGCAGTGGGGACTTGGCCTAGCAGTTCGGGCTGGGCTGCTACCTTCGGTGGCGGCAGCTGCTGACTAATTTGCACATGGCTGGTCCCCTTTTGCAATGGCGCAGACGGGCTAAAAAACGGTGGTTTGGAAGGTTGCCCAGAGCAATTGCCAGTGGTTTAGATTAATTCGAAACCTTCTGCCCATCACTTTGTGGTCAGTTTGTTTCTCCTTGTGAGAGAGGGTATGCCCAGACGTGGGTCCCTTGCTCGCTGCGCCACAGGGAACCAGGCTGCACCTCACTGAGGAGGTCCAACAAGGCCGAAACATGTCTGGGGTTGCTTGGTTTTCTGTGCAGAGGGGACCTGGCCTAGCAGTTCGGGCTGGGCTGCTACCTTCGGTGGCGGCAGCTGCTGACTGATTTGCACATGGCTGGTCCCCTTTTGCAATGGCGCAGACGGGCTAAAAAACGGTGGTCTGGAAGGTTGCCCAGAGCAATTGCTAGTGGTTTAGATTCATTCGAAACCTTCAACCCATCACTTTTGTGGTCAGTTTGTTTCTCCTTGTGAGAGAGGCTATTCCCAGACGTGGGTCCCTTGCTCGCTGCGCCACAGGGAACCAGGCTGCACCTCACTGAGGAGGTCCAACAAGGCCGAAACATGTCTGGGGTTGCTTGGTTTTCTGTGCAGAGGGGACCTGGCCTAGCAGTTCGGGCTGGGCTGCTACCTTCGGTGGCAGCAGCTGCTGACTGATTTGCACATGGCTGGTCCCCTTTTGCAATGGCGCAGGCGGGCTAAAAAACGGTGGTGTGGAAGGTTGCCCAGAGCAATTGCCAGTGGTTTAGATTCATTCGAAACCTTCCACCCATCACTTTTGTGGTCGGGCTGATGAATTATAGACAGCGTGGAGGGGAGCAAGATGAGATGTAGGCAGAAGAAGAAGTAGGGCAGAGCAATAGTCAATGCGGGCGAAGACAAGAGAAGTGATATGATGCTTAGTAGCATGAAAAGAGAGATAGGGGTAGGCACGCCAGATGTTGAATAGAGAAGAGCATCAGGAGTGGGCAGTGTTTGAAATATGAAGATCGAAAGAGAGAAGGGTCAAAAGTGACGCCTAAGTTGCTGGCTCAGGAGGGGAAATGGAGAGAGGAATGGGGAAGGAAGGGGAAGTAGGAGGGATGGGTGGGGAAATGACAGTAGCGATAAAAAAGAGGGGTTGAGATGGAAGAAATGGGAGACATCCAGAGTTGTAGAGCAGAGAGAGTGCGAAACAGTAGAGTGGACTAAGTCAGAAAAGGAGAAAAAAGAGAAATGGATTTGTGTGTCGTCAGCATAGAAGTGGTAGGAAAGATTGTAAAAGGATATGTGTGTAGAGAGAGTTATAGTATAGAGGGAGAAGAGAAGAGGGCCAAGTACAGAACTTTGAGGAACGCAATAAAGGACAGGGAGAGGGAGTATTACCAGACCAAGTCACAGAGTACGAGTGCTTAGAGAGATAGGAATTAAACCGTTTAAGGACAGAGTCAAAAAAGCCAAGAAAGATGACAGTAGAAAGGGGAACAGAGTGATCCAAAGTATCAAAGGTAGCTGAAAGATCAAGAAGACTAAGAACAGAGGAGAGTTTGGAATGATGACTGAAGAGAAGAGCGTTAGACAAATGCGGAAGAGCGGTAGAGGGAGAGGGGCGGAGGCTGGACTGTAGGGGAATGAGAAGGGAGTGGAAATTAAGATAGGAAGAGAGCTGGGAATAAACAGCATGCTTGAGGAGCTTAGAAAAAGAACCAATAAGAGAGGGTGGAGGAGAAGGATCAAGGGAGAGTTTTTTCAGGATAGGTGGAATTATAGCACACTTGAATGAGGACGGAAAACAGGAGTTACTAAGCACGGTATTAAGGGGACAAGTGAGGTACGGGAAGAGGTTAGGGGAAATTTGAGGAATAAGGGAGAAGGCAAGAAGATCCAAAGTGGAGGCGGTTGGATGGGCTCGGCTAAGGCAGAAAGTAGTGTGCTGGTCAAAGAGGTGGGAGAAGGAGGAGCATGAATAGGTGGGGGGGAGGCAGAGGATAAAAAGTAGTAGTAGATGGGAAAGAAGAGGGACAACTTTAGAGGTGAAGTAATTGGCAAAGTCAGAGGAGGAGAGAGGTGATAAGAGGGAATGGTCAGGGGGAGGGAAGAGAGGATAGTTTGTAGTAATTGGAACAGGCAACGGAGATGGTGAAAGAGAGAAAGTAAGTTTGCAGAAACACTGTTTTTTGGGGAGAGCTAAGATTGATCATAAAATAAGTGCAGGGAGAATAAGACAAAAAGATCAGAGGGAGACTGGGACTTCTTTGCTCACCGTTTGGCTTTGCAAAGTTTAGAGTTGAGAGAGAATGGGTAAGCCAGGGTTGAGGGGGCCTCTGAGATGGGGTGAAAGGACGGCAGGCGTAGCTAGAGTGCAAAGTAGAGAGGATGGATTCATGAAGAGATGTTGCAGCATCATCAGAGGAAAGAGATGAGAGAATGAGGAAATAGTGGACAGAGGAACAGGGGAAGAAAGAAAAGAGAAAGGGTGAGGGGAACGAAGATTGCGGTAATTGAAAGTGGAAGAGGAGGGGGATAAACAGAGTGCGAATGGAGGGAAGGAAAAAGAGAGAAAAGGAAGCTCTCAGATGAGAGGAGAGGATAAGCAGGGATAGTAATCGGAGAAAGGAGTGAGGAGAAGATGAGATTGAGGCAGGAGCCCGACTCATGAGAGACTGATGAGAGAGAGGAGATTGGAGAAGGGAGCAGGATTAAATTATAAGATTCAATGTGAGATAAGAGTGTGAATGTAGGGGAAGTAGAAAGCAGAGGAATGTTAAAGTCACCAAGAAGAAAAATCGTTTGAAGAGAAGGGGACAATGAATGACAGAAAGGAGTCCAGATTGTCAAGGAAGTCGGAGGAAGAACCAAGTGGTCTGTAGATAACGAGGAAGACTTTAATTATTTATTTCTTCTTTAAACTCATTGTTCTTTGTATCTCACATACATTGTACATACTAGACATACTCAAATAGAACGATTCATCGATGATCAACATAGAAATTCTAAAACCTTTAAGTGTGTTGGAAGATTTTGAAAGAAGAAATGGAACGCACACTATAAAAATGTTTCAAAGCGGTGTGCCAGAAGAAGAGTGGGGTGCTGCCTCCAAGATGTGCCTGGAGAACTCAGAGAAGACACTTTTAACCCCCTGCTGTCCAGACAGAAGGAGTCTAATGAAATCCCTATACACAGCTGGCACTAACATTAAGAGTGGCTGCTAATAGTTGGGGTACCCAAGATTGAGTCTCACTTTGAACAAGGTTACTGTCCTAATGAAGGCCTAACAACCAGCACTCTGAGAATGCCAGGACAAAGCATATCTTAGTTAAAAGGCAGAAACTGGTGTTGACAAATGACTAGAGAATATACCTTTGCCTAGTCCCCCAGTTTTTCCTTAGAGCACATTGAAATAACAAGGTCCTTGTTGTGATGCTGGAAATGCATTGGGGGGACAAGGCCTTCCTGTCCTTGTCCTGTAGTCCTTTTTCATTTGTGTTCTGTATTATTTTCTGCCCAGGAGTCCATGTGGGACTCCTGGCAGTGCAGCTCTTCCTGTTTTTGGTTTGGTGTACAGAGCCATGGGATACCCTTATGGCACCCACGGGTGGGGTTGCAACCCTGTGCCCCAAGTGTATGTTTTTGGGCACCTGTGTGAGACCCACAGAGCAGGGTATGGGCTGGTGGCAGCTCCATGCTGAATTTCACAGGTGCTCTGAGTATCCTCCATTTTGGGATACCCTGGCCCTGCCATTGGAATCAGTTGATTCCTGATAGGAAACAAGATGGCCCCTGTGGCCTCTTGCTTTCTATTGCCTGTTACCTTGTTTTCCCAAAGTCCTGGGAAGCCCCGACCCTGTCCCTTCCCCCTGACTGGCTGCTGGGTGGAAGTTCCTTATATGGTGTTATTGCGAAGTGCAGGCCACACTGGCTGGAGCCTTCCCAGTGACTGTATGTTGTGGGTACACCCTGTGGGTGGGACCTGGGTGAATGGAGTGTGTGACCAATATGCACTTCTTGTTGTGGATGTCTGGTTTCTGGTGTTTGACACAATGACTGAGACAGCCCTGCCCGAAACTGGTATGAATGCAGTGTGCAGTGTAGAATGGCTGGGTACTTGTCCCAATACACATTCCTTGCTGTGAGTGTCTGAGAGGGAGGAGTATGGCCTGAATGCACTGGATGCCTGATTGGCTGACTGACTGCTGAATGCCCTTCTGAGTGATTGGTTGCCTGAGTGTGACCCAGCAGAATGAATGGGAGATCAACTAGTATATCTGGGGGCCTCTCACTGCTAGAAATCATTCAGAAGCTGGAGTTGAAACTAACATTGAAACTGAAGCTGACTCTCGAAGCCGAGCCTGAAGAAGAAGGTTGACTGCTGTCTCCCTTTGCTGAAATCCGAAAGCTGTCGAGACTGATCCAAGGGAGGACCTGGTTTGGCGCCCTCTTCCCGTGCTCCGAAGGACCATCGAGCACCGCTAACCTTCGCCAAAGCTCCCTGGAAGTCAGATCTTCGAAAGGCTGCCGACCAGAGACTGGGACCGCCGAGGAGAACGAAAATAAGCACCGGACATTCCATCCACCGTCGTCGACCAGGGATCACAAGCTTGCTGTAACCGCTGGTGGCCCGTCGAAGCCGGGTTGCCCAGATGAAGGGGACTGCTTGATGCCCTGCCACTGACGACTGGAGCCGCATGCACCTTTACCTAAGACTTTTGATTCACGGACGCGCTCGTCCGCACCGCTGCCCGCCTTATATCGCCAGAGAAGGCCAGGCTGTCGATGCGCCGAGGAGCATCCGCCGGTGGGTTTCCCGCCACTCAATGACCGTGGAGATGCCGGACAACTCGATGCCCTTGCTGGGCCACAGTTCTTCACAAACTCTCTGCGGTCCTGAACTATCGACCTCGCGGTGCTCCGCACGCCTCTTCCTTGAAGGATGTCTTCGAATCATCATCGACAAGCACCCCGAAGCTGCCGCCTCGACGCCGAGGTCACTTTCTTTGAGGGATCTCGGCGATCCAATGCTCCTGCTTTAAAGGGAGCCACACAAGAAGGATCCATTGACGACCCGACCTCAAACTCTGCTATTCCAGGTACTTTGGGGTGGTAGAAACATTATAGAAGGGAATAAGACTCATAGAACAATATATGGACTGATCTTGTGATATATCTTTACTTTACAGGTTGCCCAGGTGGGGGATTGCCACACAGAATTGTGTCTAATGGTAGATGCCAGTATTCTGCAAATTGTTCTAACCAACTGCTTTCCTCCTATGTCTATTGTTGGTTACCTTTATTAAGTGATTTGTGTGCCGTTTAACCAGAGTACAGTTGATGCACTTTAATGAAATCTAATAATAATTGTGGTACCACTTAGAACTGTATATATTTGCCTTTGTAGATTTACTGAGCACAAAGTGAGTTATTGTGATTGTGTACATAACCTTGAAACTTAATTATATAAAGACTGCGTTTTAACTTATACAGTGTGTGGACATTCCTTTGTGGGGTCTTGGGGACTACACTGTACTTAAGAACCAGCCTGGATCACCTTCTGAGAAGCTGGGCCCTGATTGATCATCCATTGCTACCAACAATAGAACATCTTGGCTGGGGTCCTCTGTGCCTCTCTTCTACCATATAGAGAGCAGAAGTACAGACACCCCCCTCCAGTCTTTACACTTGTCCCACAGCAACTGTATTTTCTGTTAAACGTCTACATAGCTCATTCTTTTGACCAGTACTCTTTGTGTCATTGAATCGCCATAGTGGAAGTACAGATTACAGCTCTGGGCATTGTTTGTTTGTTGTTTCTGATTAAAACAAGTGAATAAGTCGTCCTGACCCATCTGTCATAAACAGTGTACTGGATATGTTTCAAAAGTCACTGTGAACTAACCTCTCACACTTAAAGGTATTAGAATGCCTATGTTGATCATCGCTGGGTCGTTTTATATGAGGATGTCTAATAGGTTCAATGTCTGTGAGATACAAAGAACAATGAGTTTAAAAAAAAAGAAAAGTAATTAAAGAATTAATTTTTGATACAAAGGATACCCTGGTGTTTAACGTTAGTATTGACTATCCATTTAGATCGGTGAGGATAATTACAATAGTTGTGATTGTGTAAATGAAGGGTAACCGATTTCTGTGCCTTATGCAGTGTATATCTTGTCTTCCGGCCAGAGATCGGACCCCCGTAAACAAAAATGTAGGGAAGTACCTACATTCTATATAGATAATGAGAAAGGACACAGGAAAAGGTTTGGAGAAGGTGAACAGATGATATTTAAAGGACACAAGGAGAGGGATATCTGAAGGTGGAGGAAGAGGAGTCCAGGCGGAATGATAAAGAATCCTAGTACCACCACCGCGGCGGGAAGCAGGAGGGTTGAAATGAGCAGTATAAGTGTGAAAAATACAAATCTAAGAGCTGTCAATCAGATTATGGGCTTCATTCCGAGATTGGTGGTAGTCATGGCGCTATTTACGCCATGACTGCCACCAATAACGGGTCTGGCACCGGTGTAGTTCAATGGGGACTTACCGGTGTAGTCCGACCCTGGCGGGACTGGTAAGTCCCTATTGAACATGCCATTCCCCATTCCCATTTGAGCTCCCATAGGGCTCAATGGGAATGGGGAAGGCGCTATTTACGGGCCAGCTAATGACAGGCACGTAATTAGCAGCCTGGTCCCCTAACGGTCCGACCACACGTCCCTTACGGTTCCCGTTAGGGGACCTCGGAATCAGGCAGTAGGGGATTACCAGCACAGGTATCCCCTACCGCCCAACTCGGAATGACCCCCTATGTATTTCATTTAATTTTATGAAGTGTATTCTATATACTCACTCTGCTGGTCTTCTGCTAATTACTTTATGCAACAGGTGTACACGTTTGCTCCAGACCTCGTATGACCGCAATCCATACGATTTAGGAAATAGTGAGTTTTTAGACATTTCTAAAACTCTTTGAAGTCATTCTCAAGGTATAGTGGAAGAGACAAATCATTTCATTGGGTACAGCCATGTGATTCTAAACCCTGCAAAACCTCTAACTTTTTCTGAATGAGATGCCAGCATATTTCGGGTAGCAGATTTAAGTATTATGGTCAATGTAGATGGGATTACACCTGCCTAATCTTTTAGGCACCAAGAAAATTGATTTAATTTCAATGATCTGCTTGAGAGGCAACATGTTGAGTACAATCATTCTGGTGGAGTTGAGACTTGAACTTTTAAGTACGACGATGAGGCTTGACGTATAAATGACAGCCTTTTAAAGTTTGTGCAGCAGTTTGTCACGGGGGGGCCTGGGTTATGACTGTAATTTAAGAGAAGTTGTAATTTTAGGGACTCTATCCCATTACCCTCTAAATAAATGCATTCCTAGTTCACACCTTTTCTAATAAGTAGCCGGCAGGGGCAAGTGTATTCACTGAGCTAAAGCCAAGATGTACAGTATGCCCAAAGAGTGATACGTTAAGATCTAGTGGCGGTGTTGGCTACGTCAAAGCCAACTCCTGTATCCCGAATCAATCAAGTATAGACATGTTTTAGCAAACTTGACTAAAGGTTTAACTCTACATCAATAAATAGCTGCTTCACCACAAGTTGTGTGGGACACTCTGCAGAATGCAAGGTCAAATCACATCAATTTCCCAGTCATGGCCGGGAGTACATCAAGAGAACGTGTGCCAGTTGGCACAGAGAATCACATCTTTGCCAGATGCAGTGTCAGATGTCAACCTAGCACTCACAGTTTACATCACCGCTAGGCTACAACCATTGCAAGAAATATACTGGGGAAGGTAGGACAACAACATTACAAATTGAAGCACACAATATTCTAATAGGCTGGGTTTCAGCCTTGCAAAGCCGTAGGAAGGAAACACATAACCGCATAAATGAAACACACAGTGATACCTCCTACCCAATGGCATTAGACCAAAGGAGAACAGAATAAACGCCGCCCGCCCCTCTTCCCTTTCCCCCGCACTTCTCTTCACTGCACTTGCACGTTGGAATGTCACAAGGCCTAGTAGGACCCGGAATGGAGATTTACTGTTTTGCCCCTTTGATTTACTCCCCTTGTTCCCCCCCCCCCACTTTGCCTTGTGGCGCCTGGAAACACCATTCTGTTGTATAGGTACCCAACAAACACTCAATAAATAAAAAAAAGAAATGCCTAGACTTCACTACTATTGAAATCCAGATCCTGAAATGTGGATTCTGATGAAGGAACTATTCAATGAAATGTGGGTGGCACCCCTCTTGCCAGGAAAACAAAATCAACAAACGCTACCCTCTCAGAGAGCAACATTAAGCTGACGAAAACACCAGTGTCAATACTAATTTTGCAAATGGGGGTGCAGATAACTTCCAGAATGTGCATTGAAAACAAATTCCACAAAATGTTGTACTTGTTCTTTTAGGAACTTTTCAGATGTTCAAGGAGCAAGAGTGCTCCTGCAATCATGCGATGATGTGAAGATACACCGTATCCCCAGCGCCGAGAAAGGCCTCACACAATGCCAGGGACTAATCCCTTGGAAATGTGGGGTATTAATCTTGCTAACTGGATCATGAAGAACAGGCCTATACTGGTTATTTATAGCTCGCTTGTACATTCCCAATCATGTCATGCCCTAATTACTTGAACTGGTGCAAGCACCAAACACAGACTTCCCTATTCTGTAGTAATGGATGATACAGATCAGGTCGTCAGCCCTATTCGTTGGCTCCATCGCCTGGGGGAGAAGGGGGCTTTCTCAAGAAGCCTTCGAATCGATTAAAGATCTGCGGAGGTCCCCGAAAGATTCTCTAAATCTGGTTACAATCACTTACAAAATTGAGTGCGGCACAAATATATTGTTATATCCCCTTCATGCGAAACCAACGGTGGAAACAATTTGACAAGTCTCTATTATCCCACATAAAGTTATCAGGCTGCAATCTATAATGTACAGCATCCTGTTGCTCGGTGATCATATGCATGTGTTATTGTATAACCTAGTAGCTCAATAGAAGGCACCTTGGATCATATACAATTTCTCAATGCACAACCAAGTAACTCACATGTAACCGTTTCCTTAAGTCAAGCGCCCCGATGCCTGAGGGTTAAGCGCGCCATATGAATGTAAAAAATAAAATAAATAAATAAAATATGAATGAAGATAACAGGAAATCCAGGCCTTTAACTGTGACTAGGGTCCGGTTTAGCACTCTTTGTGCTGCCGAACACAATATCTAGGACTCCTGTAGCATCAAGATCAGATGTAAATTAAAGAATTCATTCTGAAAATAAATTGAGAGATCCATCAGGAATTGAAAAGTGTGCTTATTCTGGGGATTATCAGAATGTTCATTGTCTTGTAGGCCTTGTTTCTCATCCAGTCTGTTCCACTAAGGAAGCCTGTGAAGCGCTTCTTGATACCGCGCGCTGTTGTGAGTACCTTATGGTGAAAAGCAGGACTGGCCGGCTCACCCCAGGAAACCGACCTTTAACTACCCCAGGAAACAGACCTTTAACTATCCCAGGAAACAGACCTTTAACTACCCCAGGAAACAGACCTTTAACTATCCCAGGAAACCGACCTTTAACTACCCCAGGAAACCGACCTTTAACTACCCCAGGAAACAGACCTTTAACTTCTGTTCTTTTGCAGTGCATTCCAGTCATGAAACTTCTATTTGCTGAAAAGAATTACATATTCTGCGGTGACCTTTTAAAACAAGCAGACTTTAAACTGGGTGCTGTTAGCTTTTAGAAATGATAATACATGTCAAGGCTTAAAATATATAACACATCTGAATGCACATTTGTAAACAGGAGATTACCGACTCAGAGAATATAAATCGGTTACAGATTCTAGCAAGTTGTGATACATGAGAAACTATTTGCTATCTTTTTCTCTCTTCATTATACCAATATATAACTCAAGCAAATAAAAACAACTAATTCACTCAATCCCAATGTTATTTTTGCTATTCAGTTTAAGTGTTTCAAAGGCGTGTTTATTAATATCATATTATTTGAACCTATCTCATGACAAAAAGGAATACATGAATTAAAAAAGTGGCGCACCCCTGGGAAGGAGGAGATCCACTATCTGAACCCTAAACACACCTCCTGAGTAGTTTCCTACAAATATAGCCAAACAGGGTTGTGGGGGGCAGGCTGAGGAATATTTCCCTGAGAGGGCCCATAAATCTTAATCTAGAACCAATAGAAAGTGCCACAGGTCACTAATTACTCACAAGGGGGCATCCAGAAAGCACACCGGGAACAAAGTCAAGAGTACAGACTCTACCAACAGGAAGACGGAAGACGCAGGTTTGGAGCAGTAACCCAGAAGAAATTTGGGAAGGCTCCATCCAGAATGGAATAAAAGCAGATGGAATCCAATAATTAGGAGCCTGGTTGACAACAGGTGGATTTGGTTCCTGCGAAACTCTGCCATGATGTTCCGGGAGTGAGGCGAAATTTCCTATGGGAGTTATCCAGACTGGCTAGAATGCGCAGAGCCCTGTTATCTTGTGTCCACTTAAGTGTGTTTATGTTTTGTGTTTTAATATTTGTAATGCGCGCCAGACCCGAGGGTATCAGGGCGCAACGGGCATCAAGAGGGTTGTTCAGATTCGGTTACATTGCTGTATGCGATCAAGCATGTTATACATTAATACAGGAAATTGAAGACAGGCAGTATGTACAGCATGTAGGCATAACAAAGGTAGGATGCACACTAAGGCTTAGACATCGTAAACAGCATATACAATATGTACAATCGGAACAGGAATAGCATTGTGGAAGTAGTGACAAGTCATAGGTAATTTTCCTTCATCCAGTGGATGAGGTTGGTCCTGAACCATGGGTAATGTAGGTCTTCCCTCAAGGGCATAGGGAGGGAGTTCCAGTATTGGGCAGCTTTGACCGGGAAGCTGCTCCCACCAGTCTTCGTGCATTTAAATCTGGGCACCGTTAGAAGGTTGACGTTTGCAGTTCTCGTGGGACGGTTGGAGGGTTGTCTCGTAAATCTCACTATGAGGTATTGAGGGGCAGCTTTCTGGAGACATTTGTGTGTCAGGGAGGCTTTTTTAGGAGGATTTTATCCTTCGTAGCGAGCCAGTTGTTAGATCTTCTGAGGTCAGGAATGTGGGCTTTCTTCGGCATGCTTAGGGCTGCTCTCGATGCATTGTTTGGTAAAATCTGGATCTTATTGGTGATGTATTTGTTACTCCCTATGTATAGGGCCTTACAATAATCCAGTTTGGATAAGACAAGGGCTCTTGCTAGGGTGATACAGTTGTGAGCGGAAAGGAAAGGCTTAGCTGCTCCGATTAATTTACAGATGTAAGCAGTGGATGAGGCCACGGAATTGACTTGTTTTTTAAAGGTTAGCGTGGAGTCTAAGTAGGACCCAAGGGTTTTAACCTCCTTGACTACTGTAATGTTGTTGCCGTCTATTTTGAGAGTGGAGTAGTTGTAGCCTAGTTTGTTAAGGTTCGCAGGGGTGCCGAGAATGAGAAGTAGCGTGTTTTCACCATTCAGGCATAGACCAAGAGAAGCCATTCATGCCTGGATGGTGAGGTACACTCTATTCACAAAGGCCAAAACCTTGTTGTAATCCAACGGATGCCGTTTAATAATACATCAAAGTTGCATCCCCATAGATTCTAGCATAGTCCAGGGTGTATCCGCCTCTGCCAATTTACACATGAAGGAATCATCGCTCCGCAGTCGTAAAGGTCTACCTGTACCTCAGGCCTTTGACCTCACAAATGTACCCTTGAAATGACATGTCTATCGCTCTGCAAAACCCTTTGCCAAGTGAAAGTCATTCATGAGCAGAATGGTCGTAGTTTACAGCAGAGTTCAGAAGGAGATGTGATAGAAGGGATATGCTCTACAGTCGCGCGCGTTTGTGTGTGAGTGCGCGCGTGCGTGCGTACTTGCGAGAGAGAGAGAGAGAGAGAGAGCGAGAGACACATCATACCTTTCACATCTCCAGAGAAATAAGTGTCATTAAAATAATACCCTTTTCGGGTTCATTGAAATGAAGGTGCTTTTCTTAAGTTAACATGTAAAGCAAGCAGTGTGGGATTTACTGATTATTTTTCTAAGCTTGGGATTTTGTGACCTTTTAGCGTTACTTTCTTCTGACATTTTGACATACAAACTCATTTACATATTATTTTGATTACTGTGTTTCCCATTTAAATCGAGGGAGCATGATATCTAATGTATTATACTGAATAATCGTCCACGCCTTGTTAAAAACAGCTGGGTGTCTATTTTCAATGAGTGACATATTTCAATGCGGCTGTTGATTTTGCTCATGAGAGAGATACAGCCGATCAGAGTGCACAGTTCTGATGTGAATCTGATTGTGGGCGTGGCTTTTAGCTAACAGACTTCATGTGTCTCCCTTGAATTCAGAGTGAGTGAATTACATCCTGACACATTAGGCATTGCTATTGCGCAGTATCTGGTTTCTTGTGCCAGATGGTGGGAGTAGGTTTGTGGTGCACACCGCCATTAAACTGGGGTTGCCCAGGTCATTAAAGAGGACCCTAAATAGTGAATTGGGCGGCTCTTGTTTGGAGGTGGTTTGTTAAATGTACCCGACTAAAGTGAAGCCCAACTGAATGTCATGATGGCACTGCCCCAGCCACCCTAATGGGCCAGCCACCACTGGTCAATGGGTCTGCACAGAAGACTGGCCAGAAAACCTGGAGGTAAATGAGAAAATCTGAGGTTACCTTTGTTTAAAAAAAGACTGCTCACGGCCACTTTTCTCTATGAAAGATGAGAAAGGCCTTTCTGCACGACACACACTGGCCTTGCTTATTGGCATGGCCAGAGTTATGCTATTAGGGTAGCCTAGAAAGGATGCTTTAGGCCTGTTTGCTCATGCCTTCTGATGGGGGGGGGGCGCAATCAGCCTGGAAAGTGGCACTTTGAGCTTCCCACAACAGCAGGCATTCTAATGGCAGGGAACAGCTTAGCACGTTCAGTCAGTAGGAGGACAGATGAGGGCCTATGCTTTGAGTTTTAAACATTATTTCCATCTCAAACCACACAGAGATCTATGAATGTTTCCCAATTTTATTTTTGCCGAATTACACATCCGCCTAATTATTTTTAGTGATATTACCACTTTATACTTACCTCAATATGGGGGAGGCCCCCTCTGAGCGCCTCCCTTTAGTGCCCCAGTCCCTTCTATATAACTTAAAACAACAATTTACCTTCTGCATGTTTACGGTAAAAGGAAGTGGGTAATACCAACCACATGGCTCAGGACCACCAACTGGGTACAGCATTCAACTTCAGAGGGGAGCTCAAGCCAATCTTCTTTGATAGGGGTATTTTTCCAATTTCTTTTCTTGTTTGCTTTTGCATTTACCAACAATATTTAAAACGACACTTTGTTTGCACTTCAGGAGCATTAGCACATTCCGAACTGACCTTTTATTACTTACTTTATTTATTTATTTTTTATAGAAAAACCAGTTGACCAAGATGTTAGAAAAGTTGCCTGTATGTAATGGGAAAGTAAAGTATCACCCTAAATTAAATATTGAATGGATACTAGCAGGCTAAAAGGCATTAGAAAAAAATGTCTATTCCCATAGCCTATGTCTAGGGCTTACCAAATATCAACCACTCTTTCAGTCAAGCCTCGGGATACTGCTGGGGTTTCCTCAAAGGCACTTACCTGCAATACGTCGGTCTATAATTTCTGAAAACTGGGGAGATGTTCCCTAACAATGCACTGTTGTTATTACTGTTCTAGGTGGGATGCCTTTCCCCAACCCAATTTGCAATGACATGATGCTAGGAAATTGATCAAACAAAATATCAGCTATTCACCTGCTACTGGTAATATCTGGCTGGATGTTCTTATGCTGTAACAGATTTATTTTGAAAAAATCTCTATATTGGGTTAATATTGGCATAATGAGGGAGTGCTAGCATCTTCATTTGTATTTCTTGAGTCAAAATCATGTACAGTTGCTGTATATGACTTTCTCAAGATTTTCATTTGGTTTCATTGGTTCATCACTAAGAACTGTGTTTCCCTTGTTGGTCCTAATTTCACCCATCCTGCTTGTTATAACACTAATCATATTTATTGGGTGGGCAAAAAACTCCTTATCTTTGTACTCCCACACCCTCAACCTGTGGCATGTACACAGCCATTGTCGGAAACCTACAGATTCCTCCCCCCAACTTGACTTCTAATCCACCGAACTCTATTCACCACAGATCAGCGCCAACAAGTATCCCTGTTTTCATACGGACATTAAGCTCTACATATTCTTTTTAATCTTGTGCTAACACATGGTTTCTCTGCACTTTATGAGTCCCTCCCAGATGCTACCATATTATCCCCTTAAATTATACATCTATTTAAAATGCATGTGTATTTGCTCGCAGAGTGCTAGAAATCTGAGAAAGGTGATTTAATGCAGCGACCCACAGATACAGAAATGCGATGCAGCTACCCAGGGGTTAAATCAAAAGTACTCAAATTAGGCTGTAAGGTATCACCCACCCTTATGGATCTTGTACTCATGTTTAAGATCAATTTAAATGTTGGAAATTAGGATTGTGCCAGATTGGCGCATAGCTACTCATTTATGGGAAGGAGCGATTTTTGGGTTCTTCAATATGGCTACCATCAAGGTGATCGATGATCCGCCATTGATGAGCATCCTTGCCTCCTGGTTTCCCTCAACCTCTCAGCAGGATTTAACTCAGTAGACCACCAGCCGCTCACTGACTTTTTACAGCACTGTTTGTGGATCAGCGAGCCCGTCCTCAGCTGGTTCCAATCCTGCATTGTTCCACCACTCTGTTTGGTCTTCTGAGCTCTCGTCTTGCCCCTCTAAGATCAATCTACAATTCTTCTCTTCATCTACTTTGTCTTCTTTCTTACCAAGTCTCTATTTCCTCTTCACTTGCCTCGCTTGGTTGGTTACCCTTTCACTCCCAAATTCATTTTCTTTGTCTAGTCTTCAAATCCCTTTATGGACTTGCCCCTGATTACCTTGCTGCACTTTTGTCTTTCTACACTCCGCCTTGCTCTCTCCAGTCTTCTTCCCTCTTCAGACTTAACGTTCCCCGTCCTCCATGTGGCCAGTCAAGTATCCGATCTTTCCACCTTCTTGCACCCATTCACTGTAATGCTCTTCCACCCTCTGTCCGCTCTATCACTGTTTACTCTCTCTTTCAATTCTCCTTGAAAACCCATCTTCTTGAATATCCCTGAATGTGTGCTACCAGGATTGATTGTTTACTGCTTACCACTTTTTGCACCGTACTTTACTTTTAAAGTGTACAGCGCTTTGGTGTAAGGCGCTTTATAAAATATAAATAAAATACAAAATACAAATACTTTGCTTACTGCCTCCAATCCATCCAAATGGATTCCACCAGATCACACACTTTACCCATCACCTGTGGCGTCCTGCAAGGCTCCATCCTCTCCACTGTGATAATCAACCTCTACACCCTCTTGTCTCCACACAATATAAGCAGATGACATGTAGCTCTTCCACAAGACATCCTCCACCGAAGACACCCACAGGCTTAAGGCCTGTAGATCAGACCCTCCTTCTAACACTGACCGACAACACTGAACATCCTGACATCGAAATCTGGATCTCCGATATGAATGTTATGGGCCTTCACACCCCATGTGACCACCTGTCCCAATAGCTTGGGGTTCTACGTCGACAGACACCTCTCCTTCAAGGAGCACATAGCAAGGAAGCCACAAATGGCCTGGTGCCAACTTTCTCTCCTGCTGAAAATCAAGCCCTTCATCCCAGGAAACAACTTCAGATCTGCTGTCCAAGCCCTGGTCCTCTCCCACCTGGATGGTGGTAAAGCCTTTTTGAAAGGCCTCCCAGCACCCACCCTGGTACCGTTGAGATTTGTCCTACATGCTGCTGCTTGACTCATCAAAAGAGTCTGCAAATTCAACCACATCACCCCAACCCTCATAGAACTGCACGTACCATCTTCAAATTCTTATGCAACATCTACAAGGCTGTGGCCCTCAAGTCGCCAAGCTACCTCACTGAGAAATTCAGCATCTCCAAGGCCTACAGTCCATCAGAAGTGAGGACATATGCGGACCAAAAGACAGGGCTTCTCTGCCTTTACCCCGACTCTGGAATCTCTTCCCTAGGGCTGGGCGATTGTTCCAGTTTTGGGGATATATCGATATATTTTCAAAAACGATAAAGGATTAGACAATATTGTTACCATTCAGCCTAAATATATTGAGATATTACTTTTGGTCCAGCCCTACTCTTCCCCAACAATTCCAAACTCACCTTTTCACTTCCAGATTTCAGGAAGGAGCTCAAGACGCTCCCCTTCAAGGAATGGCTCTTTCGTAACACCTAAGTCCGCCCACCCTCCACCTAACGTGACACTGCGATTTTCTCCCCAATTCCTTGATGACAAATTACTCATCCTTCCCCTCCACCTTTCTTTGTTCTCTGTTTCATTGTATCTGTGCTTCACTCACAGTTCATTGGTTCGGGCTCCTTCCGTCTGCTGCCCCCGGTGCAGCCACGGTCCTCAGCCCTCCGACCACCCACAGAAGTGTAATAACTTTGTCTTTCTGGGCAAAGCCCTGGCGAGGTACAGGCAAAGTTCCACGGTCAGCTTCTGAGGATTGTTCCATCCTACCGGTGTTGTGTGGCTTTGGGCGCCTGTGCTCTGACTCCTTCTCCTGCTAGTTCTCCATCTGCTGGCCATGCGTGGTGCTGAAAGCCTCTCCCAGCGACTTGGGCTTCCTCCATGGCATTCATTTAGGCTGAGCTCCTCCCCGCCTTCTTCCCCTGGTCCAGCAACACACCGTTAGCCATCGCACCACCCCCGGAAGTGTAATAACATCTCCTTCCGGGGCAAAGCTCCAGAGATATCTGGCCAAATTCCCACTGTCATATTGCTGGGTGGGATGCACTGCTGCTTGTTATGACTTAACCAGAGTTAATAAAGATGTTTTGTAATCATTAAGTGTGTAATTCATAATTGAAACACAAGTCTATCCTACTCTTAGCACAGACAACCTATGCTCATACAAATAATTCCAATCAAACATTAGAGGTAGTAGTGACATTTCATTCCCAGCAAAACGTGTTTAATCCATTTAATTCTGTTTCCATTCTTGCAACATCACAACTGTTGTCAGTGAGTTATTTTGCCAAGTGTACACCTGCTGGAATCTATTTGCTCACACACTTGTTGAAAGAAGATCGTACAGATAGGGATCTGGCAAGGGTGGATAAAGGGATTCTACTCTACAGTGACGTATACTCATTACCATAATAGAGGTTATGCTAAATATAAATAGCACTACGTTATGCTGTACATATTTCCCCTTTTTCCACCTTCTATAGGTTGATTATCTTGAATTTTACCATAGGATTCCGGGGATAAATAGAATTCCAAATAAAGGTAAGATTTAGCTACATGATCAAACCACACCAGTATTAAGATATTTGCCTCCCAAAAAAAGGCCTGAATTCTGTTATCTACTTTTCCAGGAAGTCGGAATCTTCTTACTTTCTCGAGAATAGACTGTTACATTTACAGGTATCTTTATGTTATGTTAAAGGTTCTGACACCGCGCACTGTTGCAACCTGCGTGGTCACTTTGCGCTCTGGCAGATCTGTAATGCAAGGGGGAAGGCGGGTATGTTAGTGTGACTGAGCAGGAAAAAGAGCAAAAGAGCTGTGATGTGCTGTTAGCAGCTTCAGTTCGGAGAAACCGGTCACTGAGAGTATCTGTGTTTTTCGGTTGGTAGTCGCCATGTGGTGTTGGGCGAGATTATGTGTGGTTGTTTCATTGTTGTGTTGTGTAGTGCGTGCGGCTTGTGCTGCTGTAGAAGTGTGGTTGTGTTTAGTTCAGAGTTTGAGGGTGAGTATGCAGAAGGGTGAGTTTTTAGTACTGTTAGCTAGTGGCAGTACATTCCCTTCCCCCACTATTCTGAGTAAATGTGATGCATATCCCTTCCGCTGTCGATTCAATCTAGTGCATGGAAATTGATACCCCCGCAAATTCCTCCAAGAGTGATGTGTTCCCTGTGACTCACGGTCAGTTTGTGAGCTGCATGGTTTCTGTGTCAGGCTGCATCCCTTTATCTGTGAGTAGTTTCACACCCTCAGTGGTCAGATTAAGTGGGACACCTCCCCCTCCCTTGTTTCCACCTTTGTCGGGATGAAATACACTTCTGGTCACCAGCCACCCTTCCAAGTTAGACTCCTCTCTTCTCCCCTGCCCTCCACTCTGGTCCGGTCCACTCCCCACTCATTTTCAATTGTGTGTTTGTTTTATGGTGCACCGATGTTGTTCAGTTGTTTTCATCCCATTCAGAGAGGAAGAGCCAGGTTGTCAGAAGTTTTCTGAATTTGAGCTGGTCCTCCATGGTTCGTATTTCTCTTGTGAGGAAGTTCTAAAGTTTTATGGCTATGCAAGAGAATGCTGATCGACTGTTTTTTCCTCATGTAAGTTTTAGGTTTTAGGTGAATGTCGTTGCTGGATCTAGAAACACATTTAGAAAACTTAAATTGCGGTGGATGTGTGTGCTTTTGAATCTATCAAATTCAGCCCATCTCTCGAATGTATTAAAATCTGTTCTTTCTATCTTTCTCAGCCATGTATGATTTTGATGAAGGTTTTAGAACTGAAACACGTTAAGCATTACTAAGTCGATCATTTGGCTTGGTGGTACTGCTAAATTCTGAAGATGGCCAACAGTTCTCATGTTGCAAGAATCTAGGTTTTTGGGATATTATACAATCGAAATGAAATGAATTGGACTAAATGTAACACTTTTTGCTGAAGAAAAATCATGTCACTACTACCTAGAACAATGTTTACATTGCAATTCTTGTTATGAATATATTTATATTAAAACTCCATTGAATAATATATTACTTGAGTGAGCATAGGTTGTCTGTTCTAAGAGTAGGATAGCCTTGTGCTTTCTCGCTTTTCCAATAATCTCTCACCCTCCTGGCCCTGTTCCCTGTTTCTGTGAAGATCTCGACTCTCTTCTTTCACTTCCTCTGGATTTTACTATGCTCCTTCTAGGCGACTTTAATCTTCACCTTTCCTCGACCCAAGTCTCTGTTCCGCTCCCCTCAATTCCGGACTTATATTACCTCTTACAAATTCCTACCCCTCCCTCTTATCTTGTGAACTATTCCTCTTATCATCATCTACTTTATTTTCCATTTTCCTTTCTCTCTCCTGCCCCCTCATCTTCTAGTTTCTATCGCTGTGATTTCATTCATTCAATATCTCCTTCTTTATGTTTGCTCACACTTCAATTATTCCTTCTCTGGAACTCTTTTCATCCTTATAGACTGACTCTGCCACTCTTCTTCATTTTGACAGCCTAACACACTTGATCTTTTTTATCCTTCTACTCTCTTCTTTCCCTCGTATAAACCATCGTAGCCCTGGCTGACTGCTTCCCTCCATGTGGCCAGGCAGGCTTTACGCAGTGCTGAGCAACACTAGTGTAAGATTCGAGCAGCCTTTGATTTGGCCCATATGTCATCACTTCACATGTCCTCTCTGCCAAGCAACTTTCTCTCTGTGATTCCCTCTCGTCTCATCTGAGTCACCTTTTCCTCAATCTAAAGCGTGTTCTCGTGCCCTCCCCTCCCGACCCTGCCTCTTCTTCCTCTCTCTCTGCTCTCGATTTTGCTAAATACCTTTCCTCTAATATCTCTCTTCTTCGGTCCTCCGTTGCTTCTCTATCCACGTCTTTATCACACCACTCTGTCTCGGTCCCCGCTGCTATTATATTCTCCTTTCAAATACTCTCTGAATCTGATATTACTTCTTCTCTTGCTTTTGCTCATCCCACTGCTGCCCATGGCGATGCTCTCCCTTCTTCTCTCATCCCAGTGGTCTAACCCTTCTCTTGCTTTTGCTCATCCCACTGCTGCCCATGGCGATGCTCTCCCTTCTTCTCTCATCCCAGTGGTCTAACCCTTCTCTTGCTTTTGCTCATCCCACTGCTGCCCATGGCGATGCTCTCCCTTCTTTCTTGATCCCAGTGGTCTAACCCTTCTCTTGCTTTTGCTCATCCCACTGCTGCCCATGGCGATGCTCTCCCTTCTTCCTTGATCCCAGGGGTCTAACCCTTCTCTTGCTTTTGCTCATGCCACTGCTGCCCATGGCGATGCTCTCCCTTCTTCCTTGATCCCAGTGGTCTAACCCTTCTCTTGCTTTTGCTCATCCCACTGCTGCCCATGGCGATGCTCTCCCTTCTTCCTTGATCCCAGTGGTCTAACCCTTCTCTTGCTTTTGCTCATCCCACTGCTGCCCATGGCGATGCTCTCCCTTCTTCTCTGATCCCAGTGGTCTAACCCTTCTCTTGCTTTTGCTCATCCCACTGCTGCCCATGGCGATGCTCTCCCTTCTTCTCTGATCCCAGTGGTCTAACCCTTCTCTTGCTTTTGCTCATCCCACTGCTGCCCATGGCGATGCTCTCCCTTCTTCTCTGATCCCAGTGGTCTAACCCTTCTCTTGCTTTTGCTCATCCCACTGCTGCCCATGGCGATGCTCTCCCTTCTTCCTTGATCCCAGGGGTCTAACCCTTCTCTTGCTGTTGCTCATCCCACTGTTGCCCATGGCGATGCTCTCCCTTCTTCCTTGATCCCAGGGGTCTAACCCTTCTCTTGCTTTTGCTCATCCCACTGCTGCCCATGGCGATGCTCTCCCTTCTTCTCTGATCCCAGTGGTCTAACCCTTCTCTTGCTTTTGCTCATCCCACTGCTGCCCATGGCGATGCTCTCACTTCTTCCTTGATCCCAGTGGTCTAACCCTTCTCTTGCTTTTGCTCATCCCACTGCTGCCCATGGCGATGCTCTCCCTTCTTCCTTGATCCCAGTTGTCTAACCCTTCTCTTGCTTTTGCTCATCCCACTGCTGCCCATGGCGATGCTCTCCCTTCTTCTCTGATCCCAGTGGTCTAACCCTTCTCTTGCTTTTGCTCATCCCACTGCTGCCCATGGCGATGCTCTCCCTTCTTCCTTGATCCCAGTGGTCTAACCCTTCTCTTGCTTTTGCTCATCCCACTGCTGCCCATGGCGATGCTCTCCCTTCTTCCTTGATCCCAGGGGTCTAACCCTTCTCTTGCTTTTGCTCATCCCACTGCTGCCCATGGCGATGCTCTCCCTTCTTCCTTGATCCCAGTGGTCTAACCCTTCTCTTGCTTTTGCTCATCCCACTGCTGCCCATGGCGATGCTCTCCCTTCTTCTCTGATCCCAGTGGTCTAACCCTTCTCTTGCTTTTGCTCATCCCACTGCTGCCCATGGCGATGCTCTCCCTTCTTCCTTGATCCCAGTGGTCTAACCCTTCTCTTGCTTTTGCTCATCCCACTGCTGCCCATGGCGATGCTCTCCCTTCTTCTCTGATCTCTTCCTTGATCCCAGTGGCCTAAACCTTCTCTTGCTTTTGCTCATCCCACTGCTGCCCATGGCGATGCTCTCCCTTCTTCTCTGATCCCAGTGGTGTAACCCCCTCTCTTGTGGTTTATCTCAGCTCACTCTTTCATCTCTCGCTTTCTTCTTCCATTTTTCTTTTGTCTTTTCATTCTCGCGATACTCAAAAAACCCTCACTCAATCCCTCTTTTTCTTCTAACTTTCATCCTATCTCTCTCCTCCCATTCCTCTTAAAACTGCTCGAGTGTATGGTTTACACTGTGGTTCCTTCTCTGTTAATCAACACTCACTTCTCCCACCTCTCTAATCTGGATTTAGACCTTCTCTATTCTACTGAGGCATCATTTCTGGCTCTAAATGAATTTCTCCTTTCTGCCCATTATGCTAAGCTATCCTCTCTTCTTGTTCTCTTAGACTTGTCGGTGCTTTTAATACGGTTGACCAATTTATTCTTTCTTCATCTCTTTCTCGCCTTGGCTCTCGGAATTTTGTTCTAGATTGGTTTCAGTCTTATCTTACTGACCATACCTTGTCTGTTTCTTAGGCCAATCCTTTACGGTCTTTCCCCTTTGTCACAGTGTTGCCCAAGGTTTCGGTGTTTGGCCTGCTCCTTCTCTCTCTATATACTTCTCCCATTGGGGCTGTTATTTTCCGAATTACCCAATTTGATCAGAAAAAAATGATCGAATGATACATTTGACCGATTTCGGTCGGTACCATTTGATGGATGGCAAAAATACCAAACATGTGGAGCTCGGGTCGCAGGGTTTCCCCGCTCGGGTCGCAGGGTTTCCCCGCTCCACATGTTCAGTATATTTGGGCATATGGGGCCACAGGGGTATCACCCTTTTTGTTGAAAATGGAAGCGGGGGACCCAAAAACAAAAAACAATGAAAGGAAATGGGACCCAGTGGCGTCTGATCCAACCTGCATTAGAGGGACGGATTTAACACCACAGGGGTGCAGAAGTGGCAGTGAGCAAACAGGTAAGTAGGGGAAGGGGGGTTGGTGTAAGGCAACAATTGATTTGTTTAGCCAAAGTAAAAAGCGATTCACAGCCAAATTGACTATGGTCAATTCCACCGCAAATCATTTTACTTCGGTCAAACAGCCCAAATCCATTATTTCTGCACATGGTTTCTCTTACCATCTCTACGCCGATGACTCTCAAATCTTTCTCTCATTTTCCTCCTTCTCTGACGCTACCCACTCATCCCTCTTGCCCTGTCTTCTCTCCATCCAAGCTTGGATGTCTTTGCATCTCTTACATCTTAGTCCCTCCAAAACTAAGGTCATTTTCTTCCTGGCTTCTACTATTTCCCCCTCTTTCCCCTCCCTCTATTTCCTTTCCCCCTACCTCCCTCTCTCTTGCCACCTCTGCCCTATAATCTAGGTGTTCACTTTGATTCCTCACTGTTCTTCTAGTCCCACATTTCCTCTATCTCTTGCTATTCTCGCTTCCAACCTTTTAACATTCGGAAGGCTTGTCAGTTCCTTTCTTTTCATCCTTTTAAACTTTTCATGTCTTCTTTAGTCTTGTCTCATCTTTTCTATTGTTGCAGTCTGCTTCTTGGCCTATCTGCTCGCTCCTATTCATTCCACCTACTCTTCTTCCATTCGTCTTCTTTGCTCTCTCTCCCCTAGGGACTCTGGCTCTACTGCTCGGCGTTACTTTCAATGAATGTCTTTTGAGGCATGACTTCTTTTCAATTTCTTATGTCTTGTCTTTAATCGCATTCATGGTACAACGCCTCCCTACCTGTGCTCACTTTTATTCTTTCTATTCTCCTCTGCATTCTCTTCGTTTGCAATCCCTCCTTCTGCTAGCTGTCCCTACCCTCCCTCTGCCCCTTCTCGCTTTTGCTTCTTCTCTCTCTTGGCTCCCAATCACTGGCATGCTCTCCCCCTGTCTCTTCGGTCTCTACTTAGTCTTTCCCTCTTTAAATCTAGACTCAAAGAACATCTAGTTTCTTCGTGAGGTGCTTAACTGATTCCCTGATTCCTGTTCCTTTGTACCGCTTTGTTCCTTATGTAAAGCGCATAGTCACTATATACATGAAATAAAATTACAAATACACTGGAGCTCATGTTCTAATGAGCCGTACCGTAAATGCAGGGTGAAAAAGCCTTGAGGAAGTCTTTAAGGCCTTCCGTTCATGCCAAGGCTCATTTTTAATCACATGTGTGGCAGAACACAACTTGCATTTCCACTGCCTCCCTTCCTCTCCACCATACAAATGCTCCAGCATTTGCACCGGCATGCATGTTTATGCGGGCACAAATGCTGGAGATCCCTATGGGGTATGCCAGATTTATGCACCAGCATAAAGCAAACAGACCATATAGGAATTTATTGTACACACTGCCTGGCATGCGAGCGTGTCAGGCAGTGTTTACTCAGTGCACTTTTGCACCCTGCCTTGCAAATGACAGAAGGGTGGTCGCGGGGAGCTGTTTACGCTGCAGTGCAAACGTAGCGCCTCCCGCCACCAAATGAGACCTTTTTTTGCTAGCCTAAGCTTGTTCTGCACGCAATACATTCCACGATAATAATAGCACTACTATTAATACAGACTAGGCTCAGAGGAGGGCAGTGCAAAGGGAGGATAACTTGCAGGGCACCTCCATTTCTCTGTCTATCCGGTCTCCAAATCCTGCCATGCAGGCGATGTATGCCTGAGCTAGGAGATTGCTGGCCCGCGAATGTAAGTCAATGCTTATGCATGCTTGAGCAGGTGTGTGTGCATGTTTGTGAGTGCACGAGAGAGAGCAAGTGTGTGTGTGTGGGGGGGACTGTGTGTATTTAAGCATGTGAGCATGTATGCACTAGCAGGGTGATCAGGGTGCAAGGTTCAGGGGACAGCATGTCCACTGAGAGCATCACTGGAGTAACACGCAGTAGAAACTGTGTTTTACAGTGGCAATGCTGCAAATATTGTTGAAACATTCTTTTGGGCACAGTCAACATTAAAAGGGGGCAGTACTGGTTTATATCGTGAAGACAGCCACTTGACTTTGTGTACGCACGTGCAGCATAAGTTATGTTGTTGTGACAGACCTCATGATTTACCTTAGCATGCTCAGCATGAAAATGTGTTTTACAGTGGCAATCATGGAGTTTATTGCTGAGAGAAGACCTTCTGATTTTCTTTATGCATAGCCAGCATTAAAGGGAGTCACTGCTGGTACATATTCATAAGACAGGTTGCTTCCTTTTCGTTGTGCACACAAAACACGAACATGTAATGTTCATTGGCAATGTTACACATTTTGTTAAGGCAAGCCTGCTGGTTTTCTTTGGACAAAACAAGAATGAGAGAAATAGACAGCACTGGCATATAATTTTGATACATATCTCACTATTTTCTTTACACACAAGAAGCATGAAAATGTGTTTTGCAGTGAAAGTGCTGATATATATTTTTGAGACAGGGTCTTGTGATTTTCTTTGGGCACAGCAAGCATGATAGGGTGATACACTGCCTTATATTCCTAAAACAGACTACATGATTTTCTTTGGGCATACCCAGTATGGAAATATGTATTACAGTGGCAATGTTGGCCTATAATACTGAGAACATTCTCATCAACGAGCAATGAAGGTGGGCAGCAGTGGCATGCATTGTTGAAACATGTCTTATCATTTTCTTTGGGCCCAAGTAGACTGCGCGTGGGTGTGGGTAACCTTGGAAATACTGGCATATCTTGTGGAGACAGGGCATCATGAATTATATTTTCTTTGGCACAGTCAGCATGAGAAGGGCTAGAGCTGGCATATTTTCTTGAATTGGGCTACATGATTGTCTTTGGGCACATGCAGCATGAAGATGTGTCTTACAGTGGCAACGCTGTCACATATTGTTGGGATAGGTCCTTGTGATTTCCCCTGGACAGAACCGGCATGAAATGCTCCTATGCACTGTTGGTGACTTGCCAACCGGTTGAGCATTTCATGTGCTCCCCAACAGAACAGATGGCGCGTTCTATGGCTTTCACTCAATTTAACAGAAATGTATGTTTTAACGTGCATCATTTTTAGTCATTATTTAAAGACAGGGCAGAAATCCTTTACATTTTGACGAGCCCATTTGCCACACTCGCTCTGGCCAGTTTTTGTAAGACTTTTATGCCCCACAGCCATCAATGCCAAAAACACCCACAGGTCACTTCTCTTGCACTCTTGTTTTGAGGAAGGCACTCAGGCATGACTTGGAGCAATTTGAAGATCTTAAAAGTTTCAGACAGTACTTTTTTCATATTCAATAGAAATCTAAAAGTGCTGCATTCAAGTCATCAGTTGAACTAAAGGAAGTGTTTGTGCTGTGGTGTGCATCTCGCTCCTAGAAATGCTTTCGTCAGACATGAAAGAGTTATCTTCACTGTTATATGTAATATTTGCACTTATTTACGCATTTACCCTGCTCTGTGCAGGCCTGTACCATTTAGAAAGTCAAGGGCTCTCAATGACTGTTGTTTTTCCCCACTGTTCCCCCCCTTCCTTGAGCGCTATGAAACACTTCTCTGTGCATAGGCGCTATAAAGATGAACAAAAATAAATAAATACGCCTAATAAGAAGTGGGATGTAGCCTCACCCACCTCCTCTATTCAAGTGCACAGTCTCGCCACTTGCATGTTCCCCACTGATTGTGTGTAATGGAAGATGTTTCCCTTCAGCCCATGAGCAGATTATTCCCCTTTGCTGCTGGCTTTCTTTTTAGAGGAGTCCTTTTTCTTCTCCCTGCTGCTCTTTCTTTTCAAAGCTTGTGTTGCCACATTTTGTTTTTAAACAATGCATCTTGTGCCACCTACTTTTGGCAACAGCTGTCATGGACAGATGCTGCATTGCCTGCGCCCATCTTGTTCACATCGACCAGCGTTACTCCATAATAGCAAACAGGTTCCTGAAAATGTCTCTGCTTTGTATGCAGTCTAGGCGTCGCCTCATCTCACAGAAAACTTAATTTAGTAAGCTAAGAGCCAGAAGATAAGTTCAGGGCATCATAATGGGATGCTGCAAAGCCTGGTGCTATTGGAAGGTGCTCTATCCAGGGCCTTTCCTTCCATTATGTGGATGTTGCTCTTCCTGGATCTACACAGTGCATAGGATAAACCCATGCAGGGTGAATGTTTGGGGATGAACAATACTTTTTGTTTACTGCCTGCCATTTTGTCCCAAATGGATCTGGTCTGCATGGACCAGGGAAATGGTACCAGACATCCTCAGAAGAAAGACCCGTTGGGGACAAACATTCAAACTTTTCGGACAGAGGTTGCTTCATCTTCTTGTCGAATATAGAGCACGTTTTGGAACCACAATTTCCTCTCTTACATTGTATCATGTGATTGAGTTTACCCCCCCTCTTGGCACTTCATTAGGGATTTTCTAATCTCAAACCTCATTGACTCATGCAGGTGGCACCATGACTTGACTGCTGCCCTCTGTTGGTCAACAAATGTAGAAGCCCCTCGAAGACATTGAGTTTCACTGCTCTGACTCCTTCACTATGACATGAGACCAATGGGTCCATATGGCACTGAATTGGGTTGATACGTTGGGGAGCCTTCACCGCCGGGGCAGCAATGCCCCAAAACTCTGAAGAAGCAGCAGGCAACATTCTCTGCACATCCAGTACCACCAGCGTCTTCTTTATAACTAGGCAGCACACAAAGAAGGGCAAGGGGCATTTGCACCCTGCACTAGCAAACTCTAAGGCAGCAATGGAAAAAACCATGCACTCTTCTTGCTTTGCTCAACCCTCTTCTATGAAACTTCAGCGTACGGACTATAAAACATGCCTGTCATCTCACCTTCCCCAACTCCTTGCATATTATGAATGGTACAGAATGGATTACACAGCTAAGTAAGGGCATGCATGCTTCAGTACATACATTCCATCTCCAGGCTTCTCCCATATAATGTTCCTGTACTCTGTCTTCGTTGATGCCCTTTCTGTCATGTATGTGTGGACATGACATCCAGATCAGCTGGCCCAGAAGGTTCACCTCTAGTCATTTCACTGGGGATTCTCATGCCCCTCCATAACAAGTTGGGTAAAAGTGGTAAAATGGCACTGGGTGCCTCTGGGCAACTTTCCTCAGTACTGCTCCTAATCCCACATACCTCTCTACCAGTGGACCATACTCTAGTGGGACCTCCTCTGAAAAGACAAACAACAACAGTTGCAGTCCTCGGTCCAGAGACTCTCACCGATAATGTCTACGTGGGAGATTCTGAGCTATACAAATGAAAAAATAAATTAAATAGTTTATTTCGTAAATCGGGGGACTCACATCACACTATGACCTGAAAGCGTAACGCCTCTTCGTTTGCATATCTATGGAATTCCCAAAGTTCTATGCAGAGGCGCATGACAAAGTTATCTAGTGTTTCACCTCCCTCCTGCACAGTGGTGTAAAAAATAAGTCTTTCATAGTCCACATTAGTATGTGTGGCAAAGTAAGTGGCGAGCGCCTCCTGAATCTCCCTAAACGTGGCCTTTTCCTCATCTACCAGTTCATATAAAATGTCTCCCACTGATGCCCCTACCGCCAGGGTCAGTATGTTCTTCTTCCTGTCGTCGCCCATGAGGCCCATTGCTCCTATGCACACTCTAAAGTCTTTCGGCCAGCGGTTCCACCGTGGACCAAGATTGCTGGTGTCAGTGAGGGCATTTGCCAAGGTGAAACATCCCCTTGAGCCATCTGAAAAACCTCTGATGGCCGTGCAGGCCGTGGCAGGCACATCTTCCTCTAACATGGTGGAGCAGTGAGCTGGGGGTGTAGTTGGGAGGAGTGCAAGCTCCTATCAGGGTTTACAGAAGGATTCCTTCCCCTGCCCTTGCATTGCTGCCTCCTTGTAGTGCAGTTCCTCCCTCTCAAATATGTGCACTGTCGGGAAAAGACGGACCTATCGAAAAACACTGAGAAATGCTGCAAAAATAACTGGTGACCCAGCGGAAAAAGCCCGCCGTGCAGCGAAGTGCACATACCGTGCGTGGCTAAAAGCCCATCGACTAAAACTACATCAACAAGATTCAGAAGCTATAATTAAGTCGATCTGCACTAAGAACCTGTGAGAATTTTGGTCGCTACTCAATTCTACATCATCAACCAAATTGAGCAACATCGAAAATGTAATCGGCGAAAGATCTTGGAGGAAACACATTGAGGAAACATTTAAGCCCTCGAGCATTGGCCTATTACTGAATTGCGTAGGAAACCATGATGACTGGGACAAACTTGATGACCTAACAGAAATTACTGATTTAATAACTTCCCTGAACAATTCTAGAGCCCCGGGACCAGAGGGCATCACCAACATCCATCTAAAAGCACACCCGGACGCCTGGGCCTCATTCATCAGACAAGTCTTCGCTGGATGCGCCGAGTCAAAATCAATACCTATTTCATGGACGACTGGAAATTCCAATCTACAAAAAAGGCGACATCACCAATCCTTCGAATTATCGCCCAATAGCCTTGCTTGACCCAATTGGAAAGATCTACGGCTCCCTACTGCTGAAAAGATTTCAAACTTGGGCTAACGACGCCCCCTGCCATGATCCCTTTCAATCAGGGTTTAAGAAAAGCATGGGAAGTTCGGTAAACATCTTGACGCTAAGTATCCTAAAAAGCAGAACAATGGAAGGTGGCCCGAGGCTTTATTTGGCGTTTATAGATTTTACTCAAGCTTTTGACAGAGTTGACAGGACGCTTCTATGGAACAAGCTGGAAGCTTGGTCTTGTCCGCATGGTATTTTGGAACCCATTAAAGCCCTCCACACTGACACTTCCGTCAGAGTGCGATTAAACTCTAAAGGCTCGCTGTCAACCACTATCAAGACCCATAGAGGAGTCAAGCAGGGGTGCCCATTGGCCCCTGCCATTTTCCTGGCATATATAGGAGACTACCAGTTCTCAGAAGCTTCAGTAAGATCTTTTCCTCCGAAACTAGGACATCAAAGCTTAAGCAGACTACTCTATGTGGACGACTTGATCCTTGTTGATCAGACACCAGTAGGCCTGCAGCGTCAACTGGATAACCTTCTAACATACGCCTCAACTAACCACCTGGAAGTAAACAAGGAGAAAACAAAAATACTTACCCTTGAAAGAACAGTAAGAAAATCAGATAGAACTAAGTGGTTCTACCAATCGTCGGAGATTGAAAAGGTGCAGAGCTTTAAATACTTGGGTATAACACTGGACAGTTCTAAAAAAGAAACAGCCATGCAGGAAGCTCTTTACCTAAAAACCAAACAACTGGCGACTAAGGGTAAGGCAATCGACAAAAAATGTGGTCCGTTTTCAACAATTCCAGCTATAAACTTCTATACAATGAAAGCTGTGCCTTCCCTAACTTATGGAACTGAAGCTATGCTACTGCTTCCGACTGACATTTGGCCGAAACTGGAAGCCCTCTTCTGGAAAACAGTACTTACCCTACTATCCTCAACACCAATAGCACTGATTCAAAGAGAGTTGAACCTTCTATCTCTACAAGGGACTATAAACTGTAATTCCCTGAGTCTATACAGGAAATGCCTAAATCCTTCGAGCCCACTGCTTTACAAACGGAAATGTTATCTGGCAGAAACAAGGTGCTCCAAACCTGGCGAAAAGACAACCTCGCCCTCCTAAAATCAATTGAGAGTGATGAGGAGGAACTGGTTCGAAATCCGGCCAGGATTCTGAAGAAAATCAAAGACCTAGGTTGGATATCGACCTTGTCAAAAGCATCAGAAAATAAGCTAACTCTCCACTTGCCTCCGAATACAAAAAAATTGAATGAACTACAGAGTTATATTAGACAATTTCCTAATAAACAAGCCAGAAACTGCATCCTGTGCGCAAGGCTCAACCTCCTCCCAACAAACGAAATCAAAGCAATAAGAGGTCTCTCAGACACAAGTGACTGCAGACTTTGCCACAAGATAAATGAAAAAGAAACAATACGTCATCTTCTTCTCAATTGTGTGGCAACAGAGGAAATAAGGACAACCTACATGCAACATTTAGCGTCAGATCCCTCGTTGGAATCAGAATCTTGTTGGTGGTCGCGGATGATCCGTGGCGACAAGCCTAGGTGGTTAATGGCGACAACAAAAATATTACAACATGTTTTGACCCAACTAGACCACCTTTCATAAACAATGACGCAACAAACGGCATTTGTAACTCCTCGTGAACTCTCGATAAACAAGTCACTTTGATGGGTAGACGTACCCAAATGAAGAAATTAGAAATAAGGGTCGAGGGCTGGCTGAATTGCCTTAGTCTCTCCTAAGAATCCTTTTTTTTTTAGAGTAATGTCAACACTTTGTAAAAATCATTCATTTGATTAAAAACAAATAAAAATAAAAAAATAAAAAAATAAAAAATATGTGCACTGTTCAGTTGGCCTGATATTGAGGTGTGTGGCTAGACCGGTATTCCTCACAGAGAAATGTCTCCAGGGAATAGCAGCAGTCCCACTTGCTGTGCCAAACAGGTCTCCCCCACGTCACATCCAAAGAAGTCTTGGCCCCCGGCACGCAGCATACTACCACCAACAGTGCGATCAGGGCCCACCGAGCCCAGAGGTCGCTGCGCTGCCTCAGCGTGGCATGCTAGCCATGTAGGGAAAACAGCACTGAGGTGCAGGCTGACTCGCCAGCCACCCGGGAACATATAGAGGCCCATACCACTGTAGACTGGTCTCCACTCTGTCTTTATTTTGACTGAGGCTTCCTGACTCCCAAACTTCACTTCCCCATCTTGCCCCCTTCCTAGCCCCGCCTCTAACATAATGAGGCTGAAACCCACAATGTGACACAGACTAATTATAAAAAAGTGGCAGATGGGTAAAATACAATATCGTATGTCTATTTAGTGCATTTCAAAGATGTTGCAGCACATTTAACAAGCATTGGAAATGCCAACAGTTTGGGCTTTTGTGTAGGCATGGGAAAGGCACTTGCCAGGCACTGTCGTAGTGGTATTAACTGGCCATTGATGGTAGCAGGGCCACATGGTGCAAGTACCTGGGCATCTAATATCTGTGAGACTTGTCCTTGGCCTCAAGCCCAGGGATCGTATCTCTCCAGGACTAAAATCTCTGCACTGGCTCCCAGTGGCAGCAATGATTAAGTTCAAACCCCTCTGCATTGTCCACAAGGCCTTCTGGGGCATCAATACCTCCAACCCTCTCTTCCTAAATATCTCCCTTCTCAAGCTCTTCGCTCATCTGCCTCCAACTCCCTCAGGGTTAGTCGCTTCTCCAAGCAGCGAGTTGGTGGTAGATCTCTTTCCTCGACTGGGGCCTCCCTCTGGAACAGCCTCCAAGCCTCTCTGAAACTTGAGGAGAACCATCTCTGGTTCAGGAAGCACCTCAAGACCTTCCTCTTTGCTTCTGCTTTCTCTCCTCCTCTCCCCTGCTGATCTGATGTCCTGGCTGAATATGAACTTGCACTGGTCACCTGGCTATCCTCTGATCTCTCTCGGGCCCACGTCCCCTCTCTGCCAGTTGCACACCTGCACTGCCCCCCTGGCAACCCTTGCACCCGGGGACTGTTCTGTACCCCTACAGCCGCTACTAGCGCTTGACACCTGATGTCTGCACTTACCCTTGCACTTGCCACCAGCTGGCTGCACTTTTATGTATTGTCTTATTACTTACTGTTATCCTATGTACTTGCACTGCCCCTTCCCCTTTCCCCCTGCACTTCTCCCCTTCTCCCCTCCCCTGCACTTGCGTGATCTCAAGGTCACCCGGCCTAGTAGGATCGCTGTCTGTCTTCCCTCTGTTTCCCCTCCCATTGCCACTTCGCGCCTTACAACACTTGTGTATAGGCGCGTTATAAATGCCATATCATATCATATCAGTGCGTGGCAAATGCTTAATACTTATACACAAGCCATAACTATTGGCTTGGCCTATGCTTGTTTTGAACAGGACTTCAGTGAAGGACCCGCATAGTGCTAATAAATCAAGTGGTTGAAGGCAGACCTGGTTAAGATATTTTTATTACACCAGTAGGATTTAAAACTCCAATTAAGCCATTAACTCTCAGAAGATTGCTTTGGAAAAAAACTGGCAGGCACTTGACAGCAAGGCTTGATTAAAGCAAGCTCAAATAGTTACCATGAGGAGTTGTTGTGCGCGGGGAGGGGCATGCACTGGGTGGGAACTGGCATAGGGGTTAGCATGGACATGGTCAGTCCATGGACGGTCTGACTGGCGTTGCACTGCTTTGCAATTAGCCGTTGACAGCGCACAATATTAGTAAAAGAACGGCATTGTAAAAGTCACCCCAAAATCTATTTTGGAAAAAAAAACAACTGTCGGCTTCGAAGGTGAGTTTACATGTTCGTTTGGCCTTTTCTAAAATGTGGTAATTGACATGTGGGAGAACCAGTCCCCGCTCCTAGATAACCATAAGAAGCAGCCACGGGTGAGGTAGGAAGGCAGGAGCGAGCGAGGCGGAGCTGCCCTCAGGTAACCCCGCACTTGAGGCCTAATGAGCCGCGAGGGGAACTCAAGTGCTCGGATCGGTGCATCCGCGCTTTATCAAGGGCTGCACTCGGGCCACATGTCAAAGTGTGTACTGGGTACCTGCATCAAGACTGCACAGGCTGCGTGCCGTGTGTGGGCTGTAGCGCGCGAGGCCGCTCAGGGCAGCACAGTGTCACTGCATCGCAAATGCTGGCACCTCTAACCTTGCGCTGGGCATAGGCAGAGCCGCCAGCAACAAGCCGTGCAGTAAACTAAAGCTGTGGAGGTCATAGCCGCCCGCCCCCACGCCCCCGCCCACCCTTAAATAAACCCCAACCCATTTGAATAAGCAGGGGTGCACACATGAGCCTGCACCTATAGGAAAAAACGGACTTCATTAAGCAGAGTAGGCAACAAGTGAAACGTGAGAATGGAGACAAAATAAACATTGCTTACACAAAGTAGAAAATCAGAAGTAGAAAGCCACGCCTTGCAGTATTATGTTGATGTTTTAGAATGAAATATTAATTACAAAAATCCACACCTAATAAAAAAAACGACATGTATATAAATAAATGCGCAAACCTATCCGTTAATCAATGGAGTGCTGTACAACAATGTGATAGCATAAGAGGGCACACTAATATGGGCACTGTTAGCAGGATAGTCATGTGATACCATGAGAGGGCACACTAATATGGGCACTGTTAGCAGGATAGTCATGTGATACCATGAGAGGGCACACTAATATGGGCACTGTTAGCAGGATAGTCATGTGATACCATGAGAGGGCACACTAATATGGGCACTGTTAGCAGGATAGTCGTGTGATACCATGAGAGGGCACACTAATATGGGCACTGTTAGCAGGATAGTCATGTGATACCATGAGAGGGCACACTAATATGGGCACTGTTAGCAGGATAGTCATGTGATACCATGAGAGGGCACACTAATATGGGCACTGTTAGCAGGATAGTCATGTGATACCATGAGAGGGCACACTAATATGGGCATGGTTAGCAGGAAAGTCGTGTGATACCATGAGAGGGCACACTAATATGGGCACAGTTAGCAGGATAGTCGTGTGATACCATGAGAGGGCACACTAATATGGGCACAGTTAGCAGGATAGTCGTGTGATAGCATGAGAGGGGGCACTGTTAGCAGGATAGTCGTGTGATACCATGAGAGGGCACACTAATATAGGCACTGTTAGCAGGATAGTCATGTGATACCATGAGAGGGCACACTAATATGGGCACTGATAGCAGTATAGTCGTGTGATACCATGAGAGGGCACACTAATATGGGCACTGTTAGCAGGATAGTCGTGTGATACCATGAGAGGGCACACTAATATGGGCACTGTTAGCAGGATAGTCGTGTGATACCATGAGAGGGCACACTAATAAGGGCACTATTAGCAGGATAGTCATGTGATACCATGAGAGCGCACACTAATATGGGCACTGTTAGCAGGATAGTCGTGTGATACCATGAGAGGGCACACTAATATGGGCACTGTTAGCAGGATAGTCGTGTAATACCATGAGAGGGCACACTAATATGGGCACAGTTAGCAGGATAGTCGTGTGATACAATAAGAGGGCACACTAATACGGGCACTGTTAGCAGGATAGCCTTGTGATACCATAAGAGGAGACACTAATACGGGCACAGTTAGCAGGATGGTCTTGTGATACCATGAAAGGGAACAATAATATGGGCACAGTTAGCAGGATGGTCTTATGATACCATTAGAGGGCACAATAATATGGGCACAGTAAGAAGGATACTCTTGTGATACCATAAAAGGGCACACTAATATGGGCACAGTTAGCAGGGTAGTTGTGTGATACCATAAGAGGGCACAATAATATGGGCACAGTTAGCAGGATAGTCTTGTGATAATATAAGGGAAACACTAATATGGGCACAGTTAGCAGAATAGTAATGTGATACCATAAGAGGGCCCACTAATATGGGCACAGTTAGCAGGATAGTCTTGTGATACCATAAGAGGGCACACTAATATGGGCACAGTTAGCAGGATGGTCTTGTGATACCATAAGAGGGCACAATAATATGGACACAGTTAGCAGGATAGCCTTGTGATACCATAAGAGGGGACACTAACATATGCACATTTAGCAGGATGGTCTTGTGATACCATGAGAGGGCACGATAATATGGGAAGAGTTAGCAGGATAGTCTTGTGATACCATAAGAGGGCACACTAATATGGGCACAGTTAGCAGGATGGTCTTGTGATACCGTAGGAGGGCACGCTAATATGGACACAGTTAGCAGGACAGCCTTGTGATATCATAAGAGGGGACACTAATATGGGTACATTTAGAAGGATGGTCTTGTGATAATATAAGGGGAACACTAATATGGGCACAGTTAGCAGAATAGTCGTGTGATACCATAAGAGGGCACACTAATATGTGCACAGTTAGCAGGATGATCTTGTGATGCCATATGAGGGCACCATAATATGGGCACACTTAGCAGGATGGTCTTGTGATACCATGAGAGGGCACAATATTAGGGGCACACTTAGAAGGATAGTCTTTTGATACCATAAGTGGGCACACTAATATGGGCACATGTAGCAGGATAGTCTTGTGATGATATAAGGGGCACATTAATATGGGCACAGTTAGCAGGATAGTCTTGTAATACCACAAAGGGCACATTTATTTGGGCACAGTTACCAGGATAGTCTTATGATACCATAAGAGGGCACACTAATATGTGCACAGTTAGCAGGATAGTCCTATGATACCATGAGAGGGAACACTAATATGGGCACAGTTAGCAAGATAGTCTTGTGATACTATGAGAAGGAACACTAATATGGGCACAGTTAGCAGGATAGACTTTTGATAATATAAGGGGAACACTGATATGGGCACAGTTAGCAGGATAGTCCTGTGATACCATAAAACAGCACACTAATACGGGCACAGTTAGCAGGATAGTCGTGTGATACCATAAGAGGGCACACTAATATGGGCACAGTTAGCAGGATAGCCTTGTGATACCATAAGAGGACATGATAATATGGGCACAGTTGGCAGGATGGACTTGTGATACCATAAGAGGGCACAATAATATGGGCACAGTTAGCAGGATAGTCTTGTGATACCACAAAGTGCACATTAATTTGGACACAGTTAGCAGGATAGTCTTGTGATAATATAAGGTGCACACTAATATGGGCACAGTTAGCAGGATAGATGTGTGATACAGTAAGAGCGGTGCATTAATATGGGCACTGTTAACAGGATTGTCATGTCATACCACAAGAGGGAACACTAATATGGCACATTTAGCAGGATGGTCTTGTGATACCATAAGAGGGCACACTAACATGGGCACAGTTAGAAGGATAGTCTTGTGATACCATAAGAGGGCACAATAATATGGGCACAGTTAGCAGGATAGTAAAGAATCAATGAAAATACAGGACTCTGCGCCATCAAATAAAGGTAATTTTATGTCATTGTTGCTTTATTGTTCATCAAAAATGTTGAGTCCATAAATGACAACATGTTTCGGCTCCGCTGAGCCTTTTTCAAATCCGGGCCGAAATTAGATGTAACCAGTTCATAAGACTGATGTCCATGTAGTATTAACGGGGTGAAATCCCCAGTAACAATCTGTTCCTGGAACACAAATAGTCGCACGCGTCGGCAGGTAAGGGGCACATTAATATGGGCACAGTTAGCAGGATAGTCTTTTGATACCACAAAGTGCACATTAATTTGGACATAGTTAGCAGGATAGTCTTTTGATACCATAAGAGGGCTCACTGATATGGGCAAAGTTAGCAGGATAGTCTTGTGAAAATATAAGGGGAACACCAATATGGGCACAGTTAGCAGAATAGTCATGTGATACCATAAGAGGGCACACTAATATGTGCACAGTTAGCAGGATGGTCTTGTGATACCATAAGAGGGCACGATAGTATGGACACATTTAGCAGGATGGTCTTGTGATACCATAAGAGGGCACAATAATATGGGCACAGTTAGAAGGATAGTCTTGTGATACCATAAAAGTGCACACTAATATTGCACAGTTAGCAGGATAGTATTGTGATAATATAAGGGTCACACTCCTATGGGCACAGTTAGCAGGATAGTCTTGTGATACCATAAGAGGGCAAACTAATATGGGCATAATTAGCAGGATAGTCTTGTGATGAGATAAGGGGCACATTAATATGGGCACAGTTAGCAGGCTAGTCTTTTGATACCATATGGGGCACACTAATGTGGGCAGTTAGCAGTATAGTCGTGTGATACCATAAGAAGGCACACTAATATGGCCACGGTTAGCTGGACAGTCTTGTGATATTAAAAGGGGCACACTTATATGGGCACAGTTAGCAGGATAGATTTGTGATACCGTAAGAGGGGTGCACTAACATGGGCACAGTGAACAGGATAGTCGTGTGATGCCATAAGAGGGCCACTATTGTGTGCACCGTTAGCAGGATAGTTGTATGATACCATAAGAGGGAACAATAATATGGGCACAGTTAGCAGGATAGACTTGTGATAATATAAGGGGAACACTAAAATGGGCACAGTTAGCAGGATATTCTTATGATACCATATGAGGGCACAGTAACATGGGCACAGTTAGCAGGATAGTACTGTGATACCGTAAAATGGCACACTATTATGGGCACAGTTAGCAGGATAGTCATGTGATACCATAAGGGGGCGCACTAATATGGGCACAGTTAGCAGGATAGCCTTGTTATACCATAAGATGGCACGATAATATGGGCATATTTAGCAGGATGGTCTTGTGATACCATAAGAGGGCACAATAATATGGGCACACTTAGAAGAATAACCTTGTGATACCATAAGAGGGCACACTAATATGGGCACACGTAGCAGGATAGTCTTGTGATAATATAAGGAGCACATTAATATGGGCACAGTTAGCAGGATAGTCTTGTGATGCCATAAGAGGGCACACGAATATGGGCACAGTTAGCAGGATAGTCTTGTGATAATGTAAGGTGCACACTAATATTGGCACAGTTAGCAGGATAGATGTGTGATACCGTAAGAGGGGTGCACTAATGTGGGGAGAGTTAAAAGGATTGTCATGTCATACCACAAGAGGGCACACTAATATGGGCACTGTTAGCAGGATAGTCATGTGATACCGTAAGAGGGGTGCACTAATATGGGCACAGTTAACAGGATTGTCATGTCATACCACAAGAGGGCACTCTAATATGGGCACAGTTAGCAGGATAGTCGTGTGATACCATAAGGGGCACACTAATATGGGCACAGTTAGCTGGATAGTCTTGTGATACCATAAGAGGGCACACTAATATGGGCACAGATAGCAGCATAGTCTTGTGATACCATAAGGGACACACTAATATGGGCACAGTTAGCAGGATAGTCTTGTGATACCATAAGAGGGCACACTAATATGGGCACAGCTAGCTCGATAGTCTTGTTATACCACAAGGGGCACACTAATATGGGCACAGTTAGTAGGATAGTCATGTGATACCATACGAGGGCACACTAATATGGGTATAATTAGCAGGATAGTCGTGTGATGAGATAAGGGGCACATTAATATGGGCACAGTTAGCAGGATAGTCTTTTGATACCATATGGGGCACACTAATGTGGGCAGTTAGCAGTATAGTCTTGTGATACCATAAGAGGGCACACTAATATGGCCACAGTTAGCTGGACAGTCTTGTGATAATAAAAGTGGCACACTTATATGGGCACAGTTAGCAGGATAGATGTGTGATACCGTAAGAGGGGTGCACTAACATGGGCACAGTGAACAGGATAGTCGTGTGATGCCATAAGAGGGCCACTAATGTGGGCACAGTTAGTAGGATAGTCTTGTGATACCAGAAGGGGCACACTAATATGGCACAGTTAGCAGGGCAGTCTTGTGATACCATAAGAGAGCACACTAATATGGGCACAGTTAGTGGGATAGTCTTGTGATACCATAAGAGGGAACACTAATATGGGCACAGTTAACAGGATAGTCTTGTGATAATATAAGGGGAACACTAATATCGACACAGTTAGCAGGAACGTTGTGTGATACCATAAGAGGGGACACTAATATGGGCACAGTTAGCAGGATAGTTTTGTGATACCATAAGGAGCACAACGATATTTGCACAGTTATCAGAATAGTCTTGTGATGCAATAAGAAGGCACACTAATATGGGCACAGTTAGCAGGATAGTCTTGTGATACCATAAGGGGCACACTAATATTTGCACAGTTAGCTGAATAGTCTTGTGATGATATAAGGGGCATGCTAATATGGGCACAGTTAGCAGGCTAGTCGTGTGATACCATAAGAAGGGTGCAATAATATGGCCAAAGTTAGCAGGATAATCATGTAATACCATAAGAGGGCACACTAATATGCACACAGTTAGCAGGATAGTTGTGTGATACCATAATAGTGCACACTAATATGGGCACAGTTAGCTGGATAGTCGTGTAATATCATAAGGGACAAACTAATATGGGCACAGTTAGTATAGTCTATTAATCATACACTTGGAAGGACACTAAGTGAGGGCATACAGAAAGTCAGAGGCAGGGATAAAGGTTATGGAGGAAAAGGCGGATCTAGCTTTAATGAATTATTTGGTGGATTTGCAGCTGAGTGCCCATGGAGTTTCACATGATCTGACTTTTCTAGCTTCTCTGATGCCCCTGCATCAATGATTCGTCAGTCGGTTGATGCATAATGGGCCTTGTAGCCCATCCCCTGCCATTATAATACACAGCTCATTACTATTACGATCAACCCCACACTGGGGACGTACATTGCCAGTAATGGCCCAGTAGCCTAAGCTTTGCGAGGGCCTTGGCAGAATAGACTCAAGACTGTTAACGGCCTTGTACCTGGATATTTGAGGGTGATTACTGCCCTCACCATCTTGGGTAAGAATAACCTGTAGAGGGGCAAGTAGCTGCCTTCTCACTAGTTCCCGCCCCCTCACTACCGTCATACTGGAATGGTCAAAGAAGAGCAGTAAATGGGTTGTTCCCATACCACATCGAGTGTACAAGAGATGTTTTGCACTCAGACAGCCGTACAGAATGTACCCTGACATTGAGCTAGTGGAAGTATGCCCCATTTAAGGATGTCAGCACGCACCTATGGCCATTATGGAGCATTGAATGAAATTTGATGAGAGCAGAGTGATGTCATAAAGAAGATATATGAACCTATGTTGAAACGATATGAAAATACTTAAGAGTAACAATGTTTCAAATGGATTGTGTCCTCTCACATATTCCTCGTCTTTGATATTCAATATCCAGCTTCAGCTGCTTCTGAATTTTTTTTCCGCAGAGGGTAGCTGTGCATTGATGGCATCGACTCAATGTCCTTCGAGGGCCAGTATCTCGAGGAGGAAGTCGTCGAAGGCATGTAAAGCACGCACAGTGCCCGTTGGCCTATTTTCCATTTTTCTGCAAATGCTATCGCTACGAGAAATATGGCGCGCTGCTTCGTAATGACTTAATTATTTCAAGAAATCGATAATGTCTTCTTCCTTGACACCGTCAACCCCGAAGACCGGGTTCAAATCGTGTTGTGATTGTGGGTCAAAAATGTCACTGACCGATCCTCATCGATATGTTTATTGTGCCTCGAGTAGACCATAACACCTTGGATTGCTCCAAGTGCCAGTCGATGACAGGAAAGGCCTTGAAGGAACAAAAGGGGAAATTGACGGTAGGTTGAAAACCCAAATCATCTACCCTGACCAAGAAACCTGTGACTGACGAGTCAAGAGGCAACTCTCCTCGGAGGAAGTAGGTTAAGAGGTCGAGATCGAGGAGTAGCTCCCACCACTCCTCATCATCATCGAAGAAGCCCAAAAGGAGGCACCATAGGTTGCCTTCTTCGACTTCATCATTGGACGCTTCCCCTGAGAGGGTATCTTGCCCAACTAAAAAATCCACTCCGGCAGAGTGGGAGGCTTTCAGAGCAGATATGCTAAAGATATTTGAAAAACAAAAGCCTCCAAGCCATGCTTCTACCGCACCTTCGAAAGAAGCCGGAAAGGAAAGTGCTCGACCTAAATTCTGGGCAGACTTGAGCCCGGGGCAAAGACCTGATTCTCATTGGGAGCCGTTGAGGCCTCGATGTGATGACGTGTCATCAAAGGATCCATCGAGCCGAAAGCACAAGCATAAATTGAGGTCGTCAACACCATCATCACCTTCTACATCGACAGCACCTTCGACTCCAGCCAATTTCTCGACATCGATGCCAGCTGCGCCATCATTGCTAGCTGTGCCATCAATGCCGAGCAGCCCCATTGAAGCCAGTGAATAAAGTTTCAACGGCTACTCCCCCGTTGAATCCATTGTTCATTAAACCCTTGGTACCTGAAAAGACCTATGTGCCTTTGCCAAAAAAGGACTATTTTAAGTCCTATACCTCTATATATGAGGGGAATGAACTCTCAGATAATGAGGCACCATTTGGCCTCCAATTTGGTACGCCAAATGTACCAGAAAGTTTTATATCAGAGGAGTCAAGCATTAAAGACCTTTATGACAACCTGCAGACGGCCAGTGGGGTAGACACCTCACCTGAGCTAGGAATTCTTTGGGGGCCAGAGGTGGGGGAGTATGCTGATGTGTCACACTGACAGCTCATGTCCAAGGTAGTGGACTACAGGGGCTGGAGTAGGCTTCCATTGCCATTCGAACAAGATGATCTGACAGACATCCTGGATAAGGGTCCTAATTTAGATCCTATATTACCTTTTCACATTGCTCTGCAAAAAAGGGTGGTGACGAATTGGGAAACACCAGAAACCAATCCGGCTGTGAATAAAAACTTGACCAATAAGTACTACCCTTCCAGTAGTGACCCCTACTACCTGTCAAAACACCCCACTCCAGAGAGTCTGATGGTACAGGCAGCTACTGCAACTTATAAGCAAGCAGCTTACCCTACCCTCCCTCCAGATAGGGAAGAGTAGATGGATGGGCAAGGAAGGTATTTTATGCAGCGAGTATGGTGCTCAAATCAGCCAACTCCACTTGTGCCCTTGCAAAATGTACATACACTCTATGGGAATGCATTTCCATGGCGGCAGGGCCCATTCCCGAAGGGGATGAAAGAGACAGATTCTTAGCCATAACTAGCGACGGCAAAGAAGCCATGTGTGCGTCTCTTCAGTCAGGTCTGGATTCTGCTGACAGTATCAGCAGAGCCATGGCTACTAGCACCGTTATGCGCCAATGTGCATGGTGGAGGAAGTCGGGGTTTGCACCAGATGTGCAATCCAGACTCCTCAACATGCCCTTTGACAGGTCTCATCTTTTTGGCAACAAGGCTGGCAAGAGCCTTGAGAAGTTGCAGACCTCAAAGGCAGCTGCCAAATCTTTAGGTGCTGCTATTAAGCAACCTCTGCCTTTCTGACCTAGTGGACAGCCTTGGAGAAGAAGATCTTTTTGCTACTGCTCCTCAGTTGCACGGGTGAGAGGAATGGCTGGTCAAAGGGGCCAAATAAGATTCCCTTGTAGTGAACGAGGGAGCGGTTCAAAGCCAGCTCAAGCAGGGCCATCTTTACCATCTGCCACTACATCAGCCACCTCAAAACTTCTCTGAGGTCTTGAGTCACAGTTCACCAGTGGGGGGCAGACTGTCTCAGCATCTAGAAGAATGGCGACACATTACTTTGGATGCTTGGACCTTGGAAACCATAGCCCACGGTTACTGCCTTCCTTTCATACAGAGACCTCAGAGCAATCCACCGGTGAACCACTCTTTGAGGATTCCAGATCCGCTCCTTGTGCAGGAAATTTTAACCCTACTAGAGAAAGGTGCTGTAGAACTGGTGCCTGTAGCAGAGAGGAACAAGGGATGGTATTATACGTATTTCTTAATACCCAAGAAGGACGGAGGACTGAGACCCATCTTAGTCTTGAGATACTTGAACAAGTTCCTCAGGAAGGACAAGTTCAAGATGGTCACACTTTCTCAGATCCTCCCAGCCCTCCAACTCCAGGATTGGTTGGTGCCATTGGCCCTTCAGGATGCTTATTTGCATGTGCCAATGCATCTCAGCAACAGAAAATACCGAGGTTCGCAGTTGGCGGTTCTCATGATCAATTTCGAGTTCTGCCGTTCAGGCTGACCTTCGCCCAAGGGTTTTCACCAAACTGATGGAGGTAGTGGCAGCGAGTCTCAGGAGAGGGGGGATTTACGTCTACCCCAACCTGGACGATTGGCTTATCAGGGCGCATTCTTCTGAACAAGACCTGGATCATCTCAACATCACCTGCCTCTCCTTTCACAGACTGGGCTTCTCCCTCAAAAACAAGAAGTCCCGTATGACACTTTCTCAGAAACTCCAGTTCATCAGAGCTGTTCTGGATACATCCTTGGGAAAGAGCTCACCATCTAAGGTGAGGCCTCAAGACATTCTACAGATGGTCACCAAATTATTAAGTGTCCAGCATCTCCCGGCCTTCGATTTTCTGAGGTTGCTCAGATTCATGGCATCCTCCATCTTTCTGGTGCCAGAGGCCTGCCTGAGAATGAGATCCCTTTAATGGGCTCTCAGAACTCAATGATCCCAGTTCTCAGGAAATATGTCGGACCTACTTCAGGTTCCAAGCAGGGTCGCACAAGATCTTCTGTGGTGGGCCTGCGAGGACAACATTCTGAAGGAGAAACTTTTTGGCAACCATGGCCAGAGATAACAGTAGTGACGGACGCCTCACTCAAGGGATGGGAAGCCCACACCAATGATCTGACAGTCAACGGTCATCGGTCTCCATCGGAGTCCAAACTACATATCAATCTTTTGGAGCTGAGGGCAATCAGACTAGCGCTGAAGGCCTTCCTGCCCTCTGTACGGGGAAAGAATGTCCTGATAATAATGGACAATACAGTGGCCATGTACTACCTCAACAAGACAGGAGAGGTAGGGCCCCTACCACTGTGCAGAAAGGCAATGCAGCTCTGATACTGGGTAATTCAAGAAGGAATCTCTCTATCAACAGTGGACCTATCCGGAGAAGAGAACACGGCGGCTGATGCTCTGAGCAGGCAGAGCACAGTTTCCCACGAGTGGGAACTAGCTTAGGAAGTCCTTCAAGAGATCTTCACTCTTTGGGGAACCCCTCAAGTGGATCTGTTCATGACCAGTGTCAACCGGAAGTGCGAACTGTATTCATCAAGGGAATTTCTGCCAAGAGGAGCTCTAGGAGAGGCGTTTGGAGTGGACTGGGAGTTTCCACTCCTGTACGCATTTCCTCCCGTCCCATCATTCCTTGTGTAATCAGGAGGTTGCGAAAGTTCAGGAAACAAATTTGCCCCAGATTGGGCCAGGAGGATGTGGTAACCGGACCTTTGTGACATGTCCATCTGCCCTCCAATACATCTTCCAATAAGTGAGGACCTTCTTTCGCGAGAGGAGGATCAGGTTCTCCATCCAGAGGTCAAGACACTCAACCTTCATGCTTGATTTCTGAGAGGCTGAGATACAAGGAGTGGGACCTCCTGGATGATGTAATGGAGATTTTGCTTTTAGCCAGAAGGCCAGCAACAAAGTCCTTGTACTGTTGCTGTAGGAACAAATTCGCCAACTAGTGCAGGGAAAATAATGTAGACCCTTTTCTATGCAAAACACCAGAAGTGTTATCCTTTCTACTATCCTTAGCCAATCTGGGGCTCCAGGTTGGAACTATTAAGGGATATTTGGTGGTGCTATCCATCTTTAAGCGCTCATCAGAAGAATGTTCATATTTCAAGATTCCATTGATGACACAATTTATGTTCCCTCCATCTCCTTTCCAGGTTAGAATTTGGGACCTTAATCTGCTACTAACATTTCTAATGTGTGCACCCTTTGAACCTTTACACTTATGTCCCTTATGGTTGTTAATCTTTAAGACCATTCTCTTGGTCGCTCTAACTTCAGTCCGTAGAGTGAGTGAGTTGCAGGCACTTTTATCCAAGCCACCCTTTTTAATCTTCCAGACGGACACAGTTGTTCATTTTTACCCAAAATCATTTCTGATTTTCACGTAGGACAGAGCATTGTTTTACCTTCTTTCCCCCCCCCCCTCATCCTGGCAAGGAGGAGTAGAGGCTACATAGGTTGGACCCTCACAGAGCTTTACGATTTAATATATCCAGACTGTCAAAACTCTGAATTGATGACCAACTTTTCATTGGCTATATGGGCCACAAACTGTGTCAGGCTTTTACTAAACAGACCTCATCCAGATGGATCATTCTGGCCATTTCAGAATGTTACAGGCTGGCGGTGAAGGATCCTCCTGAAGGTTTAAGGGCTCATTCCACCAGGAGCATGGCTACCTCTACGGCTCTGCAAAGGGGCGTACAGATAAAAAGTATTTGTGAAGCAGCAATGTGTTCTACTATTCACACGTTCACAAAGCATTACTGCCTGGAATCTTCCGACGGTCAGGATTGGAGCTTTGGAAAAGCAGTCCTGCATTCGGTTCATGAAAACCATTAAAAACTAAATTCTACTCCCTCCACCAAATCAAACTCTGCTTTTGGAGTCTATCAAAGATGAGGAATACATGGACGAGGACACAATCCATTTGAAGAACAATTTACTAACCCCTGGTATCGTTCTTTTGACTGGATGTTCCTCCCACGTATTCCTCATCGCCCTCCCAACCTAGCCCACAATAGAATTTCCCATGGTATTACAGCTTTCGTTCCTTCAAGGCTGAGTATGGTCATTTCAATGGTTATGCAGGTATTTCTACTGTAGGCTCAGATATGTCCAAATCTAAAAGTTGTATTTATTATGTAAAAAGTCTTACAAATATCCAATCAAATACAATAAATAAATAAATAAAAATACACTGCAAGCAAAGTTATTGAAGTATTGTTCTCTGGTGAATTAGGTATACACCAGAAATACAATGTTTCAATGTCCCTCTCAAAGAGGTTTTTCAAAGGGAAAGGGGATTTTGTAATGCTTACCACAAGTGTTCTTGTCTTCCAATTCCATCTCTGTGTAGGAAGACCCAGGGAGGGTGAAACGGGTAAAACACACTTCAAAAGGGCACCAGGCCACAAAATAGATGAGATCAGGCCCCTTTCATCCCACCTGAGCTAGGTCACACTAATCAATAAAGCACTGTTCATCCCAGGATCACACAGGTTTAGACCAGACCCTTAGTCAGAGTCCCACAGAACAGGAGAGCCCACATTATATAAGCCCAGAAGCTCAGTCTGGCTGGGGCGTTGCTCGGGAGAGGGACACCAGAGAAGGAGCTCATTGAACAAAGAACTGGAGGAAGAACTTTGAAAATAGAATGAGAGCGACAGAGACAGTCCAATGTGAGACTGAAGAGACATGGAAAGAAGATACTGAGCAGGGATGGAGAAGTCACCCCTATTATGGAGGGGTGCAGGAATCACCTGGAGATACTGATGAATAGATGCAGGGGTCACCCAGAGATAATGGGAAGGGGACAGGGCTCACTCAGAGATATAGAAGAGGAGATGAAGGAGTCACCCAACCCACCAATGCTCTAAAAGGGGTGCATTTCCCACTTGGAGATTGTGGGAATGAAGACATTTACACCCATAACGGTGGAGATGGTTATCATAAAAGTGACCTAGAGACCACAAATAATTGTTCTCAACGCATTGACAAGGGAGGCTGCGAGAGATATTTGGAGTGGAGACCCTTATGCCCAAAGAGGTGAAGAATGTTGCATATTGAAAGTTTGGAGACTGGAAGGAGGACTACAGGAGGAGGCAAAAGAGATGTTGAGCGATTAAGAATGTAAATGCAGAGAAGGCAAGAAGTATGTCGACTGGAATAAGAGGAAAGAGAGATGTGGGAGCAGCTAGCTGGTCAGTCTAGGAAGTTTTTTGATGGCCAGGTTGGTTCAAGGGAGGAACGGAAGACAAGATACAAAGCGGTCCTGCTACACTGAAGGTAAAATAGATAATAGGAGGAGTGGCATGGATTTGGGGATTTTAAGCCCCAAGAAACCAGAGTGAGAGATATAGAGTGTTAAAAATGGTTTGAGAGGGAGGAAAGCTCCCCCATCTACATTAAATGACATAGAACAACAGGGCTCTAGTGGACAAGAATGTGGAATGGTCTGTGGGATCTGGGAAGCCAACAACTCCTCACACCAAAATGCTTGATGTGGGCTGTTTTCTATGGTGGGCAAGGGCGATTATTATTATTTTTTTTAAAATTTATTTGTGTGTGTCCCAAAGGAACTTTACAAAGGAAAATAAATCAGCGTTTGCGTTTCAGATGACTTAGCGGGGCGGGACCCTGGTTATATTAGCAGATTCATTGTGTGTTCCAAAATGTTTACTGTTACTATAACCAGGTTGTTCGATCTCCTCCGATTAGTCTAAGCCACCATTTTTCTTTGTCCGACCCGTGTTCTTCCACTAGTAGGTGGTTGAGGTACTTGTGTCTAAGTTGCTGATTTTTAGGGCACGACATGAGAAGGTGACAAATTGATTTGATGTGGTTGTCACACAAGCGACATTTATTTGTTTTTGAGAGCCCTCTGATGGTGCAGATTTCATTTGTGTCCAGTAAATTGAGCCTTATCTTTAGTAGAGAGTTTCGAGCCACCCTGCTTGGGAATTTTTTTAAGTATCTCATTGGGTCATTTAGGTTACTGCACGGTTGAGGAAGTTGCTGCAGTAATTTGGTTTTTGTGGCTGTCTCTTGTGTTTGAATCCAATCGAGATCTTTCAGTTTTTTGGTCACTCTTGTTGGATTTGTGATGAGGTCATCTTCGGAGCAGGCAACTGACTCCAGTGAGGCCCTTTTGGCCAGTTTCCAATCTGCTAACATTTTCACTTTGTCGGCTTGTATTTCTTTGTTTAGCAGTCCAAAGAGTTATTTTCCTTCCTCGATGATGCATTTTCGATATAGACGTAAAGCGTCGATGTTTACTGTTGCCGTAAGCGATAAGAGTCTGAGCTCCCGCCGTATGGGTGCCATCGAAGTTTATTGTGGGAGGGACAAGACCGCTTTCCAAAATGCCCTTCTAGTTTTGGCCAAAGTTTCTTTGGTATTAGGGGCATGGCGTCTGCTCCGTAGGTGATTGACGGAACCATTTTTTTCTTATAGAATTCAATGACAGGTATGATGGAGAATTTCCCACATTTTCTGTCTATCACCTTTCCCTGCGCTGTCAGGTTTTTTATTTTCTTTTCAAGATTTTGTTGCATCGAGGATTCCTTGCTCGTGCTGTCCATTATCACACCCAGGTATTTGTATTCGGTTACCTTTTCAATTTCAGTGTCTTCTAGAAACCATTTGAATGTCTCCTGTCTCTTTTTCTTTGGTCCTCCGTCGAGAACCATGATTTTGGTTTTATCTTTGTTTATTTTCAAGTTGTTTTCTGAAGTGTAGAGAAGTAAGTTTGTTAACTGTCTCTGGAGGCCAATCTGTGTTTGATCGAATAGAATGAGGTCATCCGCGTACAAAAAACGACTAATTTTGACAGTTGCCAGAGATGGTGGAAATGAGTGGGAGAGATCTTCGTTGTCTCCATAGTCGCTTATATAGGCCAGGAACAGCGCTGGGGCCAGTGGGCAGCCTTGTTTCACACCTCTACCCATTGGGATTTCTGCCGAGAGGTTACCTAAGTGTGACAGTCGAACCCTTAGTGACGTGTCCGAGTGTAATGCTTTTATTGGCTGGAGGATCTCTTGTGGGCAACTCCATCCCAACAGTTTGTCCCAAAGGCGATGCCTGTTGACTAAATCGAAGGCCTGGGAGAGGTCAATAAAGACCATAAAGATTCAGGGTTTTCCCTTCAAGACTTTACTTTTGAGGGTGCTGATGGTTAGGATGTTTGCAGCTCTGCCCGCGTTTCTTTTGAAGCCCGTTTGAAAGATGTCGTTGCAGGGCGCCGTCTTTGCCCAAGTTTGGAATCTTTTTAGGATCAAGCTCCCAGAGATTTTACCAATGCAATCCAGGAGTGCTATATGACGATAATTTGATGGATCTGTGATGTCACCCTTCTTGAAAATAGGAACGATGATTGCTTTGGTCCAGGATGGTGGAATGGATTTCTGGAGGGCACAGTTCCTAAAGATGTTCTTGATGAGTAGAGCCCATTCCACTGGGTTGGCTTTCAAGTCCATGTTAGATATCCCGCCCGGGCCTGCCGCTCGAGAATTGTTCAACTTTTTGAAGTGGTCTTGAATTTCTCATTGGTCGTCTAGTGTCAACCAGTTTGTGTCCACCAAAAACCTCAAAGGTGCTTCCAAACCGGAAAGAGGTTGGAAGAGAGAGGTGTAGCGGTTTATCCATTTTTGTTCCGCCATGCAGTTGAGGCTCGAGTTGTTATTCGACGGCGAGGCCGTTTTTAGCAGAGACCAGAATTCCTTCGCTTTATTTTCACAGATTGCTTTCAACATGTTTTCGGCATCTTGTTGGTAGAGTAGGTGCCGTCAATTTTTTTACCCAGTTTCGGTATGTTTTTCTTGCCGCCAACAGGGCTTCTTTATCTTTTGGAAGTTTTCCTAGTCTTCTTTCTGTCCATCGCAGCTCTCATCGTTTTTCTACCAGAGTTGCGTCATAGGAGTGTTTTGGAACATTGGAAAGATTTGATGAGGCTTTGTTTTCCACTGAGAACTGGAGAAGGAGAGGTACGTAGTCCGGATTTTCGTTTTTCTTTTCAGTCCGCCCTCCTGAGATATACCTTGCAGTTAACTTTCTAACTGAATCAGTTGTTAGTTTCGGACGGTTTCCTCGTGCGTTAGGTTCCACCCCCAAAGTATACCGGGCCGGTGGGTTGAAGAAATTATGCAAGGTCGTTGTTAGTTGGTTGTGATCACTGTCTTTTGTTTTAAGTACTTCAAAGTTTATCACCATTCCCTAAAGCTGGCGGGACACGAAGATGTAATCAATGGTCGCGTGTGAGGGACCTTGCTCCCACGTGGGTAGGCGATCAGTTTTTGGGAAGGTTGGGTCAAGGTTCACAAATTTTCTTGAAGCCATTAGAGATGACCATTGACTACCTCGTTTGGCGGCTGGAGTTGAAGGTAGTTTTTGGCCCCTCTTAGTTGTTGAATCCTGGCATTGTGCGTTAAGGTCGCCACAGATAATGATGGATGATATCTGGTATGTAGATTGAATTTCGTCCAGGATTTCCTCCATCATAGTCAAGTATGTGAGTTGGTTTATGGCCGCCGGGTTCCAGTATGTATTCACTATGGCTATTTGCGAATCCCTAGAATTCCTCGGCTCTGCCCAATCCATGAGGACCGCCTGAATTGATAGATTTGATAGTATTGTGTCCTTTATCTTCAAACCAATGCCTTGTCGACAGGCTACAAGCAGACCAGAAGTGGGCCGACCTAGAAGACCTTTGTGTGCGGGAGGTAGGTTGATCTCGTACCCATCCAGAACTGGTGTTTTGCATAACCAGGTCTCTTGTAGACAGAGGATGTCAAACCGAGCCAGGTTGGCGTCCCTCGGCGTCGTCAGGTGAAGGTGTCCTCAAGTATTCCATGAGCATAAACGGAAAGCTGGAACGTTATGCTCAGTTGTCGGGACGTCGTCCACCCTGCTTCGCCGGCATGCAAGTTGCTATATTCTTGATTATGTCAGGGCCCTTGGGAGCCAGGCCCAGAGTCCTGTAATTTATCTCTTGCCTGGAACTTTGGCGAGGAGCTTTCTTTTTTAGATGTTAGTCTGACTAGTGGTTTCCGGACTTGTCGGTTTTCTACCTCAATTTCAGCTTTCACGTTGTAGTTGGAGGGTAATCTATTCTCTATGATGTTTGTTCTTTCCCTTTGGCTTTTGGCCGATGAAGAGGTCCGCGTGGCGGTGGTGGATTTTTCTGACATTTTGTCTTTATACTTTTCACTTAATTTGTGCTTGATGGTGTCGCTTCTACTTAAAGTCATGGTTTCTTTTCTTGAGTGATTTTCCGGTGGAGCACTTTCAACTAGAGCCCCCTCTTGCTCTCTTTTTTGGCATTTTCGGCTTTGGTCCTTCAGAGAGTAGCCAAAGAAGATAGGGCCTCGTTTGCGCACACTATTTCATTCTTTACACTCCTGGAAACGAGGTATAGGTATGCTTTGGCTCTGTGGTTTGAGTGGAAAGGGTCTATGATCTTCAAATCCGCAGACTTTATCCGGCGTAGAGCTGGAATGAGGCCAAACAGGGTAAGTATGCCCCGTCTGTTGAGGATTATGTCATACTTGTTTTCTATGTCTTGTTCCAGTTTTATCGGTGACACCGGTATATGCCGGTTTTCCTTGTGGTATTTCTCAGTTCTGGAGCTATGTTGTGGTTTATACAGTTTTTCATTTTTGAGGCTTTGCCACAAGCTTTGCCGGTGTTTTGATGTAGTGGCATGGTCAAAACCTCGCCCTTCGCTCTTGTGGTGTCTGGACTGAGGGCGAAAGTCCTTCCCTCTGCTAGTGGGTGAGGGAGCGGACCGTGGAGATGCGAAAGACACTACTCGAAAACTAGGTGGGGTCGGTGTCTTCTTCTTTTGGGTCTGGTGTAAATTTTGATCTTCGGTCTTCCAAAGTGCTGAATGGAGGAGATACTTCAACTTCAGCTCCGAGGAGTTCAGCCTGGAAGGAAAATTTCATAGGCGTTGCTATGACTTGGGTCCTCTTGTCTTTTTTGTCCTCAGTTGAATGTGAGGTATCATGATAGATGTCAATGTGTTGTGAAATGTTCATCAGATCATCGTCCGCCAAGAAATCTTCTGTGGTTTTGGGCGAGCAGTCGCTTTCTTTTTTCTTTTCAAGTTGAAGGACAAGGGTGTTCAACCTTTTTCCGGCATCGGCCACTTTTTTGTTTGTACGCACGTCAGCTTTCTGTTCTTTTTTCCCCTTGTGCTTGTGTCCTGGGAGCAGTTTTTTGTTGTTGTCTGCTTTTGCCGTGGAAAACAGCGAGTATTCGCCGTCTTTTGCCTTCGGGGCTAGTTTTTGGTGCTGTGGACTAGGCCGGGAATCGTCTATGATGTCAATGACTTCTTCGTTTACCACTCTGGAGTTTTTGGCCTCTGAAATCGGTCGCTGGTCTGCACCGGGGGGTGGAGATTGGCGTGGTGTAGAAGGTCTTGCACAAGATGTTTCGCCCCAGATGTAATTTTCATAAATGGAAAGGTGGACGTTCTTCCGACTGTTTTCAAAGTTGTTGTTTTGGATCTTTAGACGCTCATCCAGGGCGGTGATATAGCCTTCTAAGAAGATTAATTTTGAATGCATCATTGCTTGGATGGTGATGTGATCTTTTAGGTTTTCATTGATCCCTTCATAGAGTTTTGTGAATGGAGCCAAAGCGATGGTGACGGCTGACATAATAGATAAAATGTCCAGCTTTTTTTTTCGAGGGGGACTCGTTTGAAGTATCGCATTGATGAGGGAGTTTTTTTGGTGATGAAGTTGTTTTATGGCTTTCGTTGAGCAGCCTTCTGGCTGTGGGAGTGGAGGATAGATCTAGTGAACCTCGCCTTTCCCGGTATGCTATAGACTTATTGATTGCATGGTCCAGAGGGACACCCTCCAAGCCGAGTCGGCTTGGCAACCGAGGTACACTGCAAGTAGAGAGTGGATCTTTATTTTGAGGACCCGACATCTGTCCCAAGGATGCCCTGTTGACATTTTTGTCATGAGGTGCCAGAGGCTCGTTGTTTGATGGAAGTTCAACTTGTGGCGCTCGAGGCGCCTGATTTCTCAACGGCTCATTTTCGTGATTTGGACTTTGGAGATTTCTTTGCATGGTGTTTTTCCTCCGACCGGCTATTTTTTCCTGGATTTCCTCTCCTTCCTCCCAGCTATTGGGGTTGGTGGGTGTCAGGCTTTCAGTAACCCCAATTGGTGTAACTGAGGGTGGAGTCCCTGTGTTGGGCACGGGAGAATTGGTCTGGCGGTTGGAACCAAGGGGCTCAAGTCAAATCTAGGGGGAGTCTTTTGCACTTTTAGGACCTCTTGAGACTTTAAGGGCCTCTCTACGGTCGTTGCCTTCTTTCTGGTTTTTTGACTGGGTTGGCAGATTTTTAAAGCTTCTAAGATTTCCTCATCTGTGAGGTCCTCTTGTCGACGTAGTGGATCAGGCGCAAAGGCGTTGAAAAAGTCTGTGGGCCTCATTACGACCCAGGCGGAGGACCATGGTGCTATTAGCATGGCGGAGCGGTAATTCCCCATGCCGCCATGGCCCTTCCCCATTCCCATTTTTGTCCAATAGGGCTCAATGGGAATAGGGAAGGTGCTAATAACGGTACCCCAAATTGCGGTACCGTTATTAGCACCAAAGTCCCTTTGCAGTCCCTGCTCTAACAGCTGGAAAAACCAGCCGTTAAGGTCGGGTTTCCGCAAAGGGACCTCGTAATCAGGTGCTAAGGGATTACCAGTACAGTACCTGTAATCCCTTAGCACCAGGGTCGTAATGAGGCCCTGTGACCAGGCTTGCCACAGAAGGCTTTGTTGATTCTGGTTTCCATGGTTTTTTAGTTGTTTTTTGGCCCCCTGTTTTTGATATTGAGATTTGAGAAGCTGCTGTAGTTTTTTCAGAGATTTTTGTTTTTGCGTTCCTTTCACTTTCAAGGGTCGCTTTTTTCTTTTTTTCAGTTGGATCTGCCTCACTCCATCGTCATTTTTTAGGATTTTAATCTTGTGAGAGGAAATCTCTAGATGAAAAGCATCAGTGAAGCCCTGCTCTTCTGAATCTGGTTGATTCAGACCCTTGTGATGATCTTGTGGCTGGGCTGAAAGCCAAGGAGGAGGAGATAGGTCTTTCTGATTTATGTCAGAGTGCACTTGAGCGACTGTGCAAATCTGGAAGGACTGAGTAGTAAGTGTGCCGATTTCGCCCTCCCGGGCTGATTCCCTGCATGACGCTGTGCCCCGTTCTATGGGCGGGACTGCGATCAGGATGGGAGGGGGCATGCTCTCGCCCCTGCACGCCAACTCCACTGTCGATCGAACTGTCTGTGATGCGTTTGCGTCACGGTCGGGGGCCGACCCCTCCACGCCCCAAGATCGCAAGTCCACCATCTGGTCCCCGGCGAGCTAGGCCCCCCGCTCACAGACCTCGGTCCTCCCTCCAGAGGCTACCGGAGACTGGAACTGTGAGGGAAGTTGCTGCGGCGAGAACAGCCTAGGTGGAAGACGCGGCGCTGCGGGCTCCTCCGCAGGTAAGAAGGCTCGTTCTTCGTCCCGTACCACGGTCACTCGAACTTGGCCGAGGGGGTTATGCGAGGTAGGCTGGGCCGTATTTTCTCCTCGATCACCCACAGGATGCGTAGCAGAGATATGTTGTGAGGTTTGACTCACTTTTAACAGTGAATGTTTCTGGGGCAGACGAGGTTGTGATTGTGATTGTTTAATTATTGGGAGTAAGCGAGGGCGCGTGCTTCGGAGCAAGCGTCCCTCCTCCTTTCCTGAGTACGGGTCCAAGTTTTGAGGCGTCGGGATTGCTGGGTCTGGCGCCGGGGCCATGTCAGCCATGCACAGACTGCAAGAGACTGCACACTCAAAGCCACACTCCGCGGCCCGCTCTGCGGTTTGGTAGCAGTCTTGTAGTGAAGCAGCAATGAAGGCAGCAATGAAGGCACCTCCCACAGGAACAGTAGACAGTGAAGAGTGACTGCAAGAGACTGCACACTCAAAGCCACACCTCAAAGGGAGATTATAGCAGGAGTAGCAAGGATAGAGGGAGGTCCACTCCCAAGACCCAAGAGAGAGAGGGAGAAAGAGAGAGGGAGAGAGAGAAAGAGAGAGAGAGAGAAAAGATTTAAGAAGGAGGACAGTGTCTACATTTAATGACCTAGAACAACAGTGGTCTGTGGGATCAGGTGTGGGGTGCAATCAAAGGCCCCAAACCAATGGAACAGACGGGCGATGTGACAATGGCCTACCATTTATTACCAAAGGAAAAGCAAAATTTTAATTCACAAAGGCAGAGGAAGTTCAAAGGTCCCTTTTACATGAAAAACAGGATTTTCCAACACTGACACCAACACGGCTCTGCAGGTTTGTTTGCAGTTTAAAGGTGGACAAGAGGAAAATATTCCCCTGCCAACATAAAGATGTCAGGGAAACGACATGCTGCGTGTAAACAAGATGAAGTGTATATTATGCTCCACAAGCAAAATACCGGCAACAAGGCAAAAGAAAAACGCTGTTCCATGCGTCACATGAGGATTTCATTTAGGTGCAAGGCAGACCCTTTTGGTTTGTTGGTGCGAAAACTTCACAAAGAACCCCCCCACCCCCACTGTAAGCCTGGTTTTTACATCCCCCATCTATTTACAACTCATCATTGTTACTTTATTTCAGCAGAATGCCATCAAAGTTACATAATGCAAAATTTGTACATCAAACGCAGAACCCAAAACGGCCATTGTTTACTGAATATTCCCACTTCCAGGCCTGTGCCCCTTGGTTCTTAGCCCCAGTTCGACTAGATTGGCTCTGGAAAGCATGGGTGGCTTGGGCCCAGCTCCCCAAGCAGAAGTGGATCCCTTAAGGGTAGTGTCCTTCCAAGGAAGGAGGGCACTAATAACAATGGAGGTGGTGGTCTTTGGGCCCCACTGGATATCAATTCCCAACAAACCACTAGCCAGGTTAGAATCCCTTAAGTCTATGCAGATAGAGTCATACAGGCTTCCATCATTGTTCATTATTATTTTATATCCGAGAATGTCCTCCCTGATCAATGAACGACACCCATGCACTGTCGACAACTAGTCAATACACTTGTTTGTGATGGAGGCACTCGATTTCACACTTGGTAGTAAGGCATTTGGGAACCCGATGCATATAAACCACGCCTGGTCTGCGTGGCCTCCTTGGATTCCTATTCTCCAAATCTGAGGACTGGGGGGCTTGTGAGGTCAGGCCTTTAGGTTTGATGCAGTATACCTTGAGGGGACAGTAACCATTCTATTGGCTGCTTCCCTTGCTCCCCCGTACCATGAACCCTTGCAGGACATTCAGGACATCATTGGGAGGAGCCCCAAAATGGCCCCATGAACAGGTTTGGGGAAGATTGATCTGGAATTTGGTAGATGTTGAGTTAATGCTGGTGTTGAGTTGACCCCTGTGCTGGATAGCCAGCGGCTCATGTCCTGGGGCCGCGTGGGGCAGTCTGAATCTCATCTGTTAGAGGAGAAATACAGAGGTTCATTGCCCTTGGTTCAGACCCCTTGGTGTCGAGCTGGTTACTTGACCTCCAATTTCAAAAAGGACCGGAGAGCAATGGCCACCCCATGGTGTATTCTCTAGATCGGCAGTTGAAGCGGTGTGGAAGGTATTGCGGTGGGGGAGATCGCACAGAGGTTTCTTCCCAGCGAGTGATCATGGTCAGTGCATGGTCCTCATACATCAAGTAAGCTGTGGGTATTGGAAACGTAACCGCGCTCGAGAGGTAGTATTTGACAATAGGGGTCCCTATTTCTATGGCTCAGTTGATGGGGTATTAGATGGTCCTTTTTGCTAGATAGGCAGGATTTGGTGGCTCTAGGTTGAGGTTTGCCGGTACCGCAGATGTGGATGAGGTAAAAGGAGGAAAACAATTATGCTGGAGGATATCTTCTGGAGCCCTAGGATAGCATGTCAGAGGCCAAGGGTTGGGAACAAAGTTTGTGGGTAGAATAGCAAGGGGCGTGAAGACATCCATGGCTGTTGAGATAATTGGGTTGTGCAACCCCAGAGTAGATTTACCTGAGGTGTCCCCCCCTGCTCTGTGAGGTCAAAGGGAGTGCGTCTCTTGAAGCTGGTATTTTTTCGGGGGGTCCACCTCCTGCATTTGATGGCGCACTTATTGAAGCAATCCCCTTGCCATTGTGTTCCTGTTTTACCTCTGTCTTTTCCTCCATGGCAGAGCCCAGGAATTCATGGATTTACTTCCTCAGGTAATATGCTTCTCCCGTTATCATCGGAGGGCTCTTGCACCTGGATTTGTTACTGTCTGGAATGCAATCTGGGGAGTGTAGGTCTGCTAACATCCGTTTGATAGATAGGCATTTTCTCCTGTCGGAGTGGGGCAATGTATGCGGTGGAGAGATGGGGAAGGCAACTACGTCCGTAAGTACTACCATTGTAGCCATGATGGAGCTAATCACTCTGACAGGGGGTAGATGGAGTCACAAAGGGACAAACAGAGGCAGTTCAACGTTCAATACATTGTGTAGAGTGTGCAATGGTTGAGATTCAGCATTCAGCTTTCAGGGCTAGTGCCTAGTACGTCGTCGGGAGGATTCCTTGCTCCCCCTGCCCTCTTTTCCCACTCCTCACCTGTGCTTGCTGCTTGCTGCTCAGTGCCTTTAGGCTGTTTGACAAAGCTGTCCTGTGCATCCTGTGCCTCCAGGTTCGGACCTCATGCAGAGCGTAATCCCCACACCATTGAACCAACCCTAGCGGGTCCAGCTGCCGATTTTAGAGTTGGAAGGGGTTTGTCCTGGTGCTCCGGCTCTGTTGGTGGAGCCCCTGCTTACGCCCTCTCTTCCACAGCGTTGGACAGTGCCAAAATCCCTAAAGGTGCCAAACACCCATGCCCTTGATCCCACGGGCTTCAACCCTGCGTGTCCGGGCCGTGAGTTAAGTAAGAGGAGTAGGCGTGGCTAAAGTATTTCCCTATACAGAGGCCCTCCTGGGCCAGGCAACGGCTGCTGAATGTAGCGAGACACCCGCGCCCTTGATACTGCAGGCTTCAACCTTGCAGGTCAGGGCCAGAAGTCAAGTAAGGGGGGGGGGGCATGGCCAAAGTCTTTGCCTATAAGGAGGCCCTACTGGGCCAGGCAACATCTGCTGAATGTAGCGAGACACCCACACCCTTGATACAACTTCAATACAGTGTGTCCTGATAAGGCTGTTGAAAACCAAGTGTCCGCCAGACATGCTGTCTCCAAAAGCCCAGCTCGAGGCAGAGCAAATGGCTCTAGCCAGTGCATACCAGGTATTTAAGAGCTTCAACCAACTTCAAAGATACTAATAAAAACTCTAGTCACAAGCTGGCTCAAAGAGGAAAATGGCACTTTGGAAGGGAGGCCTCCAATTTGCATATCCAAAAGATTTGCTATTAATTGTTTTCATTGAATCCTTTTTCTCAACAACCATAACTCATACTTTCCTGATTGGTGTGTCATTTTTTAGACAATTTCAAGGTGATTTTGTGGATATAAAATTCATCCACCTGCGATTTAGGGAATTGTAATGGCAAGCTAACATGTGTTCCTAGCTCCTTTTCACATGTCCGCAATGTGAGAGTTTGCGTGCTGGTGGAAGGTACAATTAGGAATATGGGTAATAAATTACATGTTCCTAACTATTATGCTTTTTGTAAAAATGGTGGAAAATTGCCAAAAGGCCATGCAACAAAACAGGGTGCAGACAGGCTGAAGCAGAATATATATAAATTATGGCAGTTACTAGTAATTTACAAAGTTTTTGACACATAACTAGTTGTTGCCTTATTGCCAAAAATGTGATATGAGAACAAACGGGGATTGCAAATGGGAATTGCCATATGTCTCCTCCAGACTCCTAAACCAATTCTTTATGTGGGAGAAGAGGGAAGGGTAACTGTCCAATCCTATTTGTGAGAACTCTGGCAGGGTACTCCCAAGGATTGTAAAATTGATGATGTGATCACTGCTATATAAAGTTGATGCACTATGACGGAAAAGGAGAGCTCTAAAAATTATCATCAGGGAGAGCTGCTGAAAATGACCATTTGACAGCTGCCAGGAAACACCAAAAGGAGATTTTGCAGAGATTGCCTCTGGGTGGAGCTGTCTTCTTCTGGGAAGGCCTAAAAGCTGACTGGGTCCTATGGTAGAGAACTGGAGGCCATCCTTGAGAGTGGAGTGACCAGACCCATGCAATTTCCATCCAGAGAATCCTGAGATGCAGCTGGCTCTCCTGACTTTAAACAGAGGTTTTCTATATAAGAAGATTTTAACCCTTTGTAACTAAAATGTGGGTGAATCTGCTGGCACTAAATCCCTTCCCTGTATAGTGGGCAATGGGGAGGGGGCAAAACTGTGTAGAGCCTCAGCCGATTAACTAAAAATATTAATATAATTAATTTTCCTTGGCAGAACACCATGGGCTGATTTTTGTTAGAATTCAAAATTAGCAAAGCTCATTCCCAGTGTGTGCTGAAAACTATAAACTGTAATTTAATTGTGTAATCCTGTGAGTGCAGCTTCCCTAACAAAGGCCTTTAAGTGTAGGGCGTCTGAAATCTAAGATTCTGCAAACATCCCCAGTTTTGCTGTCCAGCTTCCCCAACACAGGCCTTTAAGTGGAGGGCGAGAGTCGGAAAAACCATCTGCTAAATCACCCTGTGTTATTTTAAAGAAAAGGTGTGGGTGAAATCCTAATTTTAATAGGCATTGTACCAATCGGTAAACCGAACTGCTAGCCCTTTTAAGCACACAGGAAAATCGAATTTGCACAGCATTGCATACTTAATTGTTTTTGTTCATTAATCAGTTTAATTATTTCTTGAAGTGAAATTTGTACAAAGTAAAGAATTGTGATTTGTGTTCTTTTCAGCCCCCTTGTGTGATGTATTTGTGTTGAAAGAAGTTTATTGTGTTGTGCCCTGAATAAGGTGGTTTTTGACATTTTAATGCATTTTTCTTAACATCTAATTCAAATAAATATAAATATATTTCCTGTATACCGGCCTGGTTCTTGGCTCATTGGTAGCTCAGGGGGGACGTGTGCAAGAGGTATGATATGAGGCTGAGATAGGGATGAATAAAAACATTGACATTCACTGTTTATTGCGAGACACTTAACTTGGGGAGAGGAAGAACTCCCTGTGTTGAGGGTGGCCTCTCAATAAACCGTTACACAGGGAAGACAAGAACGCATTGCACTGAGAATCTTGATGTGGACTTTGTTGTTTTGTTTGGTTGATTAGTGTGGGATGGGAGACCCTGGAAAGCCGGAAGGTAGTCCCTTTGGATAAAGGCATGGACTATTGGGGACATTAGGAAAGACAGAGGTGATTTACGGATGGAACTGGATGAACAGGTGCCAGCCCTATTTCTTGCAGTCATGACAATGTCTCCCAGATCTTCATTTTGACTTTCTCTGCTTAGTTGTTTTGAAATTCTTTAAAAGGCATTCTGGTTTTTGTCATTCAATAAAACTATAAAAAGAGAGTACTAGGTGGTGGTGTCATTTTGGATTAAATTCACATTTGTGACAGTGTGGTATGGTATGGTAATGTTTATTTGTAAATGTTTATAAGGATTAAATAATATGTACATTCTATATTCTTATGAACTGTGCACTAATTACCAATTAAGGCACTGATGGATGGCCGCATCATCTATTCCTTGAGGGTTGTTGTGTCCTTACCATGCAACTTCTAAGTTTCTTCCTTTCAATTAATCACTCTAATTGGGATCTTGCCCACTGTGTAACACTGTACCCAATTACCAAACATAATAACTAAACGTAGATCCAACGTATTTACAAAAAGCCTAGGTCCTAGGCGTGGCTTGTAAGTGTAGCTGTTGTATAGATGGGAGAACCGGTGTACAGTGGTTTGGAATGGGTTTTTGTATGGAAATATTAGGGTTTCTAGGTTTGTGAGTTGTACATTGTATTGGAATGAATTGTATTTGGTTATTTATATAGCGCTTTTTCCCCATTTGTATGGCCTCAATACGCTTTGTGGTTGGAACGCCCTCGGTGACCATAGTCAATGTGCTGTCGGTTCTAAGAGTTTTAGATTTAGAGATGCATGTGTGCCTTTTCTCCGGTCTAGGTTTTAGGTGCCTGGCTAGGCTCGACTAAGCAGTTATGTGCAGCTTTGACTTGAGTGGTCCATATAGGTGCGCAGCAGTCTTGCAGCGAAGGAATAGATACATATCCTCAGGCAGTGCAATATTACAGGGGTTCTTTTGCACGGCACAGAGCAGTAAAACTAAAACAAGTCATAAATGCAAGCCCCCATAACTTTAGACCTTTCTTTACTCCTTTAGCCCATTTTCCTCCTCTTCTCAGGCAAAGAAGGGTCACAAAGCCTAGTTTGTATCCGTCTGCGTTTTCCCCACCGCCTTGGAAGAGCACAGCATTTGAACCCATGTGAGATTTTCATGATGGTGTAAAACCAAGGGATTCCTATGGAATCCGCCTCACATTTGCACCTGCTAATGAGCATGCGGATTCCATAGGAATCCATTAGTAAACAGGGTTAACGTTAATGTTAATGTTTGTTCAAAACGGAGCACTAAAGTGAAGAGTACATGTTTTTCTTTGCATTGTTTTACTCTTCACCATTACACACCGAATTGGAATTTTTTACATGTTTACAGTTGCATGCAGGGGACCCAACAGCATGTAAGTGCTAACTTTGGCGGTTCCCTACTTGCAATCTGAACTTCTATCCAGCCCATCTGGCTGGTCGAAATGAACCCCAAAAGGTGGGGTAGGGGAAGTGGACCGGTGGAACCTGCAGGTATCCCTGGCATCCCAAAATAACACTTAAACTGGCACACATGTTTGGTGGCACAGGTTTCTGTTCAATGGTCCTATCATAATCTCTGAATCCCCCAGGGGGATTCGGCAGGCTCTGAGATGTATGGGGGAACATCGGGGGAGAATCTCAATTTCAGTTTCACTTTCTCTTTGTGGGTTTTGTTAAGCTGTTAGTGCAGGTGTGTACCGGGCCATCTCACAGCCTGCATTTTAGAGGTGTCTTGGTGGACTTTGGAGGAGACCAGGCTTTTTATTTTGGAGGGAGAGGTCCACAAGGAAAAGAAGGTTCACATTTCGGGGGACGATGATGGCAATTGCCAAGTGGTAGTCTTGGAGGGCAATGCTGAGCATATATGGCGGTGGGCCCTGTAGGAGCCAGATGCCCACAGCTGGTGGGTCCCAAATGTAGGTGAGTCACGGGGGGACTCATACTAGGCCCTGAAGACTCTCGCACATGGAAACCAGGCACAATCACCAGACACGAACTGATACGGCAGACACGAGGTTCAAGTCCCAAAATCTGGGGTTTATTGCAAAGCAAATATTCTCAGTCGGCCGACCGGGTCTCACGTCTCGCAACGTGTGTCACCCAGACTAGGGCTTTGGTGATTGACAATTATAACAAATATGACACTGTATTTCTTAATCTATATTACTTGGTTTAGCAACAGTTACAATTTGCAGGGAGCAGACATGTTTCTTTGTTATGGAGAACATAAAGCACTTGTTTAGCGAGCAAACTGTGTTCGTAGGAGAGACACATTCAAAAGCATGGTATCCTCTAGTTTCTATTCGTGAACTAGGGGTCAGCCTGATCTAAGATGGGCCCAAAAGGGGGCCGCTAAAAAAGTATAATTCATGCCTTTAACGGCCTGTTTCTGCAGTTTCAGCGAGACAGGTTGGCACTAGACTTACAGGGGGATGACTCAGGAAGAGCAGAAGAGTAAGGAGGGTTTGTCACTGCCATTGGGGAGAAGGCTGAGAGGAAGGAGGAGGAAGGGCTGACAAATTATGGATCTGCTGACGCCACGTGGTAAGGAGGATGATGGGGAGGCGGCAGGGCTGGATAATGAGGCTTGCCACTTTCAAAGGTTGAAGAGGCAGCAGAGGTGAATGAAGCAGTGCATTCTGAGGTGGCCATGCAGGGGTCCTTGTTGCAGAGGTGGTGGAAGGAGTTGGTGCAGTGTCTTTGGACAGAGTGCCACTAGTTGACTTCATGCAACAGGTGGGCATTGTATGTGCAGACACACTCAACCTTTTCTGACAATGCCATAACAAATGTGCACTTGTAGAGAAGATGGTGGAGGAGAGGGTGCAAGTGGTGGTGCTACAGGGGGAAAAGAGCTGATGGGGGAGCAGACAGAGGGTGCCGACACTGTACCCAAGCCTGTCTTTGCTGAGGGACCAAGGCAGGTAATGAGTCCCTTGGCAACTTTCGGTCTGGACAGGGAATATCCACCACCGGATAGGGCCCACCTAATGATAGGCCTGGCACTAAGAGCATTAAAGGGCCAAAGTCACCCTGATGTGCTACCTATGTATGATGCCAGTCAACCAGGATATAAAAGCAAGTGTGGCCCCTTGGGAACCATGAAGGGGGGGGTTTGCATTGGGTAGGGGGTTGTGGGGGGTTTCACTCTGCATATTTGTACCAATTGACCTTCAAAATTCGGTCAATTGTGCAAAGGTCAATTGTCATTCGAACGATTGTAATTCGAACAATTCGTATACAACCCAAGAGTGTGCAGTGGTGGCATGATCTGACTAGTCCCAGAGTGTGTATTTCTGCTTGCAGTGCTCCCTCCTTAATAGCACCCTTCAGCGGTGGGAGGACAATGCAAGAGTGCTTGTGGGGTCCACACATAAGGAGACACCCGCTTGTGGCTGTACATACTGACCCAAGTAGCCATCTGCCCCCTGCCGTCTGAGCTCACCCAAGAGCCACCACTGGTTGTTGCTGTTGGTGGGGGTAGCCTTGGAGGGTGTTGCTGTTTGGAGAGGCACAGACATCATGAATGTTGCAACAAGCTGACATAATATGCTGGCATTTTCAGATGCCCATCTGTCATGGGAGCTGTGCCCTCCAGCAGTGGAGGATGCATGGACGGGCACATGCTCCATTACCATCTTACACTCTTGTAGGTGACAGAATGGGCATTGGACCAGAGGGTAGGAAACAGGCAGGTGGCGTGACTGCACTCAGACATAGAGAGACAGTCCCAAAATATTGCAGGAATGGCTCTCCGAAAATGCAAGAGGTTCACAATGTTTTGCAAAAGCCTTTTTTGCAGTCTATTGGTTCCTGGGTAAAATGCAACCAGAGTCAACACAGTCTGCAGAGTTAAAAAGGGAATGAAAAGGGGTTTTCAGTGAGTTAAGGAATTATTCCGAGTTAAATTAGCTAAACCAAAACCAATTAAACAGACCATTTCATTGCCATGGTTGCAAATCTGTCACTTACAATAATGTTGTAATATCAACCAAAGGCAAAATCGAATGAACTGTATTCTACCTGTTTTCCTCAACATTGTGTAAAATGATGCCAACTAGGAAGGTGCTCCTTGTACTATTCAGTCTTCTGTCCTGGAACGAAAGCAGCAAAGTGTGCATTTGAAATGGTGGAGACGTTTGGAAAATAAACCACTTTATTTGTGCTTCGGAGGTTATATAACACACCCTAGCTAGGAACCAGCAGAGTTCTGTACATGTCGCTGCAGGTAGCATATGAGGTAAGGGGGAGTTACAACACGTGCCATGGGATGTACTGGCCATTGTGGTGAGATGTCATGTAGGAACGCAAGAATCTTATGTGGCACCTTGATATAGACGGAAGAGTAGGATCTTGAGTTTCTTCCTGACCAGCAATAGAGTTAGCAGACATTGTCCCCTTCCTGGACAGGGCTATTCGTGCAAAATGGGATCGAGAAGGAGTGCTCACTTTGGGAGACATGTTTCCTGGAGGATCCTTTGTATCATTGGAAGAAGTCATCTGCAAGCTTGGCTGTGGTCCAGTAGTCCCACTTCAGTATTATTGAAAAGAGAGCATCTTTTCAGCATGAATGGCCCTCATACCCTTGCGAGCCCAGATCACGCCAATGTATTGATTTCATTGTGCATTCTGCTTCAAGCTGCAAACTGATCTCTTCGTATCGTTATGTTCAACCCTATTTGCAGTAGCCTTCTTCACAAGCTTTCGCTCACTGAGAAGTGAATCTGGGACGCGCCCGACTGGATGGTCTCGCTGAACTCTCAGTATCGCTTAATACAATTCAAAATCCTTATTTGATGGCAGTACACAGCCGCCAAACTAACTCAATTCCCCCCTGAAGCTTGTGATGAATATCCGTGGTGCTCCAGCTTGGCGGCGGATTGCTTCCATATGTTAGGAGTTGCTTGCACGTCGTTCCATGTTGCCGAGGAGTTGGTGGTAGGTTTGCAGATGTTACTTACGCTGCTCTTGCTTCTGCCCCAGTTCATTATTCATTGGGAGAAGTTGGAAAGGTTTCAATCATTAATGATAGATGTTATGATCTAGCGTGTTTGATCGCTAAGCAAAGCATATTAAAACACTGCTCCCCCACATAGCGAATGGCTGCATTAACTCTCATTATTAAATGACTTTAGGAAACCTATATCTCTGTGGTAGCAGTAAGCCAGCAGCCAAGGGACATCTGGGCCGGTTCCAGGGCTTACTTGCTTGATGGCAAGATCCATTATGATGTGTTAACTGTTTATTTGTGGCATATATCAGCAGATGTTCATTAACACGCAAGGTTCCTATGTAACTCTACTTGCCTGCATTATGCTCCTGGACTTGTAATATGCCAACTTAAAATAAACCTTTTAAAGAGAAAAAAGTAAACGTATCCATGTAGAGTTGTTGCCCAGGCAGATATTGGAGTTTTTCCTGTGTACTCTTATAGAAACGATTACATATTGGCTTTTTCTTACTCCATTTTTCAGGAATTTGAGCTATCAAAAGGTATTTTCAACACTTTTATGTATGTATTTTATTTGTATATTTAATATGTGAATAAGACACGGGTAGTATAGCACAGTGGCAACGCGCTTGTCTTGGAAGCAAGACGATGCAGAGCAACACAGGTTCAAATCCCGGGTCTGTGCTTAGAAACCTCTTCGATACCACCCAGAAGTATCCAAGTGCTCATGACATACACATGAATGAAGCAATACAGCAAAGGCACACAGAAGGTTCACTGCGCAGGTACGTTGGAATTCTTCTCCGAAATCTGCTTGTAAAACATTTTGGAGCACTGCCGCCTGGACTGTACTGCATCCACCATAGGCCCCACCCTCATGAAATGTGGGTACGGCCACTGTGGACTAAGCAATTGGACTGTGAGTTTGCAAGAACGTATGCCAGATAAAGCGTTGCTCATTGTAAAGTGGTGCAGGGCCACAGGCGGGCACGGGCTCCAGCACCACCCCACTCTCTTATAAGTGACTGACCGGGCATTGGGAAAGAGGGTAGGACACTGGGAGGTGGAGGCTACCCTCAAACACGCACTGCAAGAGTGGCTCTCCAGATTTGCAAGAAGGGCACATCGATTTGGCAAAACCCTTTTTCGCAGCATATTGTTTTGTGGTAAAAAGGCAACCATACTCAAAGTTGCACCACAGTATGCAGAGTTGAGAAAGGAGTCAAACAGATGTGGAAATTATTAAAGGAGTCAATCCAAGTTAAATTTGCTAAACCAAAATCAATGCAACAGACTACCTATTATTTTCTACCTGATCTCCCAAATTTGCAGTTTTCATCAACAGTATGTAAAACGCTGCCGGCTAGGAATGGTCCCCTTGTGTTGTTATTCAGTCTTCTGTCATGGAAAGAAGCACAGTGTGCATTTGAAAGGTTGGAGACTTATTGAAAAGGCATGAGCCCTCCACTGTATGATATGATAGGATATGGCATTTATAACGCGCCTATACACAAGTGTTTCAAGGCGTGACGAGGCAGGGATGGGGAACAGAGGGAAGACAGACAACGATCTTACTAGGTCAGGTGTCATTCAGATCGCGCAAGTGCAAGGGAAGGGGGAGAGGGAAAAGTGCGGGGGAAGGGGTAGGTGAGGGTGCAGTACATGGGATAATAAAATAACGAGATATATAAAAACGGCCAGCTGGTGGCAAGTGCAGGCAGGGTGAGTGCAGACATAAGTGCCTGTGGGGGGAGGGGGGCCTGTAGGGATACAGAAAAACAGTCCCCAGGTGCAGGGGTTGCCAGGGAGGCAGTGCAGGCATGCAACAGGCAGGACTTGGGCCCAAGAACAGAAGGGAGGCCAGGTAACCAGTGCAGTCTCAGTATCAGACAGGAATTCAGCAGGGGAGAAGGGTAGAGAAATCAAAAGCAAAGAGGAAGGTGTTAAGGTGATTTCCGGAACCGAAGATGGTTCTCCTCAAGTTTCAGGGAGGCAGAGAGGCTATTCCAGAGGGAGGTCCCAGCCGAGGAGAGAGATCTACCACCAACTTGTTGCTTGGAGAAGCGACTGACCCTGAGGGAGTTGGAGGCGAATGAGAGAAGAGCACGAGAAGGAAGATATTTAGAAAGAGAGTTGAAGGTATTGGGGCCCCAGGCCCCAGAAGGCCTTGTGGGCAATGCAGAGGGTTTTGAACATAATCCTCGCAGCCACTGGGAGCCAGTGCAGAGATTTCAGTCCTGGAGAGATACGATTGCTGGGCCTAAGGCCAAGGACAAGTCTCTTAGTCCTGTTCTGCATGAGTTGCAGAAGGTGGAGAGTAGAAGCAGGCAGATTTAGAAAGAGGCTGTTGCAATAGTCCAACCTAGAGAGAACCAGAGCTCTGGAGACAGTGAGCTTCTGGGGGAAGGAGAGGAAAGGAAGAATACCTCTGAGGAGGTGCAGCTGTTAGTGCGACTTCTTAGAGACGTCAGAGATGTGAGGAGAGAAAGAGAGTGTGAAGTCGAAGATGACCCCAAGGTTTTTAGCCTTGCAGGGTGGAACAGGAAGAGGGCCAAGAGAGGCTGGCCAGAGAGCTACAGGAAAGGAGGGCATTTAACCTAGCACACCCTAGCTAGGAAACAACAGTGCACATTACATGTTGCTGAGTCTAACATATGAGATAAGGGGGGTTAAAATATGCATTGATGGATGTTACGGCTATGGTGTTGGGTTGAGATGCAGGAACTCAAAGAGCCTAGGTGGCACCTTGGTATTGACTGAAGAGTAAGGTCTTGACTACGCAAAGAGAAGCTCTTTTGCAGGGCATCAGTGTCTTCAGACCCAATGAGCAGCAGAGCCGAAAGGACCTCCGATGCCCTGAGGAAGGGCCGAAAGGCCAGCCATGCCGAGCCCAAAAGGGCCCCAGTCTATCACCAGACAGCAGGGACTGAATAGTGCAGCCACCCTCGCAATCCCAACAAGGATTGATGAAACCCTAACCTCGATCCAACAAACGTGGCAGTCTGAAAATGAACTACTATAGCCTTGATAAGGACCCATATGGGTCAAAACACATGTCGGCTGACCTAATTACACTGTTAATTAAATATTATGAACCCAACTGGAAAGCCAGAATCAAAAAAGATAGTACAATTATTTTCAGCCACAGAATATGACCTCCTCCTGCCTCCGACCCTTTCTATGGTATATTCTCTTTCTTCCGTGACAAAACTTGGCACAATCAGATAAAGCCACAGAATGCAACCACGGCCTGTAAATAGTGAGATGTTTCTTTGTAATAAAATACAAGTTTGTTCTGTCATGAAAACAGTGCACTACGTCTCCCTAAACAATGTGGGGATGTTCTCCTCACTCTGACAAGGAATGTTACATGTGCTTAAATCATGCAAGGTGTGACAAAATGGATTCTGCTTCACAAGAGAACAAGGAGGAGTAGGTGTAAAATGGCCCACTCAGCCCTCACACTTCTACAAACCAAACCCAACGCAACCATAAAGGTAAAAGATGGACAGTTAAGAGATATACCTCCTTCGCCTTTTGTGATAACATGGGCCGAGGGAAGGCTATGCCCTTAAGAGGGGTGAAAAGGTGAACCAGTAGTGACCCAAACAACACAATCTTGCAGTCCAAAATAAAGGGAATGTCCAATCAAGTTTCTATAAAAATATATATACTTTAGTTAAACACTCCACCTGCAATAGAACAAATACAAATTACTCTACAAAACCTCACCCCAAAAGAAGAACAGAGAAGATACGACAGACTGAGGAAGGTAGTACTCTGAGTGTAGTCCCAGGGGTGCTAGGTACATTTACTAGCCACAAAACGGATATGCCGTAGGTGAAAACAGGCGTGATCATTGCCTAACCAGTCTCTATGTCCCAAGTGGACCAAAGGGGCAGTTCAGGGTCAGCAGTACTTGTATTCAGTTCTTGGTGGGCTGACAGAGTCAAACCTGGTGTCGAACATTAATATGAGCGGATCAAGCTCAGTTAGGGCACGTTGGGTCGTGTAGCCCCAAGCAACAAGCGGACATAGAATAGGGGCTAATGTAGTCGCTCTGTGTGGTAGAAGGTCGGCTCTCAAGGATGCAGGTCAGGGCGGCCCCAGGATCGCTTCGCAGTTGGGCCAAGACAAGTCAGGCTTTAGATGCCGTGAGGTGTCCATGAGTGATGCTCCAGCGTTTTGAGTTGGCGGACACAGTTGTTAAAGTGGTGATCTCGGGTGCATCAAGGTGCAGGTCGATGATGTGACCATTCAAGGGCTAGCTGGGTTGAGCCATGGTTGTTATCGCTGGTCAGAGCCAACCTGTGACTCACCAGTGATTCGGATCAGGTCCTGGCATCAAGCAGTCGATTCAGGTCTAACAGGTGGCACACTAAGCTAGGGCACGATGCAACATCTTGCTGGTTCGAAGTGCAAGCAATAGTTCGAATTGTTGGAGTAGCGCAAAAGCCAGTGCTGACGCCTTCCCTCTCATTCCAGGTAGGATGAACATGGAGTGACTGTTTCAGTGGGGGTACACGGGGAGCTTCGGCTGGTCTGGCTCTCTGGCTGCTGTGAGGCTCACTCAGGAGGACCCAAATACAGGAGCATTCCATTCAGGGTCTGATGTCCCAGCTCCAAGAGATTCTGGTGCAGAGTGGTAGGTCCGAGTCCACAGCAAAGGTCACTTCGATGTGCCCTGGGAGTAGGTAGGGGACAGATCTTTCTTCTGCATTGGATGGCTCATACTTCACCTCATACTGAGGGCTTTGGAAAGTCCAACTTTCCCAAATGAAGTCCAGTGAGTTCTTCCACAGTGAATCTGCAGTACTTGTGAGGATCTCGGTGGATCTGGAATCTGGAAAGAATCTGCCAAAGGGGTGGGAGACTCCTTCTTTTAAGGACCCAACTCCTCAGGTGATTGGTCTAATGCTAGCCTGCCTTAGAGGCCCAATACCTGCTTCTTGAGTGGACATTGCCCGTCTGATGCTACATCCAAAGTGCTTTGCTTCAGAGGAAGTAGAGAGGAGAGGAAAGGGAAAGAGAGACAACGAGAAACAAAATGGTGAATGTCTCCTTCCAGTGGCCAGAGCCCTCCTACCTATCGCAGGCCTGCCCGCTTCCCTTCCTACTAACAACAAAGGCCCTTGGAGATGCAGCACCCTGGTGTGAGGCTACTTGTTTTGAATGGGTGTGCTCCTTTAATGCCTGGACGCAGGACAGCTGCCTGCTATGTGGCTGTCTCTGAAGGAGGGTATTACCAGCCCTCACTTAGGGATCAAAGAAGAGGCTTGGGCTCTGGGCTTCAGATCTGCTGTTTGGCAGTATCAACTCATCTGACCAGAATACACATCACCTACAAGAGAAGAGTTGACACGTGGGGAATATCGATGGGCAAGTGGCGGCCATAATAATAAGTAGTACCATGCACCATGCCTAAACTCAGGCATAGCTTTATTTAGAATGTGCCCTGCCACCAGCATGGGTTACTTATCATCATAGTTTTGGTACAGGTGCATACCTTAAAAGCTGCCCCTGCAGTGCAGATACTTGGCTGCCTATGCAGCTGTCGAGTGGGCATCGTGTGACCTTTGAACTGACTCTACACCACAAATATAGCAGGCACTGTGGATCAGGCTACTGATGCAGCAGAGCACATGTACACTATGGTTTTGGCATCGGTTTGGCGAAGAAGGCGACTCTGGTTAGCCGATTACCCTTTTGAAGATGGAATTACCCGCATCATTTGATGTATTAATAAAAATAAAAAAGGCCAGGGCTTTACACCCTGGCCAGATGGTAATTCCTCACAAGCCCTCAGTCAAAAGAGTTGAGACTCACCCTTCTAAGGGTCTGGCTCATCCTCCTGGCGAAAGTACCAACTGAGGCCATCTGCATTGGAGTGCTGTGACCCAGGCTTGTGTTGGATGTCCATGTCGATTCCTGTAGGGATAGGGTCTAATGTAGTAAATTGGGATTCTCTCCCTGCATGGCCATAAGCCACTTACGAGGTCTGTGGGGTGTTTGGACCATGAAGTGAGATCCTAAAATGTAGGGGTTTACCTTTGGTACCACCCAAACCCCTGCAAATGCCTCTCTCTCAATGGTGCCCCAGTTGCACTCTTGCTTGGTCAAGCGCCTGCTTAGGCACACAAAAGGTTGTTCTGCCCCTTCAGAGTTCAGTTGCACTAATACTGCACTGATGCCAAATTCACAAATGTCTGTCTGAATGATAAACTCTTGCCCAGAATCTGGGATCTTGAGAATTGTGGCCTGGCACATGTCATCCTTCAAGCTCTGGAAGGATGACTGACAGGCAGGGGTACAGGTGGCCTTTGTCTGCCGTTTCTTCTAAGTCATGTAGTTCAGGGGAAGGGGAAGGGTCCCATATCCTTTAAAAAAAGGTCAGTAATTATCTGTAAGGCCTAGGAAGGCCCTCACTTGAGACTGGGTGAGTCTGGGTGGTCCCAATATTTCACCGCTGTTACTACGGCCTGGAGAGGCTGTTTCTTACTGCCACCTACTTGGTGTCCTAAGTAAGTCACAGTACCCTGTGCTATCTGGCAATTGGATGCCTGGATAGTGAGGCCAGCCTTCCGCATGGCTAGAAGCACCTGTTCCAGGTGGAATGGGTGGTCTTTCCATGTGTTGCTGAATACTACAATGTTGTCTAGCTAGGCAATGCTGAAGTCTTCCAGCCCTGTTAGGACCTGGTTCACCATCCTCTGGAAGGTGGCAGGGGGATGTGTGAGAATATCCCACTTTCTCCTGAGGGGCTCTTCCAAGCCATCTATCATGCCCTTAAAGGTCTTGTTGAACTGCTCAACAAGCACGTTGGTTTGTGGGAGAAAGGCTGGGGAGAACTTGTAAGTTACTCTACATTCATCCCACATAACCTTCATATATGCTGAAATGAAGTTGGATCCCCTGTTGGAAATGACTTCTTTAGGGAATCCCACATGAGAGAATATCCTGATGAGGGTCCTCACAACCACAGGGTCTTTGATGTTCCTCAAAGGTATAACCTTAGGGTGCCAGGTGCCGTGATCTAACACAACCAATATATACAGTTTTCCCTAGGAGGTTTGGGAATCCGAAGGACCCACAATGTCCATATCTATCTTCACAAAAGGCCGCCCACCATGGGTAAGGGAATTATGGGGGACTAGGTGGCGCTGCCGCCTTACCAGATGCTTGGCCAGCGTGGCAGGACTAGAAAAAATGTTTTATCTTCAATACCATCTGGGGCCAGTAGAAATGGGCAGCTAGCCTATCGGTTGTCTTTGTCATGGCTAGATGATCTGCCAGCGGAATGTCATGGGCCAAGTCTAAAATAACCCCCCGTGCCACTGTGAGACCAACAAATGCTAGCTGGGGCCCGCCTCAGAGTTCTTGGGCTCATTTCATAGGAGACCATTCTCTCAGTTCACCCTGAAAATCCCAGGGGCTTCCCCCTGGACCTGCTTCTCGGCCTGCTCATGGAGATCTGTCAAGGTTGGACAGTTGCACTGTGCTGGCAAATGTCAGTCTGACCCGGGCCCCCAGGTAAGGGCAAGTCACTTTGCTCAGGGGGACCCTTGAGGTCTGAAACTACTCTGTGCTCCACCCCAAGTTCCGGTTCTACACCTGTAGGCAACCCTGAGGTCCCACAGCCTGATGTCTCTTCAGCAGGCACCTTTGTGGGCACTATACCCTCATGGGCACGAGCAGAAGTCACTGCGAGCTCAGGGTCTGGACTGGGTAGTACTGGCAGTGGCAGTCTCTTAGCATAGTCAGCCGGAACAGCCCTTACACCCATGGCCACCAGGGCTGCTTCCTTCATCCTAGATTGTGTGCCTGTGGAAATGAGTTCCTAATAGACAGTCTGCAGGAATGGCATCTTTAATAGTGACACAGAGCTGTGAGGTTTCTCCCCTCCAACTGAACTCCATGATAGCCAGTGGGCATTGGTAAGACCATCGAATACACTGGATAGTATGTGAGGACCAGGCATGATAGCAGTGATGCTCGCAGCGATATCACAAAGTGCTGCGGCTCTGTTCCCAATAATGTACACATGGTCCAAGAATATCTCTGTTAACTGGAACAGGGGCTTCAGTGGGAGACCCAGTACCTTTCCTGTTCAGTGATACCTGGGCATATTCAACCAGCCCCAGGCTGAGTGAGAATTCCTCATCTAAGATGCCTATGCTGACTATGTACTCTGCTTTCTCCTCCTCCATGAGAGTAGTGCTAACCACTGCCTGCTTGGGTCTACCCTTGCAGGCCGGATACGCCTTCCTATGTCTCTGATCTCCGAAGGTAAGGCAGATCGGAGGGGCTGTGAATGGATGAGTCCCAGTGTTATGCTTTCTCTCACTTCTCCTTTCTGACATAGCAGCTGATGTAGGTGACAGGAATTTCCCCTCAAGTTTTGGGGCCCTTTCTTAGCAAGAGGGTGTGGACACATTGTCCTTACCCTCTGTTGATTTGCACTATTCAACCCCCTTGTCATCTGGTTTGGATGCACTAACCACATCCTTTTTTTGGACGCCAGTACCACAAACCGGTCGGCTGCCTCGCAAGCTCCCTGTGACACTCTTGTCCACTAAATGCTTCCCGATGCTCTCACATGCAATCAAATTAAACATGCCCTCAAATGTGCCAGCTTTGTGACCTTTGACCCAACGGCTCAGATTTTTTAGGGACTGATGGTAAACGTCTCAAAGGTTTAACTCCCCTTTTTGGTGAGCTCTCTAAAGCTCTTGAGGTATTGTTCTGGGGCTTTGGCAAACTTCCTGAGGACGGCAGTGTTTATCTTGGAATAGGTAGGCCTCTCTTCAGAAGTCAACTGAATAATTACATCAGTTGCAACCGTCAGTAGATGCTCATAAGAGCTGCACCCCACAACTCCTCTTCCACCACCTAGAGGCAGCAAGATAACTCCAGCTTCTCAAACCCAATCAAAAATGTCCTTCCCCTCCTCATATGGCTGGACTAAGATCTTGGGGAGGTGGTGCCTAGGCTCTCCTGAGAGCCACTGCTTGAAACACTTCATTCCCCACTGTACATTTTGCTGGCTTCCTTCTGTGCTTCAAGCTTCAGCTTGGGCAACATCACGCAGTCCCTTTGCTTCTGCTCTTCCAGAGCTACCCTTTGTTCTTCTAGGGGGTACAGTCTATCAGCCCCCTTGAGTGGTGCTATGGTCTCTCATGGCAAGGCCGAAGCACGGGAACTACCCGAGGAGTGTGATTTGCGACAGGGCCATCTTAAGCAATTTTGGGGCCCTGGGCACGGACATCTTTGGGGCCCCCCCTCCACCAAACCAAAGGAATTAAGGGATCAAGAATACTGGTTGCTCCCCCGGCCTACCCCCCGTTGCGCTCACAACCTATTGGTTGACATGTTGTCTCGCAGCATAATAAGCACATTTACTCCCTTTAAGTCCCCTTACCCTCTTCATTCTTGCTCTAATCAGAAAGAAAACAAATAGCATTTGAAGACCAACATTAGCAGTCTACGAAGAGGTTACTGTTCTAGTACATACAGGATAATTTTTATCAATAACATCTAGGAAGGTATGCAGCCTGTAGTATTAATGCAGGACCGTATGTAAAAGGTACATGTAACCCATAATAGACAGAGAACTCACATTAGCTGCCTCACAGAACGCAAAAGTGCACATGCATGGATAGAGACCACCAATTGGGAGGAAGGAGAACGCTACACATAACGTAGCATGGATAATGGAGGCAGATTAGAAGCTACCAGGAAGGTGTCTTTACCAGACAGACTGAGATTAGAAGTGGGATATGGTTAGCAAATAGTGTTCACATTAGATATCAAAGGAACAAATGCCTGTGGTGTGCGATATAAATATGCTCACTATTAACACAGTAAAACCATGAATACCTCTTTTATGAAGATCATACCATGAGGAGGAAATCACTCCGAAGGGCTGACAATTTTGAAAGGTTTAGGGACTGGCACTATTGAGAGGTTAGGAAATACAAGATTAAATGAGATGCCCAGGATCACACGCTGGGTTAAGGGGTGAAGCTGGGATGTGTGCCAATTTCTGCATTTGAACCCTTTCTTTTCCAGTTCTTGCCATGAACTAAAACAATCTAATTTTATAAAAACGGATTTGGAAAGTACACAAATCACATTACCAAACATGACCATTTTTAAACAAAATATTATAGAAGGGTGTTATGCAAAATGGGAAGGGTTCTAATTTCATTCTCTCCATCATCAAAGGAAGTATATAAGTACCAGCATACCAATCGATGTGATTTAACACATTTAATCTGGGTTTGTCTTTTGTATTTTAAAGCTTTAAATAGTTCCAAAACAATGGCTTGTGACATTTTCATTTATAAACGTACAAAAAAACATTTGACTTTTACCAAAAAGCAAACCGTGTTTTGTGTCAAACAAGCAGACCTTAAAATATGCTTGCCTGAGGCCTGCAAAATCTGGTCCGCTCTCTTCTGTCTACCAACCCTTCCACCCAAATCGCCTACATAAGAAGAAACATCAATTAATGGGCTAAACGATACCAGCAGCATGCAAGAGGGCAAACCTCACAGAAGACAGCACAGTAATGTAAGATATATCAGATGATTTGACCAGGATCACTGTATCGTCTGCTGGCAAATCCAGGATACAAGCATAAACGCTTGTGTTCCATATTCTTGAATTTGGATACTTATTCACCTCTTAGAGTAACAGTTTAGTCCATCTTTGGAGGCGATTGCCTAGGTTTTACAACACCCCATCTGAACAAACCAATTTATAGACCTTCTCCATAAGGATAATATGTTTGTTTTTAAAGCAACCCCTATCTGGTGCAGGTGCATTGCTGATAATAGCAGATGTTGTTCTGTAAAACCAAGTACATATGCAGGCATGTTTATAAACTTCAGACATAGGAAAGGCTCAGCCAGCCTTGCTGGAATGTGATATTCTAAGTTTGCATATGAACACATATCTCTGCAATGGGTGCTTCACACACTCAGCTAATTTCTGAACTATTGTGGCACTCCATTTATCAATATGCATTTCACTGTTGCTTATTGCACATGATAAACCTAATTCCCACAGAATGCTACAGAGTTTTGCAGTAAGGAACACACAAACTATGTATTCCACATTGAACACAGAAAGCAATACATGATGAATTGATCGAGGCAGAATGCACTTGTCAAAACAGAAAGGCAATGGGTTTAGAGCCTCAGCAGAACCCCATAAAATATCCTGACCTGTGCTATTTAAAACTGGTGAACAATGAAATCTTACTTCTTCAGATCAGGCAGTCTTGTGTTGCCCCCTCCAAGGTGGGGCCCTGGGCAAGTGCCCCTTTTGCCCTCCCATAAAAACGTCTCTGATTTACGGGACACTTGTGACCATTGGGACACTACTGTGCCCGCCCGGTGGGAGGAATGCTGGAGAGCACTATTACTGTTTCTTTCCTCATTGGTCCTCCTCACCCCAAGTTGTATGTGCAACAGGGCTAGGGGATCCAGCTCACTGCTGGTCCTCTGAAACCCCTTTATCCCCTAGCTTCCTTAAGGCTTTTTAGCAGTTTGGCCTTCTTAACCCTACTACCACGAGGAAGACCCCTCTCTCGACTGTCAAGTTGGCTGTTGTTATTCTTTCCTTGCCTATAACTTGTCAGCAGTCATAGAAAGATGGCCTAGTCTATTTCAATTTTCAACCAACTACATCCTCTTTTAGTTTTCTACCTCTAACTTAAGTAAATCCTATTAATGTTCTAACCCTCCTTAAAGTCTAATCCCTCAACTGCTCCAGAAACCTCCTGCATCTGCCTTTTCATGCACAGGATATATGCCAAACTTGGACCATGCCCCTTTGTAATCCTTCCGCCCGATCACCCTCAACACTTTGCCCAAACCATTACCCATAGCTTGTGCAAACACCTTTGTACAAAAGCACCCAATATTTGAGTTTATCTGACGCTGGCTGAAAAGATTTACCCTAGGTTACAAAACAAACATAGGTACTGGCCTCCCACAATTTCATGCATGCGTACAGGTATAGAGAAAGTGCCACATCACCTGGCAAAGTAGCACGCACCCCAGTCTTGTGTTTGCAGCCTAAATCGACAGGATTCCATCCTGGCAGGACGAATCCAACCCTTCATTGCTGCCACAGCAGTACATGGACTACCATTAAGCAGAGTATTCATTTTGTGTCCTGTTCTGCCACTTTACCAACTAATGCCTGCACTACTGGCATGCCGAAAAAGCATCTCTAACAGATGGCAGTCACGTTGAAATCATCAGAATAATCCCAACGCACCAATGTCTGCACCAAATGCAATGGATTTTTCAGAGACTCAGCTACTTCCGTCCGGTGAGACAGATTTGCACAGGTATAGGAGGAGCGTGCTCCGGAAGCACTCCAGCAGTCGCAGGGAATTTTTCAGAGATGGAGGATTGTGATTTCTGTTTATTTTGGAGCTGGGGCTTTTTGCTTAGGCATGACTTTCAGGCATTGATTTTAGAATTGCAATGTAGGCCTTGCTGACCAGAATATTTTTTATTTTTTATTTTTCCAAACATCTTTAAAAGTTAACTAGTCTCTGGAGGATAGCTCAGGGGCAACGTGCTTGCCTTGGAATCAAGACAACACGAAGCCACACAAGTTCGATCCCGGGTCCGCGCTTAGAAACCTCTGGGTATGAAGCACGTTATAAATAACCAATCAAATCATTTTATTGAAATCTTCAGGCTAGGCAACCCTTCCCAGGACAACGTACTTGCATATTCTATGCGTGGGTGGCTTCCATGAACACATACTCACACGTGAGTTAGTTGAGTACACAGATGACACAAGCACTTGAATCACCTTTGAAGTTTATGAGCACACTTTGAGGGAAGGGGTATGCTCTGGAAATAAAACGTTTGCAGGGTCTTGCTGATCACACAGGTAGTGTCAGGGTGATAGGGTGTGTGACGCAAAACACCAGCTGCCTGTACAGAGGAGAAATGTGCACTGTGGTGGCGTGATTGATGGTCCACTCACAAATGACTAGGTGGAGTGCAGTAGCTGGCACACACACACACACATTTCTTATCAAATGTAGTAGCAGACTTTGAGGGAAGAGCAAACGTCTTTGGGGAGTGCTGGTTGATTGCACACACACCAACGCACAACTAGTTTGAGTGCAGTGGAGCATTCGCATTTTTCATCACTTTTATTAGCAGGCTTTGAGGGAAGGACATACATTTTTGCGGAATGCCAATTGATTGAAGGCATGCTCACTAAGACTTGGTTGAGTGCAATAGACCATTTGAATTTCTGGTCAAATGTATTAACAGACTTTTACCGAAGAGGAAAGGACTTCAGGGAACGCTAGTTGATAGTATGAACACTGAAGCATAACTTGATTGAGTGCAGTAGAGAATTTGAATTTCTTGTCAAATTTACCAGCACACTTGAGGTAAGGGCAAAAGTCTTTGGGAAGCTACGCCTGATTGACCACAAAATGACTTGGTTGAGCATAGTAGCTGACACACACAAACTTCTCCTGGCGGAAGTTACACTGATCAACCGCAGGATTTCACCTGTTTCAAAGCAAGTCCGCCCGCCAAGCACACGTCTTGCGGAACCTCCTGCTTCCACTGTTCGGGGGCAGATTTTCCGCAGCATACGTTTTGTCATAACACACCTATGGCCTGGCATTTGCGGGGCGGTGTTGTAAGTTTAGTGGAATTCACTCAAATCGTCAGGAGCTACTTAATATCCTCTGTCATGAGTTGCACCTGCAAGATGACGGGGTGTCGTTTTTGAAATGTGAAAGTTAAAATGTTAGGGTGGCAGTGCGATGGATGGAGTAAGCGTAATGGATGGGAAAACTGTTCGTTTATGTGAGCAAAAGTTGTGTAGAAGTTTTGGGAGTGAGATTTGGCTTCCACAGTTACTCATGCCCAGCAAAAGATCACTGGAGGATGTTTGCCTGGTGGTTTTGTGGCACAATTATGTTTTCTTAGGGAATGAGGTGGCAGTAACAACAGAATTTGCGCTTGGCATGACTTCCAACCTGGAATCCCAGTGTGGACTAGTAAATACCGCTTTTTGTGTGAATTACACCACACAACAGGTACAACTGATGCAGCAACAGATCACTCATTATAAGTTTGCGGATCTGAGAATACGGTGCTAGTAACAACATGTACTGGTACCTTTCCAGACGGGCAAACTCCAAGTATGCCCGTAGAGGCTGTGATCTACCAGCAGTCCTGACCAGCCGGTAGTTCAGGTCCCTCCGGGCAGACGATTGCTGCAATCACAGACGCCGGTTTTACCGATGCCAGTGATTGCGCCATCCCCATGCCGTGGCGCCCTGTGGTATCTCTGCCACCTGTAATATCCCGGTAACACCTGGAATTAGGTTCAATAGTATTTTTTGGTCACTGTGATGTTATTCATGAATGACTACAGTGTCTTTATTCACCTCAATTATAATTGTTTCAAATCAATATTATTTATTTGTTGCTGTTGCATTTTTTCGTGCATTTCTTTTTTCTAAAATGAAGGACTATACTTGTGCCCTGGAGAAGTTTTAGCAAAGAATTGCAAGGGTGTACGGCACGGGCAGGGCAAAATGCATATGAAAAAGCAGTGATTACATTATAAGTGAGAAAGAAGAGATAAATTGCTGAGAAGCTGCACGTTCATGAAGAGATAAAGTTAGTGTGCAGTGTTTGCACACACTTTCAAGAAAATGAATCAATAATTCATCTATCGTGGCTATCACGCAACAAGCATTACAGCCCGGTCCCGCATCTCAGGGGGATTCACAGGTATATCATGCAAAGCATTAGTAAACAGATGTAATGAATAACAAGGGTCCTTTAACATGGGTTCTTCTCCTAACAAGCCTTCAGTGCTGCAAACGCAGACAAGTACATGCATTGCAGACATACAGCGAAGACATACTGTGTTTCTCTTCCATGCAGGTAGACCAATCAATCAAAAAAGCGAGTCCATTTCCTGAGTGGCCACACTGCCAGCTATAAATGCACACAAAGAAGAAAGCTGGACAAAGCAAGAAAGCGCTCACCTGTAAGAAAAGCAGCAGTGTCCCTCGGTCTGGAACCACACCACCTCAGTGCTTCAGAAAACCACACCAAAACCCATCATGAACAAGGAAGCGCTGCTGCTGACTCGATGGCAAAGAAGGTGACTGGTGCTGTACTGCTAGAGGCACTCTTCAGTGGGCAGCCACAGGAGGAGAAGATAATGGAAAAAAGCAAGAAGGTCCAGCTGTGATTGCAGACTTGTCAATTCCATCAGAAGAAGGTTGGAGTGGTGATCAAGGGTGGTGTTGATGCTCGTGGCTCACTCTGGTCCTCAAGAGGAGAGGACTATAAAAGGGGTCAAATCACCTGCAGCCTTTCTTTCATTATCGCAGTACTCTGTGTCAGGTCTCTCTCTTAAGGCTCTGTGTCTTAATTCTATGATTGTTCTCATAGTTTCCCAGGTTCTGCAGCTTTCAGAGCCGATGTAAGCCATGGCGGCCATCTTTGATCCAGGCGGTGGTCATACCTTCCTTACTTGGCTCTACTCTAGCTGCTCTTGGCTCCTCAGTGGCCTTGCGAGTTCTGGCAATGCTGGTATCTGTGCTGCAGATTTTGTCTTGGAACTGGTGAGGGTTTGCCAGCACCCATGATGGCAAGCTGTTTCCCATGGAGTTGGTTTGGAGGGTAATGTACTTTGGCCAAATAAAAGTTGGTCGGATTTCTTTTACTGTTTCTATACCACAAATAGGTTAATGGTAGGTTGGGGTTAGGAAAATAAAAAAGGGAGGTTAGGTAGTGGGATGGGAGTCTTACCCCGCATTTTGTTGTAAAATATTTGATAAGATAATGCAGTAAAATGGACCAGATAAAATGTGTCCGAGTGACATAGATCTGGTCTAGAAACTTCACAGTCTTTCGTCCATGTTCCCAGTTTGGGGGTCTGTCGTGCACTTCTTGATGAGGTGTCCCCTTGCCTCGTGGGACTCTAGGGCATTTCCATATTCCTCACAGGGCTTCTACCTCTAGCTTTGGATTTTCATGAGGGTCCCCACTGGCATATGGTACCCAATGTCACTACAGCGTTCCTCACAGGAGTTTTTCTCTTTACTTCCTGAGCTTTGTGTTTGGAACTCTATGAGGGTCCCCACTGGCCTATGGTACCCAACGGTACTACAGCGTTCCTCACAGGAGTTCTTCTCTTTACTTCCTGAGCTTTGTGTTTGAAACTCCATGAGGGTCCCCACTGACCTATGGTACCCAATGGCACTACAGCGTTCCTCACAGGAGTTATTCTCTTTACTTCCTGAGCTTTGTGTTTGGAATTCCATGAGGGTCCACATTCACGTATGGTACCCAGTGGGTAGGGCTGGTCATAAGCAGAGTTCTCTTGCTTTGCCCAGGTGTTTAGGTGTTCTATCATTACACAGCTCTTACTTGGATTTTGCGCCCCCTATCTCCACCCTTATATTTAGTTGGGATACAAGTCCTTGAACAAAGGGCAAACACACCTCACCATAGACCAGATCTTCAGAGAACATGTAATTAAGCTTAGAAATGCGACACAGAGTAGTTGGAATCTCTGCAACTCCCACACTCTACCAGTCCAAGTAGCTGGGAGTGTCTTGCTTAATGTGTCGCAGTAGTTCTGTCTCCTCTTTCAGGTGGGAAAGAAAGGGAGGGCAGGTATTGCTAGAGAGGGGAGATTTCAGTGGTTGGTCAGGCCAACAAGGGAGGGGGGCTAGAGTTGTAGGGAAGTCTTCTAGGTGGGGGTAGAGCCGTTGAATGGGTCTCCAGGTGTGCGTCCTGCTGTTGTTTGGCTACTCTGCCCCCCACGCCCCTTTTATCTGCTGATGCTGTTTTCTGATAGCTGGGTTGCCTGGTCCACTGTGCTGTGAGTAGGATCGTGTTCACACGTGTCCGTTCTTGGGACGGGCAGATATCGTGGGAGGTGGGTGGCCATGCGCAGTAGGTGATCTTTCTCCATCATCATCACTCGCGAGTCGGTCCTCGTCACACCCATTCACGCTGACAGTTGTCAGCAGATTTCAGCTCTAAGCAAGGCCACGATGAGTCCTGCTTTTGGCTGCATTAGTCACGCTGGCTTTGCTATTCAGGTGGGTAGTCGTGCTGTTTCGCTAAAAGACTGTAATGGCCGCGGCGCATTTCATTGAAGCCTGTGTGAATCGACGTAGCTTTTCATGATGGCTTCTGCAGTTCTACTTTCCAGCAGTTATTACCCTAATGGTTTTGCCTTTTTTCATTTGTGGGATTTTTTTCTAGTTTGTGCTTAAAACTGCAAATTTAGAGCCCCTCGAAGGTGCCGGATTGGCAGCTACTGTGCCCGATCAGTGTGTGGCACTCAAGCCAAAAAGGATGCCAATCAGGGCCCCTTGTCCAGTCGGATTTCAGCGACGTGTTTAGAGATTACCACCGGGCGCTGGGCCGAAGCGATCAGCCCATTATGTTATGGATTGTTAAATGCATAATTGGGTGGCCATCAACAGGTGCCTTTTGTGCTGATTGCATATTTGTGTACATGCATTTGAAGGGCTGCTAAGAGTTATGTTCTGTATAACACATTTAAACAGCGGGTACTGAATGCCCTCGCACAATGAGGAAATCAAAAACAAGTTTATTTTCCCAATGTTCATCCAAAAACCACACCATCATGACGAATTGGACTGCACCTACGCAAACGCTCTCAGTTTACGCATGAATTCTTTTTGTAGTCTCGGCCTAGTTGTTTACCACTGGCTTCTGTGACGTCTCATATTTCAAGTAGTAGATGCGTGCTTATATGGGGGTGCTGTAAGATGCGTCTCACTTTCTTCCCTGTGGCCCGATTCCTTTTTGAATGATAGGTTACAGCAGGTAAGGATTCGATTGGTTTAGACCACGTGGTCTCTCTTAATGCCCTGCAGCGGTGGAGGGGTCTCTATGTTGTTTATATTGCAGCCAAGGCCTGCTATGGTGTGCTCAGGAGTGCTGTCATAATCCCCCTAACCCGCCTGTTACGGGTGACCCTCCCAATGTGCATTGCCCCTTTAAGGGGATGTGTTCCTCCCACGTGTGTTGCCCCTTTAAGAGGGGCCATGACTGTGTCATGGCCCAAGCTAATAAAAGGAGCTCCTGCAGGCACGTGAGACAGAGCGGCTGCAGACTCCCAAAGAGGAACGACTGAGTCCGTGTCTCATTATCCATGTAGGCCCCAGGCCTACACGTGGAGGCGCAGGCCTGCACGCCCAGACACTGAGGGACTCGCCTGCCAGGATGGCAGTCGAGGTCCCCTCGGTCAGAGGCCTGGCAGGCTGTGACCCCACGCCAGGGTACCAGAGGCCCTGGCACCCGGGGCCATGCCGGATGTCCATGGCAGGCCCCCACCCCCACACATAGTGGGACTGCACGGCGCTAGCATAGATAGCACCCAGGGCCGCCCGCCGGATGACCATGGCCGGCGACCCCCAACAATGGCGACGAGGACCACGAGTCCGCGTGGCCCCCTGCTGCCAGTAAGTGGTGGAGGGGGAAAGAGGAGCGTCCGACCCCACCGCGGGTCCAACGTGGCCTGCGCCTCACCGCCACAAAATGGGCGATGTAGGCCCGGGCTGCCCTGCGGTGGGGCACACACCCCACGGCGTTCCGCCGCAAAGAGAAGAACGAGAGCGGCGGCTGCCGCGAAGGAAAGTAGGTTCCTGCGGGGAGAGGGTGAGGCCCCTCCCCCCAACGACATCCGCCGCGGAGCGCGGGCGCGCTGCCCTGGCCTTGCGAGGATGAAGAAGAGGAGGGGCGGTCTCTCTCACGTGAGAGCTGTGGAACACCCGTCCCCACCCCACCAGAGGCGGCGTTCCGCACCCTGGGTATGTGATACCCGACGCTAGAAGAGAGGGCGGGGAGTGCCCATCACCCCTGAGTGCCCGATTCCCTTTCCGCGACAGTGAAGAATATGGAGCGGCCGCAGCCGCGAGAACAAAGGGAAGACCGAACCCTGCTGGCCGACTCTCCCTGGCCGCGGTCCTCGGTGAAGAGATTACTCGGGCGGCCAGGGGAGGGTCGGCCTGAAGTTTTCCCCAGCGGGTTTTTTTCTTAAAAAAAAAAAAAAAAAAATGACGCCTCCTACCGAAAACAGCGATCGGCGCGTGTGCGCACTGATCCCGCCCGGGAGAGAAAGAGGTGGGTGCTCGCCCCTGCAAGCCCCAAGCCAGAAGCCTGCCAGAAAGTAAATGGGGGAGAGGCCCACAAGACTGACCTCCCGATGGGGAAGAAGTCGTGCTGCCCCAGGGGAGAGAATTATGTCCTGGGCAGCCGCCAAAAAAAAAAAAAAAAAAAAAAGAAAACGGTGCTCCAAACCGGAGTGAAAACAGGGCGGTGGATTACCTGTGCATCAAAAGGGAGCCTGTCCAAGAAGAGAGAGGAATACCCAGCTGTGACAACCGGAGGTCGTATTGCCTGCACGGCCCTCTGTGCTCAGCGGTGCAAGGTCCCACCATGCGGGAGAGCTGCGGCCGCAGGAAAGTGAGTGGCCGCCGCCCCATGGGTGGCGGCAGGATCCTCCAGCGTGCTGCCCTGCTGAAGTCCCTGTAAAGGTCCCAGGGCAGGCGTGGAAATGAACAGCTCTGTGTCAGAGCTAAATGAAAGTGCCTGGCGGCTCCATGTCAGAGGTTGGACACAGGTTCATGCTATGCGAACAGAAGCACATGGCCCTCACAGTATCCTGAGCCCCACCAGCGCAGAACAATGAAGTGCCATGGGTCACAACAGAGGCAAAGAAGGATCGAAAAGGGCAATCCACCAGCACCAACGCATGTCGCAGTGCTAGTCAGATGAGTATTCGGATGGTCACTACTAAGAAACAAAACTATCTGCAAGGTCAGTGTAACGCCAGCCCAACAGTGCCTTCGTCATTCGTCTCCTGCTGTGAACTTGGGAGCAAATCTCAAAAGAACAGAAAAACAACTGGCCCCAAGCGTGCACCCGGCGGTGCCGACACTCCCGGTCTACTGGCTGCCTGTGCAGTGAAGTCTTAAAGGACAGTAAGAGGTGTGTGCATCAAACAGAAGGAGCCCGGCTGTAGCGTGGAAAAATAAATAAATAAATAAATGCTGCCAATAGCTGGTCTAGCTGGCACGCTCGGCCGCATCCTGGTGGCGCGCAGCTCTCTACAAACGTGTCAAGGCTCGGAGGGGCTGGAGGAGTCCCAAATGGGCATTTGGTGCCAGACATCCCACCAAAGCACCCTCCCTTGTGGGCTGGTTTGGCAACACTGAGTTCCTGCTGTGGTAGACCGTGGGCCACCCAGGTCTGCCAACTGAGCTGAAGCGCTCTCCACTGGGGCACCCTCAAGCATATCCCACGGCATGAAAGCAGGTCGCTGCATGATGGGACACTCTTCGGTTTGCCACTTCAGGGACAAGGACTGTGCTGTTGCCCCAGCATATCTATGCCGCAGCTAATAAGAGGTGGTCGTTGAAAGCCCTAGCACATCAGTAAGGGGACTGGTGTCACGAGGACATCTAAGGGGGGCTGGTTTAGTTGCTGCCAGATACTGTGGGTAGCTCCAGCAGCAAAGGAGAAACAACTTTCCGTTGCCAATACACATGGGCACTCAGACGTTGGTTTCGGAGTGTGAAAACCTAAGTCGTCAGAAGCTATCACGCGCCAATCGACTGTCGGCTGCTTCCCGTCTGTTGTGACTCCCTATCCCCACATCTACACCGAGGCATGCAGCTTTTCCCCCCTATACTCCCCAAGCATGGGTGGCCGAGAAGGAGCCCTGCCACTCCAACTGAAGAGTGTTCTATGTTAGCACAAGGACATTGAGGAGCCCTGGTCATCTGGACCAGGAAGCAAGACGCTGCCCGTTCCACCGGAACTGAAGGGGACATTGATGTGCCGGGCCTCCGGGTCGGAATAAGGGAAAGGACGGACTCTGCACACTGAAGGCAGCAATGGGTCGCCATAAGAGATGCTGCATGCGCAGGACTGGTCAATTGTGAAGGCCCCAAGCACTGGACCACGGTTGCTCTGCACCATCTGGTAGCCCGAGGACGCCCCCACTGCTGTGGAGAGACCTAAACAGCAGGCAACCCCAATACTGGACCGCCACGGCCACCCTGCCTGTCCCCCAGGTGGTTTTGGCACCGAGCCACAAAAGGGTCCTCAACTGCCTGCCACGGTTGTTGCCCCACATGCCATGTCGTCACAAGGCTAGTCCAGCTTGGCCTTGGGGAAAGTACCTGCCAGCCCCCGAACTCAGCCAACAAATGGTGTCCGACCAAACCACCACCCAGAAGTGGTGCAGCGGACAGGGTATGGGTTGCGGCTCATCCTGAGTGCTCGTGCGCCCTCCTGCGGCCCTGGAGGAAAGAGACACTCCTGACTGGGGGAGCAGCACACAGAAGGGGTGAGTGATGTCCTGTCACCCGTGCCCGACCCACAGCACAGGGAGCAGCCTGGACGCCCTGACACCTGCGTCTCGCTGCCCGGCCCTGAACATCAAGAGACGAAGCCGATGTGGCCCCTGGCATCAGCCAGGTGCGGCTTTGCCGGCCATGAACTGTACCTTCCCTGGACCTGGACCCGGGAAGTGACCCCCAAACAGACGCTGGTAGTAGAAGACGAACTGGTATCCGGCGGCCCTGCAATTGCTGAAAGAGGACCCTGTAATCCCGTGTGTTTGGCGTAAAGAGGACTCTGTGATCCGGTGCATTGCCGCTGTAGACCTGTATATTAGTAACATGCTTAGAGTGTTCTCCGGAGTGAGCCATAAGGTGAAGCGGTGGCCCCGCATATAAGAGGCGTACATTGCGCCAGCCGCAGAACATGGTGTTTGGTTGATGGTGGCAGGTTCTAACCCCAGGTTAATAAAGGGTTTTTGTAAACTGTGGGGAAATGCCTGCATTCCACCGGCAGCTTACCCCGCGACTGTTTTCCCATGTAGCAGGTTTAGAAGTGTTGGGTGTGATGTTTGTTATCATGTTGAGTTATTTATGCATGTGGCCGTGTCATAGCTTAGCATGTGGTTATTTCGGCACGGTCTGAAGCAAGAAGAAGTTGTCGCTCTGTAACCAGTGGGACGCAAGCAGGTTAAGCCACGTTTGTTTGTTTGTTATGAAAAAGGAGGAGTGTTACGGGTGACCCTCCCAATGTGCATTGCCCCTTTAAGGGGATGTGTTCCTCCCACGTGTGTTGCCCCTTTAAGAGGGGCCATGACTGTGTCATGGCCCAAGCTAATAAAAGGAGCTCCTGCAGGCACGTGAGACAGAGCGGCTGCAGACTCCCAAAGAGGAACGACTGAGTCCGTGTCTCATTATCCATGTAGGCCCCAGGCCTACACGTGGAGGCGCAGGCCTGCACGCCCAGACACTGAGGGACTCGCCTGCCAGGATGGCAGTCGAGGTCCCCTCGGTCAGAGGCCTGGCAGGCTGTGACCCCACGCCAGGGTACCAGAGGCCCTGGCACCCGGGGCCATGCCGGATGTCCATGGCAGGCCCCCACCCCCACACATAGTGGGACTGCACGGCGCTAGCATAGATAGCACCCAGGGCCGCCCGCCGGATGACCATGGCCGGCGACCCCCAACACCGCCTTATACTCTCTGATGCAACCCTTATCATCTCTTTGCTGCTATGGGGGGTCGTGGAGTTGCCAGCTGGCTCCGATCCCTGCTCGCGTCGATGGACCGCGGACTGCAAACCCTCTCCGTCGTTCTAGCCTTTATCAGGCGTGACCGCCCAACCCAGCTCCGCCCTCCACAGGATCCTCCCGACCCCCACTGCAATAACAGGCAAAAGGAAAGCATGTGCCCGGCCCACCCTTAGATGTGGAAAGCAATTGGACCAGGGCTGCCTCGCGAAGGGGAGCCGAGGGGGGAACGCAAAGCGTTTCCCCCTGCTGTGTTTTTGGGCGCTGCACAGGCCAGCGAGCTGGCCTGCACCTAGAGCACCTAGAGCACCTCAGGGCAGTATAAATGGGGGCAAGGAAGGTTTGGGAGCAAGCGACAGTTGGCACGAGAGTTTGTGACCTTTTCCACTTTAAAGCGAGTCTGGGTATTTTTGTGCAGTGAGCCCAAAGGGGGCGTGCAAAAGTCCAAAGCCTGGTAGGCTAGCCTGCCCACCAAGCTGGCATTTCCTGCCCTAGCTCGCCAGGCCCCTTTCAAGCATGGCATCTGCGTTTCTTCTTAGGGTAGGATTATTGTGTTAATCCTTCATGCCACTCATTCACTTCTGGTTCCCCAACTCCTTCCTCTCCACTCTGCTAATTTGGGGTTCCCCCTCCTCGCCTCTATGCTTGCGCCAACTCTTTTCCCCAACTCCTCCCCTCCCTGGGCTGAGTGTGAGCTCCCACTCCCTCTCCTCCCCTTTGAGCTGATCCTGTTTATCTCCCTCCCCATTCCTGGTTCGGGCTCCTCTTCCATCCCTCCCATTGGGCCGATGCTGGGTCGCCCCTCCTTCTGGCTGGGAAACCTTCCTTTTGCGTTCACCCCATGACTGCTGGACGTTGCCCTCATGACTCATTCCTTATCTCCCCAGTCATGTTTGTTCTTGACACCCCCATCACGTCTACCAAGAGTAAAGCACCCATCATCATGCTTTGTCCTTTGTACAGTGTGTTTGTCTAAACAAAAGTTCTGCTGTCACAACTTTAATAGAAAGTACACAAAGCTCTCAAATAAGTCCTGACTAGCCCACAGGCAGCTCTAGAAATGTGTTGATATCAGAATGTGGTCTTCTATGCACTTACTCTATCAGAATTGTCCCTGAACCTAGTATGATAGCATCATCTGTCTTTTCCCACTTCCCCTTACTTGTCCCCCCCCCCTCCTCCAGCACTATCTGAAATGTCGTCAGGCCTAGTACGGTAGTCGCTTATTTTGTTCCTCCCCTCCCTTTCTGCACCCCTCTCCCTCACCTTTTGTTTTTCTCCGGCTCTACCAGAAATGTCATCAGGCCTAGTAGGGTAGTCACCTGCCTGTTTCCATTTTCTTACCACTCTCCCCCTCCCTTCCTTATCTATGTCTTATCTCTTGCACTATCTAAAATGTCGTCAGGCCGAGTTCGATAGTTAATTTCACATCCTTACTGTTCATGACCTGTAAGAATGTCATTGTATTTTCCCTTGTTCCCTCTCTTGCCTTGAAGCGCTTTGAAACACATTGTATATAGGCGCTATATAAAATAAATATCATATCATATCATAGAAAGTATACATTATAGCACCCAGTGTACCCCCAGGCCCTGTGTAACCGCCAAGTGATCTCACCTCTACTACCTGCCAATGACCTTGGACTTTTCATTTTGGTTGCTAGTTAACCTGGATCATGTATTTTGGTCACCAGTGGCCCTTTATCTTTATATGTGTTCTTTTCACTAGTGGCCCTGTACCTTGTATTTCGGTTTTGTATTGTTGTCACTTGTGGCCCTGTATCTTGTATTTCGGTCTTCCATTGTTGTGGTTAGTTGCTCTGTATTTTGAATTTCGGTTTTGTATTGTTGTCGCTAGTGGCCCTGTATCTTATATTTCGGTCTTGTATTGTTGTTGCTAGTGGCCCTGTATCTTGTATTTCGTTCTTGTTCTGTTGTCGGCAGTGGGCCTGTATCTTGTATTTAGGTCTAGTGGGCCTGTATCTTGTATTTCAGTCTTGTATTTTTGTCGCAAACAACCCTGTAACTTGTATTTCGGTCTTGTATTGTTGCCAGTGGGCCTGTATATTATATTTCGGTCTTGTATTGTTGTCGCTAGTGGCTCTGTACCTTGTATTTCAGTCTTGTATTGTTGTCGCTAGCGGGTCTGTATCTTGTATTTTGGTCTTGTATTATTGTCGCTATTCGCCCTATATATTATATTTCGGTCTTGTATTGTTGTTGCTAGTAGCTCTGTACCTTGTATTTCAGTCTTGTACTGTTGTCGCTAGCAGGTCTTTATCTTGTATTTCAGTCTTGTATTGTTGTCGCTAGTGGCTCTGTAACTTGTATTTCGGTCTTGTGTTGTTGTCCCTGGTGGCCCTGTACCTTGTATTTCAGTTTTGTATTGTTGTTGCTAGTGGCCCTGTACTTTGTATTTCGGTCCTGTATCGTTGTCACTAGTCGCTCTGTATCTTGTATTTCAGTCTTGTATTGTTGTCGCTAGTGGCTCTTTACCTTGTATTTCAGTCTTGTATTGTTGTCGCTAGTGGCCCCGCATCTTGTATTTCGGTCTTGTTGCTAGTGGCTCTGTATCTTGTATTTCGGTCTTGTATTGTTATTGCTCGTGGCCCTGTGTCTTGTATTATGTCCTGTATTGTTGTTGCTAGTGGCTCTGTATCTTGTATTTCGGTCTTGTATTGTTGTCACTAGTGGCTCTATATCATGTATTTTGTCCTGTATTGTTGTCGCTAGTGGCCCTGTATCTTGTATTTTGTCCTGTATTGCTGTTGTTAGTGGCCCTGTTTTCTGTATTTCAGTCTTGTATTGTTGTCGCTAGTGGCTCTTTACCTTGTATTTCAGTCTTGTATTGTTGTCGCTAGTGTCCCCGCATCTTGTATTTCGGTCTTGTTGCTAGTGGCTCTGTATCTTGTATTTCGGTCTTGTATTGTTATTGCTCGTGGCCCTGTGTCTTGTATTATGTCCTGTATTGTTGTTGCTAGTGGCTCTGTATCTTGTATTTCGGTCTTGTATTGTTGTCACTAGTGGCCCTCTATCTTGTATTTCATCCTGTATTGTTGTCGCTAGTGGCTCTGTTCCTTGTATTTCAGTCTTGTATTGTTGTCGCTAGCGGGTCTGTATCTTGTATTTTGGTCTTGTATTATTGTCGCTATTCGCCCTATATATTATATTTCGGTCTTGTATTGTTGTTGCTAGTGGCTCTGTACCTTGTATTTCAGTCTTGTACTGTTGTCGCTAGCGGGTCTTTATCTTGTATTTCAGTCTTGTATTGTTGTCGCTAGTGGCTCTGTAACTTGTATTTCGGTCTTGTGTTGTTGTCCCTGGTGGCCCTGTACCTTGTATTTCAGTTTTGTATTGTTGTTGCTAGTGGCCCTGTACTTTGTATTTCGGTCCTGTATCGTTGTCACTAGTCGCTCTGTATCTTGTATTTCAGTCTTGTATTGTTGTCGCTAGTGGCTCTTTACCTTGTATTTCAGTCTTGTATTGTTGTCGCTAGTGGCCCCGCATCTTGTATTTCGGTCTTGTTGCTAGTGGCTCTGTATCTTGTATTTCGGTCTTGTATTGTTATTGCTCGTGGCCCTGTGTCTTGTATTATGTCCTGTATTGTTGTTGCTAGTGGCTCTGTATCTTGTATTTCGGTCTTGTATTGTTGTCACTAGTGGCTCTATATCATGTATTTTGTCCTGTATTGTTGTCGCTAGTGGCCCTGTATCTTGTATTTTGTCCTGTATTGCTGTTGTTAGTGGCCCTGTTTTCTGTATTTCAGTCTTGTATTGTTGTTGCTAGTGGCTCTGTATGTTGTATTTCAGTCTTGTATTACTGTCGCTAGTGGCCCTGTATCTTGTATTCGGTCGTGTATTGTTGTTGCTAGCGGCCCTGTATCTTGTAATTTAGTCTTGTATTGTTGTCGGTAGTGGCCCTGTATCTTGTATTTGGGTCTTGTATTGTTGTCGCTAGTGGCTCTGTATCTTGTATTTTGATCTTGTCTTGTTGTCGCTTGTGGCCCTGTATCTTGTATTTTGTCCTTTATTGTTGTCGCTAGTGGCCCTGTATCTGTATTTCGGTCTTGTAGTGTTGTCGCTAGTGGCCCTGTATCTTGTATTTCAGTCTTGTATTGTTGTCGCTAGTGGCCCTGTAGCTTGTATTTCGTCCTGTATTGTTGTCGCTAGTGCCCCTGTATCTTGTATTCGGTCGTGTATTGTTGTCGCTAGTGGCTCTGTATTTTGTATTTTGGTCTTGTATTGTTGTCGCTAGTGGCCCTGTATCTTGTATTTCCTCCTGTATTGTTGTCGCTAGTGGCCCTGTATCTTGTATTTGGTCTTGTGCTGTTGTCGCTAGTGGCTCTGTATTTTGTAATTTGGTCTTGTATTGTTGTCGCTAGTGGCCGTGTATCTTGTAGTTCATCCTGTATTGTTGTCGTTAGAGGCTCTGTGTCTTGTATTTTGGTCTTATATTGTTGGCGTTAGCGGCTCTGTATCTTCTATTTCAGTCTTATATTGTTGTTGCTAGTGGCTCTGTAACTTGTATTTCGGTCTTGTATTGTTGTCACTGGTGGCCCTGTACCTTTTATTTCAGTCTTGTATTGTTGTTGTTAGTGGCACTGTACTTTGTATTTCGGTCCTGTATCGTTGTCACTAGTCGCTTTGTATCTTGTATTTCGGTCTTGTATTGTTGCCGCTAGTGGCTCTTTACCTTGTATTTCGGTCTTGTATTGTTGTCGCTAGTGGCCCTGCATCTTGTATTTCGGTCTTGTTGCTAGTGGCTCTGTATCTTGTATTTCGGACTTGTATTGTTATTGCTCGTGGCCCTGCATCTTGTACTACGTCCTGTATTGTTGTTGCTAGTGGCCCAGTATCTTGTATTTTGGTCTTATATTGTTGCCGTTAGCAGCTCTGTATCTTGTATTTCAGTCTTATATTGTTGTTGCTAGTGGCTCTGTAACTTGTATTTCGGTCTTGTATTGTTGTCACTGGTGACCCTGTACCTTGTATTTCAGTCTTGTATTGTTGTTGCTAGTGGCACTGTACTTTGTATTTCGGTCCTGTATCGTTGTCACTAGTCGCTCTGTATCTTGTATTTCGGTCTTGTATTGTCGCTAGTGGCTCTTTACCTTGTATTTCGGTCTTGTATTGTTGTCGCTAGTGGCCCTGCATCTTGTATTTCGGTCTTGTTGCTAGTGGCTCTGTATCTTGTATTTCGGTTTTATATTGTTATTGCTCGTGGCCCTGTATCTTGTATTACGTCCTGTATTGTTGTTGGTAGTGGCCCAGTATCTTGTATTTTGGTCTTGTATTGTTGTCGCTAATGGCTCTGTATCTTGTATTTCGGTCTTGTATTGTTGTCACTAGTGGCCCTGTATCATGTATTTTGTCCTGTATTGTTGTCGCTAGTGGCCCTGTATCTTGTATCTCGTCCTGTATTGTTGTCGTTAGTGGCCCTGTTTTCTGTATTTCGGTCTTGTATTGTTGTTGCTAGTGGCTCTGTATGTTGTATTTTGGTCTTGTATTACTGTTGCTAGTGGCCCTGTATCTTGTATTTTGTCCTTTATTGTTGTCGCTAGTGGCCCTGTATGTATTTCGGTCTTGTATTATTGTGGCTAGTGGCCCTGTATCTTCTATTTCAGTTTTGTATTGTTGTCGCTAGTGGCCCTGTATCTTGTATTTCGTCCTGTATTGTTGTCGCTAGTGGCCCTGTATCTTGTATTCGGTCTTGTATAGTTGTCGCTAGTGGCTCTGTATTTTGTATTTTGGTCTTATATTGTTGTCGCTAGTGGCCCTGTATCTTGTATTTCGTCTTGTATTGTTCTTGCTAGTGGCCGTGTATCTTGTATTTGGTCTTGTATTGTTGTCGCTAGTGGTTCTGTATTTTGTATTTTGGTCTTGTATTGTTGTCGCTAGTGGCTGTGTATCTTGTAGTTCGTCCTGTATTGTTGTCGTTAGAGGCTCTGTGTCTTGTATTTCGGTTTTATATTGTTGACGTTAGCGGCTCTGTATCTTGTATTTCAGTCTTATATTGTTGTCGCTAGTGGCTCTGTAACTTGTATTTCGGTCTTGTATTGTTGTTGCTAGTGGCTCTTTACCTTGTATTTCGGTCTTGTATTGTTGTCGCTAGTGGCCCTGCATCTTGTATTTCTGTCTTGTTGCTAGTGGCTCTGTATCTTGTATTTCGGTCTTGAATTGTTATTGCTCGTGGCCCTGTATCTTGTATTACGTCCTGTATTGTTGTTGCTAGTGGCCCAGTATCTTGTATTTTGGTTTTGTATTGTTGTCACTAGTGGCTCTGTATCTTGTATTTCGGTCTTGTATTGTTGTCGCTAGTGGCCCTGTATCTTGTAGTTCATCCTGTATTGTTGTCGTTAGAGGCTCTGTGTCTTGTATTTTGGTCTTATATTATTGGCGTTAGCGGCTCTGTATCTTGTATTTCAGTCTTATATTGTTGTTGCTAGTGGCTCTGTAACTTGTATTTCGGTCTTGTATTGTTGTCACTGGTGGCCCTGTACCTTGTATTTCAGTCTTGTATTGTTGTTGCTAGTGGCCCTGTACTTTGTATTTCGGTCCTGTATCGTTGTCACTAGTCGCTCTGTATCTTGTATTTCGGTCTTGTATTGTTGTCGCTAGTGGCTCTTTACCTAGTATTTCGGTCTTGTATTGTTGTCGCTAGTGGCCCTGCATCTTGTAATTCGGTCTTGTTGCTAGTGGCTCTGTATCTTGCATTTCGGTCTTGTATTGTTATTGCTCGTGGCCCTGTATCTTGTAGTACGTCCTGTATTGTTGTTGCTAGTGGCCCAGTATCTTGTATTTTGGTCTTGTATTGTTGTCACTAGTGGCCCTGTATCATGTATTTTGTCCTGTATTGTTGTCGCTAGTGGCCCTGTATCTTCTATTTCGTCCTGTATTGTTGTCGTTAGTGGCCCTGTTTTCTGTATTTCGGTCTTGTATTGTTGTTGCTAGTGGCTCTGTATGTTGTATTTCGGTCTTGTAATACTGTTGCTAGTGGCCCTGTATCTTGTATTTCGGTCTTGTATTGTTGTCGCTAGTGGCCCTGTATCTTGTATTTGGGTCTTGTATTGTTGTCGCTAGTGGCTCTGTATCTTGTATTTCGATCTTGTCTTGTTGTCGCTAGTGGCCCTGTATCTTGTATTTTGTCCTTTATTGTTGTCGCTAGTGGCCCTGTATCTGTATTTCGGTCTTGTATTATTGTGGCTAGTGGCCCTGTATCTTGTATTTCAGTCTTGTATTGTTGTCGCTAGTGGCCCTGTATCTTGTATTTCATCCTGTATTGTTGTCGCTAGTGGCCCTGTATCTTGTATTTGGTCTTGTATTGTTGTCGCCAGTGGCTCTGTATTTTGTATTTTGGTCTTGTATTGTTGTCGCTAGTGGCTGTGTATCTTGTAGTTCGTCCTGTATTGTTGGCGTTAGCGGCTCTGTATCTTGTATTTCAGTCTTATATTGTTGTTGCTAGTGGCTCTGTAACTTGTATATCGGTCTTGTATTGTTGTCACTGGTGGCCCTGTACCTTGTATTTCAGTCTTGTATCGTTGTTGCTAGTGGCCCTGTACTTTGTATTTCGGTCCTGTATCGTTGTCACTAGTCGCTCTGTATCTTGTATTTCGGTCTTGTATTGTTGTCGCTAGTGGCTCTTTACCTTGTATTTCGGTCTTGTATTGTTGTCGCTAGTGGACCTGCATCTTGTATTTCGGTCTTGTTGCTAGTGGCTCTGTATCTTGTATTTCGGTCTTGTATTGTTATTGCTCGTGGCCCTGTATCTTGTATTACGTCCTGTATTCTTGTTGCTAGTGGCCCAGTATCTTGTATTTTGGTCTTATATTGTTGGCGTTAGCGCCTCTGTATCTTGTATTTCAGTCTTATATTGTTGTTGCTAGTGGCTCTGTAACTTGTATTTCGGTCTTGTATTGTTGTCACTGGTGACCCTGTACCTTGTATTTCAGTCTTGTATTGTTGTCGCTAGTGGCCCTGCATCTTGTATTTCGGTTTTGTTGCTAGTGGCTCTGTATCTTGTATTTCGGTTTGGATTGTTATTGCTCGTGGCCCTGTATCTTGTATTACATCCTGTATTGTTGTTGCTAGTGGCCCAGTATCTTGTATTTTGGTCTTGTATTGTTGTCGTTAGTGGCTCTGTATCTTGTATTTCGCTCTTGTATTGTTGTCACTAGTGGCCCTGTATCATGTATTTTGTCCTGTATTGTTGTTGCTAGTGGCCCTGTATCTTGTTTCTCGTCCTGTATTGTTGTCGTTAGTGGCCCTGTTTTCTGTATTTCGGTCTTGTATTGTTGTTGCTAGTGGCTCTGTATGTTGTATTTCGGTCTTGTATTACTGTTGCTAGTGGCCCTGTAGCTTGTATTTTGTCTTGTATTGTTGTTGCTAGTGGCCCTGTATCTTGTATTTCAGTCTTGTATTGTTGTCGCTAGTGGCCCTGTAACTTGTATTTGGGTCTTGTATTTTTGTCTCTAGTGGCTCTGTATCTTGTATTTCGATCTTGTCTTGTTGTCGCTAGTGGCCCTGTATCTTGTATTTTGTCCTTTATTGTTGTTGCTAGTGGCCCTCTATCTGTATTTCGGTCCTGTATTGTTGTCGCTAGTGGCCCTGTATCTTGTATTTGGTCTTGTATTGTTGTCGCTAGTGGCTCTGTATTTTGTATTTTGGTCTTGTATTGTTGTGGCTAGTGGCCCTGTATCTTGTATTTCAGTCTTGTATTGTTGTCGCTAGTGGCCCTGTATCTTGTATTTCGTCCTGTATTGTTGTCGCTAGTGGCCCTGTATCTTGTATTTCAGTCTTATATTGCTGTCGCTGGTGGCTTTGTGTTCTGCAGTTTGGTTGATAGAGGTCCCATATGATGCATTTTTCTATTTGCTAGAGACCCACATGTGGTTCTCTGCCTGTCTACTCCCCCCACCACCATGCATTTCCACATGTTCATTCTCCTACTCACAGCCTTCACCTTACACTCTTCATGGCATCCCTTCTCCCATTATGCTAGAACTTCCCCTTTACCACCTTTTGTTCCCATCCAAAGTACGCCAAGCACGTCCTTCGATTCAACCATAATATTCTTCCAGGGTTTTGTTTGTGTTCCAATCTCATATATCCCCTTCCGTCCTAAACCCTCTCCTTCTTCCTACCCCTACACCCATACTCCTCTTAACCTTGGACTATCAAATACCCAATCACTTTGCCCAAACACCCCTTCCTCCCTGACCACTTTGACTCTGAAATCACCCAGATTTCTTCCATAGGCATTGTAGAAATGGAAATGTGCACCCATGTCACTGCCAAGCGTGCTGTTCCTCACACCAAATCTATCACCATCGTTCATTCTCTCCAGGAGGTTGAACGAGGTGGCAGAACCGGCCTAATTGATTGATTGATTTGTCATTCATCATGCGCCTATACGCAAATGTTTCTAGGCACAACAAGGCAAGGGAGGGAGTACAGAGGGAGGACAAGACAACGATCTTACTAGGCCTTGTGTCACTGAGATCATCCTAGTGCGCAAACAAGAAGTGCGGGGAGAGGGAACAGGGAGAAGTGCGCCCAGAGCAGTAGGACCCAGAGTTAAGTGCTGGGAGGCTGTGACTGCCAGCTGCAATCCCAGCCCAGTAGTGCAAGGTTAGCCAGGAGGCAGTTCAAGTAAGGTCAGGCGGCAACTGCAGGGGGACTGGTCAGAGGGCCCTGGTGTCCTGTAAGACTCAGAGGACAACCAGGCAGCCAGGCAGCAGACGGAGCAGGAGCAAGGGAAGGTTAGCAGGGTAGAGGGAGATAGAAAGAGGAGGAGAAAAGGTAGGTCTTGAGGAGTTTCCGGAACTTAAGGAGGTCTGGCTCAAGGCAGAGAGAGCAGGGAGGCTATTCCAGGGTGAGGCACCTGCAGAGGAGAGAGTTCTACCCCCAATATCTGCTTCGAGAAGTGACTCACTGTGATGCTGGAAATGCATTGGAGGGACAGGGCCTCCCTGTCCTTGTCCTGTAGTCCTTTTTCATTTGTGTTCTGTATTGTTTTCTGCCCAGGAGTCCATGTGGGACTCCTCGCAGTGCAGCTCTTCCTGTTTTTGGTTTGGTGTACAGACCCATGGGACACCCTTATGGCACCCATGGGTGGCGGTACAACCCTGTGCCCCTAGTGTATGTTTTTTGGCACCTGTGGGTGGCCCACAGAGCAGGGTATGGGCTGGTGGCAGCTCCATGCTGAATTTGACAGGTGCTCTGAGTATCCTCCATTTTGGGATAACCGGGCCCTGCCATTGGAATCGGTTGATTCCTGATGGAAAACAAGATGGCCCCTGTCGCCTCTTGCTTTCTATTGCCTGTTACCTTGTTTTCCCAAAGTCCTGGGAAGCCCTGACTCTGTCCCTTCCCCCTGACTGGCTGTTGGGTGGAAGTTCCATATACGGTGTTGTTGTGAAGTCCAGTCCAGACTTGCTGGAGCCTTCCCAGTGACTGTATGTTGTGGGTACACCCTGTGGGTGGGACCTGGGTGAATGGAGTGTGTAACCAATATGCACTTCTTGTTGTGGCTGTCTGGTTTCTGGTATGAGAGACAAAGACTGACACAGCCCTGCCCGAAACTGGCCTGAATGCAGTGTGTAGTGTTGAATGGCTGGGTACTTGTCCCAATCCACATTCCTTGTTGTGAGTGTCTGAGAGGAAGGAGGATGGCCTGAATGCTCTGTGTGCCTGATTGGCTGACTGACTGCATGAATGCCCTTCTGTATGATTGGCTGCTGAGTGTGACCCAGCAGTGTGGATGAGAGACAGGATAGTATATCTGGGGACCTCCCACCACTGGAAATTGTTCAGAAGCTGTGTCTACACTTCAAGAGTAACTGGAACTGCTGATCATCTACGCCCAGCTGAAGAAGAAGACTTGTTGTTGCATTTGCTTCGACCTGATCTGAAAGCTGCCGAATTTGTAGAAGACTGATCCGAGAGAGGACCTGGTAAGGCGCCCTCTTCCCGTGCTCCGAGGGACCATCGAGCACCGCTAACCTTCGCCGAAGCTCCCTGGAAGTCAGACCCTCGAAAGGCTGCCGACCGGAGACGGGGACCGCTGAGGAGATCGAAGTGAAGCACCCGGACTTCGCTGCCGTCGAAGTCCATTGCCGTCGACCAGGGTTCGCAGGTTTGTGTAACCGCTGGAGGCCCGTAGAAGTTGTGTTGCACCCGAAGAGGGGACCGCTTGATGCCGTGCCGCCGACGATCGGAACCGCCCGCTCCTTTGCCTAAGAACATTTGAATCAAAGGACTCCCTTGTCCGCACCGACGACCGCTTTATCCTGCCGGAGACAGTCAACGTTACCGAAGCGCAGAGGAGAATCCGCCAGTGGGTTTCCCGCCACCTGAAGGCCACAAAGACTTTGACGACTCGACGCCCTTGCCGGGCAACAGTTCTTCAGAAACTCTTTGCGGTCCTGAACAATCAAATGCCGAGGTGCCCCGCACACCTCATCCTCGCAGGACGTCGGCGACGAGCACAGCCTGGATCGACACCGTGGTCTCAGCACCCTCGAACTTCCCATCGGCGCCATCAACACCAAGTTCACTTTCTTCAACGTCTCTCGACGATCCGTGACTCCTGCTTGAAACGGGTTCACTCAAGAAGGATCCATCAACGCTTCTTCGAAGAACTCTGCTCCACCAGGTACATTGGGGGAGGGTAAAAATATTGCAGGAGGAAATAAGACTATTGAGCAATATATAGACTGGGCTTGTGCTATATCTTTATTTTACAGGTTGCCCAGGTGGGGGGATCTCCACACAGAACTGTGTTTAGGTAACTGACCCAGTATTCTGCCTATTTTTTCAACCATCTTGCTTTCCCTCCTCTCTCTCTATTGCTGGTTTCCTTGTTATTGAGCTGTGTGACATTCTAACAGTATAGTTGATGCACTTTAATGAGATCTGATAATATTGGTGGTACCACTATAGAATTGTATATATTTACCATTGTTGATTTCTGAGTACAAAGTGCGTTATTGTGATAGTGTGCATACCTTTGAATATTAATTATATAAAGACTGTGTTTTCGGTAATACAGTGTGTGGACATTCCTTTGTGGGGGCTTGGGGACTACACTGTACTTAAGAACCAGCCTGCATCACCTCCTGAGAAGCTAGGCCTTGATTGCTCGACCACGTTTACCAATAATAGAGAATCTTGGCTGGGGTCATCTGTGCCTCTCCTCTACCATATAGAGAGCGGAAGTACAGACCCCCCCTTCAGTCTTTACACTCACCCATAGAGAGTCCGAGGTAGACGAGCCAAGGGCTCTAGTTGGAGGGTACTTAGGAAGAGAGAGTTGAAGGTAGTAAGGACCACTGCCCCAGATATCCTTGTGTACGATAGGGAGGGTCTTAAACTTGATCCTTGCAGCCACCGGGAGCCAGTGGAGGGATTTCAGGGCCGGAGAGATGCGGTACCTGGGCTTGAGGCCAAGGATAAGCCTTGCAACCCTTTTCTGAATGAGTTGAAGAGGGCGAAGGTTATAGGTAGGTAGATTGAGAAAGAGGCTGTTGCAGTAGTCCAGCCTAGAGAGAACCAGAGCTCTGAAAACAGTGAGCTTCTGGTGAAGGTGAGAAAGGTAGAATACCTTTGAGGAGGTACAGCTGGAAGTGTGCCTTCTTGGAAAGGTATGTGTTGTGTGGAGAGAAGGAGAGTGTGGAGTCAAAGATCACTCCAAGGTTTTTTGCCTCACCAAAGGGTGAGGGCAGAGGACCAAAGGAGGGAGGCCAGAGTGAGAGAGGGAAAGCAGGAGCAGGGGTCCCAATGAGAAGGATCTCATTCTTGCTGGCGTTGAGGCAAAGGTTATTAGAGGCGCACCATGACTGAATAGCAGATAGACAGTCATGGATGAGCGAGGAGGAGGCTGAGGGTACCCTGAATGAGCGCTGAGTATCATCCACAGAACACTGAAAGTTAGAGGTGAAGGTAGAGATTAGGAGGGCCAAAGGGGCCAGATAGCCATTGAAGAGCCAGGGGGAGAGAATAGAACCCTGGGGAACACCACATATAGAGAGAGAGGTGGTGGAGAGATAGGAACCAAGCAGGACCTGGGAGGATCGGTCCAGGAGGAAGGATGTCAGCCAAGCTAGAGCCTGATCCATGATGCCAAGGATCTCGTGGAGACGAGTAATCAGGATGTTGTGGTTGACCGTGTCAAAACCAGAGCAAAGTTCACAGAGAATGAGGGCAGAGGGAGAGCTAGCCTTGAGATTTCAGAGCAGATCTTCACGGGTGCTCAGGAGTGCAGTTTCTGTGCCTCTGGCTGCTCTGAAGCCAGACTGATGGTCATGGAGACAACCAACGGATTTGGTGTGGAGGGTTAGCTGTGAGATAGCCAACTTCTCCAGGGGTTTGCCCAGGAAAGGAGTGATAGAGATCAGGCTGTCGGGGGGAAATTCTCCTGGGGCCGGCTGTGCCGTCCGCGGACCTCCGGGCAGGGAGGCCCCAACTCCTCCCGCGTATCCCAAAAATGAGTATGAGGCACACGCAAGAAGCAAGGTGATTCTGCTGTTTATTAAACAAACGGCAGGGATGGGTCAAGGATCGTACGCGTCCGTCCTGACACACTCTCTCAATTCGTGGGGCTCGCAGGCCCTTTTTACTTTAGTATGACGCGCTACTTGCGTCACCTGGGAAAGTTAGCAAAAAACCTATCGCCACTCTGGATTGGTTCCTCGAGTGGTAGGGCTAGTATAGCATACGTATAGAGAACGCTGTTAGTGGTTGAGGGTCAGTCAGGTGGTTTACTTGGGTTGTCCCTTCAATTAGATACATGCAAATTGTTACATGAAGACCCTGAGGATTGGCTAATGTTAATGGCGTCAGTGATAAGAGCCCCATGTTCTGATTGGTCCACTCGCGAGCCCCCCAGTCTGGGACCATCGCTAATCCCAGCTTGCGGTGCACCTGTCATTTGCAACAATGTATAACTATGGGTATGTGCAGACAATGCGAGGATTTGTTCATATGCTGGAGGGCAGACTACTCCCACTGCCGCAGATGTCCATTGAGTCGCTTAATTGTTGCTGCCTGTGTCTCAAAACGTGGGATCCAGGCGCCTCCCTCCTCCTGGGCCTGGCACCCTGTCAGGTTCGGCTTGGTCACGTGAGGAGAGACCGTGGTTGAAGCACATTTAATATTGCATCTTCCACTGTGTGCCTGGCTCAGTTTGCAGGTGTGACCTTGGCTTCGGCTTGTGGCATGCGAGTTTGCAACATTGTGCCCTTGACTGTCTGCTCTTGCCGGGCGCATTCTGCAGGGTCAGCAATTGTACTCTTGCTCGTTCAATGTTCATGGAGGCTCTTGCTTGCAGCCTACTTGGGCCTGGTGCATAAGTGGGGACGTTTGATGCACGGCTCTTTAGGTAATGGTATCATATTGTTTTATCCCCAGTATCATATCTTCGTTATATTTCTCATTGCAATGCATGGGGTAGGAGAAGCGTCAGCAAGCATTTTAGATGGGTTCGTTGTGCGCCTTGCGTTTCTGCATTTTGAAAAAAGCTATGTGAAAATAATAAAGATGCGCGTCAGTGGGTGTGCCCGTCACCTACATCATAGCACTGGATATGTTCTTCGTGTGGATTGGTGTGGGAGTGTCCAGTGTGCATGTTTGCACGGGTGTGCTGACCGTTGGCTAGGTCGTCATGGCATCTCTAACGATGTGTTCATTTACTGTTGAATGGTTCAGTCGAGTTCATCCATGCCGCAGGCGTCGGCATGAGCAGGGCAGGCTGGTGGGCAGGCTGGTGGACACATCCGTATGTTCCTGTACCAGGGTATTTTGTCGTCTGGTAGATAGGCAAACTCCTCTCGTGGCGGATGTCTGGGCCGCGATCCTCTAGGCCAGGGGGGTGAGGGGATTGGTGGGAGTCTTTTGTTCCATTCTCCCACTTCAAGGCGATAGTTTGCTAGAATGGAGGGGTCAGCAGAAGGCTTTTTTAGTAGGGTGCACACAATGGAGCGCTTAAAACGAGAGGGGAAAGTGCCAGAGGTGATGGAGTGATTACAAAAATCGGCCAAGGCTGGAACGAGAGAACCAATGTTGTCCTTGATGGTTCTGGAGGAGCAGGGGGTCACCCGTTGAGATTCTCATCAACCAGACTTGTCTGGAAACATCTTCAGATGTTACAGGAGAGATGGAGGAGAGAAGGAGAGGAGGGGGGAGCTAAGGCAGGCCTTAGAGGGGTCGGTGCGAGAGGAGAAGTGGTTGAGAGTGTAGACATGATGTCCTGTTTTTTAGTGGTGAAATGAGAAGCCAGAGGCGTGCAGAGGGCCTGGGTGGGTGTAGAGGAGGAGGATACTGCAGAAGGATTGGTCAGCTCCTTGCAGATTTTCAAAAGTTCAGCCGTGTTGTTAGAGGCCACAGAAATGCAGGCTTGAATGTGGCTCTTCTTCTTAGAGAAGATGGAGAGTCTGTACTGCCTTTGGAGCAGGCAACAGGCCAGTTGGTCAGAGGGTGCACCCGTAGCTCCCCACTTCAGCTACTCGTTTCAGTGCAGCCATATCGGAGTCATACTAATAGTTGCACTTTGTGGCAGGCTTCAGGCAGATCCTCATAACAGGGGCAAGGATGTCCAGAGTGCTAGAGATGGAGAGGTGGAGGTGGGAAAGGGCTGTTTCAGGATGGGAGTCAGCCGCAGGAGTAGGTGGAGGGGAGAAGGTGGAGGAAAAGGCAGCCATAATGACCAATGAGTTGAAATCATGTGCCCCTTACTACCATCTCACTCTGAGCCATGCTTTAGGACACTCCCACCCAACTGCTAGCACCCATTGCCTCAGTATTCTTCTAATATACACACCCTTTACCCCCTTAAAACTTTCAACCTTGCCCTTGACCTCTCTTGTGATTATTTTCTTTCCAATGCAGCGGTTGCTCTAATGGGAGACTTCAAGGAACCGAAAAACTCCTACCTACCCCAACATGACTCTCTTCTATTCCAACAACATATGACCTCCCTCAAAATCTTCCTTGCTCACACTCAAGGAAATATCAACGTTGTCTTTGTTTCGTCCCCATTACATCGACCAACCTCGCTATTGTCCTTTTCCCATCTGCTCACTCTCTCGTTCACTTCAATAACTCAAGATTAGCTCCATCTCTCTTTGTTCCCTCCTACACCACTGCTATCCCCCCAACCCCTGCTATATCCTGCCTTCATTCCTTCTGAAACAACCTCAACTCCAGAGTGGCTAACATTCTTCAGAATGCCAACCTGTCGTTCTGTCCAGTTGACACCCATCACAGACTTCTGTCGCTATTCCAAGGTGATCATCCAAGCTGCCACTTCTCTACCCATCTTCAAGAAGTCCTCTGCTGACCCGATCTATCTACCTAATTCTCTTTTACAGCACTACCTTACATTGCTACACCTTGTGGTTTTCAATGGGATCATCAGTTATTTGGAAGCTGAGTCTGCATTGTCCATTCAGATTTCCACAGCCGTCAGTCACTTCACGGAAACAGTCCTGACCCATGTGTTCAATGTTCTCACTACAGCAATTTAGCACAAGCTATCATATCTGTATCCTTATCCTCCTCAATCTCCCTGCTACATTTGATGCAAAAGTGCTGCCCTCTCGCCTTGTGACCCCATCGAACCCCAGAATGGCCAACCCTGTGCTTGTCTCGATTGCCTCCTAGCTCTCTGACTTTTCATTTGCAATATCCCAGAACACAGAGATCTCGGATGCCACTTGTATCCCACCACAGGCTCGGTCATTGGACCACTGATATGTACCCACTGCACCGCCTCCACCGGTACGTTCGTCTTCTATCACCTCCTTGCTGCTGGTGCACAGCTGGACTTCTCCTTTCCTGCTTTCACCCTGGACCCGGCCTTTCCTAGGGACTCTGTCTCTGGGCTGTTCATTCTTGAGTCACACTTTGCTGCTGTATGCTCGGCCCTTTAGGAACAAAGTATCTACTTGCTCGCCTAGGGTGCCCCTCCCCTTGTTCCTTCCCTAATACCCCGTTCCCCGACCTCTTTACTCCCTCCAGCAAAGTTTGCAACCTTTGGGTCTTCTTCCACATTGACATGTTGCTCCAATTCATCACCTCTGATGGCGCGGTGGCAAGACTAAACCTCTTGTGAATCAGGGAGATCCGTCCTCTTCTCAGCCACCACTGCGCACAAACACTCTACTCAGTTGGGATAACTACTCCTGGTGCCTCCTACTTGCCCTTCCGCGCTATACTTTTGCCCCACTCGACAAAGTCCTCGAATTAGTAAATCACAGTCCTTATAGGCTCCAGTAACCCCCTCCTGCTGTCCCAACAACCTCCATGCTGGGTAGCTCTCCATGGATAACTGGTCCCTCTGCAAATTTCTACTATTCATTTTCAATTCTGGTTCGCGTCCAGAGGCTACCCCCACCCGGCTATTTCTGCCTTGTGCTTCTCACCTTGCCCTCTCTTTTCTAACACACTTCTGAAGGTCTTTGCTCATCGCCTGCCTTGAACAGATTCTCGTTCAGGCCCCCTCTTCCTGCTTACCCCATTGCTGTAACTCCTGATTGCTGAGAAAAATGCACCACCAAGGCTCATGTTTTGAAATTGCTACTCAAGTTCCATTTCATCCTTCTCCTTGAAGAGGCCCCCAATCACGCCAGTCTGGGGCATAAAATTGTTTCGGACACCAGTGAAAAAGTGCCCCATGGTCATAATTGTAATTTCATCCTGTTTGTGACAGACTGTTTCAGTGGTGCCCAAGTGGCAGCTTTTTTGGTAAAATGTTCTTACAAATTCTGCATTTTAAAGAATATTTGTTCCGTAACACTGGTCACTACTGCTAGCTGAACAGTGAAATAACTCATCAAACTGGTCCATTTTGGCCAGAAAACTGGGCCAGCTGGAGAGATTGTCCAAACGGATGAGTCTGGTGAGGCTTCTAGGACCTGGGTCTCTTGAAATGCCTGCGTGGGACTGAGACAGAGACTGCTTGCCGCTGGCTGAGTGGGAGTGAGACAGAGACTGCTTGTCGCTGGCTGCGTGGGAGTGAGAGGAAGACTGTTTGCCTCTGGCTGCGTGGGACTGAGATGGACACTGCTTGCCGCTGGCTGCGTCGGACTGAGATAGAGACTGCTTGCCACTGGCTGCGTGGGCCTGAGACAGAGACTGCTTGCCGCTGGCTACATGGGAGTGAGACAGAGACTGCTTGTCTCTGGCTGCGTGGGACTGAGACGGAGACTGCTTGCCGCTGGCTGAGTGGGAGTGAGACAGAGACTGCTTGCCGCTGGCTGCGTGGGAGTGAGACAAAGACTGTTTGCCTCTGGCTGTGTGGGACTGAGATGGACACTGCTTGCCGCTGGCTGCGTCGGACTGAGATAGAGACTGCTTGCCGCTGGATGCGTGGGACTGAGACGGAGACTGTTTGCCTCTGGCTGCGTGGGCCTGAGACAGAGACTGCTTGCCGCTGGCTACATGGGAGTGAGACAGAGACTGCTTGTCTCTGGCTGCGTGGGACTGAGACGGAGACTGCTTACCACTGGCTGCGTGGGACTGAGACGGAGACTGCTTGCCGCTGGCTGCGTGGGAGTGAGACAGAGACTGTTTGCCTCTGGCTGCGTGGGACTGAGACGGAGACTGCTTGCCGCTGGCTGCGTGGGATTGAGACGGAGACTGCTTGCCGCTGGCTGCGTGGGATTGAGACGGAGACTGCTTGCCACTGGTAAGAGAGATCTAGCCCTTATTAGGTCAGAAGCGCATGATAGCCCTGGGTGTAAACAAGGCACAACAGCTCTCAGGAGTGAGAAGGGCAGAATACCCCTTCTGTGTGAACTGTGGGACTATAGCCCTTATCAGGAAGAAGTGGGCCCGGCGCACGCCTCCTGGCTGGATTACAGTGATCTGGGTGCTACCTCCAAGCAAGGGTGCATTGTGGCAACAACAAGGGGCTGGGTGCTAAATTCGTCTGGCTGTGAAGTAAACAATCAAGTAAATGTTTCCCTAGCGCCATGTACACTCTGGTGTTCTGGAGGGATCTTCAATCATCTGCTTTACACTCCCGCTTCCATACGCAGCATAAATGAGGCGGGAGCCGGAGAGAGGTTTCTACACATCTTTATTCACCCCCTAACACTTACAAACTGCCCTTTCCCTTTCCGCCACCCGCTCCTCCCCTTCCTGTGTCCCTGCGTTCCCCGTCACTTGATCGGGTTGTCTGACGACATTACCCCTCCCCCCCAATACTAAACATGTAACTCAACTTTAATTCATTTCCTCAATGAGTCTTTTGGGCTTCCTTCTCGCTCTCTGGGGTCTCATGTCTCTCAATCCATCAGGTACATCTTGTGGCATTGGTGGTAGTTATGCATTGGATTCTTCTCCATCCCCTTCCTAGGGTGAGTCCCATTGTCTTGCTTCACGTCCTCTTCTACGTTTTCCTTTAATTGCCTGGCTTGTTTCCAGTGTCCGGTTTCCAGACACCTCAGAATGATTTGTAGTCCTTGGTCTGAGTGTGTTTTTTTGCGCTATCTGGTGGGGGTCAAGGCCCTTTGGGGTTCTTCCCTGGACCACATATTGAATGTATTGGTCAGCGATGGATGCAGATGGCTGATGTTCCTTGCATAGGTGTAGCGATAGAAAATCAGCGAGGTTGTGTTCCTTCCCCGGCCTGTGTATTATATTGAAGTGATAGTCTTTTAACCTCAAAGCCCATCTCGCTATGCGTGGTGGCATTTTCGCCTGGGGAATTTCCGTAGATGAATGTCAGTGCCTGGTGGTCGTGAAAGGTTTTCCGTATAAGAACAGATGGAAGTGCTCACAGGCCCATACTACAGCTAGTCCTTGAAGGCACAGTGCTTAATTTTGAGTCTTAAACGCATGACAAATGCGTCCATAATGCCTCCTTTAGTTTGTTTAGTCGTGTGAAATATGTGTCTCTCATAATCCACATTGGTGTGTGGCGTGAAGTAGTCCGTGAGAGTGGACCTTAGGCCTGCATAGGTGTCTGTGGCATTTTCCGGAAGCTCATCTACAATGTCTCTGACATTCGAGCCAATTGAATATGTTAACAAGCTATGTTTCTTCTCCTCAACTACCGGGCCGATGGCTTTCAGACATACTTCGAAATCCCTCAGCCATCTTTTCCAGTGTGGCCCTAGCGTGCTGGAATTAGTGAGATCGAAGTGTGTGGGTAGTTGCGGTACCAGGCTGTCGTGCATCATTGCCGGGGCAGCTTGAGCAGGTGTCAGTGGTACGGTTAATGATTCGTTGTCCGACATGAGGCCTGCTTGCTTGCTAGATGGCTGTTGTAGGCTGGGAAATTTGTGATTGTGTAGCGATGCCTGTTCTCCCTTCTAACATCCGCTGTGGACAGATTTGCTGGCAGTCATGTGGGTGTCCAAACTGAATTTCAGCTTAATGGCCCTTCTACTTAGAGCCCAAGTGGTGTGGGCCACTCGCTACTAGTGGCAAAATGTGTCCGTGTGTTGTGATTTGGACTATACCGTGGTCTGGTGCCCCCATGTGCATGGTATCAGCATCCGGTGGGGTATTGCAACACATGCTGGTTTTGCGAGGGTGACGTACCTTGTTGGACGCTAGTTGGTACGTTATTTTGTGGTCATCGATTTGTTCGCGGCTCGTAGCTGCTGTTGCTGCTTCAGATGCTGCTAATGATATGGGCGGGAATATCGCTCGACCGCCAGGGATTTGGAGTGTGCCGTGGGGAGCGTTTGCGCTACAACCCAAGAGAGAATGTTGCTGTTGGCGGGAGCTTTTTTGCGCTCTGCACTGCCCGGAGGGATGTGTACTGTGCAGCGGGGAGTGTTCGCGCCACAACCCGTGAGAGAAAGGTTGCCGTTGGTGGGAGCTTTTCGCGCTCTGCTCTGCCCGGACCTGTGTGAGTGGGGATGGGCGTATTTGGACGCCGGCAGGGAACCGCCGTGAGCTCACAACTGCCTCTTCCACTTGCCGTTGCTGTTTTTGATACCCAAAGTATGGTAATACACACAGCTGAGTGAGAATCATTTTCACTAAAGGAAAAGTTATCCCATAGCCTAGGTGTTGGGAAGGTGGGTAGCTGGTGGTGAAAGTGCTAATATATACATGGCTATTAATTTTCCACGATCACACTGTCCGCTATATAAATTGTGGGGGTGAAAGACCATTTGCCACAAAACTGCATGGATCTCTTTGGGGCAGTAAAGAATGGGACTAATTCCACACCCGCTATGTTTTTTGGTGGACGGAATTACTGCCACATTTACTGCAGGTCTGAATTCCGAATTTGGAGGTAAAGTTGAGCTCCAGCAATAAGGTAGATGTAAATGTTCCACTTTACCTCCAACATTCATCATAATTACCGCAGTGGAATTAGCACTTGTATTTATTCTGCAAAAGTCGCTGCGTACTACAAAATGGGAAATGACGCTGGCGTAGCAGCACTTACAATCCTTGGGTAAGTCCGTGATGGGATCGAGTGGCAGTAACGGCAAACAAGTTTGGCTGATGTCACTTGGCCTACCTCAAATACCTACCCTGAGCGACTGCCTTAACCGCTCCGCCTCCACTCTTTAATGGGGCGTTATTTACGCAGGGGTGGACTGGCCTATAGGGAACTCTGGAGATTTCCTGGCGGGCCTCTGCACCCTAGCCAGGGATGGACTGACCTATAGGGAACTCTGGAGATTTCCTGGCGGGTCTCTGCACCCTAGCCAGGTATGGACTGGCCTATAGGGAACTCTGGAGATTTCCTGGTGGGCCTCTGCACCCTAGCCAGGGATAGTCTGGCCTATAGGGAACTCTGGAGATTTCCCGGTGGGCCTCTGCATCCTAGCCAGGGGTGGACTGGCCTAGAGGGAACTCTGGAGATTTCCCGGTGGGCCTCTGCACCCTAGCCAGGGATGGACTGGCCTATAGGGAACTCTGGAGATTTCCTGTGGCCTCTGCACCCTAGCCAGGGGTGGACTGGCCTATAGGGAACTCTGAAGATTTCCTGGTGGGCCTCTGCACACTAGCCAGGGATGGACTGGCCTATAGGGAACTCTGGAGATTTCCCAGCGGGTCTCTGCACCCTAGCCAGGTATGGACTGGCCTAGAGGGAACTCTGGAGATTTCCCGGTAGGTCTCCTACACCATGAGCCTCTTCTGTGTGGTAACCTATTTTACTTCCAAATATTCTCATAGGAAAAGGCAGGACTGAAGTCGAGGAGCACACGTGGGTGGACAGAGTCCCCCACCTTTTTTTAGACGGCACCTTGATATGCTAATTTCTGGTAACACCATATTCAATTGGTATGTTAATGAGTCCCCCTACTTTTTTTTTAGGACTAGACCCATGGGGAAGGACGTGGGCTGGCTGAAAATGTGTACTGTGGTCCCACTTTGGAAATAATGTCCGGGGCCTATTTTGGTTCCCAGTCCTCCTGTGCATTTGCGTATGCCTTCGCATGTGCTGCACCTCTGCGTTCTTCCTGCGCGCGTTCGTAGCTTCTGAACTTGTTATTTCTGTTGGAGAAATGACTCCCAAATTCGTGGCAGGGGCCTTGCGCCACGACGCAGGCGCCTGGATGTAGGGCCGGCGTGCTCTGCTTCCTGCTGGAGAGCTGCTGCAAACTGACCCTCACGCAGCCATCTGTCGGCTGGGAACCGTATCTTCCCCGTTCCCAGGGCAGTATCATTGGACGGGGCAGCCGCCCTGCCAATAGCCCCTCTTCTCCGGTGTCTCAAGCGCACACAAACACAAAGCTACCGGAGCAGGGAAGCGCCAGGGTGTCCATGAAATGGGCAACAGCAGATGTGCGCCTTTGCACGCACACACACACGGGCACAGATGCTTTGATGCCCGGCCCGGGTCTTTCTTTGCTGGGCCAACAGGGTTTCTCCCCCGCCTGACATTAGCGACTTTTTAATGAAAACATTTGAAACAGTGGGACTTGGAGACGACTTTCCCGCAGAACGCAACATGAGATGGAAGAACGGGTTCTGAACAGAACATTTTATTAATTATGAGGCCAAGATGGCGGAGCGAGGAGTGTGTGTGCCTGCTTTGCTGTACTATGCGTATATTTTGTCGGATCTTCCTATTACTTGACGTTGGGGGGGGGGCAAGAGTGGGGGGGACAGCTCGCCCTTGCTTGGCATTGACGTGAAACAGGGATATTCACCCCTCTCCCCTGGACTCAGTTTAAGAAATCTCCATGCATGCCAGTGTCAACACAAGATGGCGACTTCCTTCTGCATATGCTAGTGAAGCCACAAAGCACTGGCAGAGAAAAGCTGCAGGCATCTAAAAAAGAGGTGCTTTGCCGGTCCTATGCGTGCTGGGTTGGCGATCATCTGGGGGTCCATGCTAGCAAAGGTTCTATCTTGGCAGAGACCCCCACTGCAACACTGCTCTGAGAAAGGGAGACATGTGGGCAGAGAGAAGGGGCTTGGGTAGATACCTTCTGGGCAGCAAACATGAGGCTCCTGGAAATCTTGAACGCGAGATGGCGCTTCTGCAGGAAAGGTGGCCGTTGGAGGCGCCGCGCTGGCTCCCGGCTGCTGCGGATGGATGATCCTGCCCCGAGGGGGTTATTGGATGCTGCAGGGCTCAGGTCTCAGACAGTGGACTGGGCACCCCTAGCTCGAACTTCCACAGGTTCTTTGGGCAGTCCACGCCTGGATCTTCAGGCGTGCTGGACACACATAGAAACCCTTGATGTAGGCATGCTAATTGGCGTCTGGAAGGGTTGAAGAAGAGAATCTGAGTGCCGTTATTGCTTTCCAATTAAATATTCTTATCTGAAAACTGCTTTTGGGGGGGGTTGCCTAATCCCCATGGGTGAATGCGCTGCCCCGTCATCAGGTGATGCCTCAGAAAGTTTGCCCCATGATAGAGTCCCAGCGTGTCCGGCACTGAGCCGACCCTAGATCCCGTGATATGTGAAGGAAGGTCCTGGGAAGTTACGTGTACACGGCATGCAGTGATCTGGAGGATGCCACATTAGGGGAGAGCTCTGAAGCTTGTCTGCCCAGCTGATGAAGCATCGGTCACCAAAAAAGGACATATTCAGGAATTTCTGCACCAGAGTTCTGTAGGTGAGTTGCAGACGAAACATGACGGAGAACGCAGCGACAGCAGGAAAACCATGGCATCAAGAGAATGGAAATTATGCTCACTTTATCATTAACTTGTTTTTGACTTCTCCATCCGTGCCCTCAAAGAAGACTTCCAATGTATCATTAAGGGCATACTCAACAAACTAAGATCTGATCTTATTGATGCCATCAATGAAAACAAACAAGCGACAGCAGGTTGGCCTTGCATGATGCCTGGTCTTGTAGATGAAGAATAATTTGAATATTGGTGAGATGGTTCTAGAACTTTGAGCAATCGCTCCACAGCTGGTCAACAAAGTCTAGAAAACCTTTCCAGGAATGAGAACCTGAAGATGAAGTTCCTGAGAGAATGCTGAAGGGGAGAACATGTGTGGGCGAGAATCTTTCCATCTCATCTTAAAGAATAACGCAAATGAGTAACTCCGGTTGATCAGGAGCACAGGTTGGGGAGGCGGAGAATCGATCTGAACCTTCTGAGGGAGAAGTTTTGATGCAACAGCACAGCACCAAGGATCAGAATTGGAAGAGTGTCTTGACCGGCCCATTGAAATTCTTCAGGATCACTATCTAACGACGTGTCGAGATGTGCAAGGCGTCACACTCCGAAATAAGGCACGGACGCGGAGCCTTCATTCAACACATCCTTTATTCACCACACGATACCCAGAAGTGCCTAACCCCACGTCATATCCCGTCCCTCCCCTTCCTGCTGCCCCGTGTTCTTTCCCACGTGACTAGGGAGTCATGTGACGACATCACACCCCCCCGATACTAAACATTAAGTTCGTTATCAGGGCATCTCCTCAATGAGACGCGGTGGTCGTCTTCGAGTTCTCTGAGGTCTCCAGTTATTTCTTTCGCTCGATTCCTGAGGTAGCCAACGGGGCTCATCAGTGTCGGAATCTTCTTGGTCTCCTTCATAGGGTGCATCCCGCACCAGAGTGTCCCTTGGCATGTGATGTTCGACTAGGGGTATGATCCCTGGCATTTTCTTGAAGTGAGAGCTGTTTCTTGTCACCGTGTGCGTTGTTCCTTCAGCCGTGATGAGAGAGCCTTTCCTCTGTGTGATGGTGAGGGGTTCTTCATTGAACGATGCCATGTTTTTGCGATGTGGCTGTCTCGCAACGACGATGTCTCCCGGCTCCAAACTATTCTCCTCGGCCCTCCTTTTCTTATCCGCTGTGGTTTTCATATTCATTTTCTGGGACGCGTCTTGTTGTCTCATTTCAGCGTCACCTTTGTACCGTTCTTCCTCCAGTTCTATGTGGGGTAGTCTAGTTCGCACATTTCTACCAAACATTACTTCTGACGGTGATTTGCCAGTGGTACTGTGTGGGGTATTGCGGTAGTCTCTCATTAGCTTACACAGTAATTTTTCCAGTGGTTCTCCAGTCAGGCGAGCTATCTGCGTGGTGCGTTTAATACTTCCCATGAATCGTTCAACTGTGCCGTTCGCTTGAGGCAACAACAGTGTTACTATTCTGTGATGGAAACCCATGTATTCTGCAAAGGTTTTGAAATCTTGTCCGGTGAATGGGGGTCCATTATCTGATTTCACTACTTTTGGAATTCCGTATATAGCAAACATTCTGTCCAATGCAGGGATGGTGTGATAAGCTGCTGTTGACGGTACAATTTGTGCATCTGGGAATCTCGAATATTCATCGATGGCCACAAAGACATATTCACCCCCTTCCAGAGGACCATATTGATCGATGGCAATTTCTTCCCAGGTTCCGTTTGGCAATTCAGTCATTCTGAGCGGTTCCGGTCTAGTTTGAGGGTTAAGAACCACACACGTGGGACAGTTTTTGAGCAGTTCTTCCACTTGTGTGTCCATTTGGGGGAACCATACCCTTTGTCGCAACATCCTTTTTGTGGACATTATTCCCCGGTGTCCTTCATGTGCAAGCTCAAGGACCCTTTTTCTTAATGACCGAGGGATCACTAGTTTTGTCCCTTTTAGTAAGAGTCCTTCTGTTTCCGCAAGCTCTTCCCTTACTGTGAGCAGACAGGTGATGTCTTGCTTGGTTTCTTCTTCTGCACCTTCTTTGAGTTGCTTTGCCTGTTTCCAGTGCCCTGTCTCAAGACATCTCATAATGATCTGCATTGCAGGGTCCGAGTTGGTTTCTCTGGCTATTTGTTCCATGTCCAAACCTTGTGGTGTACTTTCCTGGACCACATACATGATGTATTGATCTGCAATGGATGGATCGGAGTTGCAATCTTGACTGGGATGACGCGAAAGGAAGTCTGCTGGATTTTGTTCTTTTCTGGTCGATGAATGATGTTGAATTGATAGTCTTGTAGCCTTAAGGCCCATCGAGCTATTCTGGGAGGCATCTTGGCTTGAGCATTTCCATAGATGAATAATAGTGCCTTATGGTCTGTGACTATAGTGAAAGGTTTCCCATACAGGAAAAGATGAAAGTGCTCGCATGCCCACACGACCGCCAAACCTTCCCTCTCCGCTTGTGAATATGCTTGTTCAGTTTTTGAGAGGCTGCGACTGGCATATGATACTATGTGTATGGACTGGCCATCTTTGTGATCAAGTTGAGTCAGAATGGCTCCTAGGCCAACTGGACTAGCATCCACTATCAATTCTGTGTGCTTCTGTGGGTCAAAGTATGCCATATTTTTGGCATCTGCAATGCGATCTTTGATGATTTGGAACGCTTGTTGGCATTCATCCGTCCATCGGAAATCGGCGTTAAGTTTGGTGAGGGCTCTCAAGGGTGCACTGACGGATGCAAAATCTTTGATGTATCTCATGCAATAACTTGCTAGACCTAGAAACGATCGCAGATCGGTGACGGAGGTTGGTGGTGTCGTGCTTGTGAGTGCGCTGACCTTTTCAGGATCCGGTGTCATTCCATTTTTGGAGAAGATGTGGCCGAAAAATCGCAGGGTTGGTTTTCTAAACTCACATTTGTCCTTGTTCAGGGTGAGGTGTGCTTCCTCCAGTGCCATGCACACACGCATAAGGGTGTCATCGTGCTGTTCTTGATTTTGTCCAAATACTAAGATGTCATCACTATAGTTCAAGCAATTTGGTACGTGTTTTATTATGTTATGAATTTCCGACTGAAATATTTCTGCCGCTGAAGAAACTCCAAAACTGAGCCGCTTGTATCTGTAGAGGCCCAGGTGAGTAGCAAAAGTGGTGATGTATCTGGACCTTTTGTGAAGTTCTAATTGATGGTACCCCTTATTGAGGTCTAGTTTTGAAAATACTGTGGCTCCATTGAGCAGATGCACCATGTCCGTTATCCTAGGAGATTGATGACGTTCTCTCAAGATTGCTTCATTAGGTCTTCGCATGTCCACGCAAATGCGAATGTCAGCGGAGTCTCTTTTCGGGACTGGTACAATGGGGGATACCCAAGGAGTGGGGCCTTCAGCAGGTTCAATTATGTCCGCTTCTAAGAGTTTCATTAATTCGGTTTCCACTTGTTTTTGTATATTAATGGGAATACTGCGGTAGTGTTGCGCTACTGGAGGAATGTTGTTGTCTATATGTAGTTCAATTTGTCTGTCCTTCAACTTTCCGAGTCCTCTGAACAGTGCAGGGAAAATCTTGTTAATGTTGGCAGTGGGATCCAGGTGCTTGTGCATCATGAGTCTATATAGAACATGAATTAGACCCATGTCGACCGCAGATTTGTAGCTAAGAATGCATCCACTGTCAGTGGCAGCTTCAAGAACATGCATGGGTATTTCCTTCACGTGATCTTTGTATCGACATGATGCCGTGAAGAAACCTTTACACGGTAGCGGCGTCTTGGAGCCATATGGAAAAATGAGTGCTCTAGCTGGTTGCAAACGTGGTGCATTTGGCATGTTGTTGTACACTTCCTCACTCACCACATTTACCGTGGCTCCTGTGTCCACCAGAAATTCGGCAGCCACTTGGTTGACATTGATGATGAGAGTAGGGCTATTTTCTTTTGCCGTGGGGTTTCCAAGTGCATATAGGTAGCCTTTTGTCCGTGGTTCTCCTCTACGTGGATTTGATTCCTTCTTGGGTTTGTCCTCTGAGGAGGTGCTAGAGATGCTGTCAGAATGTGATTGTTCTACCAGACACCTGACATATATCCGGGGACGTCTTCTCCGTCCGGAGGATGAAGATTTGTTGTCACGCCATTCATGGGTGGTCTTTGATTGTCTTCTATCTGACGGTTCTTCTCGTTGTCGGCGGCGTGTTGCGTCATTCTGGTAGTGTGACTCACGATTGGGACTCATACGCCTCAATTCTCTTTCTGGTGTGGAGCGTCTATTCCTTCCACTTCCTCGCACTTTGCTGCGATAGATGAAACACACAGCCTTGTAATGATTTTCTCCCCCGCAGGCAGAACAAATTTGACCCATGGCAGGGCAGGTGCCTTCATGAGGATATTCATGTCCACAGCGATAACAAAATGGATCTGCGTTTCCTTTGGTAGTGCTCTCAAGTTTGTGTAGATTTTCATGCTTCCCATGAATGATGGTGATGCCATCAAGACCTTCCACCTGTGCTGTTAGCGCCGCCTCGGATCGAGCCAGGCGTAGAATCTCTTCCAGATTTCGAGCCTTTTGTAGAAGTAGTTTTCTGAAGTCACTGCTTTCACACCCTACAATTATCTGTGAGCGAAGGGCTTCCTCATTAGAGTAGTTGTTAAAATCGCAGTGTTTCATCTTTATTCTTAATCTCATCACAAATGCATCCATTGTTTCACCTTTTAGTTGTTTAGTGGTGTGAAAAATGTGACGTTCATAGTCCACGTTTGTGTGTGGCGTGAAGTAATTAGTTAGGGTTGTCTTCAATTTGGTGTAGGTGTCTATGTCATCTTCAGGAATTTCATCTAGAATGTCTCTCACATTTGATCCTATGGCATGGGTGAGCAAACTGTGTTTCCTTTCATCCTCCAAAGGCCCTACCGCCTTGAGACACACTTCGAAATCCCTCACCCACTTTTTCCACCTTGGTCCCAGTGTGCTGGTGTTGCTCAGGTCAAAATTGGGGGGTAACTGTGTTATCAGGCCGTCCGTCATGCTTGTGCGTGTTGTTTTGGCGGGAGTTACTTGTACTGTTAGTGATTCCTCAGACGAGTCATCAAGCATGACAGACAATGTATAACTGCACACTCACTAAGTGTAGTGGATGACAGATTACTACGTTTCACTTGAAAACCTGAAGATGGTGGATGTTCCGTGTGCCGTGAAGGTGTTTGTATAGGGAGCCGATGTGCTCCACTTGCGTGCGCTTGATTCGATCGTACCTGTGTGAGCGTGGGGAGCCGACGCGCTCCACCCACTGATGTCACTGCCTTTTGGCGGGAAGACGCTGTGAGGAGCCGACACGCTCCACTCACACGCTTCAGCGCGAGGAGCCGATGCGCTCCACTCACGGGCCAAATCCCTTCCACGGAAAGGAGACGTCGCGGGGAGCCGATGCGCTCCACCCGCGAAATTCCTGCACGTTGTTGGTGAGGGAAACGCTGTGAGGAGCCGACCCGCTCCACTCACGCGCTTCTGTGTGAGGAGCCGACGCGCTTCACTCACGGATGAATTTGCCACTCTGGAGCGGTCACAACGAGCCGATGCGCTCCACTCGCGCAACACACGTGACAATTGCAGGGAGCCACCGCGCTCCACCCGCTGATCTACCTGTCGCCGTTGACAGATGCTTGCGAGACCTCGCTCGGACTCCTGGGGAGAGTCTCAGCTGGCGGGGAGTATATTCACTCCCACCCGCCGTACGCCGTACGCTGCCGTGTGTTTGCTGCGTGAGTTCCTTCGTCGCCAGTGTCGAGATGTGCAAGGCGTCACACTCCGAAATAAGGCACGGACGCGGAGCCTTCATTCAACACACCCTATATTCACCACACGATACCCAGAAGTGCCTAACCCCACGTCATATCCCGTCCCTCCCCTTCCTGCTGCCCCGTGTTCTTTCCCACGTGACTAGGGAGTCATGTGACGACATCACACGACGCTCCCTGGGAAAAGGGGGTTCAAGCCTATTACTAATAAACGTTCAGTGCACAAGATCAAAACAGATGGAATTTGTCATTTCATCTCCAGCGTCATCACACCGACTTATAGTGTCTCGTAACCAGGAAGGAAGAACGTAGCCGAATACTGGAAATCCCATATGAGAAAGATGGCACTGACGGAAACAAGGAGAGAGGCCTGTCCACCTGGACTGAAAAACCTGCTTAGCTTTCGGGAGAAGCCTTGAGCCTGTAATCTGAGAAAGAGAAAAAGGACAATGAAATCACCTCGTTGGTCTGAAATCCTGAGTATGTCACCTATGTCGGTCACCACACGACTAAGCCCACGGAGCCACTGATCCTTCAAAACAAATGGAGAAGGATAAGAGGAGAGGATGTCTGGAGTGGTGTCTGCATGAGGATGAGAAGAGCCAACAAAACACATTTCACCAGCTAGGACTTGCTGTCTGAAGGAACTGAGTGAGAGTGCCGGGAATGTGTGCAAACTAAGAGCCGCTGAAAACCAGAGAGAGCTGGTAACAGGGGGAAGTAAAGGATCTTTGAATGCTGCTCACAGACATTTGACAATCGCTTTGGATAAAGAGAGCCTGTCCAGCACAGAAGAATAAGAGATAAGAGAGCGAGTGGCTTGGAAGCCATGGAAGGATGAGGGAGCCACATAGTATTAGTGTAGAGGAGGTGGACAAGGATTGGGGCATGAGGAGGAGGATTGAGGAGAGAGACTGGATGAGAGGTTGCGCGTCAAAGCCCCACCCATTTATAGATGGTGAAGAGGGAATGCAGTCTAGTACACTGATCACGCACTCTGAGTACTGTGAGTACCAAGAACTGTGAGAGAGCAAGTTTGGTTGCACACTGTGGCATGAAGTCCAACATCCAGCTCAGGTTACAGTGAAATAAAAAGACAGGACTTTATTGCATTGTAGGAAATGAAGTCCTGTTCCCCGGGCCAAGTGTAGCAAAGATTGAGCGACAGATCAAAATGATGCATGTTGGGACATGCAGTCCATCACCCAGCGTGATCCAAAGAGAAAGCTTCAAGGTAAGGCATGAACATGTGTCGCCCACCAACTGGGAAATAAAGTCAGTTCCCCAGAGCAAGCCTAGCCATGATTAGGAATAACAAGGAGTTAAAAAAAGCATGCTTGGATCCATGGTCCACCATGGGAGTATGTGAGAGAACTTTAACATGTGTTGCATGCTGGGAAACAGAGTACGATTCCCCAGCCTAAGTCTAGCAAAGAGGATTGGGAAGGCCATGAACTAAGCGAGAAAGTATGTGTGTTATGCACGCTCGGACTAAAGGTCACAAACATTTATTACACTTTGGGAAAGGAAGTCCCTGAGCTGTCTGTGTGGGGTTGAAAATGCTATACATAAAATAGCGCTACCCTAGACCAAAAGACATTTTCCACGAGCAAAGACTCGACATCGGAGGTCATTTTCATATCCAAAACCTAAAATTGAATAGAAGTCTAATACACGGCAGCGTTAATTGTCTTTTCCTTTCCATGTCCTCCTCTCACAGTTCATTTTTCCAGCACTCCCTTTTTGCACGTGCCTATGCTGCACAACCTTCTGCCCTGGTGTTTCCTGCACTGCCCCAATTCCTTGCACCATCAGCTGAGCGAGACACCCGTGATCCCCCACCACCCCACCCCTTTGTTCTTTTATTCGATATGCGGTGGGACACCCAAGAATCCCACTTCCTGCTTCTGCCCTCCCATAATGCTACAACTCCCTGCTTCCTGGTCACCGTCCCTTCTGCAATGCACTCCCTCCTTTCCTCCTTACTACTTTCGTGGGCCACTTGGTGCCTTGTCGGTGAACTGCCACTGCCACCCTATACAGAACTGCTGCATCAGAGCGAGCAGGGCCAACCATAGTTTTGTTTAACCCAGTGGTATCAAACCTTTTTGTGCTGAGCCACCCATGAGTAAACCTATTGCTGCTGCACCCCCCCCCCCGAATACAAATATTGATGCTGGGCCCCCAGAGATGCATATCTACTTACATTTTCTATTGAAAGCAGACACTGTACTCCCTTTTCAAAGAGCTTCGGGACCCCTCTGGACATCCTTTGGCCCCCCTAGGGGAGCCAGACCCACAGTTTGAAGACCACTGGAACTTTAACCCCTTTCAGATGAGGGAGTAGTGTGAGAGGGCCTAACTTGTTGACTCTCAAGCGAACCTTGAAATGACAGCAAGCAGTGTCACACTTACAAACTGGTGCTAAGTTATTCATGAGGCTGTTTGCAGGCCTTGGATGGCGTGGGCTTCCGGTGCTATATAAATAAATAAACAAAACAAAATAGAAGCTACCGTCTACCTCATTTTTAGTTTCCTGTTTTGCTAACTCCAAATTTTCACAAAATCAGGGCCAGTGAATGTTGCTTGGTATCTCCTACTCAAACAAGAAACGGTGAGTTTTTGCCGCATTATTTAACCTCATGGAACTGAATTTTCTTTGGAAATGTGTGTGAATTTGGGATGTGGGTTTGCATCTCGTCAAAGGTGCTGAATTGCAGGCACTTGAAGGTAAGTGGTCTACATCAGCACATGCTTTGTCTCACTGACTACCAGTACACCGGCAGCGGGTGAGGGGGAGTTCTGTGTTCTCTGATGCTGCAGCCTAATGGAACCCCCAAAAGGAACTGCAAAGGACTGTGAGAGCTACTCAGATGGCAGTTCTCGATTTAACGGTGCATGATCAGAATTCTGCACCCCCTCCTTCCCTCACGGGTAGAACCGAAACCACTAACATGGCCCCCTACAAATCCCAGCCTTGCCCACTGACCTGCAAAGTACACCAAAGACTGCCATCTATAATATTCACAATCTACATGATACCCTTACTCGATCTCATCAACCATGCTGGCATCACCTGGCACAGCTACACGGATGGAACATACAACTATAAACTGAAGAACAATCCATCAACACGCCCTGCAGGTATTAAAACATGCCATGCACATGTGAATGTATAGATGACAGAAAACAATCTAAAACTCAAGCCTACAAAAAAAGCAGGGATGCCCAGCCGTCCAGCAACTTGCAGCACCACCTCTGACCCTTGGCCCGACGAGATGTGCCCATGCCCAGTACGTTCTCCATGGCAAGGAATCTCGAACCAAAATGGGCAATTCCTTCACACTTGAGCCACAGGTGAGAGCTGTTGTCAGAAACTACTTTTTCCAACTCTGCATTCTATTCCATATTCACCCACAGAAGCACAGGGGAGATACCACTAGTACGATCAAGGGCGGACTGTGCTGACACCATCTACTGTGGACTCCGTCATAGTTGGCGGATGCTAAACAGATCCGTGTGGACATGTTAGACTTAGTCTTTTATCACGATAACACTTTGGTAAAAGTCAATGTGCAGATTAGCCTAGCTTTGGGCCACTAAATGACTCCTGGAACCCAAAATAAAGTGCTTGAGCTTCCTGTGGGCTGTCGTGATGTATTTTGCTCCCCCACAGATGAGAAGTGAAACCTAGTGCCAATCTGCAGCTTAATCCCGGCGTACAGAACTGTACCAGTCCGGTGGGATGACCATGCACCAGGCAGACGCTAAAGCCATTGTTGCAGCTTGAAGTCTTCAAAAAAGATGGCCAGAAATTGGTCATTACATCAAATTGATCCCCCGGGAACACAATCTAAGCAAAGTAAATGAGGCTCTGAACCCCAGGTTGCATCCTTCCCCAGTGGGGGTTGGATTTCCAGATTTTTCCTTTCTTGACTCCTTGTTAATCTGTGCCCTTGGACTCTGTCCATAGTGACGTTGGGTTTCCTCCTTGTTCCTAAAAATATGCCAACGCCAAGCCAATGCTCTACGTGAACAAGTAAGGTGAAGCCAGGTCTCCTCAACTCTTCAGGTTACCTCAGATTCTTTGGAGGTGGACAATGAAGAACGTCTTGCTAGTAGCGTAC